>NC_134530.1:71559220-72870720 GCF_050624435.1 Tenrec ecaudatus
TTATTTCTTCAAACATTTCTTTCTCATCTTCTGGAACTCCCGTGATGCACACAGTGGGCCTCTTACCCCTGAATTCCATTAAACTATTCTTTTTTTTTTTAACAATTTATTGGGGCTCATACAATTCTTATCACAGTTCATACATATACATACATCAATTGTATAAAGCACATCAGTACAGTCTTTGCCCTAATCATTTTTTCTCCTCTTTTCTTTTTTTACATTTTATTAGGGACTCATACAACTCTTATCACAATCCATAAATATACATACATCAATTGTATAAAGCACATCCATACATTCCCTGCCCCAATCATTCTCAAGGCATTTGCTCTCCACTTAAGCCCCTTGCATCAGGTCCTCTTTTTTTTTTCCCCCTCCCTCCCCACTCTCCCCTCCCTCATGTGCCCTTGGTAATTTATACATCGTTATTTTGTCATATCTTCCCATATCCGGAGTCCCCCTTCCCCCCCTTCTCTGCTGTCCATCTCCCAGGGAAGAGGTCACATGTGGATCCTTGTAATCAGTTCCCCCTTTCCAACCCACTCACCCTCCACTCTCCCAGCATCGTCCCTCACACCCTTGGTCCTGAAGGTATCATCCACCCTGGATTCCCTGTGCCTCCAGCCCTCATATGTACCAGTGTACAGCCTCTGCCCTATCCAGCCCTGCAAGGTAGAATTCGGATCATGGTAGTTGGGGGGAGGAAGCATCCAGGATCTGGGGGAAAGCTGTGTTCTTCATCGGTACTACCTCACACCCTAATTAACACATCTCCTCTCCTAAACCCCTGTATGAGGGGATCTCCATTGGCCGACACTTGGGCCTTGGGTCTCCACTCTGCACTTCCCCCTTCATTTAATATGGTATATATATATACATATACACATATATACATATACACACATATACACATACATACACACACTTATATCTTTTTTTTTTTGCATGATGCCTTATACCTGGTCCCTTGGCACCTCGTGATCGCACTGGCGGTGTGCTTCTTCCATGTGGGCTTTTTTGCTTCTGAGCTAGATGGCCGCTTGTTCACCTTCAAGCCTTTAAGACCCCAGACACTATCTCTTTTGATAGCCGGGCACCATCAGCTTTCTTCACCACATTTGCTTATGCACCCATCTGTCTTCAGCGATCCTATCATGGAGGTGTGCAGTCAATGATATGATTTTTTGTTCTTTCATGCCTGGTAACTGACCCCTTTGGGACCACTCGATCACACAGGCTGGTGTGTTCTTCCATGTGGACTTTGTTGCTTCTGAGCTAGATGGCTGCTTGTTTCTCTTCAAGCCTTTAAGACCCCAGTCACTATCTCTTTTGATAGCCGGGCACCATCAGCTTTCTTCACCACATTTACTTGTTCACCCACTTTGGCTCCAGCCGTTGTGTCGGGAGAGTGAGCATCATAGAGTTCCAATTTAATAAAAGAAGGTATTCATGCATTGAGGGAGTGTTTGAGTAGAGGCCCAAGGTCCTTCTGCCACCTTAATATTTAACCTATAACTATAGACCCATAGATCTATTTCCCCATCCTCCTATATATATTTGCATGTACATGTCTTTGTCTAGACCTCCATAAATGCCCTTTGACTCCTAGCTCTTTCCTCCATCTCCCTTGACTTTCCTCCTGCCCTACAACCATGTTTCGTCACCACCTGGGCTAGAGTATACCTCTTCTCTAAGCAACCTTACCCTTGATCATTTCCCACCAGGCCTGCCACTCCCTCCTCTCTACCATTTGGGGTCCCATATTTTTCCCTTGTCCCTGTGTTTGTTAACACCACTTCCTTACCCCCCCCCTACTCCCCCACCCCAAGTCCCCCCGGAACTGTCGATCCCGTTGTTTTTCCTCCAGATAGTTCATCCAGCCTGTCCTATTCAGACAGACCTGTGGAGACACTAACATGCATGAAAACAAGACAGAGGAAAACAAAGCAATAGTATACAACCAGGCAACAAAACAACAAAAACAAACCACTGACAAAGAACAGAACAAAACAGTTCACAAGAGAAAAGCTTGTAGTTAGTTCAGGGATCGTTTGCTGGCCCTTAGGGGCGTTTTCCAGTCCAGTCTGTTGGGGCACCACGCCCTGGCCCCAAAGTCCACTTTCAGCATTCCCTGGGGACCTTGCCCCTCCATTCCCTTGCTGTTCCGCTGCACTCCCCCAGTGATTTGCCTCGGTGTGGTGGGATCAGGTCAGGTGCAATTCCCACACTGTGTCTCTGGTGCTGTCCCCTGCATCACCCTTAGTCACTGAGGGGCATCATTTCTCATAGTGGGACCAGCCATGTTGTTCTCTCTGTGGACTGGCTGCTCTACTCAGGAACATCATCCTCACAGCCTGGTGGGCCAGGCTGTGCTCCACTCTCTCCTCCTGCCCCTTCATCTGCTCCCGTGTGCTCTGATCAGATATGTCCATCTCCCGGAGCTGCAGAGTCAATGTCGTCCTTTGAAACAAATTCTTTTCGGGGGAGGGGCAGGAATCCACTTAATTTTTGGTGCTGGGGCCCATTAAACTATTCTTAGTCTTCTTGAGCCTCCATTCTCGCGCTCTTCAGCATCTGTGGTTTTAGAATCTCATCCTCGAATTTATTGATTATTTCTTCTTACTGATGAAATCTGTTGGGAAGTCCTTCTATGGTGGTGTCAGTTCTGTCCCTTTCATTTGCATTATTGCGTCTTACATCTTTATTTCATCTTACTTTCCTTATATCTTTTAGCTCTTTGTCCCTGTTTTACCCTTGGCTCTTTATTCCCCTTCGCTCATAACATTAAATAAACTTGTGTTATATTCTTCCAGTTTTCCATTATTTGGTCATCCCTAAATGTGCCTTCACTCCCTTTGTCATGTTAATTTGGGTAGGCCATTGTTTCTCTGTTCTTTGTGTATCTTGTGATTGTTGTGTTGGGGCGTTGGAATTTAGGGGAATGCTAACTTTCTCAGTTTCCTCTGGTCTTTGCCCGCACTACTCTCTCGGGGAAATGATTAGGTAGGCAGAGCTTTCAGCCTTTGCTGTCATTTCCTCCCTCATGTGATAGCTTTCACTTTCCCTAGCGTAACGGAGATGTGAAAATTCCCAATCTCGTTTTTAAATTTCATTCTTTCCCAAACATTTCAGAGAATACACTGTGGTCAGTCTGTCCACCAGTAGGCACCACCATTCAGGTGATCTATGTTTATCAATCTGTCCATCAGGGGCACAGTGTAGTCTCTCTGATTTTCATTCCTGTTACATTTTGAGTGGGAACACCGACATTCAGTGAGCCTCCTTCTGGGCTGGGGTTGTTGACGGGTTTTGTCTGAAGTTCCTTTGCTCTGTGGGGATTGCTGCTATTTGCACATGCTACACAGGCAGACTTTCCTCCATTCCCGGAGAAGAGAAGATGGCACTCTCGGAAAGATCTGCCTTGTTTGTTTCTCAGTCCCAGTGGTCCTCTGGTACTGGGGGGAATCGTGCCCTCTTAGGTGACTCACCTCCTGATTCCATTGCAGGGAAGTTTCTATGGGAGGGTAGTCATCCCCTGACTGGGCTCCCAGGGAGGTAGGTCTGCCTTATTACTATCAAGACCCACCACGTTGGCTATGATTCCCAGTCCAGAGCAGACTCAGCCAGCTGTCCCCAATGTCACCTCTAAGATGGAGCACACAGACCCCAACCTTTGCCTGAGGAGGTCTGTGTTTTTGGTTTCAGGGTGACAAGGAGGCAGGTAGAGTGCTGACTATTCGAGCAGACTCCTGGGGCTGGGGCGTTCTGTAGCCATTTGTAACAGTCTTTTACCAGCAATTGCCAGGTGTGGTGCAGGAGAGGCTGTTACCTGATGCGATCCTCAGGGAGTTCTGCCCCTTTGCTGTTAGAGCCTCTGGGTAGAGAGCTGGCTGTGAGTGCAGCCTCTACTCAAGACTCCTGTTTCCCCATACACAGGAGCTTTATTGGGTAGTCTTCAGCGCCAGCTGGAAGTGGGGGGCAGACTAACCCTAACTGACCATGAGGGAGGTCGGTCCTGTTGGTACCTATGAGTACACAGGGAGGCAGACACAGTGTTCACTGCTGGAGCTGTCTCCACAGCAAGGGCCTTCTATAGCCATTCACAGTAGACTTGAAACTAGCAGTGTCTGGGCTGGGGAGAGTCCTGGCACACTGCGAGTGGCCTTCTGGAAACATCTACCTTGTTAATTTCAGGGTACCCACTGCTCACCCCACTAGGCATCGAACAGCTCCTACAGTCTGATGGACCCACTTTGTCCCTGAACCAGCATCAATTTCAGCGTCTTTTCCTCCCTGCCTGGAAAGTAGGATCCTACCCTGGACCTTCTATCCTGGCACGTGGAGTAGTGTTACTTTTCTGTGCCCACTTGGCTAGACCATGGTGCCGAGTTTGACTGAACACTAGTCTAGATGCCATTGTAAAGTAGCTAAAAGTACATTGTTTTAAATTAAGCAGATTACCGTGCATAATGTGATGGGTCTCATCCAATCAGCTGATGGCCCTGGGGCTGAAAAGAGAAATTCCTTAGGGTATATTCTGCCTTCAGGCTAAAAACAAACTTCTGGCCACAAATCTTCCCTCTGCAATCTCCCTGCTAACTTCTGATTTGAGGGCACAGACTGCATGGATCTGACCTTCAGATTTGGGACTTGCTTGCTCTCAGCAACTAACAACATGACAATATGAGAGATTGCAATTCATTTGTTTTTAGTGAGCTCAAACAATTGCTGGGGGCTGGTTTCCAGCAGGGGGTAGGGAAGGCATGGCTATGCAGAGGAACCAGGCGTGTTTCTTTGGGTAACAGTTCTATACCCTGACTGTGGCTATACAAAAGTTATGCTGTTATTTTCAGTTGCCATTGTCTGCTCCCTGACACCTAAGGACCTAATGAAACACCCGAGTCTAATAATGAAACATTGATTGCCTCATCTGGTGCCATCTTCACAATCACTGCTATGCTTGCGTCCATTGTGGTGGCTAATATGTCCATCCATCCAACGTGATGCGTTTTTCCAGCGAGTGGTCTTTCCTGATGTGTCTAAAGTAAGCAAGACAAGATCTTTCTAGCATCACTTCTAAGAAAGTCTCAAAAACCCACTGCCATCAGGTCGATGCCAATGCATAGAGAGAGACTCTATAGGACTGTCCTTGTAAGGCTCCGAGACTGGACTTCGGTATGGGAGTAGAAAGCCCATCTTTTTTCAGGCATAAAGTGGCTGGTGGTTTTGAACTGCTGATCTTGGAGTAAGCAGCCCAATGAACAACCACTATGCCACCGGGCTCCTAAGAACATGCTACTCCTGTATAAAATTTTCATAATAAAATGTTTCACAACTATGAAAACAATGGAGTGCATAAAAAACTGGTGAAATCTGAATAAGGTCTATAGTTTTGATAGAGTATGTTTATGTTCATTTTATTGTTTTAATAGTTATATTAAGGTTATATAAGATATTATCATCAGAGGAGATGGAGGAAGAGTACATTGAAACTCTCATATCATTATTTTAAACTGTTTATTATGAATTTGGGGAAGGTTTACAAAACATATCAGTTTTCCATTCAATATTTTGTTTCATCTCAGTGATTGTATCTTTATATTATTGTTCTTGCAAGTTCTGTGTGAGTCAAAAGTTATTTCAACACATTTTTTAAAAAGAGACAAAGCAATCAGTTGTAAGGCATGGAACGTGTTTGGATCTTGATTTGAACCAATCAACTCTTTTTAAAAAAATGAGATAATTGGGCGAATTTGAATGTTGATTGGATATTTAATAATATGAAGGAATTATAATTAACTATCTTAGGAATCTTTTCAAAGTACCGTATATACTCAAAAATAAGCCGACCCGAGTATTAGCTAAAGTACCTAGTTATTACCTGGGAAATCAGAAAAACTGATTGAATCGAGTATAAGCCTAGGATGGAAAATGCAAAAGCTATTGGTGAGTTTCAACCATCAAAACAAATGAAAATAAAATTACTAAAAATTGAGGCATCAGTGGGGTAATGTATTTAAATATTTATTTTAAAACATAATAAAATAAACATAAATAAAAGGACAAGTCATTTAAAAGTAGTAAACCAGCATAGTAAGTGGAAAATAGGTTCAACAAAAACAATAAGGTATCAACAATGATACCTTAAGAGTACTATTCCCTGAGCTCAATCAGCAACCAAGCTAAAATGTAAAGAGTTAAAATCCTTCAAAACTGGATTCCTCATCATCATCTGTTTCCCAATGCAGAGCTTCAGCTGGTGTGAGGTCATCATAGATGCTGTCCTCACTCAGATCGCCGTCATCACCATCACTGCTGTCATTTTCATACAAAGCGCAGTCTTCACTGCCATCCACAGCATTATTAATACTACATTTCTGGGAAGGCATGTCGCACCATGTCTTCTGGAATGTCTTCCCATGCATCTGAAACCCATTTTGCTATTAACTCTATGTCAGGCTTCATGAGATTTCCTCCTTTTGTTAGTCTGGCTTGACCAGATGACATCCATTCATGCCACATCCTTCGCACACGGTCTTTACAAGGCTTATTCAAAGATACATCCAGAGGCTGCAGTACAGATGTAAGCCCACCTGGAATAATGGCTAAAGTAACTTGACTAGATTTTGCCAATTTTTTTATGTCATCCGATAGGTGGGCTCTGAACATATCCCAAACAAGTAACGATGGCTTTTTCTTTAAGGCTTCTCCTGGTCGTTGGTTCCAAATTTCTTCCAGCCATTTTTTTGTTCCGTCTTCATCCATCCAGCCTTTAACATGTGCACACACAGTAATTCTTGGTGGGAAATTGATCTTTTTAGGCAAGGTCTTTCTTTTAAAAATAATGACAGGACGCAGCTTAGTTCCATTAGCCAACACGATAGAATAACTGTAAAGTTTTTTTTTTCATTTCCTGTGGTTTTGAGAAAAATGTTTTTGTCTCCTAAACTTGCCACAGTTCTGTTGCTTGGAAGATCAAAAGTCATGGAAGTTTCATCCATATTCCCAATATCTGCCAGGTCATTGTTATAAATCCTTCTTTGTTTTATAATAAATGACTGGAATGACATAATTTTTTCTTCAAGGTCTTGTGGCAATTTCTGGGAAATCTTTGTTCTTTGTCTCAAACATGCTGATGCAGCAAATTTTTCAATGCCTGGTGCTTTATATTTGTCATCCTTAGCCATTTGTAGAGCATGTATGTGGATTCCCATGTGGGTTACGCAGTAACCATTTTGACGACACTCCATAACCCATTTATGCAATTCACTCTCTAGAGCCCCATAAAAAGACCTTAAGCCATGATGAGCTTTTTTTATTTTTGGAATCTGTTCTAAGTCAGCCTTAATTTTCCGCCACTCCCTCACTTGCTTTTTGCCAACACAGAATTCCCTACTTGCAATACTGTTATTGCTCTCTTCTGCTCTTGACACAACCTTCATTTTGAAACCAGCCTCATATGACCAGTGTTTTTGTTTTTGTTCAAGAGTATCCATTTCTAATAGCATAAAAAAACAATACTTTGATAAAGAACTTTCATGGTAATGCCCCCCCCCACGTGTTAGCCGGGAGGAGGGGGGAGAGTCAGATGTGAATTAACACAGAGAGCTGAGACAAGTGTAGCCACAGACACATCCTTACCAGTTCAGCTGCTGGTAAATCATTAGGGGTGCTTCTGCGAATTGGAGCCATCCACGTCATAGGACGGCTCTGATTGGTTAGATGTGAGTAAACAAACATTCAAAGCCTTGCAGTGTCAGCGGGGCTTTGAATGAACAGTGGAGAAACAGCAATCACCTGCGAGATTATAGGCACTTGTCCCGTTACCTCAGGCGGGGGCGGGGGGGGGGGGGGGGAAGGCGCGGAGCAGTGAGATGTTACACTTCGCTGGGGTACCACTGACCAGTGTATAAGCCGAACCCCAGTTTTTCCAGCACATTTTTTGTGCTGAAAAAACTCAGTTTATACACGAGTATCTACGGTATTTATGTTTTGTAGATATAAACAAATATTCATGGATAAAAGTGTGTGTGGCCTTTGGGATTTGGAGGGAAGTGGGTGGGCCTATGTGGAAGATTTTTGAAGTTGGGTGATGCATTTATGGGATTCATTGAACTATTGGCTCTGTTTTATATAAGTTTGAAAATTTCAACAATAAAAATGTTTAATAAAAGAAACACACAAAAGGCTTATTTTGGAGCTTTTACAGAGATTCTGTTTCAGTATCTCTGGGCTGGATCCAAGAATCTTCTCCTTAGTCATAGTGCAGCACACTAACTTTGAGAACTCTTTTTTCTGTAAGGGCGTGTTCCTCTGCATCATTGTGGGGTGGGGTGAAGTGGGGTGTCTCTCAGAGGGCTGGGATGATAACATCTGTGGCAGTTACATAATCTGTCAACGTGTGAAGGGGTAGAATCTGGCCTGTCAATCAGACCAGAGCCAATGAGGCCTCTGTGTGGGCATGGCCTTCTCCAGAGGATTTGGGGAAATCCGATCTTCCTTCCTGGAGGAGGGACACTAACACTCTCTGCTATGCATTCCTGTTGACAAGCCACATGGAGCTACACTGATGGAGCCAGAGCACTGGAGCTGGAGGAGCCACGTGGAGACCCACACCAGCGCTGAGATGCTTCCACCGCCACTGGATCCACCAGACTTTCCACCCACTGGCCTGTGATCTTCCTGCATTCGTTGCATGTGTTGCATGAGTCTGGAGAAGAATTTATAAACTGGTAATGGACATGTGAGCTAATATCGGACTTATGGACTTGAGCTGGACTGGGCTGGGATGTTTTCTTAATATACAGTTACTCTTTGATATAAAGTTTTCTCTTATACATATATGAGTGTTCCTGGATTTATTTCTCGAGTCAACCTTGACTAACACACCATCGAATAATGGCAAACGATTAGAGTTTAACATGCAGGATAGACAGCATGGAGGAATGGAAAGAGAAACTCCACTTCTGTCAGCCCTCCATACCCGAGGGCCCGCTGACTAGGTGCCCATCCTGCCCTCCCTGTTTTGTTGGTGACAAAGGCTGCAGTCTCCTGAGCAAGACTTGCGGCCACAGAAGGCCATTAGCCAGCAGTGGGCAAGGGGAAGGAGGTTCTCAGTGTTGCCTGCTTTATCAGCCAATTGAAGCGAACTGGACACTGAGTGCCAGAGTTTGCTTTGCCTGTGCAGACAAGGGGCAGCACGGGCTCCCTGAATTGGGGGCGTCTGGGTCTTTTAACCCTATAGCGCTCACTTTGAGCTGTTGACTTCTTTCTGCCCGTCCTCCTCTAGCTCCTCCTGTCCATAAATGGCTGCCAAGGAACGCTCTCCTCCGTGTTCTCTGGATGCACCTCTTGCTTCTCACAGGCGCCTGGCGAAGAGGGTTGGTCAGGTAACGCTCTTTTCCCAGGATTCTCGGGTCCGGGTACAGTTGATAGACACTGCTGTATGGACCGTGCATCCCCTCGCAGGGAGAGCCCTGGGGTGCTTCTTTGCTGAAGGGTTTTGTGATGGAGTTCTGAAGACCAAAATGTGCAAGATGGAAGAAGCAGATAGTAGAAGGGTGGGTAACAGAACATTCAAGCAAGGAGTCAGAAGAACAGGGATATTGGCTTAGGGCGTCAAGAGGGGAAGGCACCTTGGTTGTCACTTACACTAGCCTCCTCAAAGTCTGTGGGGAAACTGAGGCACAAGAAGAGGAAGAGATCACCTCAGTGATAAATAATGAAAATAAACACCACTCACTGAACCTTCTATGTGCCTGGGTTTGAGGTACATTTTTTTCCCCTCTCTCAAAAATTTATCATTTATCCTACAGGGAGGGAAAGAAAGGGAAGAGAGAACCATTCCACCAAAGGGGAGCTAGAGTTGGAAAAGCTAGGATACCCCCCCTAACCCTGCCCTGCGGTTCCCTGTGAGGGGACACACCCTTGGCACCCTGTCAGAGAGGAGAGAAAATCAAGACGTAGCAATCCAGGCAGTGGGTGGGCCCCGGTGGAGGCTGAAGCTCACAGCAAATACTGGTGGTTATTTCGAAGCTGTTCCCCAGCTTGTCTCAGAACCTGGAGCAAGAGGACGCATTTAGGGGCTTGTTCAAGTGGCAGCTTTGGGAGCTGACTTTTGCCTAAGGCTCATTGGTTATGCCTTGGACGGTTAACTGCAGTCAGCAGTTCGAAACCAGCAGATGAAGCGATGTACTATCACGAAGAGCTGCAGTCTTAGAGATGTGCTGCTCTGTCTTGTACGATGAGGTCACTAGGAGTCAGAGTGGACTCGGGACCTCCAGGCCTGGGCTTTGCGCTTCTCTTCTAGAAGTTATGACAGCTGTCTGGAGCCAGCCTGCCTCAGTGGGAGTCCTTAGTACAAACAGTGCTGAGAAGCAGTTTTAATTCTCCTGCAATCTAGATTTCTGGGATCCAAGGAGTTGGGGGATTTACGCAAGCCATTCATTCCCCTTACTGTCCTTTTGAACTTTGGGTCTTGAGGAAAATGGCCTCTTAAAAATCGCCTTCCAAACATTAGTCAAAATAAACCAGTTTGTCTTAGACATCGGGCGCTTAGAAATCAATTTGCAAAGTTGAGGGACAGCAGCTTCAAGGTCAGGCTAACCCAAACTCCAAAGTGGCTGTCGCCTCACAGCCGTCCCGCTCCCAGGGCCACTTCTCCAGGAGCAGAACGGAAGCTTCGTTTCCGGGTGAATTGCTCCACTTCCAGGGCAGTGCCCTTAGTCGGGGGCGTGATTGTTCCACATTGGGCTGCAATCTGCAAGAGCAGCAGTTCGAACCCCCAGCTTGCTCCTGGGGAGAACGTTTCGGCTTTCTTCTCCTACAGAGAGACTCGGAACTCCCCGGGGCAGTTCCACGTTGTCCTGCCGGGTCGCGCTGAGTCAGAATGGACTCGGTGGCACTGAGGTGCTTGGAGCAGCTCTCATCTTCAGAACAGTTGGGGCTCTTTAGCTGAGCTATTACCCCAATTGGCACATCGCATAGTGGTTTGCGCGTGGGGCTGCGATTCAAATGGTCCCCAGTTTGAAACCATCGGCAGCTCCGAAGGAGCAAACCTGAGCTTTCTACTCCTGTAAACGGTGAGCCTCGGAAACGCACAGGGGTCACGACGAGTCAGTGCGATGGCCCTCCTTCCTCTCATGGGACCTTGTAGCAGTAACCAACATTCTCACTGACTCACTGCCGGTGAGTCAATTCTGATTCTCAGCGACCCGACAGTACAGAGTAGCTCTGCCCCTGTGAGTTTCCGGACAGCAACTGTGTATGGGAGTAGAAAGCCACGTCTTTCTCTCAAGGAGCTGCTGGTGGAGTCGAACTGCTGACTTTACACTTCACAGCCCAACTCGTAACCCCTGAGGCACCCAGGCTCCCTAGGACTAGCATTAGTAAGAAGTTCTCTGGTTTCCCAAATGCTTTCAAAAGTGACTCTGTCACTCTTGGATTATGCAACAACCTGGGGAACGGGTACTGGTTCCGACAGGTGAAATGACCAAGAGGAACAGCCTGAACAAGGAAGAGTCAGCACTCAGACCCACCTTAACTCCAGTCTCAGGCCTGTCCTCCTGCCCACATGACCCGGGTCTCTTTAAGAGCGCTCTCATATGACCCACCCAGTAGGTTAGGGAGAGGAGAATAAACAGTCTGTTTCAGAGGGTAATCGCCAATTTCCTAAAAATGTTTTCTCCGGACAGTCGATGGCGATGAAGACATTTGTACCTGGATCGATGTGCAGGAGGTGCAGGAATGCTATTCAGGGCTGCTCAGTCGCTTGACCCAACCTAAGATTTCTCCTGCACTCTTGATTGCTGGATTGTTAGCTGTCGATGTGTCTGTCAGTCTCCAACTCACAGAGTAGAACTTCCCCGGAGCTTCTGGGCTGTGACCTTCCCACAGTTCAGCAGGCCTTTTTTTGTGTGGAGCTGCTGGGTGGGTGTGAACTGCCAGACTTCCAGTTGGCAGCCAATTACAATCACCTCTGTTTCCCGAGCGGGGGCAGTCCATAACCTACATTCTATAGCTGGCACTTCGGAGAGAAAGGAGCCGAGGATGGTAAAGAAGGAGGAGAGAAAAAGAGGCCAAGCACCTAGAGGATGGGGCTTCGGGAAACAAAGGGATCTCCGGGGGTCACTCTGGTTTCTAGAGAAGAGGATTCTCTGCCCGTGGGAAGAAGGGAGCTGGTAGACCACCACTGAGAGATCCAAGGTTTCTCTGGCCTTGACTGCGACTCTTTCCCGGCAGGAACTGCTCGGAGGACATAGTGCTGGCTATGAGACAAACTGAGAAGGGTGAGCAAGTTACAGCACATCAACAACGCCAGCTCCCATGGAGTGAGTCGACCAACTGCGCTGAGGCTGAGTTCCCATCCACCCCCCTGCGCCCTGCCGGTCCGCCCTCCACCCCCAGAGTGCTCAGCACAGGCGAAAACGAGTGCACACAGGACAGATGGAGAACTTCAGTCTGCACAGGCAGCTCACAATTCTCCAGGCAGCTGAAGGGGCCGGGCACAGATCATCCGGAGTAACAAATAATCCATCATTTGGCTCCGGGGGGCCATGAATTTGGGGAAGGTTCACTCCTCAAAATCAAACAAGGAAGTCTTCCCAGAACCCAGGAACCTGGGAAGGGCTGTGCTTTCTTTTGGCCCACAGAAGGCCCCACCCAAAACAAGCTAGGAATTTGGCAATATCATCCCAGAAGACTTGCCTAGAGCCAGGAAACAATTAAACAAAGAAAACAAACCAAACTGTTGCCATAGAGTAATTCTGACTCAAGGCTGTCGACTGCACGTGTTAGAGTAGAACTATGCTCCACGGGGCTGCTTGTCCTGTAATCATTATAGAAGCAGATGACCAGGACTTTCTTCTGCAGTGCTGTTGAGTAAATTCACACTGCCAACTTCTAAGTGAGGCAGGCAGTCCCTCGATCTCAGTCCCTGAGACCTGTTCCTGTGTCTTTTTGGGAAATGGGTAGGTGAGTCAAAACAGGTGCATACAGTTCTTATTTAGCCTTTCCACATGAACAAGGGGAGGTGATTGTGGTGCAGAATTTGTTGTGAGGGGCTGGTCTGTGAACCTGCTCGGTTGGGATCCCAAATGTCAGCAGTTCGAAACCACCAGCTGCTCCACAGGAGAAAGACGGGGCTTTGTACTCCTATAAACAGTCTTGGAAACTCCAAGGGTCAGCTCTACCTTGCCCTAGCCTAGAGGGTCACTCTGAGTCAGTGTCTACTCGACGGCAGTGAGTTTGGCTTTCGAGAGGGGCAAGTTTCCCTAACATTAAAGGACAAGTAGGAATTGTCCCTAACCGGAGACTGCCTGTAGTTGAGCATAAAACAATCTGTGTTCCTCAGGGCCCAGACAATCAACAGATCATTCCTGGTGTCTACCTGTGGGATTGCCTGGGATCAATGTGCGAAGAGAAGTTGGAACAATAACAAAAATAATGTGGCCACCAATACTATGTGACCTCAGGGAGGTCACTTTAGCTGGTTTGGGGACTTTTCCTCAGTCGCAAAATAAAAGCAAAACCAGTAATTTATTGCAGGGATTCCAAGGCCAGGACAAGCCCCAGAATTACCTGGAGAGATCTTTCTTTTTTTAAAATAGTTTTCCAGACTTCATCCAGCTCCAACAGAATCCTCAGTGGTAGGGTCCTAGAATGAACAATTTGGCCATCTCAGGTATTTCTGGTGACCATTGGTGTTGGTCTATTTAAGCTTAAAATTTTTATCTCTAATGAGCTAATGAGGAACAAAATAAGTTGAGGTCTGTATTGAGGGCGACTTTCTTTCAGCTAAAACAAAACAAACACAAAACTCAAGTTCACTGCCAGAGTGGATGTCGGCCAAGTAAAACTGCTCCTTTGAGTTTCAAGGCTGTCACTCTCTCTGGGAGTGCACACCTTGCAGTCAGCGGCCCAATGCATTACCTCTATGCTACTAAGGCTCCTCTATCACGGTTAAGGTGCCCACAAACTATCAGGGGGGTATTACACCTTGTCTCAGACCCAGCTGTCAGCTCCTCAGCTCCCTGAGGTGTGGGCACAGGGACCCGTCACTGGTGACTGAGAAGAGAGATGGTGCTCAGTCCAAATTTATGATTGAGTCTGGGCTCATTCCAGCCTACCCCTCCTCACTCCCATCTCTAGTTTGTGAAACCAGTCTTGAGACTTCCACACTGCTAATCCCTAACCCAGCGCTTCTCAATCTGTGGGTCGCAACCCCTTTGGGGTTCAATGACCCTTTCACAGGTGTCACCTAATATATCCTGCATATCAGATATTTACATTATGATTCATAACAATAGCAAAATTACAGTTATGAAGTAGCAATGAAAATAATTTTATGGTTGGGGGTCACCACAAAATGAAGAACTGTATTAAAGGGTCTTGGCATTAGGAAGGTTGAGAACCACTGACCTAACCGATGGTCTGGCAGGATCACTCCCATTTAAGCTGCCTTAAATTCCTGTCAGAGAATTTCTGAAAATGGCAACTTTGCGCAGAAAAGTATCAACATAAAAACCTGTGTTCTAATGATCGCTGAAGACAAAGCAGGCTCATAAGCAAATGTGGTGAAGAAAGCTGATGGTACCCGGCTATCAAAAGACATAGCGTCTGGGGTCTTAAAGGCTTGAAGGCAAACAAGCGGCCATCTAGCTCAGAAGCAACAAAGCCCACATAGAAGAAGCAAGGTGTCGAAGGGATCAAGTATCAGGCATCAAAGAACAAAAATCTTATCATTGTAAATGAGGGGGAGTGCAGAGTGGACACCCACAGCCCATCTGTAGACAACTGGACACCCCCTTACAGAAGGGTCACGGGAGGAGACGAGCCAGTCAGGGTGCAGTGTAGCAACGATGAAACATACAACTTTCCTCTAGTTCTTAAATGCTTCCTCCCCACCACTATCATGATCCCAATTCTACCTTAAAAATCCGACTAGACCAGAGCTGTACACTGGTACAGATAGGAACTGGAAACACAGGGAATCTAGGACAGGCGATCCCTCCAGGACCAGTGGTGAGAGTGGCGATACCGGGAGGGTGGAGGGAAGGTCGGGTTGAAAGGGGGAAACGATAATAAGGATCTACATATCATCTCCTCCTTGGGGGATGGACAACAGGGAAATGGGTGAAGGGAGATGGCGGACAGTGTAAGAGATGACAAAATAATAATAGTTTATAAATTATCAAGGGTTCATGAGGGAGTGGGAACGGGGAGGGAAGGGTGAAAATGAGGAGCTGATACCAAGGGCTCAAGTAGAAAGCAAATGTTTTGAGAATGATGAAGGCAACAAATGTACAAATGTGCTTGACATACAATGAATGGATGTATGCATTGTGATGAGTTATATGAGCCCCCCCAAAATTGATTAAAAAAAACCCCCAAAACCTGTGTTGTAGAAGGTCCTCATTTGAGTCCCACCTCCACTTAAGCTTTGTGCACCTTGAAAAGGTACTTAAACTGTTTGGTCTTTTATTATGTATGAGGCATAGTGCTGAACAGGCTAGATAACATTTCATCCTTAACTTTTGAGATAGGACTATTCCTATTTTATTTAAAGATGAGAATATAGAGACTGAGATATTAAATTAACTTGTCCAAATCAAAAAGAAAAGCATTGGAATTCTAATTTAGATTTTGCTTTTATTTTATTTATTTAATCATTTTATTGGAAGCTCTTTTAAAAAAGTCATTTTATTGGGGCTCGTACAACTCTTATCACAATCCATCCATACATCCATTGTGTCAAGCACATTGGTACATTTGTTGCCATCGTCATTCTCAAAACATTTTCTTGCTACTTGAGCCCTTGTATCAGCTCTTTATTTTTCCTCCCTCCCTCCTCAATGGAAGCTCTTACAGATATAACATTCCATAGTTTAATCACATCAAGGAATGTTGTAAAATTGCTACCACAATCAGTTTCAAAACATTTTCTTTCTTCTTGAACTCCTTGATATCCGCTCCCCTTTGTCCCCTCCCTCCCCGACCATAGCCCCCAGGAACCCCTATTATTTATTTATTTTTGCCATATCTTACACATCCAAGATATTCATTCAATCCCATAGAGTGGAGATATACAGTCATTAATACTATCAGCTTCCTATTCCCCCCTTCTCTTCCCGGAAGCTCAGGGAACTGTTACTCCTGTTACTGTTTCTGAGGGGTTATCTCTCTTGGCTTTCATGTATTTAATGATCTTAAATATACAGATGAACTTACACAAATCTGACATGAGTAATGAGATAAAGCAAATAAAAATCATAATAGTAAGGGGAGGAAATATTAAAGAACTAGAGGATAGTTATGTGGTTCATCAGTGTTATACCACACCCTGGAATTATCATCCCTTCTGTGTGGCCTTTCTGATAGGGACAGTCCAATTATCTTACAGGTGTGTTTTGGGTCTCCACATCAATGCCCCTTTACACCAATTTGGTTGCTTGGTTCTGAATTTCTGAAAGCCTTTCCCGTCAACACCTTATCACACAGGCTGGCATTGCTTCTTCCATGAGGGCTTTATTGATTCCCTGTTAGATGGCCACTTGTCAGACTATAAGCCTTTAAGATCCCAGATGCTATATCTTTTAATAGCTGGGTACCATCAGCTTTCTTTACCACATTTGCTTATGGACCCATTTTGTCTGCAGCGATCATGTCAGGAATGTATCATCATACAATGCCATATTATTAGAATAAAGTCCATCTGCTTCCTTGTTGTATTTGCATATATAGCCATATATATATTTTTTTCTTTCCTCATTTTTCCCCTCCTGCCTCTCAATCATGTTTACTCATCATTTACCTATCAGTAATTCCTTTCAGATATAATTTGATTGATCAACCATGACCAGAAAATCTGCACCCTCCTTGCTATCAATTTTAGAATCCTTGCTATTCCCCTGTACCTGTCATTTTGGCTCACTGCCCACCTCCCCCCACTTTCTCCTTTCCCATGCCCCCCTAGACTTGGCTTTTAAAATCAACTATGCTGTCCACCTCCCACCCATCTGTCAGAGCGTCAGAAGGCGTGGTGGTGCACATGGATTACAATATGCTGGAAGAGATGACACCAAGATTCCAAGCACCTGCAGGGTTACCATGGTGGGTAGGTGTCAGTGGAGCTTCCAGACTAAGATAGACTAGGAAGAAAGCCCTTTTCCTGAACATGAAAAAGCTATAGATAACAAGGGGAGTCCTAGTGGCACACTGCTACCTGAAAGGTCAGTGGTTCAAACCCACCAGTTGCTCTACAGGAGGAAGAAGTGGCTCTCTGCTTTTGCAAAGATTTTAGCTTCAGAAGGCCTCTGGGTCAGTCCTAGTCTGTCCAACAGGGATGATATGAGCTGGAATCAAGCTAATGGCAATGGGTTTTATTTTTATAGTTCACAATACGGTCTGTTAGGCTGCAGAAGATGAGTCTCCAGTGGCCGAGATCATGGCTACCAACGCTCACAACTAGGGCACTGGCCCAGGGAGGGTCTCATTCTGATATCCAGGAAGCCAACCTCAGTTGGAGCCAACTTGACAATAACTAACAACATGCCTCCTCCCCAGTGTCCTCATCTGTCAAATTGCCCTCATGGTATGGCTATAAAGATACATAGTGGAAGTGAACATCTCAGAATCTGCTGGGGGTCTTACACTGAGTGAGGCTCAGTAAAACACCTCTCTATTGCCGCCCTTTGCAAAACCAGCGTCAAGATATAAGCTCTGCCAGCCACTTCACAAGGCCAGAGGCCATCAAAACTGGGAGAATGGATGTGAGTTGAAGGAATGAGAATGCAAAGTGGGGATGCATGCCAAATCATGAATGGAGTAACACTAACAAAAAGTGATTTAAGTCAAACATGAACCAGAAGTAATGTTTCACCACGCCACAAGGCAGGGAGTTTTACTTTTCTTTAGGGGAACACGAGCTTGAAGGGGGATCATTTTCCTTCAAAGGAACAAAGTTCCTCTGGCTACTGTCATGGCAGATGTAGAAGTAAAAGAAGTAAAAACCCCATCCATGGGGAGTGATACGAGTTCTGGGCAACAGAGTCACGATTCAAGTCACAATGTGAGAATACTGGGCTGAAACCAGCCCGATGGAAGAGAATAGGGATACATGTAGAGCCCCAAATTGTAAAATTCCTCATAAAAATAATTAAATTAAAAGTTTGGAAACAGATCATGGGAAGATGGCATTTGAGAACAAGTAAAATAACCACTGCTTCGGGCCGAGACATAATCATCATGTGTTTGCCAGGCTGGATCAGGTTGTGTAAGGAAGGGATGCTTGCAGACTAATGTGGTCTGCGTTAAATAGCTCATCTCTCTGTCGGGCTTCATGCTGCACACTGGGAACGCAGTGTCTGATAAGAGAGGACTCTTGTCTCCAAAGAGTGTCTAGTCCTGTGGGGAAAATAGCTTTGGTGCTTCCTTAAGCCTTAGCCCAAGATGCTATGGAAAATGAGAAGGGGGCATGGCCCCAGCAAGAACAGTGGGGAGGGAGAGCCACGTAGGTGTCAGAATGCTTTCGGCAGAGATGTTTCAGGAGATCTTTGAAGGGCAAATGAGCACTAACTTGTTGAATGGGGATGTGTCAGGGGAAGCCAGCCCCTAACACATCATTACGGGTCCGGTAGGCACAATTGTACAGCGATAATAAGTAAAGATCATAGTAAAGTCATAGAGAGCATGAGAGATAGAAGAGAAGTATTGTAATAAATGGAGTCAGACACGATTCATGGTAGCATGCTCACCTCAGTCCCGCTTGGTGGTCCACGTGGAGGGAGAGAGAGCGATCTTTAATGTTAGCCCAGGCTTTTTATATTCTCTGGGGACATGCAAGCCCCCTAATTACAGGTGAGGACATACATCACAGGAAGGGGTTGTGCCATAGGTAATACAGTAATGAGAGGGGGTGGTTTAGGGACATACATGCAATAGGAAGAGGAGGGATTGGGGGTATACATGTGACAAGATGGGCGGATTCTAGATATAGGATGGCAACTTTGGATGTCACAGAGCCAGCTTTGCCTGTTCCCTGGCTCAACTGATAGAGACCATTATTGGTAGGGTGTGAATGCTTGTTCGTGGGCCTCAGGGAGGAATAGTTTATTGTCCCCGCAGCAGGGAGAGGCCTACCCTATAGTCTGGTGACTAACTGCCCTCGGGGAGGATGTCTGTAAGCCTCTGACCTCCCCCCACAGGGGCAGGCCAAAATAGCTGAAAAGGTAGCAACAGAGATAGGAAGAGCCTGCGATTGTGAAGTGTTGAAGGAATCAGGTATTAGGCATCATCAGAACAAAAAATCCTATCATAGTGCATGAGGGGGGAGAGCAGAGTGGAGACCCAAAGCCCATTTGTGGGCCACAGGACATCCCCTTAGAGAACGGTCTCGGGGAGGAGACGAGCCAGTCAGGGTGCAGTGTAGCAATGATGAAAAATACAACTTTCCTCCAGTTCCTAAATGCTTCCTACCCCGCCACTATCATGATCCCAATTCTACCTTATAAATCTGGCTAGACCAGAGGATGTACACTGGTACAGATAGGAACTGGAAACGCAGGGAATTAAGGGTAGATGATCCCTTCAGGACCAGTGGTGAGAGTGGCAATACTGGGAGGGTGGGGTTAGAAAGGGGAAACCCATTACAAGGATCTATATGTGACCTCCTCCCTGGGGGATGGACAACAGAAAAGAAGCTAAAGGGAGACATTGGACAGGGCAAGATATGACGAAATAATAATTTATAAATTATCAAGGGTTCATGAGGGAGGCGGGAGCAGGGAGGGAGGGGCAAAAATGAGGAGCTGATGCCAGGGGCTTAAGTGGAGAGCAAATGTTTTGAGACTGATGAGGGCAATGAATGTACAAATGTGCTTTACATAATTGATGTATGTATGGATTGTGAGAAGAGTTGTATGAGCCCCTAATAAACCAGGTAACTACTGCCGGTCATCCAGATGCCTAGAACCGAGGAGGGGAAGGCGGGTAGCATGAGCTGCTACCTGAAGCTCTTGTGAGGTGATGAAAAGGTTCTGATTCTGTCGTAGTCCGAGTGCTCTGGCAACCCACACGTGGTTTGAACCAACTTTTCTGGTAAGCACTCCAGTTCCTGAGGCCCGAAGAGCGCAGCCGTAGCTGTGGCAGTGAACGTGAGGGATGGGCCCACGTATTTATTATACTTGGTTCTAGGAAGTCTAGAACTTGAAGTTGCCTCCTGTTCCTGACCTGGCTTCCGATCCAAGTAGCAGCCTTCATCAAGCCATCTCTCCCCTTTGAGTGTTCCAGGTCTTTCCTTTGACAGAACAGTGATAAAAACATGGACGCAACCCACCGACTCATTCCAGCGGAGTGGCCAAGACCCACATGCTCCCAGTGCCATAACACACGGAGTGCAGCCGCCGTTCCTCACTAGAATGTGATGCCTTTCGAACGAATGTTTGGAGGCATCAGAAATGGGTGAAGCATATATTTTGTTCTCTAAATGCCAGAAAGAAAATGGGCAGACGTGTCTCCCAGAGCAAGGGCTAGTTCAAAACATGTGTCTTTTTAAGGCTTGGGAGCTGGGGTATAGGCCGACTCTGAGAGCAGGGCTGCGTTGAGCACAGGTCTCACCCGATTCTTCCTGACCTCAGAGGGGTGTTGGAAGGACTCCGTGAGACCATGCACGTCATGAACTTAGCCCGGCGCCTGGCATATGGCAACCCCTCAGTAAATGTTCATGGATGATTAACGTGCATATTGTGAAGCCTACTGCGAACCTGCATGGGACACTAACCCTTGAGGCTTTAGTACAGGTTATTATTTGACCTTTGCCTCGCTGAACTGCAGGTTTCTCCAGGGTAAGAAAGAACCCTTAAAGCTGCCCAGAAACGGCATGCATAGCTTGGCCTTGCCTTACAGCTTTTGCACTTGCTGTTCCCCTTGTGACAGCTAGGTTTTGTCAACTTGGCTGGGTCAGGATTCTAAGTGGGTTGGCAGTTAAAACTGCGTAACCCCACGTGTGACAGAATACAATGCAATCCAGAACAATTCTTTTTCTTTTTTTTCTTACAGATAAACCCTTCAGGACCAACAGGAGAGCAGCAATACTGGGAGGATAAGGGTGGGGGGTGGTGTAAGGGGGACCCACAATGATCGACGTATGGTCCCCGTCCCAGGGGGATGGACAGCAGAAAAGTGGGTGAAATGAGACAGCAGTTGGTATAAGGCAGGGGGGTAAAAAAACCCAATATTTTATAAAATATCATGGGAGCATGGAGGAGGAGGGGTAAAAAATGAGGAGCTGGTGCCAGGGGCTCATGAGAAAGGTGATGACAATATATGTACAGAAGTGTTTGACAAAATGAATCTATGTATGGATTGTGGTAAGAGCTGTACGAGGCCCCCAATAAAAAATAAATAAAATGAAAACCTTTACCAAAAAAGTAAAAAAAAAAAACCAAACCAATGTAATCAACTCCATAATGGGATCGGCTGTGAGCAATCAGTTGTGAGATTGGGATGAGGGCCAGAGCGCAGGTCACAGCCCTGAAGCAAGTGAAAAGGAAGGTTCTTGGAGGTGTGGTCGAATTCCTAACTAAGTGGAGAGGCCAGCTTGCTTCTTCCTGGGTGTGGATCCTGGAGCTGGCTCTCTGTCCTCTGGTTCTTTGCACTTGAGCCAACCGCCTGCCATATTGCCTCACATCTGGCCTGCCGACCTTGGATTCCTTAGACTCTGCAGCCACAAGTCTGACCTGCTGACCTTGGGTTCATCCACCTCTGCATCAACCAGCCTATGGTCTTCCTGATTCATTTCCTTGCTTGTCTGACCCTGAAGCCACAAGCCTCCATGAAATTGAACTGGACTCAGCCACTTATGCCACTATGTGGGCCATTTTCTTGATATAAATTTCTCTTTATGTATATGTGTGTGATACATGCACGTGGGAGCAGACTGTCTTAAGATGGACTCTTAAGGAAAGGAATTCCCAGACTTCCGAGTAACAGAGTGCATTTCCGGGACAGTTTGAACTTCATTTCCTTCTTCACGTAAGACAGGACCACCGCATTGCACGGTTTAGGCAAGGCTGTGGGAGACAGCTGACAGCTCAACACAAGATGCTGAGGCCCTGGATGGTCTGACCTTCAACTAAGATCCGGCCGACTGTCTCTCCTGTCCCCCGAGAAATCGCTGAAACACAGCATTCTGTAGGTGGGTTATCTCCCCCTCTGGACCACAGACAGATGACTGAAATGTTCTTCCTTCTTTGTTTTGCCTTCAAAGAAATTGTCAACAGTCAATCCCTTGTGTGAGAACTTGCCACGGAATGTAGGTACTAGTCTTTCCACCTTGAGCCCTCTGTGCCTCGAGGTCTCGTTTTTGCTTTCAATTCTATTTTCTCAACTGCAACCATGTCCCTCTTGATCCTGGTTTGATTTGCGTGTGCGCACCCCACCCCCACCCCGCTCCACCCACGCACGCCCACACACACACCACTGGTTTTGCTTCTCTAGAAAACTCAGTCCAACACCCTCCTTTCCTTGGGACTTCTACCTTTGCTCACGTTTTACCCCTTCAGGGGCAGGTGTCCTGACCATCAAATTATCGTCTCTGTTCCACAAACTGTCACATTATGTCCCCAGCCCCTCTGACAGCCTCACCGGTATGTGGAGTACGCATTGATTTATATTTGTTGTAGCCACAAGGATTTGGTCTCCATGAGTTCAAGGGCCTTAACTGTCCTGTTCACTGCTGCATTCCTCATCTGCCTCTAACGATGGGCGAGCAGCTACTGGGTGCTCAGTAGATGTAAACCGAAGGATGCCGGCATAATAATCAAATCATCGGGGGACTAGGTACTTGTATCCCTTCTCTAAGACCGAGCAGAGGGTTAGTACTGCAAAAGAATGCAGCAAAAGCAAAACAAGACAAAGCAGAACATGTGGCTCTTATCTCCAAGCTGGCTAAAGAAAGAACTTCCAGCAAACGCACCCTGCGAACAAGACAAGGCAAAATGACTCTGAGGCAGAGTGAGAAGCCAGAGACAAGTGGGAGCCGAGAGCCTGAGGGCAGGGATCATGTGAGCCAACTCATCAAGGTAACGCCACCGTGCTAGCTGAAATATACTTTGTGTATAATTCTGTATTTTGTTAGCAGGAATATTTGCAAACCAAATGTTGAATCTATGTGAAAGAAGAGATTCTTCCCCCTCATGGAATCGCTACTCCCACTACTGTTCCTGAGTGTTTATCTGTCCTGGATTCCCTGTGTTGAGAGCTCTTCTCTGTACTATGTGCGTACTTGGTCTAGCCAGATTTGTAAGGTAGAAGTGGGTCATGATAGTGGGGGGGTGGGGGGTGGGGGAACCGTGAGGAATTAGAGGAATGTTGTGTGTTTTTGGTGCTGTACTGCACCCTGGCTGACTCGCCCCTTCCTGGTGGCCCTTTTGTGAGGGAATGTCCAACTATCTACAGATGGGCTTTGGGTCTCCACTCCGACCCCCCTCGTTCACATCCATATAGTTTTTTGTTTGGGATCTGTTAATATATGTTTGTGGACAAAATTTTGAGGTGGAGGGCATGTCATCCGAGTTTTGTATTCATAAACACTAAAATGCAATAAAACCATGAAAAAAAGAGAGATTCTCTTAAACCCAAAGTATTTAAATATAACCACACATACAAGAACTCAATAATGTTTTGGCTAAAACTCATGCCATTTATTTACTCAGCCAACAGTTGAACAGTTTTCTAAGTTCCAGGCCATGCCTTTGGCACTAGAGGGTGGAGCTAGACCCTGACTCTCAGGGAGCTCACAATCTAGTGGGGGAGAAGACATAAACAAACACAATGTCCTTGGATTCTGCAATCACATGGGAGGTACAGAGCAGAGAAACTGCAATCCTAGACACTGCCGGGAAGAAAGACCTGGTCACTGGGCATTTCTGTGAAACAAATAAGGCAAGGATTCTCAAGGGCTGGCTACATTACCCGCACCAGACACAGCTGGGGTGCAGGCTACACTGCAGGCTCCCAGCACACTCTTTAGAGATTCTGATTCAGTAGGTTAGGAGTGAGGCCTGAGGATCTGTATTTTAAAGTCTATGAGGTGATTCTACTGCAAGCTAAAGTCTGAGAACTAGTGGGAGAAGTGTTCTCTTGGAAGTGGAATGAAGGAGGGCCTGCACATCTGAGATGCTAATCTGTGTTGGTCTTTAATAGAAGATGCAGGGGACCGGCGAGAAGAGCATGTTAACAGTGATTGAGCATTACTTTAATCTCAGTTGATTTAAGTCTCACAAAAGTCCTATGAGGTAGACACTATCATCCCTGTGTTGTAGGTGAAGACCCAGAATGGGAGTTTATATAACTTTTCAATCCAGTAGCGCTAATGAATAGCCATGCTGTCATTTGAACCAAGATTTACTTAACTTTAAGGACTGTCTATTTTCCATAACACTGTGCTGACACCAGGGGACAAGTACGCTGAAGCTACAGTTTTCAGTTCTTTGCCAGATCTCTCTAAACAAATATAAACAACAGCCAGAAGGTACTCTGGTCATGATCTATAGATATACTCCCCCCTCTTTTTTTGCATATAGGGACTTAGGGCAAAGCTGGGACAAACAATGACATGAATGACCACTTCATTTACTCACCCTTTGGTGGACGTGTCATAGATGGAGGTTTCCCTCCATCTGGAGGGAAAAGCAAACAGATTGGAAAATCACGAAAGCAACCCCACCTGCTATCAAAGATTCATGGGCCTCAAAGAATTAGGACGGTCAGTGGGCATTTAAGGAAGATGGCATGACTGATAGGACCAAAATGTCTGAAAAGACGAACTGCCACGTTCAGAGGTAGGTCCAGAATTTTCATTAGCAATTACCTCAACCTTTACAGAAATGATGAAAGGTTAGCAGCTTCTCCAGGCTAAACACTGTCTTTCTCTACAGACGCAGGGGTACAACAAAACAGATATTTCTCAGAATATAAAGGCAAATCCAATTCCATCGAAAGAGCTTGGAGACCAGCACCGACTCTAAAAACTCCTCTCTTAACAAGCACACACACACACAAACTGCAAACACTGGTTGCACCCCATGCACCACATGTGGTGCCACCAACCAGAACCTGGACAGGAGGCGCCCTTGAGGAGGAGCATGCTGCCCCCAAACAAGAACGGCAGACAATAATGTGATGGGCCCCGGGGGCCTGGGTTCAGAAGGCTGGATGTAACCAGCATCCTTTTCTATCGCTGAGCTTTTAGTCACAGCAGTGAAATTATGGACCAAACGTGGACTCCAACTCTGGAGAGCTCCCTTCTCATTCTTAGCATTTCAAGAATCTGCTCTGAGTCTCAAGCCTGGTCTTGATGAAATCAGCCCACAGACTGACACCTGGGACAGCACAGGCTTCGATTTCACGGTTTTGTGTAACAAAGATTGTAAGCTAGGCTTGATTTTATTGCTATATTTCCCCCATGCTCAGTCTGGGAACATTTGCTTCCACCTACTATTTTATGTAACAATGGCACTGCTTGGAATTGCTTTAAATAAAATCATGCAAATCGGGATTGATCTTCCCCTTACAAAGCTGTTGATTTATTTACACTATTGATGTATCCCCTTCAGACACACCGTTTCTAAGCGGCTGAGTTAGAGGAGCAAGTGCCACCTGATACATGATAATAACATGCAGGCACGGTCCTCGGGCATCTAATTATACCAGAAGTCTGTTGACACCTCACACCAGCTACACTAAAGGCCAAGCTGGGGACATCTGGATGGAATCTTTATCCCAATGGGAATATCCGGTTATTCTAGACTCTAAATAAGGATATCCAGGTTATATCTTTGGATGGCCCAGGAGGGTAGGGAAGAGGACCTACTAGCTTACATCTGACTAGAGCTGGACTCTCAGCTCATGATTCTGTCACAAGTTCACACGGCAGAAAGCTGATAGTGTGGGTGCTGGGAGGTCAAAGGGACAACACATGACACGCACTGGTGCATTAGGTCGAGCCAGGTAAACACCCTGTGGCTCCTTCACTAGCTCTTGCGTTGACTAGTCTCTTAGAAGGAAGTCTCCAGTACGCTGGCAAGTCTTATCAGAAAGTTTGGGTTCCTTGGCTCGGAATATCAAGAAGCGGGGCTCACCTCCTGCAGCAAGCACACAGGGCGACTCATTAGAGACCACTCAGGATTACAAACTGCGTTCTTTGTAGTTCAAGTGGGTGGGCTATAGATTACCCAGGGTTAATCAGACCCTGCGTGGAGCCAATGCTTAGAAGTTCTAAGTCTTATCCTGGTTCTGGGCACATTTCAGTTTTGCTGCAAGTCCACTTTGCTCCAATTCAGCGATGACAGACATGTATTTGAACTCATTTGGTCTGAGGTTAAAGGTCTCCACTAACCCGTAGGTTTCTTTCCGGTCAGTGGCGTAGAAGAGCTGAACTTGGTTGGCAATGCACTGTGCTTCAGCAACATTCTGAAAGGCAAAAAGAGCAGTGAGGTCTTTCTTTGCTCACAACATTTGCGTCCTGGTGCCAGCGGGGTTGACACGTGGAAGTCACTACCCCAGAGAGCTCCCGGATCATCTGAGCTAGGTAAGGCGCCCTTGTCTGTCTATCCAAACTGTGATGCCTACCCGTACACTGATCCCATTATCCTCTACGATCTTTTTCTTCCTTACGACCAGCTTTTCAAATATTCATCATTGCTTGTTTTGAATATAGTGTCTACAGCAGTATCTGCAAATGGGATGTGGCACATTTTTATGCACATATTCACCATTTCCCTCTTTGTTCAGTTCTTTAATAACTATTAGATATATCTCACGAAGGAAAAAAAGACCTATATTCACCCAGCTTTAAGAACCAGTCTATGAGGAGCTCTATGGACTAACCATATATATATATATATATAATCGGCTGCTCATTTTCCCCCCTCCCTCCCCACTCCTTCAGGAACCCTTCATAATTCATAATTATTATTTTGTCATATGTCACACTGTCCGACATCTCCCCCCGCCCTCTTCTCTCTGTCCATTCCCCAGGGAGGAGGCTATATGTAGATTCTTGTAATCGGTTCCCCCTTTCCACCCCACATTCCCTCCACCCTCCAGGCATTGGCACTCTCACCACTGGTTCTGGAGGAGTCATCTGTCCTGGATTCCCTGTGTTTCCAGTTGCTACCTGTACCAATGTACATCCTCTGGACTAGCCAGATTTGTAAGGTAGAATTGGGATCATGATAGTGGGGAGGGGAAGGGGAGAGAAAGCATTTAAGAACTAGAGGAAAGTTGAAGTTGTATGTTTCATCGTTGTTACCCTGCACTCTGACTTGCTCGTCTCCTTCCCAAGACCCTTCAGTAAGGGGGTATCCAGTTACCTACCGATGGACTTTGAGCCTCCACTCTGCACTCACCCTTTACAATGATTTGATTTTTTGTTCTTTGATGCTTGATACCTGATCTCTTTGACACCTCGTGGCCACACAGGCTGGTGTACTTCTTCCATGTGGGCTTTGTTGCTTCTGAACTAGATGGCCACTTGTTTACCTTCAAGCCTTTAAGACCCCAGACGCTATATCTTTTGATAGATGGGCACCATCAGCTTTCTTCACCACATTTGCTTATGCACACGTTTGTCTTCAGTGATCTTATCAGAGAGGTGGGCACCCACTGATATGATTTTTAGTTCTTTGATGTCTGATAACTAGTCCCTTCTACACCTCGTGGTCAGACAGACTGGTGTGCTTCTTTCATGTGGGTTTTGATGCTTCTCAGCTAGATGGTCGCTTGTTTATCTTCGAGCCTTCAAGACCCCAGACACTGTATCTTTTGATAGCCGGGCACCATTAGCTTTCTTTACCACATTTGCTTATGCACACATTTTTCTTCAGCAATCGTGTCAGGAAGGTGTGCATCCTGGAATGGCAATTTAATAGAACGACATGTTCTTGCATTGAGTAACTGCTTGAGTGGAGGCCCAATGTCCATCTGCTGCCTTAATACTAAACCTATAAATATATGCATGTAGATGTTTCCCCACACTTATATAAATATATTTACATATGTACATTCCAGTCCTTAGACCTCTATAAATACCCTTTGTCACCAAGTTCTTTCCTCTATTTCCTTCTACTTTCCTCTTGTCCCACTATTATGCTCTGTCTTCATTTGGGTTTCAGTAATTTCTCTTGGTTACATTGCCCTTGCTGAATCCCTACCAGGCCTCTCACAACCTCCTCGACACTGACTTTGGATCATTTATTGCTCCTCTGTCCCTGGGTTGGTCAGCACCACCTCCTTACCCCCTCCTCCCTCTCTCCCATGTCCTCCCGGAACCATTGGTCCCGTTATTTTCTCCTCCAGACTATTCATCCAGTCTGTCTTATCTAGATAGGAATTACTGTATATACTCGTGTGTAAGCTGAGTTTGGGGTTCGGCTTATACACAGCTCAGTGGTACCCCAGCAAAGTGCAACATCTCGCGGGTGACTGCCGTTCCTCCGCTGTTCATTCAAAGCCCTGCTGACACTGCAGGGCTTTCAATGTTTGTTTACTCACATCTAGCCAATCAGAGCCGTCCTATGACGTATATCTTTGAATAAGCCTTTTAAGGACCGTGTGCAAAGGATGTGGCATGAATGGATGTCATCTGGTCAAGCCTGACTAACAAAAGTAATGAAGCCTGACATAGAGTTAATAGTAAAGTGGGTTCGAGGTTCATGGGAAGACATTCCAGAAGACACGGTGTGATGTGCCTTCTAGAAATGTAGTCTTAGTAATGCCCTTCAAGCTACAACAAGGCAGTGCTCTGGGCCCTGAGGTGGCGGGCCCTCCACCTCCGGCTTTCGCACGTTAAGACTGCATTGAAGGGCTCATCTCATTATCATTTTCCTTTTTCTGAGTTCAGCTTTGGAGTTAATTTCTTTTTATTATTATTTAAAAAATCATTTTACTGGGGGCTTGTACAACTCTTTTTTTTTTAGCTTGTACAACTCTTATCACAATCCATACATCCATCCATTGTGTCAAGCACATTTGTACATTTGTGGCTCTCATCAAAACATTTGCTTTTTACTTGAGTCCTTGGTATCAGCTCATTTCCCCTCCCTCCCTGTACCCCCCCATGAACCCTTGATAACTTTATTTTGAACCCTTGATAATTTATAAATTATTATTTTGTCATGTCTTACACTGTCCTCCTTTCACCCACTTTTCTATTGTCCGTTCCCCTGGGAGACAGTTATATGTAGGCACTTATAATCGGTTCCCCTTTCTATCCCCCTTTCCCTCCACCCTCCCGGTATCACCCCTCTCACCACTGGTCTTGAGGGGTTCATCTGTTCTGGATTCCATGTGTTTCCAGTTGCTATCTGTACCAGTGTACATGCTCTGGTCTAGCCAGATTTGTAAGGTAGAATAGGGATCATGATAGTGGGCGGAGAGGAATCATTTAAGAACTAAAGGAAAGTTGTATGTTTCATTGTTGCTACCCTGCACCCTGACTGGCTCATCTCCTCCCTGTGACCCTTCTGTAAAGGAATGTCCAGTTGTCTACAGACGAGCTTGGGGTCTCCACTCTGTACTCCCCCTCATTCACAATGATATATTTTGTTCTTTGATGCCTGATACCTGATCTCATCGACACCTTGTGATCACATCATCTCATTATTTTAAAAAGAAGTCTGAAGACTGCTAGTTTGGTGGCTGGGGAGTTTCAACACAAGAAATATGCCCATCTACCCGGCTCTCCTGGAGGACAAGGTCCCTCTCCTCACTCCCTGCCTTTTGTTCTCTTGACTCAACATGGAACAGTAGTCTCGTCTCTTTCCCAAACTTAAGGAGATAAACACACTAGTTTCCCACATTGCTTGATCAAGTCTATTAACAAACCTAGCTCCTTCCTCTATTTCAATCTTCAGATCTACGACCAATTTCCTAATCCCGGCCTATTTCCCCTCCATGTTGCTGGCATCATTCTCGCCCCTGTTCCTGTTCTCCCTGCTTTTGTCAGGTCAACTCTCTTGCCTAGACAATTGCAAGATCACACCGGCCAGGCTGGAACTGCTGAATGAATAAGAAGCAAAATTAATTAAGGATAATGATTTTAAAATCCAACTGACTGGGTCATCCTTGTTCAAAATCCTTTAATGATTCTTTTGTGCCCTCAGGATAAATAAAGTAAAACCTTTAAACACAACCCACAAAACCTTTTTTCTTTTTTAAAGCACAACGACACCTAAGTCATTTCATGCCCTCTATGGGGCAGTGTTTCATTCCATTGCACATAAAGTCACTATGAGTCAGAACAGCACCTAGCCCAGCACCACTTACTCACACAGCCTTGCACTACCCTACCCAGCAACTTGGCAACATGCTTCTCTAATACTAAGAGCGCCCCCCCACCCCCCAGGAGGCTATTCTGTCATATGGGGTTGATGTGAGTTGAAATTCAACTGAGTGGCACCCAATAAGAAAGCATTGACCGAAGCTATTTCCTCTGCCTGACACATTCTTTCCCTCTTTCCCTGGCTAACCTCCTGCTCGTCTTGAAAGGTTCAGCCCAGGTATCCTCTCTAGTATACCTTCTCCTTCCTTTGGGCAAGACCCTTCTTCAAAACATGCATGCAAGTCACCACCTCAGCACTAACCCTAGCATTCCAGTGAGTCCTCTGCTGACACAGACGCAGAACCAAGCAAAGCTTGGCTTTGGACTATTCTACCAAATCTCCAGCATTACAGCTCATTAGTTCAGAAGAAGCCTCTCGCTTTAGCTCTCTCTACCCATTTGAGACCAATGCTCTGCTGTATTTGGATATCCTATGCTCAAAGTGCACATTTCAGCATGATAATGAGTGGGGTGGGGAGGTGTCATATGTTAATATGACCCTTCTGGGTTTCCCACTTCTCCATCTGACAGAAATGTGCAGGGTTTTCTTCTGTACCACAGGAAAGCTCACAACCTTGTTGAGTTATACAAGGCAGAAGTATTTTGTCTGGTATGCTGCAGAACATTCGAAGACTAGGAAGCACATTTTAATGACGACCAGGACTATGCAGCGATTGGAGACCACTGCAGTGAGGTGGTAAACAAGACAAAGGAAAAATCACTCTTCTGACCTCTAGAGTCCACCTTTACCACGGTTACATGCTGTGCAGAAGTACAGTCGTTCACTCCCGTGGTCCAGCCTTAACCTTGTCGTTATTGGTAACTATACCCCCAAACACCAAACCCGTTGCCCTCAAAAGGGGTCTGCGTCACGGATACCCCACAGGAAAGGGCAGAACTGCCCCGCAGCATTTCCAGGTTGTAAAGCTTTATGGACGACGACGGCCACCTCTTTCTTGTGCACTCGTGTACTGGTGGGTGCGAACCACTGACCTATCAGTCAGTCAACCAAGCCCTCTTTACCACTGCACCGCCACCCCTCCAAATTCCAACTTCGGACAGTCGCAGTTTCTACCTGTTTAGCTCACGCCCAACTCCAGCAATCTTTCAACCCCACTCATTCAACCCATTCCTTTTACTGTCCTCTAACTTCTTAGGTTTCATGTCTCTGCTCTGCTTCCCTTCCAGGGTCGATAATTATAATCACTCCTTTGCATTCACATCTAACTTTCTGGCGCTTCTCTCCCCTCCTTATGCCACTTGGCTAAAATATAACTCTAGTGAAATCCCACCCTCTGTCTTTCTACCTGCACAGCCATTTTCTCGATGGTTTGGCAAATATTTTTTGTAAAGGGCCAGGCAGTAAGTCCTTTAGGCTCTGGGGGCCATCTAGTCTTGGTTGCAACTACTCAGCTCGGCTGCGGTAGTGTAAAAATACAGACAATACGTAAAAGAATGAGTGTAGCTGTGTTCCATAAATTTTTATCTGCAGACACTGGAACTTGTATTTCATACACTTTTCCTGTATCACAAAATAGTACTTAGGTTTTTCCCCCAACTACTTAAAAATGTAGAAAACATTCTTAACTCAAGGCCATATAAAACTGACAGAGGGCTAAATTTGACCCACGGGGTGTAATATGCCAACCCCTGAACTAAAAAAATTCCATACATTCTCTTTAACAACTTAAATGTCCAGCACCTATTTTTACATCCTCACTCTCAGCTGATGATCTTACTTTCTTTCCTTTAAGCAACCAGAAGAGAACATCCACAAGTTACTACCATCTCTCTCCATTTAGCTGTATCTGTGTCCTGTTACCAAGATTTTTCTCCTGAAAACGGAAAACTATTTAGACACCTGGCAAAGGTCAACATTTAGGCCTGGACTTGTTGGCTCAAAATGATTGGTTGGTTGGTTCTCCCTCATTTTTTCCTGCATTATATTTCCTTCTTTATTGGATCTTTCCATCAGTATACAAATATAATGTTGTTCCCCCATATTTCATGGGGGAACAAAGAGTACTCTTGCCCCAATTCTCCCTCTCTAGCTAATACCTCAATCTCTCTTCCTTCATAGAAACATCCCTTGAAAAGGTTATGCTTACTCTCCCTAATTTATTTCCATTATCTCTTAAATCCATGTAATTGTGCATTGCTCCATCATTTCTTTGAAACTGTTCTTAGAAATGTCCATCCGCCTCTCCCCTTGCACAAGGATTTCTTGTGAAATTAAATAAAATTTCAGTCTTCATCTCATTTGCACCACTGGCAAACGAGATCTGCCTGATTCAGCACTCCTGAAACAGCCTTTCCCCCTAGCTTCCAGGCAGTCTACCACCTTATTTTCCTACCTACACCATTGGTTTTCTTAATATCTTTTTTTAAAAAACATTTTATTAGGGGCTCATACAACTCTTATCACAATCCATACATATACATATATCAATTGAATAAAGCACATCTGTACATTCTTTGCCCTAATCATTTTCTTTTTTTCACATTTTATTAGGGGCTCATACAACTCTTATCACAATCCATACATATACATACATCAATTGTATAAGGCACATCTGTACATTCTTTGCCCTCATTATTTTCAAAGCATTTTCTCTCCACTTAAGCCCTTTGCATCAGGTTCTCTTTTTTCCCCTCCCTCCCTGCTCCCCCCTCTTAATATCTTTTGCTGATTCTTTGCCGTCTCTTCAATGGTCAGAACTTAAGACAGTAGGATGTTTCTAACTTCACCACTATCTTAGTGCTAACCCTCAGCTCCATGGTTCTACACATAGTTTACACATTGACAACTCCAATAGTTTTACCACCAGCTTGGATCTTGCCCTGGAACTCCAGGCACCTAGACCTAATGGCCTACTACTCTGACGTTTCAGAATTCCTTGTCCAAAATTGAACTTCCGATCTTCCCTTTAAAGCCGTTCCTTCCACAATCTGTTTGTCTCACTTAATGTCCATTTCACTCTTCTGGATAATTTTGGGTGACTCCCAGTTGAGTGTGATGGATGGAAAGTTTTAAGAGAAAGAAAAATGAGAAATGAAACTAAACAGTTTCATAAATAACATACCGGGAAGTAATCTCTCCACTGTGCTCTAAGTTGGGGCCTACTCAGATACTAGCTGAATGCTATCACTTTGCCCTTCCCTTGATGTCGCTGGTAAGAAGGGGAGGGAAAAGAAGTGGGTACAATAATGGAGAACCTCAGGGGAAGAGGCACTAAATGCGCAACTATTCTGAGGACAACATGAACTTAAACCTTGCCAGATAAGTAAGACGGAAATGAGCAAGGCCTAGACAAACAAGGGCATACAGTAATCATGAAATGCGCCTGGCACTTGATATACTGAGAAAACAAATATGATTCACGTCATTAGCTATGTACATATGGCATGTTCTCTACCTCAGGATTCTCAGCTGGGGAAGTGAACTCTGGAAAAAGATAAGAGATTATGAACTAGTCTACAGCTCTTGATCCAAGGGTTTTAAGAAAAAAAAAATAAACCCCCAAAACCAAAAAAAGAAAAACCCAAACAAAAAGAATTAGTCTAGACCTTGAACACTGCTCTACAGTGAAGAGGCCATTTACACCTCCATAATCTCTTACCTAAAACCTCTAGGGACAAATGTGTCTTGGATTCAGACTTAGTTTTAGAGAAGTGCAGAGTAGCTAACTGTCTGTTATGCACAATCAAGTACATTGTTATTTCTTAGTAAAGTGCATCCATCACTTGTCTGTCAGTTTGTCATACTGTACTGGCTTGCATGGTATGCTGCAATGCTAAAAGGGTATCCACCAGTATTTCAAATACCAGCAGGGTCTTCCTGGATGGACAAGTTTCAGCAGAATTTCTAGACCAAGAAGCTCTAAGACTAAGACTAGGAAGAAAGACCTGGTGATTTAATTAAGAAAAAAAAGGGCCAGTGAAAACCTTCAGAATAACAGTGGAATACTGTCAGATATAAACCCCACAGGTTGGAAGGCACTCAAAGTACAACTGGGGAAAACCTGCCTCTTCAAAGCAGCGTTGACCTTAATGACTATCCAATTTAATGGAGTGAGGGAGCATTCTCGGACCTACATTTGTAGATGTGGCAAGACTCAAAATGAGAAGACACAGGGGGAAACACGCACTACTAATCAAAATAGGGCATGCATGATGTATGAATGAGATGGAATGCAGAAGGATCAATATCCTAGGCACCAGCAGAGAGCTCAAGTGGACTGGTGTGGGCCATTCTGAATCAGACAATCTGATGGTTTACTACGGCAGGACTGAAACATTGAAGAGCAACAGTATTGCATTCCTTGTCAAAAAGAAAACGTCAAGATTTATCCTGAAGCACAATGTTGTCAGCGATGGGGTAACATCCATACCCCAACAAGGGCTCAAAATATCAGCAGCTAAAATGAGACCCACGGACAACTATGGAACAGACTCACAGCCAACTATGGAATCGCTCATATGCAAGTTCAGGTTGAAGCTCAAGAAAATTAACAAATCCACAGAATAAAATATGACCTTGAGTCTATCCTAGCTGAATTTTGTGAACATCTCGAACACTAACAACAGAAAATTTATTGAGCTGTGGAACGAGATCAAGAACATCATACACAAAGAAAGCAAAAAATGGTCATTAAAAAGAAATTAAAAAAATCAAAGTAGATGTCAAAGAGACACTGAACTTTTCTCTTAATCATAGAGTAGTTAAAACAAATGGAAGATGGGATAAGAGTTGTATGAGCCCCTAATAAAATGTTTAAAAAAAATGGAAGAAATAATGAAGTCCAAGAGCTGCACAGAAAATTTCAAAGGGCAGCTCGATAAGATAAAGTAAAATATAGTAATGAAATGTGCAAAGACCTAGAGTGAGAAAACCAAAAGGGAAGAGCATGCTCAGCATATCTTAAACTGAAAGAACTCAGGAAAAAATTCAAGCCTTAATTTGAAATACTGAAAGATTCTATAGTCAAAATACCTAATCATGTAGGAAGCATCGGAAGAATATGGAATGAACACATAGAGTCACTGTAACAAAAGAACCTGTCAACATTCAACCATTTCAAGAGAGGTAGCACATGCTCAAGAACCAATGTCACTGAAAGAAGGCGTCTACACCAACATAAAGAAGGCGAAAAGAGGGGCTGGGGAGACAAGGAAAAAAAGGGAGGGGTGAGAGAAGAAAGCATTGCAGGGAACAGGGCACTAATCCACCACGGGGAGGGTACTGTTTATGTCACCACAGGAATGGGAGGGAGGGACTGGACCTCAATCTGGTGTGCCAAGCCTTCAGGGCAATATACTGGCACGAAGCAGTGAACTAACAGAGCTCTGCAATGCCGGCCTGGCCCCTATTCCACCTATGTCAACCCCCCTTGTGTTAGTCTGGGTACTTTAGAAAAACAAATCCACAGAAACACATGTATAAAAGAGAGTTTTATATGAAGGTTGAGTGCACATCAAGAAAACATCTCAACCCAGTGCTGCCCAAGCCCACAAGTCCAACATTAACCCATATGTCCAACACCAATCCACAAAGTCCTCCTCCAGCTCACAAAACACATGCAATGACGTTGACTGCAGGACGAAAGCCCAGTCAGTGAATGTGTAAGCATCTCAGCGCTGGCAGGGGTCTCCACACGGCTGCTTCAGCACCCAGGGCTGCATCGGGGTAGGTCCATGCGGCTTCTCCTCAGGGATCTCTTGCAGGAAGTGAGCCTTGCCAGCTGAAGCAGGGAACTGACTAAGGCAGCTGCACCCTGGTCTAACCATCAGAAAGCAAGAGACCCGAGAACTAGAAAGGCGAGGCTCACCGAGCCATTTATCTCTCTACCCTTCAATTAACCCCACATGTGTTTATCAGACAGGTTGGCACAATAAACCTTCACTCTCTCACCCTTCCCCAGAGGAATGCACTGAAGAGGACAGCACTGAAGATACAGCCTGTGGAGAGTGGCAGGTCTGCCCAGACCACGGGAACAAACTAAGAGGGAGAGAGAAAGAGAACAGCAGCATCCTGGTCCACCAAGCTCGAAGATGACATTCCTGCTTGGAGCAGCCAATGCACAGAGAGGATCATGGGGTTGGCCTCACCGCAAGACACTACGTCCCCTTACTCACCCATCACACTATAGGGGGCAGCACCAGAGATACAGTGAGGGAATTGTGTTTGGTCTGACCCCTGCCACACCAGGGCGTAAAACGAAGGGAGCGTAACAGAGCAGCAAGGGGAGCACAGCAACAAAGTCCCCGGGGAATTCTGAAAATGGACTTGGGACTCAGGGGACAGGGCTTGGCACTGCATCAGACCCGATCGGAAAACATTCATGAGGGTTAGCAGACAGACCCAGAACTCTTCATAGGCTATTTTCCTTTTTTTCATGTCTATCTATATAAGATAAACAATCCCAAGGAGAAAACAATGGAACAAGGAAACAACAAGAGATCTAAAATCGATGTCTGGTGGGGTTCAATCAAGTGTAATGTAGCTGAGAGGAAGTACAGAGCTGAATGAAGGTCGACCATGATAGTGGAGCAGGAGGAAAGTAAAAGTAAATAGAGGAAAGAACTAGGAGGCAAAGGACATTTATAGAGGTATAAACATAGGCATGTACATATGTAAATATATTAATATATAACTATAGGTCTATCTATGTACATATATTAAATATTAAGGTAACAGACGGACATTAGGCCTCTACTCAAGTCCTCCCTAAACACAAGAACACTTTGTTTTAATAACCTGGCATTCCGTGGTGCTCATCTTCTGGACACGATTGCTTTAGATAAAATGGGTGCATAAGCTAATGTGATGAAGAAAGCTGATGGTGCCCCGCTATTATTAGATAGAGCATCTGGGGTCTTAAAGGCTTGAAGTTAAACAAGCAGCCATCTAGCAGGGAAGCAGCAAACCCCACATGGAAGAAGCACACCAATCCGTGTGATCATGAGATGTTGATGGCATCAGGTATCAGAAGACCCAAAACAACCATTTCAATGTGAATGAGAATGAGGGGCATTGGAATGGAGTTCCAAAGTCCATCTGTAGACAATTGGGCATCCCCTCACAGAAGGGTCACAGGGAAGAGATGAGTTAGCCAGGTTGCAGTATAGCACCTAGTTCTTCAATGCTTCCTCCCCCCACTATCATGGTCCCAGCTCTATTTTACAAATCTGGCTAGACCAGAGCATGTACACTGGTACAGAGAAGAGCTCTCAACACACAGAATCCAGAACAGATAAATCCCTCAGGACCAATAATGAGAGTAGCAATACCTGAGGGTAGGGGGAAGGTGGAGGAATAGAGGGGGAACCAATTACAATGATCGACATATAACCCCCTCCTAGGGGGACGGACAACAGAAAAGTGGGTGAAGGGAGATCACGGTCAATATAAGACATGAAAAAATAATTTATAATAATTTATAAATTATCAAGGATTCATGAGGGAGGGAGCGGGAGGGGAGAAAATGAGCTGATACCAAGGACTCATGTAGAAAGAAAATGTTTTTAAAATGATGAGGGCAACAGATGTACAAATGTGCTTGACACAATGGATGGATGTATGGATTGTGAAAAGAACTGTAAGAGCCCCAATAAAATGATTAAAAGAAAATGTTTTAGAAGTGATGATGGTGATATATGTACAAATGTGCTTGATTTAACTGATATATGGATATTATAAGAGCTATAAGAGCTCCTGATAAAATGACTTATTGAAATTTTAAAAAAGGAATTACTGTATATACTTGTGTATACGCCGAGTTTTTCAGCACAAAAAATGTGCTGAAAAACTGGGATTCAGCTTATACACAGGTCAGTGGTACCCCAGCGAGGTATAACATCTCGCGGGTGATTGCCATTTCTCTGCTGTTCATTCAAAGCCCCGCTGACACTGCAGGGCTTTGAATGTTTGTTTACTCACATCTAACCAATCAGAGCCATCCTATGACATGGACGGCTCCAATTCTCAGAAGCACCCATAGTGATTCACTTACGCCAGCAGCTGAACTGGTAAGGATGTGTCTGTGGCTGCGCTCTTCTCTCCCCTCTGGTCTCTGTGTTAATTCACATTCTGCATTTCCCACCCTAGGCTTATACTCGAGTCAATGAGTTTTCCTGGTTTCCCAAGTAATAATTAGGTACCTCGGCTTATACTCGGGTTGTCTTATATTTGAGTATATAGGGTAGTAAAAAACAAGGCTTCAGGAATTGATGGAATGCCAATGGAAATGTTTCAACAAATTGACTATGCACTGGAAGCATTCACTTGAAATTTGAAAAACAGCTGCCTGGCCAGTTGCCTGGAAGAGATCTGTATTTGTAGCCATTCCAAAGAAAGGGGACCCGACAGAATGCTCACATTACAGAACAGTATCACATGTAAGTAAAATTTTGCTGAAGATCATTCAACAATGCTTGCAACAGTACATTGACCGGGAGCTACTAGAAATTCAGGGTTCAGAAGAGAAAGTGGAAGAAGAGATGTCATTGCTGATGTCAGATGGAGCTTAGCTCAAAGCAAAGATAGCAGCAAGATGTTTTCTTGCATGTCATTGACTGTGCCAAGGCATCTGACTGTGTGGACCATCATAAACTATGGGTGGCCTTGAGAAGAGTGGGAATTCCAGAACACTTCATTGTGCTCACGTGGAATCTGGATTTCTATCAAGAGGCAGTTGTTTGAACAGAACAAAGGAATATTACATGACTTAAGATAAAGAAAGGTGGAAACAACTAGGGATCTAAAATCGATGGTGAAGGAGTAGAAATCCTGGTGGTGGTGGAGTAGCCATAATCTAGCTGGAGGAATTACTGAGAGGCAAATGAGGGTGACCACGATAGTCGGACAGGGAGAAGGTAAAAGGGAATAGAGGAAAGAACTAGGAAGCAAAACTATTCATCAAGGTACAAACATAGATGTGTACATATGTAAACATATTAATGCATAACAATAGGGATATTGGCCTATGTACACATATACGTGTGTGGCAATATTTTGAGGCAGTGGGAGGTCTCTGGGCCTCTACTTAAGTATTCCCTCAACACGAGCACTTGGTTATAATAATGTGGCACTGGGTGATGCCCACTGCCCCAACACAATTGCTTAAGACAAACTACGTGCATAAACAAACGTGGTGAAGAAAGCAGATGGTGCCAGGCTATTAAAAGATATAGCAAAGGAGGAGCTAATACCAAGGGCTAACGATGGCAAGATATGTACAAATGAGTTTGATACAAGTGATGTATTGATTGTTATAAGAGCTGCAAGAGCCCCCAATAAAATGATTTTAAAAAAAAGATACAGCGCCTGGGGTCTTAAAAGCTTGAGGCCAAACATGCGGCCATTTAACAAGGTAGCAACAAAGCCCACATGGAAGAAGCACATCAGCATGTGTGATCATGAGGTGTTGACGGGAACAGATATTAGAATTCTAAAAATAAACCACCTCATTGAGGTGATGGAGAGGGGTCAAGCTAGAGACCCAGAGCCCATTGTGGATGATTGGACATCCCTGTGCAGAAGGGCTGCACAGAGGGGAAAATGCATCCAGGGGGCAGCCTAGCACCGATGAAATACACAAAACTCCTCTAGTTCTTTAATTCTTCCTCCCCCCACCATCATGACTACTTCAGTCTAATCTCACAATTCCCGCTAGACTGGTTTGGAGACAGTGGCATAGATGAGAGCCTTCAATATATGGAATTCAGGAAAGACACCCCTCAGAAACAGCAATGGAAGCAACAATTGCAGGAAGATAGGGGAAGGGAAGGGGGAAGGAGAGGGAAGAGAAAATGGATAGCAATGAGGGCAGACCAACCCCCGCAGGGGAAGAATAACAGGATAGCAGGGGAAGGGATAGTTTGGGCAGTGTGAGATAGATATAAATAATAACAACAATACATAATACATTAAGGGTTGAGGGGGTGGCAGGGGAGGGGAGGGAGGGAAAAAAGGAGTTGATATCAAAGGGTTCAAGAAGAAAGATAATGTTTAGAAAGCATTGATGACAATAATTGAACAGGTCTGCTTAAGATAATGGATATATGGTTTGTTATAATATATGTAAGAGCCCCTAATAAAATTCTTTATTAAAATTATAAATATTTATAATATAAATATATTGTTTATAATATTTATATTATATTATAAAGTGTATATCAGGGTTGTAGCCTCTCATCATACTTGTTAAATCAATATACTGAGCAAATCATCAGAGAAACTGAATTATACAAAGACCCTGGCATCAGAACTGGAGGACAGATGACACAATTTTGCTTGCTGAAAGTGAGGACTTGAAGCACTTGCTGAAGATCAAGGGCTGCAGACTTCAATATGGGTTATAAGTCAATGTAAAGAAGATCCAAATTCTCACAAGTGGACCAGTAGGTATCATGATAAACAGAGAAAAGATTGAAGTTGCTAAGAATTTTGTCTTGCTTGTATCCACAATCAATGCTCATGGAATGTGTTTGCACTGGGAGAATCTGTTGCACAAGACCATTTTGAAGTGTTGAAAGCAAGGAGGTTACTTTGAGGACTAAAGCGTGCCTGCCCCAAGTCATGGTATCTTCAATTGCCTCATATGCATGGACACTGAATAAGGAAGACCAAAGAAGAATCAACACATTTCAATTATCGTGCTGCTGCGCAAAGGATATGGAAAGTACCACGGACTGCCCAAAGCACAGATAAATGTGTCGTAGAAGAGGCACAGCCAGCATGCTCCGTAGAGGCAAGGGTGGTAAGTCCTTGTCTTATGTACATTAGATAGGATGTCAGCAGAGACCAGTTCCTGGAAAAGGGCATAACGTCACAGAGTGGAGGGGAAGCGAAAAGAGGAAGACCTTTGACATGCTAGAGTGATAAAGTGGCTGCAATAATGGGCTCAAATATGCCAATAATTGTGAGGACAGTGCAGGACTGTATAGTGTTTCACTGTATTGTACAAAATCAGAACCAACTTGATAGCACCTAACAACAATGACAAGAAAGACCAGTTAATATGAAAATGCCTGTAATCTATAAGCCAACCACCAATGCTAAAGATGAAGAAATGGAAGATTTCAACAACTTCTGCAGTCTGAAATTGAGCAAACATGCCATCAAGATGCATAGATAATTACTGATGACTCAGAAGTTGAAAATTATGGCCTTGGTAATAGAAATGATGCTGGAGATTGAATGACGGAATTTTGTAAGACCAATGACTTGTTCGTTGAAAACAACAAATGCACAGTGACTCAGCCCCTTAAGGTATTTGATTCTGCGTACAGAAGGGCAGAGTTACAGCAACGTTTCAGTCAGAATCAAAAACCTCAGGGACAGAGTCTCTGTGCTTGCGGGCTTAGGACTATGGTTTTGGAGGACAGGTAGGTCAATTGGCATAACATAGTCCATAAAGACAACATTCTCTATCCTACTTTGGTGAGTCATGACTAGGGTCTTAAAAATTTGTGAGAGGCCAACTAAGACAGAACTATTGATTTGGTCTCTTCTTACCTAGAGCAAAGAACACTGAAGCCAATCAAAGACTCTTGGAAACAATTAATCCAATGGGTTAATGGACCCCATGAACCACATAGCTTGGTTATCACTACTGAACCCTCTGATAGGGGTCACAATTAATTACAAGGTCCTAGAAAGAAAGGGAGAAATAGATAGAAAACATTTAAAATTAGATTTCAGTCAAATAGGTCTATACAGTGAATAAAAAACCTATGTGTAATATGCTTCTCAGAACAATGACCCATATAAGACCCAAATGGCAGCATTTGATGACATAGTTCAGAACCTAGGAAGTGGCAGAAAGACGGGCAGGTGAAAACAGAGAACACAGGGAGAATGTGGGAAGAATGTTGTTACACTGAGGGGACTGTAGCTAATGTCACCAAACAAAATGTGTACACATTTCTGAAAAGGAAACTGATTTGATTTCTAAAGTTTTACCCAAAAAAGAGCAAAAAGTTAAAAAAAACAGGGCAGAAGGAGCACACAGAGACTGTCCCAAAAATAAATGGTTGGCGTTCAACCGTTTCAGGAGGTGGCGGATGATCAAGAGCTGATGGTAATGAAGGAAGAGTCTAGGCTGCACTGAAGTCACTGGTGAAAAACAAGGGTCCAGGAACTGCTGAAATATCAATTGAGAGGTTTCAACAAAGGGATCCAATATTAGAAGTGCTCAATTATTTATGCCAAGAAATCTGGGTGATAGCTACCTGACCAACTAATGGGAGGAAATTTATATCTGTACTTCATTTTGAAGAAAGGTGATCCAACAGAATGAGGAAATTATCAAACGGTACCATATGTAAGTAAAATTTTGCTGAAGGGACCAGTGGTGAAAGAGGTGATACTGGGAGGGTGGAGGGAGGGTGGGGTAGAAAGGGGGAATCGATTATAAGGATTTACATATAACCTCCTCCCTGGGGGACGGACAACAGAAAAGTGGGTGAAGGGAGATGTTGAACAGTGTAAGATATGACAAAATAATAATTTATAAATTATCAATGGTTCATGAAGGAGTGGGTAGCAGGGAGGGAGGGGGAAAAATGAAGAACTGATGCCAGGGGCTTACGTGGAGAGCAAATGTTTTGAGAATGATGAGGGTAACGAATGTACAAATATGCTTTACACAACTGATGTATGTATGGATTATGATAAGAGTTGTAATGTGCCCCTAATTAAACGATTAAAAAAATGTTGCTGAAGGCAATTCAAAATGGAGCAGGACATCAACAGGGAGCTGCCAAAAATTCAAGCCAGATTCGGGAGAGGGTGTTGATGCCAGATGAGATCTTAGCTTGGCAGCAGAGTACCAGAAATATGTTACCTGTGTTTTATGGATTATGCAAATGTAGTTGTCTATGTGGATCATAGTAAATTATGGATAACATTGCTAAAATGGGAATTCCAGAACACTTGTGCTCCAATTGAACTTAAACCAAATGAGAATATTACATGTCTTAAAATGAGGAAAGTTGTGTATTAGGGGTATCCTTTCACTATTATTTGTATACTCTGTTGAGCAAATAAGCTATGAGGCTGGACCAGATGCAGAAAAACATGGCCCCAGGATTTGGGGAAGACTCATTAACAATCTTTCATTATGCAGAGGACACAGTTTTGCTTATCGAAAGTGAAGACTTGAAGCACTTACTGATGACCATCAGAGACTATGGCCTTCGGTATGGATTATACGACGATATAAAGCAACACTCCTCACAACTGGATCAATAAGCAACATCATGAGAAGCAGAGGTCAATGATTCTTTTTACTTGGATTCGCAATCAACACCCGTGCGAAGAGCAGCAAGCAAGGTGCTGCGTTGGGAAAGCATGCTCCTGAAGTGTGACAAAGTAAAGCTGTAGCCGTGAGGACTATGATGCTCCTGACCAACCTGTGCATTTCCAATGACCTCCTATGCATGCAAAAACTGGACAACACACAATCAATACGGAAGCCGGAAGCAAACCGGATGCCTTTGGATTATGGTGTTGGTAAAGAATCTTGACCACACATCGACTGCAGAGAAGAAGCACATCTGTCTTGGAAGCACAGCCAGATGTTCGTTAAGAGCATGGACTTTGGACATGTAAAAGAAGGGGCCAGGACCTGGTAAAGCAGCGGTTCTCAACTTCCTCGTGCCATGACCCTTTCACACAGCTCCTCATGTGGTGGTGACCCCCCAGCCATAACATGATTTTCGTTGCTACTTCATCACTGTCATTGTGCTACTGCTATGAATCGGGGGACCCCAGATCGAGCCCACTGTGGTCAAGTAAATGATCAGTGAAAAGAAGACCCTCAGCGTGCTGGACCGTCAGGTGGTTACAACCCTGGGCTCAAACAGGAACACACGTGAGGACGGGGCGGGACGGGCAGGGTTTGTTCTGCATCAAGGTGAGCTGCAAGGTGGGACAGACTCAGCAGCACTGAGCAACCATGGAGAAATGCACGCATAGCTCACATCAAGTGGGATTCATAAAGACTCCAAGTGGCTTCACCTGAATTTAAATGAAATTTTAATTACCAAATGAGTTCAGGTCAGACAGGTTTTGTGGCCAAATGAGTTAGGGGGAAAAAAAGTTTCTTAGGGCTCTTTAGATTCGATGAATGTGAAAACGCAGCCGAGGATCCATACTAAAATCAACCTGGAAGAACTTCAGCAAGACAAAATGATAGCTCACTTGAGAGTATGTAAGAAACTAGAATTTTCTGCAATTTTACCACTTGTAAGGTTTGGTAGAAAAATGGGACCTTCAGGGCCACCAGGTAAAACCACAGAGACGAAGGCCAATTCTTACCAGAAACGTGGAGTCCATTTCTGCCGTGAGCAGCACTATTCCCTTTTCTTCCTTCAGTTCAGGGTAGTGGTACAAGACCAGCTGGCTGGCCGCAGCTGCCCCTCGGGTCTGCCAAGAGGAGCACAGAGCAAACTCAGTAAGGTGCACCGCACAACGAAGTGTAATTCCAGAGCAGTAGAGTCCAGGGGAAGTTGTGGCTCCTGACAGCCCCGGGGTGGCTCGGGAGTCAGAGGATTGTTATGTGGAGGGAAGATCATGGCTATCAAAGTGTGGTGCAACTGACAGCTTGCATGGTGTTATTTGTGTCTTCAATTGCAAAAGGCTTGGCTTTCTTCCCAGAAAATGTTTACAGTAGGCAGTGAATCCTTCATCATAGCCATACATTTAAAAACAAAACGGCACAAGCAGCTACCAAATCAAGTGCTAAAGAAAGCACTGTACCTGTGCAATTGCCACTTTTATGGGCCAGTGCATTTCACCGTTGAATCTACTCCCCTTGGCTAGCTCTGAGGACAGAGTACTTCTAAGCTGTAGCAAACAGCTGGAGAGTTTGCACATGGGCCAGATTTGTAATGTGCAGCTTTAAAATATAATCTGGGGAGAGGTGGTAAAGAACTAGACATCATAATTTCTGGTAGAATGGACAGGTTAATAGACCTCCAGTCTAGACTAGAAGAGCATGGCGTCAGATGCCCAGGATCAAAGCTAAAGGCCTCACACAGCTAAGGAAGATAAACCATACATTCCGAGAGAGACAGAGACAGAGACAGAGACAGAGACAGAGACAGAGACAGAGAGAGACAGAGAGAGACAGAGAGAGAGAGAGAGAGAGAGAGAGAGAGAGAGAGAGAGAGAGAGAGAGACAGAGACAGACAGAGAGAGACAGAGAGAGAGAGAGAGAGAGAGAGAGAGAGAGAGAGAGAGAGAGAGAGAGACAGAGACAGAGACAGAGACAGAGAGAGAGAGAGAGAGAGAGAGAGAGAGAGAGAGAGAGAGAGAGAGACAGAGACAGACAGAGAGAGACAGAGAGAGAGAGACAGAGAGAGAGAGAGAGAGAGAGAGAGAGAGAGAGAGAGACAGAGACAGAGAGAGACAGAGAGAGAGAGAGAGAGAGAGAGAGAGAGAGAGAGAGAGACAGAGACAGAGAGAGACAGAGAGAGAGAGAGAGAGAGAGAGAGAGAGAGAGAGAGAGAGAGAGACAGAGACAGAGAGAGACAGAGAGAGAGAGAGAGAGAGAGAGAGAGAGAGAGAGAGAGAGAGAGAGAGAGAGAGAGAGAGAGAGAGAGAGAGAGAGAGAGAGAGAGAGAGAGAGAGAGAGAGAGAGAGAGACAGAGAGAGAGAGAGAGAGAGAGAGAGAGAGAGAGAGAGAGAGAGAGAGACAGAGACAGAGAGAGACAGAGAGAGACAGAGAGAGAGAGAGAGAGAGAGAGAGAGAGAGAGAGAGAGAGAGAGAGAGAGAGAGAACGAGAGAGAACGACCCAACTGTAGATGGGGTATTCTTAGTTACTTCAGCCTCTCGGGTCTCTAACGCATACTTCCAAAACTATGCTGATGACTTTGATCAGTGATGTGTCTGGCTATTTCTCCTGTACTTGAGCGTACAGGACAGGGACCTTGTCTGACAGATCTTCAGGTTCCTAGCACAATGGTTTAAGTAGCAAGCCCACAGGATTTGGAGTCCGATGACTGAGGCTTGACCCAGCACTAGCACTTTCTTTTCTGTAAACAGAAATAATAGTAAGTATCGCAAAGGACCCTTGTGAGGATTAAAGGACATAATGAATATAAAACATCTGTCATTTAATACAGTACGTACATCGAATGTTGGTTACAAGGGCTGAATAACGGATTGTTAAACACACTATAAAATAACAAACCGAAGTTGCTCCCTTATTATTTTGTACCCTCTTTCCCTCAGTGTCAATATCATCATACAGGGTTGATTTTGCTATATTTGGTCCCCTGAAATAAAAGACCAATTTCAACCATGATCTGATTTTTTGTATTTTTATTTAAAAGGTGAGACTACTTTGAACCTAGTTTATTCTTCTAAATATTTAATTTTTGGTGAAAGGAACTAATCCGTTAATCTAGTATTTGGAATGAATAAAAAAGAAGGAAGTTAATACAACAGCATCTATTGAATGAAACTATGCATTTAGCAGATTGGAAAGTGTTGCCTTGGTTAATAAAACATGTAGGATATTAGGCCTTCCTCTGGCAGCTACTTTGTCACTTTGAAGATGTATGAAAGCGTGGGGTGGAATCCAACCTGTCAATCAAGTCACAGCCTGATGATGGCCTGGTTCCTGATCTCTGTCCCTCCACCTTCCTACCTGCTGGAACTCTGCCTGCTCCCGGGTTCACCCCGTGTGGGCTGCCTGACCCTGAGAGCTGTCGGAGGCCCTGCCATGTTTCCACTGATCGTGGATCCACTTGACCCTGCACTCATCAGCTTGTGATCTTCCTGCTTCACTTTTCTGTGTCACCAGTCTGCAGCCACCTGAGTGTGATGAAGGACTTATGGACCAGCATCGGACGTACGGACTTGAGTTGAGCTGCGATACCTTCTTGGTAGATAATTATTTCTCTACATAAAGCTCCTTCTTATACAGAGATGAGTATCCCTGGTTTTATTTTTCTAGACAACCGGCTGGCCTAACACACTTTGTTAAGGCGCGTATAGCTTGGGCAAGAAACCGATCACAACTCTTTTACGTTTGGTAAGTGAGGCGCAGGAGTAAGCACCAGGAAAAGGCGTCTGGGGAAGAGACAAGAAAGAGCCAGAAGTAATCAGCGGTGATTTGGGGTCTTTTTCAACGTCTAGGCAATAAGCCAGCAGTGCAGCCAGAATGCTCCTGGAAGGCAAGGCTAGTGGAACTTTGTATCACACACTGTGGACATGTTGTCGGGAGAGACCAGTTCCTGGAGAAGGGCATCGTGCTTGGTAAAGTCGAGGGGCAGGGAAAGAGGAAGGGCCTCGACAAGAGGGACTGACAGTGGCTGCCACGATGAGCTCAGGCACAAGGGCCACGAGGAGGGCGCAGGACTGGGCAATGCTTCATTCTGTTGCACACAGAGGCGCTGTGAGTCAGAACCGACTCTGAGGCACCTAACAAGAACAAGAGGAAAGCTAGAAGCCTGACAACAAGTCCACACACAGAGATGCCCACTCACTGGTGCCACAGCAAGTCCTGCTGGGCTTGGTAGAAAGTCTGTGCCCCTCGTCAGGGCTTCCTCTAAGGGTAGTAATTTCCCAAAGTGGGCAATACCGCCCCCTGGAGGGAGTGCTGGGGTGATGGGGGTGGTGGGGCTGGGTTAGCAAAAGAAGAGAGCTGCACTTTATCCTGGATTATGGACGATGGTACAAAAGTTTTTAATTGCCAGGGGGTGCTGAGTAATCTTTTTTCTGAAAAAGGGGCAGTAAGCCAAAAAAATCTGGGAAACCATGTTCTAGGGGAAGAGCACAAGCTACCTACCTGAATATTTATCAGTGCAGTGAAGTGGAGTTCAGTACCTGTCCACTGTCCTACAAAGAATTCATAACCTTCCCTTCTTGGTAGAGCACACAGAAACTGGAAAAGAGACACACAGTGAGACAGATGAGTAGCTGAAATCATTTGCTTTGTGCCAGATCACATGCATCAATCCCTCTATTTCTTCAATGCTTGATTTAATTTTTTTTTTAACGTTATGAAATTCTTAAGCGATAACAAACACTCAAGTACTGCCTAACCTGCCTAGGAAAGCACGAGACACGACCCAAGCTTCCTCTGGTCTCTGTCACTCCACCCATAGTACTTATAGGTGGAATGACGGTGGCCAAAGGAACCAGAGGTACCTTTGCGCATAACCACAAATAAGAAGCAATACTGTTAGAATGCTTAAAACCAAATAAATACTATTAAACTGCATGTATCCTTTTGCAACTTATTTTTTTCACTTCACAATATGCTTTGAAATTTACTCATGCTGATAAATTTACCTCTAACACATTTATTCGGTTGTCTGGAATTCTATTGTGGACCTACACCGTAATTTATCTACTGTTGCTCATCATCTCTTGGGAAACATTCGGATCTTTTCCAATTTCTAAACTTTCTAATGCTGCCGAGTTAACTTTTGTTCCAATGATCTTAATTACTTCATATTCTGTCAGCTGGGACTGACACTGGAGCATGGCTCTAGACTTAACAGCAAGATATGATTAGTTTTTATGCTTGAGTTTTATAAATTGAAGATGAATGAAGATAATAGAATCCAAAGTACAGTAGTCCAATGTACATTAGACATGGAATTGTCTTCTTATTGCCAGACACACAGGCTCTGTTTTTTCCATCATTTGATGAGGTAACCTTAGTGCCTCTCTAACAGCTGAAGCCTTGACAAGGTAAAGATATATTTTTTAGAATCTTATTGAGGTATACCTGAAGTGCAAGACATTGCACACATACTAAGTGTGTAATTTGATGTTTCTGTGAAATCATCCCTGCTGTGAGGTGCTGCCGAGTAGGTTCCAACTCATAGTGGCCCGTGCACAACAGAACAAACCGCCGCTCATTCCCGTGCCATCTGCGCAGTACCGCTGCTCTCAACACAGCCCCCCTCCCCCAAATATTCACTTTCCCCTCTGTCATTCACTCTGCTCTCCCCAACCTTCCTCAGGCAACCAGTGATTTGCTTGCTAATCAGCCTGCATTTTCTAGAATTTTATGTAAATGGAACCATAGAATATATATATATATGTCTGGCCTTTTTCACTCAGCATAATTACTTAGTGATTTACTCATGTTGTTTGTTGCATGTCCACTTGTTTTTCATTGCTGAATGTCATTGCATTGCATGCGCATATATGTGTAAATGCACGCATTACTTCCCTCTTCATTCACCTATGATAGGCATTTTCAGGTCTCCACAGGTTTGGATATCACACATAAAGCTGCTATAAACGTACAAGGAATTATATGGAGGTATGTTTTCATTTCTCTTAGGAAAAAACTTAGGATGAAATGGTTGGACAGTATGGTTGGTACATCACTTAACTTTTAAAGAAAACAACAAACCGTTCTCTAAAGCGACTATATCGTTTTACATTTACCACTGTGTTTGAGACTTTCAGTGGCTCGACATCTTAGCAGCACTTAGCATGACTCGTCCTTTGAAGCGGAGCCACTGGAGTGGCAGTGTAACCATGGAGACACCCCTAACTCCATGGTGACCCTGGTGACCCTGTAAGGCAGAGTGGAACTGCTCCACAGGACTCCAGGGTCATCAATCTGTATGGAAGCAGATGGCCTTAGCTATCTCCCAGGAATGGCCTGCTGGGTTCAAACCACTGATCTTTTGGTTAGCAGATGAGTGCTTAACCACTGCACTACCAGGGATCCTTAGTGACACTACAGGAATAGCTTAAGGCGCCTGGTAGCACAAAAGGTCAGCAGTTGAAATCCACCAGCAACTCTGCAGGAGAAAGACATGCTCTATAAAGATTACAGCCTAGAAAACCACATGGGGCAGGTCTACTCATCAAATGGGGTCACTATAAGGTGAAATGGACTCAACGGTCGGTATTTGACGAGAGTGTCATGGCGTGGCTTAGTTTGCATTTCCCTTATGACTACTGACACTGAATATCTTTTCATGTGCTTAGATGCCAGCCCACTTCTCTGGTGAAACGTCTGTTCATAGTTTCACCCATTTAAATTGGGCTATCTCATTATTATTGAGGTATAGATGTCTTCATGTATTCTAGATTCAAGTCCTTTGTGAATATGCTTTGCAAGTATTTTCTTCCAGTGTATGGCCTTTTTTATAAAAATGCCTTTTGAAAAACAAACTTTTCATTTTGATGAAATTAGATTTTTCTTCTTTTACAGTTACATTTAGATTGTGTGATGCATGCTGAGTTGATGTTCTTGTTTTTAGGTCTCATTTTATAATTCACTGTTCAAGCAATACTGTATACAAGAAGAAAGAAATGCTGGGAAAGAAGAAATAATAAGGAAAAGGAAGCAAACAAGTTGTTAAGTGTTTGTTGTTCTTTTTTGCAGTGAAAGGATCATCTAAACCAGTGGTTCTCAACCTTTCTAATGCTGCGACCCTTTAATACAGTTCCTCATTGTGGTGACCCCCCAACCATAAAATTATTTCATTGCTACTTCATAACTGTAAATTTGCTACTGTTATGAATCAGGCGAGACCCCTGTGAAAGGGTCGTTCAACCCCCAAAGGGATCGCGGCCCACAGGTTGAGAACCGCTGAAAACTAACGAGGGGCTTCAGTTACTGGGAAATATGTGTCCATACACTGATCGACCTGCTAAAAAGGGAGGCAAAATAAAGGAAGGAAAAAAAGAAAAGGATCGTAGACATGGCTCACTGATTTTCTCATGGACTAGAAATGCCAATCCTTATTGCTAGGGACAATCCAAAAGCGGGGTTATACTGCAGGTGACAAAATGCCAATGTCATCTTCCTCTTCTTCACTGTACGAGTAATTTCTTTGATTTGTGTATTTCTGTAATGCATGTATTAACCTGTAAGTTTATATGTAATGTTTCCAGCCCCCAAAGTTGAAGATTGAATTTATAAAGATTCAATAAAGGGGATTAATAAAGAGGATTAATAATAAATACAAGAACAACAGAAAAATGGGAGGGGGAAAAAAGAGGACTTGATGCAAAGGGCTTAAGTGGAGAGCAAATGCTTTGGGCAAAGAATGTACAGATGTGCTTTATACAATTGATGTATGTATATGTATGGATTGTGATAAGAGTTGTATGAGTTCCTAATAAAATGTTAAAAAAAAAGGAACAGAAAAATGAAGTTCTAATTTACATCGGAAGAAAAATGGCAAGCCGTCCTACGTTGGGGGGGAAGAAGGGAAATGCGACCACTTGCCTTTGCGTTGACTTTGACTCAGGGCAAGCGCGGGTGTGCCAGAGCACACCTATGCCCCAGAGCGAGTTCAACGGTAGGACTTGGGGAAGCAGCTTACCAGGCCTTTCTTCTGAGGAACCTCTGGGCAAGTTCAAATTTGAACATTTAGTTAACAGCAGAGCCAATAAACCACTTCCTGTGAGACATCCCTGAGGAGAAACCACATGGCCCTATCCTGATGCAGCCCTGGTGCTGGAGCAGCCGCGTGGAGACCCCTGCAGCGCTGAGATGCTTACAAGCTCACTGACTTGGCTTTCCTCCTGCAGTCGGCGTCACTGTGTGTTCTTTGTGAGATGGAGGAGGACTTTGTGGATCAGTGGCGGACATACGGACTAATGTCGGACTTGTGGGCTTGAACAGCACTGGGTTCGGATGCTTTCTTAGTGTGCACTTACCCTTTATAGAAAACGCTCTCTTCCATACATAGGAGTTTCTGTGGACTTGTTTTTCTAGTCTACCCAGACAACCTTGATAACCAATCCTCATACAGTCACTGGGTACTTACTGTTGGGCAGGACTGAGCACGGTTCCAGATCAAATCAAACTTTTCTCCCTGTAGGGCAGAAAATAATAGACTCAACTCACAAACAACAACAACAAAAATACAAAAGGTCACCAACCCAAACCAAATCCATTCTCACCAAGTCAATTTCAAGTCATAGGAACCCCATAGAGCATGTATGCCCAGTATATATTTGTGGTTGATATATACATAACTTAAGCTCCAATATAACAGTAATTGTGAGGAGGTACAGAACTGGGTAGTGTTACCTTCTGGTGAACAGAGGGCTGATATGAATCAGAACCGACTCAACAATCGCAAGCTACTTCTTTAGGGAAGATCTAGCTAATAAGCTATAACTTCCGATGCCTTACGATGCTGGAGGTCAGCAGAGGGAAAGCCAGTGGCAGCCCTTCCCAGTTACAGCTCTCAGTGGTCAAGCAATGGCTAGTGCCTCTGAGACAGTAATTTTAGGAAAAACCAAGAGAATCCCACTTGCTCACAGGAAAGGCCAGAAAAATACTAATAGGCTCCGAGTCAGTTCAGGCCTAAGTCACTCAGAGGGAAAAAAAGCCATGCGAGAGGCCATCTCTTTTGGAAACCACCACAAAGCAATAAAAGACATCTGGAAATTGCTCGGTAACAAGAACTTACACCATGCTCCCTTGTCAGAGACTTGACTCAAAGAGACATTTCTAAACCAGAAAGAGGAAAAACAAGAGCCATAAATATACCATATGGGGCTTCCAGTCTTTGGTGCTGAGGGCATAATAAAACCCCTCAGAGCTGTAATATACAAGCTCTCAGGAGGCAATAAACCTAGGAAAAGTAAAGGCAACTGCCTGCTAGGGTTACAGTATTGACCCTCCTATTACAACACTTTCATTTTCCTCTCCAAACTACTTACAGGAATAACTGCGTAGACTGTATCTTTTGCTGCAAAATATTGCTGCCAAATCTGTACAAAAAAGAGAGAAGGTGTCTGTGACATATGGGTAATCTTGCAACCTATGCTATTACAAGTCTATGATTATAATAAAGATTTAATATCATCCATTCTTTCTGTATGATTACTGTAATTCTTGACAACAAACTCCTGCCAGAGAATTTGATTCTAAGACCTTGTTAATCATTCTGCTTAAGATATGCCTTGCGTACGACAATCTTTTTTTCCCCTCCCATATCTTTTCACTTCCTTCTCGAAACTCAAACTTCCCCAGCATCTTAGAGACCTCAGAGACCAAGCCAGCAGACAGAGGCCAGAGTCTGACGTCAGGTGGAGCTGGGTATAAATCTCAGTTCCAATCATTGGTTGGAAAATCACCCAAACTCTCTAAATCAGTGGTTCTCAACTCGCCTCATGCCGTGACCTTTAATACAATCATGTAGTGGTGACCCCCAACCATGAAATTATTTTCCTTGCTACTTCATAACTGTCATTTTGCCACTGTTATGAATCGGAAGACCCCTGTGAAAGGGTCGTTTGACCCCCAACGCTTGAGAACCGCTGCTCTAAACCACACCAGAAAATGGCAATAATGACCTCATGGGATTATTGTGAGGACTAACCTACAGTACATAGGTTATTCTAGGCACAGGGTAAGCACTAAAAATAGATGGCAGCTTTTATCCGCTAGCACTGCCTTTGTGCAGGCAGTTCTTAAACTCCTGTGTCCAGAGAGTCTTCCACGGGAAGAATAGACTCTGTTGGACCAGACGTTCTACCTCAGCTTCGTATCCAAGAATCACAGTTGATCTTCATCATGAAAATACCAAAAGGTAGGAAACATCCTCAATCAATTATTCACCAATCAGCATACATTCTTCTAAGCATTTTTTGGGTTACAAAGAATTGGGGACAAAACAGAGAGAGGCTCTGTTTGCAGGGGACTTGCTAACTAGTGAAAGAGATAAAGCCCTAAGTAAACATTACTATGAAGCAATGTAGCCTGGGCATCTTGTAAGAGGCAAAGTGTAAAAGCAGTTTCTAGGATAACTTGAGTGATATAAATGGTCATGGGAGACTACATGGAAGAAGAAGCATATAAACTCATCCTTAGAAGACAGGCAGTGTTCTGGGACAACCAGATGGGAAGATAACAACTTCCTGGTCAGACATAATAGCACATGTGATGCTGTGTCTTGCTTTTTCATCATTTCCGCATCCCATCTATCACATGCATGCTGTGCTCATGGTTTTCATGGCCATCGCTCCTATCGTCCTCCATGCCTTTGCACATGCGGCTTTACCGTCCGTCTTCCCAGCAATAGGCTATGCTTCCCCACAATGACAGAAAGCAGAACTTTTAATGGGATGTGAGTGATGAGGAGTTGATGTAAGTGGAGCGGGAGCAGGGAACCCGATTTAGAGCTAGTGCTGTAATTCAGGATGGCAGTCTGATGGTTTTAAACAAGATGCAGGCAGTAGGGATAAAGAAGGCGAGGGGAAACGTGAGTGGTCAGGTGTACACGGGTGAGACCACAAAAAGACGTTTTCTTATGCCACTATTCATGTAATTCTTCAGCTTGGCTTTTCTGACATTTTGTCCAGAAAGAGGTGTCAAGAAATGGATGCTCCCTTTTACACTCAGATTTGGCTCAAAGAGCACCTATTTTCTGAAAGCCTGCCAATCCATTTTCATTCATTTACCTGTTTTATTTCTTCTGCAGTCTTATCTTTCACCATTTCAATGTTAAAGATTGAACTGAGAGTCTGAAAGAAAATAAAAAGCAACTAACATCCAGAATTTAAACAAACAATTAACTTGATTTTCACTCTCAAGAAGCACGGTGTCAGGAAAGTGAAGCAGGGGTGCATTAAGTAGAAAACAAGTGTAAGAAAACTTGCCTCCTCAGAGGGAGTGAGCAGTCAAGCCCAGCGGGTTTTGCACAGTTCTATTCCTGGAGAGTATTTATAGGTCACGATGTGGTTTCCACCACCGCCCACCTGTCAGGTTGCTGTACTGTGGCGGCTTTCATGTGGCTGCGATGCTGGGAGTTATGCCAACAGTAAATATCAGCATGGTCACCAAGGTGGGCAGGGTTTGGCAGAAAGACCTAGCATTCTACCTCTGAAAACCAGCTAACACAAACCCTAAGGATCACAAGAGATTACTGTCCCATGTGGTATTGCCAGGTGAGCCCATGAGCTTGGAAGCCATCAAAACACAGAGTGGCCACATTAATGGACTCAGCACCCTGTGATCATGAAAATGACACAGGACAGGAACGTTTCATTCTGTTGTACTTGGGGCCCCAAGGAATCAAAACGGACTCAATGGCAATGAACATCACCTAATACATTAGAAACTTCACAAGCCAAGGACTTCACCGTTTGCCGTACCCTCACCAGTCACCACCCTGCTGCTGCAAGAGGAGAAAACTTGGATGTTTCTTGTTTTTTTTAAAACCATTTTGAATGGGGAGGCTTACAGCTCTTCTCACAATGCATCCATCCATCCATTGTGTCAAGCACATTTGTACATATGTGACCACCATATGGTAACATCATTTTTTAAGAAATCATTTTATTGGCAGCTCATACAACTCATCACAATCCATACATACACTTGGATGTTACTTTTGTTTTTTTGGATGTTACTTTTAATTTAACTGCTATTCTATCAAGAGTGGCTCCTTTTTACAAATTATTCACAGAGAAAATATATTTTTATTTGGTGTTAAGGCTACTCCCCAAAGAAACAAAGGGTGTCATGCCATTTTCTTCACATTTCTTCTACTGCCCCAGGACTCAAACTATTCTAGGGGTCATGTCAACAACAAGTCTAAGAAAGACCTCTCATCGCTACAGCTGGAAACAAAACACCACGGTATGTTCACACAGTATGTTCACATTTGCAGCCTGTGGGAATACTCCACGTGACTTCAGAATCAGAGCTGTTTAATTGAAAACCTACCTTGTCCTTAGTGAAGCCTCTGCTCAAAGACTGTTTCCCCACGGTGTCGGTCTGAAACACACGATGAGACAAGGGCATGACTTTCCAGTACACTAGTGGGGCACCCCGCTTCTCCCGCAGTGATTTTACACCTGAGAACTCAGTTCTCCCCACTCTGGCTATCTGGTACACACTGCTCTAAGAATGCTGACTTGGGGCTCACTCTCCTTTAGAGTATTTTCTACCGGTGACTGAGATTCTGAGACACAGAGATAAGAAAGCCATCCATCTCCCGGTACTGAAAGTCATTCCCCCATCCACCAGGACTGAGAGCCCATCCCATATTTGTCACTGTGGGCCCGGAGCCGCCTCTCCGGAGTGAGCTCCGGCTGCCCTCTGGTGCGCTCGCCACTGAGCTGCAGCACAGGTGAGAAACTTGAGGATGGACTTCAACAGCTTCCTGTTGGCCTCTGACATCCCTTCTGATGGCAACTGCCCTCAGCCGCCCAGTCTTGTTTGTTTTCTCCTTAGAAATCAGTTTTAATATTCTCTCCTCAAATTAGACTTCCCCCTTGAAAAAGGCCAAGAACTGAAGGTGATTCTTTGCCCTCCTCAAGCCTGCCATCACTGAGTAAAGCACTCCCAGGAAGTTCCGTGTGTGTCTCTAATAGCCTTAGTGGTAGGGTTGGGCTGTTGCAAATCATCCTCACAGTCCATAACCAAGCAGCTCAGAACAGAGAAGAGCGTACAGGCTAAACCTGGGATCTGGAGGCTGAAAGTCTTCTGGCATAAAGCTCTGCCTTTTGTTGCTGTGCTTTAACAAATTGAGACATGTGAGAAATGGTGTCCCACAGAACATGTAAGGACAAAGCCGATAAAAACCTACAGGGGCACACCCCGATCTTTTAGGCCACCTTCCTAATGCAGCCTCAGCATCATGTGTAAACTATCCAAAGGAAATGGGCTCCTTTTCATTTCATCTGCCTATCTTGATCCTCACGTGTACCATGAAAACAAAACCAAACTCTTCATTTACACATCTGCTTCACCCTTTAATCACCAAGCCCCATGTATTCTTTCCCTACATTGTCCCTCCAATCCATTTTTAGTTTCCATTTTCTTTTTCAGAATTAAACAATTTAAGCCATCACGGCATAAGCTTAGTATTGTATTCAACCAAGTCTAAACCACCACTGATTTAAGACAATTTCACATGCCAAAAATATGTCAGTTAAATAATAACAAAACCTTCCTGTCGATTTTAAGGCAAAAAAAATTTAAAGTGTGGGTTTTAGGATAGATGAAAATAATAGTAAATAAACAATAAGTCATAAAATAAATAAATAATACGTCATAAAAATTAGAGTTGAAACTGCACACCAAGGTATCAAGAGAGCAGTGTTTTCCCATGAGCGTAGTTGGAGGGCTAGGAAGGGAGGATGAATGTTAACAAACACCGGAGGAAGTGAAATAAGGGACGTTACAGTGTGGGGAGTGCCATCAGTGACATGAGTGGAACACTGACTTGCTCTGTAAACCTTCACTCAATTCACTATAAAGTGTCAAGGACAGTAGGTGTATTATTGCCCCTTAGGGATGCTTTGGAAGTCTGTGGGGCAACTTTTGGTGGTTGTCACATAAATGAACTGGACAGTGATACTTGCATTGATGGGAGGGTCAGAGGGACAGGGGAAGAACCACCAAATGCTAGGTGGGCTGCAGAATGCAGATGAGTTCTACAAAACAAAGAATATTTTCCTCATCCTGCATAACTTTTCAATGTCTAGGCAGACAAGTCTGACAAATAAAAACTTTTTTGATAATTACCAGGGCCTAGAATCTGTTTTCTTCCCTTAAAAAATATCAATACACGAGTTCAGTAAACACTGTCTTTTCCAGAATTGCAACTCCTGCGCAATGGAGAGGAGTCCACATTGCAGAAACTAAGGTCACTCACTGGTAACTCTGCTCGTGGTTTAAGTCACCATCACCAGCTCCCTGTATATTCAGCATCTGCTGCTGACGTGTCCATGGTGAGTTCACACGCAGGCAAAGGGGTCTGATCACATTGTTCTCACAGGAATGTTGCACTCAATAATTTCCATACTCAAACACAGACTGGATTTGAAAACACTTTCCTTTATATTATGATTAGGGTATTACAGATTACTCCCACTCCTCAAATTCTGTGTAGATTATATTTTCTTTTAAAATTTATTTTTATTTTTTTAGATTATATTTTCTAGATTTAATTTCAGCACAGAAAAATGGGAGTGAAAAGAAATGTATTATGTTGCGTCTAATGTGATAAGAAACCAATGATTAAAAATACAGAAAAGGCTTTGGGAATGATGCCTAAAGGACCAGTCTAGCTAGTAAGCAAATCATGTCCCAAGAGTTATCATAATTTAAAATGAACTCTCTAGTCTGCATCTTATCATCACAGAGTGGAATTTTCTAGTCTGTTTTCAATAAGAGGGCAACGAACTTTCTTACACAATATTGAAAGTTTGTAATACAGCAATATTTCTTAGGGTGATTAACTTGAAACCTTGATAGAACGAATGTCTATTAAAGGAAATTGCATTTGATAAAATATTTGAAGTAAAGTTGTTTGTTCCCAAAGAGTTGTAAATGATGTTTGTCACAGGAGGTTGAATTTGCTCACCCAGCTTGTGATCATTAACCCATTGAGTACTGACTGTGTTCTAATTAACTCAATCTATTATTAAAAGTGCCTTTTCAAGTAAATCTTTCTAAATCGCCTTCAACACAGAATCCCAGTTTTCCACTCTCACTACCTTAGTCCAGGCTGTCAGCAGCCCACACCTGGACCGTTGCACATTCTCCCTGGTCCCAGCATCTCCCATTCCACTTAGCTGGGACACCACCACACATTAGTGCTTCCTATCATAGGCTGTGAAATCAATTTAGGAGATTGTGGTCCGAGTTTTTGAAAAGATAAAAAGCGATGGGAAAATAAAGATTACATTGCACACAGTAAAACTAAGTACTGCTTTGCAGGAGACAATATAATTCTAACGTATGTGTGTTGTGAGTTGTAATATAAAACACATTTTTTACTATGAGTCACGGTCAACTATTTGAGAAACAGCGCATTAATCTTTCTATATAAGGTTTTCAGCATGCCTTCCTGCAGCTTTTGTTCTTACGTAAGGATAAGAATGATTGACATGAATGAAATTCTTATGTACCAGACTTGCTAAAGCGCTTTACACGTAATTAGCTCATTCTGTTACCAACACGTGTATGAGGTAGCTACAGTTGTAACTCTTTCTGTCAGGTAAGCAAATTGAGGCGCAGAGAAGCTCACATGTGACCAGACTCATCAACCAGTAAGTGAAAGAGCTGGGTCGGCACCTGGCTCCAGGAAGTGTTCTCTTCGCACCCAGGCTATCTTGCTTCCACTCCTTAAGCCCAATACTCCCAGCTTGGAGGTGAATGACTAATCTGATTGTTTAGCTCCAATACTTTTCTCCCCATTTTAACCAGGCAAGCTGTTGTACTTTCTCCTGAGCTCACCTTTACTTTCAGAGTTCTTCCATCTACATTAGTGGTTGGCAAACTAAATCCAAACTTCCATTTATTTATTTCCCCCACTGCTTTTGTAAATGAAGTTTTACTGGAGCATAGCATTGTCCAATCATTCCCTCTTGCGTTGGGCCGCTTTTATACTACCACAGTAGAGCCAAGTAGTTACAAGGGGATTAAAATAGCCCACAAAAACTAAAGTATTTATTATCTGGCTCTTTACAGAAAAAGCTTCTAGTCACTGCTCTATATTGAAGCCCCACCGCATCCTTCCTAGCCTAGACCAGGCCCTACCTCCCAGGGAAATATCTCTGATTCCTACAGCTCACTTCATCTGGGCCTTGTGTCAGTCTGCCAGATGATTCCGCAGGGGAGCAGGGACTACCTTTGCCCTCCCTTTTTTATGCCACAGCATCTGATCCAGAAAGAGCAGGATACAGGGCACACATTTGTGGATGAAGACTGAGCCCAGTAGAAAGGCTATGTTTCATCCAGTTGGCCCATCAATAAGCCCATGCCAGGAATGAGAGGTAGGGGGCTGGGAAGAGGGTGGAGATCTGATGAGTCAACTATTCAAACAGAAGGGGCAGGCCTTACCTTTTGTTCCACACACTTGATAAAGTCACCTTGCCTGGAGTGCCCTACTGGCTGCTTCTGAAACTCACTGCGCTTCTCCAGGCGAGACTCAAAGGCAGTGGGGTCAGACCTGATTAACGATAAACCAAACATTAAACCACCAGGGCTGTGTTGGATTTTGAAATAATGAAGCATTATATTCTGCCTTCACAGAGAGGATACAGAGCTGAAGGGCTTGCCTCCAGTTACTCAAAACAGAGCAGAGGCCTCCAGACAAGGCATAGAAATCAAGAAAATGAAAAAGAAAATCCAGTTATAAAACTACTGACAACTCTTAAAATGTGTCCTGTTATCCCCTTGCAGATTCATTCTCTAAGTCGATCCGTACAGATTACAGAGGTACTTAGAATCCTTTGGGCAGGAAAGGGTACTTTTGAGGCCTATTTCTAGGCTACCTCCTTAGGCAGGAATCCCACAGCATCCCTCCTAGTATCAAGCGTTTCCTTGAATACGTCCAGTTCTTGGACACCTATGATTAGCAAAACATTCGGAACCAAAATCTCAGTAACTTTCACCCTCAGGAACAAGAGAATACATCTCATTCCTTCTACATGATTACTTGAAATGGCCAATATGTGACCTCCTAGAAGACCTCATTCTGAGAGGTGAATCCGACATTTTTCTTCTCTCGGGCAAGTTTTCTTTGATTTTTCAGCCCCATCTGCTATATCCTTGGTAAATTTTTCTCACTGTGGGCCTGCTGTCTGGGTACTCTGTTTACCCACACCCTTGTGTGTGCCTGGAGCTGGACCAACCCTGCCCGTTCACCAAAGTAGAGTGTGATGTGGAAACCCAGATACTGGACTGGAAATGGGACAGGAGGGAACAGTGCGGTCTGCCACTAGCTCACACCAAACTGGTGGTGGGTCCTTAGAGCCGTTATAAATATGCTTCGATTCATGAGTATAACCAATTAGGACTGTACTTCTCTTTGAAGTATCTCATGGTATCCTACCTACTGGGTCCAGAACCTAAGACCAGGGCTTGCCTTGTCCCTTCCTTCCCTTAATCTGGCCCAGGCTCTCGATCCTTACTTTGGTTCTTCTACCTCAACTTCATGTTATTCTTTCTGAATTCAGTCAGCAGTCCTTCCCGCCCCCCCCCCCTATTCTTGTCTCATTCAGCTTCTTTTATGACTTACTTTATCCCCTCTTTTTCATTATACAACAAACTTCACTTTGTTATATTGCCTTTTGGTTATCTTGCTAGGCTCTGGGGATACATGAGTGAACAAGACAGTCTCTAAGTCTAGGAGCTTACTATCTGTTGAGAGAGGTAGGGATGCAAAGCAAGAGCAGTAGAAAGCTACAGGTATGATGAAAATTTGTTCAAACTTGCCCAAATGGTTGAGATGGTTTCATAAACCTTCACCTAGGCTGCTACTACCCCTCCCTCACTCCTTGGTGTTCGAGCATAGTGCCCAAAGGACATTTAGGTAGGCTGTGAATGTTAGGTAGTTTAGCTTAGGGACTGGGGTGTCCATTACGCATGCTCAGAGGTCCGAGCTACTGGCCCATGAAGGTGTGGTACTAAGCCTGCTCAGAGGCTCAGGTTTCCGGCCAGGAAGGCGTGGTAGAGCTGGGTAGGCGCTGCACCTGGATTGGCCCACCTAGGCCAAGTAAATTCAATTCAGCCAATGGGGTTGACCGGGGTCATCCACCACGCCTCTTTGTGGGATAATTAAAAAAGGCGTGAGCCAGGAGCCAACCTTGTGACTTTCCAGGCAGACTGCATGAGGTGAGGGGCCCTGCGGGTGCCTGTATAAACCTGAAACTTCTTCCCTCATAAATCTCACTTGGATCACAAGCCAGGCTTCGGTGTGAATTCTTTCTCGCGCGGAGCCAAGGACCAAGGTATATCTCTACCCTGAGAGATCTAACATGAACACTAAGTGATGTGGGACATTATCCAGAGGCCAATGGAGTGGCTCGGAAGGCTCCTGCTTCAGGAGATAAAGGGTCTGTAAAAATGTTGATGGGATGGTCTAGCAGGGAAGGAGGGCCAAGCCATCCATTCATTTGCTCACCAGGATGAGTGCCTGGGAACTGATGAAGTGTTCATTCAGAGTGTGCATAGACAATTCTGGGATGCTTGGTTGTGAACAGGCTCATAGAGAGAAGCCTGGGAAGGAATTCATGCAGGGCAAGGGAAGATTCTAAAGATGGCAGATACAGCAGCATACCTGAATGCTATCAGAAGGAAAACAGAAATACACATTTATCCCAACATTCCTTCAAAAAGCAAGAGCTCACTAAAGCAATAATGGAATGGACTAGGCTGAAGGGGCCCAAGACCAGAGGTGGGGAAGACCGGTTGGGGGATGCCTGAAACAGCTCAGGCTGAAGATGAGGAAGGAGACAGAACTCAAAGTTACTGTACTCATTGGCTACCTCTCGTTGGACAAGGGCCTGCCCTCCCTGCCAAATCCTCTCCAAGCTCCTTTCATTTCACCTTTGACCTTCACTTCTTCCTACTGACCCCTGCAGGTCCTCCACTCTCCAGATCCCTGGAATCTGAAGGGTAGAGTGGCAGGAAGCCTGGATTCGGAGTCAGGCCCCCTAAGTTCAGTTCTACATCTCAGCCAGCGTTGTGACCTTTAGCAAACCTCTCAACTTCCCTCATTGGCCCAGGATTCAGTTCACGATCCCACTGAGGTACTTTTAGTCTTGGACCTTCTCTATACTCCCACTCTGTCAAACGGGGACCTCAGAGAGGTGCTAGGAATCCCCGGTCTGCGCCAGGCCACAGTCAACTCAGCAATGTGACCTTGAGCAAGTCAAGTTTGAACCCTAAAAAGGCTCCCGTTTTCCCATTTCTAGAATGGGGGCAGCAAGGTGTTCTGAGCTGCCTGCCTCCCCGGGCGGGCTGCCAAGAAAAGAGGCTTCTCTGCGTTCTGAGAACTAAACCACGAAGACAGAAACTGGGGGAAATGCCAGTTCGGGCACGAACCAGCTGTGTGACCTCAAGGTGGTGACTTAGCCTCTCTGAGCCTCATCTACATCCTCTGCCGGGGCCGAAAGGGCCCGAACGCGGGGGCCAGCCAGGTGCTGCTCCTCCCCCACCCCCACGCCGCCCCGGCCCGCACCTGCGCAGCTGCTGGATCTTGTCGCGGTAGCGGTCGTAGAAGGGGTTGGCTTCCAGCTCAGCCGCGACCCCGTCGCCGTCGCCGCCCCCCGCGGGCCGGCCGGAGCTGCGGCGCACCGAGAACACGCGCAGCTGCGCGGGGGACACGAGCCCCAGGCCCAGCGCGCGGCTGCGCACGGTGCACAGCCCCCGGTAGAGGCCCGCCACCTGCAGGACGGCCGGGCCCGCGCCCCCCGCCAGAGCCGCCATGGCCGCCCCCTGCCCCTCCCCCTCCTCCTCCTCCTCGCGCGCGCCGGCCTCCGCCGGCCGCTCGCGCGCTCCCTCCATCGCCCTCCGGGTCCGCTGCGCCCGCGCCGCGGCACCCAGGTTCCGCCTGCCCAACGTTCCGGGGAGAGGCGGGCGCGAGGGGGGCGTCGCTTCGGCCCTGCCCCGCGCGTCCACGCGCCCCGCAGCCCGCCCCGCGCCCTCGGCGGGACCGGCAGCCTCTGCGCTCTCCGCCAAGCCCGCGCGCGCGGGCCTCCAGCCCTCCCCGGCGGCCCCGGCCCAGCGGTGTCGCGCTGGCTGTCGTGCACGGCCGTCCGGCCGTCCGTCCGCAACAAGGCTGCCTTGGTAATCGCAGCAGCAACTCTCTCTTTACTGAGCGTCTCCACAGGCAGGCACTTCGTGGCCGGCGGGCGGTGTGCTCCTCAATTTGCCGCGAAGGAAACTGTCATTTGTCGTTGAAGGGACTAGTTCATGTGTTAGGCAAGGGCTGAACTCCTTCAGGATGCCAGCGACGCCGCCACCTTTCTCTCCAACCGTCTTGGCTCGCTCGGCTCCCGGACATCCACCTTCCGCTTCAACTACGTTGAACTACACGCCTCTCTTGAAGGCCAGCAGCCAGGCGCTATGGGATCGGCCATGTGAGCCACAGCGTTTTCATTTATCTTCTGAGGTGACTGACCGCCAAGTCCTAGTTCATCCTTGTGGTCTGGAAGCTTTACTGAAGTGCCCGGCATCATAGCGACTGGCAAGCCTCACTGACACGTGGTGATGGCAGTGCTTGAGGCTATGCGTTGGCCAGGAACTGAACCTGCCAGTGATAAACAGTAGTGGCGGTGGATATACCTGACAACTCCCACCGCACCCCCGCTACCCTATTGCCAAAATATGCCTCCACGATCCATCTTTGGGTACCTTCTGACACCAGCTGTACCCCCCACACCGCCTGACATCTATGCTGGGTTCCATAATGCATTGCAGTGGCCACACCGAACTCACAGGCAACACTCACAATTAAGGGGGGTTGTTAGGGAAGTCAGTCTACTCACTCCCTACCATCAATTGATACCAACTCATAGCGACCCTATAGGTCAGGGTAGACCTGCCCTGTGAGTTTCTGAGACTCTTTTTGGGAGTAGAAAGCCCTGTCTTTCTCCCATGGAGTGGTTGGTCGTTTAGACTTGCTGACCTTGCAGGTCATAGCCCAATGCATAACCATTATGCCACCTTCAGGGACGTCCATAGGTTATCACAAGTCAGGACCTGCAAATAATGATAGTCATTGGTCTCAGCCAGCTGCCAAGTCTTGCTCAGGTTCTTAGTCTCTCAACCACGTGGTCCTTTAGCCTCGGTGTCCTTGCGCCAGGCAGCTAGCCTGCCTGACACTGTTTCACAGTTCCACAGTCTCGGCGCTGCTTCTGAGTCTCTACTACACTGTGCTGTAGCTGCTCTCTGTGACCTCTGCCACTTTAGACAGAGATTTTGAACATTCTCTTCCAAGGGTCTCTGAGTTTCTCCCTTCTCTCTGCTTCAAAGATAGCTCAATTAAAATTTTTTTTTCTTTGATAGCTCAATTTTATAGCTGGGGTGGGTGGCAGTGGGTGCAGATGTTAGGGTTAGTCATGAAAGCTGACCAATCCGTTTCACTAGTGTCACACAGGCCCTGTTTGCATAACCGCCCCCCGCCCCAGTCATTTGGAGGGAGTTACAGAGACTTGGCCATCAAGTCAATGCTGACTCACAGTGACCCTTCGAGTTTCTGAGACTAACTCTAACTGCTGTTATGGTCAACATGTCATCATTGCGCCCGCAGGGCTCCTGAGACTTGGGTAGAAGAGTCATTTAAGGAATGTCAGTCACTCCATCATTCCAGGTCTCCTATATGGAAGGCGAGAATTCTCTAATAGAACCACCTTGCACCTCTCTTCGCCTCAATTACAGTCACGGCCGCCGAGTCAGTGCTGCCTCATCGAGAAGCCCGTGGATTTCTGAAACTAACTTTAAGGGAGTAGAAAGCCCAGTCTTTCTCCCTCAGAGCAGCTGGTGGTTTCGAACTGAACTTGAGGACCACAGCCCAGCGCGTAGCAACTATACCACCGGGCTCCATCTTCTAACTAGATACCAGGATTTGTCTTTGACAAGCCTTTATACAGGCGGTTTCTAATCTTTTAAATACTGTCTCGTCCTCTCACTCAGGAGTGAATTCCTAGCACTGTGAGCTCTTGAGGTCTGGGACAGTGACATCAACACCTGTGTCTTGCCTGATCCCAGCACAGGGTCAGGTTTGGAGTAGACCCTCTGCACAGGCACTGATCAGTTGTTCTTGCATGGAAGCCCTCGCTGGGCTTTGACCTAAAGCATAGCGCCACCCCTTCTCCAGGTATTGTAGATTTCTCAAAGGCCTGGGCAGATCCTTCAACCCCATTCAATCCAACCTACAGACTTCTGGAGCTCAGCCCTGGGATCTGCCCTATGCTGGTAACAGTGTGGTAGACGCTGAGTCCTACAAATGTGCATGTCTCAGGGTCCCTGCACTTGCTCACTCTGCGAAGATCCACACGTGGCTGCCCCATATCAGTTAGAGCAGTGGTTGTCAACCTTCCTCATGCCGTGACCCTTTCATACAGTTCCTCATGTTGTGGTGACCCCCAAATCATAAATTATTTTTGTTGCTACTTCATCACTGTCATTTTGCTACTCTTATGAATCGGGCAACCCCTGTGGAAGGGTTGTTCGACCTCCAAAGGGGTTGCGACCCACAGGTTGAGAACTGCTGAGTTAGAGCTTAGTTCACAGGTCAGCACCTCAATGAGAGCTTTCTTGATGCGCCTTTATCCACTCAAGTGACAGTGGTAGAAAAGCCGTCAGATTCCGGGTATCTTTGAAGCAGAGCCAGACTAATGGAATGAATGAGTGGAGTCAAAGGTAGTTTACAAGATGCTTGGCATGAACAACTGGAAGGAAGAGCTGTCATTTATAGGAGGGAGGCTACACTGGAGGAAGTTTGGGAGGGTGATTATGCGTTTGGCTTTGGATGTTTTCGCTTGAGATATTGGCAGAATTTTCACTAGTCTCATCCGCATGCAACAGCTGGACGATGAACAAGCCAAATCAAAGAACTGATGCCTTTGGATGAGGCGCTGATCAAGACGGAGAAGTACATCAGGGGCTGTGGAGCATGGCACCTTGGGTTGCTAGCTGCCAGGCCAGCAATTTGAGCCCACAGCCTGGCTCGCTGAAGGTGAGGAGGACTTGAAGCATTTGGTGATGAAGATCAAGCACTGCAGCCTTCAGTACAGATGACACTCACCATCAAGAAAACCCCACGACAGGCGGGACTTGTCAAGGGGATCATTTGGCTTGGATCTACAATGAATGCACGTGGAAGTGGCGATTAAGAAATCAAAATGACATACTCTAGTGGCCAAATATGCTGCACGAGACCTTCTTAAAGTATTGAAGAGCAAGGATGTCCCTCTGAGGACGAAGGTGCACCTGACCCAAGCATGGCATTTTCAATCACTTCATATTCATATAACAGTTGGACAATGAATAAGGAAGAAGAGTTGATGCACTTGAATTATGGTGTTGGTGGAGAACATTGAAAGTACTGTGGACTGCCAGGAGAAATAACAAATCTGTTTTGAAGAAGTACAGCCAGACTGCTTCTTAGAAGTGAGGAGGGTGAAACTTGTCTCACATCCTTTGGACATGTTATCAGGACAAGCCAGCCCTTGGAAAAGAACATCATCTGGTAGAGGGCAGTGGAAAAGAGGAAGACCCTCAGGGAAATGGACTGTCATAATGGCTCCAGAGAGGGGCTCAAACACACAATTGTGAGGATGGCGCAGGACCAGGCAGTGTTTTGTTCTGTGGTACAAAAAAGGTCACTGAATCAATGACACCTAATAACAACAATAGCAGCAGCAACAACAAATGGCTAAGCATAATGCATCCGGCAGGCAGGCTGATGGGGCCAAGGACAGGGCTTTCTAACCGAGCTGCCCAGCAATACATCAAACTGCCTCAGGTCTCTCTGATCCAAGCAAGTCCTAGAGGGATTGTTACTACTGTGTTGGGTATCTACCTCAAAGACCCAAGTATCTGATGGGGGTTCCACCAGACAACCAAACTCGTAAGGTCTTTTAAAACCGAAAGATGCAATTCTGAGAAGCTAACGGAAGTGATTGTCACGGAGTAGGGGGTTGAGCTAAGCTTGAAAGAAAAGTCAGTGTTCAGTGAGGAGGGGCACTCCTGGGCAAATGAGCAGAGTGAGTATGGCTTCACAGGGGTAAGATCTGTGATAGAGTCAGGCCTGGCTGAAGAGAAAGGTGTGGGAAGAGTGGGGAAGCAGATGAGGCTGGAAAGGGATGAAGGGCCAGATGGTGACATTCCCACAGGGCCTGATGCCTACGAAACCCCTGTCAACATTTGCTGAAGTAGCCATTCTGGGAAGGTAAGGGGAAGGTGGGGGGAGAAAGGAGGAACCGATCACAATGATCTACATATCACCCCCTCCCAGGGGGATGAACAATAGAAAAGTGGGCGAAGGGCGACATCGGTCAGTGTAAGACATGAAAAAATAATAATTTATAAATTATCAAGGGTTTGTGAGGAAGGGGAGTGGGGAGGGGGGAAAATGAGGAGCTGATACCAAGGGCTCAAGTAAAAAGAAAATGTTCTGAGAATGATGGTGGCAACAAATGTACAAATGTGCTCGACACAATGGATGTTTGGATGTATTGTGTTAAGAATTGTACGAGCCCCCAATAAAATAATTTTTTTTTTAAAAAAGGAAGATAACCATCCAAGAGAGAGACTGGAGGAACCCAGGAAGGAGGGGGTTACGTTGCTCCCTTGAGCAGAATTTTTCCTGACAACTTGGTCGTCGACTTCAGGAGGCAGGGACTGCCAACACTGTGTGCTTCCTGCCACTCCTCTCGAGGTATCCATGATCTCCTTCCTGAAGATTAGGTACACAGCTAAGCCCCAGAGGGACGTGGGGCCCTTTCCTGGGGGAACTGCTTTGTGGATTGACCACAAGAGTAGTCAGCCTGTTAGAGCAGAGAAATACTAGATCCCAAAGATCCTACTGAATGAAGCGCTTCCTTTCACTAGCCCAGGACTCCTCCATAAGCACTGGCCCCTGGAATGCTCAGTGCTTAGAACCCAGTGACCTCTCCCTTAGGGAACAATGGGCTGGACATTCTGGGGTGTCCCATTGGTTCGACTTAGGCAAGTGGGTAAATTCTTTCTCTTCGGAGTAACCAGTTGGTATCAAGGCTCAACCCATGGATCCCCCAGAGCAGGATCTGAGCCTGCCTGGCGGTAAATGCTCCTCTGATCCCTGCCCCTTGTCTTGTGCCCTTGGGTTTAGGCACACTTAGGAAAGACCCTTTGCATGGGTGGGATGGTAGCTGCCTGGATGGAGGGGCGACGATATGCACTTAGATATGCCTTCCTAACGCTCAGGCTTTCTTGAGGGCAGAGTCCGCGTTTCCCTTCCCAACCAGAGGGGGCGCCCCAGGTCCATCACAGCTAGAATGGTGAAAGAGTATGGGGGAATGCTATGAAAGATGGGTACCTCCAATTCCTGGTGAACTCTCACCTCCTCCATGAGCCTTGCCTTTAGTGAGGGTTCTCGGTGCAATGGATTGGGTGAACCATGGAGGTGTGGTGGTTACAGGTTGGGCTGGTAACCATAAGGTCAGCAGTTCAAAATCACCAGCTTCTCTGCAGGAGAAATATGAGGTTCTCTACTCCCATGAAGAGTTACAGTCTTGGAAACTCACAAGGGTAGTTCTCTCGGTCCTGCAGAGTCACGATGAGTCGAAACTGACTTGATGGCAGGATTTTGTTCTTTCTTTCCCCCTCATTTTGGGGCTTGGGAACCAGAAATTTGCTTGTCGGAGCCAAGACAGGTCATGCCCCAGCTAGACCTCTCTTTCTTTAAGCCCTCTGAACATCTAGAAAGTGGATTTATTATTTGAAATCAATAATTAACCTACTGATTTAAATAATGATGAGGTTAAGGAGAAAAGCAAGGGTGATTCATGAATGGGAGAGAAATAGGAAAGCGCTTATGCGCTAAGCCAATCAGCCAGCCTTCTGCTTATGTTTTCTTACTCAGTGTGGATCTCCCTGTATTTTGGATTCCTGGGGCTGTGCTCTGTGCTAGCTGGCGGCTGCATTCTCTTTCTGCACTGGCGGAAGAACTTGCGGCGAGAAGAGCGTGCCCAGGAGTGGGTGGATGTGATGAGAACGGCCACGTTCACCTATAGCCCGCTGTTGTATTGGATTAACAAGCGACGGAAGTATGGCATGAACGCAGCCATCAACATGGGCCCTCCCCCTGCTGTCACCAAGACTGAGACTGAGGCCCCAAACCCAGATCCTCTGTGGGAGTTGGATGTTCCCGAAGGCAGGAACCATACTGTCCAAGGCAGTAGCCCCAAAGTTGAGGTCCCCATCACCCTGAAACCTGCACTGCAGCTGATACACCATCCCCTCCCCTCCCCAAGGCCGCAGCCTCAGGCCAGCGCCTCACTCCCCATAACGATCTTTGAGGAGGTGCCCTTTGCTTCATCCCTGTGCAACCTCCCTCCCATGGTGAGCCATTCGGTCTCCTACCCGCTGGCCATCTCTCCTGAGAAGAACAACCACTTTCATTCTCTCCCCACACTGGCCCGAGGTGACCACCGTGCTAATGCCAAGCCTATTGCTTCAGAATTGTAGACTCCTCTCACTGGAAGCTGCAGACATTGGGGACAGAGTAGGAAATGAAACTAACCTCAGAGAGATGTATTAGGTACATCTCTGGTACAGAGAGTCAGGGCTTATCTGGATGTCACTAATGAAAGATTAAAAAAAGAAAAAAAGCCTAAGGTTCCTTTGTGTCTCATTTTGCTGTTAGGAGGGCAATGTCTTTCCCCTCTTTGATAGGGACACTTAGCAAACCAAGCTGCAGGTCATCAAGTCTCACCAACACAGTTGGGAAGAAAACCAGCAGGGTGGACTGGCTCAACATCTCCCCATCGAGGATTTATTAAAGACCAGTAATGTGAGGCAGGCCCTGGGCTAGGTCCCCAAAGGGGCTGTGCTTCTGTTGGACTTAAGTCAGCTGCCCACCAGAGTGTAAGCTGCGAAGGCTGCATGAACCACGGCAGCTCACAGTGACCAAGCTGCAGGCCAAGTCCCCATCAAGCTGATGAATACACGGAGCCGCACGGACTGCATTCCTTGTGAACAGATTCTATATTGGGTTTTGAGATATATTGGGTTTTCAGACCACTGACAAATGTGTAACATAATCCCCTTCTTAAATGAAGAAAATCAGGTTCAACGGAAATTTTGTTTTAAATGATTCAGGGGCAGGACTTAAATCTGCTTGATTTTTGCACTGTACACCATGGTGTTTCTTTCCAAGTATATCTTGTTAGAAAACACTGTACCCCCACATAAATGCTGTTGGGTGCCAGTTGCAATTAACTGAGTTCATAGAGTGGCTTGGGGAAACGGTTGGCTAATGAATCTCCTAAAATGACACAGAAATGTATCCATCAAAGTGTTTGTTGTTGTTAGGTGCCTATGTTCAGCAGAATGAAACATTGCCCCGTCCTATGCCATCACAATCATTGCTATGTTTGAATCCCCCGTGTCAGTTTGTCCTCTTTTCCCCCATCGACTTTAACAAGCGAGATGTCCTTCTCCAGAACCGGCGGCACCTGATGACAAGTCTAAAGGATGAGACTAAGTCTTGCCACGACAACCTTATACTCACAAGCATTCCGCTGTACGCCCAAGACAGCTGTTGGGACCCAGGGCCCTCCAAAGTTAAGGTCTACTACATGGGAGTACGAATAGCGTGTATTTTCTAGAAATGACCTTAGAAGGAGAAACAGACTTAATACTAGGCTATTTGTTCCCAGGTTAAATATAACAAAGTATAGCTCTGCTTCAGGGTATATTTCTCTCTTCCACTTTGGGAATGAGCAAATGCTTCCCACTCATATTTTTAAATGAGATAAGCAAGTCGTCTTGAGCAGGGAGAGCCACCCTAGATTTATTTTTGGGGGGAGGGGTGGGGAGGGCGTGAGAGATTCCAAATTTAGCCAAATGTGTATGAAAAAGCCCCAGTCCCTGAACAACAATTCCCTAGCATTGGATTTCAAGGCTTTTTATTTTCAAAAGATACACTTTGAAAACATGCTCTTATATTGACTCTCAAAATATAAAACAGGCTTAAATGGCGCTCTTCTGTTAAGGTAAACCAGGATGCACTCCTCCCTCACACATCCCGCCGGCCATGGCCCTGCAGGTGCCTATTTCTGAGCCTGTGGCCTTTCTGTGCTTGTCCAGGCTAAATGTGATTCTGAAGGTAAATTCTGGAACATTGTGCCCATCATCTGTTAAGTAAGTCTTGGCTTTTTTCCCCCCCAAAGCTATGTATTTAATTAAAAAAAACAACAACTTTATCACTTTCAAAGTATTCTCCATTCCACTTAATATATTTGTGAAATCTGCTGTTGCATTGGAAACATTTTTCAAAGTCATCTGTTTGGATGTCTAACAGCACCTCTCTCGTGTTTTTGATTTTAAAAATCATTTTATTAGGGGCTCATACAACTCTGATAACAATCCATACATACATCAATTGTGTAAAGCACATTTGTACATTCATTGCCCTCATCATTTTAAAAATATTTGCTCTCCACTTAAGTCCCTGGCATCAGCTCATTTCCCCCTCCCTCCCCCCTTCCCCTCCCTCATGAACCCTCGATAATTTAAAAATTATTTAGTCATATCTTTCACTGTCCAATGTCTCCCTTCACCCATTTTTCTGTTGTCTGTCCCCCAGGGAGGAGGTTATATGTAGATCCTTGTAATCAGTTCCCCCTTTCCGCCCCACCCTCTCCGTATTGCCACTCTCACCACTGGTCCTGAAGGGATCATCTGCCCTAGACTCCCTGTTTCCAGTTCCTATCTGCACATCCTCTGGTCTAGCTAGATTTTTAAGGCAGAACTGGGATCATGATAGTGGGGGGGCGGGGGCAGAGGCGGGCCAGGAAGCATCTAGGAACCAGAGGAAAGCTGTATGCTTCATCGTTGCTACACTGCACCCTGACTGGCTCATTTCCTCCCTGCGACCCTTCCGTAGAGATGTCCAACTGCCCACAGATGGGCTTTGGTTCCCCACTCCGTACTCCCCCTCATTCACAATGATGATTCTTTGTTCTGATGATGCCTGAACCCTGATCCCTTTGACACCTCGTGATCGCACAGGCTGATGTGCTTCTTCCGTGTGGGCTTTGTTGCTTCTGAGCTACATGGCCGCTTGTTTGCCCTCTAGCCTTTAAGACCCCAGATGCTATATCTTTTGATAGCTGGGCACCATCAACTTTCTTCACCACATTTGCTTATGTACCTGCTTTGTCTTCCATGATTGTGTCAGGAAGGTGAGTATCATGGAATGCCAGCTTAATAGAACAAAGTATTCTTGCATTGAGGGAGTACTTGAGTGGAGGCCCAATGTCCATCTGTGATCTTAATACTTAACCTGTAAATATGTGCACATAAATCTATTTCTACATCCTCATATATATTTACATATGGGCATGCCTTTATTTAGACCTATTTAAATGCCCTTTACCTCCTAGCTCTTTCCTCTATTTCCTTTGACTTTCCTCCTGTCCCAGTATCATGCTCAGTCCCCACCAGGGTTTCACCAATTCCTCTTGGTTACATTACCCTTGATCACACCTTACCAGGCCTCCCACACCCTCCTCACCACCGATTTGGATCACTTGTTGTTCCCTTGTCCCTGGGTTTGTTAATACCACTTCCTCCGCCTCTCCCCCTAGGTCCCCCGGCACTGTCGGCCTGCTGTTTTCTCCTCCAGATGTTCATCCAGCCTGTCTTATTCGGACAGAGCTGACAGTCTCGGCTTTCAAGAGGAGGAAGGACTGTATAAAAATAAGGAAGGTAGATTTCCCCCCCCCCCCTAACTTTAGCAGTCCAGGGAGAGGGTTTTATTCATAGACACAGTGAGAGAGAAAGGGGAAATGCTTTATTTAGATAAATTAAAATGGCTGTATTACTGATATGAAATAAGCAAAGCTCAAATCAAGTCATGGACGTCAGTCCCTAAAGAGAACTGAAATTGCTTATACATTACCAAAAAATAGCTTCGCTAAAATAAAGCAGATTTACATTTCTTAATATGAGAAAACAAGGTAGGCTAGGTTCGTATAACAAACAATACACGCTCTATAAAGTCTCAGGAATACCCAATTGTGTTCTGGCTTGGGTATGAAAGAAGGGAGCCCATCTAGCTGGCCTTGGTAAGCAAGCCAATGAGGTGTGTAGCAAACAAACTCCGTCACTAAAAACAACTCAACGGCAAGCCATTATGAGTACAAGCCCATTCGAGTCAAAATCCTCAACTGTGACCAGCAGGACCAGCAAGGGGGTTACGCCCGCAACGCCAATGGAAAGAACAGCCTCCTCGTGGCAGCTGAAGGGTGTCTGCTCTCCAGCTCTGTTCTATGGGACCCACTCCTCTCTGCCCTTCAGATGACATTGCCATCGTGTACTCTCTTCTTTTGGTTCTTTCCTTCTGACACCACCTTTTGCCTCTCTGTTTTTATGGGAAGGCGCTTTAAATAAAAGCAATGGTAGGCAGTACAAGGAAAAAGGAAAAAAAGCACAGGGGTGGGGGGATGGGACGGGGACCCTCGGCTTTGGATAACTTAGGAAAGCAGCACTGCATCCTCCTGCAGTTCAAAGGAAAACGAGATGCAAGCTCAAACCCACCACCACCACCACACCACCCAACCTTTCCTCTGAGAGCTGAGGCATGTGGTAGGAGAGGCTAAAATGACAGGCAAAGAATAAGCCCAAATCAAACACTGAAGCTTAGGGGGCTCTTAAGGCAGCCAGCCTGCCAAACTTGACCAAGGAGCGCACACACGCTGTCCCAGTTGTGCCTGGTACTTCCTCAAGCAGTATGCGGAGGGCCTTCACAGGCCCAGGAGTGCAGCCGAACATCTTTCAGCAGACTCGGTAGGGCGAGGGGATGGCATCACACAACTGGCTCAGGTCAACAAGTTGAAGGTAGGAAGGGCATAAGCTACACTCAAAAAACCTGTCTTAAGGAAGGCTTCTCCATTTCTAGCTACCTGATGCAAAAGAAAAGCTCATGCCACAAAGAGTTAAGGTGTCCTCAAAGCATCTGCCTATGAATAAGAATTCGAAACTAAAAAGGACAAGCTACATTACCCTCAAGTATATTTCATATAAATCAGTTTTCAAAAAAAATACCTTCCAGATACAGGCATACTATTTATGGTACAGTATATACAAATATAGTAATATAATTCAATTTATTGCTAGAATTTTATTTGGTTGTTACAAAATCTGTAAGGGTGCATATATATATTAAAAAAAGAGGGGGGCATGGAAGGCAGCCAGCAAGAGTAAAAGTCACCTGAAGTAGCAAGCAAATTTCATACTCTATTTTAACTTTTCTAAGAAAGTGCACTAGCTCAGATGGGCAAGGATCTTTTTTTTGAAATTGAGAGGCATAAGCCAGAATGAGGTAAGCTGACACATTCATGGTTAAAACAAATAAACAAACCCCTTTACTTTGCATTAATTAAAATTTAATACTTCTTGAAAAGAAAAGTTCAGTTAGCCAACACCAGGTGGGCCATCAACATCCAAGGGTGCTGGGCGGCACCTCCTCCACCCCCCCCCCCCAGCTCTGACGGGCACTTGAGATAGCAAACATGGAAATGAGCTCGATCACAGCAGGTGCTCTGAAAGCATCTCTTGTTTCTCCCTCACCTGAGCTGTGACAAAGTTGAGTTTTGTAGGTTTTTTGGGGTTCCTTTTTGGGTTGCCCAAAGGCCTGCTTCTGGAAACCACACACAAATCAAGCTCAATAAACAGGAGACAGGAATGTATTAGTCCTTCCAGCCCCTGCACCACCCAGCGGCAGCCCCAGGCGTTTTCAGAGGCGAGACACTGCACTCCCTTGTGCTAGGTTTGAGGACACTTGCTACCATCCTATGAACGCCCTGCCCTGGCTCCAGGCCGCCTGCTTGGGACAGAAGGGCTTTGGCAACGTTTACACAGAAAGCCTTTAGCTACTGCAGAGCTGAGAGTGGCCAGGAAACAGACTATGGGTTTCCATGTGGTTTGTTTTGTTTCATTTCCCCACCCTCCTTTTTGGCTTTGGTCAGCCCAGAGAGACAAACACTGGCTTCTTGGGTAACTAACTGTAAGGTAAAAATCTCAAGGGGTGAAATTTCCTGCATCAAGTCAAGGTTAGAAGCATAGCTGCCCGCTGCAGCTCCCACTGGCCCGGCTGAGAGTAACTGCGGGGACTAGACCTGGCCACTCAGAATAGAGGCTGAGGGGAGAGCAGAAGTGGGAGCCAGCTACAGCTCTAAAACAGATCACCAAGTGGGGTCATGTAGCTCCCCACTGGACCTTTAATGCTCAGACACCCTGACATTCGGCTAAAAACAGGCAGGTGCGGGGAGGAGGAGGAATCTCAATGAGACATCTCTGATTCATACACTGAGATTAGCTGAGGGAATAGGAAGAATTCGAGTCCTACTCTTCGGAGCCCAGAGTTGGCACTGTCCACAGTGTCCACTCTCCAGACTCCCCGAGTCACCAGGCTATATTCCAGGGCAGCAGCTAGGCCTTCAAGGGATGCCTGAAGGAGATGAGGGCACAGCTTCAGCTGCTAGTGAGAGCAGATTAGGGAGTCTTAGGAGCAAGCCATTTCTTCAGATCCTTTAAGCCTCTCTTCTCACTCCCACAGTATATGCACAATTCTTATTTTAACTATTTACAAACAGAAAAGGCCCATCTTTTAAAGAAAAGACATTTTCTGAGTCTCTATAAAGTGCAACTAATTTAAGGCAAATTTATGTGAAATATAAAAAGTGGCTTAGTCTCTCTCTATATACATTTTTAAAAGATAAGGTCTCTTCTCAGAAAGGAAAAAAATGGAGAAAAAAAGGGGGGCTTGCCTTTTTGTCTGGAAACTTTAAAAGGTAAGATTTTTCTGGTTTCAGAAAAAAATCAGAAGCTTCTGAATATCATATTATAAGTAGGCTGATCTCTTTCTTAAAAAAATAACTTTTATATAGCTTCTTCAAACCAGTGAAAGGGTGGCAATGTGTCTGCCCCAGAGGGCTACGTTGACGGGGTAAGGGAAAGGGCTGGTTTTGATAGGCGAGTAGGTTATTAGGTAGTCCAGTGTGTATATTCATTTTCAAAACATGCCTGAGAAGGCTAGAGGCCTACAGCCACTCTTAGCTCCAGGAATGAGTATCTTCCATCTCCATCAGAGTCAAACACTCTCAAGCTCGTTGGTTCTGGCGCAGCAGAACCTAAGGAGTGCCAGATTTCCTGATAGGTCAGCTCCCCATCCATGTCCTGGTCAGTCTTTTGGAATAAATCCTGGAGATCTGTCACAAAGGAATTATAAAAACCAAAATGTTTATGTCTGCACACATCTAGATTTAACAAACACTTAAAATATAGCCCTTAACAGCGTTCAAAGCACTAAAAGATAAAGTACTTCCTAGGTTTTGTTCCCAAAGATAAAATTTCAGATCTCACCAAATCATTCAGATTATAATTTTTTCCTTTTTATTTTTTAACCTTTTTATTGTGATTTGAAAGTTTACAGATAATACTGGTTTTCTACCCAACAATTTACACACATTCTGTTTTATGGTCCTGACTGTAGACCCTACAATACCAGCACCATTTGCATTCATCCTTTCTTCTGATCCATTCCTGCCTTCTGAGTTTTACCCCTTGGCAAAGGCTGCCCTTTGATCTCACACTGATTGTTCTAAGGTGTGTGTGCCTCTCTGGTATTGCTGCTCATTTCCTAAGCCTGCCTCTTGTTTGGCTGAGAGCTGAACCATGGGGGTGAGCTCAGTTCCAGGCTTGAAGGGTGAGTAAAGGTCATCATGTTGGGGGTTCCACCAGTCTCTAGCAGACCAGTAAGCCTGGTCTTTAAAAGAACCTTTTTTGGTTCTAAATAATTTTATTGGGGGCTCACACAACTCTTATCACAATCCATCCATCCACCCATCCATTGTGTCGAGCACATTTGTACATTTGTTACCATCATCACTCTCAAAAAATTTGCTGTCTACTTGAGCCCTTGGTATCAGCTCATTTTTCCACTCCCTCCCCCATGAACCCTTGATAATTTATAATTATTTTGTCATGTCTTACACTGACTTCACCCATCATCTACTTTTCTGTAAAACATTAAAATTATTTTTTTATGATTTTGAGTTTTCCATATTTTTCTCCTATCTTCTCCAGGATCCTTCATCAGATTCCATTTCAGAGTGGTGGAGCACCCCCTGTTCTTCCGGTCTCAGGGTCTCGATCCATTTAGAACGAGAGGAATACTGTATGCTGTCATCCCCCAAAGCATATGCAGTGACAGACAACCGCAGGAGAAACGCTAGGACTGGTTCTCTCTGTTCACAGACTTCTTTTTAGGTTTTGTCGATTTTTTTAACATGTTGAAGAGGGAGAAAAGAATGGCAGAGGGGCCTCATGAGCCAGCAGTGACTCGAGGGCAGGAAGTTTCCCCCCGAAAGTTACTTCGGAGTCCTTGGCGAGAACAAGTGATTAAGTGCTGGACTACTAAACAGAAGGCTGGCCACGCAAACCACCCGAGGTTCCTCAGAAATAAGGCCTGTCATCTGCTCCCGAAAGGTCACGGGCTTGACAGTAACACATTGCACACATGATGTCACCATGAATCAGCAATCAACCCAAGGACAACTAGGAGTGAGCATACTGTGCCATTCCGTAGGATTTCTGGAATGGTTAAGTGAGGATCAGAGTTTCTTGGAAGTCCTTACAGAGCAATCAGTGCAGACATTCCTACAGGTTGGATAGGAAACCAAACAAGGAAGTACCATATATACTCGGGTATAAGCCGAATTTCACAGCACATTAAAAAAAAAATCAAAGAGGGAACCGATTACAAGGGTCTACATGTGACCTCCTCCCTGGGGGACTGACAGTGAAGGGAGATGTTGGACAGGGCAAGATATGACAAAATAATTTATAAACTATCAAGGGTTCATGAGGGAGGGGGGAGTGGGGAGGGAGGGGAAAAAAAGAGGACCGGATGCAAAGTGGAGAGCAAATGCTTTGAAAATGATGAGGGCAATGAATGTACAGATATGCTTTACATAATTGATGTATGTATGGACTGTGATAAGTTTTATGAGCCCCTAATAAAACGTTTTAAAAATCATTTTATTGGGGGCGCATACAACTCATCAAAATTCATCCATGCATCCATTGTCTCAGCACATTTTTTTTTAACAATTTATTGGGGCTCATACAATTCTTATCACAGTTCATACATATACATACATCAATTGTATAAAGCACATCTGTACAGTCTTTGCCCTAATCATTTTTTTCTCCTCTTTTCTTTTTTTACATTTTATTAGGGACTCATACAACTCTTTTTTTTTAAAATTTTTTTATTTTAACAATTTATTGGGGCTGATACAATTCTTTTCACAGTTCATACATATACATACATCAATTGTATAAAGCACATCTGTACAGTCTTTGCCCTAATCAAAGGACTCATACAACTCTTATCACCATCCATACATATACATACATCAATTGTATAAAGCACATCCATACATTCCCTGCCCCAATCATTCTCAAGGCATTTGCTCTCCACTTAAGCCCCTTGCATCAGGTCCTCTTTTTCCCTCCCCCTCCCTCCCCTTTCCCCCCTCCCTCATGTGCCCTTGGTAATTTATACATCGTTATTTTGTCATATCTTGCCCTATCCGGAGTCTCCCTTCCCCCCCTTCTCTGATGTCCCTCTCCCAGGGAAGAGGTCACATGTGGATCCTTGTAATCAGTTCCCCCTTTCCAACCCACTCACCCTCCACTCTCCCAGCATCGTCCCTCACACCCTTGGTCCTCAGCACATTTTTAATGCAATTTTTGTGATAAAATTAGGTGCGTCGGCTGATGTTTGGGTCGGCTTATACTTGAGTATATAGGTCATATAATCTTTAAGGAGTTAAATGTGGATCAGAATACAGGCTTTCTTATTTTCAAATTTAGTCTTCCTTTTACCACATGCTATTATCTTTTTGGATTCAGAAACCAAGTGGCGTAAGAGCCAAGGACTCAGGACCACAAGACAGCACTTCATGTCCATTAAGATATAAAAAAATAACCAGGTTGGAGCAGCTGTGGAGAAATTGGAACCCTCACATTCCATGAGCGGGGATATAAAATGGTACAGCTGCTTTAGAAACCAGTTTAGCAGTTTCTCAAAAAGCTAAATTGAGAGTTCCCAAAGGACTCAACCATCCCATTCTAAGGTATTTATCCAAGAGACATCAAAACTTATGTCTATACAAAAACATGGAAAATTCATGATAGCATTAGTTATATTAGCTAAATAAGTAGAAACACCCTCAATGCCCATCAGCATAAACTGGTTAACGATGGCTATCCACACAATGAAGTATTATTCACCCATAAAAAGGCATGGGCCATGAACACATGAAATGCTACGACACAGACTTGAAATAACATGCTACGTAAAAGGGGAAAAACATAGATAACCACAATTACATGCTTCTACCCAAAACAGGCTAGTCCACAAAGACAAACAGTACTGTTGCCAGGGCTGGGGATAATAGCTTAATGGGGACAGGTTTTCTTTTGGGGGAAATACTAACATTCTGAAATCAGATAATGGTGATGGTTTCGTAATTTTGTGAACATACTAAAACCCACTTTGAAAGAGTAAATGTTACCACATGTGAATTATACCTCAATTAACAAGGGAGAAGAACCGGAACACTCTCTGTTCTTTCAAAGTATAATTTTGGGGGGTGGTATTTAAGAGGTAGAAATACCAATAGTTGATCTATATTGTCTTCTTTATTTCTAAGACCCTATTTATGCCAAAAGAATTCGAGAATTTCTGTCAGTAGTCTCTTCTGGTATTTTCTCCAGGGCGATGTAAGACACTTTCGAGGTCAATTACTTATCTCACATTTTTAGCAGCTTTGATTGTGTCTGTAGAGTGATGCAGTTAAAAGACTTACGCTTTCAAGCCCAAAGATGGTCATGTGGCTTATTCTTTAGCATCTTCTCAAATGCCTTTCTTCTCTCTATTTGCTCAATTTCATATCTAGATTTAGTCAGCCTCCTCCTGCTTTTGGTATTTAGTAAGAAAGGAACTGGCCTGTAATTCAGGGGAACAGCTGCAGTATGAGGGGTTCTTGGGAGACAGGCTTCTGAGTATGGCCCTAGTTTCACTCCTAAGAAGGCCCAGCAATCCAGGCAGACCTCATTTTATGCCGCTTTGCTCTCTTACCTCTGCAGCAGACACGGAATTTCTAATAAGACGAAGGCTGGTGGCAAGCGATGCGCAGCATGTGCTCACGGTGTCTGTTGCACTCTGGTAATCCTCGCAATAGTCCCACCCTTTCACTGCACACTTAGTAGGACTGCATATAGCAGAAACCGGAACTTTGTGTGTACTAGGTAACAACCACCACCGAAACACCATCATGTGACTTGTTTTATTGCAACATTCCCTTTGTTGCTGTGGTCTGGATCTGAATCCGAATCTCTGAGATATGCCTGGATAGCTAACAAAACCTCCAAAGTTCTCTGAAAGCCAAAATAGTCGGGTGGGGGGCGGGGGAAGAAATGCTATTCCTAATGCCTGCCACCAAGTGGCTAGCTGAAACATAGTGCTTAAAAATCTGTGTGCCCGTGTTTATTTATTTATTTACCAGTGGTGTGAGCTTATACAATATACCATGTACTTGGTAGCAGCATTAAAATAAAAATCCTATTTTTGCTTCTCCCAAAACCTCATTGCCATTAAGTCAGTTCCGACTCAGCGACTCTAGAGAATGGAGTAAAATGACCCCTTAGGGTTTTAAAAGCTGTAAATATTTCCAGACGTAAACTGCCACTTTTCTCCTGTCGAACAGCTCCTGGGTTCCAACTGCTGGCCTCTTCTTTAGCAGCCCAGTGCTTAACCACTGTGCCACCTGGGCTCCTACGATTACTGCTGCAGGTCTTTCTAAAAGGGCACTCACTCATTCCGGCGCTTAAGGCCTGTGTTCGCGGCTGCAGCTATTTCTTAATTGCTCTAATAGTCTTTTTTCCTATCCAGTCTCATCAATCTCAATAATTATGGAAAGTGAGAAGAGGCAATACTCAATATTCACCCTCCTCCTCAGGAAACACAGATGGACCTCCCCTCTGCCCCAAAAACCCCAAACCCACCACCACCACCAAACAACAAGATAGAGAAAAGTGGTAAAAACCCTTGAATGACTATATAATTTAAGTCTTTAAGCATTAAGTTGTACCCAATAGGCAACAAATATTCCCATGGATTAGGCACTGAGCTAGGGGCTTGGCACACTAGCCTGAATAAGATATACATGGTCCTAACTAATAAGAAGTTAAGGGGTGGGGAAGAAAGAAGTTAAATGTTTATCTGCCCCAGGATATTGCAAACAGACAGCTACCAAACACCGGCAAACATAAAGCATGCCAGCCTGCAGGGAGGGCGGCTCCAGTCACGGGGCAGGCAAAGCTACGTTTCTGGGAGGAGTGGCACTAAGCGAGGTGGAGAGCCACGCCAAGGTGCGTGGACAAGAACACGGCGATTTTCCAAACAGACAGCAAATGCGAAACCGAGAGAAGACAGACTGTTGGAACCAAGGCAACCCCATTTTTCAAGAATCCTATCTTCCCCATTAATGGTCATCTGCTGCTTCTCAGGACAAGAGCCCATCACTTACGGGCAGCCCTAACAAGCAGGGTCAAAGTTCACGTTGCTAATCGCACAGTATTGTGTTTGCTGCATGCTCTCTACACGAGACGCTAATATCCTCCAGGAAGGCAAGACAATAGGTGTACAGTATTCTCATTGCTTTTACGTGGGTCTAATTATGCACTCAGTGGATGAATGAAAAAGCTAAGAACGTAGGCAGGCTGCCAATCAGTAAAATGGGTCCAGAGACATGTGTTCATAGAACTGTTGCCAAGAGTACATGCTTCGTTGCCGTCATGGCAATAAAAGTGCTTGACACAATGGATGGAAGTGTGGGTTGTGATAAGAGCTGTACGAGCCCCCAATAAAATGATAAAAAAAATGAGAAAGTAAATGTCTAGAAAATAATGATGGCAAAAAAATGGTTATCATATATACTCGTGTATAAGCCAGGTTTTCCAGCACATTTTAAATGCAGTTTTTGTGGTCAAGTTAGGAGCCTCGGCTGATATTCGGGTCAGCTTATACTCGAGTATATACGGTATATGATTCTAAGGCACATAAAAAACGCAATCAATATAAGCTGTAGTTTTTTTCAGGTTAAAAAACATTGAAAAGCTATTACTTTTAGCATTTCTACTACTCCAGTGGATAAACATTTACCTTTGATGCTTGAAATTCCTGGTAGGGAGAGAGGTCTTAGTTGGGCAGCTTTATCCATTTGGTCTCCAAGAGATTGTGAAAATTTTGGTGGGGTTGATGGTTCTGATGTGAAATTCTGTACTTGTTCTGTAACAAAAAAGACAGTTTCAGCATTACAGAGCCTGATGCTAAATAAAGCCGGCAATGAAGGTCACCTTTAAGGGAACTTGCGTAGGTATTGAACTACTCAAAGTGAAACAGCAAGGAATTAAATAGTAGTGGCTATGTGAAACCAAGGGCTTGGACTGAGATATGATTTGTGGCAAATGACGATCCATCTGTATTACATTAAGGCTTAAAGCAGTAGCCCTACTGGAAGATTTTACAGGGTTTAAGCTGAAAAGGAGAATTACAATAGCTGGGTATGAAAGACCTGTTTAACGTCCTAGGAGCTTTGCCATAAGCCAGGCTGGGATACGTGCCACCACTCGAACACGTCCAGAGGATTTACATCGTAAGGCATTGGGGAGAACGCCTACTGCAGTGCTATCTCCAGCTCCTAAGAGAACTCAAGAGGTTGCACTGCTTTCCCCAAAATGAAGACTTCTCGAATGCGGTGCTACGGGGTGAGAGGGTGTCCAAGCCAACAGAGCCTAGCATCTTGGTCTTCATAAGGCCTAAATCAGTGGAAGCTGGTGCATCTGCTTGTACTGATTCGACATGTCCCCGCCAAAAGCCACGGGTCCTTCCAACACAATAATCCCAACGTTGGTTTTTTTTCCTTTCTTTTTTTATATTTTATTAGGGGCTCATACAACTCTTATCACAATCCACACATATACATACTTCAATTGTATAAAGCACATCCGTACATTCTTTGCCCTAATCACTCTCAACGCATTTGCTCTCCACTTAAGCCCTCTGCATCAGGTCCTTTTCCCCCCCCCCTCCCTCCCCACTCCCCCCTCCAATGTTGTTTTCTAATGATTTTTCCAAAGGACCAACATTTATTTTTAAGTAATTCTTAAGCACTTACAGAAATGAAGACGCCCATAAACAACATTTAGGGCTGGTTTGATATAAGCTAGGACAGTAGCATTTTTGCCTATAATTGGATGCAGACAGCATGGAGAAGTCTATTTCCAGCTAAACATTACCCATTTTCCCCTTAATAGAGTCGAGTACAAATCATGCACAAAATGGGCTTTCTCTAAATGAAAGCAAAGTGTAGCTGCTTCATCTGGGTGCGCTCAGGCAACATTCACACGACTCGATCAGGACACAGGGACACCTTTCCCGGCTCCCTGTGTGGGAGGCAAGCTGCCCAAGCCTGCGTGACACATTCAGAAGCCGGGCCTGCTCTCACCTTTACTGGAGGTCTCTGGAGGCTTGTTGCTCTCAGGTTTGCTTGTGAGAGCACTGATCAGCTGCAGTTTTTCTCTTAGCTTGGATACCTGAGAATCTGAACTATCTTCTTTCTGCCCAAAAGAAAGATCACAGGAGGTTGAAGGTGGGAGGCAGAACTCCTTTGACTCTTTACTCTCTTCCTAGAGCAGCGGTTCTCAACCTGTGGGTCCCGACCCCTTTTGGGGTCGAATGATCCTTTCACAAGGGTCACCCGATTCATAACAGTAGCAAAATTAGTTATGAAGTAGCAACGAAAAGAATTTTTTAATTAAAAAATATTTTTATTTAATTTTTTTATTTTAAAAGATTTTATTGAGGCAGGGAAAGAACTCCCTGGAGGGAAGAGAGAGCAGAGAAAGGCACGGGGGTACAAGACCCCGGGCGGTCCCAAGACCCAATGAGTTAGGTCAGGAGACTTGGCTATTTAATTTTTAATGTTGAAGGTACAATTAGCAAAACATATACCAATTCAAAATGTCTTCACGTACAATTCAGTGACAGTTTTAGATTCTCCAAGGTGGGCAACCACGCTTATCTTCCTTTTCTGAATTTCTCTACTAGCATTAACATAAACTCGTTGTGCAACAAAAATAATTCGTTGGGGGGTGTGGTGTCACCACAAAATGAAGAACTGTATTAAAGGGTGGCGGCATTGGGAAGGTTGAGAACCGCTGTCCTGGAGCCTAATGAACACGTGGTGCCCGACCCGCCGTAGGTCCTCTTCAAAGGTAATGCAGGAATTGACACACACGGGAGAGGTCTTTGATACTCAGCGTTGCTAAGAGCCTCGCTGGCTCTGAGAGTAGACCATTAAAGGAACATTATGCCACAGACGATCTGATTCACCGTGGACATTCAGCTGTCGGAGGTATGCAGGCGTCAGCAGGAGAGGGAATGCGCCCTTGCTCAGGTGCCTGTGCGACCCGCATTTCCTAAATGCGTAGGGGCTTTTTCCTGCTAACGAAATAATTTTGTTCAATATCTTACTTCATCTGGGACTAGGATCACTTTCAGGGGTAATAAACCTTAAGGAACAAAAAAAGAAGCAACCGAACAATGAAAACCTGCAATATTTCTAATCTACAGTTTTATGTGTGTGTGCGCGCGTGTGTGTGTGAGATCTACGTCCTCTTTGATTCTCAGCTGGCATTAGAGTAGCACATAAAAATTCACTTAATTATAAAATAAGCCAGATCTGGTTTCTACGAGGCCACTAGAACTATTCAAACTCAATTCACTGCCATGGGGCGGGCACTGACTCACTGTGACCCTAGAGGACAGGGTAGAACTGCCCCTTTGAGTTTCCGAGACTGTAACTGTTTACAGGAGTAGAAAGGCCCGACTTTCTCCCACACAGAGGCTAGTGATTTTGAACGCCTGCCCTTGCGTGGAGAAATAATGGTAAGTAGAAACTGCATCGGGCTAAGATACTTAGTTGAGGCAGGGCAAGAGAGCTAATACCTGGAGAGGGCAGTTAAAAATAACAAGGGCCTCAAAGTAAAGCCAAGAAATTTAGACAAAAATGTGTGCTTGTTGCGCTTTGTTCTGATAAGGACTTGCCAACATTTGAATTGTGCTAACATCACCACTTTCCAGTAGGAACCACCTACTTTTTAGTCTGTGTGTTGCCGAGGTGAGCAAAACACCTACGTTTTGTGTTAAACAGTTATAAATGGTTCCTAAATTTTTATTGTCATTTTCCAGGAGAGGCGTTTTCTTTTTGTTTTTAAATAAACTAGCTGTAACAGCATCAGCCAGAAAACTTAACAAAGCCTAGTTTATGAAGTTAAAAGTATAATGTATGTGGTTTTAGCTAGATAATATAATGAACTGTAAGGAACAATACATTAAGATGGATTCTGTTTTGTCAAAAGTTATCTATACTATGGTTGTTTACTGTAGTACAAGGTCATTTCCTCTGAATCTCATACCCTCCCTCTGAACTGCTTAAATGCCAGGTGCAACCTGAGAAGGTACCTTAGCTACTCAGTCACAATCTTTTTGGATTTTTCTTTATTTTAACCCAGAGCTTATAATAATACCAAACAACACTCTAATCGCTAAGAATGTTACAGTAATTTTTTCCCCCTGGGTAATTCTGGGTTACTGCAGATGGTTTGGTTTATCTGGGGGAGATTTTTTTTTTTAAAGGGAAGGTACAAGGTAGAAGTAGCTGAAGTTTTTTATTTTTTGTAGCTGAAGTTTTAATGAACTGTGTATATACTGAGATTGCAGCCTAAAAATAAGACATGGTTTTAGGCTAGCCACTATTTAAAAAAATAATTTATGCTCTGTTCCCTATCATCAGTACAGATAACTAACTATCACAGCTTAAAAGCCACTGCCTTGGGGAAGCCTTCTGTCAGGGACCCCATCACACGCTATACTTTTCCTCTGTAGCACTCATCATACTTGAGATTCAATTACCTGTTCAATTATGTTAATAATTTTCCGACTGATGGACTTTGAACTCCACCAGAATAGGGGTCACGTGTCTAGCCTGCTCACTGTGGTCACCCCTCTCCCCCTTCCACTGCTATTGGTTGATTCTGATTCATAGTGACTATGGGATGTAGCAGAATTTTCCTTTTGGGTTTCCAAGAATGTAAATTTCTACAGGAGCAGACAGCCTCAGCTTTTTCCCATGGAGCAGCTGATGTGTCAGAACTGCTAACCTTGCGGTCACCCTAGCACCTAGCACAGAAGTAGTGCTTGCACTGGTGAGATGCTCCCATACATATTTCAGCCTAGGAAATCGGTCATTTTTATCCTTTCACACGGGGTCACTATGAGTCAGAATCGACTCCACACCACATAACAACAACACTCTAATTTTCGAATTAATTTTCACATTTTAGTAAATGAGGTCAACTTGCTTCATTAAGAAGCAGCAGAGCCCAGAGATACTGGTATATTTATTTTTGCTTCAGGGTAAACTTACTGTTAGGAGCCCTGGCTGAAGCGGTGGTTGAGGTTGGTTGCTAACGGAGCTGCTCTGTGGGAAAAGGATGCGGCCGTCAGTTTTATGGAGGTCACAGCCTAGGAAACCCTGTAAGGCAGTTCTACTCGGTCCTGGAGGGTTGTTATGGATCGTCATTGACTGGATAGCATTGCGCTCAGCTTTTTCTTTTTTTATTAAGCCTCCTGCTATTTGCTTTTATGCTTGGGGTTTTTAGTGACTCTGTTCCGTTGGTCATTTGATCCAGATACTCTTTTCAGAAGGGCAGTCCTCTCACTCACCTCCAAGGTCTAGTAAGGAGAATGAGTAGGGAAGGTTCAAGGCAAATATTACATCTTTCACATCCAGCCCCTTCCAAAAGAACGGATCAAACTTAGAGAAAGCGTCTCAGAACTCTTTCGAGGGCACTGCCAGAGGACTGGGATAAGAGAGGCGACAGGGAGACCGAGCAGAGATAGCAGGTGGAGACCAGTGCCTCTGGCTGTCTCAGCCATACACATTAACACGCTGCGGTATGAAGGCGAGAAACTTTTACCCAGGACCATGCTGGGCATACTGTTGGAAGCAATAGTTGGGCAGATGGATACCATTACAGATTTTCTTTGCTAGAGAAAAATAAAAGAGACAGAGGCAACTAAGGGAGTTTGGAGGTGGTAAGTCTTCACAATTAAGGCCTTGAAAACCTTCAAGGCATAATATTAATCAAATCATCTGAAATTCCAAGGCTCTACTTAGCAGCACTGAATTCAAAAGGTCTTTTACAACCAGGCTCCTTTAATCTTCACAGCTTTGTCGTAAATTAGACACCCCTGTAAAGCAGGATGGGGAGCCAAGGAAGTGAGGCAATTTGCCAAAACTCCACTGTGGCAGTCAGTTCAAACGCTGCTTTCTGTGTTTCGGAATTCAGCTTTGTGGGCCTCCTTCCAGCTTTGGTGCTTGCTTGAATTTTTAGTACAATTTCCTGTATTTGTTTTCTATTTCTTTATACACATCTGTGTCTTTGCTGAATGTTTAAAGGGTGGAGCCTGAAGCTAATAAGAACAAATCCACATGGATCCCAGCATAACATATATGGAAAGGGGAAAAACCAACCAACCAACCAAGGTACATCTCATTCACGGTCTAGTGAAAAGCAGTCAACCACACTGACGACCAGCATCAGTGACTTGGGAACCTTACGTTTCCTCATCTGTATAGGGAGAGGTTGGGCTCCATGGCCTCCGAAGTGGCTGCCAAACTTGACTGGCAGGAAAGAGCTGGTATGACTTCAGGGGTTTTACGTAGCTTTCCTTGTATCATATGCAAAAATGTCCCTCTAATTTGTAGACAGAAGCGGGATAAATCTGAAAGCCAAGTTCAGCCTTGGGGTGGCTGGCAAAATATTTCCCCCACTCGTCATAACTTAAAAACGAGAAGATAAAGAGACTTCACGCGGAGCTATGCGTCAGAGTCCTCCTACCAGACGGCTCACTGGCAACGCGGCAGAGGCTTGTCATCTCTGCCAACTTGAGGAGAGGCCGTGGTTAGCCACGCACCCTCTCCACCCCTTTGCCAAAGGACCACTAGCACCGCCTGTGGCATCCACATCAAAGAGCTGGTATGCGAATTAAGACAAAGATTAAATACAATGCAAATGGATAGCCCTGAATTATGCCAGAAGAGGAGGCATGTCCCCCAGGTACAGACCAAACACACATTGCAGCTCAGACCTTGTGAGAAGAGGCTGGAAAGGCTTACCATGCTGAAGGGCAGGTTCGCTCTCTTTTCGACTTTGCTCACAGCCACCAGATCACTTTCTATTAGGTTGACTCTCTGGGTGAGATTACTGACTGTCTCATTCATCCCCTCGAGTTTAAGATCATTCTGTCTCTGGTACCCCGCTAGGGCACTGTTTACCTCCTCTACAGAGTTGTGAAGGTGCAGGATGTCCTGGAGTGAAAATAAATCAAGTTGAGGAATATAGCTAAAGATGGTATACCAGGCAAGCAGGCCAGGAGCACCTAGCAACCATTATAATGTCAAGTTCACTGAAGTAAACTCCTTTTCTTGGTTAATCATTAATTGCTCTGTCTTTTCTCTGTCCCTCCCATTTTAAATTGTTCCCAGTTTACTCCCTTTGGAATTGTTTGACCTCAGTCAGGCTGGAGGGGGAAAGAGGACTACCTACATGATTCACCCTCTGGTCCCAGAAGCGCAGAGCTTGCGAATTGATTTGCCAATGTTTAACCTCACCTGCTGGCAGGAAAGCTTGCCGGGTTATTAACTGAAAAGGCCATTAACCTAATTTGTCAGAACAAAACTACCTCAGGAACAATACCAATTACTGAATTGGCTCATGTAACAAAACCATAACAAGTAGTGCATTATTTAGTACAAGATTCAATGATTTTTATTGGCATACGCTGGTACTGATTGCTACTTAAAAAGGAATTATGGCTATAGGTTTTAAAGGGCATTAAACTCGAGGCAGGAATTCTTCTTACGTGAAGATTTCCTTTATTCATTCTCTTTACTTAATGTGATTCTGAACCTGATAACCCTTTCCCCCAACTCTTGCCTTTGCATTCCTGATTTTCAAGGACATGCTTTATAACACGCTTAGAATTTACTACGGCTCAAAAGAACCTGCTCTCCGTTCCTCTTTAACAGGCCCCGCTTGCTAATATTTCATAGTTTCCGGATAATCTGGCCATCCTATGTCGGAAAACCTGAAAAGGAGTTTACTCCACTGACTGACATGCAAGGGGTTAAAAAAAGGCAGAGTGTCAAAGAGGAGCTAGGACAGCATTTTGGGTCCCTGAGGTCCAACATACACATCACTCTCTGCTCAGATCTTAGACGGGCAAATAAAGCGTGCGATGCCCCCAAAGCCCCTCTAACACGGTGTGTGCCCACCCAGCTCAGGCTGCCTCCATGGTCCCAGCAAGTTAAGCCAGACACAAAAAGTACCTGTTTCAAACTCTCTCTGTGAGCTTTATTGTCAAGCTCTGATGTAACTGAAGGGGATGGGGCAAGCTGGTTGCTTCCATTGGTCCCCTTTAAGAGGTGCTGATTCTGAAAGAGAAATGGAGGTTAGCACAGAGATCGAGTCTACTTAACCACCTACAATGGTTTTGGAACATTCTGGTCACCCCCTGGAGCACTCATAAATTAATTATTTCCCAGTAATCTACAGGGTGACCAGCCTGGTGGGAGGCTCTGAGGAGTCCTGTATCTTTTGAGATACCTGCCTGAAACAGGGGCTGGACCATGAAACATGGCCAGGCTGCCGTGTGCTCAGGACGAACGAGGCTGAGGTACTCAGAGAGCAACAGTCAGCCATGCAGCCACTGGCTTTGGGGCCTTGAGCACAATCGGCCATGCACATTAGCCTTTTCCCATCAGCAGATGCCAAGATGCATGTTTGAGGGCTACCTTTCCCCCAGTGCACGTCTCTTTTTGGCAGAGAATAAAACAGGCAACGTGCTTATATACACTTTCTCCTTTAGTGGAAAAAACTTTGCCTGGCTTACTCCTTTCCAGGCTGTCAACACACTGATTCAGTATGGAATGTGCCGGTGGGGCACTGCTACTGGCAGTCATGGGACCGTAAAGGAGGCAGATAATGAAATTAGAATGTGATTGGTGGAAAGAAATGGTCTTCCTTGAAATATGAAACCCTGCTAGTAAGAAACAAAAGGCAAGAGTAAAGAGAAGGCTAGGAGGGGTAAAATCACAGGCCAAGATTTCTGAGTCAGGAAGATATTGGAAATAACTTAAAAATGCTCATGTTATTAAAGTAATAATCACAGAAGAATTGCTGAGCTAGAGGTTTTAATTATCAACTCAATTCAACGTTGCCCAAGGGCATTCAGTTACTCAGCAGCGGAGGTGAAATTAGATCCAGGTGCCTGGGCCCTCTGCCGCCAGGCTTACTACATAGCAGTGAAGAGGACTGGTTCTATAGAAACGGAAAGCCCCTCCCTGCTAGAGTTCCCTAATACAGTCCAGGTCTCCCTGTACAAATCGCCCAACTCAAATCTGGAATGCCAACGCTTGGGAGGAGTATGTGGGCCACCACTAGAATTACATTAGCGGCATGTCCGGGGAATTTGTGTGTGCCTTAGTCGCGATTTCGTGTACATATTAACTCTTCTCTCCATCAAGGCAGTTGAGGACACACCATCCTTTGTCCCCTCTATAAACTCTTCAAGGTGCTGGATACCGGCTAAGTGATTAAGACTCTTGAATGGCTGTAAACGGACGGCATCTGCGGCAGCAGAGGGAGGTGCAGAGGCATTTGAAAACAACTGCTAGGCACTGCAGAGATCTGTTTTCTGTCAGTCACCTGTTGCTGCAGAACTTATCATCTCAAACTTTGAGGCTTAAAACAACAATTTTAAAAAATAAGTTTTCAACCGTGGGTTGACTGGACTTAGTTGGGTGGTTCTTCTGCTCCACAAGGTAAGGGTCACGCACATGACCACATATATGGGCCACATTTAGCTGGAGCTTGACTGGGCCTGGACATCAGAATGGCCTATCGAGCGATCTCAAGCACTCTTCTCATCATTTTCTAAGAGTCTTGCCCACAGAATAGTGACAAATAATAACTTGTGTTTTAAGCTACTGGGTTTTGGGGTGGTTTTGTTAAGTAGCAAACTTTCCATTTTCCTTCCTACCACTCCACACTCGGAAACTGTATCTTAATAAACTGTATCGTAACTGTATCTCCTCTAGTGTGACATTTGCAGAAAAGCTCATTTACCTTACCGGGCAAATAATAATCAATAAATACTACTTATACCTTTAAAAAAGGTTCATAGTAGGGCCTGTTGGCTTAATGGAAACTTGGTATGGCTAGTGTTACACAGTAAAGGGCACGCAGGTGCACGCCAAGGCTTTCTGTTGCATCATCGCCCTTGTAGATCTCCTTACCACATCACTCGGCAGCGTTTCCATGGCCTGTTTGTGCTCGTCCACAGTTTTCTGTATTGCCTCCATAGCAAGTTGGACACTGTTTAAAGTGTTGCCAATGGAAGCTACACTCTGAACAAAACCAAAAAAAGATGAATAGGTCAGTGTTTTTTCTTTTAAAAAATTTTGATAGCTTCACTGAGATATAACTGACACACATAAACTGTACATATTTAAAATATATAACTGATAAACTTGGTATATACTTACAGCCATGAATCCACTCTACACTCAGGACAACAAACAACTATCGCCCTTAAAAGTTTCCTCATGCCCCTGCATACTTTCTCTGGATCTATCGCCTGGCAACCATTGATTTGCCTCCTGTCATCACACATCAATTTGCATCACCTAGAATTGTGTATAAATAGAACCAGCATGCACTTGTTTTCTGGTGTAGCTTCTTTCATTCAGAATAATTACTTTGAGATTCCTCTATGTTGTAGTTACTTAGCCTGTTGCTGAATAGATATATTGGATAGGTATATTAAAGTCGACGGACATTTGGGTTATTTTCATTATTTGAGTGTCACAAATAAAAGCGGTATAAAAAGTCCTGTACAAGTCTTTATATGGACATATGCTTCTATTTTTCTTTATCATATATTTTCTCATCATCACACTTTAAAAACTGTCCAACTGCTCCAAAATATTTGTACTATTTTCAGTTCCCACCAGTAGTTTATGAAAGAGTGTTTCAGTTATTCTCTAGCTTCAAAAACACTGGTAAAGACAAGCTTTTTAATTTTAGTCATTCTAGTCAGAGTGTAGTGGGATAGTGTGCTGTTAATTTGTAATAAACAATGACTTAATGAAGGTCCTTGTAATTATTTTAAATGCCTTCAAACTATGAATTTTGTGTCGCAGATACTGACAAGATTAATAGGAATCAATCTAGCTATTGATTTATCTAAATAACAGGAAAATTTCCCAACTTAAAGGACTCTTCCTTGAAGAAAACAGTTACTTTTCCTAACGACACGGATTTACATATCTGGGACATACATATAATGAGGCTCTTGCACAAAGTACCTTTGTCAAGCCGTGCTGTAGGTGGCCCACAGCCAGAACTAATGTTGCAAGATTGCTATTTGTGAAATGAGTAAATGATGAATTTTGAATGAAAATAAGTGGGGACTATTTTTGGCTCTAGGAAACCCAGTGCAAAAAGGAAGTATAAAATTCCACGTGGCAGCATATGCCCCCCCGCCCCACTGTGGAATCCTGTCAGCAGGGAGGGGTCTGAGAAAGAGCCAGATGCTTACTTTGCTTACATGAAGCCTTAAAAAACTCAAGTGGGTTGGGGACTTGGGGGCATGATTCAGCAACTATCGTTTCATAATGGCTTGTCTTAAAAATGGCAACATCCACAAGAATACTGCTATTTGGTGATTTAATCTTTTATTAATATGCGTTGAAGTTTTTTGGTACCATGTTAGTATCTTTACCTAAGATGATTCTTATAATAAGATCTAAAAGTATGAGAGAGTGACATTTTTCAAAATTAAAAAAATAAAACTGGCATGCAATACATTTAAACCAGTTATTTGGGATGGCCTACGATTTTGAAACTGAGCCATTTGTAATAAAAGCTTTGTCTGGTATTAGAAACACACCGATTTGCAAAAAGACCACACCAGATAAAATCCTCTAAGCTGGGATGCTACCGGTGTAAGCACTGCTGTTACAAAAGCCACAGGCAGGCCTCCAAAGACACCTACTGCTGGCGAACCCAGGCCGGCTGGATGTATGAGCACAGCAGGGTGCAAGGAGATAGCAGCTGTTGTTGAAGGATCTTTTTCTGGTTTTAAAGCAGCAGCTGACAGGGCCACGTGAACTCTGGAAGGAAAACTGAAACTAGTCTTCCTGCCCACTGTGCCTGGCGCATCCTGGGGAAAGCTCCACAGTGCTTGTAGGAATTCATGAATGAATGCAACAACAAACAACTTACTTTTTTCTAACGTAAGACTAACAATCTGCACTGATAGCTACCTTTTCCCCATTTGGCCCTTGGGAACAATGACCAGAACTTGGCCTCATCTAAGATGCTTCTGTTTTTTTTACAGTTGTAAGTACATGACTCTGTTGGACAAGAAGCAAATCATGGAGACTGAGCACACCCAGGTGGTGTACCCATAAAAGAGCAAGTTTGTTTTTGCCTTCATGGAATTTCTCACTCATCTGAGGAAACAATTTATGTGTAAATGTTTATAGTATATAATCAAATGTATCACATGCTGACTTTTAAAAGGCCCAGGGGCCTAGATTTGATATTCCCATATTTGGGATCCTTTCTCCTGAATCCCGTCCATTTGCTGCTGCACAGGCTGATGCTCTTTGTGTTCCAATTAGGCATCTCCCGCTCCCTTCCAGTGAGGGTGGGCAGGACAGCCTTCGCGCGCTCAGCTGTGGAATGAAAAGCTGGTCATCTGAAGTCACTAGCCACTCTGCTACAGAAAGGTGGGGCCGTCTGCGGGGTAAGTACTACTCTGTTCTAAGGGTCACGATGGGTCAGCAGCGGGTCTGGTCGGGCTTAGGGGCTCCCTTCCTACTTGTACCTACCCCCCTGCTCTAGCTCTAAGCATCCTTGCGTTATCTTCAGCTGGTCGGTCCCCATCTCCTGTTCTAGGCTTGAGTCCTCGAGATTAATAGAAACTCTGAACTGTTATTTGTCTGAGTTTTGGAGCCTGGGGTGACGATATAATGAGTAGTGAATTTCTTGGAAGATGTCACAATGTTACAAAATAATATCAAATTGTATCTGAAAGTTTCCTGTGTTGTACATCCTTATTGTTTCCTGACTTTTTGTTTTTGTTTTTTTTACATTTCCCCAAAGCTTTTTAGAAAGAAAACTCTTTGCAACCACAGAAAATAATAGTTTTAGAATCATCTTCAGGCATAACTGGCTTGCTTTTCCAAAGACATTATGAAAGATGAATTGAAAAGGTATGTGATGAAAAAAAACAAAACAAAAAACAAAACCCAATCATTTGTTAACATGCAAGCGTCAGTGGAGTAATTCCAGGGCTCATACAACCAAATTAAAAGGTGTGAACTCATCTCAGCCGCGGTTAATGTAACCTGCTACAAATGTAATGCCCAACTCCGAAGATCAAAGGAGCCCTGGAAGCACAGTGGTCACACGCTGGTCAGCGAGGCTGCAAGGTGACGGAAAGGCAAGCAGGTGGAAAACATCCTGATAGAAAGACAAGCGGCTTTCTACTCCCATAGAGAGTTCTAGTCTTGGAAACCCACAAGGGCAGTTCTACCCTCTTATACAGGGTTGCTATGAGTTGGAATTGATTCAATGGCAGTGAGTTGGTCCTTGTTTTTAGAAAAAAATCAAAACAAAGTGATCCCTCATACAGTCCACATCACCCTCTTCAAATAGCTGATTTCAAATGTTGGGCTGAAAAACAAGAAAAACACCGAACGACAACAACAACAACAAACCCCTTTAAAGAAGAAATCCCAATAAAATGATTTTTAAAAATGAAAAAAAAAACAACCAGCAGCAGCGAGAATTATAGAAGTAGGTTAATCTCAGTGCCCACGTATAGTACTTACCTTCTGAAGTCCCTCTACAGTGGCAGGCAGGCTAATTAAATCAGAAGCAGATTTAACATTGGCTTTGAGGTGGTTTACTGCAGAAGTCAAGAGCGTAATCTGAAAGGAAATCAAACAATAGAGAATTTGTAGAGTGCAAGCTTTCTCCACAGATGATGTCAAAGAACCTTGAACTTCACACTTTTCTATGATCCAGATGTTATACCCTGCCAGCTCAGGGAAGAGGTACTATAGCACTTTGGACAGACTTGAGATCCGGGCGTCAACAATAATACCCCCTTCCCTGCTCAACTTAAACACTAGTGCCAGCGAGGAAAGGGAAGTATTTTATTTTCCTGGCCCTGGCAGTTATGAGATCCAAAAATCTTAAATTACCCAGAAGCTGCAATGATCACAATACAATCCTCCAGCAATTGGACAGGAAAGAAGCGAATGATCAAGGACCACTACAACATTTCATTTTGGTAAAAAATAACACCTCAGTTATTTACTGAACTTTTGTTCCTGCCCGAGCGGGAACAAATGCTATAAGGTAAAAGTCCATCCTCACAAAACACAGTCCACAAGGACTGCATCCTGACAGCCGGAACAGCACTTTTGACTACCGGGGATTTAACAATGTGATTAATATTTCAAACTCAATAGCTCAACCAAAGTACTATTTTGTACCCTGAAGGGGCTCAGTAAATACCACTGACTCACTGACTGATGCAATAAATGTATTAAAATAGGAATTGAATAAAAAATAAAATGTGGCTTCTCTTCTGCTGTTTAGGAGTAAAATTCTAAATAGCTAGACTTGCAGCAATGAAAAATGTTAGAATATGCAGGCTGAATTCTTGGCATGTGAATGAGGAAGGAGAGGTTCAGACAGATCTGGAAAACCAAAGAGAGAAAAACACACACCTATTTATACTAATTCAAATACCAGACAATGCTCCCCTGCTTTCATTAGGGTTTCAGTGCCTACTTTTTCCAGACTGCCTCTCTCTCGCTCTTCCTAGTCTGTCTTGGTCTAGAAGCTCTGCGGAAACCTGTCTACCACGGGTGACCTTGTTGCTGTAGTTGAAATACTGGTGGTACAGCTTCTAGCAGCACACAACAACTATGCTAAGACAAACTGATAAGGAAGGCGTGGCCAGGTACAGGAGAACCTAACAATAAGGCAATCTAGCAGAAATCAAAAGTCTTCTTTTGATGAAGACTAAGTGGCACCTGTATAACCCCTCGTTCTGAGTGTACGTGTGAGCATGCGTGGGCAGGTGCCATCACGTTGGTTCAAACGCATCGATCTTTGGTTTTCCTTACTTGCTGTCCTACTTTCCCATGCATCTAGAGTGGCTTAACTACCAGGGCTTGGCTCAGGCGCACCTTAGTTCTCGAAGTGACATCACTGCTCTTCAAGACTTAAGGCTTACACAGAAGATCTGTTCAGTGCAATATGTCCTTTGATTTCTTGACTTCTGCTGCTTCCATGAGCATTGATTGTGGATCTAAGAAAAATCCAATCTGTGGCCACTTTAATTTTTCTCCATTCATCATGTTGCTTATTGGTCCCGTTGTGAAAAATTTTTTGTTTTCTTTACATTAAGCTGCAAGGTTCAAGTGTTCTTCCTTTCAGCAAGCAAGGTTGTGACATCTGCATTATCAGAGGTTGCTAATAAGCCTTCCTCCAATCCTGATGCATGTTCTTCTTCATATAATCCAGTTTCTTGGATTATTTGATCAGCAAACAGATTACGTACGGTGATAAGATACAACTCTGACACACCTTTTTAAAATTTTAAACCACTCTGTACTTCCTGGTTCTGATGGACCGAAGAAGGGTTCTTTGTCCATGTACAGGTTCTTTGTGGGCACAATGAAGTATTCCGGAATTCTCATTCCTTGTAATGCTACCCACAGCTCCGTGTGAGCCACACAATCGAATGCCTCTACATAGTTAACGAAACACGAGTAAGTATCTTTTTGGTAGTCTCTGCTTTCAGTCAAGAGCCAGCTGATGCCAGCAATGCTATTGATTCCGTTCCGTATCACCTTTGACAGCGCATTCTTCCTTTTCTGTATTCTAGTTCCAGGGCTTTGTACATTTTATTCTAATATTCGATTTTGTCTTCACACGCTGCCCTTTGGAATTTTCTGTTTAGTTCTTTCACTTCATCACTGTTTTCATTCCTTTTAGCTAATCTATGCTTAAGAGGGAATGTCAGTGTCTTTTGACATCTGTATTGGTCTTTTCTTTCTTTTCTTGGATTTTAGTGACCCTTTGCTTCCTTCATGTATGTTGTTCTTCAAACAACTCATCACACCTTCAGTCATTCGTGCTCAATGCATTAAATTTATTCTTGAGATGTTCTCTAAATTCAGGTGCGATATACTCAGTCTTATTTTGCTTCTTGTGACCTTAATTTTCATCAGCCTCAATTTTCCTGTGAGCCACTGATGGTCTGTACCACAGGCAACGCTTCACCTTTTTTGTCTGATGTTATTGGCTTCCCCATTGTCTCTTCCCACGGATGTAGTCAATTCAATTTCTATGTATTCCATTCAGAGGGTCCATGTTTATAGCTGTTATTTATGTTGTGGTACAAGGTAATTGCAACAAAGAAGTTCTTGGTTTGGCAACATTGCATCATGTGATCTCCAGCTTTGTTTCTATCACCCAAATCCTATTTTCCAACTACTGATTCTTCCTCTTTGTTGTATTCCAATTCCTAGTAATTATCAAGCCATCTCGAGCGCATGCTTGATGAATTTCAAGTTGGCTGAGTTCTTTAATCTCTTCATCAGTAACTTCAGTGGTTGGAGCATAAATGTGTATTATCTGGCCTTCTTTGTAGTGGTACAGATATTATACTATCACAGACGGCGCTGTACTTCCAAGATAGATTTTGAAATCTCCTTTTTGACAATGAATGTGACAGGAATCCTCTTGAATCTGTCGTTCCTGGCATAGTCAACCAGAAGACTTGCGGACTCAAAATGGCCAATATAGATTTATTTCAGTTCACTAATGCATTCCATTTAATCTTGGACACTTTCTAATTTTCCTAGATTATTTAGCATCTTCCATGTTCGCTCATCAATGGATGCTTGCAGCGGTTTCCTCTCATTTGGGGCGGCGCCCCCTTTGCTCCACCCACAGCATAAAGGCTATGCCCCAGATGTGAGGGCTCACCTGCTGGCAAAGTCACACAATGTTCTGCTACTATTCGTAAGGTTTGCAGCGGCTAATCTCCCGGAAGTGAACAGCCCATGCCTTCTTTCTAGTCTGTTCTGAGTCTGGAAGCTCCGTTGAAACCTGTTTGCGATGAGAGCCCCTGCTGTTATTTTAAATACCGGTGGACAGCTTTCTACATGACAGCAACGTGCAAGCAACAACAGACAGACAGGTAAGTCATGGAGGCACTGTGGAGACAATGGCCAACAAGACCAAGAGGTTCTGCTCGTATGGAGCTTATATTCTAGTAGAAGGTGACAGAAAAAGAAAGAATCAATGCATCGGATAGAAATAAGTACTGTCAAGAGAATTAAAATAGGATTCTTGGAATGAACAGCAGTTTGGTCTCAACAAGAAAATCCAATGAGGAGCCTGGAAACTCAAGTTCTTTTCCCCTGCTTTCCTTTTAGGTGGGCTACCTTCAAGGCTTAAGACCATTTTCCCAATCATTCACTAATGCAATAAGTATTTATTGAGCTCTATTATGCCAGGGGCTATTACATGGCCAGAACACAGGTACCAGTGGGATATTACATGGCTAAAGATGTCTCCTGTGGAAACAGGGAGACCAGTAAGAAGGCTACTTTGGCAGTCTGGCAATGGACAGTGAAGCCTTAGACATGGTGGTAGAAGACATAGGCAACAAAGTAGAGATAATATAATTTCCTGGGGAACTGAATGTGAAGGGTGAGGAGCGGGGGGAAAACTAAATGAAGTTTTTAAGTTCTTAGATTTTTTTCTCCAACTTCTTCGATTTTTTTCAATAAAGTTGAGAGAACTAACAAAAAGGAACAAGTATTAAAAGGGAGAATGAATACAGTTTAAACAAAAGGATACTCGTTTGCAAGCTGGAAGTGACACACTTCATTTATGTAGGGCTCAAATTAGCTTCTGATGGAGAAATGACATTTTACACATCAACATCTAGCAGGAAGTCTTTGTAGGTTAAACAGCTTCCTCTTTATGATCTCTAGGACCATTCACTTTGGAGAAGCAAGCTGCCACGTTGTGAGTATGCTCCGGAAGCCTCGGGTAGAAGGGACTGGGGCTCCTGCCACTGTGAGGAAAGCCCCTCCAAGCCCAGGATGCAGCCCTGGAAAACACTTCACTGCAACTGGAGAGACCCCGAGGCTGGAACCACTCAGCCAAGCTGCTCTTGAATCTGGAGCCACAACCTAGGGGATGCTACGTGTTTAATGTATTAAGCCATTACGTTTGGGGATAATGTGTATCATCCGATGACTCATACAGAGTTTGAGGATTAAATGAGCTAAATCTCTTAGCATAGTACCTTTTACCAAATAAATAACCCCCCAAATGCAATAAACAGTAGGTCTTTAATAATACAATTTAATACTGCTTTAATACTACCACTTAATAAGCACCTAATCATCAACTCGTAAGGGTTCTAACATGTCTAGATTAGCATAATCATTTCAATGATATCCATTAAGCTTTTTTAAAATGGGTGAGAAACTTCAGCCCACAAGTGTGCTCTCAGCAAACTACTAACCTCTTAAGAACAGCACTTTTCCCAAGGAGGTTTTCAACCAGGCCTTTACGAAGCTCCAGGTGTAATATCAAGGTTGGGAAAGTATCTAGGGAAACCAGTATTCTCATGTCTTGTTCCTGGGAGTGTTAACTGGAGGGGCCTTGTTAGAAGGCTACTGTTATGGCTTGAGTTGTGTAACCCAAAACATGTTGAGTTGGTTCCAACGCAGAGTGACCCTGGGGACAACAGAATGAAAGGCCGCCCGGCCCGGCACCATGCTCACAGCTGTTCCTATGTCTGAGCCCACTGATGCAGCCACAGGGTCAGTCCGTCTCGTCGAGGGCCTTCCTCATCGTTGCTGCCCCTCCACTTGACCAAGCACGATGGCCTCCAGACACTAATCTCTCTTGATAGCATTTCTACAGTACATGAAATAAAGTCTTTTCAGACTTACTCTCATGTAATTATCTTCCACTATGTGATCTAATTATCCTACCCTAAGCCCGATGTTGTAGTTACGTTAATGAGGCAGGATATAACCTATAGCATTGGTTCTCCAACTTATCTGGCTTACTGTCCCCTTTTCAGAAAAAAATTTCTCAGTGTTATCCTGGCAATGAAGAACTTGCGTACTATAGTCCATAATCCAGGACAAAGTAGAGGCATCTGCTTTTGCAGCCCCCCCCCGATTGTTCCAGCTGCTCCATAGGATTAGGTTGTACTTTGAAGCAATCTCTTTTGAGATATAAGAGATTAAATGAGAGAGCAGAGATCAGAGGGACCTCAGGACCACCAAGAAATAAGAGTCGGAAATAGGACATAGCTTTTGGACACAGGGCCCCTGGCCTGAGGACCTCCTGGACCCAGGTGCTGAGTGACACACGGAGACACATGAAGATTCTCCAGGGGACGTCATACTCAAAATGCTGCAAGAACAGAAGGACCGGAGGCTGGCCCCAGAACCATAAATTAAGTGGATTCCTGCCCCTCCCCCAAAAAGAATTTGTTCCAAAGGACATTGACTCTGCAGCCCCGGGAGATGAACATATCTGATCAGAGCACACGGGAGAAGATGAAGGGGCAGGAGGAGAGAGTGGAGCACAGCCTGGCCCACCAGGCCGTGATGATGATGTTCCTGAGTAGAGCAGCCAGTCCACAGAGAGAACAACATGGCTGGCCCCACTATGAGACATGATGCAAATCAGTGACTAAGGGCGATAAAGGGGACAGCACCGGAGACACAGTGTGGGAATTGCACCTGACCTGATCCCACCACACCGAGGCAAATCACTGGGGGAGTGCAGCGGAACAGCAAGGGAATGGAGTGGCAAGGTCCCCAGGGAATGCTGAAAGTGGACTTTGGGGCCAGGGCGTGGTGCCCCAACAGACTGGACTGAAAAACGCTCCTAAGGGCCAACAAACGATCCCTGAACTAACTACAAGCTTTTCTCTTGTGAACTGTTTTGTTCTGTTCTGTTCTTTGTCAGTGGTTTGTTTTGTTGTCTGGTTGTATACTATTGCTTTGTTTTCCTCTGTCTTGTTTTCGTGCATGTTAGTGTCTCCACAGGTCTGTCTGAATAGGACAGGCTGGATGAACTATCTGGAGGAAAAACAACGGGACCGACAGTTCCAGGGGGACTTGGGGTGGGGGGGTAGGGGGGGTAAGGAAGTGGTGTTAACAAACCCAGGGACACGGGAAAAGCATGGGACCCCAAATGGTAGAGAAGGGGGAGTGGCAGGCCTGGTGGGAAATGATCAAGGGTAAGGTTGCTTAGAGAAGAGGTATACTCTAGCCCAGGTGGCGACGAAGCATGGTAGTAGGGCAGGAGGAAAGTCAAGGGAGATGGAGGAAAGAGCTAGGAGTCAAAGGGAATTCATGGAGGTCTAGACAAAGACATGTACATGCAAATATATATAGGAGGATGGGGAAATAGATCTATGTGTCTATATTTATAGGTCAAGTATTGAGGTGGCGGAAGGACCTTGGGCCTCTACTCAAACACTCCCTGAATGCATGAATACCTTCTTTTATTAAATTGGAATTCTATGATGCTCACTCTCCCGACACAACGGCTGGAGCCAAAGTGGGTGAACAAGTAAATGTGGTGAAGAAAGCTGATGGTGCTCGGCTATCAAAAGAGATAGTGACTGGGGTCTTAAAGGCTTGAAGATAAACAAGCGGCCATCTAGCTCAGAAGCAACAAAGTCCACATGGAAGAACACACCAGCCTGTGTGATCAAGTGGTCCCGAAGGGATCAGTTACCAGGCATCAAAGAACAAAAAAATCATATCATTGACTGCACACCTCCATGACAGGATCGCTGAAGACAAATGGGTGCATAAGCAAATGTGGTGAAGAAAACTGATGGTGCCCGGCTATCAAAAGAGATAGTGTCTGGGGTCTTAAAGGCTTGAAGGTGAACAAGCGGCCATCTAGCACAGAAGCAAAAAAGCCCACATGGAAGAAGCACACCAGCCAGTGCGTTCACGAGGTGCCAAGGGACCAGGTATAAGGCATCATGCAAAAAAAAGATGTAAGTGTGTGTATGTATGTGTATATGTATATATGTATGTGTATATATGTATATATACCATATTAAATGAAGGGGGAAGTGCAGAGTGGAGACCCAAGGCCCAAGTGTTGGCCAATGGATAGAGGGGTTTAGGAGAGGAGATGGGTTAATTAGGGTGTGAGGTAGTACCTATGAAGAACACAGCTTTCCCCCAGATCCTGGATGCTTCCTCCCCCTAACTACCATGATCCGAATTCTACCTTGCAGGGCTGGATAGGACAGAGGCTGTACACTGGTACATATGAGGGCTGGAGGTACAGGGAATCCAGGGTGGATGATACCTTCAGGACCAAGGGTGTGAGGGACGATGCTGGGAGAGTGGAGGGTGAGTGGGTTGGAAAGGGGGAACTGATTACAAGGATCCACATGTGACCTCCTCCCTGGGAGAGGGACAGCAGAGAAGGGGGGAAGGGAGACTCCGGATAGGGCAAGATATGACAAAATAACGATGTATAAATTACCAAGGGCACATGAGGGAGGGGGGAAAGGGGAGGGAGGGGAAAAAAAAAAGAGGACCTGATGCAAGGGGCTTAAGTGGAGAGCAAATGCCTTGAGAATGATTGGGGCAGGGAATGTATGGATGTGCTTTATACAATTGATGTATGTATATGTATGGATGGTGATAGGAGTTGTATGAGTCCCTATTAAAATTTAAAAAAAGAAAAGAGGAGGAAAACAATGATTAGGGCAAAGACTGTACAGATGTGCTTCATACAATTGATGTATGTATATGTATGGACTGTGGTAAGAATTGTATGAGCCCCAATAAATTGATTAAAAAACAAAAAGAAGAGAAGGACCTTCCTCCAGTCAGCACAGAGGAAAAGCCTTCCCCCCGGAGCTGCCACCTTGAATCTACGTTTCTGGTCTCCTGAATTGTGAAAGAATACAGTCCTGTTTGTTAAAGCCACCCACGTGTGGTATTTCTGCTAGAGCAACATTAGATAACTAAAACAGTGACCTAGAGGTACCTGTTCAAATGTGAAATGCTTCTCTCTTTACCTCAGTCATTTCTCTCCGAGAAATCTATCCTGATTCCTTGCTCAGGTGCACAACACGTATGCATGCGGATAGTCACTGCTTCCTGACTTGTATTAGTAAGACACTAGGAACGATCTAAATGTCCCTGGTTAAGTGCGTAGATGGATTCTAAGCAAGCTGTAGAAGACAAACAAGGGGGTAACCAAAAAAACCCTGGAATTGTGCTGGGTGGAGTGGAGCTTTTGCAGTACGCATTTTTCCTGCTAGGTGAGGATCCAGCAACTTGCTGTGAATCAGTGCCCCCAGTGGCGCAGCCTGGAAAGGTTTTCTCTGGACACAGTGATTTTTTTTTGTAAAAGCAGTTTTGCTCAAACCTTGTTTTTTGTGACGGCCAATTTAAGAGAACAGCATACGACTGTGAAATTGTTTCCTGCTCGAGAAAAATGCTGCAGAAATTGTTGTGATGTTGAACACAACTTACAAGGACAGCGCTATTGGGAAAAACTCAAGTGTACGAGTGGTTTTCTCATTTCAAGCAAGGTAAAATGTGGATTGATGACAAAACTACTTCTGGACGTCTGTCAACTTCCCGAACAGATGAAAATTTCGACGAGCAGTGCATTTGGAGTTTGTTTCACCAGGTCAGACTGTTCATCAAGCATTCTGTGTAGAGGTTCTGAAAAGACCGTGTACTGTGTGCAACCAGAAAGGCCTGATTTGTGGCAGATGAGGGACTGGTTTTGCCACCACGACAATGCACCTGCTCATGCCGTCATCTCTGTGCCCCAGTTTGTGCCAATAAACAGCATGCCTCTCTTGCCTCAGCACCTGACTCACCTGACCTTGCTTTGTCAGATTTCTTTTTGCTTCCATGAAAGAAGAGGGACACGAAAGGACTGCCTACGTAGAAGAGGTGAAGAAAGGAATGAGGGAGGCGCTGTCAGCCATCCAGACACATGAGTTTGAAAGATGTTTCCAAGAACGGAATCACAGATTTGACAAATGTATTAAGTGTAACGGAGAGTACTTTGAAGGTAATAAGTTTGTTTTGTAAAAATATTTAAATACATAGCTTTGGGAAAAAAATCTGGTTTTTTTTGGTACCTTTCATATTGAATGATCCTATTTATTTACACACATCTAGCCATAAATTAGTTACTATTAGAAATTATTCTGAGCTTGTAAATTATATAGAAAGGGGACTGAAAGGATGCAGCTAGATTACTGACAGCTTCACACCTCTGGGGACAGGGAAAATGAGAGAGGGAGGGAGGGGAGAAGGGAGAGAGAGAGAGAATGAGAATGGAAGAAGGGTTGAAAGGGGAATTTTCATAGACATCCTATATGTACTTTATTGTTTAAATCTTATACAATAAGAATACATCCAGGCATTGTGGGATTTTAACAAGATAAGAGGTGGGCAAGCTATAGGAGAAACCATCATGTACCTTGGATGGGGGTGGACGGGTTGCCATCACTGGCTTTTTCTTCATACCCTCCTCCACTGGGCCTTCCCAGACGCTGGAACACATAGTCATAAAGCGCTAGGAAGGGACGCCTCCTCCGGGACCGTTTAATTAGTGCCCCAAGGTATGTGCACAGTTGACTCAAGACCAATTTGATGGGCAAGAATATAGTTATCCATTGCCCTACTCATTACGTCAGCAGTTCTCAACCTGTGGGTCACAACCCTTTGGGGGTCGAAGAACCCTTTCACAGGGGTCGCCTGATTCATAACAGTAGCAAAATGACAGTGATGAAGTAGCAACAAAAATAATGTGATGGTTGGGGGGGGGAGGGGCTCACCACCACTCGAGGAATTGTATCAAAGGACCGCGGCATGAGGGAGGTGGAGAACTGCTGTACTACGTGGGACAAAGCTGCTCCCATTGACAGCTGCCCGGATTTTAACGGGACAACAAGGTGTGCAGTGGAGTGATCGGAGCTGGAGCTCTTCTCCCGGGCACTGCAATGTCCTGGAGCTATGACAGAGCTCAGGGCTAATCTTTTCTCTTTTTAAAATTCCACAATATCTGCATGTATTCTCATTGTTTAAGATTTAAACAATAAAATACAGAGAGCCTTTATGAAAATTCCATCTCAGCTTCCCTTCTCTTCTTCGTCCCCCTTCCTCTCTCTCACCTCCCTCCTTCTCTGCCCTTCTCCCTGTCCTGTAGGTGCTAACTATCACCAGCCTGGGCTGCTTTCTTCCAGTCACTCCCCTTCCACACATTAATTTATAGCTAGGTGTGTCTACACCAGATACGTACTTCTAAATGTTTGCACAGTACACATTTGGACCTGCTTTTTGTTGCTTGTCAGTCTGTTTTGCAGTTGTTTATTTTTCTACCTCATCTATTTGACTGTAAGATCCCAGAGGGCAGAGATCACACTTTTTTTGGTTTTCAGTCCAAGGCCTACCCACAGTAAGCATTTGTTGAATTAATGATCTCCAAAGAAGGGGAGGAGATTCCCTAGAACAGGTGATAGGGAATAGGTAAAAAAATCGGGTTTCATGAATGAAATGTAAAAGGGATTTCAATGACTAATTGAAGCATTTTCCAGGTAAAATTAGATTTTAACTCTTTAAACTGATGCTTTCCCTCCCCGCCACTCACAACCGCATTAACTTACACTCACAGTGGGATAAGGGTGGTTCTGGTTAAGTGACATTATTTTGATAGTGCCATGTTGAGTTGCTTTTTCTGTCACTAGAAACATCCTAATAGAGCTGCCCTTACATATAAAACATGGTGAAATACGAAACTTGTTTTCATACCTATTTTGGTTCGAGACAAATGCCTAAGTGAAGAAACCATCAGCGACATGTCACATTAATTTTAGAAAACCACTCCGAGTGATGCACTCCCTTTGGAGAACCAGAAACCTCGATGACACCACCTGCCACCTGGATGGTTGCAGAGAATGCCTCTGCACTGGGTTCCTTTCCGCAGACCCGTCATCTTTGAATGCTTAGTGACGCTGATGGAAAACATCTCCATTTTGATCTCTCCCAGCTTTTAGTACAGAGCCTTAACACTGAAATACACTTTCCTGATGCCCCCCTTCTCAGGCATGTCTTTCATTAAATACAATGGCCAAGTCAAGAAGAAAACGATTAGTCTGCTCCTGGATTCCTGGATAAAAAAGAACTCAGAACTCCAATTTGAGTATGTACTAGCTCTCTGAAAATCTGTGTCCTCTCAATCTGGGTACCAACTTCCCCCGACTCTTCCTAGATGACGCGGCTGCCTCGCCTCACCCCAAGAGATTTCGTGTTCATCTCAGGAGAGCAAACTCCACAACTGGCTGTCCATCTGGAATCCATGCTTTGCCCAGTGAGCGATGCTAACGAGTTCTACTTTCACCTGGATGTAGCCTCTGGTCAAACGGCCCATATGCTCAGCAGATGCAAGTCAAGCTGTATTGGTTTTCAAGAAAGGGTGAGTGCTTGCTTTCCTTTAATTGCTGAGAATCAAAAGATAATGGACTACTAGTAAATACTAAGTGTGTACACCTCAATTATTTCACAAGTAATTACAAAAGTGAAATAAAACTGAAAAAGTCGAAGTCATTATCACATTATTAAACAGTAAGCAACTGTTTTCAGAGACTTTCATTTCATGCTACATGTGCATGTACGCTGCAGGTAAAGATGTAAGACATTTCTCACTGTGAGTTACAGGTAAACGTTTGAAAGTCACTACCCAGATCCCTCACTGATCTTTGGGGTTTGGCGCGAGATTGCCTCCCACTCCCTCATCACTGTCAAAAGGAGAGGGTAGCTGCAGAAACATTTGTGAGCACGCTTGCCAAGGACAGTGCTCTCTGCCAATGGCTGACTCTGGGTTTTGTAATACCTTCTTAGCCTCTGGAAGAAAGTACACATGTACTGTTCACTTGGTAGTGCTTAGCTCCCCCCAGCCCTCTACCAGGGGCTGTGTTCTCAGTAATTATTACACTGAGGGAAGGGCTTAAAGTCACCCCGTGATAACCATAGCATTGTACACACAGGAGATGCTCAGTCAAATAGCCTTTGAACAGCTTCTTTCCTGTGGTGGGGTCCCTCTTTTAGAATCAACCCCTACGACCTCTGGCTAGTGCAGGGACTGAACATTTTTGTTCTAGACTTGTTTACCTGGCTAAGGTATTTAACCAACTTTGTCAGCTGCTCTGACACTAGTCTAGAACGAGGATTAACTGATAATGATGCTGCACTTCAAGGCTGCTTCGGTTTAAGTTTGCTAATGCCACCATCCAAGAAGCTCTCATTAGCTGACAAAAATATGGAGCCTGACAAAGCTTGGGGCAAACTGTCATTATCTTTGATTCCAAAGTTCTGGGATTATAGCATGGCAGAGACCATTTAAAAAATAAAACAATCTGAATTCAAATTTATACCATTAACAAAAAAACAAGAAATAAAAACAAAACTAAATATTCATGGCTCACAGAGAAATATACTTTTGCTACCTGCTTATTCATTTCTGTGATGTTTATCCAGACTTTGTTCAAACCCAGTTCTCCAGATTCAATTTTCTCAAGTTGCTTCTGTTGGTCAAGTAGTTCTTCATTAAGTTTGGGTATTTCTTGGAATGAGCTTTTCTGATTAGATTCCACTAAAAGCAAAATAAATAAATAAATAAATAAGAGCACTCATAAATAGTCCCTCATGGTTCCAACATGAAAAAAAAAAAACAATTGTAGACTATGAAGATGATGGCTAATAAAAGGTAATTCTATTGATTTTATGAAATGCCAATAAAACTGCTGGGGGAAAAAAAGGTAATTCCAGAGTAGATAATTGTGTGTGTGTGTGTACAACAGAGCAGAACTGTCGTTGGTATTCCCAAGGCTACACATCTTTACAGAAGTAGGCTGCACATCTCACATCTTTCTACCATGAACAGTTGGTGGATTCGAACCACCAACCTTTCAGTTGGCAGCTGAGTGTCTAACCACTTTTACACCTGGGACCCAAACTCTACCAGGCACTTAATACATTATGCTTCAACTCTTGTTTTATCTCTTCGCCAGTCTAACAGTGAACTGTTTGAGGACATGGACCAGGTCTTTACTTGATCATGCATTCCTAGGGCCCCGCATCGTGTCAGCTACACAGGAACCCTCACATACTCATGAAGTAAAATGAATGTTCCTTTAAGTTAAACAAACAAAAACTTCAACAAAAAATCCTACAAACTCGGAAGTGGTGATGGCAATAAATAGAAAGGTATCTTTACTTCAATTAAGTTACATACGACTCATGACCATATACAGTTGGGTTACTGAGATTTTAAAACTTTAGGGGAGCAGACAGCCTCATTTTTCTTCTACAGAATGGCTGGTGGGTTCAAACCACTGACTTTGTGGCTAGCAGTTCAATGTGTAACCAAGGCAAGACATTACGTTTTTATTTATTAAAAATACATATTTTCTAAAGGATTTCTTAATTTTTTTCAAAATGGTTTTATTGGGCTAATTTAATATAGAGATGTCATTCCATAGTTCAATCACATCAAGCAGTATCGTACAAGTGCTACTACAATCAGTTTCAAACCAGTCTTTCCCGCCTGAGCTCCTTACATCAGTTCCCTTTTACTCCAGCCCCCTGGCCCTTCCCCACCACTGTACCCCCCAAAACCCTTATTCTGCTAGTTGTCCCTATAGGTTCATCAGTCCTGGTTTTCATATACTGAAAAAGAAAACAAAATTTCAAGCAGGTGACCCCCAATGACACACAGTACACCTGAGATAAATCCCAATATGAACAAAAACCAGAAAAAATACAGAAAATGTTGAAACCAGCTCAGGCCTAACATGCATCAGAAGTGGCACTCAAGTCAGGTTTATCCCTTGGATCGTCTATAGTCATCTCTCCAATGCACCCTGTTTAGTAACCACTCTCCTCCCATCTATCGCTTATGGAGAGAGGGAAATCCACTGGATGCTGATATCCTGTGTAGCTCCCACAAATGAATCGTGGGCTCCCACTGTCCTCCACAGCCTGCTGCACATCGGATTCTCACAATTTAGGCTCACATACTATTTCCTCCAACTTCGGATTGCATGATTTACAATCCTTTGGTGACTGCTGTTGGTGTGCTTCTTCCATGTGGACTTGGTTGACATCTCACGTAGATGGCTGCTTATTTGGCAAGAGCCTGCTAAAGGATTTCTTCATAAATTATAGACTTCCCTAAGTGCTTCTAATGTAATGTTTGGTTTGCGCATATAGGAACACATCCCGTACAGTAAGACTATTTTAAGTTAATGCAGCACTTTGCATCTTACTGAGTTTTGTGCACATTGTCAGTTATGATGTAAAGAAAAACTCATTCGACATCTGCAGTTCTCAGGAGGTCAGACGTCCCTGCGGAGGAGGAGCATCTCTTCATTCCTACAGCCTACACCTATTAAGTAGAGGGGCTACGTAGAAGAGGAAATAAGAGGAGCACATAAATAACCCGGACAATTACTAATAAATACATGAAGCTGACACGCACTGAAGGCACTCTGGGTCCTAGGGATGGTCAGAGCCCGGCGAGGATCATAATCATTATCTGACTTGGGGATTTTTTTTTTAGGAAACAGCCAAGTAGAGAAGTGGTGCAAACAACTTATGATTATTAATTTATGTTCCTTCGATGGAGAGCAACTTATTTAAAATTTAGTATGCTAATACTGAAAATAACCCACCTAGTAGCTCTTTTCCTGATCTTTGAGATCAGTAAATGAAGATGTCAGCACACACTGATTTTGATAGAACACACACTGCCAATAGCAATATTTCGTATTTAGACAATGCTTTTGTGGTGTGTAATGAGTCTTTATGTATTATCCAACAGTTAGATATGGTGCCTTTCCTATGGCCCAAGGCTGCAGCAGGCACTAGCACACAAAGACCCAGCGCTCTCAGTCTGATGCGAGTGAGGCTGCAGCTACTATACAGGGTAGCGGCTCTCAGGGCCCCCGGTGGTGCAGTGGTGAACTCCTTGGGAGAAGACGCGGCATAAAGCTCCGCAGCCTCGGAGACCATGCAGCGAGGTTCTGCTCTGTACTATGAGGGTGCTATGCGCTGGAGTCAACTCTGCAGCAGTGGATTCGTTTCGGGGTTTGATGAGGAACGCCCCAAATCTTCTCGTGACACAAATACATCTGTGCATTTTTGGATGGGAAAATGGAGACTCAAAGACTCAGTGACTTGTTCCAAGTTTACAGCTAGTATTGCTGATAGGTGTCGAGTTGGCACAGAAGAGCTCAGGGACACCTAATGTCAAGCCAGCTTAGAGACGACCAAGGTCAAGCTGCCATCTTAACTCTAGAACCCACCCATCTTGTTATGTCGTCATGGGCATGTCCCTAGCATGTCACCTTCGTGCTACATGCATGCCTCTAACGACACGCATCCCCTTCCTGTTAGGTATGTGTAGCATGCGGCTTGCATGCCTGGGATTATATAAGCTTGTGAGAGAATACATGTGCGCACTCTCTCAATCCTGCTATTGGAAGAGGTGAGCCCTTGTATAAGTCTTGTCTGATGTTTCTTTAATTTATTCTTCAATTACACAACTGCCCCTTGGACCCATTTGCATGTGAAGGCTGGTCCCCCAAGAGACTATTATGACTCCAAGCCCATGTTTTACCCTATCTGGATAAGATGTCTTTGCTTTGTCCTATTTAAGACTATAATAAATGCTCTATAAGACAAAACAGCCCTACAACCAATTTGAGGATCATTAAACCAATTTAATGAATGAAAATATAATAAAATCCATCTGGTATTATGGGGTTAAAAAAAACCCTCCAAACTTTAGAATATGTGTTTGAGTTCTTTTGTGACCTAGTTCTGGGAAAAGAACTGAGCTAGATTCTCATAGTCAGTCAGTACTTTTAGCATAAGGATCGAGTTACTCCTACACTGCACAGAAAAATACCCAGCCTAACTGCTTTGCTTTCTGTGTCTGATATTTAAGTGATTTTCCTCCTTTTCTCATAAGTGTCTTGAAGAATTTATTGAGAAGGGGCTCTGAATACTTCAAAAAGGTGTTAACGTTGGACAAGCAATTTATTTGAGTCAGTGACTTCTACTGTCTTCTTGAAAAACAAGATACCAGAATAAATTTACTGAAATACATTCAAAGTAGAAGTATAATTCAAAGAAAATCATTTAAATGTAGTATGAATGACCTGGTCTAGGACAAACACTCATTGTCAAGTGGCCCACAATGGTTCAGGCTGTGGGCTTTGTTTCAGTCCTACCCCCTTCCTTTGTCAGGAAGTCTCACTTACAGACGGTACAGGCGCTGGCATTTCCATTGTAGCAAAACCACACCAACACGCAGCTGGACGGACACTTGCAAATCCGCTCCATTCACTTGGCTGACCGAGGCAGTCAGAGTACCAGGGGCATGCTGGGCAGTGGCAGTGAGCAGGTCTCACAGCCAGGGAAAAATGCCAGACATCTTCTGAATACTTTGCTTCCAGGGATTGCTAGGAACAGGTGCTCCATAAACGTGTGTGGATCGATTTGGCTGCTAGGCCTATTCCATGAACTACATTGAAAAGATGGGTTGCTAAACAGAGCCATTTCTCTGCAACACTCGGTTAAGGTATGAATTATGCGAGTTTCCTGTGAACACAGCACAGAGCAGAGAAAGAATTCTCTGGAGGCAAGAATTGACTAATGTTTTGAAGTTTATAAATTGATGGCTATATGTAATCAAAATAAGCGAGCGCATAAGCTTAGAGAACCAACTAATTAGAGAGATAATGGCACGGGCAGGTCTGCAGGGGTTATTTACAAGTTAAGCCCTGTTTCCAGGACTTCATTCCCAACTTGTCATCCCTGCTATTTACATTATAAAGAAAACACCGTGCAATAATACTAAAGAGAGTCACCAAAGAGGAAAAATAGAGGACAAATACCATTCTTTCTTATTCTGCACTCTTATTAGATCAGTTGGCAGAACATACAGGTCAGGAGGATTCTGGGAGAGAATGGTGACTTACTTAGTTTCATCCCCTAAACCAGAAACCAAGCCAAGAAAAGGAAACTAAAGTTAGTATTTCAACAACTTTTTCAAGCAACACCACCTGGACATTAACTAAGGATTAGCTGTTCCTAGGTCAGGCTTAGAACTTGAATAACCGTCGACCGCAATGGAAGGTGGGGTGAAGGAAAGCTAGTATTCTGTGATCTCCTAGGCTTAGGAAGAGAAATAAGGAAAACAATCCTAATTTCAATTCTGGAGCCAGATTTTTTTTATGACCTTGAGAGAGCCTTTCAGCCATGCCAGTGCTGTTCAGGTGCAGGGCTTCTCATGGCCGCCGGGTGTTTTTGCCCCATTTTGTTTTTACTCAAAATAAGATATGTGCAAGTATGCATAGGAAACTGTTCATGGATTTTTAAAAAAACTATAGTCCGGCCCTCCAACGGGTCTGAGGGACAGTGAACTGGCCCCCTGGGTAAACAGTTTGAGGGCCCTGGGTTAGGGTATTTGTTATTATGTTGACACTGGTTCCTGAGCTTAGAATATTAACCTAGAAACCGAGAATCAAAGATTTCTGTGTCACCACAGAAAGATATTTCGATTACACCTGATTGACGCTCCAATGCAAATAGAGCTTTCATAAAAGAGTAGATTGGATGGTAAAACACAATTTAGAATAAAAACAAAAATAGACCCCTGGGATAGTTATGTACTTTTATGTCAACTTGAAGGTATCTGGAAGTGTAGGGGTGGGATTCAAGCTGTCAGTCAGGTTCCCTGGGCCCTCTTTCTGAGAAGGCCATGACTACAGGGAGGCACCATGCCCTGAAGGAGGGCATCATTGGACAGATCTGCCCACATTCTTTCTTAAGTCTTGGGACAGGCCAGGATTTCACTGTCACTTTATCCTTGGAGATTACCCACGGCTCTGGGCTGCTGGACTACAGCGCTCCCCTCCTGCACCCCGCACCATGATTTCAGATGCGATATGTCCCGTGGTGCATAAGCACTGTTTTGCTTGTGGGCTTTTTTTCCCCAACATGAGCCATTTTTAGTATACTTACCTTTGGGGGTCTTTTCCCATGCCATTTTTTCTTACATAACACATAGTTCTATAAATACAAGTTTCTAGTCGTTACTTAACACGTTGTCCAAATAGCTATGTCCACGGTTTGCGGGTTTTAGGAGCGGCCACAGCATTCAATCGGGCAGCTAAGAAAGAGCATGGCAGGTGCATTGTTGCGCTACTGGCTATGCGAAATGCTCACGCTTCAGTGTGGTTCACTGAGTCGGAGAGGTTGGAGGAGACTCCACGCTCACCTTCGGAAAGGGTAACCACTTACTTGTTCGGAACTTTTCCTTGAGGGCATCCAGATCCTCCTTGAGAGCAACTTGCATCCACACCAAACCAACACAGGCCACCACGCAGGCCGCGAGGATGACGGAAGCACAGAGGGGGTAACAGATCTTGCAGCATCGTAAATAGTCTCCCCTGGTCACAAGAACAAATTCATCCATGAGGGCAGGCATGATGAGGATCGTCTGATCACAAATAGTATGCAAGGGGTCAGGCACCCATCTTGATTAACCTTCCTGGGAGATGGAAGGAAACGTACTGAAGTCTGAACTGCAGATTGGAAATGACTAAAGAGTGATCTGGGAAGAATTCAACCATTCAGTACAAAGGTTTCAACTTCACACGAAACTGGAGTTCCTGTGGGCACGGCAGCTCGGTGTCACCATCACCAATTTAGGAGAGAGCTCTCTGGTGATAAGCCCGGATCAGAAAAGTGTAAAAACTAGTGCTTCCAGGTACTGTAATTTACCTATCTCCTCATTTCACCCTCTAAAACATACACTCACACCAGTAAACTTTGTTCAGTAAACGATCAGTTTACTGAAACTTCATAAAATCTTGAGCAAGCTTTTTTTTGTAAACAGAAGGATAGAAACAAGATCTGTTGCTTAAGTGGACACCTGGTACATTCTAGCTTATTGGCTCAGAAGGAAGGAAACACAGAAAGCGGCTACATTTCACACCACACTCCAGTCAACACTGGAGGTCTGAACTAACCCAGGAGGATAACGTACAGGATGAAAGCTTCTTTCCTTTTAAATTCTAAGCCCAGGATGGGCCTTAACTACCTAAAAAGCAAACTTTTCATTTAATGAAATGAAAGGACAGTAATTCTAAACAGCAAAAATACCTCAAGTAAAGGATTTTAGCACCCCAACTTAAAAAAAAATCATTTTATTAGGGGCTCATACAATTCTTATCTCAATGCATACATACATCCACTGCCTTCATCATTCTCAAATCATTTGCTCTCCACCTAAGCCCCTGGCATCAGCTCATTTTCCCCCTCCCTCATCGCTCCCCTCTCTCCCCTCCCTCATGAACCCTTGATAATTTATACATTATTATTTTGTCTTATCTTGCCCTGTCCGATGTCTCCCTTCACCCACTTTTCTGTTGTCCATCCCCCAGGGAGGAGGTCACATGTAGATCCTTGTAAACAGTTCCCCCTTTCCAACCCACCCTCCCTCTACCCTCCTAGTATCGCCACTCACATCACTGGTTCTAAAGGGATCATCTGCCCTGGATTCCCTGTGTTTCCAGTTCCTATCTGTACCAGTGTACATCCTCTTGTCTAGCCATATTTGTACAGTAGAATTGGGATTGTGATAGTGGGGGAGGAGGAAGCATTTAGGAACTAGAGGAAAGTTGTATGTTTCATTGTTGCTATATTGCACCCTGACTGGCTCATCTCCTCCCTGAGACTCTTCTGTAAGGGGATGTCCAGTTGCCTACAAATGGACTTTGGGTCTCCACTCCGCACTCTCCCCCCTCATTCACGATAAGATTTTTTGCTCTGATGATGCCTGATACCTGATCTCTTTGACACCTTGTGATAGCCCAGGCTGGTGTTCTTCTACCATGTGGGCTTTGTTGCTTCTGAGCTAGATGGCCGCTTGTTTACCTTCAAACTTTTAAGACCCCAGACGCTTTATCTTTTGATAACTGGGCACCATCAGCTTTCTTCACATTTGCTTATTCACCTGCTTTGTCTTCAGTGGTTGAGACGGGAAGGTGAACATCATGGAATGCCAATTTAATATAAGAAAATATTCTTGCATTGAGGGAGTACTTGACTGGAGGCCCAATGTCCTTCTGCTCCCTTAATACTAAACTTATACATATATGCACATAGATCTATTTCCCTATCCTCATATATAAATATATTTGCATATGTACATGCCTTTATTTAGACCTCTATAAATGCCCTTTACCTCCAAGCTCTTTCCTCTATTTCCCTTGACTTTCCTCTTGTCCCACTATCATGCTCAGTCTTCATTTGGGTTGCAGTAATTCCTCTTGGTTACATTACCCTTGATCACACCCTACCAGGCCTCCTACACCCTCCTCACCACAGATTTGGATCACTTGTTCCCTTGTCCCTGGGTTTGTTAATACCACTACCTCTCCCCCCACCTTCCCCGCTCCCATGTCCCCCCGACACTGTCGATCCCGTTGTTTTCTCCTCCAGATTGTTTATCCAGCCTATCTTATTTAGACAGACCTGTGGAGATAATAACATACACAAAAACAAGACAGAGCAAAACCAGCAACAATATAAAACAAAACAACAATAACAAACCAATGGCAGAAAACAAAACACAAGAAAGAAAAGCTTGTAGTTAGCTCAAGGACTGTTTGTTGGCCTTTAGGAGTGTTTTCCAGTCCAGTCTATTGCCCATGCCCTGACCCCAAAGTCCACCTTCAGCATTACCTGGGGACCTTGCCAGTCCATTCCCTTGCTGTTCTGTTGCACCCCCTTAGTGTTTTGCCTCGGTGTGGTGGGATCAGATTGGGCTCAATTCCCACACTGGGTCTCTGGTGTTGTCCCCTGTAAAGCTATGGGTCAGTGAGGGAGCACACCAACTTTCTGTCTCATTTTTGCTTCTATGTCCTCAGCAGAATCCAATTTCCCCCCGCGTCCTGCTGGATAGGGTTCAAGGGCACCTTCAAGGCTCCCTTCAGCTCTTTCCCCCATTAAGTCCAAATCCTAAAGTCCTCGAAGCGCACCACTACTTGATTTATCCAGTGTCCATTCCATCTAAAAGTGGGGAAAATGCTGCGTCGTCTTCTGACCCCACCCTCCACCTACCCTCAAGGCTCAGACTTCTACTCTATCTGGCATCCTATTTTCCCACCTCCAGGATTCAGATTCATTAAGAGTGCAAAAATAAAGTAATTTGCAGTCTGAAGGTCCCTCACCTACATTTTTCTTAGAGGTTTGACACCAAAGCCCACCTGCCTTTATTTCACAGTTCTTGGCATGTCTTCTACTTCCACTGTAGTCTCCTTGTGCTCTGGGCCTATCTCCCAAATCCACACTTCCACCCTAGGTCCTAAGCTGGACCCCCACTTCTTGCACCCCCCCAACTTACAGATCCCTAACCTAGCCTTCATTCAACATCTGTATTTGTCTTCTACATAACACCTTAACCCCCCTCTGTGTCTTTCAAGGTCACGATCAGATTTTCTTTCCTTAAATTTATCCTGCTATTGCAAGATATCTTCCCCATCCCGCCCCTCAACACAGCATAACTCACTTGACAAAACGAGAGCGACTTCCAATGACACCAAATTCCTCTTCTTCCTCAGAGCTGGACTCGGAATCGGAATCAGGAGGCTCAGTACGAAGTAGGCGGTGGCCTGACCCTTTCTTGGGCTTCTTTCTCCGACTGTCCCCAGCCAGGCCGATCAATGCATTGAGTTCTTTGCGTTTTTTCATCTTCTTGTGTGGGGTGAGTGGAGCACCTACTCCTGAGCTGCCAGGTTCGTACCCGACGCCCAGTTCTCTAGCTGCCTTGGAGCTGCCTTCCAGGGTGGGGATTTCTGGGCTGGAGCCCCCTCTGGTCACTCCCACCCAGAGGTGGGGCTGACCAGATCCGTTGGGAGCGAGATGTTGGAGTCCAGAGGAAATTGGAACTCAGGTGGGTGGGGGAAGTCACATAGAGAGGTACCCAGGGAGCTGGTGATTCAAATGCACAAGGTCCTGGGGGCAATTAGTTAAAAGGCTGGAAAGTGAGCAACTTTTTATCTCCCCAAAACCAACGGGGGAGAAAAGGCCAAGTCAAGAGTGATTCTTAACTCTGATAAGTGCTTGCATTTCTAATAGTGCTCCAGGTGCTGGGGAAGGGCCTGTTTTGGATCTCCAGTGCAGGATTTCCAATTGAGGGAGAAAAGAAACTTGCTTCTAAGTGGAGAAGAGAGCGTAGAAGGGGACCGTGGGAGCACGCTAGCCCCTCTCTGGCCGGACAAGCGGCAGCAGAAGGGGACTCCTAGTCGCAGCTATTCAGACACAACCTTGGGGACCAGAAAACTGTACGAGCCAGAAAGCCCTGGTCTCGGATGATCACTGCTTGCCGGGGGCCCCACGTCCTGAGTTTGAAGGGAGCCAGTGACAAAACCCAGAGGACAGCTCGGGGAGGGGACCGGCCTGGGAGGAGCCAGTCCCACACCTGCGGAGACGCAGTCCAGCTGCCTGGTCCTGGGGGGCGCGGTGCTGAGGGGCGGCTCCGGTTCCGACCACCTGAAGCGCTCCCGCTCAGAGTTTGAGATGTCCCTGCACCGGCGCCTCTGGGTAACTCACACGCGCCGTCCCCACTCCAGCTGCGACTCCGGCCCCAGCCCAGGCGCAGGTCGCGGCTGCTCCCAACGCGCTGGTGGCGGCAGCCGCTGCCGCGGGCGCCAGACCCGGGCCATAGCTTTGGCCCCAGTTTACTTCCTCCTTGGCAGCAGCCGCCGGCGCCGCCTGCCAGTAAACCGCGTTTCCATTGGTAGCCCGCTTGTGTGACGTCATCCACGGGGACGCAGGAGGCGGCGAGGAGGTGGGGCGTTAAAGGGGCCCTGGCCCTGGTGAGGTCTGGGCCCCGCTCACTGGGTCGACGAGGCCCCGCCCTTCGAGGGCCACCAAGGTCGCGCCGCCCACCCGAGAGGAGGCGGAGTTTGGTTTCTTGGAGAGGAGGCGGAGTTTGGTTTCTTGGAGAGGAGGCGGGGTTTGGCCGTTTCTTGGAGAGGAGGCGGGGTTTGGTTATTTGGAGAGAAGGCGGCGTTTGGTTATTTGGAGAGGAGGCTGGGTTTGGTTTTTTGGAGAGGAGGCTGGGTTTGGTTTCTTGGAGAGGAGGCGGGGTTTGGCCGTTTCTTGGAGAGGAGGCGGGGTTTGGTTATTTGGAGAGAAGGCGGCGTTTGGTTATTTGGAGAGGAGGCTGGGTTTGGTTTTTTGGAGAGGAGGCGGGGTTTGGTTGTTTCTTGAAGAGGAGGCGGGGTTTGGTTATTTGGAGAGGAGGCGGAGTTTGGTTGTTTCTTGGAGAGGAGGCGGGGTTTAGTTTCTTGGAGAGGAGGTGGGGTTTGATTTTTTCTTGGAGAGAAGGCGGGGTAGGCAAAACACCAGCTGCTGGGCCAGCTGGGGAAACTGCATCCCTGCAAAGTGAGCTGGGCTATCCCTCTGACTCTGAGGCTCCACCCCTCTGACTCGCAGGGTTTATTGAAAGTTGAGGCGTGTTTCAATTTCTGAAACACTGTAAGCATTCCTGGAGGAAGATGTGGCGGTGGGCTTCCTGAACGATTTAAAGTGTCGGAAATCCCAAGGGGCAGTTCTAATCTGTCCTGTAGGTCGCGATGAGTAGGGGCTGACCCCATGGCCGTGGATTTCGGATTTTTGGGTGCTCATTCATTCCATGTCTCTTGAAAATTTACATCTTTTAAAAAAGGAAAAGGTTCACTGAGAGCTCACTAGGTGCCAGGAACTATTCTGATTCCAGCACTGGAGATACAGCAATAGACAAAAACACCCAGTCCCTCAGTCTTTCTTCATAGGGTACCAGATTACACAGAATGCAGGACATTCAGAAGTTTGAGTTTCAGATAAACGACCTTATTTATCTCACGAAATACTTAGGGCAGATACAAAGAAGTTATCTGCTGTTTATGTGACATTTCAAGGACATGGGCATTTCCTCACTAACCCCACACTCTAGTGGAAGGGGAGCGAGAGCCAGCAAACATATTAAATGAATCCACCGAGGGCCTTAAGCTGAGAGATGTGGTCTAGCTCAGGGTTGCTCCCATAAATGTTACAGCCTAGAGAACCCTGTGAGGCAGTTTTCCTCTGTTGCATAGGTTTTCTAATGAGTTGGCGTCACACCAAAACACATACGTGGGGTGAGTGGAGTTTTGGAATCCAAAGGTCAGGGGTTACAGAAAGCCTCTACCATCTGCTAGCTCTGCCAATTTGGAAGCCATTGAGTTAACTTCTCAGCCTCTGCTTCATTCCTCTTTTAAGAGTAAATATGCCCATCTCACAGGACAGAAAAACAAAGGCTTGCAGAAGTGCTTTTGTAACCCTAAATGATGGCGCAGTTGTTCCATTTGTCTTGCCTCTGCTTGTCTGCAGCAGCAGTATCTATATATAAAGCCACTAGCCATATACCGTAACTTAAATGCACGTTTAACTTAATTAAAATTAGATAGAGTTGGACATTTAGTTCCTCAGTGGCCACATTTCAAGTGCTTTAGTGCCCTGCAAATAGAAGTTTCTCTTATCTATCACGACCAGTGTTATGGGGCTGCTCTGTAGGAGAGCTTCTGGGAAGGCCTGGGAAGGACAGGAGAGGGAGTGGTTTCAGGTGAGAGGTAAGAGATGGCCACAGGGAAGTGGGTGGGAGCTTCTGTGCTAAGGTCATAGTCACATCTGTTCTGAAGGCTTTGAGGAAGTGAACTTTAAAAAGGGCTCATTATGTTGACGATTTAGCACTTCTAGGGCGGTTTGTTTGGCTCTGTACCTTGACTTCAGCACAAATATCTTGGCCACCAGAAACCCAGGTCAAAGAGGGGGCCTCGAAGGGCAGCCCCTCCCATTGCTGGGAAAACTCCATGTGTGGGTTGGGATGTGGTCCTCTTGAGTCAAGACACCAGCTCCTCCCTGAGGGAACTGTGGGCTGAGGAATCCAGGGCAGTGGGGGCAGGATCAAGGATGCACCATCCAGCTGTTGCTAGCTAGAGCCTGGCCTCTCCGCAACTGGAGGCCTCTCCCCAACTTGCTCGTGGGCTCTTCATGGGTGGGGAAGCTGGAGGAGTGGAGTTGAGAGCTAAGAGGATGCTCTGCTGGCTCTGGCTCTTGGTTCCTCCTCCCCAGCTGTTTGTTCATAGGCCCCCAGATGTCATCCGTCTTATCTTGGGTAAACATCTCCCAGGATGTTGCTTCACCCTTTGAAAGCTATGAGGCAGGTGTTCCACTTTTAGGAGCCTGTGCCCTCCTTCCTCAGACCTGGAACCCCCAAATTCAGGGATTGGATCAAGCCTCCCAGACCTGGGGTCCTTCAGTTGTGAGGCTTAGGTTGCCTGTGGCTCTTCAGACAAAGGTGTGACCCAGATGTCCTCAAACTATGGCCGCAGGCTACATGTAGTGCCCCACCCCCCAGGACATTTATCCGGCCCTCCCGGTGTTTTTGCCCCGTTTGTACTTTTACTTCAAAATAAGATATGTGCAGTGTGCATAGGAATTTGTTCATAGTTTTTTTTTTTTAAAAAAAACAACTATAGTCCGGCCCTCCAATGGTCTGAGGGACAGTGACCTGGCCCCTGTTTAAAAAGTGTGAGGAGCCCTGTCCTTGTGGCCACTGTCTTGGCGTTCTAGTGCTGCTGTGACACACATACCACACGTGGGTGGCTTTAGTAGACAGAAATGTGGTTTCTCACAGTTTAGGAGGCTAGGAGTCTGAATTGAGAGGGCTGGCCCTAGGGGGTTTCTCTCTGTTGGCCCTGGAGGAAGGTCCTTATTTCTCCAATTTCTGCTTCCCGTTCCTTGGAATCTATGTATCTTGGAATCTTATCTTACCCCATCTCCCCTTGCTTGTTTATTTTTTTTTAATACTTCAAAAGATATTAACAAGTAAAGACAGTCTCTTCCCATATGGGATTATAACCCCAGGTGTAACTGAAACAAACCCACTGCCACCAAGTCGATTCTGATTATAGAGACCCTAGATGGCAAAGTTGTATGGCTCCACAGATTTTCCCAGGCTATAACTCTTTACAGGAGCAGACCCCTTCGTTTTTCTCCAGAGGAGTGGCTGGTGGTTTTGAACTGCTGACCTTGTGGTTAGTAGCCCAACCCTTAACCCACTATGCTACTAGGCCTCCTTAGCACATAGTAAGTGCCCAATAGATGTCAGCTGTTCTGTTAAATGTTTTGGCTAATGATTCACTGGGCCTTATTACAGATTTAGTAAATGTGACATTGACGATGGATGACTTTTCTTGCGGGAAGAGATCTTCATCTCCCCAGTAGAAAACCGTGCTTCCGTGCTCTACGAGAATCTTCTTTGCCATCACCTCCTGGTGCTTTTGTGGTTCAAGCCGGATCTGGTTCATGGTGACCCTAGATACAGGGGAACGAAGCCCTGAATAGTCCTTCCCCATCTCCATACCGGCTGGGACCACAGATTGATCCCTGTAGGATTTTCATTGCTGAATTTCAGAAGTCAATCACTAGGCCTTTCTGCAATTTTTACAGAACAGACGAGCACCGTCTTTTCCCCAAGGAGCAGCAGGTAGAATCAAACCTCTGACCACTTCATTAGCAGCCGAGTGTTTAATCACTGTGCTCTAGGGGTATTCCGTTGGTGCTCAGCTCTGGTTAAAGGAGGATACAGGAGAATGGAAATTAATAAGCATTTTTAAAAAATTGTGAATTAGGGGAAGGTTTACAGAGCTGATCGTCAGTTTTACATTCAACGATTCCTACATATTGTGAATGAACCCATCCATTGCAACCCCTCAGTGGACCATCCAGTATCCTGCTTCCTCCCTGATCCCAGTCCTCCTCTTTTCTTAACTCCTGAAACTTGGACCTTGGGTAAATACTGCCCCTTTGATCCTCAATAATTGGTTATTCTAACACAGAGGTGAGCTCAGTTTCAGACCTGCAGGCTAAAGGTACCAGTCCTGGGGCTCCCCAGTCTCCAGCCAGCCAGTAAGCCTGGTCTCTCATGCTTTTGACTCCGGCTCTACACTTTTCTCCCACTCTGTCTGGGCCCTTCAGACCTGATCTGTCGTCCAGCACCATCTGGTCCTCCTGGTCTTAGGGCCGTGGAGCCTGATGCTTGTGTGGTCCATCAGTCCACTGGAGGAATGGTTTTCTGTAGATATTTTATCAGGAATGTAAGCATGTAAGTATCAGACATTTTGTGTTCATCCTTCCTGTCCTAACTGCAAAGGAAACCGATGCTCAGAGAGTGAGCAAGACTTGCCCAGGACACAGAAGGAATCACTGGCAGATGCTGGGGCTGAGTGGGGGGGTCTGTCTACCTCTGAAGCCCGAGTTCTGTGTCTGGTGCTTGGTGCCTGGTGACATGCTGCTGGAGCCTGCTGTTCAGGACCATTGTAGCTCATCTGGGAAGGAATTCTCAACGGAAGCATCCCACATCTTTAGGAATGCCCTCATCAGCTTCCCCCTGCCCTCTCTTCATTCTTTCTGCTGTGGTGCCGGCAGCTGCATCCTGTACCTTGGTGAGGGGTCCATGAACAATGGGAAGACTGGTGGTAGGAATGGGCCCTGCACCAAGCTGAACAATGGTGTCTCTCCCAGTGGGTCTTAAGCAGCCAGAAACAGCAACTAGTTCTCAGCATTATTGTGGTAGGGGTGGGGTGCTACCCTGATGGAATTCCCCTTCTATTCTTGGTGCAGCCACCATTGGGTTGCTACATGGTTTGATGCCTCTTCTGTACAGTAACCGCAGTGTTCTCATCTTAAACTGTGTCTCCAGTGCCCAGAGCAGGTCCAGAACTGAGAACACCTCAGGGTCTGCTTGCGGGATTAAATTATTGGAGGAGTAGATGAGAGTCTGGAGGTGTTAGACAGGGTCCTTCATCTTTTGGTGACTCATTCCATCATCATTTATCCACCCATTCCACTCATTTATCCATTTATTTATTCATCAAACAAACCTACCCTAGTGAACCCCTACTCTGTGCGGGGTTCTGTCCAAGGCTCTGCGGTACACCAACATACTCAGACTCCATCCTGCACAATGGTCCCCAGGGGGAAATACCACAGAAGAGTTTCATCCTGGGGTGGGTAAGGGAGTTAAGGGAAGAGTTTCAAGTGGGTGGGGGAGGGGGAAGGAAAGTTTCAAGTGATTGGCTTAGTGTTGGATGAGAATAACCATCCAGGGAAGAAAGCTCTTGGGCTCTGTATGACCTGTAGTCCACTTATCCTTACACTTCCTCCTGCCCTTGTCTTCCAGGGTTTGAGCTCTGCAGGACCCCTAGTTAGCACCTCGGAGTGTGAACCTCAGCCTTTCCCTCCTACCTATGTGACCTTAGGCTTGTGCTTTTTCTTCTCAGACCCCATTTCCTCGTCTGTAAATGGGAACCAACAGTGCTCCCTTCCCAGTGTGCCGGTGGTAAAATGACAATGGTGGGCATTAAAAGACTTCAAGGAGAACCCTGGAAAGGAGGCTACTTGCAGGAGTGGACCTCTGAAAAATCCCATTTGAACCAGGGAGCTTAAAGAGCACAGCCTGAGAGACAGGCGATGAGATAGTGATGGGTCCTTCTAACTGAAGGGCTGCTAGGCGACATGACAGGTGGTGTGTGTGTGTGTGTGTGTGTGTGTGTGTTTGTGCGTGCGCGCACGTGTGTATCTTCTCTAAGAGAGGCTGCTTGGGGCCTCTTGAGTTTCTTCCTATGGGACAAAACACTGACTGTGTTTAAGTCAGCCCTACACTGCAGCTCTCGCCACATACCAACTCCTTACATGAGAAAACTGGAACCCGAAAACCAGTCAGGTAATCCATGGTCCTGTACTGCCCTCTGCTGGTTATATGGGTAAATGCATTTCTTAAACTCACTGCCGTTGCATTGATTCTGATCCAGAGACACCCTGTAGACTCATCTTTCTCCTTCAGAGTGGCTGTTGGTTTTCAACAGTTTATCTTGCGACCTTGTGGTCAGCAGTGCACTTTGTAACCCACTGTGTCACCAAGAGGATACTTCTATATCCAGGTATACTTCTGGGTGGTGTCATAAGTTTTAATTTCAGGTTGTTGTTGACTGTTATGTGTTCTCTTTCTAAAAACTCCCCTTGGAAATTTTTATAACATTGGCCTCGCTGTTACAAATCCCTTTAATTTCTCTTTATCTAGAAATGTCCTCGTTTCACTGTTGTAGTTGAGGGGAAAACGTGCTGGGTATCTGATTCCTGGCTGGGAGTTTTCATTTGCTTTCCTTTTAGAGTTCTACGTATGTCATCGCATTGCTTTCTTGCCTGCATGGCTTCTCCTGAGAATCAGAGCTTAGTCTTACTGGTTCTCCTCTGTAGTAACTTTTCACCCCCCCTCCCCCCATTGATTTCTCAGGATTATGTTTTTGTCTTTAGAAAGTTATGATATTATGATATGCTATGGTGATTTCCTCTTGGGTTCTATTCTATGTGGGATTTGTACAGCTTCTTGAATGCATATCTTCTTTTTTATCATTAATCATTTTATTGGGGGGATCTTACAAATCTTATAATAATCTAGCATTCAGTCATATTAAGCACACTTGTACAAATGTTTCCATCAACATTTCCCAAACATTTTCTTTCTACTTGAGCCCTTGGAATCAGCTCTTCTTTCCCCTCCCTCCCTGGCTCTCCCACCCTTGTGAAAATCCTTGATCAATTATATATTATTATGTGTCTTACACTGTCCATTGTTTCCCTTCACCCACATTTCTGTTATTTGTCTTCCTGGGAGGGGCATGGGCTATAATCCAACCTGGTGATGTATTCCCCCTTCCTCCCCTTACCCCCACCCCCAAGCGTATCTTCTTGACTTTCATGATGTAATGGACGTTTTCCCCAACAACTGTCTGACAATTTTCTCTCAGTATTGACCTTCTGGATTTCTATTTGCTGTTTGTGTGTGGTTCTAATGTTTCATTTATTCTTTTCAGTTTATTCTTGTATTGTTTTCCTGAATTCTCAGGAAGTTGTTTCCTGTGTTTTTCTTGGTTGTGTTGACCATTCCCTCAGTCTGTTGAAGGATTCCAAATGCCATTCCTTTGACTCTCTGGTCAGAGACTTCCAGTGCATTTTCTTCCTGAAACAGGTCTCCCGACTCTGTAGATTGGTCACTTGTTTGAGCCACTTGGTTTTGTTCTTTATGGGAACTGAAATTGTTTGTTGTTTCTAAGGCAGCACTGTGTTGTATTGATGATTATATGTTGTTGAGACTTTAGCTACTCCCTGCTTGCTTCCTGGTGGACGTCCTAGAGATGTGAGGGTGTGTGCAGTTCTGTGTTTGCTGTTCATGTAGCACAGGAGAGGGCATGCTTGGTGTGTGCTTTTGACTATTTCTCGATGATCAGGTGGCACAGGAGTAGGGAATGGGACTTCCCCAGGAGATGTGGCTGTAGGAGGTATGGATTCTGCTCAGTTATGTGGGCACAGTTGTTGTCTCTAGCTGGGTGGGACAAGGGAAAAATAAAAACACCACAAGAGGTGAAAATAAAAACAAACAGCAGCCAAATAGGAAAGTGAGATAGTTAAGGTTTATTGTGCCAACCTGGACTATAAACACATGTGGGGTTAATTGAAGGGCGGAGAGATAAATGACTCAGTGAGCCTCACCTTCTAGTTCTCAGCTCTCTTGCTTTCTGATGCTTGGACCAGGATGCAGCTGCCTTAGACAGTTACCTACTTTAGCTGGCAAGGCTCACAGTCCTGGGTGCTGGAGCAGCCGTGTGGAGACCCCTGCCAGTGCTGAGATGCTTACATGCTCACTGATTCAGCTTTCCTCCTGCAGTTGACGTCATTACCTGTGTTTTGTGAGATTGAGGAGGACTTTGTAGACTGGTGTCAGACATATGGGCTCATGTCGGACTTATGGGCTTGGACAGCACTGGGTGGGGATGCTTTCTTAATGTACATTACTCTTTATATAAAACTCTTTCACATACACATGAGTTTCTGTGGATTTGTTTCTCTAGTTTACCCAGACTAACACAGAAAGTAATTTTAAAAATAAAAACATTTTTAAAAAGCAGGGGAAAGCAAGCAAAAATAATAGTGAGAACTAAAAAGGTAAAAATAGGGGTTAAGAAAAAGAAAACAACCACAACAAGCAAAACTAGGGCAGGGGAAGTAGAAAAGTGGAAAAGAAAAGAGAATAGCAAGGAAAAAACACAACCAAGAGAAAAGAAAAAAGAGGGAAAGAAGGAAAGAGAAAAGAGAAGCAAAAGAAAGGAGACAGGAAGGCAGGGGAAGAAGGAACTAAAGCTCAGGAACATGAGAAAGAAAGCAAAGTCGCAAACGGACAGGAACAGGACCCAGGAAAGAGGAAAGAGGACATCGGAGGGCTGAGCTACCCAGGACGGCAAGACCTCACGGGGATGTGGTGGGCAGGGTGAAGGAGTGGAAGACCCATCCCCACCCCCTCCAGTGGCTCACCTGGGGTCAAGCACCTGATGCAGAAGTCGTTCACACAGGCTCCGAACATCTGTGCCTTTCCACACTTTAAAGGGATCTTTTGCAGCAGATTTGTCCAATGCAGTATTTCTTGATGTCTTCTTTCATGCACATTGATAGTTGATCCAAGTAGAATGAAGTTATTCAATTCCTTTGTCATCTACCATAATGTTGTCTATTGGTCCCGTTAGGAGGAGTTTTATCATCATAACCAGGTATACCATACTGAAGACTCTAGTCTTTGATCTTCATTAGTAAATGCTTTAAGTCATTTTCACGTTTGCAAGCCGGGTCATGCCATCTATCTACTCTCGGTTGCATATGCGTTTTCCTCCATCTCTGATGCCGTATTCTCCATCTAGTCCAGCTTTGTGGACTGTGCGTTTGGCAGATGTATTGAGTATATAGGATGGAAGGATAGAACCCTGTCACCTGTCCTCCCTAAGTGTACAACTTAGAAGTCCCTCGTTTGATTCGCATGGCATTCCTCTTGCTCCAGGAACAAGTTTGCATGAGCACAATTAAGTGTTCTGAAGTTCCCATCTTGATCATGTTTTCCATAATTTGTTATGATCTTTGCATAGTTGATAAAACACAAGGAAACATCTTTCTGGTATTTTCTACTTTTGGTCAAGATCCACCTAACCTCATTCCATGTCGTTTGAACCCAGTCTGAACTTCTGATAGTTTCTTGTTGTTCGAATTAGTTGGAAAAATAAATGATATTGCTTGATACTTTCTGCATTCTGTTTGATCACCTTTCTTAGGACTATGTATGAATATGAGTCTCTTCCAGTTGGTTGGCCAAGTGCTTGCTTCCAAATTTCTTGATATAACCAAGTAAGCACTTTCAATAATGCATCTGTTTCAGCTATTTGTTGAAGCATCTCATTCGGTATTTGAGGGTGACCAGCCTCCATAACTGAATAGGTCCAAGGGGTCGGTTGTGTAATTGAGGGGGTAATTTAAAGAGACACCAGACAAGATAAAGCATGCAAGGACTTACCTCTTTCATGATGACCGGAACCAGAGCGAGACTGTATTCACTCACAGACTTATATAATCTTGTGAAAGCAAGCCAAGGTAAGCATATATGTAAGGCTGTACAAGAGGCATACACGTAACAGGAAGGGGACCAGGAAGGGGTGTACACGCAATAGGAAGGATTACACTAGGGAAGTGGTTCTCAACCTGTGGGTTGTGACCCCTTTGGGGGTCAAACGACGCTTTCACCGGGGTTGCCTAAGACCATGGGAAAACACATAAATATTTCACAGTATATAATTACATATTGTTTTTTGATTAATTACTATGCTTTCATTATGTTTAATTATGTTCAATTTGTAACAATGAAAATACATCCTGCATATCAGATATTATTCATAAGAGTAGCAAAATTATAGTTATGAAGTAGCAATGAAAATAAAATTATTTTAAACTAATTTTGTGGTTGGAGGTTCACCACCACATGAGGAACTGTGTTAAAGGGTCGCGTCATTAGGAGTGTTGAGAACCACTGTACTAGGGGCATATATATATATATATATATATATATATATATATATATATATATATATATATATATAAAACAATATGTGAGCGTTCTAGAGTCAGGATGGCAGCCTAACCTTGGTCATCTCTGAGTTGGCTTAACCTTAGGTGCCTTTGAACAATTTTCCAGGGGAACAATCTATGATCCTTATCAGAAAGGAGTGGGTCCTACTTAGAGTGGGACAGAACATAGGGTCCGATTGCCTTTGATGGTAGACAGCCTTCAGGCAGATAGCCCTTAAGCAGTTGACCTTAAAGCACATATAAAGTAGTAACTATGTGCTTGCAAGTAGCACCTTAAAATTGGCATTATAATGGGGGACATCGTGGGGAATAACTTTACTTAGGAGAATGTGAATGGGATGCATCTCCACCCCACAAACATGAAGGTTTGTGGGAGGCCACAGGAGCCCTGGCCTCCCAGACTCCTTAATGTATGAATGTTGGGTTTGTCCACATATACTCTCTTCCCAGTTCTGTTTCCCACAGGTATTCCACCCATTTCAGAGTGGGCGCGTGTTTTTGTGAAAACCTGCAGTGCGGCCTGAGCCTCTTCCTTCAGCACCAGTGGTTATTCATCATATGCAGTCTCCTGAAAGGGTTGAACAGAGACCAGCTCTTTTTGGCACAATAAGAAGCCAGCAGTGCGCAAGCAGTTTAGTTAGTAGTAGAATTTTGCCTGTACTCAAGAGACGCAGCCTCAATTTCTGACTCATGAGGTCCAGTGTCCTCTTTGTAGGCAGCCCTGTAGAGTAGTGGTTACGCAGTTGGTTGCTAAGCCGAAGATCAGTGGTTTGAACCCACCAGTTGTGCCATGGGAGAAAGATGTGACATCAACAAAGATTACAGCTTCTGAAGCAGCTCGGCTCTGTTGTATGGGTCACCATGATTGGGAATTGACTTGGTGGCAGCAGGGTTTTGGAAGCAGTTTACAAAGATAGGAGAGAAGGAAAAGATAAAGGAGTGTCAGAAGAGACCCTGAATCTCGCTCAAGATTCCAGAGTGGCTCAAGCAAACAGAAGAATTGAAAAGTAAAGGAGCTAAATGGGAGATTTCAAAGAGTGCCTGAAAAAGACAAAATCCCCTGCCATGGAGTTGATTCTGAGTCACGGTGACCCTGTGGAGGAGGGAAGGGATGACTCCTTTTCTGAAACTATAAATCTTTACAGAATCAGACAGATTCATCTTTCTCCCACAGACAGGGAGGCAAGTTAAAGTGTAATGATGAAATGTACTAAGATTGAAGTTGGAAAAGCAAAAGGGAAGAACACGTTAGCTATCTCTCCAGCGGAAAGAAGAGAAAGCTCAAACCTCAAGTTTCAATATTGAAAGACTAAGGGAAAAGTAAAGAATCAAGCAAGATGTATCCAAAGAAGATACAAGGAAAACACAGAGTCACTGTGCCAAAAAGGAAAAGGAAAAATAAAAAACAAAAGAGCCCGATAATAGTAGGGCTAACCTGGCCTGAAAGACTACTCTAGAATCACCTTATTAAAGCATAAAAACATCTCTCAAAAGGATAAAATTGATTCACAAGTAGCTGTCTGCTAAAACAAAAGAAACATAAGACTCTTTAAAGAAAAGAAACAAAATTCAGGTCCTCCAGAATGGAACATTCATAATGTTCAAAATTCAATAAAAAAGCTTAGACACAGAAAGAAGTAGGACAATATGACTTCTAACTGAGACAAAATCATTCCCTAGAGGCACTCTGAAAGGACAGTGTGAAGAAACTGGCAGACACAGTGTTTGAAGCAGCTACTTGGAATCTAAAAGGACTTAAGGAAAACATGAATATAATGAGCAAAGAAGTGGGAAGTAAAAGATGGAAATTCTATAATTGAATCATGCACTATTTGGATAATAAATGCACTGCATAGAATATAAGCAGATTAGAAGAATAAAGCAATATTCTGAAGAGGAAAAATAATAGCCAGTGAACCCGAATTACTACATAGTAATAGAAAATACCCAAATGTGTCGGAGCCAGCCAACGAATTGAACAGTCCTGAAAGGGGGAGTGAGGATTAAGGAAAAAAAAGAGAAAGTATTGGGAGGGCAACAGTGAATATTGAAGCCCTGAGTTTATTCCACATTCTCCTTTTATCCATGAAGAAACAACCCGGGGTTATAATTATCTCATTGTTAAGCAAGCACATTTGATACACATCGCAACTCTGTCTTATGCCAAGCCAGGCATCCTTGAGAAAATTAAACAACCTATTTTTCCAGACCTTGCATACTTTCTTGTTCTTGACAGTCTGTTCAAAACATTAAGTCGCAGAAGAAATCAGCAAACACTGACACATAGGTCATGAGACTTCTCAGCCATTTCAAGGCTGAGTCTTAATGGCCTTCAACAAAATGATAGGACACAGAGGAAAAAAAGCTTTCATAAAAAAGAAAACCAGAGTATCGTCTCAGTGTCTGTGGGGCACTAACACATGCTCTAATGTATATATGTATACCTGGGTCACAGAAAGAGGAGGGGGCAGAAGAATGTTTGATAAATTAATCTCCTGCTGTCCTAGAGTCTATTTCAATTCATATAGAACAGAATAGAATGGCACCTGTGGATTTCCAGGACTGTAAATCTTTACAGATGTCGAAAGCCTCATCTTGTTCCCATGGAGCAGCTGATGGTTTTGAACAAAATGTGTAACCCACTCTGCTACAGGTGTTGCTTAATAAAATAATTGATGATGTTTTTATACAAAATTAATGAAGACTATAAACAATGACTCAAGAAGTTCAATAAAGCTTAATGAGGATAAACCCCAAGAAGACTATTCTATGGTCCATCATAATCAATTGACTAAAACAATTAGTGATAAAGAGAAAAATACTAAAATTAGTCAGAAAAGAAGACTCATATTATATAAGGGAATCATGGTAATTAATTTCTCATTACAAACAATGCAAGCCCAAACCAGACAAACAACATCTTTAAAGAGCTGGAAAAAAATCCTCAACCAAAACAAAACACTAAAATTCTACATCTAGTAAAAATAATCTTAAGAAAATGAAAGCAAAATAGGCATTTTCAGAAACCCAAACTGAGAGAACTTAATGCTAATGGCCCTACTATTATGGTCTTAGTTTTACTTCATTGATCTTGTTAGACCTGTGTATGTTCATTTGTATATTTAAGATAGTTTGATGCATGAAATCCAAGATAGATAAACCCTTCAGAAACAGTTACAGGAGTAATGATTCCTTGAGGGTATGGGAAGAGAGGGAGGGGAAAGAGGGAAAGGGAAACTGATAGCAGTGATGACTGTATAACCCCACTGGAGGGGAATGAATAACATAATTGTAGGTGAACAGATACATTGGATGGTGTAAGATATGGCCAAAGGGGGGAGGATATATAATATAAGGGTTCCTGGGGAGTAGGGTGAGAGAGGGAGGAGATAAAGGGGAGCTGATATTAAAGAGTTCAAGAAGAAAGAAAACGATGGTGGCAGCAATTGTACAATTTTACTTAACCTAATTGAGTTATGGATTGCTATAATGGATTGTTATAATATCCGTAAGCGCTCCCAATAAAATGATTAAAAAAAGAAGAAATAAATGCTAAATGCAATCAACATGCGTGAAAAAAAGAGGAGAAACCCAAAGTCAACACCATAACACAACACCTCCAACAACTAGAATAAGAGCAACAACATAAACACTCCAACAATCATAAAATTAGAGCAGGAACAAATGAACTGGAGAACAGAAAACCAATGGAAAAAATTAACAAGACAAGAACGTGGTACTTTAAAAGAATTAATAAAATTTCAAAATTGCTATAAAAGAAAAAGGAAAAGAAAAAAAGGAGAAGATACAAATATCCAGAATTGGAGATGAAAAGGGTGATGTCACAATGTGGAATTAAAAGGATAATAACTAAACAAAATAAAAAGAATAACAGCCCACTACTGTGAAAGACTGTATTGAAAGTTTGATAGCCCAGAGGAAATGGACAAATGTCTCGAAACATACCAGCTACTCAAATGAAGGCTGACAGGTGTAGGAAACCTTAAAAGACTCAAACTAAAGAAGAAATGGAGAAGCTCATCAAGAAACTCCCAACCAAGAAAAACCCAGGACCAGCTGGCTTCCCAGGGGAATTCTATCAAATATTCAGTGACGAGCTGCCATCAAGTCTATACAGACTGTTCCAGAATACATGAAGACAGCAAACTCCCAAACTCATTTTATGAAGCAAGCATAAACCTGCTATTAAAACCAAGCAATTTTTCTTCAGGACCAGGATTGTGAGTGGCGATTTTGGGAGGGTAGAGGGTGAGTGGGTTGAAAAGAGGGAACTGATTACAAGGATCTATATGTGACCTCCTCCCTGGGGGACAGACAACAGAAAAAGGGGTGAAGGAAGACGTCAGACAGGGCAAGATATGACAAAATAATAATTTATAAATTAACAAGGGCTCATGAGGAAGGGGGGAGCGGGGAGGGAGGAGTAAAAAAGAGGACCTGATGCAAAGGGCTTAAGTGGAGAGCAAATGTTTTGAAAATGATGAGGGCAATGAATGTACAAATGTGCTTTACACAATTGATGTATGTATGGATTGTGATAAGAGTTGTATGAACCCCTAATAAAATGTTTTAAAAAAAACAAAAACCAAGCAATTTTTCTTAGCATAATTGTCTTTCCTGGTTGCAGTAGTTTTTTTTTTTTTTTTTTTTTTTTAGCGAGAAGCTGGAAACAGCACAAATGCCCATCAGTAGAAAAGTAGATAGAGAAATTGTGAAAAACAAAAGAAAAAAGAAATTGTGGTACATACACACAATGTAATACTAGGCATCCTTAAAACACAGCGATGAAACCATGAAACACCATGACATGAATGGACCTGTAAACTCTTATACTGAGGAAAATCAGTCAATCGCCAAAGGACAAATATGGTATGAGTCCACTACTATAAGGATCAACACTGAGATAAAGTCAGACAGCTGTTCTTAGGTCATATCATCTTCAAATCTGGTCTCCCAAGCAACGGGGTGGTGTGCTTGCCAAATGCTCATGGTCTACATATCTCCCTCTTATTCGTACATCTTAAAAATTGCTTTGATTATTAAAAAATTACCTCAATGATGGAATGTTATAATATCTGTAAGAGCCCCCAATAAAATGTTAAATCTAAACAATAATGAGACTGGCACAAGAACGCACTTTTCTTGATTTTAGATGAGGCAGTATTCTCTTGTTCTGTTCACACAACTGCCTCTTGCTCCACGAACGAGTTGCGCATGAGCACAAGGAAGTGTTCTGGACTTCTTCTCAACATTCTTCTCAAGGCTAGTTTGTTGTGGTCCACACAGATGAGTGCATTTATGCAGTCACTAAAACAAAAGCACACACTTTCAGTCAGGAATCATCTGCTGTCAGCAATGGCGTCCCTTGTTCCACATCCTCTTCTGAATCCAGCCTGATATTTTTTGACAGCTCCCTGTCCATGTACTGTTGCAATTGTTGGGTGATCTTTAGCAAAGTTCTACTTGCAAGTGATATCCATGATATCGTTCTGTAATTTGTGCATTCTTTGGAACGGGTACAAATACAGATATTGTCCAGTCAGTTGTCCAGGTAGGCGTCTCCCTGATTTCTTGGCATAGATGGGTGAGTGCTTCCAGTGTTTCATTGGCTTGTTGAAACATTCAATTGACATTCCATCAATTCATGGAAACACGTTTGTGGCCAATGCCTTCAGGACAGCTTTTTCCTTCCGTACCATTGGTTCTTAATCATAGCTACCTCTTGGTGGAGGGTGAACTAGTTCTTTTTGGCACAGTGATTGTGTAGTCTTTCCATCTTCCGTCTTTGGCTGCTTCCTGCATCACAGGGTAGGTGATACAATTCCTATCTCTTCTATCCAGTAAGGTCTGTGTATAGCGTTGTCGCTTATGTTATTAAAAAGGAGTACTTGCAATGAATACATCATTAGCCTTGCAAAATTCTATCATGTGATTACCCTGTCAGTTCAATTGGCAAGGTTATGTTTTCCAATTATTGATCCTTCCTCTTTGTTTTCCAGTTTTCATGTTTCAATCACCAGCATTTATCAACACATCTTGATTGCATGTTTGATCAATTCCAGATTACAGAAGTTGGGAAAACTATATTCAATTTCTTCATCCTTGACCTTAGTGGTTGGTGCAGATGTTTGAGTATGTGTATTAACTGGTGCCCCATGGAGCAGTGTGTTGTTGTAGGTGAGACTCAGTCTGTTCTGACCAACAGCAACCTTATGCACAGCAGAATGAAACCCGCCTAGGCCTGCACCGTCCTCACAATTGGTCCTGTGCCCGAGCCCTTGGATGCAGCCTCTGTATCCGTCCCTCTCATCGAAGGCCTTCCTCTTTTTTGCTGCTCTTCCTCTTTACCAAACATGATGTCCTTCTCCAGGGACTGGTCTCTTCTCACAACGTGTCCAAAGTATGTGAGACAAAGTCTTGCCATCTTCGCCCCCAAGGAGCCTCTGGCCTTACTTCTTCTAAGACAGATTCTAGGTTTGTCCTTTAGCAGTCTATGGTCTTTTCAATATTCCCAGAACCACAACTCAAGTGTATCAATTCTCCTGGAATCTTCCTCATTCAATGTTCAACTTTCACGTGCATATGTGGAAATGCCATGTCTCGGGTCAGGCGCACCTTAATCCTCAAAGTAACATCCTTGCTCTTCAATATACTACAGAAATCTTCTGCAGCAGAGTTACCAAGGGCAACATATCACTTGACCTCTTGACTGCTGCATCCGTTCCATGAGCATTGATTGTGGATCCAAGCAAAATGAAATCCCTGGCAACTCTAACCTCTTCTATTGGTCCAGTGGTGAGGCTTTCGGTCTTCTTGACATTGGGGGGTAGTTCACACTGAGAAGTGCAGTTCTTGGTCTTCATCAGCAAGTGCTTCTAATCCTCATTTTGAGCAAGCACAGTTGTGTCATCTGCATCACCCAGGTTGCTCATAAGCCTTCCTCCAATCCTGATGCTGCCTTCTTCTTTATATAGTCTGGTTATTTCCTCAGCATACAGATTGAATAAGTACGGCGAGAGGACACACTCCTGACGCACACCTTTCCTGATTTTGAACCATGCAGCAGTCCCTTGCTCTGTTTGCACACCTGGCCTTTGATCCATTATGGGTTCTTGGGGAGCACAATTAAGTGTTCCCGTTTTTTACTATATATAGTTTGTTATGATCCACACAGTCGAATGCCTTTGCGTAGTCAAGAAAACAGAAGCGAACACTTTTCTGCTATGCTCTGCTTTCAGCCAAGATCCATGTGCAGTCATCAATGACATCCTTGCTCCTCCTCCTCCTCGTCTGAATCCAGCTCGAGTTTCTGGCGGCTCCTTGTCAATGGACTGCTGCTACCATCGTTGGCTGATCTTCAGCAACATTTCCACAGGGAGATAGCCGTCTGTGGTCTTAGATTCCTATGATTCTTGTTCCAGTGGACTATATACGCCTTGTCCAGCAGAGGGAACCAGTGGAACAGAACCTTCTAAAGCCCAGTTTTGGTGTAGGGTCACCTCTGCTTTGTATGATTAGAGCTTCACACAGTTGTAGGCAAAACACTTACTGAATGTGTGTGTGCAATTGAAACCATTTTTCATGTGGGGAAACTGACTCAAGAATCTTGCCTGAGGCTACAGGATTGGGAAGTGACATACCTGAGATTTGAAACAGGTCTCCTGGTTCTAAGGGATAGATAGGGCCCTCTCCCTTAGTGGGCCCAGGACAAATATTTCTTGATGAAACTTGTGGGATGAAGGCCGGGGCAGGTCCTCCTCCCCCCTTTCTGCTTCTCCAAGCCAGCACCACAGGGCTGAGGGTGGGTGTCTTGCCCATGGAGAAATCATGCTCTGCCTACCTCCTACCTCCAGATCCTTTCAAGGTTTCCCATGATACCTGCCTCTCTTTTTAACTCAGAGCTGAGATAGGAGCCAGGGGTTTAGAGCTAGAGTCCGGGACATTGGACTGGGCTGGATCCAGCTGCCCGACCTCCATCCTGGTTGTTTTTCCTATTCCGGACACTGCTAGTTCTGCAGCCAGAGAGTCCTCAGTGGCCACTGTCCTATAATCCAAGTCTCCCCCATCTCTTGCTACCCCTCATCACCGACCTCCCACCTTCCAGTCCCTTCTACTTCCCCATATTCATCCCACCTAACAGAGTCTTGCTGACAATGCTGCAATTCCCTTATGCCTCCCAGTTCTCCTCGTGGCCTCTAAGGCCAACTCCAACATCTCAGCATGGCCTAGAAGGTTGGGCACAATGTGGGCCTACTTTGACTTCTTAGCTTCCCCTGCCCCAGCTTCATCCAGTGGCTGGGAAGTTCTCTTTAGGCTGTGTGGTCTTGCCCACTCACATGGCTTCGTGAATACTTTCTTATCTTTCCGGATGAAGCTCCTCTTGTCTCTCTTCTGAGAAGGCCTTCCCCTCTCCTTTTCACATCTACCTGGAGCAGGCTCCTCCTCTCCTCTCCCCTTATGATCCTAGTGCGAAAAGCATTGGACTGTCTGCATTTGTTCCATAGCTTTCTCCCTGAGGGCAGGGACTATGTATAAAAGACTGTGTCCCCAGCCCCCAGCCCTGGGTCCAGCACCCAGTAGCAGCTTTGTGGGTGTCTGCTGAATGCATAGACAACCTCAGATGGCTTTGCTGCTCAGATTTATGGTTTCAGGATCTGGCTGCTTAAATCTTCCAGATGATAAGAAAAACTGCTTAGAGGCTTGGAAAAAGATCTGACTCAGGGTCCCTGATAATCAGGCTCCTCCATCCTTCTATCATTCGGGCACGTTGCCCACCATGTTCTCACTCTGGCCAGAGCGAGAGCCTGTCTTTGAGGTCTGCCTCGGCACATGCTCTGAGTCTTTGTGCCCCCTCTTTTCTCCTTCAGCCACTTCCCTCTCCAAAAGTCTGCCCACAAGTCTTTATAGAATCTCCGCGCAGATCCTGGCTTCCTGCATTACTCATCCCCTGTTGCTGTCATTTATTAGGGGAGCGGGAGCAGGAGAGGGTGAGGTTGGAGACAGGCTTGAGAGCGAAGGTGCAGAGGGTTCAGAGGGTGAGTAATGTCTTTATGTTCTAAGGGCTTCCATCTTCTCAGCAAAGTGGCAAGCACTGATTAAGCAGAAGTAATTCCTCCTCTTCAGCACTTGCTGCAGGGAAGGGAATGAATGATTTACTGCCAGGCACCTCAGCATGGCCCGCTGGGAGGGTCCTTGGAGGCAGCTGGAGCCTGCAAGCCCGAGGCATATGATCAGAGGCAAGGCACCTTCTCCTGAAGAGGTTTTAAAATTTCATTTTATCTCTTTGTCATCTTTTGTCAGAGCCGATTCACATGGTCTGCCCTTGTCTTGTCCTCCCCACGCACAGACAGGCATGGTTGCAATATGTACAGCCTGATCATGTTCTTATTAATCACGAACTGAGTTGTACAGGGACTCGCTTATCAAATTTCCTGTGCCGATTTTAATTGCCCACAGTTCTGGAGATCTGATTGCTGAAGGAGTCACCACCCATCTCTAGGGGTGTCCAGCAGAATTCTGGTTTAGTTTCCAGATGAATTCCAGACTCTCCTTCCCAAGCCTGCAAGTTGCCATACCCTCTCTTATAGTCGTGCTTCCTTGAGACTTTTGATAGGTTTCTCAGATTTTAATCAAACATGTGCACCCTGTAGAAATTAAAACCCTGAGCAGGGTGAGCTGGCCTGGGTTATTCGTTCGCCAGTGCAGTTAACCACACTGGGCAGAGGGTTTATTCTATAGTGGGTGTCAGGCAGGCAAGCAGGCTGCTGTCTTGAGTTCTCCAGATGACTCCAGTCTGCGGTGGATCGATGCGTGGCTACCCAGATCGGATCATCTGGGTGGGAACGACTCCAGGGGGCGCAGGGGGTGGGCGAGACATGCCACCCTCACAGTCATTTTTCAGTCTCCTGGTGATTTCTTGGTCTTTCTGGTGGTTCTTAACATTCCCATAAATTCTATGACATCATTCCCATCAAGAGGTGGAGTCCTTCCTGCAACCTGGGCTGGCCTTCCTGACTGACTTCTAATCAAGAGAATGAGGCCTAGGTGATTTCCTAGGCTCGCTTCTGCCAGGCTCTTTCTTCTCTCTCTCTGGGTGCTTGCTTTTGGAACCTAACTGCCGTGCTGCGAGGAAGCCTAGGTTGCATAGCTATGCCCGATGACTGCCTCAGAGAACCCAGACAGCACGGGAGCGGATGTTTGCGTCCACACGTGGGTGCAAGGGAAGCCTTGGAGAGTACTCTGACCCTGACCACCATCACTGTCACTGCTAACAGGCCCCGGGCCAGAACAGTCTAGCTGAACGCAAACAGCCCTAGAACTGAGAGAGACAATGAGAATAAACGTCACTGTTTCATGCCACTAGGTTTAGAGTAGCTTGTAAAACAGCTATGTTGTCGCTGTTGTTCTCACACATAGCGACTCCTCACAGCAGAGCAAAACATCACTGGGTCCTGTGCTGTCTCAGAACTGTTACATTGGAGTCTACTGTTGCAGTCAGGGTGTCAGTTCCTCTCATTGAGGATAAAGCAACAATGACAATAGCAACAATAAGAACTCACTGCCATCGAGTTGCTGCCGACTCATGAAGACACTATCGGACAGGGTAGAACTGCCTCCGGAGTTTCTGAGACTGTTAACGTGAGCAGAAAGCCTCTTCTTTCTCCCACAGAGCAGCTGGTGGTTTCAAACTGCTAACCTTGACGATCACAGCCCAACACATCACCACTGGGCCGCCAGGGCTCCTTCAGTGATGATAGAAGGCTGTAAAGTTCTGCTTTCCTCCTTGTTAGGGTCTCGTCCAGCGAGACCCTCACACGGTGACCCGGAGGGGCAACGAACCTGGATGGGAAAAAGAAAGAGAGACATGGGGCAAGACAAGTGCTGATCAAGCCCGTTTATTTTGCCAAAACTCTGGGTATATATTCACAACAGAGAAGGAAGTGGGAGGCGCATATTCCAATGAAGCACACTGTGTAACAACCGCACACTGTACAACAACCAATCAGCCACGTGTTCCCAATAAGGTACAAAGGGTGCGCAACAGTACTCAAAGACGTCCGTGGTGACGTCTGCATGCAAATCAAGGCTTACGGGGTGAGCTTCTCACGATGTTCCTAATACGGTATATCTGCAGTTCAATGGGTGCTCAGTACTTTGACTAATGGCAACAAGGTCAGTTATCAGAACTGCCCATGCTACAGTAGCTTGGAATGTGGGGGCGAAGTTGGGCAGGAAACAAAGCCTTGCTGTTAGAAAGCGGCCAAGTTTCTGCTACGTGTCTGAGGCCAGGGTCTTAATGGCTATCGGCTCCCAACACCTCCTTTCGCTGAATTGTTCTTTTCCACCAGACACTCTCTGTCCTGGAGTGCCAGCATTTTTACACCCCCTCTCTGCCTTCAGTCTTGCAAAGCACACGAACACAAGGGCTCTGTGTTCAACGGGTGCCACGGAAGGGCTGGGCCACGAAGGGGGATTGTAGCACAGCTTCTAGGACAGATAAGAATGTCCCTCTGAGCAGTGGGCAAAGTCTAGTGATGAGCGACAGGGACTCCCCACCCCTGGGGATTTCTTGCAGTCCTATTTGCTCTGGGCCTGCAGGTTTCTGACGTTGTCGTGTGGAGCCTCTACTCCTTCCCCGGCCGCCCTCCTTTCCTTTAGCTGCACCGATTCTTGTTTCTGTTTGCGGGACAATCCAATTTGTAGTCCAGGGTCATAAGAAATGAACTATTATTTCTCGACATTGAAAGGTGTCTTCTTTTTCTAGATTCTCTGTACTTGGCAGAAGTGTCTCTGTTCCTTCAGAGCCCCTGGGCCCCTTCTTGCTAGGGTCGTAGCAGCTCCAGAAGTCACTGTCACACTGGCAGGGCTAGGGCTCAGGATGACGCTCTCTGCCAGCATGCACCGAGCATACAGAGGTGGTTCTCATCCTTTGTTGTCCCTCTCCAGGGAGAGCTGCTGTGTCATCCTCACTCTCAACCTCAGGTCCGACCTCCCAGTTACCTCCGGAGTCCCATGTGGACCCCTTAATTGCTCCCATGCTGTGAACTGTTAAGATCCATCAGCCTAGAAGCATCCTGTGGCCCTTCCGCACCTCTTTCCATGTCAGGATGGACTTTACTGCCTGAGAATGAGCATGCATCTTTTGCACTCTGTGTTTCCAGCAGAGGTCATGCAAGGACCTGCTAAGAGTCTTGTCTTCTTCATCCCTGAATGTTTCCTCTCTGTTGCTCCCATTCAATGAAGCTCTGGTTTCTGTAGGAAAGTAGCCCGAATGTTGGTATCTTTCTCTCCGTCTGCTGTGTATGGTATAGAGTTTATGCTCCAAATCCTACCATAAGGAACTCAAACGTTTTGGATTTTGGCTTTGAATAATCCTTCAAAGGATTCTTCAAACGGCACCATGCATGTGGACTAGAGGGAGATGGGGCTGCCTAGAGGTAGTATGGAGTACTGGGAAGTACACGTATCACCACAATCAGTCTGCTCTTCTCATCGCGAACTTAGCACCAGGGCCATTTCATTACTTTTTATGGTTTTCTCTAACAAAGGAGCATTCTCTTCCTAAGAACAACTCTACTTTTTCCTTAGCCCGATTGACTGAGACAGCAGATGACTTTTAAAACCCAAATTTTACCCTTTCTGTTATACAGTGGAGGCCCTGGTGGTGTAGTGGCTATGCATTAGGCTAATTATCACATGGTTCAAAACCACCAGCAGCTCCACAGGAGAAAGATGAAGCTTGCTTTCTTTCTTTTAAAAATCATTTTATTGGGGGCTCTTACAGCTCTTACGCCAATCCATACATCAATTGTATCAAGCACATTTGTACATATGTTGCCGTCATCATTTCCCAAATCTTTTCTTCCTATTTGAACCTGTTTCTCCCCTCCCTCTCTCACCCTCCTCCCTTTAAGCCCTTGATGATGTATAAATTATTTTTATTTTCATATTTTACACCATCTACTATCTCCCTTCACCCACATTTCTGTTGTTTATCCCCCTGGGGGGTGTTTTATGTCCATAATTGTGATCAGTTCCCTGTTTCTCCCCCTTCTACCCCTACCTTCCCTCCACCCTCATGGTATTGGTACTCCCATTATTGTTCCCGAGGGCTTTGTCTGTCCTGGATTCCGTGTGTTGAGAGCTCTCATCTGTACCACTGCACATGCTCCAGTCTAGCTGGATTTGTAAGGTAGAGCTAGGGTCATGAGAGTGGGGGAGGGGCTGGGGAGGAAGCATTAACCTCCCTGGTGGTCTAATTATGTCAGTAATTTTGTTAAGAGACATCTCTGCAGTGTAATCCCGAGTGGTCGGGGTTACCGCTTCTGACAGTTAACATTTACCCTGAGCCACACTCGGGATTACCGCCAGGGAGGTTAAAGAACTAGAGGAATGTTGTGTGTTTTTTCAGTGCTATCCTGCACCCTGGCTGGCTCGTCCCTTCCTTGTAACCTTTCTGTGAGGGGATGTCCAATTGTCTACAGATGGGCTTTGGGTCTCCACTCAGACCCCCTCGTTCGCACTGATACGATTGTTTGTTTTGGGTCTTCTGATACCTGATCCTGTTGATACCTCATGATCACATAGGCTGGTGTGCATCTTCCATGTGGGCTTTGTTGCTTCCCTGCTAGATGGTCCTTAATACTTAACCTAGACATATATGTACATAGACCTATATCCCTATCATGAGATATCAGTATATTTACATATGTGTGTGCCTATGTTTAGACCTCTATAAATGTCTTTTACCTCCCAGTTCTTTCTTCTATTTTCTTTCACTTTCCGCAGAGGGGGCTTTCTATTCCCGCGAAGACTTTCTGTCTTGGAAACCCACAGGGAAGTTCTACCCTGGCTTCTAGCGTCCCTATGAGTTGGCATTGACTCAGTGGCAGTGAGTCTGGTTTCTGGTTTGGTTATATAGATTTTTAAAAAGTGTACCAGGAGCTATGGTAGAGATCAGTGTCGGGATAGAGAGTAGGGAGACAGTCTGCAAGGATGGGCCACAGAAAGTGTTCTGGAGAGATGCCGTGAGAACATTCCAGGAAGAGGGCAGAGGAAGAACAGAGCCATTGAGGTGTCCTGGGCATGGTGGGCAGATTAGGAGGGGACAAGAACTTGGCATGTAGGAATCAGCTTGTGCGTGGATTAAGAGGGAAAGGATTTGCCTTCTATCCCCAGGGAAGGATGGGAACAGTTGGGAGCCATATATCAAACAAGGATTTAATATCCAGAATATAATAGAAACTCCTAAAACTCAACAACAAAAAGATGAAGAGCTCCATTAAAAAGTGGGCAAACGTTAGGGGGCAGTGAGTGTGTGTTAGTGGCAGTAGAATAATCTGGAAAAAGAAAGGCATAGAGGTTGCACAATTTGAAAAATGTGATTAGGATGGGGGCTGGGGGGGACGAGCTGGTACCAAGGGCTCAAGTAGAAAAAAAATGTTTTGAAAATGATGATGGCAACATATGTACAAATGTGCTTGACACAATGGATGGATGTATGAATTGCGACAAGACTAGTCAGAGCCTCCAATAAAATGATTTTTTTAAAAAAGAAAAATGTAATTAATGTCATTGAATGTACATATAAAAACAGTTGCATTGCTGTATATTTTGTATGTATTCACCACAATGATGAAGAAAGGGAAACTGTCTTGAATAGGTATTTCACCAAAAAAGACACACAAATGACCTCTAGACACCTGAGTAGCCATCCAGTGTCATTAGTTGCTATAGAAATGCAGCTCAAAACCATAACGAAATACTACTTTGCAGCCACTAGGATGGCTCTCAGAAAAAAGAGGAAAAAGGAAAAATCACAAGTGCTGGTGAGAATGTGAAGGCATTATACCCCTCAGCCACAGCCCTGGGGCATTCCTTCCAGGTGAAGTCTGGCAGTTCCTCAAAAATGTAAATGTAGAACTAAACTCACGATTCAGTAGCTCCACTCATCACTATTATTGGGGAGATATGGTCCCAAACAAAATCTTCTCCCAATCCAGATAACTCTGGAGAAGAGATTATCTCCATAGAAGAGAAACAAGACACGTTTACCACTCAACAAACGTCCAACCAGAATCGATTCATCATAGCCCTTCTCCAGGAACGGGCCCATGTGAGGACATACATGTCAGGAGGAATTGCGACGAAGCCTCACCGCCCTCGCTTCTGAGGAGCATTCTGGCTCTACTTGTTCAAAGTCAGAGTTGTTTGTTATTCTGCTAGTCCATGCTAGATGTAGCATTCTTCACCACCACCACAATTCAAGGTCACCAAGTCTTCAGCCGTCTCCGGGTATGGTCCAGCTTCTACATGCGTGCATCGGAGGCAACTGAAAATGCCACAGCGTGGGCCAGCCTCACCTTAGTCCTGAAAGTGCCAATTTGGTTTATTAACACTGACAAGAGATCATTGCAGAGGATTTGTCCAGTGTGATACATTGTTTCATTGCTTAACTGCTGCTTCCATGCGTGCTGATTGTGAATCCACTGTAAAGGACATCTTTGACATCTTCAAACAATTTACCAGGATATTGCTTTCTGGGTCAGCTTTTGTTCTCTGTCTGTTGAGGTATAACCCACATGAAAGACTGTCATCTTTGACCCTCACCAATAAGCACTTCATGTCCTTTTTCAGCCCGCAAGGTTATGCCATCTGCATATTACAGTTTGTTGGCGTGTCTTCCTCCAATCCTGATACTGTTATTTTTTCATATAGTCCAGTTTCCCAGACGATTTGCTCAGTTTGAGGGAGAGTAGGTATGGTGAAAGGCTACAGCCCGACACACACATTTCCTGATTCTAAACCATGTGGAATCCCCACGTCCTGCTCCAACAGCTGCCTCTTGTGCTGTGTACAGGTTCTTGGTGAGCACCGTGAAGTGTTCTGGAATGCTCAGTCTTTGCAATGTTATTCAGAGCTTGTGACAGTCAACACTGTGAGGCCTTCACACAGTCAATAAACACGAATGAATAGCTTTCTTCTGGTACTCTCTGCTTTCACCCCAGCTCCACCTGATATCAGCAACGATATTCCTCCCTCCACATTCTCTTCTGAATCTGGCTTGAATTTCTGGAGAACTATTTTGGGCATTTTTGCATTAAGTGATCTAAAATAGTTTTGCATGCATTTGCAATGGAGTTTTGTAGTCTTAAATGTAGGAAAATAAAACTAATGTGCAAATCATCTAAGTATACTAAGATTCTGCAAACATATAAGGGCTGCTATTTAAAAAAATTAATAAATCATTTTATTGGGGGCTCTTACAGCTCATAACAATCCAAACATCAATTGTATCAAACACATTTGTACATATGTTGTCATCAGCATTTTCAAAACGTTTTCTTTCTGCTTGAGCCCTTGGTATCAGCTCCTCTTTTCCCCCTCCCTCCCCCATCCTTGTGGATCCCCGATAAATTATAAGTTATTATTTTCATATCTTACACCTTCCGCTGTCCCCCTTCTCCCCGTTTCTGTTGTTCATCCACCTGGGGCGGGGGCAGGTTATACAGTGATTATTGCAGTTGGGTCCCAGTTTCTTCCTTTTCTCCCTCCACCTTCCCCTACCCTCATGGTATCGCTACTCCCGTTACTGTTCTGAGGGGTTTATCTGTTCTGGATACTGTGTGTTGAGGCAGTGTACATGCTCGAGTCTAGCCAGATTTGTAGAACTGGGGTCATGATGGGAGGGGGTTGGGGGAGGAAGCATTAAAAAACTAAAGGAATGTTGTGTGTTCCATCGGTGCTGTGCTTCACCCTGGAATGTTCAATTGTCTACAGATGGACTTTGGATCTCCACTCTAAACCCCATCATTTGCATTGATATGATTGTTTTGAGTCTTCTGATGCCCGATACCTGATCCTATCTGCACTTCATGATCGCACTGACTGGTATGCTTCTTCTATGTGGACTTTGTTGCTTTCCTGCTAGATGGCCGCTTGTTTAACTTCAAGCCTTTAAGACCTCACACCCCGTATCTTTTAAGAGCAGGGCACCATCAGCTTTCTTCACCACATTAACTTATGCACCCATTTAGACTTCAGCCATCCTGGCGGGAAGGTGAGCGCCAGAGAATGCCAGGATATCAGAACACAGTGCTCTTGTGTGGAGAGTGCTCTTGACTAGAAACCCACTGCATAAGGACTGCTTTTAAAGATTTCCCTTCTCTATAAAAAACCCTGAACCTTAACCTTTGCTGCCAAATGTATGTATGCATGTATTGTGATAAGAGCTGTATGAGTCCCCAATAAAATGAATGATTAAAAACAAAACAAACCAAAAAAACCCTTTGCTGTCAATGGGTTTGTCTGTTTCAGTTATACTTGTGTTGAATTTGGATTTCATTGCAGAAAAGGTGAACTATTAAAAACTATGCCTTGGAATATAGATTAAATGAGAAAATGGAATGTTTGCATCTCTTAAAAAATGAAAATCATACTGAAAGTTTAATGCTATTTCAGGAGACTTGGCATTTAGACTATTTGTGTAAAACTTGTGAGCGAGCTTTCATTTTGATCAAACCGATCATCTTCATTTTTATAATAAAACTGAAGACTCATCCAGTAATTGTTTATGATTTTTTTGGGAGAGGATCACCTGATATTAACTTAATAAAGTTATTATTATTATGGTTTATTTGTTTTTGAAGTGCACTTTTCTGAAATTCGGGCTTTTAATGCTAACTCTCTTACTTTAATGTTTATATTTTCTGTCAAGCTCTTATGTATACTTTTGTCTTCTTGCTACATAGAAACAAATATTTTAAAGTTTCAGAGATGAGCATCCACACGGCAAATCCCCAATTCAGAGCATTTTTTTTCCTTTAACAAAAATCTATTCTGCCACTCTGTGGCTTTTTTTTTTTAAAGCACATTTGTACATTCATTGCCCTTATCACTCTAAAAACATTTGCTCTCCACTTAAACCCCTCGCATCGGCTCCTCATTTTTCCCCTCCCTCCCGTCTGCCCCCTCCCTCATGAACCCTTGATAATTTATAAATTATTATCTTGTCATATCTTGCCCTGTCCAATGTCTCCCTTTACCCACTTTTCTGTTGTCCATCCCCCAGGGAGGAGGTCACATGTAGATCCTTGTAAATAGTCCCCCCTTTCCAACCCACCCTCCCTTCACCCTCCTAGTATTACCACTCACACCACTGATCCTGAAGGGATCATTCGCCCTGGATTCCCTGTGTTTCCAGTTCCTATCTGTACCAGTGCACATCCTCTGGTCTAGCCATATTTGTAAGGTAGAATTGGGATCATGATAGTGTGTTGGGGGGGGGGGTGGCGGTGGCGGGGAAGGAAGCATTTATGAACTAGATGAATGTTGTATGTTTCATCGTTGCTACACTGCACCCTGACTGGCTCGTCTCCTCTCTGAGACTCTTCTGTAAGGGGATGTCCAGTGGCCGACAAATGGGCTTTGGGTCTCCACTCCGCACTCCCCTCCTTATTCACTATGATTTTTTGTTCTGATGATGCCTGATAACTGAGCTCTTCTATGCCTCGTGATCACACAGGCTGGTGTGCTTCTTCCATGTGGGCTTTGTTGCTTCTGAGCTAGATGGCCACTTGTTTACCTTCAAGCTTTTAAGACCTCAGATGTTATATCTTTTGATAGCTGGGCACCATCAGCTTTCTTCACCACATTTGGTTATGCACCCGCTTTGTCTTCAGCGGTTGTGTCGGGAAGGTGAGCATCATGGAATGCTAGTTTAATAGAAGAAAGTATTCTTGAATTGAGGGAGTACTTGAGTGGAGGTCCAATGTCCTTCTGCTACCTTAATACTAATCCTATAAATATATGCACATAGATCTATTTCTCCATCCTCCTATATAAATATGTTTGCATATGTACATGCCTTTATTTAAACCTCTATAAATGCCCTTTGACTCCTAGCTTTTTCCTCTATTTCCTTTGATTTTCCTCTTGTCACACTATCATGCTCAGTCTTCATTTGGGTTTCAGTAATTCCTCTTGGTTACATTGCCCTTGATCACACCCTACCAGGCTTCCTAAACCCTCCTCACCACCGATTTGTATCACTGTTGTTCTCTTGTCCCTGGGTTTGTTAATACCACTACCTTTCCTCCCACATCCCCCTCTCCCATGTCCCCCCGGAACTGTTGGTCCCGTTGTTTTCTCCTGCAGATTGCTCATCTAGCCAATCTTATTCAGACAGACCTGCGGAGATAATAACATGCACTAAAACAAGACAGAGCAAAACTAAGCAACAATATACAACAAAACAACAACAACAAACCAAATAAAACACAACAAGAAAGAAAAGCTTGTAGTTAGTTCAAGGACTGTTTGTTGGCCTTTAGGAGTGTTTTCCAGTCCAGTCTGTTGGGGCACCAAGCCCTGGCCCCAAAGTCCACCTTTGGCATTCCCTGGGGACCTTGCCGCTCCATTCCCTTGCTGTTCTGTTGCACCCCCTTAGTTTTTTGACTTGGTGTGGCAGGATCAGATTGGGCGCAATTCCCACACTGTGTCTCCAATGTTGTCCCCTGTAGGGTTATGGGTCAGTGAGGGTCCTCGTGTCTCATAGGGGGGCTGGCCATGTGGTCCTCTCTGTGGACTGGCTGCTCTAATGGGGAACATTGTCTTCAAGGCCTGGTGGGCCAGGATGTGCTTCACTCTCTCCTCATCCACCTTCATCTGCTCCCATGTACTCCGATCAAATATTCCCTCTCCCGGAGCTGCATATTTCATGCCATCCTTTGAAATAAATTCTTCTGGAGGGAGGGGTTTGAAATAAGTTTTTCTGGGGGGAGGGGCAGGTGTCCACGTAGTAGTTGGGTTGGGGCCGGACCCTTAGACCTCTCCACTGGTTCCCTACTTGACGCCGGCATGTTGCATTCACATCTTGGAGCACTGGGTTGAAGTCTGGTCCCTCTTTCCCTGTGGAGATATAAACAATACCCGCCCCTTGGGTGGGTTAGTGCCCTGTGTCCCCCACTACCCATGTCTTTTTTATTATTATTACTTTTCCTGTCCCCACCTCCTTTTTAGTTGGCTGCCATGTGTATCCCTGGAATTGGTCTGGTCCCTGTCGTACTGCCTGGTACCCTCTCATTGTATAGGTATGGCTCCCTAGGCCTGGTTAGCTTAATCAGAATAGTTAATTGTCTAGCACTGAACAAATCTGTCAGATCAAAATAGTGGATGTTTGTATAGAGCCTTTTGATTTACAACATGAGGTAAAAGGAAACCCGATTCTCTTGAACCAATATTTTACAGAGTTGTAGTGAAATATTTTGGATTTCAAGGACATGGGATTACATTGCTCCAAAGTCAGGGATCAAGTAAACGGGTTTTAACTTCTTAGCAATGGGCTCCTAACCTTAACAGCCACCAGCTCTAATTCGTGACATTTGGTTTCTTCAAGGGCAGCTCTTATCATTATTGCTGTTGTCTTCAGACTTGAAGTGCTGCCATCCCCAGCATTGTCCACTAATCCTACTTCAAATAAGTTTTGCATTGGTGGAATTTTGGCATCAGGCTGTCTTTTCTTCCAGTCCAGCCTCGAGTGGAGCCTTTTCTCTCTTACTCATAGCCAGGAGTGCTTCAGCCCCTCCTCTGATAAGTTTGCTAACTCCATTCTCAAAACTTTAAAGCATGGCATTTTTCTCTTCTTGGGACTTGTTTTAATGGTAATATCAAAAACAGCCCCGTCCTGTAGTGTTCCTGTAGACCAACAACGAACAGCACCACCCTTTTTGGGAAAGTTGATTTTATCTCCCTTTACTATTATCTTTATTTTATTTTATGATAAATCATTTTTACTGGGGCTCTTACAGCTCTTATAACAATCCATGCATCAATTGCATCAAGCACATTTGTACATATGTTGTCATACTCATTTTCAAAACTTTCTTTCTACTTGAGCCTCCTCTTTTTACCCTCCTTCTTCCACACTCCCAATTTTGTGACACCTTGATAAGTTATAAATTATTATTATTTTCACATCTTACACTGTCCACTGCCTTCATTCACCCACATTTTTGCTGTTTGCCCCCCCTGGTGGGGTGTTTTATGTCAGTAATTGCGATCAGTTCCCCTTTTCCCCCCTGACATTTCCCCTACCCTCATGGTATCGCTACTCCCATTATTGTTTCTGAGGGGTTTATCTGTCCTGAATTCCATGTGTCGAGAGTTCTTCTCTGTACCACTGTACAGCTGGTTTTGTAAAGTGGAACTGGGGTCGTGATAGTGGGAGGGAGCATTAAAGAACTAGAGGAATGTTGTGTGCTTTGTCAGTGCTATACTGCACCCTGGTTGGCTCGTCCCTTCCTAGTGACCATTCTGTGAGGGGATGTCCAATTGTCTACAGATAGGCTTTGGGTCTCCTCAGAAACCCCCTCATTCACATTGATATGGTTATGCATTTTGGGTCTTCTAATGCCTGATACTTGATAACGTCAACACTTGTGATCACACAGGCTGGTGGGCTTTGTTGCTTCCCTGCTAGGTGGTGCTTGTTTAGCTTCAAGCCTTTGCGGCCCCAGATACTCTGTCTTCTAATAGCTGGGAACCCTTTTATTTTATTACTCTTATTTTTTGGCTGGGCACGCTTTTTTTTTAAAAAAAAACAAACCCAACATTTTATTAGGGTTTCATACAACTCTAATCACAATCCATACATATACATACATTAATTGTATAAAGCACATCCGTACATTCTTTGTCCTAATCATTTTCAAAGCATCCGCTCTCCACTTAAGCCCTTTGCATCAGGTCCTCTTTTTTTCCCTTCCCTCCCTGTTCCCCAATCCCTCATGAGCCCTTGATAATTTATAGATTGTTATTTTGTCATATCTTGCCCTATCCAGAGCCTCCCTCCCTCCCCTTCTCTGCCGTCCATCTCCCAGGGAGGAGGTCACATGTGGATCCTTGTAATCAGTTCCCCCTTTCCAACCCACTCACCCTCCACCCTTCCAGCATCGCCCCTCACACCTGGGCACCCTTTTAAAGGACAGATTCTATGTATTTTAGTGGACCCTCTTCCAGAGTCTTCAGACTTGTTTTCTTTGGGTGTGTCGTCAGTAACTTTCACATTTTTCACCGACTCACACACTTTATTTATGCTTTTGGTGCCTTTGAAATGCTTAGTTTCAACAAGATGGTTATAGGCTGTAACCAAATGATCCTTGGTAGTTGTTTTAGCCACATTTTTTGATATTTCCCAATAGTTTATGTTCTGCAAGAAACGAGTTTGAACCACGATCCTGCAGAAATTTGATGTTTTTCTTAGGCAGCTGCTCGCGTGCAGCTGCTCCGTGGCACGAGCCTGCTGTAGAATACCTGCCAGCACCGTCCCCCGCTTGGCTTGAAGGCTTGGCACAGAATTCCTGCTGAAGAACGGTTGCAACCCGTTTTGAATGGGCTTTAGCATGACATTAATCATATTGCTTGATCATGTCTGCATTCGGTTGAATCCCCTTTCTTTGGTATTGGTACAGACACGGAGCGCTTCCTTTTAGTTGACAAGGTAGCCGTCTTCCAAATTTAGGGGCTCAGATGAGTGACAGCGTCCAGGGTTGCATTCCTTTGTTGAGAAACCTTAGTTCAGATTCTGTCAGGTTTGGGAGCTTTGTTTTTTGCCAAGGCCTTAGTGTGGCTTGGACTTTTTCCTCCAGCACTGTTGTTTCTTGATCACGTGCTATCTCCTCAAATGTTTGAATGCCGGCCACTTCTTTTTTTTTTTAAATTTCTGCTTCCCGCCCGCTCCTCTGTCCCTGTCTCCCCGCCCTCCCCGGCCACTTCTTTCTGGCATATTACTTTGTGATTTGTCTTTTACTTCTATCTTCTTTTTGGATGCTTCCTACAGTGTACAATATTTTACCCATGGGATTCTTTAATTATTGCAAATTAAAGCTTGGATGTTTTTCTTCAATTCTTAAAAAAATTATTATAAGATTTTATTGGGAGTACTTACAACTCATAATAACCCACATAGCATTCATATCAAGCATATTTGTACATAAGTTGCCATCATTATTTTCTAAACATTTACTTTCTATTAAGCCCTTGGTATCAGTTCCTCTCTCCCCCCTCCATGACCCTTTGATAAATTATTATTTTCATATCTAACACCAACTGCTGTCTCCCTTCCCCCACGGTTTCTGCTGTTCATCCCCGTGTGTGTGCGTGTGTGCGCGCGTGTGTGTGTGCGTGTGTCAATCATTGTGATCAGTTCACCTCCCCTCCTCTCTCTGGGCATGTTCTTTCATTTTGCCTTTCTAACTTTAGGTTTTGTGTATAATACATATGTTTAAAATCATTTTATTGGGGTCTCATATAACTCTTATCACAATCCACATATACATCAATTGTGTAAAGCACATTTGTACATTTGTGGCCCTCACCATTCTCAAAACATTTGCTCTCCATTTAAGCCCTTGGCATCAGCTCCTCCTTTTTCCCCTCCCTCCCCACTCCCCACTCCTTCATGGACCCTTGATAATTTATAAATTATTATTTTGTCATATCTTACACTGTCTGATGACTCCCTTCACCCACTTTTCTCTTGCCCATCCCCCAGGGAGGAGGTCACATGTAGATCCTTGTAACCGGTTTCCCCTTTCTTATGTATAATATTTTGTCTTCTCAAGGTGCCCTTTGAAATCTTCTGTGCAGCTCTTTTATGATCTTATTTTACATTTCTCTTCAGTTAGTTGACAGGTAGATAGCCTCAGTTTGGAACCAGGCACCTCTGTTCAACTCCCCTGGAGGTGGAAGATAGGGGCACTATCTTCTTTGATGTTTACATTTTGAAGTGATGACTCCTAGGTCGTAGAGAAAATATTCCGAGGTTAGACGACTGGTGAGAACTTTAATCATTGATGAAGACTTCTAGATAATTAAAAAAAAAACCGAGGAAGAATTTATATTGAAAAATGTTATAAGGAAACGTTCTAGAACAAAGAGAGGTGGGTTCTTTATGCCTTGTTTCACTGGGAAAAATTATGCATCCATAAATTTTTCTTTTTCATTTGTATTTACCCTTATAGCATATGCCCCAAAGGATTGAAAGCAGTAATGGAAACAAATACTAGTGTACTGGTGTGCATGACAACACTATTCACAACAGCTAAAAGCTGGGAACAACTCAAGTATCTATCAGCACATGAGTGGATGAGCACTTTGGTGCACACAGTTGAATATTTTGCAACCATAAAGAGAAATGAAGTTCTGTTACATATTACAACATTGATAAACCTTGAAAACATATGGTGAGTGGAATAAGTCAGACCCAAAAGAGCAGAAATTGTATGAGCCACTTATATGAAATATCCAGAATATGCAAATGCACAGAGACTGAAGCTCATTAGTGCTTATCTGGGGCAATTGGAAGGAGAAATGGGGAGTGGGTTATTGCTTAACCAAAGTAGAATTTTCATGAATGGTGATAAAAATGTGTAATGGTTGTTCGACATGGTGAATGTATTTAAAATCATTGGATTGAAAAAAGAAATTGGGTTGCTCAGGTAAAAATTATTGAAGTGTTTTGTTATGTACGAGGGGATATCCCCCAAAAAGGGAAATAACTCTGCTGGGCAAAGCCATCATAGTACGTGTTTTTCCAGAAACTTGCTCTTAGTTAGTGCACCCAGTGCCAACGCCTGGGAAGGTTCTCTGGTCACAGTGAATTTTTTCAAAAAAGCAGTTTCTGACAAACCTCAGTTCTTGCGATGGCTGATTTAAGACAACAGCATGGGGCTATGAAATTTTGTTTCCTGCCACAGAAACTGGTGTGATGTTGAACACAGCTTATAAGGACAGTGCTATAGGGAACGCTCATGTATAGGAGCAGTTTTCTCATTTCAAAAGCTGTGAAATGTCGATTGATGACAAACCTCATTCTGGATGTCCATCACGTTCCCGAACGGATGAAAATGTCGACTCATAGTGCATTTGGAGTTTGTTCTACCAGATCAGACTGCTAATCAAGCTTTCTATTTAGAGGTTCTGAAAAGATAGCATATCAGTGGCTGATAAAAAAAAGCCTGATTTGTAGCAGAAGGGGGACTAGTTTTGCCACCACCACCATGCACCTGCTCATGCAGCCATCTCAGTGCGCCAGTTTGGGGCAAACCCCAGCATGTCTCTCATGCCCTCCTGTGCCTCACTCACCTGACTGTACTCAGGGAGAGTGTTTCTGCAATGCAGAGGAACACAAAAGGACAGCGACCTGACTACCTAGAAGAGATGATGAAAAATTGGGTTATGAAACCCGAATCTTGGCATTAGTGAAGAAAAACAAACCAGGGAGACGCTGTCAGCTACCAAAGCAGATGGAGTTGAAAAATGTTTACAAGAATGGAATCACAGACTGACAAATGTATGAAGTGTAATGGGGAGTACTTTGAAAAGCGATACGGTTGTTTCGTAAGAAAGGTAAATACAAAGTTTTGGAGGGACAATTCCGTTTTTGGGGGGAGGGTACCCCTTAGTATATCTGACTACTGCAAAGAATTTTAACTAACAAGGGAAAGGCTCTGGAGAGGGCAGTAGCATGATTTAAATAGTTGTCTCTCTGCTCTCTGGCTGTTTGCGCATTCCAGTCACCCATGCCACCCTCTTCCTTAAGCGGGCAGGAGCTGGTTCTTTGCCAGCCTAGCACCCTACCTCCTGCCACTCTTCTCCTGAAAGCTGCCTCTAGTGGCACCTGCATTACAACTGCACTGAATGTGCAGTGTTCCCTATGCCCTCTTCTCTTGTCTGCCTCTAAGTCTCTCCTCTTGCTGTGTCCTCCACGGCAATGCCCTTCTCACTTGCCTCTCTCTGACTATCCCATACTCATCCCTCAGGTCTTGGCTTTCTAGTGGTCTCCCCAAATTGTATCAGCTCCCTCAGCTGAGCCAAAGGTCTCTCCTTGTGTATCCATAGACGTTTATGATCCACGTACAAAGGGACTTTAAGAAATTTGTGGGAAAATAGGATTAAAAGATAATGGAATTTTTCCACCAGCTTTTTGAAGCTGCCTTGTATTTTCTAGTGCCCCAAAGGTTGCCCCAGTCTAAAGCTTGAACTGCAGGTGCAGCCTCTAGCTCATACCTGCCTGGACAAGCTTGGGGAGTCACTCCCTGGGTGGCTTCCTTTGGCAGAAGGAGCAGAAAGGAGCAATGGGCACTCTCCCAAGCCCTGGAGTATATTTCTGATCCAAATCTCGGGGTACATAGTATATAACAAGGTTAATGGATAAGTAATTAGGCAACTAAATGTGAGGGTGTGACTCTAGGAAGGGGAACCAAACCTCAATTCAGGTGCTGTGGTCTCATGAGTCACAAGATGTCTTAACTTATCACCACTTGTGATTTGCTGTGCCACGCTGGGCAAGCGCCTTTCCTGCTCTTGAACTTCAGTGTCAGTGTTGCTATTGGTGAAATGGAAAGCTGAACCAGATGATCTGTCTCTGGTGTCCCCTCAACACATGTTTCTCATGCATGCCATGCTAGGTGGGCAGACGGGTTCCCGAGGAGGTGGAGATAAGCCAGGCCCCATTCCTGCCCTCATGGAGCATGGGGCAAGAGACGGGCATACACAGACTCAGCCTGTTCCAACATGGCGGTGAAATGCCCAGGGTGGACATTGCAGCAGTCTGGCCCGGCTGAGTCTTGGCTGAGTTCACCTCTCTAAGCCTCAGTTTCTCCTTCTGAAGAGGGAAGATGGTACTTCATGCTTATGCAGAGTGTGTTGTGAGATTTAAATGAAATAAAGATATTTAAAAAAACCCAATTCCAGGCATTAGTGTAGGAATTGTAATTGTCAAGAAAGTCCTGCCGAACTCTCAAGAGGGAGAGAGGAACTCACTCTGCTTGCGGTGGAGATGGACTGGGGAAGGCTCCGCACAGGGTGTATGTCCAAGCTGGGCCTTAAAACGTGAGGAAGATGCTCAGAGCAGCCAATGCACAGAGGGGACCACAGGGCTGACCCCACCCGGAGATAAGGCATCCTTCACTGACCCATATTACTACAGGGACAACACTGGAGGCACCGTGCAGGAATTGTGTCTGATCTGACCCCACCATATGGGGGCGAAATGCTTAGGGTGAGCAACAGAGCAGCAAGGGGAGCAAAGCAACGAAGTCCCTGGGGAGTACCAAAAATAGACTTTGGGGGCCAGGGCATGGCACCCCATCCCACTCGACTGGAAAATACTCCCAAAGGTCAACAAACAGAACTGAAACTATTTATAGGTTTTTCTTTTTCTCGGTTTTTTGTTGTTTTGTTTTGCTCTGTCTTGTTTTTGTGCTTATTGTTGTCTTTGCATGCCTATCTAGATAAGATAGGCGGGATAAACAATCCCAGGGAGAAAACAATGGGACCGATGGTTTTGCGGGGAGGAGACGGGAGGGAGATGGGGAGACAGGGGAAAGGAAGTAGATGTTAACAAACCCAGGGACAAGGGAACAACAAATGATCTAAAATAAATGGCGAGGAGGGTGTAGGATGCCTGGTAGGGCTTGATCAACGGCAATGTAACCGAGAAGAATTACTAAAACCTGAATGAAGGCCATACATGATAGCGGGACAAGAGGAAAGTAAAAGGAAATAGAAGACAGAAGTAGGAGGCAAAGGGCATTTATAGAGGTCTAAATACAGGCATGCACACATATAAATATATTTATACATAACAACAAGGAAATAGATCTATGCACATATATTTATATGTTATGTATCAAGGTAGCAGACAGACATTGGGTCTCTATTCAAGTACTCACTCAAACCAAGAACACTTTGCTCTAATAACCTGGCATTCTGTAATGCTCACCTTCCCGACATGATCACTGAAGACAAAATGGGTGCATAAGCAAATGTGGTGAAGAAAGCTGATGGTGCCTGGCTATCAAAAGATATAACTTCTGGGGTCTTAAAGGCTTGAAGACAAACAAGTAACCATCTAGCTCAGAAGCAACAAAGTCCACAGGGAAGAAACACACCTGCCTGTGTGATCACGAGGTGTCGATAGGCTCAGGTATCAGGCATCAAAGACCCAGAACAAAAATATCATATCAATGTGAATGAGAGGGAGTGCAGAGTGGAGACCCAAAGTCCATCTGTAGAAAATTGGACATTTCCTTACAGAAGGGTCACAAGGAAGAGACGAGCCAGTCAGGGTGCAGCTTTCCTCTAGTTCTATAATGCTTCCTCTCCCTGCCATGATCATGATCCCAATTCTACCTTGCAAATCTGGCTAGACCAGAGCATGTACACGGGTACAGATAAGAGCTGGAAACACAGGGAATCCAGGACAGGTAAACCCCTCAGGACCAATAATGAGAGTAGTGATACCAGGAGGGTGAGGATAAGGGGGAGGTGGGAGGAGATAGAAGGAACTCATCACAATGATCTCCATATAACCCCCTCCCATGGGGATGGACTAAAGAAAAGTGGGTGAATGGAGACATTGGTTGGTGTAAGACATGAAAAAACAATGATTTATAAATTATCAGGGGTTTATGAGGGTAGGAGAATAGGGAGGGAGGGAAAACATGAGGAGCTGATACCAAGAGCTCAAGTAGAAAGCAAATGTTTTGAAAATGATGATGGCAACAAATGTACAAGTGTGCTTGACACAATAGATGCATGTATATATTATGATAAGAGCTGTATAAGCCCCAATAGAATGATTTTTTTAAAAAGTTGAGGAGAGTCCCTGAGGACACTGCGGACCAGTCCCCAGAGCCTATCATTGGTCATGGGCTGAGCTCTGCATTCAGGGTTGCTTTCCACCACTGTTTTCAGAAGAGGTTCGACTGATTGAGCCCCACTCACTATTGCTGAGCCTCAGGCTATGCTTTTTACCGGATCCTTTCCTGGGGATGGTTCCCAAGTGATGGCCATGAACAACCCATATCCCCGTCTGAGGACCAAAGCCCGTCTCTCTCTGACTTGAGAGGGAGATCCTCGGCTCCCTCAAAACCTCACCTTCACTCTTGTCCTGTCCTTCTGCTCCCTTCCCCCCTGGGTTTTGACATTCTTTTTTTAACAATTTATTGGGGCTCATACAACTCTTATCACAGTTCATACATATACATACATCAATTGCATAAAGCACATCTGTACAGTCTTTGCCCTAATCACTTTTTTCTCCTCTTTTCTTTTTTTACATTTTATTAGGGACTCATACAACTCTTATCACAATCCATACATATACATGCATCAATTGTATAAAGCACATCCATACATTCCCTGCCCCAATCATTCTCAAGGCATTTGCTCTCCACTTAAGCCCCTTGCATCAGGTCCTCTTCCCCCCCCCCTCCCCTTTCCCCCCTCCCTCATGTGCCCTTGGTAATTTATACATCGTTATTTTGTCATATCTTGCCCTATCCGGAGTCTCCCTTCCCCCCTTCTCTGCTGTCCCTCTCCCAGGGAAGAGGTCACATGTGGATCCTTGTAATCAGTTCCCCCTTTCCAACCCACTCACCCTCCACTCTCCCAGCATCGTCCCTCACACCCTTGGTCCTGAAGGTATCATCCACCCTGGATTCCCTGTACCTCCAGCCCTCATATGTACCAGTGTACAACCTCTGTCCTATCCAGCCCTGCAAGGTAGAATTCGGATCATGGTAGTTGGGGGGAGGAAGCATCCAGGATCTGGGGGAAAGCTGTGTTCTTCATCGGTACTACCTCACACCCTAATTAACCCATCTCCTCTCCTAAACCCTTCTATGAGGGGATCTCCATTGGCTGACACTTGGGCCTTGGGTCTCCACTCTGCACTTCCCCCTTCATTTAATATGGTATATATATACATATATACATATACATATATACATACACACACATATACACATAAATACACACACTTATATCTTTTTTTTGGTTTTTGCATGATGCCTTATACCTGGTCCCTTGGCACCTCGTGATCGCACTGGCCGGTGTGCTTCTTCCATGTGGGCTTTTTTGCTTCTGAGCTAGATGGCCGCTTGTTCACCTTCAAGCCTTTAAGACCCCAGACACTATCTCTTTTGATAGCCGGGCACCATCAGCTTTCTTCACCACATTTGCTTATGCACCCATTTGTCTTCAGCGATCCTGTCATGGAGGTGTGCAGTCAATGATATGATTTTTTGTTCTTTGATGCCTGGTAACTGATCCCTTTGGGACCACTCGATCACACAGGCTGGTGTGTTCTTCCATGTGGATTTTGTTGCTTCTGAGCTAGATGGCCGCTTGTTTATCTTCAAGCCTTTAAGACCCCAGTCACTATCTCTTTTGATAGCCGGGCACCATCAGTTTTCTTCACCACATTTACTTGTTCACCCACTTTGGCTTCAGCCGTTGTGTCGGGAGAGTGAGCATCATAGAGTTCCGGGTTTTGCCATTCTTAAGCTGTAATTTTCACATCCTTTCATCTGCTCAAGGCCTGGATTCACCTCTTATTTCCTGCATTTAAATTCGTCTTTCTACTAATATCTTCCCTTTGTCTTAACGTAAAATCTTCCCTAGATCCACTGTTCACCTTTTTTTCCTTGTCTTCACAGACAGATGCTAAGAAGAATTTGCTACTGACCCTCACTGTCTGTATTTCTTTTTATTTTATCTTATTTTTGCTTTTAAAAAAACATTTTATTAGGGGCTCATACAACTCTTATCACAATCCATACATATACATACATCAATTGTATAAAGCACATCTGAACATTCTTTTCACTAACCATTTTCAATGCATTTGCTCTCCACTTAAGCCCTTTGCATCAGGTCCTCTTTTTTCCCCTCCCTCCCTGCTCCTCACTCCCTCATGTGCGCTTGATAATTTATAAATTATTATTTTGTCATATCTTGCCCTATCCGGCATCTCACTTCACCCCCTTTTCTGTTGTCCATCCCCCAGGGAGGAGGTCACATGTAGATCCTTGTAATCGGTTCCCCCTTTCCAACCCACTTACCTTCTACTCTCCCAGTATCACCCCTCACACCCCTGGTCCTGAAGGTATCATCCACCCTGGATTCCCTGTGCCTCCAGCTCCTATCTGCACCAGTGTACATCCTCTGCTCCATCCAGACTTGCGAGGTAGAATTCGGATCATGGTAGTTGGGGTGGGGGGGGAGGAAGCATTTAGGAACTGGGGGAAAGCTGCATTCTTCATCGGTGCTACATCGCACCCTGATTGACTTATCTCCTCCCTAGACCCCTCTGTGAGGGAATCTCCAGTGGCCGACAAATGGGTTTTGGGTCACCACTCTGCACTTCCCCCTTCATTCACTATGGTAAGATTGTTTTTTTTGATGATGCCTTATACCTGATCCCTTTGACGCCTCGTGATCGCACAGGTTGGTGTGCTTCTTCCATGTGGGCTTTGTTGCTTCTGAGCTAGATGGCCACTTGTTCACCTTCAAGCCTTTAAGACCCCAGACAATTGTCTGTATTTCTAACCTCCCACTCACTCCTTTCTCTCTTTGGAATGATTTCACAGACTTGGCTCTGCCACTGGTACCAATGGTCCCCGAAACTACTCAGCCCACAGGCCCTTTCTCTGAGTATAGCCCTTTCCTAAGCCTGCTCAGCTCCCCATCACCTGGGCTGAGGTCCAGGCAGTGTTTGTTGGCCATCGGGAAGGGAATTATTCCCAGGGCCTGGCTGGAAGAATGCAAGGAGACAAAGGTACTTATCGAGCTCCTAAGAGTCCTTGGAAGCCATCCTAAGCCTAAGTACTGTAGAATTAATTGCCTGCGCTGCTACAGGGCTGGGCGGGACCCACAGGATGGCATTACTGTAATCTGAGCAGGTAATTTAAACATTTGCCCTGCCCAGAACCTGCCCGGTGATCATTGGTTGGCCTTGATGGAGATTGGATCACAATTTGGCCATTTCCTTAAATGGAGCCTGGTTCCCTGAACTAGAGAGGAAAGGGTTTTTCTCTCCCCCACCAACAGGAGCATGGGCTTCTATGTGCTTCCTTGAACGTCTCCATGATGGAGCTGTCATCATTTCATAGCTCAGAAGTACCTGTCTAGCAGGCTGGTTATGTAATGGTCCAGGCATGGGAAGAGTTCTGTAACTATGAGCTCTTGTTCTTTGGTCCCTTCCTTGTCTCTAGGCACTTACAGTGGTGGACAGTGTGGCATGTACGGCATGTGCGCTAGGTGCCACTTGAAAGGGGTGTCACTGAGCAGTTTGTATTAAGCCTGTGTAGTCCAGCGTCTTTCCTCAGCAGAACAGTCATGCTGAGGCCTGTTGAGGTGGTGTTGTAGAGGGGCACCCTTGTTCCTAGCCTCAAGTCCAAGCGGGTGCCAAATGAGGTGCGGAATGACATTTTTATGTATACAAATTAGAAACAAAACAAACACCCCTCCCCCCCCTAACTGTGGCAGCTAGACCACATGGTGGTCAAGGTGCTTCTGCTGACAAAGCATCACTATCTGTGGCTAAGTGTCTAGTCATCTTAAGATGGGGAGCAGGTACAAGTGAAAGATTGCCTCTGGGGCTCATAATACTTAGCAAAAGTCTGGGTTGTCAGGTATGTTGTAAAGTTCCTCTGCCTCCTCCTGGGTCTTATGTGAAACCTATTGTGTTTCTGATGAGTTCTTAAAGTTGACTCAGCCCTGCCCTATGGCTCAGGAGAAACCCAATGACGCGAGCATGGGGCACATTTGTTCTTTGCATTTGCAAATGTCATGGCATCTAAGCGTCCTAAGAACACTAGTTGCAATGGAAGGTATGCTTTTGGAATCTGGAGTAAAATACCTAGAGGACTTACCTGCTGCATTTGCATATCAAATGCTTTGCTTTTGTTCCAATTATTTTTTCTGAGGAAGACATCTGTGGAAGGCTCTTGAAGGTTACTGAAAATTCCAAACCAAACTCACTGCCATGGGATTGATGTTAACTTATAGCAACCCTATAGTGAATGAAGACGTCCAAGCTAGTTCTTGGGCACTATCCCAGAAAATGCCCACAGGACACCTAGAAATATGTAGTGCTCTCCTTCTCTCAGTTGGTCCCTCCCTCCTCTCTCTCCATAAAGAGCCATATCATGATTCTCCCACTTTATTTTGCGCTTTCTATTTGTCCATCTTGTATATGGTTTGCTTTTTTCTTGTTTTCTTTTGGACTGATTGAATATTTTCTCTCATTTTATTTCCCATCTGTAAGTCTAGTGATTGTTACTTTTCTATTGACTATCCTAGAGACTTGTAAACACACTCTATGCAGCAGAGTCTAAAATTAAAGTTAAATGAATACTTTATGCCCTCTTGAATACGAAAGGGTACTCCCCAAACCCGGACTTTTTTTCCCCCAAAGCTATGTATTTAAATTTTTTTGCACAAAACAACCTTATCATCTTCAAAGTATTCTCAATTACACTTAATACATTTGTAAAATCTGCGATTCCATTCTTGGAAACATTTTTCAAAGTCATCTGTTGACTGGCTGACAGCACCTCCCTCATTTTTTTCCTTCACCCCTTCTACATCTTCAAATCACTATCCTTTCATGTCCCTCTGCATTTGCAGAAACAAAAAGAAGTCACATGGAGTGAGGTCAGGTGAGTAAGGTATGTGGGGGCAAGAGAGGCATGCTGTTTTTTGCCCCAGACTGACACACCGAGATGACTGTGTGAGCACATTCATTGTCATAGTGACAAAACCAGTCCCCCTTCTGCCACAATCAGACCTTTTAAAATCAGACACTGTTATGCTATCTTTTCAGAACCTCTACATAGAAATCTTGATTAATAGTCTGACTGGTGGAACAAACTCCAAAATGCACTACGAGTTGACATTTTCATCTGTTTGGGAAGTTGATGGGTATTCAGAACAATGTTATTTTTTAATACAATGTAATACAATACAATACAATGCAATGCAATAATCATTTTATTGGGGGATCTGTTGCAAATCTTATAACAATCCATCATTCAATTGTATTGAGCACACTTGTACATATGTTGCCACCAACATTTCCAAACATTTTCTTTCTACTTGAGTCCTTGGTATCAGCTCCTCTTTTTTCCCCTCCCTCCCCCAAGAATGAGGTTTGTCATTTCACCTTTTTTGAAACAAGAAAACCACTCGTACACTTGAGTTTGTCCCATAGAGCTGTCCTTGTAAGCTGTGTTCAACATCGCAACAGTTTCTGTGGCATTTTTTTCCCGAGCAGGAAACGAAATTTCACAGTCGCACCCTGTTCTCTTAAATTGGCCATCGCGGAAAACAAGTTTCTAGCAAAACTGCTTTTATGAAAAAAAATTCACTGTGACCAGAGAGAACCTTCCCAGGTGACGCCACTGGGTGCACTAACTCAGGGTGAGTTGCTCAATGCTTGCCTAACAGGGAAAATGCATTTTATAAAAGCTCTGTCCAGCAGATGCCCAGCAGAGCTTTTTTCTGTTGTTTTCTTTTGGGGAGTACCCCCTCGTACTTCACCATGTTTGCTCCTGTGGACTGATTCCAGCCAATGACTAAGTATGGCAGGGAGACTAAGGCAGGCCTGCTCCTGCGAGGCATAGCACTCCTTTGCTGGCTGACTTTGACATAGGGACCCCTTGAATCCTTAGACTATTTACAATCTAGGACACTTTCACCCATTTTTACTTTGTGATCTGCTTCACTCAGGCTTAGACTTGCATCACATTCTGATAACTCTTCCAGTAGTTTTAGGCTTTGTCCGTATATATTTTTGCACACATGTATGTCTTTTAACAAAATCATTGCATGTTTAATAGTCTCTGGGTACCTATTTATTTATCTATTTTTGTGTGGAACCAGATTAGTGCTCTCTCTCTCTGTGTATATTTGCTGTTGAGTCTATTCTGACTCCTGGTTACCCACGTATATGAGGGTAAACGGTGCTATATAGGTTTTTCCAAAGTAGATTGCCAGGCTTGTCTTCCATGGCATCTCTGGGTGGGGTCAACTCCCTCGCTTTTCAGTTGATAGTGCTAAACTGACTGCACTGTCCAGGGACTGACTTTCTCTTTTTGAGTTAAGTAGTCCTGGTGACACGTTGGGCTGCAACCAGCAAGGTCAGCAGTTTGAGATCACCAGCTGCTCCTCGGGAAAAAGACTCGACTTTCTACTCCAGTTTAGAGTCACAGCCTCAGAAACTCACAATGGCAGTCCTACCCTGTCCTATGGGGTCGCTCCAAGTCAGCATCGACTGGATGGAAGGAAGTTTGGAGAGTTTTATGCATGGAGCAAAGTATTATGTTGAATTCTACTTTCCATTGAAGGTATTTTATTCAAAATCCTTCAGGTTTCAGGTATTTTATCCCAAGTACTTCAGATATCTATTTGAATGTTTCTTAAAGTAAAAATTACGGATTTATTATCCACCCACAAAGATAAGACATTTATTAAAGTTTTCATTTCATGCACCTTGAGCAAGTCTATGTAGGATTGTATGGTTCTGAATGAATGGTCTAAGAGAGGGGGCGTCTAGGCAATCCTAGGGTAGGAAACATCCCTGTAGCTGGGTCCTGGGTGTGAGGCAGATATAAAGCGAAGCAAAGGGGAGGAACAGCAGCATGAGGAAAGGCAACAGGCTGAAACAAACTTGTGTGGGTGTGGAGAGAGGGGGAGGGAGCATTGCGGAGTAGGTGGTTTATAGCATATCCTGGAAAACATGTTTGGAGGTGAGATGGAGCTGGACTATCAGGCAGAGGAAACTAGACTGGATGAGGTAGGTGGTGGGGAATTTTGTCTGGTTTGAGAACATTTTTGGTCCTGTGACTTGTCCTTAGGTAAACCTTTGCTGCTGGGTGTTCTGGGAGGCCCATGAGACATTAAGCTGTACTGGGTGCTCCCGAGTCACTTTTGATGTTGAGGAGTGGAAAAGGCTGAGGGTTTCTTGCCAACTATAAAAAAGCCAGGAGTGCAGCCTCAGGGCCACAGTAGCAACAGATGGTGGAAGGTAGGGTCTGTGAGCCTTTCACCTGAGCTGTCGCAAGAGAGTGGGAAGCCAGGATCTTCAAGCTGCGTCCTGAAGGTCAGGCTGAGGTGTTGAATTCAAACAGAGTGGCCCATCAAAGGGGCCACGATGATAAGAATGGAGATATCAGGAAAGATGAGTGTGTGGGGAGCAAGCCAATGGAAGGAGTGTTTCAGAGCACAGTACTGCTCAGTCCCTTTGAAGAGATGTCAACGGGATGGAGCAGAACGTGCCCGGGAAGGGTTATAAGGCTTAAGAAGGGGCCATCTTGCCATCAGGAGCTCGAATGCTGTGGGTGCAAGAGGAAGAATTGAGTGAGGTATGTCCTGAGTAGAGAAAGGTCATAGGACAGTGACTTAAAAAGAGTGGAGAAGAAGGCAAAGCCTTTCTTCCCTCTTCGTTGCCCCTGTGGGTTCCCAAGGCTATACATCTTTTATTTTTTATTTGGGTGAAAGCTTAAAAAACAATCTTGTTTTTCTAAATTAAAAAAATCATTTTATTGGAGGCTTGTATAACTCTTTTCACATTCCATACCTCCATCCATTGTGTCAAGCACATTTGTACATTTGTTGCCATCATCATTCTCAAAACATTTCTTTCTACTTGAGTCCTTGGTAGCAGCTCCTATTTTTTTCCTCTCCCTCTCCCATCCTTCCTTCAAACTTGTTTTTCATTCAACAATTAGTGCACATTCTGATTCACGGCACTGATTACAATCCCCACAGTATAAGAATACTGTGTTCACGTCCTCTCTGTATGTACGTTTTCATCTGTCTTTCTTCCTGTCTCTTCCTGCCTCCTCAGCTTTATCCCTGAGCAAATGATGCTCCTTTGATCATGTATGGTTGTTAGTTCTAAGGAGTGCTGATCACCTGGTTGAAAGTCGAGGGCATGGGGTGGGGTGGAAGTTCAACCCCAGGCTTGTCTGAGGGCTGTAGTCTGGGGATTCCACCAGAAGAGGGACCCTTAATTTGGTCTGGATACCCTTGTTGAAGTATAAAGGCTTGTCTAGAACTCAGGCGAGCCAGAAGGTTATCTGGCTTCTAGTTTTCGACCTGAGTGAGCACATGAAATATCTGTTCAGTAGACTCTCAGTAGCACAAAGCTGGAAGAGAGAGTGACATTAATGGGAATGTATGAGAGAAAGGCTAAACTCACTCAGGTGATCCTAACCAGTCACAGGTACAAAGCCCAGGACAATGGTTCAACATTTTATCAGGAGGTATTCAGGATGCAAGGTCCAACACTCATCGATACACATGAACAAGATTGGCGAGATTGGAACAGGGTTGTTTTTATTTTTAATCATTTTATTGAGATCTCATACAAGTCATCACAATCCATCCATCCATCCATTGTGTCAAGCACCTTTGTACATTTGTTGCCATCATCATTCTCAAAACATTTGATTTCTACTTGAGCCCTTGGTATCAGCTCCTCATTTCCCCCCTCCCTCCCCGCTCCCCCTGCCTTATGAACCCTTAATAATTTATAAATTATTATTATTTTGTCATATCTTTCACTGTCCACCATCTCCCTTTACCCACTTTTCTATTGTCCATCCCCAGGGTGGAGGTTATGGGTAGATCCTTATAATTGGTTCCCCCTCTCAACCCTGCCTTCCCTCCACCCTCCTGGTATCGCCACTCTCAGCCCTGGTCCTGAAGGGATCATCTGTCCTGATTCCCTGTGTTTCCAGTTCCTATCAGTACCAGGTTTAGCGTAGTCCAAGTGAAGGCAGAATTGGTAGTGTATAGAGGCAACTACCCTTTTATTTCAAACCCAGCACTATGGCCATTGAAGTACAATTCTATAGGGACCAGCACTATGCCAGGCCTAACACTCTTACTATTTTAAGTTTTCTATTGTGTGCCTCGCTCCCCCCAGGTTAGATGATTTCCATGGGCTGCACACACAGCAGTACTCAAAACACTCACTGCCATCAAGTCAATGCAGACTCATAGCAGCTCTTTGAGATAAGGTAGCCCTGCTCCTGTGAGTTTCTGAGACTGTAACTCTTTACAAGAGTAGAAAGCCCAATCTTTCTACCATACAGCAGTTAATTGCCTGGTAAATCTTCCCTGAGCCGATTGAAATGTGATGAGCATGGGTGTGTTTACCCTTAATGCAGTGGCTAATCTTTCAGGCATAATCCCAAACCAGAAAGGTGGAGGCAAATGGCCAGTGGTAGAAGCCAAGGGATCAAGTTTAATTTATCTCTCATCCCATCTAGCCCTCATTTGCTTGAGACCCAGAGGGAGTGCTTGTCCTCTCTTTTAGGTCTGCTTCTAAGGGTTGTGGCTCTCTCAGTGAGGTGTGCCTTCCCAACCTGGTGTTATGTGGAGCAGTCATATGGAGTTAGGCTCCAGGAGCAGACACCTGGAGTTAGGATGAAGAAGAAGATGAGGAGGAGGAGGAGTGCGTGAAAGAGACTGAAGGTGACTGGGAGTGACAAAAGGGATCTCAGTATTTGGGGTGCTCACTGCCTACCTGAAAGAGAGGGACAACTAGTCCATTAGGGTACACAGCTAAATTATGTCCTCAACCTGGTGGGGAATTTTACAGAAGAACCAACAAAACAAAACACACACATTGCTGTTTAGCCAATTCTGCCTCATAGCGACCCCAAAGGGCAGGGTAGAGCTACCCTTGTTGTTTTCCATGGCTATAAATCTTTTATTTTTTTTTGTTGGGCACAAGCTTACAATAAAAATTTGTTTTTTTCCCCATTAAACAATTCATACACATTCATGGCACTGATGGCAATCCCCACAAGAGAAGAACACGTTTTTCACCTCCCTGTGTGTATGGTTTTCACCTGTCCTTCCTTATCTCTTCCTGCCCTCTGAGCTTTAAGCCTGAGCAAAAGCTGCCCCTTTGATCATGCATGGTTGACAGTTCTGTGGAGTGTACATTAGAGGCTTATCATCTGACTGAAAGTTGAGGGTGGGGGAGTTCAACTCCAGGTTTGAAGGTTGTCTGTGGGCCATAATCTCAGGATTCCACCAGCCTTGATCAAACCAGTCAGACTGGCCTTTATTGTTTTGAGTTTTTTCCCATATCTTCCTCTCAATCTATGAGTGTGTGTGTGTGTGTGTAAAAATCTCAAGGAATCAGAGAAATATTGTGTTTCATCGGTGTTATACTGCGCCCTGGTTGACTCATCCCTCCCTGTGACCTCTCTGTAGGGGGATGTTCCATTATCTACAGATGGGCTTTGGATCTCTGCTCTGAACCCCCTCATTTTCAAAAATATATTTTTGTTTGTTATGGGTCTTCTGATGCCTGTTACCTGGTCTCTATGACACCTGATAATCACACTGGCTGGTGTGCTCCTTCCACGTGGACTTGTTACTACTCTGTTGGATGGCCGCTTGTTTAACTTCAAGCCTTTAAGACCCCAGATGCTATATCATTTGTTAGCTGGGCACCATCAGCCTTCTTCACCACATTGGTTTATGCATCCATTTTGCCTTCAGTGATACTCAGGAGGAGGAGCATCACAGAATGCCAGGTTGTTAGAACAAAGTGTTCTTGTATTGAGGGAAGATGTGATCAGAGGCCCAAAGTCTGTCCACTCAGTTTATTGCCATATAAATATATGTACATAGGTCAGTACCTCTATTTGTATGGATTAATGTATTTACATATGCTTATGCCTCTATCCAGAGCTTTGCTTCCTAGATCCCTCCTCTATTTCCTTTTACATTTGTCCTGCCCCACAATCAAGTTCCCCCAACTTTTGCCTCTTAGTATTTTCTCTCAGCTAGATTGTTGTTGTTTCACCACCCCCAGGATCTCTACATTCTCCTTGTTGTTGATTTTAATTTCCTAGTTGTTTCCCTGTCTTTGGCGCTGTTTGCTCACTGCATTCTTCCTCCACCACCTTCTCCGCCCAAGTCACTCCAGGACCATTGATCCCGTTGCCTTCTCTTCAAACTTGTTTCCATGCCTATCTTATATAAGTAGGCAAACCAATAAAGTAGGCAAAACAATAATGGCATAGACCAAACAAAAAGAAAACCAAAGATTGAAAAAAGGAAAGAAAAAAAAAAAACTCCAACAATATACTTAATTCTAGGTGTGTCCACTGACCTTTCCCCCTTTTTTATCATCAAATTAATGACAGTTGCATTTTATTAGGCATTTACTGTTCTAAACATTGTATTTGATTTCTATAAACCCCCCCCCCAACATTTCCAATCCCAACTATGTGGACACCTCTCCCTCCCCCCAGAAGAATTTATTTCAGAGGACAGCACTGAATCTGCAGCTCCAGAAGAGGGACATGTCTGATCAGAGCACACGGGAGCAAATGAAGGGGGAGAAAGAGAGACTAGAGCACATCCTGGCACATCAAGCTATGACAAAGAGATTCCTGCTCAGAGCAGCCAATTCACAGAGAAAACCACATTGCTGGCCTCACTATGAGACAGACCTCCCTCACTGACCCATAGCCCTACAGGGGACACTACTGGTGATACGGTGTGGGAATTCCACCTGATCTGATCCCATCGCACTGAGGCAAAACACTAATGGTGTACAGAACAGCAAGGGGAACAGAGCAACGAAGTCCCCAGGGAATACCAAAAATAGATTTTGGGGCCAGGGCTTGGTGCCCTATTAGACTCAACAGGAAAACACCCCTAAAGGCCAAAAAACAGTCCTTGTATTAAGTACAAGCTTTCTTTCTTGTTGTTGTGGGTTTTTTTGGTCATTGGCTTATGTTTTGTTTTATTTTGTTGCTTGGTCTTGCTCTGTCTTGTTTTTGTGCATGTTATTATCTCCGCAGCTCTGTTTAAATAAGATAGGCTGGATGAACAATCTGGAGGAGAAAACAATGGGACCGACAGTTCTTGGGGGCGGGGGGACATAGGAGAGTAGGAGGTGGGGGAAAAGGTAGTGGTGTTAACAAACCCAGGGACAAGGGAACAACAAATGATCCAAATCAGTGGTGAGGAGGGTGTAGGAGGCCTGGTATGGCATGATCAAGGGTAATGTAACCAAGAGGAATTATTTAAACCCTAATGAAGGCTGAACATGGATAGTGGGACAAGAGGAAAGTCAAAGGAAATAGAGGAAAGAGCTAGGAGGCAAAGGTCATTTATAGAGGTTAAATACAAGCATGTATATATGTAAATATATTTATATATGAGGATGTGGAAATAGATCTATGTGCATATATTTATAGGGTTAGTATTAAGGTAGCAGAAGAACATTGGACCTCCACTCAAGTACTCCCTTAATGCAAGAATGCTTTGTTCTATTAAACTGGAATTCCATGATGTTCACCTTCCTGACACAATCGCTGAAGACAAAATGGGTGTATAAGCAAATGTGGTGAAGAAAGCTGATGGTGCCAAGCTATCAAAAGATAGAGTGTCTTGGGTCTTAAAGGCTTGAAGGTAAACAACCATCTATCTAGCTCAGAAGCAACAAAGCCCACATGGAAGAAGCACACCAGTCTATGTGCTCACAAGGTGCCGAAGGGATCAGTTATCAGGCATCAAAGAACAAAATATTATATCATTGTGTTCTTACCTCCCTGATACGATCACTGAAGACACATGGGCGCATCAGCAAATGTGGTAAAGAAAAACCGATGGTTCCTGACTATCAAAAGATAGAGCATCTGGGGTCTTAAAACCTTGAAGGCAAACAAAAGGCCATCTAACTCAGAAGCAACAAAGCCCACAGGGAAGAATCACACCCACCTGTGTGGTCACGAGGTGTGGAAGGGATCAGGTATCAGGTATCAAAGAACAAAAAATATCATTGTGAATGAGGGGGAGTGCGGAGTGGAGACCCAAAGCCCATATATAGGCAACTAGACATGCCCTTATAGAAGGGTCACAGGGAGGAGAGAAGCCAGTAGGGTACAGTGTAGCAATGATGAAACACAACTTTCCTCTAGTTCTTAAATGCTTCCTGCCTCTCCCACCATCATGATCCCAATTCTACTTTAAAAATCCAGCTAGATAAGAGGGAATACACTGGTAAAATTAGGAACTGAAAACACAGGGAATCCAGGACAGATGAACTCCTCAGGACCAATGGTGAGAGTGGTGATACTGGGAGGGTGAAGAGGGGTGCGGTAGAAAGGGGGAACAGATTACAAGTATCTACATATAACCCCCTACCTGGGGGATGGACAACAGAAAAGTGGGCGAAGGGAGACAGTGTAAGACATGACAAAATAAAAATAATTTATAAATTATGAAGAGTTCTTGAGGGAGGAGGGGTAGGGAGGGAGGGGAAAATGAGGGGCTGATACCAAGGGCTCAAGTAGAAAGCAAGTGTTTTGAAATGATGAGGGCAACAAATATACAAAGGTGCTTGGTACAATGGATATATATATATATATATATATATATATATATATATATATATGTTGTGATAAGAGTTGTATGAGGCCCCAATAAAATGATTTTTAAAAATAATTTAAAATCATTTTATTGGGGTTTGTACAACTCTTATCACAACCCATACGTACATCAATTGTGTAAAGCACATTTGTACATTCATTGCCCACATCATTCTCAAAACATTTGCTCTCCACTTAATCCCTTGGCATCAGCTCCTCATTTTCCCCCTTCCTCCCTGCTTCCCCCTCCCCCTCCCTTGTGAATCCTTGATAATTTAGAAATTATTATTTTGTCATATCTTGCGTAGTCTGATCTCTCCCTTCACCCACTTTTCTGTTGTCCATCCCCCAGGGAGGAGGTTATATGTAGATCCTTGTAATGGGTTCCCCCTTTCCACCCCACCCTCCCTCTACCCTCCTGGTATCGCCACTCTCACCACTGGTCCTGAAGGGATCATCGGCCCTGGATTCCCTGTGTTTCCAGTTCTTATCTGTACCTGTGTACATCCTCTGGTCTAGCCAGATTTGTAAGGTAGAATTGAGATCACGATAGTGTGGTGGGGTGGGGGCTGGGTGGGAGGAGGAAGCATTTAGGAACTAGAGGAAATTTGTATGTTTCATTGTTGCTACACTGAACCCTGACTGGCTTGTCTCCTCCCTGCGACCCTTCCGTAAGAGGATGTCCAATTGCCTATAGATGGTCTTTGGGTCCCCACTCTGCACTTACCCTCATTCACAATGATATGATTTTTTGTTCTGATCATGCCTGATACCTCATCCCTTTGACACCTCATGATTGCACAGGTTGGTGTGCTTCTTCCATGTGGACTTTGTTGCTTCTGAGCTAGATGGCCACTTGTTTACCTTCAAGCCTTTAAGTCCCCAGGTGCTCTATCTTTTGATAGCCTGGCACCATCAGCTTTCTTCACCACATTTCCTTATGCACCCATTTGTCTTCAGCGATCATGTTGGGAAGGTGAGGATCATGGAATGCCAGTGTAATAGAACAAAGTGGTCTTGCATTGAGTAAGTACTTGAGTGGAGGCCCAATGTCCATCTGCGACCTCAATACTAAATCTATAAATATATGCACATAGATCTATTTCTCCATCATCATATATGAATATATGTACATATGTATATGCCTGTATTTAGACCTCTATAAATGCCCATTGCCTCCTAATTTCCCCCTCTATTTCCTTTTACTTTCCTTTCATTCCACTATCATGTTCAGTCTCCATCTGGATTTCAGTAATTCCTCTTGGTTACATTGCCCTTGTTCAATCCCTACCAGGTCTCTTACACCCTCCTTGCCACTGATTTTGAATCACTTGTGTCTCCCTTGTCCCTGAGTTTGTTAACACCACTTCCCTTTCCCCATCTCCCCCTCTCCATGTCCCCCTGGAACTATTGGTCCCGTTGTTTTATCCTCCAGATTGTTTATCCAGCCTATTTATCTGGATAGACCTGTAGAGATAATAATATGCACAAAAATTAGACAAAACACAAAATAATATGCACAAACCCCAAGCAATAAAATAAAACAAAGCAACAACAAAAAACCCATGTCAAAAAAGAAAAACCTGTAACTAGTTCAAGGTTTGTTTGTTGACCTTTAGGAGTGTTTTCTGGTTGAGTCTGATGGAGTGCCATGACCTGGCCCCAAAGTCTATTTTTGGTACTCCCTCAGGACTTCCTCGCTCTGCTCCCTTTGATGTTCTGTTGCATGCTCTTACTGTTTAGCTTCAGTGTGGTGGGATCAGATCAGGCACAATCCCCACACAGTGTTTCCAGTGTTGGACCTGTAGGGCTATGAGTCAGTGAGGGGTGTCATGTCTCATAGTGGGGCCAGCCATATGGTCCTCTCTGTGCATGGCTGCTCTGAGTAGGGATATCATCCTTAAGGCTTAGTGGGCCAGGATATACTCCACTCTCTCTTCCTTTTATTAATCTCCACCTTCATGGCATGGTGATCCGAGAAGGACATCTGAGCAATCTCTATGTGTTTGAATTTATTCAGGATCAATTTGTGTTCCAGCATGTGTTCTATTTTAGAAAATGAGCCACAAGCACTTGAAAAGAATGTGAATTTATTTTGTGTTTGGATGGAAAGCTCTATATGTGTTTATCAGGTCCAGTTGCCTAATTGTAGTGTTTAGCTCTGTAGCCTCCATGCTGAGCTTCTTCCCCTGTGATCTATTTTTCTCTAATAGTGGTGTACTAAAGCCATCTACTATGATTGTTGAGTCTGTGACTTCTTTTGTCATTTTTTGAATAGTTTGATGAATTTCTCAGGTCTCTAGTTAGGCATGCATATATTTATTATGCTCATTGACTCCTGGTTTACTAATCCTTTGAGCATTGCATAGTGCCCTTCCTTGTCTCTCTTTATGGTTTGAACCTTGAGGTCAATTTTGTCAGAGATTAGGATTGCAACCCTTGCTTTTTTTATATTGCTATTTGCCTGGTATATTTTCTGTCAGCCTTTTATTCTTAGTCTATTTTTGAGCTTAAGATATGTCTCTTGCACACAACAGATTGATGGATTATGTTTTCTGAGCCAGTCTGCTAGCCTTTTTATTTTCGTGTATGGATTGAGTCCATTGGCATTTAGAGTTATCACATCTGTGGATTCATTGCTGTCATCTTGCGCCTTTTGTGTTGGGTGTTTCTCTTTTTCCTTGAAGTTGGAAAATTTAACTATTATATGTCTTGGTGAGTTCTTCTTCGCATTTAGCCTAATTGGTGCCCTTTCTGCTTCCTGTATGAGTGTCTGATTCTCATTCATCAAGGTGGGAAAGTGCTTCAAGCTATTACATTGCTAATTTAGCTGTCAACTTCTTTGTTGTGTCTTGTTCCGGTAGACCAATTATTGCAATATTGTTCCTTTTCATAGCATCTGTAATTGATCTCAAGTTTTCTTCCACCTCTTTTATTATCTTTTTGACTATCTCTCTCTTTTGCTGAGGTCTTCCTATTATCTTTGAGATCACTGATACAATTCTCAACCTCCTCTAATCTGTTCCTGAGATCTGTGATCTTGTGTGTAGCTTCTATTACCTAATCCACTAGCCCTTGTTTTTTTCTTTGGGTGCATGGACTTCATCCCTCTATCACGGACTTCATTCCCTTTATTGTGGACTTCATCTCCTCTATCATTGCATCCTTATTCTGCATTGCTTCCCTCATCTCCTGTATTATTCCTAGTAGCATTCTGAAAATTTCTTTTTGTGGCAGATCCACGTCTGATTCTTCTATGGGTGTTGTTAGCTCTGCTGTTGTGACTTGTCTTTCTTGTTTTCTTGTTGGGAGTGTTGCGGTATGCTGTTGTTTGCATGACAATTTCGTAGAGCTGGGTGCCATGTTCCTGGGTGACCAAGGGACCCTGTGCTCTTTCTCTGTGTGACTGTTAAGGGTGTTTTCGAGTGCTGCCTGTGGCCTGGTGGGTTGATCTGCTGTGTAGGCAGGGTGCTGTGGTGACTCTAGCCAACAGCGATAAGGGGCCTCAGAGACTAAGAGAGCCTGGTGACTGTATGTATGCCCCTGGGCTGAGTTGTTCTGGGCTGCCAGGCCATGGTTTGCAGCCTTTAAAAAAAGGCACCTAATAGAAGACAATTGTGGGGAGGCCTTGATGCCATGAGAGGGGTTGCTGAGCAAAAGGTGGGGAACAGCCCCACTGCCACTGGTGCAGGTATGGTTGGGGGAACCTCCACATGATGGAGGTGCTGGGTACTGGTGGGGGCTGCTGTCCCTGCCAAAGGCAGGGAGCACCACTCTGGCATGGGACAGGCTGCTGCTGTTGTGTGTGTCAGGAGGGAAGGAGCTCTAGGTGTAGTGATAAGGCTAAGGGGGGAGAGATTGGCGACGGTGGCCACAGTGGGGTCTGAGGTAGTGTGGTTGTAATGGGTGGGGGTCCCAGGGACCAGGTTGCTGATTCTCTGGGTTCTGGAGCAAGGCTAGATGTGGAAGAAACATGCCTTCTGGACCAAGGATGTACCCTTTGAGCAATGGGCTAGGAGAGGTGCAGCTGGGGAAGTGACTGGTGTAGGCGCAGCAGCTGCAGGGGTGGAGGTGTTTCAGGAAATGGTGCGGAGGGCCCCCACAGCTGCAGGTGACAAAACTTACTGCAGGTGGACTGCAGGTTGGACCCTGGGGTGATGGGTGGGTGGTGGGAAGTACCAGTGCTTGGCAGCAGATCACCACCATGTGGAGGGAGGGGAACAGTGGGAGAAGGGAGTAGCTCTCATAGGGGAGTGCTGTGAGCAGACAGCTGCTATGTGGTGGTCCAGCCGTGGCTATTGGGAACTCAGCAGAGCAGTCATCCAGCTCCTGGTGAGGTACCAGGCCTGGGAGTGGGGGTGGGGGGAACAATTGGCGGTTGGTGATCATGGTGGCGTGCAGAAGCAGCATTGCTGGCACGGGCTGGGAAATCCCTGGCATCAGGTCACAGATCTCCGGGGCTCTGGGGCAAGGCAGATGTGGGGGAGGGTCACCTCCTGGACAGTGGAAGCATTCCAGGTTGTTGTGGGGACATTTTCACTTATCAGAATCCTCCCACTCATCCTCCTGGACACTGACTCATGGATGGCCATGGAGCTCTCAGTATGGGCTGCTTATCTGGGTGCCATCTTGCCTCTCTTCCTTTAAAATTTTTTTTAACAATAGTGGGATCATGCAATATTTTTCCTTTTCTGATTGACTAATTTTACTCAACGCAATATCCTTCATGTTCTGAGGTGTTTTGCAGATTCATCATTAGCCTTTAACATAGCACACTAGTCTACTGTGTGTAAGTCATAGTTCGTTTATCCATTCATCTACTGATGGGAACTTAGGGTTTTTACATCTTTGGCTACTGTGGATAATACTGTGATTATTGTTATGTCATTGTTGTTATAATATTGTTATGCACTTATCCCTGTGTCATGGCTCTTATATCTCTAGGTTATTGTATATCTAGTAGTGGTATTACTAGATCATTTGGTATTTGTATTTTAAAAATTTAAGAAAATTCCATTCCATTGTTCACAGTGGTTGGGTCATTTTACAGTCCTACTGGCAATGCCTAAGGGTTTCAGATTGTCCACACTCTGGCTAGCGAATCTTGTTTTTAAAATTGTGCTGTTAATGCTTGGGTGAGATGATATCACATTGTTGTTTTGATTTTTATCTCTAATGGCTAATGAACCAATAAAAGTCCACAAGACCCAAAATATGGCCTTAAGTTTGTTATTACTGTTGTCCGATGCCAACGAGTCCACTCTGACTCCTAGTGACCCAACGTGCAACAAACACAGCCAAACACCACCTGGTGTTGCACTACCCTTAAAACTGTTATGTTTGAGCCCATTGTTGTAGTCACTGTGTCAATCCATCTCTTGGAGAGACTTCCTCTTCTTCACTGCCCCTCCAATCTCACAAGCATATCGCCTTCCTCCAGGTACTAGTCTCTCCTGATAACATGTCCAAAGTACGTGAGACAAAAGTTTCCCCATCCCTGCCTCTAAGGAGCTTTTGGTTGTACTTCTTCCAGGCCAGGGTCTGTTGAGTCGCTTAGCAGTCCATGACACTTTCAATCTTCTTTGTGGACACCACAATTCAAATGCATCAGTTTTTCTCCAGTCTTCTTTGTTCCATGTGCTCCTTTCACATGTATATGCAGTGATTGAGAATTTTTTGTCTTGGGCCAGGGGCAACTTAATCCTCAAAGTAACATCCTTACTTTAAGGTTTTAACCTAATGCAATGTATCATTTGATCTCTTGACTGCTGCTTCCACAAGTGTTGATTGTGGATCCAAGCAACAAATTCCTTGACAATTTCAATCTTTTCTCTACTTATCATGATATTGCCTGTTGGTCCAGTTGTGAGGTTTGGTCTTCTTTACATTGGGTTGTAATCCATGCTGATCTTCATCAGTAAGTACTTATCTTCACTTTTTAGCAAGTAAGGTTGTATCATCTACACATCTCAGGTTGTTAATAAACCTTCCTCCAATATGAAGAAGAGAATGGCATGAGGACTGGTGAAAGACTCATTAACAACCTGCAACATGCCAATGATAACACAACCTTGCTTGCTGAAAGAGAAGAGCCCTCAAAGAACTTTCCAATGAAGATCAAAGAATGCAGCTTTTGTTGGATTGCAATTCAATGTGAAGCAAATAAAAATCCCCACAAATGGATCAATAGACAATAGCATGATAAATGGAGAAAAGAGTGAGGTGTCAAGGATTTCACTTTACTTGAATACACAGTCAGTGCTCATGTAAGCAGCAGTCAAGAAATCAAACAATACATGGCAATGGGAAAATCTGATGCAAAAGACTTTTTAAAAATACCCAGCCTGATGTATTTCCCACATGCCTAATGTACATGTGAAAACTGGACAATGAATAGGGAAGACTACAAAATAATTGATGCTATTGGTGAAAAACATGAACAATATGAAGGACTGCCAAAAGAACAAAACAAATCTGCAGTTGGAAAAAAGTACAACCAGAATACCCCTTAGAAACAAGGATGACTTTGTCTCAGGTACTTTGGACATGTGATCAGGAAGGACCAGCCCCTGGAAAAGGACATCATGCTGGGCAAATTAGAGGGGCAGTGAGAAAGAGATGGAGGGACATAGTGATGGTATGAGGTCAGATTATAAAAGACACTGTGATTTCCCTTTTTGGTGAATTTTTCTGTCTCACTCACATCTCTTGTTCTAGGGGAAGCCAGCTGCTTAATAATCAGCAACTCCAGGAAGACAGAGAAAAGGTTACATGGTGAGGAACTGAAGCCTCCTACCATCAACCACAAGATTGAGCTTGGAAGAATCTGCTCCAGTCCTTTCAGATGATTACAGCCTCTGCTGACAGCTTGATTGTAACCTCATTATAGACATGGAGGCAGAGCTACTTAGCTAAATTGTCCCCAAAGTCCTGTCTCCCAGAAACTGTGTGAGATGATGTTTGCTGATTTTAGCTGTGAAGTTTTTTTAAAAACTATTTATTTACATTTTATTAGGGGCTAATACAACTCTTATCACAATCCATACATATACATACATCAATTGTATAAAGCACATCCATACATTCCCTGCCCCAATCATTCTCAAAGCATTTGCTCTCCACTTAAGCCCTTTGCATCAGGTCCTCTTTTTTTCCCCTCCCTCCCCTCTCCCCCCTCCCTCATGTGCCCTTGGTAATTTATACATCGTTATTTTGTTATATCTTGCCCTATCCGGAGTCTCCCTTCCCGCCCTTCTCTGCTGTCCCTCTCCCAGGGAAGAAGTCACATGTGGATCCTTGTAATCAGTCCCCCCTTTCCAACTCACTCACCCTCCACTCTCCCAGCATCGCCCCTCACACCCTTGGTCCTGAAGGTATCATCCACCCTGGATTCCCTGTGCCTCCAGCCCTCATATGTACCAGTGTACAGCCTCTGCCCTATCCAGCCCTGCAAGGTAGAATTCGGATCATGGTAGTTGGTGGGAGGAAGCATCCAGGATCTGAGGGAAAGCTGTGTTCTTCATCGGTACTACCTCGTACCCTGACTGACCCATCTCCTCTCCTAAACCCCTCTATGAGGGGATCCCAATTGGCAGACACTTGGGCCTTGGGTCTCCACTCTGCACTTCCCCCTTCATTTAATATGGTATATATATATATATATATATATATATATATATATATATATATATATATATATATATATATATATATATATATATATACCTATATATACACACACATATATATACATACACACATATATCTTTTTTTTTTTTTGCATGATGCCTTATACCTGGTCCCTTGGCACCTCGTGATCGCACTGGCTGGTGTGCTTCTTTCATGTGGGCCTTGTTGCTTCTGAGCTAGATGGCCGCTTGTTCACCTTCAAGCCTTTAAGACCCCAGACACTATCTCTTTTGATAGCCGGGCACCATCAGCTTTCTTCACCACATTTGCTTATGCACCCATTTGTCTTCAGCGATCCTATCATGGAGGTGTGCTGTCAATTATATGATTTTTTTGTTCTTTGATGCCTGGTAACTGATCCCTTTGGGACCACTCGATCACACAGGCTGGTGTGTTCTTCCATGTGGACTTTGTTGCTTCTGAGTAGCTGTGAAGTTTTATAACTAATTTACATTGAGGGGAAGGAGCCAGCAATTGGACTGAAAAAGAATGACCAGAGAGGTGGGATGACAACCTGGTATTCCTGGATGGGTAAACTATGCCTCTCTCTTCATACTGGGATAGTTTGAGTAAGGCTAGGAAAAAAAAAAAAACAAAGCCAAAGGGAGCTACCAGCCATGGTGTCCATTCTGCCAGACTCTCTGTTGTGAATCGGCATCCTATGAGCTTGGTGAAGTTGGCTAGGTGAAATTCCACTGCCTCAAAGACTGTCCTCCTTTCCCATTGCCCTGTTGGATCAGGAAGTTTACTCACAAATAATCAAACACAACAAAATCAAGTTGTTGGTGGTGTTAGATGTCATCGAGTTAGTTCTGGCCCATAGAGACCCCGTGTCCAACAGAAGGAAACATCTCCTGGTCCTGCATCATCCTCACAATTGTTCCTGCTTGAGCCCATTGTTGCAGCCAGTATGTCACTCTGTCTCGTTGAAGGCCTTTCTTTCTTTCTTTCTTTCTTTCTTTCTTTCTTTCTTTCTTTCTTTCTTTCTTTCTTTCTTTCTTTCTTTCTTTCTGTTACACTTCTACTTTAATATGTATGATGTCCTTCTGACTACATGATTAAAGTAAATAAGACAAAGTTTCACCATCCCTTCTTTTAAGGAGCTTTCTAGCTATACATCTACAAGATAGATTTGTTTGTGCTTTTGGAAGTCCCTGGTACTTTCTATATTCTTTGCCAGCACCAAAATTCCAGAGTATCATTTGTAGCTGGTTTATACTTGTATAATTTCCTTTTCTTAATAATGTGTCAAATGTTATACCAGTGGATTGATTAATGACACTATCAATAGAATTACCTTATACCCCAGTGGGGTGATCAACAATGATTTTTATCCTATAACAATATGAGGCCCCTAAGGTGAACCAGAGACATATAGAAACCATAGATATATGAATAGATTTTGGGATAGCACTTAATTCTAACCCCAATCTAAGAACAGTTAGTTCATATGACATGACCCTACTCAATGCTTCCAGTCATGGAGAGATCAATATGGGGTTTTAGAGCAAAGTGTGGTAAAGAAATCAGATGGTGCCCAGCTATCAAAAAGAATAGCGTCTGGGGTCTTAAAGCTTGTCTTCAAACAGGCAGTCATCTAAGTGAGATGCCAACTAAGTCCACAGGGAAGCACCACGATAGCCTATGTGAACTGAGGATTCTAAATAAGAAATCTGAAGGAAGGAATGGTGTCAGAGCTTAAGTTGTGAACACACTGTGTGCAGAAGGCTGTGGATGACAGTGGAGCCCAAAATCCATTTGCAGGGACCACACATGGATCGAGGCTCCAGTGACTTCCCTCTGACCATAGTCAAGGAATGTGAATAACCTTCCTGACAGAAAGGACTCGATCATGGCAGATAATTTCCCTTTTTGACCAATTTTAAACTTGTTTCATATTAATAAATAGAAAAGGGAAGGCCGAATACACATACACATAGATTGAGCAGTCGGTGAACCCCCTCGGGCCATGGGGCAGGGACGTGAATCACCTCGCTAATGTGCAGCGCTCTATGGAAAATGGATTGCTGCAGAACCCCCAAAACCCAAAGTAAACCCCCACCATCGAGTCAGTGCTGGCTCATGGTGACCCCACAGGACAGGGTAGAACTGCCCCTGAGAGTTTCCAAGACTCTAACAGTTTATGGACGTAGAAAGCCCATCTTTCTCCCATTACAGAACCAGTTAGGTTAAAATCTAACACTTTTATCATTTCATGTTCCATTTGACCCATATAAATATGTTCTATGCTTTAAAAATATTTTAATTTATTTTCCATTGGGGTTTTTCTCAGGCTTATTTTAAAATGTCCCCGTGTCCCTGTTTTTTGGGTATGTTTTCCAGTATATGAAATCTAGGATCTACAGGGATAGTAACTAGGATGACTGGTTTATTGGGGAGTGGTGTGTATGTGGGAAGTTTGAAGGACATGGGGAGCTGGTAGCAGTGGGTGCAGGAAGGAAGAAAATGTTCCAGAACCAATTGTGATAATAATTGTGCAACCCTCTATGATAAGACCGAACTATTGAGTGGTGTGATATGTGAATTATATGGCAATACAACTATTATATATATAAAAAAACTAAAGTGTGTTGATTATTTTTCATTCTCCCTTATTCTATGTCCAACATTCATAGTCAAAGCCCAACTTTCATGTGCATATAATGCAGTTGAGAATACTATGGTTTGGCCCAGGTAGGTACACCTTACTCCACAAAGTAACCTTCTTGATTTTCAATATTCTCAAGAGGTCTTGTACAGCAGATTTAAATAATACAGTTTGTCTTTTGATCTCTTGATGGCTGTTTCCATGATCATTGATTGTGACTCTGAGCAAGGCAAAATCCTAGACAACTTCAAACTTTTCCCCATTTATCATGATGTTACCTATTGGTCCAGTTGTGAGGTTTTTGCTTTTCTGACATTGAGTTGTGATCCATACTGATGACGGCCATCCTTGATCTTCATCAGCGAGTGCTTCAAGTCCTCCTCATGCTCAACAAGCAAGACTGTGTTATCTGCATATCTCAGGTTGTTAATAAACCTTCTTCTGATCCTAATGCCACATTCTTCTTCATATAATCCAGCTCCTCTGATTATTTGCTCAGCATATAGCTCAAATAAGTATGGTAAGAGGATACAATTCTGATGTACACCTTTCCTGATTTTAAACCATGCAGTATTCCCTTGTCCTGTTTGCAGAACTGCCTCTTGATCCTCATGAGCACAATGAAGTATTCTGGAATTCCCATTCCTCTTAAGGCTATCCGTTGTTTGGTACGAGTCACACAGTTGAATGTCTTAGCATTGTCAATAAAACACAAGTAACACCTTTCTGGTATTTATGCTTTTGGCCAAGAGCAATGATATCTCTTATGCCATGCCTCTTCTGAATCTGGCCTGCACCTCTGGAAGCAATCAGTATATTGCTGCAACTGTTGTTGAATGATTTTCACAAACTTTTATTTGCATGTGATATCAATGATATTGTTCTGTAGTTTAAGCTTTCTGTTGTCACCTTTGTTTGGAATGGATACAAATATGGATCTCTTCCAGTCAGTTGGTCAAGTAGCTATCTTCCAAATTTGCTGGCATAGATGAGTAAGTACTTCTCATGCTTCATCAGCTTGTTGAAACATTTCAATTGGTATTCCATCAATTCCTGGATCCTTGTTTTTGGCTAATGCTTTCAGTGCAGCTTCAACTTCTTCCTTCAGTACCATTGGTTCTTGCTCATATGCCACTTCCTGAAATGGTGGAATGCATTCTAGTTCTCTTTGGTACAGTGACTGTGATGCAGTTTATTTAAGCAATTAATCTCTATGCATATAGGATGACCTTCCCTTTTTGAAAAAAGAGATGAAGGGCTCATTTGAGGCCAGCCATAATAAGACTGCCAACCATAAGGTCTGCAGTTGGAGACCACCAGATATTCTGAGGGAGAAAGATGAGGCTTTCTACTTCAGTAAAAAATTACAGTCAGCCTGTGTGAGCACGAGGTGCTGAAGGGAGTTGTTATCAGGCATCAGAGAACAAAAAAATCATAACATTGTGTGCTCATCTCCATGATACGATCACTGAAGACAAATGGGTGCATAAGCAAATGTGAAGAAAGCTGATGGTGCCTGGTTATCAAAAGATATAGCATCTGGGGTCTGAAAGGCTTGAAGGTAAACAAGTGGCTATCTAGCTCAGAAGCAACAAAGACCACATGGGAGAAGCACTCCAGTCTGTGTGATCACAAGGTGTCGAAGGGTTCAGGTATCAGGCATCATCAGAACAAAAAAATCTTATCATAGTGAATGAGTGGGGAGTGCAGAGTAGAGACCCAAAGCCCATTTGTAGGCCATTGGACATCCCCTTACAGAAGGGTCTCGGGGAGGAGATGAGCCAGAGCCAGTCAGGGTGCGATGTAGCAATGATGAGAAATACAACTTTCCTCTAGTTCCTAAATGCTTCCCCACCCTGCCCACTATCATGATTCCAATTCTACCTTGCAAGTCTGGCTAGACCAGAGGTTGTACACTGGTACAGATAGGAACTGGAAATACAGGGAATCCAGGGCGGATGATCCCTTCAGTACCAGTGATGTGAGTGGCAATACTAGGAGGGTAGAGGGAGGGTGAGTTGGAAAGAGGGAACCGATTACAAGGATCTACATGTGACCTCCTCCCTGGGAGAAGGACAACGGAAAAGTGTGTGACGGGAGACATTGGACAGGGAAAGATATGACAAAATAATAACTTATAAATTATCAAGGGTTCATGAAGGATGGGGAAGTTGGGAGGGAGGGGAAAAAATGAGGACCTGATGCCAGGGGCCTAAGTGGAGAGCAAATGTTTTGAGAATGTTTAGGGCAATGAATGTACAAATGTGCTTTACACAATTGATGTACCTATGGATTATGATAAGAGTTGTATGAGCCCCTAATAAAATGATTAAAAAAATTAGAGTCTTAGAAACCCACAGAGCCACTTCTATTCTGCCCTTCAGGGTTGCTGTGAGTCAGAATCAACTTCATGGAAGTGAGTTTGTCTTTTTTCCCCCTTTGTCTAACGAGGCTTTAAGGAAGAAAGGAGGAAATCCAAGTAGAGGGTAAATTAATCTTAAGTTAATTTTCATGTGACTGATTGAATCATGCACCACCTCCCACCCCAAACTCCAAGCTCACGGCCATCTAGTAGGCAAGTCCTGCTCATAGTGGCCCTGCAGGGTGGGGTGGAACTGCTTCTGTGAGTTTTCCAGGTTGTAAATCTTTACAGGACCGGAGAGCCTAATTTTTCTTCTGCGGGATTGAACAACTGACCTTGTGGTAAGACACCCAACGTGGAATCCACTAAGCCACCAGTGCTCCTTAACTCTGAGCTAGTGTATGGTTAACAAAGAGGAATCTATATGACTCCACAGTTCCTGTGTCTCCACATTGTTTATTTTTCCCAGTTTGGGGAGTACATTCCGTAATGGTCAGTGATCTTTGTGACATTTCCTAATCAGTCTGAGGAATCTGTCACTTAAGATATGTTTTCTTTTCATTAAGGCTCTGTTTGGTTCCAGGTTGTACCCTGTAGGCCACAGAACTCAGGACTCTCTGGCTACTTTCAGTTAGCCAGGACTCCATTCAATGAGACCTGTCTCTTTTAGGCTCAATTTCTGCTTGAATCTTTCACCTCCTTTTTCCCTCCACTCTCCACATAATTTTCCATTGCGGTGTTTATTGCTTCTAGGACTTTCAGCTTCAGAGATTGTACAAATATTTCGTTGTCCAAAGAGGAAAAGAAATCTCCTCTCAGCTAAGTCAGTGACTTGCTGGCTCAGTTTCTCTTTGAGCTTATCCATAAACAAAGAGATTTAACCCTAAGTTCCCCAGTTCTGAGCTGTGCAGTTCTAATGGTAAACTAAAAAACCAACCCAACCAAAAACCCAGAAAAGCAGTTGCTGCTGAATCCATTTAATTCATGGTGTGTCAAGCTATAGCCCATAAGGCTTTTAGACTGTGAATTTTTGGAAGTAGATTTCCAGGTCTTACCTTCCAAGGTGTCACTGTGTAGATTCAAGCTGCCAGACTTTTGGTTTGTACCACCTAGAGACTAGTTATGACAGCAGAAAACTGACAGTTGATCAGTATGTCCAACAGCTGGGGCTCCAGGCCTCTGACGGAGGAGATCCAGAGGGTCCCAAGCAGGGTTGGGAGTAGAGCTCTGGGGTCCTGACTATCAGATGACCTACTTCTTTGCTGGGAGCAAGCTCCCAGCTTTGCACAGTTTGCAGCAACAGGGAAGGTTCTGGTTTGGCAGTAGTGTTGGAATGCCGCTAGCATTGCCAGGCCCGTGTGTGGCTGTGGAACAGGACCGCTCTCTCTGCCAGGACTCCTTTAGAGTCTTCCTCCTTCCCATGCGCTCTGTCTCCAGGAGACCATAACTTGAAATTGGCATGCATTATTTCCATGCATGTTTTTATACTTTTCCTTCCTATGTGGTTGTGTATATGTGTTGTACACGTATTATGTATTTTATTCATTTCCTAGGGTTGCTGTAACAGAATATCATAAACCAGGAGCTTCTAAGAAAAGAAATGTGGTGTCTCACAATCTGGTGGAGGGTGGTCTAAATTCAGTGTTTGCAGAGGCCCGGCCTCTCTAAAATCGCTCGAGCAACATCCTTCCTTGTCTCTTGGGCAGCCTTGGGTGTTCCTTGGTTGTACTGGCCTCATGATTTGTTCACAGATGGATGCTTTCCTTCTGTTTCTCTTGCTCTCCCTCTGTTTCCTTTTATAAGACACCTCTCAGGTTAGAGCCATCATACTTTGATATGGCACTACGTTACCTCAACTGAGAACATCCTTCAAGACCCGTATTTTCAAACAAGTTCATCCACAAATTGTTGTTGTTAGGTGCTATTGAGTCAGTTCTGACTCACAGTGACTCTATGTGCAACATAGAGTCTGGTCCTTTGCCTTGTTCACAATTGTCAATCTATTCCATTCAAGGTCTTCCTCTTTCCCCTCAATCCTCTACTTTACAAAGCATATGTCTTTCTTCAGGGACTAGTCCAGAACAGTCAGCATTTTGAATCTACTAGCCACCTCATAGGAGAAAGGTGTGGCAGTCTGCTTCCATAAAGATTTTCAACCTTAAAACCGCTCTGGGCAATTCAACTCATCCTCTAGGGCAGCGGTTCTCAACCTGTGGGTTGCAATCCCTTTGGGGGTCAAATGACCCTTTCACAGGGGTCGCCTGATTCATAACAGTAGCAAAATTATAGTTATGAAGTAACAACGAAAATAATTTTATGGTGTGTGTGGGGGACTGCATTAAAGGGTCCTGGCATTAGGAAGGTTGAGAACCACTGCTCTAAGGTCTTTATGAGTCACAACTAAAAAATATTACCCTGAGATTAAAATTAATCCAAATGGATCACACCTCTTAGCATCAAGTTTCTCATGACGTCTTTGTTTCTCTCTCTCTAACCATTTCTCTTGAAGCCGAAGCCAAGAAGTCAAAGGGCGCATCGCATTGGATAAATACACTGAACAAGACATCTTTAAAATGTTAAAAAAACAAGGATGTTACTTTGAAGACTAAAGTGAGCATGACCCAAGCCATGGTATTTTCTTTTTAAAAAATTATTTTATTGGGGGCTCATACAACTCTTATCACAATCCATACACACATCAATTGTGTAAAGCACATCTGCACATTCATTGCCCTCCCTCGTTTCCTTTCTCCCTCCCTCTTTCCCTCCCCCTCCTCCATAATTTGATTCCATAAATACTGACCCAGTTGTGAATTCTTAGGTTGATTAACCATCCCGGTGTGCCCGGAATTTTCTCAGTTCTAGCACGGAAATGTCCATACCCTGGAAGATCCTTCGGTTCTGGGTATACCAGCATGATTGGTCACAGGGATGTGGACTGAGCTCTAGACCACCAGAGAGGTGGGTTAGATGAACCCCTTGCTTTGAGGATGGGGAGGAATCTCAGAGAGCTACAGGAGTACTTTAAAGGCTACAGAGGAGAGGCTTGTGAACAAACAGATTTTGATAGAACACATTAAGTGTGGGAAAGGAAGCACACTCAGCTCAGTACAGCACCGTGTGGGAATGGAAATCGGCGGGGGAGGAAGGGCATTAGGGTTAGGTTATAAAGAACTGGTAGAAGTAGCCACAGGTTTGGGGTTGAGGGAGAAAGGTAGCGTTCTAACAGAGGCAAAAGCCAGTTTTTCTTCTTCCTCATAGTTACCATTTCACTCCTAATTTTGTGTGGCTCTGATTCTCTTTCTCATGTGTAAGATCCTTTCAAATATGAAGTCTTAGAGCAAGATGAGGCCTTGCTCAACTGTCTCATTGACTGAGGGAAACCTACTTGCCTGAGAGCACAGTGATGCAAGTTCATGCAAGAGATTTGCCTGTAATTTGGCTCCCCAGTCCAGTGTGTTGCTCAAATCATTCATTCTAGGCACCTGAACTTGATCTCTTAGCCAAAGGCCATCAGGCTGCTGTGAAGGCAGAGTCCAGCTGTCTGAATGGAAAATGGCCTGCTTCCAGCCTTCCTGCTTTTGCCCTGCCCTGTTCACATTCTTAATAGCCCAAATCCTTTTCCTTCACTTCACACATGCCCAGGCTCAGACACCAGCCGTCAGCAGCGGGGGTCATTCTGAAGCAAGTACATTTTAGTGGAACAAACTGTTCAGAAGGCAAAGAAGTTCCAGAATCCAGGACTAAATTCTATGCCACTTATTCTCTTTTCGTTGACTACCACTATATCCTAAGACAACTATAAGAATATTAAACTGAAATATTCTAAATGTTCAGTGTGGGAGATAGCTACTTTACACACATTATCTCATTAAATCTTCCAAACAACCTCATTAAGCAGTTATTTCTATGTCTCCGTTTACGATTAGCTTGGATCCACAATGAATGCTCATGGAAGCCGAAGCCAAGAAGTCAAAGGGCGCATCGCATTGGAAACATACACCAAACAAGACATCTTTAAAATGTTAAAAAACAAGGATGTTACTTTGAGGACTAAAGTGAGCATGACCCAAGCCATGGTATTTTCTTTTTTAAAAAAAATCATTGTATTAGGGGCTCATACAACTCTTATCACAATCCACACACACATCAATTGTGTAAAGCACATTTGTACATTCATTGCCCTCATCATTCTCAAAACATTTGCTCTCCACCTAAGCCCCTGGCATCAGTTCCTCATTTTCTCCCTCCCTCCCTTCTCTCCACTCCCTCATGAGCCTTGATAATTTATAAATTATTATTTTGTCATATCTTGCACTATCCAATGTCTCCCTTCACCCACTTTTCTGTTGTCCATCCCTCAGGGAGGAGGTCCTATGTAGATCCTTGTAATTGGTTCCCCCTTTCTACCCCACCTTCCCCTCACCCTCCTGGTATCGCCACTCTCAGCACTGGTCCTGAAGGGATCATCTGTCCTGGATTCCCTGTGTTTCCACTTCCTATCCGTACCAGTGTACATCCTCTGGTCTAAAGCCATGGTATTTTCAATGGCCCCATATGCATGTGAAGTTGGACATAGAATGAGGAAGACTGAAAAAGAACTGGTACATTTGAGTCATGGCACTGGTAGATATTGAAAGTACTATGAACTGCCCAAACCAACACCAAAACCAATCAAATTTGTTTGGGAAGAGATACAGGTAGAATGCTCTTTAGGGCCAAGAATGGTGAGACTTTGTCTCACCTACTTTGGACATGTTATCAGGAGAGATCAGACCCTGGAGAAGGACATCATGCTCGGTAATGTGGAGGGGCAGTGACAAAGAGGATGACTCTTGAGGAGGTGGATTGACACAGTGGCTGCGACGAAGGGCTGATCCTAGGAAACATTGTGAGGATGGTAGAAGACTGGGTAGGGAGTGTTTCCTTCTGTTGTACATAGGGTCGTATTGGGGTGGGGTGGGGTTGTCAGACTTGATGGCACCTAACAACCATGATCAGCAACCTGGGATTGAGAGAGTTTAAGAAACTTGCCCAGGGTTGGATTTGAATCCCAGCCAGTCAGAAACCCAAGATGCTACTTTTAAAGGAAACTTCTGGCTCTCCCAGGCAGACGCTGAAGGTAGAACTTGTTGGAACTTTTGATCAGGGAGATGTGAGGCATAGCGGGGCTGACAGGGCATGAGGAGAGAGGCCTGTACGAGTCCACATGCTGGAGCCCACCTTCGTGGAGCAACAGGCCCTCCTACTTCAGAGGCACAGGGGTGTTATGTGTTGAGGTTGCACTGTTAGCTGTTCCGTAGGTGGAGCCGGTAAGGGAAAGTGCTGAGTTAGTGTCCATGGTGGGAGTGGAAGTGGGAAAAGAAGGAAAAAGGAGAGAAAGGGGAGGGAGACAAGGAAACAGGTCCTTTTGGAATGTCACATGAAGTTTTCTCTGATGTGCCAAACACACCCCTTTCTGAAAGGGTTTTGAAACAATGGAGAGACATCAGTATTTCTTTACTTCTCAGGTGGGAAAGTGGATATTCTTGCAGAGGTTCTAAGCTTAACGAGTTTTCATTGACTCGGAGCATGTGTGTGCGCAAGCTAATGAGAGCAATTACATGAGATTAGAACATACAGTGAGCATCTGCACGGTAACTCTACCCTTTGTTTTCTGATCCAATCACTCCAGCATATTTATTCACCCAGAGCCACACAAAGATCAAGTAGCACTGAGGACAGGCTTGCCCTCAGGCAGCGATCTCAGAGGATAGTAAAGGGGCTGGAAAGAATGAGTATAAAGGAGACAAGGTCAATCCCTGGTGTTCGCTGAGTGGGCTAACCCTGGAGGCCCTGCCTCTCTGTCAGAGTGTTGTTCTGTGGGAGCCTGAATGTTTCTGTGATGCTGGCAGCCCCCACTGGTATTTCAGATATCAGTGGGTCACTTGTGGTGAACAAGTTTCAGCCAAGCTTACAGGCTCAGAACAGACTAGGAAGAAGGAAGGGGTGGTCCACTTATAAAAAATTAGCAATTGACAATATGAACAGCAACAGTACGAGAATATTTTCTGATACAAAAGCTGAGTCCCTCAGGTTATAAGGCACTCAAAATACAACCGGGGAGGGACTGCCTCTGCCTGACAGAGGTGAAACAAAAGTTTTGGCACCTTCATTTATTTGCTCATGTGGCATGATTCAGACCAAGAAGAAATGGCTGTAAATATCCGATGATAATTGGAATGTGAAATGTATAAAGTATGCATGTAGGATCATTGGAAGTAGTCAGACATGAAAGGGTCTACACAAAGATTAATTCTCTAGGCATTATTGTTGTTAGGTGCCGCCAAGTTGGTTTTGCCCAATACCAACCTTATGTCTAATAGAAGAAAACACTGCCAAAGGTCCTGTGTCATTTGCACAATTGTTCTGTGTTTGAACTCATTCTTTCAGCCCCAGTGTCAATCCACGTTGCTGTGTGTCTTCCTCTTTTTCACTGCCCCACTATTTTACCCAGCATGATGTCCTTCTCCAGGGACTGGTCTCTCCTGACAACATGTTCAAAGAACCCTCACCATCCTTGTCTATATGAAGCATGCTGGCTGTACTTCTTCCAACACAGACCTGCTTGTTCTTTAGGCAGTGCATGATATTTTCAATAATTGTAGGTATTAGTGAACTGAAATGGACTACGATTGGCCATTTAGAATCAGACAAATTTATGATTTACCAGGAGCCCTGGTAGCATGTTAGGCCACCAACTGCAAGGTCAGAAATTCCAACCACTAGCTGCAACTTGGGAGAAAGATGGGGCTTTCTAATCTGGAACAGAGTTATGGTCTTGGAAACTCACAGGGTCAGTTCTACCCTGTCCTATAGGTGTACTTTATACATTTCACATTCCGATTATTATCGAATATTTACAGCTATTTCTTCTTGGTCTGAATCATGCCACATGAGCAAATAAATGAAGATACCAAAACTTTTGTTTCACCTTGGAAACTCACAGGGTCAGTTCTACCCTGTCCTACAGAGTAACTTTGAGCCCACATCGACTTGGTGGTAGTGATGCTGGGAAGGGCATCACATGCATAGCCATGACAACATTTAAAGATCTACTGTGGAGTACAATGCTGACTGTGCTACAGTAATATCAACGTGCTTACAAGGATGACCAGGGAGCCTTGGTGGTGCTGTTCAGTAAGTGCTGGACTGCTAACTCCAAGATCGATGGTTCATACCCACCAACTGCTTCACAGGAGAGAGCTGAGGCTTTCTGATCTGGTAAAGATTTATAGCCTTCAAAATTTTATATAGGGTCACTATGAGTTGGGATCTACTCAATGACCATGGTGTGGAGTTTACATGAAATAACAGTTAACACAACTATTATTTACAGTTATACATTACCCTACTAAAGCCAATGAAGAAGAAATTGAAGAATTTTTACTAACTTCGGCAGTCTGGAATTGATAAAATGTACAATCAGGATGCATTGATAATTGTTGGTGACTGGAATGTGAAAGTTGGAAATGAAGAGGAGCAATTATTTGGAAAATATGGACTTAGTGAAAAAAAAATGAAGGAGATTGCATGATAGAATTTTGGAAGAACACCAACCCATTCATTGAAAATATGATTTTTTTTCAACAACACAAATGACAGCTCTACACATGGACCTTGCCAGATGGAATACACAGGAATCAAATTGACTACATCTCTGGGAAGAGATGAGGGATACATTTTCTATCATTAGCCAAATTAAGGACAGGAGCCAGTTGTGGAACACACCATCAGTTGCTCATATGCAAGTAGTTCAGGTTGAAGCTAAAGAAAATAAATCAGGTCCTTGAGAGTCAAAATACAACTTTGAGTACATTTCTTCTAAATTTAGAGATCATTTGAAGAACAGATTAGACACATTGGACACTAATAACAGAAGATCAAGTGAATTGTGTGATGACATCAAGCTCATCATATATGAAGAAAGCAAAAGATTATTGAAAAGACCAAAGGGGAGATCAGAACAGATTCTGAAAGTTGTCTTGACTGTGTTGTTGTTAGGTGCTATCGGGCCAGTTACTACTCATAGCAACCGATGTACAACAGAACGGAGTACAACCTGGTGGTCCAGTGCCATCCATCCTCACAATTGTTCTTATGTTTGAGACCATTGATGTAGTCACTATGTCAATTCATCTGATTGAAGGTGTTCCTCTTCTTTGTTGCCCCTCTAGCAAACGTGATGTCCTTTTCCAGGGACTCTCTCTCCTGATATGAGATGAAGTCTAGCTATCCTTGCTTAAGAAGCATTCTCTACTTCTTCCGAGACAGATTTATTTCCCCTTTTGCCAGTCGATGGTACTTTCAACATTTTTCACTGGCACCACAATTCAAATGTATCGGTTCTTCTTCAGTCTTCCTCATTCAGTGTCTAATTTCTACATGCATTTGAGGCAATCGAAAATATCATGGCTTGGGTCAGGTGCTCCTCAGTCCTTAAAGTAACATCCTTGATTTTCAACACTTAGAAGATGCCTTGTGCAGTATATGTATCCAATGCAATGTGTCATATTATTTCTTGACGTCTGCAATCCATGAGCATTGATTGTGGATCCAAGTAAGACAAAATCCTTGACAACTTAAATCTTTTCTCCTCTTATCATGATGTTACCTGTTGGTATAATTGTGAAGATTTTGCTCTTCTTGACATTGAGTTATAATCCATACTGAAGGCTACAATCTTTGGTCTTCATCTGCAAATACTTCAAGTCCTCCTCATTTTCAGCAAGCAATATTATGAAATCTGAATGTTTCAGGTTTTTAATAAACCTTTCTCCAATACTGATGCAACATTCTGCTTCATACGATCCAACTTCTCCGATGATTTGCTCAAGAAATAGATCAAATAAGTATGGTGAGAGGATACAACCCTGATGTACGCCTTTCCTGATTTCAAATCATGCCTTATTCTCTAGTTCTGGCTGCACAATTGCCTTTTGGTCTATGTACAGGTTCTACATCAGCACCTCAAAGAGTTCTGGAATTCCCATTCTTCTCAAGGTTATCCGTAGTTTGCTATGGTTCACACAGTTGAATGTAGAGTAGCTAAAAGGAATGAAAGAAGTGATGAAGTAAAAGTCTTGAACAGAACATTTCAAAAATCAGCCCAAGAAGACATAACAAAGTATTATAATGAATTGTGCAAAGGCCTGGTGTTAGAAAGCCAAAAGAGAAGACCACCCCCAACGTACCTCAAACTGAAAGAACTGAAGAAAAAAAATTCAAGCCTTGAGTTGAAATACGGAAGGATTCTATGGGAAACTAATGGAATGATCAGGAAGCCTCAAAAGAGGATAGAAGGAATACAAAGAGTCACTCTACCAAAAGGACAGCCAACCATTTCAAGAGGTAGCATACGATCAAGAATCAATGGTACTGTAACCTAAGTTATTTTATTAATGTAGTCAAAAACAGCTTCCATTCCTAAATGGAGTTAGCTTAAGATACTTTACTTAATGAGGTTTCTGTGGAATTTTTATAAGTTGCTCAGAAACGGTTTGGATGAGGATGTCATCTAAAGTGGCCAGATAACTCTGAGAATCTTCTCTTATTTACCTGACTGTTAGTGATTAAAAGCTGGGCCCTTTTAACTCGTTAGTCAACAGAGATATTCTGAGACCGGCCTAGGAGTTAAAGAAATGTATTGCTCTGTTTGCTTGTTTATGGTCAACCTGAAACCCGAGTTAATGCAAAACACCTATATGTAAGTCCCCAAAGTGTAAATTCCAAAGTAAAAGATATATTCTCTATGCGTTCTGATTTCAAACAGGGCAGACACTACCAAGACAGCTTGTTTTACTGTCAGATTTCTCACTGGTGTTTCCCTTCTAGGAGATGAGTCACTCAGGGTCCAGTGTAGCAACAATGAAACGCAAAACCTTCCTCTAGTTCTTGAACGCTTCCTCCCCCCCAATTATCATGATCCCAGTTCTACCTTGCGGACCTGGTCAGACCAGAGGATGCACAGCGGTGCAGTAGGGATCTGGAAACACAGGGAATCTAGGACGGATGAACCCCTCAGGACCAGCGGTGGGAGTGGCGACACCGGGAGGGAAGGGGGTGTAGAAAGGGAGAACCGATCTTGGAGATCTATGTGTAACCTCCTCTCTGGGGGATGGGCAACAGGAAGGTGGGTGAGGGGAGACGCCGGGCAGTGTAAGATAAGATAAAATAATAATTTATAAATTATTAAGTGTGGGGAGAGGTCAGATGCTTACAGACATCCTCCCCAAGGGCAGTTAGTCACCAGACTACAGGGCAGGCCTCACTCCCTGCTACTGGGGACAATAAACTATTCCTCCCTGAGGCCTGCAACCAAGCGTTCACACCCCACCAATAATGATCTCCATCAGTTGAGTCAGGGAACAGGCCAAACTGGCTCTGTGACACCCAAAGTTAAGTTATCCGCCCATCTTATCACATGTATACCCCCAATCCCTCCTCTTATTATTGCATGTTCGTCCCTAGACCACCCCCTCTCATTACTGTATTACCTATAGCACAACCCCTTTCTGTGACGTTTGTACTCACCTGTAATTAGGGGGCTTGCATGTCCCCGGAGAATATAAAAAGCCTGGGCTAGCATTAAAGGTCTTGCTCTCTCCCTCCACGTGGACCATCAAGTGGGGCTGAGGTGAGCATGCTACCATGAATCGTGACTGACTCCATTTATTTCTATATTTCTCTTTAATCTCTCATGCTCTCTATAACTTTACTATAATCCTTACTTATTATTGCTGTACAATTGCGCCTACTGGACCCGTAAGGATGTGTTAGGGGCTGGCTTCCCCTGACACTGGCGCCCATTACGTGGGGCCCTGTGGGAAAAGAACTCTTCTGAGTTACATCCCGTGTAACAATTGTACGGCCTCATCGGACAGTGAGGGTGAATTGGGACATTTTTTTTTGTTTATTTTTTTTAAATGTGTTTTTTAGTCTGAGTGAGATATGGGTCAGGCAAAGAGCAAGGATACAGAGTATGGCATCACTCTTTGCCACCTCTTGAAGAAGCAAAATGTAGTGGTAAAGAATAAGAGAATGAAAGAGTTTCTTCAACTGGTAAAGAAATTTAATCCTTCTTTTCGGGAGTCAGGTACCTTTGATATGGAGATCTGGGAAAAAGTAGTCATTAATTTAAGAAAAGTTCACAGGGAAGGACAGAGCATACCCATGGAGACATGGGATCTGTGGGTGCAGATTAAAGCAGTGTTGGAGCCTTTGCAAGGAGAGAGACGGAAAGATCAAGACCAGCAGAGTAGTGAGAAACCTCTAACCTATGCAGGTGAGAAGCAGGCAGAAGAGTTTCAGGCAGATGAGAAGATTTTAGGTGTAGCTGGGAAAACGAAATTTGGATCAGGAGATAGCAGAGTAGAAGCAACTGCCCCACAAGAGTATAGCGCAGAGAATCACAATACTATCAAGCCATCCAATGCTGGAGTAGAGATTAGATCCAAAGAAATGCAAATAGAGAGATTTAACCTAGCAAGTGAACCTTGGAAAGTGAGAGGCAAAGAGTCAGGGAGTAGGAAAGCACCTTTGCTCTCCTGAGTGAAGAGTATAGCTCAAGAAGCAGACTTAGAATTCAGAATAGCTTATCCTGTTAGAATTATAGACAGGGAGCCCGATGAGCAGCACCCCGAAGGGAATCAAGAAAGGCGACATACTGCCCTTTAAGCTACGGAAAGATCTCAAGCAAGCAGTATCTAGTTATGGTCCAGATTCACCATTTGTAATTGGTATGGTCAAAATATGGCAGATATGGAAAACTGGATCCTGGCAGACTGGAAAGCTTTGACAAAGGTGTGCCTTTCCCCTTCAGAATCTTTGCAATATCAGATGCTATGGAATGAGACAGCCCTTGCACGAGCACGCAAAAATGCAGAAGAGGGCATAGACATAGGGATTCACCAGCTGCTGGGAGATGAGAATTATATCACAATTAAGATACAATTAAACTTGATGAGCAGACTTTTGCTCAAGTTAGAGAAGTCTGTCTTAAGGCCTGGGAGAGATTAATATCATCAGGAAGCAGGAGACCAAGTTATGCAACAAGTAAAGCAAAGGAATGATGAGCCTTACATAGATTTTATATCCAGGTTGCAGGATGCTGTCCACAAGAATGTAACTGACAAAGGGGCGGCGGATAATCTTATTCTTACATTAGCATTCGAGAACTCGAATACATCGTGCCAGCCCTTTCAAAGAACAGAGCATGCTCTTAGATTATGTCAGGCTTTGCAAAGATGTTGGGACAGATGAGCACAGAGCCAACCTCATGGCTGCTTCTTTGGCAAGTTACACCAGACCTAAAGGGAGATGCTTTACATGTGGAGCACAGGGACATTCCCGGAGAGACTGCAAGCAGATATTGCAAAAGAACAGGATGATTCACAGCGGAAAAGACCCAGGGAGAGTCTGAGGGAACTAGACTCTGCCCCTGCTGCGATAGAGGCGGTCACTGGGCAGAGCGTGGGCATTCAAAGTTTAGCAATAGAGGACATTTACCTGGAAGTAATGCCCTGCCAAAAAACGGGCAGCGGGGCGTGCTCTGAGCCCCTTTCAACGGAGTGCAGGTCATAGAGGAAGGAGCTTGGTACAAACCCCATCTACCAAAGCATGGGAGGCAAGGTGTCTTCCTGCCAGAACAAAGATCTTAAAGAGAAACTGCAGGCATCCCCGATCTCACAGCAGGAGACCAGACCTAGTCAAACAGGCAAAAGCCCAGCCCCTGTTTTGGCTGCTAGAACCTTGATTAACCAAGAGAAGGCTCAGAAACTCTCACAGCAGTTTGCTGATTCTAAAGAACAGGAGCCTCTTATTGAAAGAGTAATACAGTTTTTAATCAGGAAGTTTTAACCTAAGTACTCAAGAAATTAAAATTGATACTGGAGTTGATCAGAGTTGTGAGGAAAAGCCAAAAGCTGTGATTAAATCAGAAATTATTAAGAGCGGCAATTGTGGTCCGCTACCTAAAAGAACTATAGGATGTTTATTAGGAAAGTCCAACCCAAATTCTCATGGTGTTGCTGGAATTATTGATCAAGATTATGAAAAAGTTAAGGCAGTGATGAATTCTGATATATCATGGTTTATAAAAGAAGATCGCTTAAGTCAATTTTTGCTTCCTTGCATTCCTAGAGTAAAAATGTATGTCTATCAAGAAAGAGTACTTGAGAAGTCTGACCACCCTTTAAATCAAGGGGTCTTTTGGAATGCTGTTGTGTGGAAACGACAGCGTCCCCACATGGAATTAGAAATTGAATGGAAAAGGTTTTTAAATGTTGGATGTAGGGTCATTTCGTTAGAGCAATCAGGAGGGCCTAAGACCCGCCCACTAGCTTCCTCTAAATCCAGATTGGTAGGAATGCTGAAATTAACCAGGAGATATGATTGCAAGGTTGTAAAATCATAGTGTGAGAAGCCTGAAGGGCAAAGCGGCTTAATTGAGCCTGTAGCCTTATTGGCAAACTTGGAGAAAAAAAATGTCTGTTTGGTAAATTGCTTCAAGAACAGCTGAACAAATTTATTAAGAATTTTTTCAGTCTTCAAAAGTATGTTAGGAAATTCTCCCAAATAGTCAGCTCTCTTAATTCTCTGAGCACTGGAAGCCAAAATTTACTTAACAATGGAGGCTATCTAACTAGTAGTTTTACTGGTTCAAGACCTAGCAAGTTAACTGAGATTGCCAGCAATGCTTTAAAGTCTGAATTGTTCAAACGGAAGGGGGAGAAGAGGAATCTTATGTGTGACAAAGTTCATTTAGTCATTTTAACCAAAAAAATTTTCTCCTTACTAAAAGCTTGTAATAAAATTAGGGAAGATAAACACGTTTTCACTTCTACAGAGAAAATTGATCCTAAGAAATCCAAAGATGATGGAAACCGCATTTGAGATCTAGGTCCATTTACCTGGAGAAAGGGCTATGCATTTATGTTTTTACAGAATAAAACTGATGGAAAACCCCTTTAAAGGACGCAACCACGTTTGGAGAAAGATGGACAAGGAAGAGATGGAGAAGCCACCCAATTTTAATCATAATTCCTTTTTCAGGTTAATTACACCCCGCAAATAGGGGCTATTTGTTTATATTTTCACAGGCAAAGGAGATAGGTGGATTTCTCTTCAGCCAGCAAGGCCCAGAAGAAAGCAGGGAAGCTGATGTGTGACCTGACCCCCTGTCCTGTTAGTGAAGTTATCCAAAACGTCAAGAAGACCTGGCAGATTCCTGAGAATGGCGATTGCTGACCGCTGAGATATTTCTTCCATTGCTGATGCTGTCTAAAAGAAACTCTGGGACTCTATCATAACTGAACATTTTATACAATAGTGACTGGACTATTACTGCAGACTTTTGCTGAAAGATCAAGATTTTGGACTTGTCTGTGCTATCATGTGATTGGAATGTAACTGATTTCTGTGTAACTCCTTACCTACATAATGTAACATTGCATGATTGGGATTTAATCGGGAAACATTTGCAAGGACTTAAGGGAGACATTTTATTAGATACTGATCAGCTTAAAAAGGATATTTTGTATACATTCAAAGACAGCTTTGAGGCATCTCCTGGCTCTGATAAAGTTAAGCAATTGGTAAAGGGCATGGAAGGATTGGACCCTCCTGCTTGGGTTCAAAGTATTTCTCATAGCCTGTGTTCCAGCCTAACAGTGCTGTTCATTATCACATGTTGCCTCTATAGAAAGCTGAGGCATATGAAGGAGAATCACACGGCCTCTATGACACTTTTGAAGTTCACCCATAAGGCAAATACCATGAGAAGCAGAGTGCGGGAAGAGAGTGTGTAAGGACGAATACTTCATTGTCTCGCAAAGGAGCCTGGAAGGCTAGGTTTCTAGTGGTGGAGGGGGACCTCCACCCTTGTGAGTTATAGGTAAGTCCTAATCACATTCTCATGACATTGGTCCTCCCTTTACCCTCCTATATGGTGCTGATCTGAGGTTGTCTCTTACAAGCACATAGCTGGTTGCTGTGTGGCCAGCAGCTTTGACTATAGAAGCAGACATTCCTATTTGGCTCTATTTCTTCCGCCGTGGTGTCCAATCTCTCATACTTTTCTCCAATAGCAGATGGGCATAAGGGCTCTTAATCCCCAGTGCCTGGATTCGAAATGTTTCTATTAAGCCTGAATTTTTGGCTATATCAATTGGATCATGAAGTTTTGCCTTGACAGCCTTTAATGCATAGAAAATAACCATATCGCTCATGCAGCTTTCGCATTTTATATATAAAACGAAAGGGGGACTTGTGGGGAGAGGTCAGACGCTTACAGACATCCTCCCCAAGGGCAGTTAGTCACCAGACTATATGGCAGGCCTCACTCCCTGCTACTTGGGACAATAAACTATTCCTCCCTGAGGCCTGCAGCTAAACGTTCACACCCCACCAATAATGATCTCCATCAGTTGAGTCAGGGAACAGGCCAAACTGGCTCTGTGACACCCAAAGTTAAGTTATCCGCCCATCTTATCACATGTATACCCCCAATCCCTCCTCCTATTATTGCATGTTCGTCCCTAGACCACCCCCTCTCATTACTGTATTACCTATAGCACAACCCCTTTCTGTGACGTTTGTCCTCACCTGTAATTAGGGGGCTTGCATGTCCCCGGAGAATATAAAAAGCCTGGGCTAGCATTAAAGGTCTTGCTCTCTCCCTCCACGTGGACCATCAAGTGGGGCTGAGGTGAGCATGCTACCATGAATCGTGACTGGCTCCATTTATTTCTATATTTCTCTTTAATCTCTCATGCTCTCTATAACTTTACTATAATCCTTACTTATTATCGCTGTACAATTGCGCCTACTGGACCCGTAGTGATGTGTTAGGGGCTGGCTTCCCCTGACAATTAAGGGTTCATGAAGGAGTGGGGAGTGGGGAGGGAAGGGGAGGGAAAAAAGAACCCAAGTGGAAGGCGAATTTTGAGAATGATAAGGGCAACAAATGTATAAGAGTGCTTTACTCAATTGATGTATCTATGGATTGTATGAGCCCTAATAAAAAGATTTATTAAAAATAAAATAATTAGCTTGAAAATTAAAAAAAAATTGAGCTGATACCAAGTGCTCAAGTAGAAAGAAAATGTTTTGAGAATGATGTTGGCAACAAATGGACAAATGTGCTTGATACAACGTATGTATGTATGGATTGTGATAAGAGTTGTATAAGCCCCCAATAAAATAATTTATACATATAAAAATGGGAAAAAAAGAAATGAAACACTGATTTAGATGAAAAAAAAAAGAGTTCTATTTCTTTCTCTAACTTGGCATTAGTAACTTGGCTGCACCTGTCAAAAGAAAATACCTGCATTTTAGGCGACTGTACTGAAGGAAGCAGTCCAAGCTTCAAAGAATGTATTAGAGGAAAATGAAGCTCCAGGGATGTTTCAGCAAACTGGAAGCACTCATTAATCTGCCAGAAACCAATAGAAAGACAGTTACCTGGCCAACAGACTGGAAACGGTCCATATTAGTGTTCACTGCAAAGACAGATGATCCAGTAGAATGTAGAAATTACCAAACCATATCATTAATATCACATTCAAGTGAAATTTTGTAGACGATAATTAAAAATGATTGCAGCAGTACATTGGCAGAGAGCTGCTAGCAATTAAGAATAGGATGTGGAATGAGGGATATCATGACTGACATAAGCTAGATCTTGGCTGAAAGCAGAGAATACCAGAAAGATTTTTACTTGCATTTTATTGACTATGCAAAGACAACTGACTATGTAGAATATAACAAACTATGGATAGCCTTGCAAAATGGATATCTGCTAACACTTGTGCTCATTGATGTGTAACCTTTACATAGATCAAGAGACAGGGGTTCTAGCAGAAAAAAGGGGATAGTGATGTTTTAAAATAAGGAAAGATGTGAGTTAGAGCTATATCACAGAGATGGGGGTCTGTGTCGGTAGAACCCACCGCAAGCAGGGCCAGAAGGGCCTAGTTGAGGGTCTTCTCCAGGGCCAGGGCAGCTTCCATGGCGTCCAGGGTTCTACCCCACTCATCTTGGGACGGTTTCTGCACATCCTGGAAGAGGGCTTGGCTGCTGTGCTGGTTTTACTGTTTTAAGAGACCCTCGCCCCCTCATGCTTCTCCTTTGTCAGCTTGAAGAAGTGTCCCCTGTCTTCCAAGTCCACTCCATTGAGGTCTAACTAGAAGCTCGGTGATGCAGGTTGGCTAGATGGTTGACACTGGCCACAGCTTTGGCTAAATCATTCCGACACATCTTAGAGTTCATGATTGGTCGAAGGTTTGGAGCTAATCACACACAAAATAAAATGGTGGAAGCTGGTCCCAGTCAGAGGGGATGACCAGAAGATGGTCCTGGAGACCCCACATTGAGGGGAAGTTGGAGCATGGTTGGAGGCTGGAAATGGGTTGTCCTCTGGCCTGTTCCAGACACTGTTGAAGGAAGACACAGATCCAAGGGATTTCTTCTCTTTTCACTTTTATGATGAAGTCTTTTGATGCACATAAGTGTCTTATTTTCAGTACGTCCCAGTCATCTATGTTGTTGTTTAGACTGAGTGTAGTTCCTTAATTATGTCTGATAATGTGTCTGTCCCCTGCACGAGGGCCCTTATGCTTGTCCCTATTTTCTCATTGATCTTATCTTGCGTTCATATTTGCATATAGGGTGAGACCTGAGTCCTGTTTCATTCTTCTACAGATGGAAATCCAATTAAAGCCATAATATTTTCAACGGATTCATATGTATGTGAAATATAAGCAGTGAATAAGAAAGAGCACAGAAAAATTGATGCCTTTGAATTACGGTGCTGGTGAAGAACATTGAAAGCACCACGGACTGCAAGAAGAACAACAACTGTCTTACAGCAAACATGCTCCTTTGAAACAAGGATGGTAGGACTTTGTTTCACTTCCACTACACATATTATCAGGAGAGACCAGTCCCTGAAGAAGGGACTTGCTTGTTAAAGCAGAGGGTCAGCAAAAAAGAGAAAGATCTTTGAAGAGCTGGATTTACATAGCTAAAAGGAGGAAGAACCCCAACAAGTGGATTTACATTGGGCTCAAACTTAACAACAATTATGAAGATGACATAGGACCAGTCACTTTTTTTTCTGTTGCCCACAGTGTTGCTATAGTCAGAGCCAACTTGAAGGCACCCAGCAACAACAACCGCTGGAGGCAACTGAGGCTCAGTCCTGCTGGGCCCACACTGTGGAACTGGACAGATTGCCTGCTTCTCAGAATTGCTTGCCCAAGGCTTGGCAATGGGAAAATTTTTATCCATTAGCTTCTATTTGTCATTGGCCAAGGTTTCCCCCAGGGGTACAAACTCCTTGGTCCTTCCCTCCAGTGTTGGAAGGCTTCTACAAGTATTCCATTTCACAGCAGCAGGGAAGACCCAGGGAAGAAAGCAAGAGATATGAGGTGAGGGGCAGTGTCAACAGGTTATACTTGCATGCCACAGAAAATCAGAACAAAAATGTGGGCCGAGAGAGTGTGAGATAGGGCATAAAGTTTGCATGAATTAACACACAATAGTTTGGACACTGGTAAGCACTCCCTAAGCACCACCTGATTCACTGACATGAAGGAAGCAGAAATCCCACCCAAGGGCTTTCATAATATTGGGCTTACACAGAACCATTTTTTTGCACCAAGAGGGTCACCATGCATGTAGACCAATGCTTGAGCTCTGGTTCTGGACATTCCCAGGAGGGAATTCAGAAGACTTTTTAGCAAACTGTGTCAGAATATAACCTTCTAGTCTATGTTACTCCCCATGCAAGTCTCCCCTTCCTGCAGTGGACCAGTTCCTTGGTCCGTGCACCTCAAATGGAGCCACCAACTGTCAGTATGTGATTTGTGTGTTGCTATGGTGCTTGATAGGTTTCAGTGGACCTTTCAGACTAAGACAAGACTAGAATGACCCAGTGATCTACTTTTACAAGATCAGCCAATGAAAACCCTATGGTATTCTGGATCACAATGGTCAGAATATATTTGTGCATGGGGTTGCTACTATAAGCTTGAGGTGATTCAATAGCAACTAATAACAGCATTCAACAGAATATCTGGCACATAATTCACCTAAACCAAACTTACTGAAGTTCAGTTGATTCAGACTTACGGTGACTGAATTACCCCATAGGGTTTCCAAGACTGTGAATCTTTATAAGTAGACTTCCACATCTTTCTTCCATGGAGTGACTTGTAGGTTCAAACCACGGACCTTTTGGTTAGCAGATAAGTGCCTTAACTACTGTGCTACCTGTACTTGTGGACACATTGTAGGTGCTCGATAAATATGTGTGATGAAAGAATACATTTGATGACTAATAGGAGGAAATTGGATCTTTCCTGGCACGTCTCTTGTGTAGAGGTGAAATAAATCTCCTCTTTGATGTTTATCTTCCCAAGGCTGACATGCCTGTGTTGCTTAACTGTAACTCGAGACTGTTGGGTTTGTCTTCTTATGTAACTTCTGTTCTGTCTACTCACCCTCTCTTTTGCTCCTGTTTGCTAAGAGTGCATCCATTCTTCCTAGGATCATATTTTCCCCCTCATTTCCTTCCGAGGTTTGCATGGTGTACAGTTTTGCATATAGCCTACAGTCTCTGTCACCCAGTCCACAGCAATGGCTAGGTTCTGGTGTTCCCTGGAAGAGCAGAGAAGCAGAGACATACCCTACTGTATCACACTCCACCCTTAGTTAGCCATTCATATGGCCACGTAATCCATTGGGGTGAAGGAGAACACCTTAAAAAGAAGTCCCCCAAAGGATATTTATAGAGGTCTAAATATAGGCATGTACATATGTAAGTATATTTATATAGGATGGTGAGGAAATATATCTAGTGCATATATTTATAAGTTTAGTATTAAGGCAGCAGATGGACATTGTACCTCCATTCAAGTACTTACTCAATGAAAGAACACTTTGTTCTAACAACCTGGCATTCTGTGATGCTCATCCTCCTAGCACAATCACTGTTGACAAAATGGGTGCATAAGCAAATGTGGTGAAGAAAGCTGATGGTGCCTGGTTATCAAGAGATATAGCATTTTGAGTTAAAAAGCTTGAAGATAAAAAAACAGCCACCCAGTTGAGAAGCAACAAAGTCCACGTGGAAGAAGCACACCAACTTCTGTGGTCATGAGGTGTTGATTGGATCAGGTATCAGGAATCAAAGACCCAGAACAAAAATTATGTCATTGTAAATGGGGGGCAGTGCAGAGTGGAGACCCAAAGCCCATCTGAAGGCAATTGGAAATCCCATTACAGAAGGGTTGTGGGGAGGAGAAGGGCCAGTCAGGGTACAGTAGAGCACCAATGAAACAGACACCTTTCCTCTAGTTTTTTAATGCTTCCTCCCTGCCACTATCATGGTCCCAATTCTACCTTACAAATCCAGCTAGACCAGAGCATGTACACAGGTACAGATAAGAACTGGAAACACAGGGGATCCAGGACAGATAAACCAGTTGGGAACAATATTGAGAGTATCCATACCAGGAGGGTAAGAAGAAGGTGGGGGATAAAGGGGGAACAGATCACAATGATCTACATATAACCCCCTCCCAGGGGGATGGACAATAAAAAAGTGGGTAAAGGGAAACATTGGCCAGTGTAAGGCACGAAAAAATAATAATAATTTATAAATTATCAAGGGGTCATGAGGGAGGGAAGGAGGGTGGGAGAGGGAGGGGAAAAATGAGGAGCTGATACCAAGGGCTCAAGTAGAAAGAAAGTATTTTGAAAATGATGCTGGTAACAAATGCACAAATGTGCTTGATACAATGGATGTATGTATGGATTGTGATAAGAGTTGTATGAGCCCCCAATAAAATGATTTATTAAAAAAAGAATGGTGCCAATGATATATGCATTTTGACAATATCCTCTCAATTCTTGCAAAACTCCATGCCTGCCGAGCTCTCAAAGGAGGTCCATTCTTTTACTCATGCAACCTATCATGGGTCCACCAGTGTTTTCTTTGTTTCCCCTGCTTCAACTGTGCAAAAAGGAAGACAAACTCAGTCTGTGACTTTCAGTAGAATAAGAGTATTTGGGGATCAAGACTAAGCACACAATTGATTGCTGTAAGGGAGAAAGTGAATGAATTTGGGGAGCGTTTTAGACTGAGGTGGTGGGTTTGGGAGACTGCGGTAATTGGTGTCTTAAGTGGAAGAAGAATGTGGAAGGCTTCCCAGAGGAAAAGAGTTCTTGAGAAGAATTCGGAAAGAGGCAGAATCTCATTGTTTTCATCGCCTTTAGACCTTCTAACAAATGAGAACTTTTAGTCACTGAAGATTGAAGCCTCACTCATCTGCCAGTTTGCCATACTGTGGTGGCTTGATATTGCTGTGATGCTGGAAGCTAGGTCATTGATATTTCAAGTACCAGCAGGGTCACCCCGATGAATAGGGTTTAGTGGTGTTTCCACACTAAGGAGTACACTCAGAAGAAAGAAGAGGTGGTCCGCTTCTGAAAAAGGAGTCACTAAAACTTTATGCTTGGTATTTTTCACTCAAAACATGCCCGCAGAAAAACTACCTCCTCAAAGTGGAGACAACCTTAATGATACAGTTAGAGCAAAGCTTTGAGGACCTTCATTTGCTGATGGGGCATGACTTATACTGAGAAGAAAGAGCTGCAAACATTCATTATGGATTATAATTCAATATTACAAAAACAAAAATCCCCACAAATAGACCAATAGACATTCTGACAGAAGGAGAAAAGAGTGAGGTTTTCAAGGATTTCACGTGACTTGAATCCTTAATTAGTGCTCATGAAAGCAGCACAGTCAAGAGGCCAAAATATATTTTACATTGGACAACTCTGCTGCACAACACTTAAAGTGTTTAAAGAGCAACGATGTGCTTTGAGGACCAAGGTGCACCTGATCTAAGCCATGGTATTTCCAGTTGCCTCATTTATGTGTGAAAACTGGGCAATGAATAAGGAAAACCTCAGAAGAATGGATGCTTTTGAACGATGATGTTGGCGAAGAATATTGAAAGTACCATGGACTGGCAGAAGTACTGGCTATAGCAAAGCGGGTAAAGTCACTGCCCAACAGAAAATCTCACTCCAGGACTAGCGGTTAAAGATAGTCGGTGAGAACAAAGCCTAGTATGCTAGACTGAGGTGACCCTCTGGGACAATGACATATGTAGAAGTAGAAGAGGTGCAGAAATGATGAGATGTGCTAAATTTATGGTGGCTATAAACCTGTTGGCCCAGACTGAGTACCAGAGACGAGAAAAGGAACCGGCTGGTCTGAAGAGCAGGGGGCGGAGGGGGGGGGGACGGGGACTCCCAAACCTATGGTTGGTACCTATTGCCTAGCTTAGATGATCAGGGATGAACTGACCCCGATTAGGGATGAGATGGCCTGGTCCTGGCAAAGGGGGAAGAGAAAGCAATGTTGGACACTGTGAGCTGGTGTAGATGATTGAAATTTGATATCTTTCTCTGGATTGGACTTTGCTTCTGGGTACCAGAATCACCAAACTCACTGCCATTGAGTTGAGTCAGACTTGTAGTGACCTTATAGGACAATGTAGAACTTCCCCTGTGGGTTTCTGAGACTGCAACTCTTTATGGGAGTAGAAAGCCTTGTCTTTCTCCTGTCAAGAGGCTGGTGGTTTCAACTGCTGACCTTGTCGTTAGCAGCCCAAGGCATAACCATTATGCCACCAGAACTCCCGTTTATGGGCACAGTTGCTTCAAGTTCAAGCTAGAACAAAAGATTCTGCAGACCAAGGTAGCTTGCTGTTGCTGTTGTTGTTGGGTGCCATTGAGTTGGCTTCTACTCATACAGACCCTATATACAAGAGAACACAGCACTGCCTGGCCTGCACCAGCCTCACAGCTATTGCTTTGAACCAACAGTTACAGCCACAAACAAATTAGGTGAAATCAGGGAAAAATCAAGAAAAGACGAACTTAATCATTCAAAAGAAAAAGGAAAATAAAAATGAGGAAGAGGGGAAAAAGAAAGAAAACATACACCAAGCAAAACCAGGGAGGGGGAGGCAAAGCAAAGAGGAAAGAGAATGGTAAAGAGAGAGAAAGGGAAAAAGACATGACATGACATGGAAGCAAAGGAAGGACAAAGGAAAGCAGAGAAAGAAAGGATTTAAAACAAAGGAAGGAAAAGAAATGAAAGAAAACAACAACAGAAAAGAAAGACAACTGGACAGAGGCAGGACCTGGAGAGAAGGAAATTGGTGGGGGGAGGCGGGCAGTTGAGAGGGTGGGGCACTAGATCCTACGTGAAGTTCCTGCTGGTGTGAGTGCTGTGTGGAATCAGGGCGTCTGATCTGGAAGTCGTTTGTGTTGGCTCTGATGGTAGCTGAGGTTTGGGCACTTGCTCCCAGAAGGAACCCTTTCAGGCCTACAGGGCAGCTGGGGCAGGGCCACTGGTTCTGGAAGGAGTTCTGTGAGGGACTGAGCACGGTGCGTTCTGGCTGTCTGCTGAGGTAGAGTTCATGCACCTCCAGATGCAGGGCTTAGCTCGGGCACAGCAGGACCTAGGAGGGGTAGGTGTCGCTGCTTGGTGGTGAGGGTGAGGGCTGGTCATGTTTCTGCTCACCAGGGATGGGTGTGGGGAACAAGGGAGGACACCACCTTTCTTGTAACCAGTGTGTATTTGTATTGTCGATTGCCGTCTATAAAAGTTTAAGATGGCCGCATTGCATCAGGCAGCCAACAATTCACCTTCTGCCTCCACACTTGCCACTTTTGCTCGTCTTCCTCTCCTAATGAGTCAGTCAATCAACTTCTCTGCCTTTTTCTCTGAAGCTCAGGGCCTCAGGATTACCATCCATATCTATTTCCTTTTTCCCACTTGTTTCTTTGTTGTAGAGGGTCTGTGTAGCATTAGAAGAAGATGGAAGGAACACAGAGTCACTTTACCCTCCAAAGTTGGTCGATGTTCATCCAGTTCGGGAGGCAGCAAGTGATCAAGAACCAATGGTATCAAAGAAGACGTGCCAGTGGTACTAGAATCATTGGGAAAATCAATGCTCTAGTAATAAATGGAATGCGAATTGTGATATTTCAGCAAATGAATTATGTAGCTGCAGCGCTCACTTGCCTATGACAAGAAATTTGGAAGACACTTAACTGATAAATGATTACAAGAGATTCATATTTGTGCTTATTCCAAAGAAAGGGGATCCAACTGAATGAAGAAATTAGTGAATTATAATATTAGTCAAAATAATAAAGTTTTTAGGAAGATATATTTTTTTAAATGGTTGCAGCAGTCTATCAACAGGGAGCTGCCAGAAATTCAAGCTGGATTAAAAAAGAGAACAAGGTCTAAGGGATATTGCTGATGTCAGATGGACCTTGAATGAAAGCAAAGAATATCAGAAAAATGTTTACCTGTATTTTACTGACTATGCAAAGGTATTTGACTGTGTTGATCATAACAAACTATGGCAACTTTGCAAAGAGTGGTGTGATAGTTAAGTCTATTGTGCCAACTAGGCCAGTAGAAATGTGTGAGTTTAATCAGGTCGCAGTTCCATTAAATAAATAAAGACAGCCAGCATCCCATCTCCCTCTTGCTCCCTGGTGACTGGTCCAGCATGCTCCTGTTTTAGCTAGTTCTCTGCCTCAACCTGTGTGCTACACTACCTGTGGGCCAAGCCAAGCTGTGGATCATGTCACTAGAGCTTGAGGTTCCTTTGAAACTTGCTTCACCATGCTGCTGGTGTGCACATTGCTTGAGCTTGAGGCTGGTGGATCCTGTCACAGTGCTTGAGTGTGAGATTCCATGGGGCCTACCTCACTAAGTTGCCAAGCTACTGACTGCTGTGACCCACCCTGCTGTCTGCTGCCTGTGGGCAGACTCTTCCTGCCTTGCCTGAGGGAAGACTCTGCTGTCTGCTTCCTTGACCTTGGATCCCCAAACCCACAAGAGTTGAAGGACTTTCAGTATATTATCTGTTTCAGGAAAGTGAGTTGAACTGAGTCCTTTGTACTGCTGTGTGGACTAATTAGCTGTTATATTCCATCTCGCTGTCTAAACCTATCCTCTGATACACATACAATCATAAGTGTCCTGGTTTTGTTTCTCTAGAGCAGTGGTTCTCAACCTTCCTAATGCTGTAACCCTTTAATACAGTTCCTCATATTCTGGTGAGTCCCCTGCCATAAAATTATTTTTGTTGCTACTTCATAACTGCAATTTTGCTACTGTTATGAATTATAATGTAAATATCTGATATGCAGGATGTGTTTTCATTGTTACAAATTGCACATAGTTAAACATAATGAAAGCATACTGATTAATCACAAAACAATATGCAATTGTATATTGTGAAATATTTATGTGTTTTCTGAGGGTCCTAGGTGACCCCTGTGAAATGGTCGTTAGACCCCCCAAAGGGGTCACGACCCACAAGTTCAGAACCGCTGCTCTAGAGACTCCTGCCTAACACACATGGCAATTCTAGAAGACTTAATTGTGCTCATGAAGGACGTACACAGACCAAGAGGCAACCATTTGAACTGAACAAAGGGATACAATCCAGTCAGAGCAATATCCTCTCGCCGTACTTATTCAATTCAATTCAATTAGGCTGAGCAAATAATCTGCGAAGCAGGCCTATATGAAGAACACAGCATCAGGATTGGAGGAAGACCCATTAGCAACCTATGATATGCAGATAACACAAATTTGCTCGCAAAAATAGAGTACTTGAAGTGTTTACTGATGAAAATAGAAGATTACAGCCTTCAATGTGGATTATACTTCAACACAAAGAAAACAAATGTCCTTAGAATTGGACCCAAACCTGGAGACCTGAAAGGGAAGAACATACTTAGTTGTTCTCAACCTGAGAGTTAGTCTGAAGAGAACAATTTAAACACTGCCTGTCTAATATGGGAGGAGACAAAGGTGTGCGGTGTCTGATTTTGGGATTAATCACATGCTTTCATGGATGAGCATGCAACCAAAGCGAGAGGCCCCGTGGAGGATATTTGATTCCCTTTTTTCCAGTGGGTCTTGGAAAACCAGACCATGAGTCTGGGAAAGATATGACAGGGGAAGAGGCTGATTGGACTGTATGATTGAGTTGTTACTTGTTAATAGGATCATGCTGGTAAAAGCTGTAACCGAAAGCGTGGAATAAAGGGGAAGCACTGTTGGCCTGGTGTACAGTGGCCCAACCAAAAATCCCCTAAGAAAGGTCTGGAGCATGAGAATGATCTGTCAGCTCTATTTTATCAGAGGACAGATAAAATTTAGATGAACTTTTGGAGGACCTGATTAGGTCGCCTGCGGCAGACCTGAATGACTAATATTTGAGTACCTCTCCCTCAAAGCACTTGCTTTACTAAAGAACTGGTAAAACGACTGGGAGGGGGATGCTACTTTCCTAGTAGGACCGAACAATGGCGAAGTTTATCACTTCCCACCAGCTCAGTGCATGGCTTTCTTTTCTCATCTCCAGGTCTTTGGCAGGCCCCATCCCTTCCACTCTGGGTTACCGAACATATGTAGAGAGGGCGGTCTACTGAACACCCCCCCCCCCACACACACACACACTCCCCTGACCCATGGCTCCCTGTGGCCTAGAAGCTAAAGTTCCGTTTGAGTGCTTGAGACCCCATGCTAACCGTGTTCGCAGTGCTGTAATTCCCTGACAAGTCCATCCCCTTTGCGGATCCTGTTTCACAGCATCTCAGATATTTGCTTCTCTCCCACTCTGACTTTCTCAATACTTCGATCATTGCTTGCTTCTTCCCACAGAAATGCTGCCTATGCTTGTAGCACTTGCAGCTCCTCTGTGAACCCCCTCTTGCCCCCTCGGCTAGGTCTACTGTGCGCTGTGCCCGCTTGGCACATCCCAGGCCAGCCCCACTTACTTCCCGAGAGAATTCGAAATGATTTTTGCTAGAAGCCCAAACTGCTTCACCAAGTGAAGATGTCGCCCAGGTTGCCCCCCAAACACCCCTTTCTTTACAGTTATTGGACCATGCCAATAAACAAATTCACCCGAAAGCAGTGGTTTTCAACCTGTGGGTTACAACCCCTTTAGGGGTCAAACGACCCCTTCACAGGGGTCGCCCAATTCATAACAGTAGCAAAATGACAGTTATGAAGTAGCAACGAAAATAATTTTATGGTTGGGGGTCACCACAGCATGAGGGACTGTATTAAAGGGTCGTGGCATTACGAAGGTTGAGAACCACCGCCCTAAAGTATGAAAGCCTTCTATACTTCATATGTTCCCTTATTGTCTGACCAGGTGACTTACATGTTAAATAGTCTTCAGTGCCTTGATCCAACGAAATAAAGTACAAATAGAATTTAAGGAAGGTGGGGATGGATGGAGCGTTCCTTTTACTGCACTGCCTTCTTGCTTCCTCTGACTGTGGGTAAGGTTGGGTATAGTGTCTTGGTGGCCTCTACTGGGAGGAAGAAGGAGGCCATGTTAGCCCCTGACAGCCTCTGAGTCAGCATCTGTGATCTGAATTCCAAGTTCACCTGTGTGCTGATTTGAGCCCTACCATCCCAATGCCAGACTTAATTTTAATGCTTCTCTGTCTTCTCCTGTACTACATGGACTTCCCAAGCCTGCCTTGTCACTTCACTTCTGGTTGGATTTGGCTACTGGGAAATGCCAGTAAGAGATTGGAGGATGGGAGACGAGAGAGAATGGGACATATCTTCTCTGGTCATATCCTACTTTGGCAGTAACTCTTAGGCAATAGCTTTGTCCTTCAAACTACAGTTACCACGGGGCATCCTCCCTCCCAGACGATCTAGGAACGTCATCTGCTTGTCTCTTCGGCCTGGGGATCTGGACATTCCCCCCATTTCTAGTCTCTGGGTTCCATAGCAAACCTTGTTTGGTGCCTTGACCCTGCCTTGTCCTCTGAAAAGAGCCCTGCAGTCAAGTCTCTGAAATATTTGCAGTGAAGTCCGTTTCCTCCCTAGACTCTGGTACACCTCAAGAATGATAGAAACAGGAGGCTCACCCCAGTTAAGAGTGGAATGACAATGGGGAAATAGATCTATGTATATATATTTATAGGTTTAGTATTAAGGAAGCAGATGAACATTGGGTCCCTACTCAAGCACTCCCTCAACACAAGAACACTTTGTTCTAATAATCTGGCACTCTGAGATGCTCACCTTCCCAACACAATCACTGAAGACAATGTGGGTGCATAAGTAAATGTGGTGAAGAAAGCTGATGGTCCCCAGCTATCAAAAGATATAGCATCTGGGGTCTTAAAGGCTTGAAGATAAACAAGCGGCTATCTAACCGAGAAACAACAAAGTCCACATGGAAAAAAACACATCAGCCTGTGCGATCATGAGGTGTCAAAGGGACCAGGCATCAGGCATCAAAGAACAAAATGTCATATCATTGTGAATGAGGGGAAGTGCAGACTGGGGACCCAAAGTGCAGACTGGGGAAGTGCAGACTGGGGGCAGTAGACACCTCCTTACAGAAGGGTCACGGGGAAGAGATGAGCCAGTCAGGGTACAGTGAAGCAACAATGAAACATACAACTTTCCTCTAATTCGTAAATGCTTCCTCCCCACCCCCCACTATCATAATCCTAATTCTACCTTACAAATCCAGCTAGACCATAGGATGTACACTGGTACAGATACGAATTGGAAACACAGGGAATCCAGGACAGATGAACCCCTCAGGATCAGCGGTGAGAGTGGCGATACCGGGAGGGTTGAGGGAAGGTGGGGGAGAAAGGGAAAACCGATGACAAGGATCTATATATAAGTTCCTCTCTGGGAGATGGACACCAGAAAAGTGGGTGAATGGAGATGTTGGACAGTGTAAGATATGACAAAATAATAATAATTTATAAGTTATCAAGGGTTCATGAAGAAGAACGGGGAGCAGGGAGGGAGGGGAAGATGAGGAGCTGATATTAAGGGCTCAAGTAGAAAGCAGATATTTTGAGAATGATGAGGGAAACAAGTGTACAAATGTGCTTGACACAATGGATGCATGTGTGGATTGTGATAAGAGTTGTATAAGCCCCCAATAAAATGATTTAAAAAAAGAGTGGAAGCTGGGGCCAAGTTTGTTTTTCCACAGACCCCTGTGCTGGGAATTGAGGGCTACTGTCTGTGCCTTTGCTCTTTGACTTTTGGCAAGTTTCTGACCCTCTCTGTGCTCTCAGTGATTCCTTCAGTTTGAAGGGAAATTGTATGTGGTTGTCTTATCCTTATTACTTTGGAAACAATGTCATAAAGTGTCAAATTTATTCTATGGTATGTAGATAGAGTTGGCCCATTTCTGAACCAGCATTTTCCTTCTGGGGCTAAAACCTTGATCCTAATCTTTTTCTTCTCCCACTCCCTCCCTCACATACACAAACACAAAAGGATTCTAAAGCATCTTGTGTCTGGAATAAGTGAACATTCTAGAGGTACACACTGTCAGCAGGAATTGGAAACTTATAGGAGAGCATGGGAAAGCTGAGCCTTAGCTTCATGATCTAGAAAATGGGTATAAAGAGTAAGTACCTACAATCTCTCTGTTGCCTGGTGTGCATGAGACAGTGTGCAGGAAGTGTCTGGAACATACAAGGTACTTAGGTGGGGAAAGTAAATCATGAGAGAGATGATTACATTAAGAATTTCCGGAGGTGGGGGAGGTGAATGGGGAGGAAAGGGGAACCAATCGCTATGATAGATGAGTAACCTCTACCACCCCCAAAGGGGAAGAACAATAGAAATGTGGGTGAAAGGAGACAGTAGTTGTTGGAAGATATGAAAATAATAATAATTTATAACTTATCAAGGGTTCGTGACGGTGGGAGGGCGGGGGAAGGAGGGTAAAAGGAAGAGCTAATATCAAGGGCTCAAACAGAAAGAAAATGTTTAGAAAATGATGATGGCAACACATATACAAATGTGCTTGATGCAATTGATGTATGGATTGTTATAAGAGCTTTAAGAGTCCCCAATAACGTGATTTTTAAAAAAGAAAGAAGAAAGAAGAAAAAGAATTGCCTTCTGTTTGCTCCTCTAAGGAATTAATGCTGCTCAATTGGCTGGTTCCTTTGCAGCCCACTGCCTGGTTGGTCTTTTCTGAGTTTTGGGAGAAGTCAGCAGGTCGTCTGTTTCTCTGTGATTTGGGGGCTGCTAGCCTTGCCTGGCAGGAGGCCTGGTGGTGAGCAGTTTGCACTCACTGGCTGTTTAGCAGGAGGATGATGAGGCTGTCTGTTCCAGGAAAGTTCCGCAGTCCCAGACCCTACAGAGGGTCTCTAAGAGTGGTAATTGACAGGATGACAGTGGATTTGGTGGTGGTGTGGCCCTTGTCCCCAAAGGAATCTTGGCAGGTGAAGTGGTTGGCTGCTAACCCAAAGGTCATTAATTGGAAACCACCAGCCAGTCCACAGGAGAAAGCTGTGATAATATGCGTCTATAAAGATGGATAGCCCTACAACCACCTTGTCCTATAGGGTTGCTATGCGGAGGCTTAGTTTTGATTTTGTCTGAGGTTTGGCCCTGCCTCATGGCACTCAGCCCAGCCTCGGTTGCTGCTGGCTACAGGGCGTGACTGCGGTGAGGTCTGGCAGCGTGCCTGGGTCCACAGTGTGAGGCTCTGGAGGCAACGGAGCCAGCTCAGAGCCTGGACAGCTGGGACTGCAGGCTGCAACTCCAGCCATGGCTCCCTTCTTACTTTCTCTGAGTGTTTCCCGCCTGGCCTGGTTAGCTTCTGGCCTTATCTTGGCCTTAGGCTTCCTCAAGCTCGCCCGCCTGCTACTTCGGAGGCAGAAATTGGCCAGGGCTATGGACCGCTTCCCAGGTCCCCCTACACACTGGCTCTTCGGGCATGCACTTGAGGTACGTGGGGGGAGGAAAGGGTTGGAGAGGTGTATTCAAAACAAGCCCCTTTCCTGATAAGAATCAGGTCTTATCCCAAGGGAGCTATGGAGGAAGAGAGAGAGAGACCCTGTGCCAGGTGAAGGACATGGCATCCTGGGAGCCATGGTTCCCTACCCCCCACTGTCCCCATCTCACCCTCAATCTTGCCTCTCATGTTAGCCACAGGGGAGGGGTGCGGATTAGTTTAGAGCTGGTGGGCAAGCAAGCAAGCCACACACTGCTTCCAATCATCCTGAAACTCAAGAGTCTGACAAGACTCTGTTAGAGGCTTAGGGATAGAAAACGTACCTGGATTGTAAGATGGAACGAAGCAGTCTGCTTTAGGGATTATTCAGTTCGGCAGAGGGTAAAAATTCCCGTTTTTTTAGGTTGGAAAGTGAACGCAAAGGGAGAGATGAGTGCTGACATGTGAGAGACCCTCCCAAAGAACAGTTGGGCATGAGAAATTGAACTTTTGATTCTTGGGTGGTGGTTGTGGCTGTCGTTACCTATGATAACTGAAAGGAGAAGTCAGGCTGCAGCCGAGTAGAGAAAAGTCCTCCTCTGGGGTGGCAGCGGGGAAAAGCCAGGCCAGTCAACAATACGAAGGACAGGGGATCAGGGTCTGTGGTCCAACCCAGCCAGAGCCCAAAGCCACAGGCAGCCAGATCGTCAAAGTGCAGAGGGGGGAAGATGAAAGTGGAATTTTACCAAAAAGGATTATGTGTTTATTTGAGCGTACTGTGGATATTGACTACCTCTCCTACCTCGTGTTGTGAAACAGGCCTGAAAGTACGATGGAAAAGAAGTTCCACTGGACACTGGACACTCATAGTTTAGAAAATAGAAAGCATTGAAGCGGCCTGCAGGCAGTGCTTGATTGAGTACTCTCAAAGGGCAAGGAAGAGTTTCCCCGAAGAAATATACACTGCTTACTTCAGCCCCTGAAGTGCTTGCTTATATTCCTGGAGCTCAGAAGCAAGATGAGCTGGGATGGGCAGAGGTTTGGAAGTCACAGGCAAAGGAAGCCACAGGCGTGGAGGCGAGCCTCCGGGAGGAGATACCGAATATGCAGAGGGAAGAGACTAGGTGTTCTGGAGCGTCAGTTTTTGAGGCATGAAGGGGGGTGGGTGAGCTGCTAAGAGGGGACATCAGTCCAGGTAACAACACATCCAGGGGAGAATTCAAGAAAGTGGTGTTAGATGCTTATTTGTTAAATAAAGAATGACTTCTTGGGGCTCCAATTTGGGTAACAAAGCCACACACATGAGGTGAGGGCCAATATCGGTATCTGCTAGGGTTCTTGGGCAGTCTTTTGGGTCCCTACTCTTCTGCCCTTTTTTTCCCCCTGTGTGTGTGTGTGTTTAGCTTACTTTTTCGTAAAGCCTGGCCATTCCTGGGGTTAGTGTTCCTTTCGGAAGGTTGGAAATCAGAGTGGTGTCTGGGACAGAGCACAGGCTTTGGGATCCAAAGACCAAGGTGTGGATTATAGTTGTGCAACTGCCTGGTGAGGGGGAGAGTCGCTTGTTTCTGGAAAGAAAGAGGAAGAGTGGAGTCATCTGGTTGTCACCAGAGTGGTGGCAAAGTCACTTCTCTGCTACTGAGAAGTCTGTACCATTAGATTTCCCCCCACTTGCGGTTCTTCATAGCTTGTTGCTGAACTCCATAGCTGAGTGGCCCAAACTATTGTTTACACTGAATGCATTTTTTTCACCAATAGTTATTTCGGAAATGCAGACTCTTCTCACTTTGGGATGATTTTTTTTTCTTGCCAGGCACTCGATCCATTTCCATTAACATAACTTTGGTGTCTGACACAGGCTGGACATGCTGAGCTTCAATGCTCTTCACGATGCATGTGTGCTTCCCCAGGCAGAGAGATGACTGGGGAAAGGGGGTCCAAGGCCACTCAGGAGCCCCATTCTGGAGGAGTGCAGGCCCAGGAACATCTGGCCCCCCACCTCCCAATCCCTACAGGACTGCCCTGGGAAGTGGAAATGTTTGTGCTTCCCTAGGGCTGAGCAGGGATTCAAGAGGGACAGTCACAGGTGGGTTGTTTTCAGTTTAGTGACTTTTAAGAATTAGAATAGAATAGTGAGAGAGAGAGAGAGAGAGAGAGAGAGAGAGAGAGAGAGAGAGAGAGAGAGAGAGAGAGAAATTGGGATAGTCTCAAAGATGGTTGGGTTGTTTTGAAAGAAGTGCATTATCTGTTATGAGAAATGTTTGAGCTCTTAGGAAAAGAAATTCTTACTTTGGAAAGGTACTGGACCAGGCAGCCTGAGTACTTGGAATCTTACATCAATATGACCAAACTTAAGGGAACCCCAAAATGCTGGAGTGATTGTGGGAGGGGGTGTCTTTGCCCTTGGTCCTCCAACTTTTGTTTTGTTTTTAAACTCCCACCACCACCATTTTGTAAACAGATTTTTTTTTCCCATCAAGGTTTTCCACTCCCTTGCTTTGAGAGGCCACTGAACAGGAGCATGGATTTTTGAATACTGGCCAACTGAGCTTGTCAACTGGTTCTAGCTTGGTTGGCTTATGAACAGGAGGGGCAGCAGAAAGAGTCTCAAGTTAGGATTCTTGGTCTGCCAGATTCAACAAAACGATTCCCTTTGGTCTTTGGGCTGCAGTGTCCCTGCCTATGAAGTGAGGGTGTGATCTGCTAAGCGATGCTGACTTTCTGAACTCTGGGGGAGCCTCGTAGAGAGTGGCTTGTTCTTCCCTGTTCCATCGATTGTCTATTCTTGGTGAGATCAACAAGGAGTACAAATGTGAAGATGGAGGGTGGGGCCGGGGGTTGCTGTCCTGATGTTGCCTGACCTCCTTCCTTCTGGAAGAAAACATGCTCAGCCCAGATCTCCATGTCCTGAAAGCATCTTAGCTCAGAGTAGCCGAAACTGATTTGATATATCCACTTGTGTAGCCTAGGGGAACTGAAGAGGCAGCCTCCAGCCTCAGGAGAGGCTCCAGCTCCAGCAGTGGGGTCAGTCCATCTGGCTGCCTGTAGCCATCCTCAATCTCACTGATTTTTACACCCCACCCCTTTTTTTATTGGATAACCAAGGCATGTAGGGGAAAGCTGGGAGTGAGAAGGCAGGTGTGGGTCAGCATGAGATGCATCTCCTGTCCATGGTAGGATGATCAGAAGGCCCAAGCCTAGTTGACAAGAGGAGTGGGGGTGGGGAGCAGGGGGGCCTTAGGTAAACCTGATCATCTAAAGTTTCCTTCCAACCCTGACTTCCTCTTAATCCGAGTTCTCTGTGGCTTAGGCTCTTTGTGTACTGTCCAGCGGAGTTCCCGGGTCTTGGGAGGGGTGAAGATGAACACCCAATAAGGAAGATGGAAAAGGAAGATAGACACAGGAGGAGGGGGCCCTTCGGGTGGCACCACCAATAAGGAAGGAGGCTGGGGAGGAATCGGGGACACTGGAAGTTCCCCTCTTACCAGAGTGTGGGGAGAATGCTTATTACGTTGCGCCCTCTTGGCATTGTGTGCTCAAGGACAGTAAGCAAGTCTACAAGCCCTCAAGGGGAGGAGGAGAGACTAGAATGCTTAGTTGGGAGGCCGTGAGGAAGGGCGTCTGTGGGGAGATGGCACTGCGCTATGCAGAGGACCCGGGAGGAGATGGATCCTATAGTTGAGAGTAACCAGGGCCACTCCTCGGAGTCCTGGGGCTATCTGATTAGATGCCCCCTCCTGCTCTAAGGCTGTCTTCTGGGAGACAACGTGATTCATTGAGTGAGTGGGAAACGGCGAGAGAGAACTTTTATAGGCATGGCCAGCTCCTGGATCCTCCCTTCCAAGATTATAAAGCAAAAAGGAACAATGGTCATGCTAAAAAGGGCCATGGCCATGTGCAATCTCTACACTGGACCCACCTCGTGCTCCTGGACAAGGCTATTAAGAAAATCATCATTCCAAATAGAGTAAAGGCTGCGACTGTTTGGGGGCATTTCTGAAGCGAGTCTTTGACACCAATATGTTTCCCAACCTGAATGTGAAGATACTTGCTGTGTGAATTGTGCTGATCACAGCAAATGGTCCCTCACTGTTCTCAAAAAGTCTAGAAGAGCCAAATATCCCTTATTCTGACTTATAGGTGCTTACTCATACCTTCCCCCAAAGCCCAGGATAAGATCTGAATCTTTAAAGACTGAAGAAAAATTTACCTAGAGGGAAACAAATTGGAACCTATACTTGAAAAGCAAGCAGAGCCAGCACAAATTGCAACACAAACGGAACTCCCTTAAAAATGGGAGGAATTATCCCTCCCCCACATCAGGTTCATGAGACATTCTGAAATCATTTACATAGTCGCACTTGACATACAGCACTCAGTGCATAGTTTCCCCCTTTCCGATCACTGTAAGGAGGAACAGAATGTTTGAAAGGACTAATGAATCTGACGGTCAGAAGAGCCAGTAGATATTGGCAGTATAGTTTACCACACAGAGGCATGCAAGCGGAGGCCCTTTTGTGAACTTCTACATTGAGCGAGACACTGGGCTGTTTCCTCATGAGACTGACCCTCTCTGGCCGGTGTTTAGGTTAGCCAGATATTTGGTATGGTTTCTCTTTCCCTCTTTCTCTCCCTTATTTCCACCTTTTTCCCCCATTCCATTTATTCAAGGCACGCTTCATGAAGCATGGATTGTGTCTAAAGTCCTGTGCTTAGCTCGCTGGCAGACCTGAGGATGCCAGGGAAGTGGCTTCTGCATTTGGGAAGCGTGCAGCTAGAGATGGAGTCGGGGTCCTAGCCGACCATGTGACTGAGCCTTAATTTCCTCATCAATGAGGTGGGAATTGTGGTTGTGCCTTTCTTCTAGGGTTTGCTGCGGATTCAGTGAAAGATTCCATGCGGTCCTCTCAATGCAGTGTCTGCCACCGGGAAATGTGCAGTGAACAGGAATGTCAAAGGACTCTGCTGCTTACGGAGCAGGCGGTTCCTACACCCAGCAGAATGGGCCAGTGCTAGAGAGATCAGTTGGTGGGGGGTTACAGAGGCTTCTGGAAAGAAGCAGTCACGCTGAAGCACAGGTGGAATGTTGCTTTAGTCAAGGAGAGTGTCAGAGAGGCAGAGACTGTGCCACGAGGAAGAACCGACACAGAGATGGTGCCACATCCTAGGAGGTCATTTTAATTCTAGACATTCAGGCTCACGGGACGGCCATAGTCACACTGCCATGCGACGATGCACACGACTACTCACTACGTTTGCGTGAGCCCTCAGCGTACACACACTCCTCCAAATCCCCTTCCAACCTCCTCTCCTGCCAGTGTCGCATAGCATGGAGGCTCCTGGAAGGTGCGGCAGCTTTTCCTTCCTCAGAGGCTTTGTGTTTGCTGTTCCCTCTTCATTTGGCCAATTCTTGATCCACCTTTATCTTTCAGTGCTGTTTCCAACAAGAAATGACGATCTACCAAAGTAGGTCCTCCCTGTTATTTTACATCACAGTATCAGGTTTATCTCAGCATTTTTGTTCATCAATTATACTCACTGTCATACAGTCAATTCTGATTCATAGTGACCCTCTAGGGTAGAACTGCCCCTTTGGGTTTCCAAGACTTTATTTGGGGAGTAGAGTATTTTACCTACTCATTTGCTGGTTCATTGTTTGCCTTGCTGAATGAAACAGGTGGTCCCAGTCTGTCTCATATGTATCCCAGTCTGTCCTAATGTATCTAGAACAGGGCCCTGCACACAGTAGGTCCTCAATAAAAATGTGTTGAATTACTAAGCAGGAGTGGAAATCAGGTGGTTTTTACATTGTGCCTTGAACGAATATTACTCTTTGTAATAAACGAGTGTTAGGGTTTAAAAGGAAGTTCTAACTACAATGTAGAGGGTTGACTGAGTGTGCTAGATGAAAGCATGGTCGTTTTTTGAGGTCACTCAGGTGCAAGAAGGGTGTGGTTTGGACTTAACATCATGGGTGTGGGCCTTCAGAGTGGACAGAGTCCAGAGACATTGAGGACTGTGCTGGAAGTTGGGGTGCAGTAAGAGGGAAGGAAGCTTCTAGGACTTTCCTGGGTGGCCGCTCCCCTTTCCTACTCAGGGAATTGGGGGCTGGCTAGTGATTCTGGACTCATGAGTGGCTGTGGACCTCTGTCACCATTTCAGATCCAGCAAACAGGGAGTCTGGACAAGGTTGTATCTTGGGCCCACCAGTTCCCTCATGCCCACCCACTCTGGTTTGGACAGTTCATCGGCTTCCTGAACATCTATGAACCTGACTATGCCAAAGCTGTGTACAGCCGTGGTGGTGAGGACCCTTGGGAGAGGGTGGGATTTCTTGAAATCAAGGGTCTGAGAGCTTGTGAGGAGGAGGAACTGTGCTTATGTCTGGGAATGGCTAGTAAGATTCACTCCTGCTTTATCAAGAAGCCTCCTCCGGGAACAACTCCATCTCCTACTGACCCAAACTTCCTCTTTCTACAGACCCTAAAGCCCCAGATGTGTATGACTTCTTTCTCCAGTGGATTGGTGAGTGGGGCATACCCGGCTTCTCTGCCTTTCCTGTTCCAATCCTTTGGCTCTGAGTGGCTGGGATCCTACCCTGCCTTCCCTATCCTACCTCCACTCAATCCGTAATGTTGTCAACAGGACCTCTTGCTCCCATGTGTCCATCTAAGCTCTGCACAGTGTGAAGAAAGAGGCTAGGCAGGAGTGCTCCTGGCAGGGGACCAGTTACTTCTATTTCTCTGGACAATCAGAGCTAGGGTTCTAGAAAATGTGTGGCTGTGATGAACAGCTTCCTGGAGGAGATGACACTGGGTCCAGCAGAAACTTCAGTAGGAGCTTTGCACAGAGGCAATATCATAGCCAGTGAGGTTTATCCGAGGCGTGAGTTTTGCTAATTGAAAAAAAAACAAAAAACTTCAGTAGGGTCCCATAGATGCCAGTCATGGGACTCCCTACAAACAAACAAACAAATAAATTCACTGCCATCAAATCAGTGCTGGCTCATAGTGAACTAAGAAAAGGTCAGGTGGCAGTGCTAACGATGGTGCCACCAGAGGCTGTGGGTTATTGGAGCAGCTGGAAGACGGGGCTGGCGAGCTTAGACTGGGTAGGGAAGGTCAGCTGGTCTTGATCGGAGGATAACGAATATGCCTTGATGGTGAGGCTAGGTGGGAGCTATTGAGTATTGATGAGCCAGGGGTGTAAGTTTCTCCAAAGGCCACCTTTTTCTCATGATCTCATGGTATTCTCCACATCATATTGAAAGCTGAGAAAGGGCAGGCTCAAGAGGAGGACAGCATTCCCAAGCTTATTTACTAATGCAGTAATAAACCACCACCACCACTCCCCCCCACGCCCCCCACACAGAACAAACAAGCAAACAAGCACACAAAACCAATTGGTGTCGAGTTGATGCCTTCACATCATGATCCTATGGGAGAGAGTAGGACTGCCAGAGGTTCCATCATGCAGTCTTCCCGGCAGCAGACGGCCATATCTTTCCTCTATGCAGCAGCTGGCGGGATCTTTTGGTTATAAGGTAAGTACTTTACCATTGTGCCACCCAAGCCCCTTATATCTAGTCACACAAAGAAGTCTTTTTTTGTGTGGACATCAGTGATTTTAGACCTCTCTTCAATGATCAAAGCACAACCAACCAACCATTCATTCAACCAACGAACCAACCAACCATCCAACCAACCAACCAACCAAACAACCAAATAACCAACCAACCAATCATCCAACCAATCAACCAACCAACCAACCAACCAACCAACCAACCAACCAACCAACCAACCAACCAACCAACCAGCCACACTGCCCTCGAGTCAGTTCTGACACACAGTGTTCCCGTAGAACAGAATAGAACTGGCCTGTGTGGGGTTCTGAGACTGTACATCTTTACAGGAATAGCAAGCCTCATCCTCATCTTTCTCCCTCAGAGCAGCTGGTGGTTTCAAACTGCTGACCTTGCAGTGAGCAGCTCAATGTTTAACCCACTGCACCACCAGGGCTCCTAGTCCAAGGGAATAGAATAAAATGAGAAGGCACGCAAGCAATGCTTTGAGAAACGCAGAAGAATGCATTTCTACTCCTCTGGATGTGTGTGAGTGGCTGTGTGTAGGCTAAGGGCCTGCTCAGACCAGGAAGTACAAACACTGTTGATGGTTCTCTAAGGCCTGAGGCCGTGATCCCAGTTGGCAATGAGAGACCCAGCAGCCTTGCCTCTGCCTGCTTCTCCCCAAGGAGCTATGTTCCATTTGTCTGAGTTTCATTTCATTTGACCCCTGTCCCTGGGCCTAGACTTCTTGGGTGTAGCCAGGAGACAAGTGCTGAGTCATTGCCACCTCCTGCATTCTGAGGTCCTGGGTGTCATGGTTGTTAGCTCTGACCAAAGGTTTCTGACTACTTGGGCGTGGGGGCACAAAGAGCAAAATTTTCTCTCATAGTGACCATGCCCTGAGGAGCCCAGGTTAGGGATGGTATGCCAACAATGACCATCTGCTTGGCTCCGGGCTGGAAGGGCATCCCCCAGATGGACTGCCTCTCCCCCTTCCATCTCTTCTCCAGGGAAAGGTCTGCTGGTCTTGGAGGGGCCCAAGTGGTACCAGCATCGCAAGCTGCTGACCCCCGGCTTCCATTATGATGTGCTGAAGCCCTATGTAGCTGTGTTTGCTGACTCTACACGCACCATGCTGGTGAGCAACTTGTGCCAGGATCTTGGAGGGTTTCAACTTCTGGACCAGCCTCCATGTCCAGAAGAGCTGGGGGAGGCCAAGTGTCTCCCAGCAGTAAGGAAACCCTGAGGCCTGAGACCCTGCTCTGCTTGCAATGACAATGCAGTGGCCCCTGGCTTCACCTGCTGCAGCTGGGAGCTGACCTGTGGGTGACTCTGAGTGTCCTGGCAACCCCTGGCCCTTGTCTCTCCTAGGTCCTTTTCTGTCAACACCAGAGGAGCTTTGTGAGACTCACATAAGGCTCCAACTGTAGCCGGCCCGAGGGCTGCATATATTTGAGACTGTCAGGAAGGCTTCTCACCTCTGCAGAGTGTCTCACCCTCATCCTCTGCTTGCCTGCCTGCTATAGCTGCCTACAATAATGCAATTAGCAATCTAACAGGAAGTTCAGGGACCAGCAGTCAGGCTGATTCTTAGGGCTACATGTTCCCCAAGGTCACCCAGGTTAACTCCTCCTTTCGCCTCACTGGCAGGCCAGACTTACACCCACTGCACAGGGGAGCTGCCCATCTCTTGGACCTCCTGTTCCTATGGGCTGCCTTTGCTGGGATAAAGAACTTGTCTCTGTAGGCCTGCCTCCTGGTCCTAGCCTTTGCTCCTGTCTGCCTCAAACCTCTACCTGCATGTTACCTTCCAGTAGGAGAGAGGGTCAGATCAGGTTTGCATGTGTGTGTGATGGGGGCTTGGTGGGGAAGTGTGGCCATGGATCCTGGAGGTCTGGGGTGGGATATCCAACTAGACTGGTCCCCCACATTGTTTTCTGTTTTGGGATTCAGGACACATGGGAGAAAATGGCCCGTGAGGACAAGAGCTTTGACATCTTCAGCGATGTGGGCCGCATGGCGCTGGATACACTCATGAAGTGCACCTTTGGCAAAGGAGATAGCGGCCTGGGCCAAAGGTCAGGGGCATCTCAGGCTCTGCGTACCACTGGCCAGTTAGGAGGGGAGAGCTGGCAGGGTTCCTGGAGCCCTGGTTTGAGAGGAGATAGGCCCTGCCCTAGGGCGTCTCAGTTTGAGGGATAGGGGGATTTGCATATGGTGGGGAGTACATGGTGGCTTTAGTGTAGGGTTAAGGATGGAAAAAGGGAGGACAGGGAGGGCTGGGGTTTGGCCCAGTTTCCTGGAACAGGGCTGTTCTGAACTCTGTCCTAGATCAGTGTGGGAGTCGCCCCTTCTTCTCTGTGCTATGTAGGGACCACAGCTACTACCTGGCCGTCAACAGTCTCACCCTATTGATGCAGCAGCGCCTTGAGTCCTTCCAGTATCACAATGACTTCATCTACTGGCTCACCCCCCACGGCCGCCGCTTCCTGCGCGCCTGCAAGGTGGCTCATGATCATACAGGTAGGTGGATCTTTCCCACAGGGCTCACCTCCAGAAAGCCCGAGTTCTAGTGTAGCTCCTCTCTGGACCCTCTGGGAGCTCCCCACCACCACCACCACCACCCCACCTTTGGCTTCTCCTTTGGGCAGAGCCTGGGTTCCCCAGCAGTGACTCTCTGTGCTCCCGATGCAGACCATGTCATCAGGGAACGGAAGGCAGCGCTGAAGAATGAAAAAGAATGGGAAAAGATCCAGAAAAAGAGACACCTGGACTTCCTGGACATTCTCCTGGGGGCCCGGGTGAGTGCACTATTGCCCACCCCCCCCCCTGAACTGGCTTCAGAAACCACTCTGACACCGCCCTCACCCCCCGCCCCTGCCCGCTGCCAGCCTCAACCTCCTCAGGAAAGACTCACCGTCCAGGAGAGAGGTTGCTCAGCATTTTCCACCTATTTTTTTCTCAGCAAAATGACCTGTTCATTGTCCAGTGACATATCATCAAAGTCCCAGAGGAGAGAAGGGACAGGATGCGCCTGGATCCTGGTCTCTAAGCGGTAGATAGCAAAACTGAGAGAAACCCATAACGAGACGGATGGACCAACACAGTAGCCACAACAATGGGCTAGACCATACCAGCCATCGTGAAAATGGCATGGCCATTCATTCATTCTGCTGTATGCCCATGGGATTGTCAGGAGTGGGAGCAACCCTAATAGCAACCAACAACAACTCCAACTTCCCGAAGTTGGTGCCCTAAAATCCTAGAACCTCAGAGTTAGTTCATTCACTTTCCCCGCACTCCACAGACTCAGTGGGCTCCTATCCTTAGCGAGGACCTGTGTGCTAGGGATACCGAGATGAAAAAACCCCTGCTCTTGCTTTCTAGAAACTGACAAGACCAGTGGAGGAGATAGATAGGGGATGTCACTGTCATCGAGTCCATGCTGACTCTTCGCGACCCCCTGTGGGTTTCTGAGCCTGTAACTGTTGACAGCAGAAAGCCCAGTCTTTTCCCTGAGGAGCTGCGGGTGGAACTTCAGACCATGCAGATCGCAGCCCGACCTCTGAGCACAACACCAGCGGGGCTCCGTGTAAACATGGCCAAAGACGGCATGCCAGGCACCAAGGGCACAGCTGACACAGGGTGGTGTTAGGTCATAGGTCACTTCGCTAGGGAATCCAGGACGGCATTCAAGATGGGTTTCCATGAACAGCCTGAAGAGGAGTTTTCACTGGCTCTCTTGGACTTTCAGTTGACAATCTATATGGTGAGTTCTTCTCGGTACTGATCTCAAATTTCCTGAGTGGTCCCATTATGCCTTCCCTAACTCAGGATGAAGGTGGGAGCAAATTATCAGATGCAGATCTCCGGGCCGAGGTGGACACATTTATGTTTGAGGGACATGATACCACCACCAGTGGCATCTCCTGGTTTCTCTACTGCATGGCCCTGTACCCTGAGCACCAGCATCGATGTAGGGAGGAGGTCCAAGAGATCCTGGGGGACCAGGACACCTTCCAGTGGTGAGTGAGACCATGGGTGACCTTAACCTGTCCTGCTCAGCCCAGAGAAGGCCCGTGCCCTTGTGTTCTCTGTTATCCATGGATAACCCAGGGCTGCTCTAGAAATCAGATGGAGTGGTAGCAGGTGTCCTTCCTATCCCCTCCAGGACTGTAGTTTTGTTTGGTTGGAAGAGGCAAGGTCCAGATGCATCCCATTACATTCTGATATAATGTAGTCCTTTCACATGGGTGTAATATAGAGACTACCGCCAACAGGAAGATGCTTGCTTATGTGCTTTTTCCCTCCGGTGGAGGTATCTGGCTGATTCTGGGATTGTTTGCAGAGGGGAGAGTTGAAAGAGAAAGAAGTGGAAACGCAGAACAGACCTGGGCCATGGGAAATGCTGATCTGTTTCCATCTGCCTTTGGACGGCACTGTCGAGCATTCCAGGCTCTGGTCTCTTTCTCTGAAAGGGGAAAAAGCTGCCTGATACCTTTCCTTAACATCTAGCATCAATGGTAGCTGCCTGTTTCTTAGCTCCAGCTTTATGCCACTAGCCCAGATTTCTCCCTGCTTCCCTTTTAGCTCATTTGTCCTGACCTTGGGGACCCCTAACAAGCTCCATCCCACCACTGCCTTGGCTTTCTCACTGCTCCTACTCTTCTCTTTCACCTCTCCCCGCCACCCCCCCCCCCCGTGCCCCCTCTTTGGACCCTGGATGTCAGCACACACATCAGCTTTCTCTCTGCGCTTCTACCCTGGGATACTCAAGCATGTCGTTGTTGGGTGTTGTCCAGTTGGTCTCAACTCATAGAGATGCTTTGCGCTACAGAACAAAACCCTGCATGGTCCTGTGCCATCCTCACAATTGCTATGTTTGAGCCGGTTGCTGCAGCCACTGTGTTCCTTTATCTCATTGAAAAGCTATCTCTTTTTCCCAGACTCTACCTTGCAAAGCATGATGTCTTTCCCAGGGACTGGTCTTTCCTGATCACATGTTCAAAGGACATGAGATGAAGCCTTTCTTCTAAGGAACATTTTAGCCGTGCTTCATCCAAGACAGATTTATTTATTTTCTGTCAGTCCACAGTTCTTTCAATATTCTTCTCCAACACCATAATCCACAGGCATCAATTCTTCTCCGGTCTTCCTTACTCAGTGTCCAACTTTCACATGCACATGAGGTAACTGACACTACCACAGCTTGGATCAGGTGTACTTTAATCCTCAAATAATCTCTTGACTCTTTAACACTTTAAAGAGATCTTCTGAAGCAGACTTGCCCAAAGAAATACTCTGATTTATTTCCTGACTGTAGCTTTCATGAGTCTAGATTGTGGATCAATGCAAAATGAAATCCTTACACCTTCACCCTTTGCTCTCTTAATCATGATACTGTCTGTTGGTCTAGTTATGAGTTGTTTGTGCTCTTCACGTTTTGGATCTGAGGGCTTGTTGTCATTTTCTTCATTTCAACCTGAATTACATGCAAGTAAATGGAAGGTCTGTTCCACAGACAGACCCTAGTATTGTTTTGGCTAATGAAATTGAGCTCCATCTTTTCTTCCCATAGATGTAGATAATTTGATTTCTGTGTATTCCATCTGGAGAGATCATGGGTATAACAAAGCCACACTCATGGTCATCGAATCAATGATGATTCCTAGTGACTCTATAGGACAAAGTAGAACTCTCCTTGTGGGTTTCCAAGACTGTAACTCTTTTATTTTCTTCTTTTAACCAAGACTGTAACTCTTCACGGGAGTAGAAAGCATCATTTTTCTCCTGTGGAGTACCTGGTAGTTTTGAATGACTGAACTTGTGGTTGGCAGCTCAATTCATAACTACTACACCAGTTGTTGGAAAAAAAGATATCTGCAATGAAGAAGCCATTGGTCTTCCAAAATTCTATCATGTGATCTCCAGCTTTGTTTCTATCACCAAAGCCAAATTTTCCAACTAGTATTCTTTTCGCTTTGTTTCCTACTTTCACATTCCAATCACCAGGAATTATCAATGCATCTTGATTGTATGTTTGATCAATTTCACACTAAAAAAGTTGGTAGAGTTCTTCCATTTCTTTATCATTAGCTTTAGTGATTGGTGCATAAATCTGAATAATTGTTACATTAACTTAACGTCCTTGTAGGCATATAGATATTATCGTTCTGTGGACAGAATTGTACTTCAAGATGCATCTTGATATGTTCTTTTGGATGGGGAGTGGGGTGTCATTCCTCTTGAATTTTTTCATTCCCCATATAGTAAATCATATGATTTTCTGACTCAAAATGACCATTATCAACGAATACAAGCTCATTAATGCCTGTGACATTAATCTGTATGTATTCCATTTCATTTGTCACCACTTTTAACTTTTCTAGATTCACACTTGCAGGTGTTTCGTCGTCTTGACTCATGTCCCATGGGCAAATGAAGGTCCCCGAAGCTTTCCTCCGTCCCCAGCAGGAAGGTCCACTCTCCTTTGAGGAGACGTCATCCCCAGTTGGACTTTGAGTGCCTTCCATCCCAAGGGGCTCCTCTTCTGACCCTGCATCGAACCCTGTTCCACTGTTTCCAATGGCTAATTCTTCGGGAGCTAACAACCTGTGCCTTCTTCCTAGTCTGTTCTTCCTCTGGAAGTTCTGCTGAAACCTGTTCACCATGGGTGACCCTCATGGTATTTGAAATACTAGTGACATAACTTTCAGAATCACAGCAACATGCAAACCACCACAAACTGACTGATGAGTGGTGGCTCAATTATGAAAAAATAAAATAAATTGATAGATTCACTTGGAGAAGGTAGAACCTGCAATTCTGGGGCAGAAAATTTGGAGGTTGAAGTTCCCGCTGTCCACTTTTACGGGTCTGGTGTTGGAAACCTCCCAAGATACCCAGGCAGGTGCAGTTGAAGGTTAGGTAGATATAAGAGGGGGAAGAACTAAGAGGCCACACGTTGAGAGCATGTCGAGACAAGCTCTTAAAGTGAGAGACACTAACTCATGGAGAAGCGTATCCAAGGACAAGATGGAGTAGCCTGCACATTGAGGGCAGAGGAGAGTTAAAACTTGGGGAGCACTCAGAGGGCACAAGGAGCTCTAGGTAGAATAATGAGGTGACAAAGCATGGAGGCAGGGGTTTAAAAATAATCTTTATGTTTTCATTTATTGCTGCTACTTGACCTCATGGCGATCTCATTTTTTTCTCGAGTACAACCGTGCTCTGCTGGGTTTGCAGCAAGTACAAATGAAAAGTTAGGATTGGAGACAGAAAAGAGACTGATTTGAAGCACGGTCATAAGGATCACATAAGACTGATGGTTGGAGCGCCCATTTGATTCTGAGCTTCTTGGGGGAGAGGGGGGGAGGAAAACAGAAACCATATTTCACTTGAGATCATCATTGTTTATGCCTCATTTAACAATGTTTATTTGCCCTTCAAGACTGGCAGGGCAATCAAACAGAACCTAAGGACCTGTCCCTTGTTGAGAGACACAGAAGCGGCCTTATCTTGATTCCTTTCCTGTGCCTTCCGTATGTGGTGGTGAAGGGGATGGGGGGATGGAGCAAAGTGGAGCCAGAAGCCTGGTGTCAGAGTGGCCATCTGCAGCTTGGTCTGGGCTGGGCACCTTGAGCCCTTGTGTCTTTCTGTCCCCAAAGGCATGGTGGTGAGGAAGGAATTAGGGGTTGGGGACTATCTTGCCCTGGGATCCCATTCTTCCTCATGTCCAGCATGGCCTATGTCACTGACAGGGATGATCTGAGCAAGATGACCTACCTGACCATGTGCATCAAGGAGAGCTTCCGCTTGTACCCACCAGTGCCTCAGGTGTACCGCCAGCTCAGCAAACCTGTCACCTTTTCAGATGGCCGCTCTCTACCCACAGGTAAACTCTGAAGGTAGAACCCTCTGGGCTGCCTTCTGACAACTGTGTATATTGAACCAAACAGCTTACATCGTGGGGCAAGAGCTCAGTACTTGGCTTCACAGAGAGCTCTGGTTCCAAATACTAGCTCCAACATCTCTCTGTTGTGTGAGTAAGTCATTCATCTGTTAATTGGGAATAAGAAGAGGGTGAAATGTACAAAGTTGTTGGGATTAGAGACAACACTTGTCAGGGTTGTCACATATGGCCAAACAAGTTGTGTACTGAACAACCTCAGAAGGTGTCATCCACTTAGACTGTGAATCTGGGCAAAGTACAACCTGTACAAGTGCATGTGGCAGCTTCTTAGAGCCCTTGGCCCTGTAGGTGGCCTGTGCTTAGCATCCAGTGAAGAGAACCTGTTACCACTGATAGTATTGTGTGTTATGAATAATTGTTTGCCTGAAAGTCAGTTCACTGAGAGGAAAATCAGTGTAGTGGTCTCTCCTTATCTGACTTCACAGTGTGGTAGGCTGAATCTCCCGTGTTTTCCCTTCTACAAATGTCTATGTCCGGTTGCTAGGCTGGGTGCCAGGGCAACAGAAATCGAGTGTGATGATGACCGAAAGCACTTTGAAGAATAGAGTGTGGCATCGAGCTTGTAGTCATTGGCAGGGTTCAGAGAGGGCTTGGTGACCCATGGGAAGAGGTGGGCTTGGGTGTTATAGGACTCCAGGTCACCAGATTTCGATTCTGTCCACAGGCAGCCTGATCTCTCTGCACATCTATGCCCTCCACCGGAATGGCGCTGTGTGGCCTGATCCTGAGGTATACCCATCCCTGACCCTGGAGATAAGGTGGGGTTTCTAAGTTATCCTCCTTCACGATCTTGCAGGTGTTTAAGCAAGGCCCTGTCTGTTCAGGTCTTTGACCCACTGCGCTTTTCCCCTGAGAACACGGTGGGACGCCACCCCTTTGCCTTCATGCCCTTCTCTGCAGGACCCAGGTAGGGAGGGGTCTACCATGTCCAGGGGAGGGGAAAGCGGATGGCTATGTGGGGACCGCATTTGGGGCTCTCTGTGAATGAAAGAGACTAGGGTGGGAGTGGATCCGGACACAGGGAAAGCTCCAAGACTTCCATGGAGTTTCCACATGGCCAGCCTGCTAGCCTTTTCTATCTTTCTCTTGGGAGGTAAATGGATGTATGAGTTATTATAGGAGTTTCTCCCAAGGCAGGCCACCCAATATGAATCTCCTCATGTTGGGACCCTCATCGCACTTTCAGGATCTGTTTCTTTAGCCCAGAACAACCAATCAGCTAATTATCATACAAAATCAGTTCATTGATTTTGGGTGGCCATTAAAAATACCTCTTTCATCAGATCTGCGGTCTACTTTTGGGGGTTATGGGGGTTGAGTTGGAGGGAGTCTGGGTTTCTTTGGACCCACAAATGCCCGAGGGCTGTTTATGTGTTCACTACAGGAACTGCATCGGGCAGCAGTTTGCCATGAGCGAAATGAAGGTGGTCACAGCGCTCTGTTTGCTGCGCTTTGAGTTCTCCCTGGACCCCTCACAGCCACCCATCAAGATACCTCAGCTGATCCTGCGCTCCAAGAATGGCATTCATCTCCATTTGAAGTCACTGAGCCCAGGGTCTATGAAGTAGTTCCTGAGCACTTTGTTCCTTCGACTAGATGAGGGGTCCCTGGGTTCCCTGTCCTGGGGAGGCTTGCAATTTAGAAGGAGCATGGGACTGGCATAGACATTCACAAAGAGACCTGTGCCATGCAGATCTGTGTTGTCTGTAAATAAGACACACATGTCCCTCATTCACTTAACCAGCACCTGGTGAGCACTCATTCTCTTTTAGAATTTCCTTTCTCCCCCATAACTGGCCATGTTTTCACCATGTCCTTTACGCTTACATCTGGTCTGAGGAAATACAAGGGGACCCAATGGAAACTTTGGCTTGGGAGTCATGGTGCTGCACATCATTTAGCTCACAGCACATGACAGCGGGATGGTGGCAGGGTCTGGCTCCTTCATTGATGCCTTTGTCTGATTTCTTTTGTGTGCTTCATACATAATAGATGTGCGGAAAGTGCATGAAACAGCAATGCGCGGAGCAATTGCAATTCTAAACACACACCCCCGTCTCAGCACTAAACTAACAGCAAGTAGCATGAAATGCGGTGTCCCTTGTTTGCTGTCTGCTCCTCTGAGATGGTCTTTGAAGCCTTCCTTGCCATTGTCAATATTGCTATCTCCCAGTCACCGGTGTTCTGGGCATTCTGGGTTGGCAGGAGGAAGGTAGCATTGTGGTGTTGGGTTGGACAGAGGGAGGAAAAATTGGGGGAGGGGGACTGGGTGGAGGCACATGATAGAGATTTTTCGTGGCTGATCTGCAGCAATGCTCAGTGGCTGGGGACACACACAACTTTAGGGTCCACAGTTTCAACAATGCATGGTCTCCAATCCAGGATCCAAAACAGGTGCAGAAGAGAAGGCAATGGAGGCTGTGGGGTGCAGGTGGGAAGAGATTGGAGAGGGGGAATTTTCAGCCCTTGGGCACAGGCATGTCTCTTTGTTTCCCTGGGAACCTGTCATCTGGACAACCCCCTCCAGGCCTCGATGCTCTCCCGCATAAGACTGCCTAATCAGCTCCACAATGTTGTCCAAAGACACACACCTCCCACCCCCTTAAGGGAGGTTGCCTCTGCATCCATCCTTCCAGCTCCTCCTCTGTATCCTGGCTCCTGGATAGGCCTTTTCTGCACAAACAAAGATAAGGTTTCAACAAGTATCAGCTGGGAGTTGACCCCAAAGTCACCTGAACCTAAAAAATATCAGCTTCCTATATCTGTTTGGATAGCAAGACAAGTGGTGGGCGTGCTCCTCCTTCAATGTCAATGGATAAACATATCAAGACACTTATTTAGAAGAGGCTTGACCAGAGGACCTTTTGCTGGTCTATGTTAACCCCAAATCCATAATCGGTACTGAGACTCACCCAAGCGCAGGATTACATGGGGATAGGGCAGCAAGTTGTGCTTTCAGAAGGGGAGGGGAGGCACCTAAGGAAAGAGAGGATGGGAACACCCACAGGTAACCTGATGCATTTCACTTCCCTTGGCCAAGTTCTCAAGCACTTCTGGGTGCTTTTTGTGATCGGATATTTGTGTGTGTGTGTGTGTGTGTTGGAGTATGAGGTGTGTGCAAGGCTTAGGCTTCAATGAGTATCTGTGTGTATGTGTCATGAGTGTGATATATGTGTTGTGAACTCAGTCTAGGCCTTGTTCATTTTCAGGATCCAGCAGGGTCCCTTTTTGGTCACTGTGTGTACTCTTGAATCCTGTGGTTAGAGCATGTGTCCTTGGCCCTCCTCCCAGAATTCTGGCCACCATTGTCCTATCCTACCTGGGAATGTGCCAGCTTAAGTCCTTCTGCACTATCAAGTTTCAAGGGACATGTTGAACCTCCTGTTCAGGAAGCTTTAGGCACACCCTCCTGTCCCAACTCTAAGGTCAAACACTGAGTGACAAGCTACCCTCCTCTCTCACAACCTCTCACCACAGGGCTGAACGGAACTGAAAACTGTGATAGGCGGGGAAGCCAGGGGACTCGAGGGATGTATTGACTACAACCACACTGGGAGAGAAACTCTTTGGAAGCAGAACATAGACTCACATAGCAGGCAGAGGGCATCTAGGAGGTTTGTCTATGAGTGTCAGTGCTTTGGACTAGAAATGGGGGTGGGGTGGGCTGAAATGGGTGGAATGGAGGAAGCTATGTCCAGGAATCACTAGCAGAAGGCAAACTTAAAACCAAACTCACTGCCACCAAGTGGATTCCAACTCATAGCATCCCCCAAATGGTGAGTGATTAGTGGAATCAGGAATGCTGGCCCATGGGACCTTCCAGATTTCAAAGGGCCCAGACTCTAGTGGACCAGCATCCAGGTAATCTCCAAGTGTGGCAGGGTGAATGAGACCCTGTCTTCACTAGGGTAGGGAGGATGGGGCATCGGGCTGATCTATAGGTGACTGCCAAGGGGTTGTCCTGTGGAGAGCAGGCAGGGGCTGTTAGTTGGGATCTGAAACCCTCTCCCACCAATCAGGGCCATTTGTTCACCTGAGAAAACACCTACCGAGCAGCCACGACTTCTTGACCTTCCAGAGAAGTCTACACACATTCCTCTACCAAGAAGTGAGGACAAGTGCTTGGTGACGCGTGAAAACTTCTCAAACATCTCTGAGTCAGGGAGGGATGGGTGCTCAAAGCCACACCCTGTCCAGCTCCTGGATGCTAGAGTGAACAATTCCTAACTCTGGCTAGAATGAAGGCAGGGTTTCTTTCCTAACATAAGTGTCTCCTCCCCATGTGATCCTTAACGGTAGCCCTCTCTCCACACCCAGTTTATTTGGTGCTTCCAGGAGATAGGCAGGGCGTGGGCACTGGGGATGACTCAGTACTGTAGACGGGTGGGGCCCATGAGGCCAGGCTGAGGTTGCTTGCTGGTCAACACAGAGATAGGGCACCGCTTACAAGAATACCAATGGGCAGCAGATTGAAGTTCCTATCCTTTCTTAGCGGGACTTATATATGCCTATCCTCCTCCCCTCTTCCGGCCCATCCACCTTCATCCCAAGGAGAGTAGACCTGACTTGAAACCCTGTGAACTTTATTCCAGTTTATCTGGGAGGGGAAAAAGCAGAAGGCTGTGTGAATGACATAGGGTAGAGAGGTAAGATTTCGGTGCAACAGAACTGGTAGCAGTCATGCAGAGATTATGTCAGGTGGAATAATTGCCCCTAAAGGCAAAAAGGAGGGCTTGGCAGTTTGATTACACTAAGAATGTGGAGATGATCCTGGATTATCTGAGTGAGAAACAGCTATCTCAAAGGTCTTTCTGAGATAAAAAGTAAGATGAAGACAGAAGCAGAAAGAGATTTGAAGATGCTGCTAACTCTGAAGAGGAAGGAAATCACCATGAGTACCAGACACAAGGACACTCTTCAGAAGCTAAGAAAGACCAAAAGGAAAGAAAAGAAGTAAGATTTTTAAAAGTTATCTTCTATACCCCCTGGAAGGAAACAGGCCTGCCAACACCATGGCGAGCCTACAGGACAAAGTAAGGCTGCCCCTGTGGGTTTCTAAGATGACAAATCCTTATGGAAGTAGAAAGCCTCATCTTTTTTCCTCAGAGAAGTTGGAGGTTTTGAACTGCTGACTTTGAGGTTAGCAACCCAATTCATAACCCACTATGCCATCAGGACTTCTATACATAAGATATCGGCTTACTTCTTCTGGTATTGTCTTGTGTTTCTCCTGCTTTTTTGTTGAGGCTGTTGGGCTGGTTGCTGTTTACGTGTTGTTTTAGAGGAACCTGGCACCATCTTCCAGAGTCGAAGAGCACTGGGCTCTCTCTTGGGGGACTTGTATGAGTGCCTCTGCGAGCTACCTGCAGCTGGCTGCACTGGGGGATCAGGCTAACACTGTATCTTCCTGTGATTTCACTCTTACCCTAGTTGGCCAGTATTCCATTATTTGGAATGTGAGTTGGATAGTCTTCTCATGGGATGCTAGTTGGGTGGTTGTGAGCCATGAGGATGGCGTTTCACTGGCTGATCTCCCAGAAAGGCGTAGTGGTGTGTCTCATGGGGCTTGGAGCGGCTCAGATGGTGTGTGGTGTTTCCCTCTGCAACTGGAGTGCCATGGAGGGTGGGTGGGTGTACCTTCCTTGGTGTAGAGCACCGTGGATGGCAGGCGGAATTACCTTGGTCAGAGAGATAACTGTGGAGTTTGAGTGGATGTTCCTGCAATAGTGTGGAGCACCACAAACAGCGGGCAAAAGTTCCCCCAGTCACTTGTAGGGCCTTTGAATGTAAGTGGGAGTTCCCCCAACCATTTGAAGGGAAGATTCCCCCAGCCGCTTGGGGTGAAGTGGTGGGTGGACGTGATTTCCCCAGCTGCATGTAAAGCCAACAAGTGCAGGCAGGAGCTCCCCCAACTGGGCCATCAGAGTTTCCCTAGGTGGAGGGGAGTGGCCTGGAGGCAGCTAGTGGCTTGTGAAAGGAAAGAGAGGGAAAAGATAAGAAAAAGAGAGAAAGGAGAAAACAAACACAAGAACAAAAATAAAAAACAAACTAACACGCACAAAGCAGACAAAATAACAACAAACAACAAAGAGTCAAAAAAAGAAAACAAGAAAAAAGAAAAACGGAATATGCTGAGACTGTGGTGGGAAAGAGAGAAGAGATAGAAGAAAAAAAGAAGAAGAAAAAGCAAATGAAGGAGAAAACAAAGAAGAAAAAATAGATAAAGACATAGCAGAGCCCCAGTGCAGTACTCTGCTAGCACTGTGTGGTAGTTACATAATCTAGTGTCAATTTGAGGATTAAGAGTGTAGGGGTGGAGTCTAGTCTGTCAATCAGGATATGGCCAATGAGATCTGTGTGTGGGCATGGCCTTCCTCTAAGGATTCTGGGAAATCCTGAATTTCCTCCTTGGAGGTGGGAGATTCTCTGCTCATATCCTGGGACACATATCATGGACCCACCCTGATGCAGCCCTGGGTGCTGGAAAAGCCATGCAGACACCCCTGCCAATGCTGAGATGTTTTGAATGCCACTGGATCCAAAGACTGTCTACCTACTGGCCTGTGATCCTCTACATTCGGCGTCATTGCATGCGTTTCATGAGTCTGTGGAGGACTTCATGGATTGGTGTCGGATATATGGGCAAATATCAGGCTTAAGGACTTGATCTGGACTGGGCTGGAATGTTTTCTCAATGTTCAATTGCTCTTGCATACAAATCTCTTTCTTATACACATATGTGTGTCCATGGATTTGTTTCTCTCATCTACCCAGACTAACACACACTGCCACAGGAGGCAGGCTGGAGCGTTCCCCACTGGGTGGATGGAGTTGCCCTAGGAAGAGGGTAATGGGCTGGAAGCCAGTAGTGGCATATGGAAGGAAAGAGAGGGAGAGGAGAGAAATGGAAATGAAGAAAAAAAGAGAAGACAGAAAAAGAAAATAAAGAGAAAGAAAGGGCAAAAACACAACTGTCCTTGCTAAGACTGACTGTGGTGGGAAAGAGAGAAGAAAAAAATTAAGAGTAAAGGGAAAGCTAATCCTTGATCACTTGAATGTGGGACCCGAAGGGTTTAAACCCTGCATCAAGGTGGCAGGTTGGTGTGCCCTTTTGGTGTAGGATTCCACCGGTGCTGGGTGGAATTGCCCTAGTCGACAAGATCACTGTAGAGGCCAGACAGGTTTTTCCTCAGCAGTGTGGAGCACTGTAGAGGGCTGTTGCAGCTGCCTTGTGTGGTGTGCAGCGCTCCCAAAGAGGGCAGGCCGGAGTTCCCGCTGCTGTTTGGGCGGAGTTGCCCTGGGTGGAGGGTAGTGGCCCAGAAGCCAGCAGTGGTGAATGAGAGGAAAGCGAGGGAGAGAAGAGGAAAAAGAAAGAAAAAGAGAAAAAACCAAAACATAACTGTGCCTGCTGAGACTAACTGTGGTGGGAAAGATAGAAGGGAGAGAGAATAAAGAGAGAAGAAAAGGAGTGGTAAGTAAGGAGTTAGCTGAGGCCTGATTGCCTGACTATGGGGTTGGAGGAGTTCCAACCTTGCCTCAAGGTAGTAGGGTGGTGTGCTCATTTGGTGTAGGGTCCCACAGATGCTGGGCAGAATTACCCTCAAAGGCAAGATCACAGCAGAGGCCAGGCACCGGTTCCCACAGTGGTATTGAGTGTTGGAGATCACTGGTATAGCTGCCTTGTGCTGTATGCAGCACTGCAGCAGGGTTGGGGGGCATAAGGGGGGGGATGTTCCCTCAGCCACGTGTAGGGCCCCAGGACAGGCAGGACCTCCCTAGCTGCGTGTAGGATCTCTGAGAGCGGACAGTAGTCCCCCCACACCTTTAGGCTTGTGGAGTTGCCCCAACTTGTGTCAAGACCACTAATGCCCCAACAGCTCAGTTTTGTTTATTTGTTTGTTTTTACTTTTTTTTCTGCTGGCCAGCTGGAATTGAATTAAATTAAATTGGCCCCCTGGCTCTGGGCTCTGGGTATGTGAGATAGTCTGAAACTGAGGCTTGCTCCAGAGGGTCTTTGTTATGTTGAAAGGCTCTGGGCTCTGTAGGTAACTTCTGGCGTTCCTTAGCACAGGCTCCCTTATTATGCTAATGTATGTTAAAAACCTCTTCTGCAAGTTTGTCTTGGAGTTAAACAATTAGACGGGGAATTTGCAGTTTTTACTGAAAAAATATATTTTCTCTTTTTTTATATTGGGCTTATGGGGTGTCCTGATTTCAGGGCTGTCACTCTGACCCCAAGAGAAGGAGATCTAGCTTATCAGAGAAGTTGTTTTCTTCTCAGCCCACTTGAACTGAATTTGTCCCCTGGCAATGGCTACCTGCTTGTGCTCTGCCACACTGGGATATGACTCAGGTAAATTTCATGATGTCCTTTCCATTGCTACAAATCTACGGCTACCCACACCGACCCTGTCCCAGGCTATGAGCATAAGGCAGCTAACAGCTCGGGGAGCTCTGGTGTGGGGTCTCATGACTAGTTTTCAGAAGTTCTCTGCCAGTCGGGAATCATGACCCCTTTGGGATGTCAACCTGGGGAAATAGATACTCGCTGCTGGACTAGAGCACCAGTAGCTGCTCTGTCCTGAGCCCAGGAACCCATCCCAATGAACCTAGAGCAGTTCAGTGCATTCTTGGTTTGCTTTGTGAGTAAAAATTTTAAAAAGCAGGGTGCAGGACAGACCCCAGTACCCTGATTCTCATTTTAGGTGTCTGCCTCCCAGTCTCCTTCATCTTACTTCCCAAATTTCTGGTCTGGCAGCAGGAGCTCTGAGCAGGTAAATCTAACTGGACTCCACCTTCTTCCATCCCTTTTCTCTTAATGGTTTGCAGCAAAGCTCTGGGGCCAGATTGTCTGTGTTTGAATTATGGCTCCTCCACTTGCCAATGGGTGATTTATTGGTGCTTTAGTCTTCTCACTTATAATATCCGGATTTAAAATTTTGGTTTACAGATTTGTTGTAAGATGTGATATGTAAAATTCTTTGTCCAATGCCCAGAGAATAGCAGAAAAACAAAGCAAAGCTAAACAAAACACTAACCAACTGCCATTTTCAAGTTCTATTCATAAGGATTAAATAGAATTATAAGGATGGAATAGAACTACTTCATAGGGTTTTTGAGGCTACAAATCTTTGTAGAAGCAGGTTGCCTCATCTTTCTCCCATGGGGTGGTGTATTTGAGCTGCCAATGCTTCAATTAACAGCCCGATACTTAACGGAGTCACCAACACTCCTAGAACACAGTATCCCAGCCCATTGAGCCTATTTCTACTCACAATCACCTTAAATAGGGTTTCAGAGGCGGTAAAGCTTTGTAGGAGCAGACAACTTCATCTTTCTCCTGCAGAGTGACTAGTGGATTTGAATCAGTGACATTGTAGTTAGCGGCCCAATGCTTATCCTACAGTACCAACATGGATCCTTGTGGCACTGTGGGTTAGGCATTGCACTATGAACCCCAAACTCTCAGGGTCAAGCCTGTTACCTTCTGAGTGGGGGTCAGATGCCACTGTCTGGTAGAACATAGTGGACACTCGGTAAATGTTAGCTATTAGCAAGCAGCCCCATTTTTCTGTCAGTCTGTCTTATCGTAGAGTTGTTGTGATGTTGGCAGCTATGGTACCAGTATTTCAGCGGGATCACCCAGGATGAACAACTTTCATTGGAGCTTCCAGACTAAGAAAAGACTAGGGAGAAAGAAGAGGTGATGCACTTCTAAAAAAAGTAGCCACTGAAAACCTTAGGAATTTTAGTGAAACATTATTTGATATAGTACTGAAATATAAGCCTTTCAGTCTGGAAGACACTCAAAAGATGGCTAAGAAAGAGCTGCCTTCTCAAAGCAGTTGACCTTAGTGACTCAAATGAAGTCACAGTTTCAGAACCTTGATTTACTATTGGAGCATGACTCAAAAATGAGAAGAACCAGCTGAAACTCCCCATTAATTGTTGGCACATGACATGTGTGAAGTATGAATCTAGGAAATTTGGTTGTCAGCCATCAAAAAAATGAAATGGACTTCCACTGTCATTGATAGCCTTCTGCAAAACGATGTTCAGAATTAAAAAAAATGTTTTTACGATGTTCGGAATTTAAGCTCTAATACTATTTCCTCCTTGGTACTTGGATTTTATTGTTTGCAACCCTTGGATCACACAGACTGGTGTGATTCATCTATGTGGACGTCGTTAATAACTCACTTAGATGTCTCTACTTGTTTTAAGACAAGCTTTTAAGCTGAAAATCCATTCTCAGGGTCCCCACATAAATTAAGCCTCAGGTTGTTAGATTATAACTTTGTTTGTATTTGCCTGACTTTGCACCATGACAGGATGTATAAAACTAAAAGTCTGGCGTAGGCAAAAGTTTCAGTTTCAGGTTCCTGGTCACTAAGGCAACTCTATCGGATAAGATATTGCCTGTTCCAAACTGACCAACGGGATGCAGCGCCTGAGCATAAGCTAACCAGTGAAATTCAAGCAACAACCCACCACCGATTGACCAATGGAGGAGGCACACGCAAAACTATTCACCAACTACCGCTAGACAATGCTGGTGCCAAAAGTTTTCTGCAACGAATTTGAAAAAACAACACTAGACTGCCCCCTGCCCCTTGCCCCATAAAAGCCCAGCTAACAAAGAACTCAGGGCCGATCCCCTTTGGACGCTGGGTCCCTACTGCACTGGGCAGCGGAGAGAGGGAAGCCCTAGCTTGAGGTAGTAAATAAACTCCTTTGGCCGTTTTTGCATCTCAACTGGTCGTGATTATTCCGTGCGCCCAAGGTGAGCTCTCTTTCCTTTCCTGAATCTAACATTTGCGGGCTCGTTCGGGATTTGGGATTGAGAACACGGGTCCTGCTGCGGACCCACGGACCGACCTTGAGGTAGGAGTTTTTCTAAACTTTTGTCTGGACAGGTTTCTGGGTGGTGCCGTTAATTGGGACCAGAATACGACCAAGGCGAACACGCCAGAGAGGTCACTGGTTGGGTTCAGAATGGGAGACGTCCTCCTGTGCCCCTGATAAGTTCCGGTTAAAGTCCAGACCTGAGTTCTGACATACTGGGTCTGTTTGGACGGGGAGGCGTTAGGTGCCTTGGAGAGTCTGCAGCCACTGTGTGGCCGTCCTCTTTGTTTAGTCCGTGACACAAGTTGTTTGTCTGTCTCGCTTTCATGTCGCTTGTCTTGTCTTTAATCATTTATTTTTCCACAGCTATGGGTGGCTCCTCCAGCACCCTGTTGTCCCTATTGCTGGATAATTTTAAGGAAGTTAAGACTAGAGCAAATAATCTTTCTGTGGAAATTATAAAGGGGAAACTAATTATTTTCTGTTGTTCAGAGTGGCCGATGTTTGGAGTTGGATGGCCAAATGAGGGAACCTTTAGTCTACCGATCATCCAAAAAGTGAAAGACGTTGTCTTCCGACCCGGACCAGAAGGCCATCCTGACCAGATACCTTATGTCCTGGTGTGGCAAGATTTGGCGCAGAATCCCCCTAATTGGATAAAAAAATTGCAGACCTAGGTCTTGGTTGCTAACAAAGTTCACCCAAAAGTTTTGCAGGCTGAGGCAGAGTCACTGCCTGAGGATGCAGAAGAGACCTGGCAAGTGCCACTCCCTTAAAACCCCAACCATTTCCCACCGACAATTTCTCCTCCTATGCCTACCCTTTCCCCGCGCTTCCACCCTCACCTGTCTCCTTTTCCCCTAGTCCTCCCCCTCCCAGTCCTCCCTCTCTTCCTATTCAAACTCCTGTGGGGCCTGCCACGGTTGGGTTGGGCCGTTGGGCCAGGATTTAAAACTTTCCAGTTCCAACCCAGCATCTTGCTCTGCCCAGGCCCTGCCGCTGCGGGCAGTTGGCCCTGTGCGGGATGACGGGGAACAGGCCCTCCAATACTGGCCCTTTTCCACTAGCGACTTATATAATGGGAAGTCTCAGAATGCTAAGTTTCCTGAAAACCCTCAGGATATTATTAACCTCTTAGACTCTGTTCTGTTCACGCATCTGCCCACCTGGGATGATTACCAGCAGCTTCCCCACATTCTCTTCAACACAGAAGAAAGAAAGCGAATCCAACAGGAGGCTAGGAGGCGGGTGCCGGGTGAAGATGGCCAGCCCACAATGAACCCTAGGGTGATCGACCGGACATTTCCCCTGGAAAGACCCTCATGGTACTTCAATGAACCAGAAGGTAGGGAGAGGCTCTGAGTTTATCACCAGGTTCTCGTGGTTGGTCTCCGAGTGGCAGCAAGGAAGCTGACTGATTTGGCCAAAGTAGGTGATGTGAGTGAGGCAAGGTCCCCAGGAAAGTTCCGCTGTTTCTAGAACACATCATGGGAGCTTTCAGACTATATACACCCATGGACCCGTCGTCTGAGGAGAGTAGGGCTGCAGTGATGATGGCTTTTATTAATCAGGTCGCACCAGATATTAAAAGAAAAGTACAGAGAGTAGAGAGACTGGGGGAAAAGACTTTGAAGGACCTGTTGAAGGTGGTAGAAAAGGTGTACAACAATAGAGAGACCACAGAGGAAAGGAAGGAGAGACAGCGAATGGAAGATGGGAGGTTTCAAGCAGGGGAAACAAAGAAGGTAGTCAGGGAAGTAGCTAAAGTAATGGTGGCAGTCAGTGGTGGCTGTGGGAAGACGCCAAGAACGCGCCCAGGGATCCAGGGGAAGGAGCAGGTACAGAGTCAAGCTTGACAAAGACCAGTGTGCCTACTGTAAAAATCAAGGTCATTGGGCGCGTGACTGTCCAGAAAAAAAGAAACGAGAAGAAGTGTTGATTAAGAAAGGGAGAGGTTGGGTGCTGGTATTGTCAGGAAGGGGGCACTGGGATGACCACTGTCCCCGGAAGAAAAAGATATTGGAATGTGGGAAGGAGGGCTGGGAATTGGACAAAGAAATAAAAATAAACAATAAACCCATCTTTCATGCAGGAACCAAAGAAGATAGTGACTAGGGGGGACGGGGTTCGGAAACCCTCCCCGAACCCAGGGTAACTTTATTGGTGGAGGGGAAACCGGTTGATTTCTTGGTTGACACGGGGCAGAACACTTGGTCCTCACCCACGACAATGGAAAACTGTCGTCTTGTACCAGCTGGGTGCAAGATGCCACGGGGACCAACTGTTACCAATGGAGTTCTAACCACAAAGTGGACCTCAAAGTGGGTCGGGTAAGTCACTCGTTCATGCTCATCCCCGAGTGCCCGACACCCTTGCTAGGAAGAGACATTTTAACCAAGTTAAATGGCCAAATATACTTTGAAAACGGACAGGTCCACTTGACGGACTCAAAAGGGCGACTTTTGACTACTCCACACCACCGACCAGGACAAATATCAATCCTTACAGTAAATCTGGCCGATGGATACTGAATATTTCAACCCGAACCAGGCCCCTCGGTGGTTGACATCAACCAATGGTTAAAAGACTTTCCAGAAGCATGGGCTGAGACTGGAACACCTGCATGGGTTCGACATCGGCCCCCATTTTTATTGAACTCAAACCTGGGACAAAGCCAGTCCGAGTCCAACAATATCCCATACCTCTGGTGGCAAAAAAAAAAAAAAATTGCCTGAACTTTGTTAGCAACCAAGACTTAGGTCTGCAATTTTTAAAATCCAATTAGGGGGATTCTGCGTCAAATCTTGCCACAGGAAATGCTAGACAAAGGTATCCTGTGCAAATGTCAGTCCGCCTGGAATACACCGCTCTTCCTGTCAAGAAACCTGGTGGGCAGGAATGTTGCCCGGTACAGGACCTACGCGAGGTTAATAAGCGTGTAGTTGACATGCACCCTATGGTGCCTGTGTTGGACAGGGTTCTCTAGAGAGACAAACCAGATTGCTAGTAATTATATGTAAATATATTTATAAAGATAGATATATAATATAAGAAATGAACTGTTAAATTATATACAGATAGATAATACAAGAAATTAACAGTTAAATTATAAAGCAGTGAGACACTAGCAGTCCTTTAAGGCTTGAGAGCCGCCAGTTGCCAGTCCCTTTCTGTAGAGAGAGCTGGGGTATATATCCAGGCAGCAAACAGCAAGGCAAGTCCCCAACTGTTGGTCTCCAGCTCCAGAGACGAACATTCCAATCGTGTGGGATTAAAGGGACCTCAACTTGCAGCGACACAGTCCACAGGCTAGGCATCCCACAGGTAGTGTACCCCTTTAAATTGAGGCACAGAACAAGCAAGGTGAGGCTCACCGAGCCATTTATCCCTCTGCCCTTCAATTAATCCTACTTGTGTTTATCGGCCAGGCTGGCACAATAAACTATCGCAATCCACCTCTTGCCAACCTGGCACCTGTACACAATTCTTTACCCATACATACATAATTTCCAGATATTAATGAAATCACACTTATACTTATCATCAATCATCTATCATACACATAAATGAAAACACACTGAGTCAAATTATATCTGATATATCATACTTGAACAAAGGAAATATATGCAATAATCACATACAAAGAATATACATTGACAATTACAAGCCTCGCTTTTGTAATCGATCACGTGGTCATAATTGATAGGTAGAACTACCTTCTACTGCCACCCATTTTGTATTACCTTTGCCCTCAGCAAGCACCTCAGCTGGCTGTGGTTTTTGGCCTGGCAGGGTGACCCAGACCTTCATTCCTGAGGGGTCTGGGTCATTATAAGTCCTGTTAGGATTGGGTTGCTGTAACTTGAGGGGACCAGTTCTGCTGCGTGATGTCAAAGACAGAGTCGAATGACGCCTGGCCCGGCTTCAGAGAAGCTGGATGGTGGGAGTTGGCTGCCCAAACTCGCTCTTGATATGTATTTGGACTTGTTTGATTGGCCTTGCCACAATTATTTGGAGTGCTTTTGGGCTAAAAAAGTTTATCATCCAGTTTTTCCCTTTCCTTATCTTGGTTACCGCATAGGGGGCAGAATACGGCATCCCCCTCTAGGAAATAACCCAAAGAGAAACAGAGTTCCTGGCCCTGATTTACCTTATATGAGGGCTTACAATGAAAATGGCCTAAGAATAGTTAACAAAGAAAGGTGTACAAGTTCCTTTTAGTAGTTTAAGATTTATGGAACGGTTAGCAAGAAGAGGGCCTCCGTGATGTTTGAAGTACACTGCAGCAAAGCTACCTATTGTGAGGCAACTCATACCTTGGTACAGAAAGACTTTTGGGAGTTTAATTTATGGGAACTTAGTGGAAAAGTAAGAGCAAGAAATGAAAGCCTTAAAAACAGCCTAAGAAAGAACAGAAAGAACAGCCAAAGCCTGTCAAGTAATTTTTGATAATGAAATGTATTCATGTTTTATTGATCTCATAATTAGAACAATGCGCCCTAGTTGGATGAAGTGTGCTCAGTTATTGTTAGGAGGTTTATGTCTGTCACCCTTGTATGAAAATGTGTCAGTTTCAAGATGTACTAATTTTTAACCAAGAATCATGATGTGATTGATGTAACTTGTTACGGTCTTGTGGCCTGAGAATTTCTTAATGTATGATCTCAGATCATAAGCCTTAAGCCAAGAAAAAGAATATATAAGTTGAAGCTTTGCATGAATAAAATTGGAACAGTCACCGCAACCTTTGAGTTGTGTGATTTCTGTCTCTCACTCATCAAAGCCTTACCCACCTAGCGGGGGACCCGAACCTGCTGTGGCTGGACCATGGCAGTAACTTACTATTTACTTTAATAACAGGGCATGGTAACACTAAGAGTCGGCCTATGGGATCTCCTGGATTCCAGACATATTCTTCTTTACCTCCATTATGTAGTACCAGTCAAATTTCTCCTTGGTAATCAGGATCAATCACCCCACTTAGTACGGTGACACTCTTCCTGACCTGTTGATCCAAAAGCATGAGAAGTCCAAAGTGCCCAGGGGGCATTCTCAGCTGCCAGTTCAGTGGAATCCGTGCTGTGTTTCCAGGTGGGAGAGTTCTTTCCTTCAGGACCAGGACCTCCAGGCCTGAGGAACACAGGGTTGCTGGGACAGGAAGCAAAAATGCTGCAAGTGGATCACTAGGAGTAATAGTGAGTGGTGCCACTCCAGCTTCCACCCCTTGGTTCCTGGACCCATGAATTCTGGCTATTGGAGACACAGCACCATATATTGGCCGCTGGTTTAGAGCGTATACAGCTTCCTGGAGAACATTGCCCCAGTCCTGAAAGTTGCTGCCACCTAGTTGGCGCCGTAATTGTGACTTTAGGAGCCCATTCCGTCGTTCTATCAAGCCGGCAGCTTCAGGATGATGAGGAACATGATATGACCAGTGGATTCCATGGGAATGGGCCCATTGTCGCACTGTATTTGCTGTAAAGTGAATTCCTTGATCTGAAGCAATGCTATGTGGGATGCCATGCCGGTGGATGAGGCATTCTGTAAGTCCACGAATGGTAGTTTTGGCAGAAGCATCACATGCAGGGAAAGCAAATCCATATCCAGAGTAGGTGTCTATTCCAGTAAGAACAAAACACTGTCCCCTCAATGATGGAAGTGGTCCTATGTAATCAACTTGCCACCAAGTTGCTGGTTGATCTCCCCGAGGAATTGTCCCATATCTTGGACTTAATGTTGGTTTCTGTTGCTGGCAAGTGGGACACTCAGCAGTGGTAGTGGCCAAGTCAGCCTTGGTGAGTGGAAGTCCATGTTGCTGTGCCCAAGCATAACCTCTATCCCTGCCACCATGTCCACTTTGTTCATGTGCCCATTGGGCGATAACAGGAGTGGCAGAGGAAAGAGGAGGACCAATCTCCACAGCGCATGTCATCTTATCCACTTGATTATAAAAGTTCTCCTCTTCAGAGGTAATTCTTTGGTGAGCGTTCACGTGAGATACAATTACCTTTACTTTCTTGGCCCATTCAGAGAGGTCTATCCACATACCTCTTCCCCACACCTGCTTGTCACCAATTTTCCAATCATGGTCCTTCCAATTCCCTGACCGTCCAGCCAAGCCATTAGCCACAGCCCATGAATCAGTATACAGTCTCACATCTGGCTATTTTTCCTTATATGCAAACTGAACGGCCAGGTGCACTGCTCGAAGTTCTGCCCATTGGGAAGATTTCCCTTCACCACTGTCCTTTAGGGAGATCCCAGAAAGGGGCTGTAGTGCTGCTGCTGTCCACTTACGAGTGGCACCTACATATCATGCAGAGCCATCCATAAACCAAGCATGACTTTTTTGGTCTTCAGTTAAAGTATGGTAAGGAACTCCCCAGGAGGCCATAGGTGCAGACTGGGAGAAAGGAGGCAATGTGACAGGAGTGGAGACTGTGGGCATTTGGGCCACTTCTTCATGCAGCTTACTTGTTCCTTCAGGTCCTGCTTTGGCCCGATCTCGTACATACCACTTCCATTTAACAATGGAATGTTGCTGCGCACGTCCAACTATATGATTACGTGGGTCAGACAATACCCAGTTCATGATAGGTAATTCAGGCCTCATGGTGACTTGGTGGCCCAGGGTGAGGCGTTCAGTCTCCATCAAGGCCCAGTAACAGGCCAACAGCTGTTTTTCAAAGGGGGATTGGTTGTTTGCAGAGGATGGCAAGACTTTACTCCAAAATCCCAATGGTCTACGCTGTGATTCACCAATAGGGGTCTGCCAAGGACTCCACACTGCATCTTTATCTACAACTGACACCTCTAGCACCATTGGGTCAGCTGGATCATATGGTCCCAGTGGCAAAGCAGCTTGCATGGCAGCCTGAACTTGTTGAAGAGAATTTTCTTGTTCAAAAGTGGAGGCATTTCATGTCACTTGATAAATAGGTCGAAGTAGAACACTCAAGTGAGGAAAATATTGCCTCCAAAATCCGAAGAGGCCCACTAGGCGTTGTGCCTCTTTTTTGGTCCTTGGGGGAGCTAAATGCAATAGCTTATCCTTCACTTTAGTAGGAATATCTCGACATGCCCCACACCACTGTACCCCTAGAAATTTTACTGATGTGGAGGGTACCTGAATCTTTGTTGGGTTAATTTCCCAACCCCTTGTATGCAGATATTGTACCAATGAATCTAGAGTCTTTGATACATCCTCCTTAGTGGGTCCAGTCAGCATAATGTCATCAATATAATGGACCAGTGTGACATTTTGTGGAATAGACAGTTGGTCAAGGTCCCTTCAGACTAAATTATGGCACAGGGCAGAAGAGTTGATGTGCCCCTGGGGGTGAGTTGTGAAAGTATATTGTTGCCCCTGCCAGGTGAAGGCAAACTGCTTCTGGTGGTCCTTTGAGACTGGTATGGAGAAGAAGGCATTAGCCAGATCAATAGCTGCATACCATGTACCAGGAGAAGTATTAATTTGCTCAAGCAATGTAATCACATCTGGGACAGCAGCTGCAATTGGAGTCACTACCTGGTTAAGTTTACGATAATCCACTGTCATTCTCCAGGATCCATCTGTCTTCTTTATAGGCCAAATTGGTGAATTAAATGGGGATGTAGTAGGTATCACCACCCCTGCATCTTCCAAGTCTTTGATGGTGGCACTGATCTCTGCAATCCCTCCAGGAATGCGGTATTGCTTTTGGTTTACTATTTTCCTAGGTAATGGCAATTCTAATGGTGTCCACTTGGCCTTTCCTACCATGATAGCCCTTATTCCACATTTTGGGGATCCAATATGGGGGTTCTGCCAGTCACTAAGTATGTCTATTCCAATGATGCATTCTGGAACTGGGGAAATAACCACAGGATGGGTCCGGGGGCCCACTGGACCCACAGTGAGGCGTACTTGAGCTAAAACTCCATTGATAACTTGACCTCCATAAGCCCCCACTCTGATTGGTGGGCCTTCAAAACATTTTGGGTCTCCTGCAGTTAGTGTCAGTTCTTAGCCGATGTCTAGTAATCCCCGAAAAGTTTGATTACTTCTTTTCCCCCAATGAACAGTCACTCTTGTGAAAGGCCGCAGGTCCCTTTGGGGAAGGCTAGAAGAAAGACTAACAGTATAAACCTTCAGTGATATAGCAGGGTCCTCCTTACAAGGAACCCGGCCTCCCCTTCATTCAAGGGGTTGTGGGTCTGTAAACTGGCTCAGGTCTGGGAATTGATTGAGCGATCGTGACTGTCTATTCTGCTGTTCACCTGATCTACCATTCTTTCACCTGTACAGATCACGTAAATATTTAGTAGGCTTACCATCTATTTCATTCGTAGGGACACCGTGGCCAATGCCATAATTCCACACGAGACAGGTTGCTTTGATTATTATTGAAAACTTGTTGTCTATTATAACCATGCCCACCCTGTCTCTGTTACAGATTCAGTGCTGACACCTGCCCTCTACCATCATGGGGACCAATCAGCCCCATTGTGGGCAAATGTCGGAGTTCGCTTAGGGCAGTGCCCACTGTTAATCCTGGTGCACATAAAATAGCAATTACAGTAGTCTTAAGAGATGCTGGGGCCCACTTCACAAACTTGTTCCTTATGGTTGTGGTAAAGGGACACCCCCTTTTTGGGTCTATGGGAATATCTTGATAGATCCATTCTAACATACCAATTTCTCTATGCTTTTGGATGCCTTCCTCTACAGTGTACCAAGGTAGGTCAGGTACTTCAAGTTGGTCTAATCTAGGCCATCTGGCAGTCCATGCTTCATTGAACCAACCAAATAAAGACTTAGATCCTTTTTCAGCCTGTCTCACAGAGACATTGAAAGAAGAGTCTGTGCTTAGGGGTCCCATATCCAGAAACTCAGACTGGTCTAATATTACATTTCGTGCACCAGTATCCCACACCCTGAGTAACCATTCCTAGAAGTATTCTCCAGGCTTTTGCTTGTACGTATTTGAGAACTCGAGCAGGTCTTTATGTGTGTAGCTCACTTCTTCTTGGATAATCATCTCAACCTCACCTTTAGGAAGTTTCTGAGACTTCATTTTAGTGACAGGTGTAGCGGAAATAATGGGTGGTGAGGGTGTTTCCTGGGTGCTCTCAGCAATATCTTGCGAGGCATCTTCCTCAGGTAATGCTACTGATGCAGCCCCGCCTGGCATATCAACTTGAATAATTTGGCTAATCTGCTCAGGTGTTTCTAAGGGCCAATATCCTCTTCTTCTGGATCATCAGCCCATATGTTCCCATCCCATGTTTCAGGGTCCCAACTTTTCCCAATTAATGCCCTTACTTTGGTTTCAGACACTACTCTAGATCTGCAATTCAGCTGCCGTTGTAATTCAGCCACTCATATAATGAGACTCTGGACCTGGTTCTCAGCAATGTCAGCTCTTTTACTAGAGGAGAGAAGGCTCTCCTTTGTAGCACAGATGGAAGTTTTCAAATCTGTTAGTCTGCACATGAGGCGTGCTTTTGAGGCTCTGAGATCATCCCTCTCCTTAATCACACTTTCCATTATACGAAGGACCAGCCAACCCGCTTCCCTGTACTTGTCATTATCACAAAACTCCTGGAAAATATCAAACATCCGATCACCTAGAGCATCTCCTTTATCCAGCACGCCATCTACCGGTGGTGCTACTTTAGGTATTATCTTTGCTATTTCATACCATGGATGAGTAAGAGTAGCAGACATATCCACGTCAAGACTAAATAGGTTGGAAAGCCAATTTAAAAAATCCATATTTATTGTTTATTTCTCTAGAAGCACTCCTGGGCCAAAATGTGTTGGACAGGGTTCTCTAGAGAGACAAACCAGATTGCTAGTAATTATATAAAAATATATTTATAAAGATAGATATACAATACAAGAAATGAACCGTTAAAATATATACAGATAGATAATATAAGAAATTAACAGTTAAATTATAAAGCAGTGAGACCCTAGCAGTCCTTTAAGGCTTGAGAGCCGCCAGTTGCCAGCCCCTTTCTGTAGAGAGAGCTGGGCTATATATACCCAGGCAGCAAACAGCAAGGCAAGTCACCAACTGTCGGTCCCCAGCTTCAGAGACGAACATTCCAATCATGTGGGATTAAAGGGACCTCAACTTGCAATGACACAGTCCACAGGCTAGGCATCCCACAGGTAGTGTACCCCTTTAAACTGAGGCACAGAACAAGCAAGGCGAGGCTCACCAAGCCATTTATCCCTCTGCCCTTCAATTAATCCTACTTGTGTTTATAGGCCAGCCTGGCACAATAAACTATCGCATTGCCCAATCCATATACGCTGTTAAGCTCGCTCCCCCCTACTCATATATGGTATACTGTGCTTGATCTAAAACATGCTTTCTTTAGCCTTGCCGTGGCCCCCAAGGGTCAGGAAATCTTTGCCTTTGAGTGGACAGATGGACAGGGGGAGTCGGGGTTCATGGACAGTTGACCTGGCAAAGACTCCCTCAGGGTCTAAAAAGCATGCCAATTCTGTTCAACGAAGCCCTGCATGAGGACCTGAGTGAGTACCGAGCCCAACACCCTTCCCTCACGCTACTGCCATACGTGGATGACCTGCTCCTAGCAGCCCCCACCAGTCACAGTGTCTGGCAGGAATGCGAGCTCTGTTACAAACTTTGGGGTCGTTGGGGTATTGGGCATCGGCTAAAAAGGCCCAAATTTGCCAGAGGGAAGTCACCTACCTAGGATACAAGTTAAAGGATGGACGGCGGTGGCTAACTGGAGCTATGAAACAAACCACACTAAGCATACCCTCTCCTAAAGGGCCCCGGCAGGTGAGAGAGTTTCTGGGCTCAGTGGGCTATTGCAGGCTGTGGATACCAGGGTTTGCAGAAATCGTCCGGCTCCTCTACGAGGGAAGTAAGGAATCCAAACAATGGGAATGGAGCATAGCCATGGAGTGAGCCTTTAAAACTTTAAATAAAGGGTCATGCTGGAGCCACCTGCCCTCGCCTTGCCAGACCCATCCAAGCCGTTTGCTTTGTTTGTAAATGACGTAAAAGGAGTAGCTAAAGGAGTCCTAACTCAACTGCTTAGGTTCTGGAGAAGGCTGGTGGCCTATCTGTCAAAAAAACTAGACCCCGTTGCGGCCGGCTGGCCGGCTTGCCTGCGGATTATTGCTGCAGCTGCTGTGCTAGTGAGAGACGCGGACAAGCTCACTCTGGGGCAGGAGCTGGTTATCCACACCCCTCATGCTATAGAGGGAGTTTTCGAACAACCTCCAGGGAAGTGGATTTCAAATGCTCGGCTCACTCATCACCAAGGACTGTTGTTAAATGCACCTCAAATAACTTTTCCCCTCCCACTGTTTTAAATCCTAACACCTTGTTGCCGGACCTGGAGGTGGAGCCAGTGGAACATGACTGCGCTGAAATTCTGGCAGAAATCCACCTGTCCAGAAAAGACCTGACCGACAGGCCCCTCGCCAACAGTGAACTAGTGTGGCTCACAGATGGCAGTGGTTTCATGCAGAATGGTAAAAGGTATGCTGGGGTAGCAGTTGTCACTGAAGAAGGACATGTGGTGTGGGCCGGCTGTCTGCCCACAGGGATGTCTGCCCAGAAGGCTGAAGTAATGGCACTGACAAAAGCCCTGCAGCTGGCCGAGGGTAAAAGGCTAATGGCCTTTAGAGACAGCATATATGCTTTTGGAACTGTGCATATGACAGGAACTTTGTATAAAGAAAGAGGATTCATAACTGCTGAAGGAAAAGAAATGAAAATAAGACTGAAGTGCTGCAGCTACTGGAGGCCGCGACACTGGCAAAAGCTGTGGCAGTGGTGCACACACCGGACACCAAAAAGGAGACCCCATGGAAGCTGAGGGCAATCGTGCCACAGACAAGGAGGCAAGAAAGGCTGCAGTCCAAGAAGAGGAAAGAGATGGACCTGGAGAACCAGGTGGGCAGGTATGCCTTGTTCAATTCTGTCTTCCAGGACTGGGGTGCATTCCAAGTGTGCCCGGCTATACAGCTGAAGAAGAACTGCGGGCCAAACCAAAGCTGCACGCCCTAACCGAAGAGGGCTCGCCGTGGCTAACGGCCCAGGACAATCTTATCCTCCCCGCTGAGGTGGGACGAGAGATGCTGTACAATTTACACCGCACCACTCATTTGGGTAAAAGGAAGATGCTGCAATTGTTGCCAACTGCCAAACTACAGTTCAAAGGCCAAGGACTGACTGCAGAACAGCTGGTGAGCCAATGCCGTATCTGCCAAGAAATGAAACCGGGTCAAATTATAAATGTGCATCAAGAGGCTAGAGAAAGAGGTAAGCAACCTGGGCTACATTGGGAGATGGATTTCACTGAGATCAAGCCAGGAAAATATGGTTACAAGTACTTGTTAATCTTCATTGATACTTTTTCAGGTTGGGTAGAGGCTTTCCCAACTAAAAGGGAAACAGCCCTGATAGTATCAAAGAAGGTGCTAGAGGAAATAGTTCCTAGATATGGAATGCCTCAAACAATTGGATCTGATAATGGACCCGCTTTTGTAAGCGAGGTCGTTCAAAATTTGGCCCGAGCTTGGGGACAACTTGGAAACTGCATTGTGCATACAATCCGCAAAGCTCTGGGCAAGTAGAAAGGATGAACAGAACTTTAAAGGAGACTCTGACCAAATTAGCTTTTGAGACTGGTGAAAACTGGGTGACTCTCCTGTCGTTTGCTATATTCTGTGTGCAGAATTCCCCCCACATGCTTGGATTAACACCTTTCGAAATTGTATATGGTAGCACCCCCCCCCCCATTATCCCTAGAGCGTTCAATCCGCCCTACACAGGGCCTGCTGAAATATTAGGGGCTATGCAAGCCTTGCAGAGGGTACAAGCTGCCGTTTGGGCCACCCTCCAAGCTGTTAACCAAAATGTCATGAAACAGGCTGAAGCGGATGGAAGTCAACATCAACACTCGCCTGGGGACTAGGTCTGGGTTTGGAGGTTTCATAGTGAAAACCTGGAAACAAGGTGGAAAGAGCCTGACCAAGTTGTTCTAACCTCTCCTACAGCCTTAAAGGTGGACGGAATAGCTGCCTGGATTCATCACAGCCATACCCGCCTAATGGAGCCTCCAGAAAAGCTGTAGACAGCAACCCAGCACCCCACCAACCCGCTTCGGGTACGTCTCAGCAGACCACCATGATCCTGTGGCCAGTGGCCCTCTGGGCATTCCTCTCTGCGATTATCGGGGCAAACTGCAACTATAACCAACACGAACCTTGGATTCACACCTGGACTCTAAAAAATCTAGTTACCGGAGACACTCTGGCAACCGTGAGTAAAACACACCCAATAACTGCAATGCAGTACCCTGAAATATTTTTCGGCCTCAAACAACTCTGGCAAGAAAAAAAATTGGCCCCGCCCTTCGAGTGGCATGGTATGTCGGGTATAGCACACCTTCAAATAGTAAACTGGTCATGAGTAAACAGGGGTTTTATGTGTGCCCTACAACCTGGCCTGGAAGTACAGACAGAGGAAAATCGTGGGGGTGTTCCAGTAAAGCACGATGGCCCGATTGTTCTGAATGGGCTCGTGTAACTGCCCATGATGGTGATGGGAAATGGCGTTCTAAAGAAGAATATGTGTCAATGAAATTTGTGTCAAGTAATAGTGCTGATGCCAATAATACCATAAAAATCACCATCCACAGCCGGTACCATCACAGGGAAACCTGGATCCAAGGAGTAATGTGGGCCTTGTATCTGTATAACGGAAGACCCAATTATGATTTAGTCCATTTGTCAGTAGTACTCAGCCATCCCAAACCTTCCAAAATAATAGCCACCCCAGTCCCAAAAGCTTTACGTATTTTAACTTCAACGGCTGGTCCAGAAGACACACAGAACAGGACCCATCTCAGTTCTCCCTTGTTTGATTTAATCGTATCAACGTATAATGCTTTAAACAGTACTAACCCCAATGCTACTAAAAAGTTGTTGCCTTTGTTATAGTATAGGACCCTCGTATTATGATGTCCTAGCTATAAACAAAACTTTAATTCAGGAGGCCGATGTGAGGTGTGGCTGGAATAGCCGCAAAAGAAAAGGCTTCACAATAGAAAATGTTCAGGGAATCGGAGCGTGTGTAGGAAAACTTCCAAAAAAAAAAAAAAAGAAGCCTCATGTATAATCATTAATTCTCAAGTCAACCAGAGCAATAAATGAATAATCCCTACTAAAGGTAGTATGTGAATATGTTCAAATTCTAGACTTTCCTCTTGCCCGTATACCAAGTTGTTATACCCTAGCAATGCTACGGAATTCTGTATAAATATAATTCTTTTCCCCCAGGTTATTTACCATTTGTGGGAGGATAGATGGTTACAATGGCCAAACCAACACCACCAGAAAGCTAAAGGCAAACCTGTCACTGTTTTAACGGTTGCTCTGTTACTTGGAGTTAGCCCTGCTGGAGCGGGCAGGAATAGCTACTCTAAGCAACCAAAATAACAGGCTTACCCATCTCCGAAGTTTAAGTGATGAAAATTTAGCTAGACTAGAAGATCCAATAACTCATCTAGAACAATCTGTAAGCTCCTTTCCGAGGTAGTCCTACAAAATCGTAGAGGGCTGGATTTAATTTTTCTACAGCAGGGAGGCTTATGTATGGCCCTTAATGAAGAATGGTGTTTCTATGCAGACCACTCAGGAAAAATAAAAGACTCCATGAAACATATCAGAAAAGGCATTGAAGACAGAAAATTAGCTCAGTCAGAAAACCAAAGCTGGTACTCTCAGTGGTTTAACAGTTCCCCGTGGAATACTATCCTCTATCATAGGACCTGTAATAATACTGCTTCTTTTGTTAACCTTTGGGCCTTGTGTTCTTAATAAACTAGTTCCTTTTGTAAAAAAAAAAAACCCACATTAACACAGTACAACTTATGATACTTAGACAAACTTATGCTCTCCTAAACCAAGTTGAATTAACTATGTAATGTATAATATAATCGCTAAGTTTCTTGCTTCTGTCCACCTGCTTATTCGCATTGTTGGAGTATGATTACACCAAACAGTCTTTACAAGAAAAGGGGGGAATGTTAGATTGTATTTTTGCTTGTATTTGCCTGACCTTGCGCCATGACAGGATGTATAAAACTAAAAGTCTGGCATAGGCAAAAGTTTCCGTTTCAGGTTCCTGGTCACTAAGGCAACTCTATCGGATAAGATATTGCCTGTTCCAAACTGACCAACGGGATGCAGCGCCTGAGCATAACCTAACCAGTGAAATTCAAGCAACAACCCACCACCGATTGACCAATGGAAGAGGCACACGCAAAACTATTCACCAACTACCGCTAGACAATGCTGGTGCCAAAAGTTTTCTGCAACGAATTTGAAAAACAACACTAGACTGCCCCCTGCCCCTTGCCCCATAAAAGCCCAGCTAACAAAGAACTCAGGGCCGATCCCCTTTGGACGCTGGGTCCCTACTGCACTGGGCAGTGGAGGGAGGGAAGCCCTAGCTTGAGGTAGTGAATAAACTCCTTTGGTCGCTTTTGCATCTCAACTGGTGGTGATTATTCCGTGCGCCCAAGGTGATCTCTTTCCTTTTCCGAATCTAGCAAGGTGAATCCCCTCTGACTATAGTTCAAGGATATGAGTAGCCTTGTTATCAGACAGAGAACATTGTAAAGTCGATTATGACAAATAGAGTTGATTAAAGTGCAATACCTTATCAATCTATCTCCCTTTTTAAGTTATTTCAGTTTTTAATATTTTCTGTTTGATTTTTGATTGAAGTTTTTCTCTGTTTTGTCTAGTCATTGTTGGACGTTTCTTTTGTTTGTTTGCTTGCTTTCTGTTTGTGCTTTGTATTATTTCATGTATATCAAATCCAGGTTAGGTAAATCTATAGAGACAGTAACTGGATTAATAATTGACTAGGAGTATGGCAGGGGAGGTTGGGGGAAAACAGGGAACTCACAAAAATAAGTATGAGAAGAAACTGTTCTGAAATTGATTGTGGTGGTGATTACCCAACAATTCTTATAATTATTGAACTATTAAGTTGTATAATATGTGAATTATATACCAACAAAACTATTTTAACAATAAACAAATTAAAAAATAAAATGTATGAAATTTGATAGTTTAGGTATTAGTGTACTGAAATGGACTGATATTGACAATGTTAGTAGGATTGGTGGAACCATTGAAAGCAAGGTCTGTGGAGAATTTTTAAGGATATGAACGAAGCATATGACAACATGACAAAAGGATACAGAACTATGTGTACAGTACGAGAGAAAGGCTATGGAAAAAACGTGCTTGACATCAAGCTTTATTAACAAGTGAACCTCTCTCCCATCTGTTTGTATCCAAAGAAAGACACCATCAAGGGTGGCCACCAGGTCTTCTCTGTCTATATCCTACCTTAGCACCAAACAGAGGCTATGCCTATAGACGACACCAATCAATATTTTCTGCTGATGAATAGATGCTTGAATGCGAGGAGTGAGACTTTGGAAGTTTGATTCTTTCTCAGGAAGACCCAAACCCAACCCAACTCAGCCTATTGCCATCAAGTCAACGCCAACTCATGGAGAGCCTCTAGGCCATGGTAGAACGGCACCTTGCATGTTCCAGAGACTCTAACTCTTGACGGGAGTGGAAAGCCGCCTCTTTCTTCTGGGCACTGGCTGGCGGTTTCCAACTGATGACCTTGTGGTTAGCAGCTTAACACATAACACACTCTGTCATGAGGGCTCCTCTCCCAGGTAGAGGCCTTTTTATTGATTTTATTAGTCATATTTTTTGGGGGGAGAGGACTCTTACAAATCTTTTGACAATATATCATTCAATTGTCATAAGCACACTTGGATATACGTTGCCATCAACATTTCCAAAACATTTTCTTTCTACTTGAGCCCTTGGTATCAGCTCTTCTCCCCCACCACCCCATCCTCCCACCCTCGTGAATCCTTGATAAATTGTATTTTATTGTTGTTATTTCATGTCTTACACTCTCCGTTCTCTCCCTTTTCTGTTATTCGTCAGAGGAGGCCTTTTAGATCCAAATATTAACTTGCTTTTTCCGTCTGAAGGAAGGCACAAGACTGTTGAGTTTCCCTTCAATTGGGGTGGGGGGGGGAGGAGAGGGAGGGAGCAGAGAACTGTGTATCTCGGTTTCCAGTCCAAAAGAATGAGGGACCTAGGTGACTTCTGAGAAAGCGAGGTTGCCTTCGCTCAGGGCCACGCACAGTGCTTTGTGTCGTGCGTAACCTTGCAAAGCACACTCACAGCTGTCTCTTTGCCAGATGTGACTTCCCTTCTTTTACAGCCAAGGAAACGAACGCCCGGTGATGTTTACTAACTTTCGCTATGATCATCAAGGAAGCAAGGGGCAGAGTTACTGACCTCAGGTTTCCTCAGCTTGGCCACTTACCTATCTCAAGCAGGGTCAGAGTTACAAGGATAGGAGCCCCAAATCCAGTATACATTTTGGGGGACACAAGTCACTCCATAACAGGCTCTCCCTGTCATTGTCAGCACCTGTGTCTCCCAGTTACAAGGGGCTCTGAGCTTGCTGGGCGGGCTGGATGAAGATGTTAGGTATGGAGAGGGTTGGCTTGGCAAGAGATGGTTCTTGAATTGAATAGGGTTTAAAAGTGGGAGCAGGAATTGGGGGAGGGCTCCAGGGTATAATCACATGGTGGATTTGAGATGCTCTTCTGAAAATCCTGCAGCACTGCCTGATGGGACATACACAAGATTCAGGCCGGGCTCCAACTCAAGAGACAATGAGGAGCAGAAAAGGGGCAATGGATAGAGGCTGCCAGGTGCAGGTGGGGGAGGCAGGAGAGGGGCCTGTGACCATCTCTCTGCAGCCCTGGCAGTGTGCCCCTGGAAATGTCACTCCCACTCACAGTGCTTCCCCTAGCCGAAGAAAACCACTGCCGGGCAGGTCTGCCACAGGCCACCTACTCATGCAGGCAAAACCCTTCAGCACCCAGGATTTCCTACCTAACCCAAGATAAGGTGCAGAAACCCGGGCCAGATGTGCCTTCCAGCTGCGTGACACACACCTCACTCCCAACTCTGCTTCTTGGATCCTGGTCACACCTCTCTCTTCACAAGAGAAGGTAAATCTCAACAGCCACACCCGGAAAAGGAGCCCAGAGATCACAGGGACCTCCCTTGTATGGGTGGCTTTGAACCTAAAGTGCATCCACTGCATCTCTCTGCGCCAGGGGGTCTGTGAGGCGGGGTGGGTGGACTACTTGCTCCCACTTCAAAATCCACGGAGGAATCTGCCAGGACATTATTCTGGTGGAGACTTGAGCAGGAGACTCTGACCCAGCCCTATTTCCCCTCAAACTCCAACATTAATACTGAAGCCTCCTGTGAGAGCACTTTGAGGTGGACAAAGGAATGAGAAGCCTAGTGCTGGGAGGGAAAGGGAGGAGAGGCTGGGGAACCAGCCAGCCCACTCAATGCACCTCACCTGCCTCGATCCTGCTTCAGACATGCCCGGCTGTCTTCTACCACCCCTGGCACTGATGCATACACGTGCATGAGTGGGCGATGACTGCTCTGATATGTAGGAGGGTGGGTGTGGGGTTATAAAGAGACTTTCCCCGAAGTTTTGTCTCCTCCTAAGGCATACCAAACATTACAGGCTATTTGCCAGCACATGTGGGTGGTCAGATGCTTAGAGATATTCTCCCTGAAGGCAGTCAGACTACTGTCTGGTTCACTGTAGGTGGGGTTCACATCCTACTGATAATGGTTTCCAGAGAGCCAGAGAACAGGTAAAACCAGTTCAGTGACATCCAAAGTTAGGTTGCATCCTGAATCTGGGATCCGCCCATCTTGTCACATGTGTACCCCCAATACCTCCCCTTCCTATTGTGTGGATACCCCTAGATTGTCCCCCTCTCATTGCTGTAGTACCTATAGTGCAACCCCTGTTACTAGGGGGCTTGTATGCCCCCCAAAGAGATATAAGCCTGGGTCAGCAATAAAGAGTTCTCTGCTCCCCTGTTTCCTTTCCTCTTGTCCTCTTGCCCCTCCCCTTCTCTCCTGCCCTCCGGTCTCCCATCTCCACGTGGACCACCAAGTGGGGCTGAGGTGAGCATGCTACCATGAAATGTGTCTGACTCCATTATTTCAAACTCTCTTTTATCTCTCCTCATTCTCTATAAATGTATTATCATATATATATTTAACCATACAATTGCGCCTATCGAACCCATGATTAGTCATGGGGGGATGGCCTTTTCCCGATAGGTTGGCTGTCGGGAGTGTTTATTTTGTGTCTGGGATGGAGGAATGCACGTGGTGAGAACTCAGCCCAGGTTCTTGCTAGTTCCTGGAGTCAGCATGGCCACTTCTCCAGCTCTCTCCCCAGGCCCTTGGCATTCTGTGGCCAGGGGATATGCTTTTGGTTCTCCTTCCCCAATTCAGGCCACTGTGGCCTTATTTCTTAAGCCTAGGCCCATCCTAGCTCACTTGCAACATCTGATGTCAGTGGACCTGATGAACCTCCTGTCCAAGAAGCTTCAGGGTCCACCCTCCTCTTTCCCCAGGCCTTAGGCCAAATAGTGAACGGCCAGCCACGCTCCTCTTCAGTACTGTCCAAGGCAGAGTGGAGCCGCCCCTGCAAACTGCCATGGGCAAGAGAGGAAAGAGGAGTGGAGAGATGCCCTGGCTGCAGGCACAGACTTGGGGAGAAGCCCTTCGCAGGGATTGCCACAGCCTCACACAGCGTCAGCTCTGTTGATGGCAGCCACTGTCTTGGACTAGAAATGGAGGCAACCTGTGCCCAAGGTGGGCAGGAGGACATAGGACAGTGGAGTTAAGAAAGACTGGTAGAAGGAGGGACACTGCCAACCCAGAGGACCTGTTTGCTTTACTGAGGGACCTGGTGCTCTGAACAGAGGGGACCATGTTGTGGCAGGGTTGACGAAGCCCTTCTACCTAGGTGAGGCCAGGGGGTCTGGTGGGGCAACGCACTGAGCAATAGATCTCTTGTGGCAAGGAGGCAGGGCTGCTACCTGGATTTCAATATGCTCTCTAACCAGCTCAGCCCCGTGGTCCCTCCAGAACTGTCTCCACTGAGCTCCCACTCAGCCCTGGGGCCCCCTGAGGAGTCTTCAGACCTTGATATGCAGAGCAATGCTGACAGGTGTCTAGAGACAGGGCAAGCAAGAGATCTTTTCTCAAACAATTCTCAGCTATGGAAGCCTGCATTTCCAAGGCCCTCATGTTGGATCACAACGGCAAGGACCCCTGTTGAGGAAAAAAAAATTCTAGAAGGTTTCTAGATGCTCTCAAATGCTAGTGTGCGATAAGGATGCAACCCACCCCCCCTCTCTGTGCCCCAGTGTGCTGGAGGGAGGAGTCCTGTCTCTAAATCCCAGGAGACATAGCATCTTTCAGGACCCACGTGAGGCCTGGGACTCGAGGGACACAGAGAGGAGGGGCTTCTGGGAAGCATCCAGCTGGGTTCAGGTAACAGGAGGTCGCACGCAGGGTCCCAGGCACTGTCTTTTCCTTCGTCAGAAGGGCCTTTTTTCTTCTGTGTCTCCTCATCCTCCCTCTTCTCTGCCTTCTTTCTCCAGGTAGGACCAACACTCCATGTAACATTGTGTACTTTATTCTGCCAGGGCAGGGTCGTGGAGGGTGGAAAGAATCACAGGATCGTGTGAACGATACCATGTCGGGGGGTGGGGGGGAGATTCAGGTGGGACCAAACAGCAATCCCAAGGGCCAGGCACACTGGGGCATCCACTACGGGCAGACAGTCTGGAAGTCAGCAAGTGATTAGGAGTTAGGTGGGCAGACAGAGGTGAGTGTCACAAGGCAGACAAACATGTAGGGGGGAAGCTGGAGCAAGGCTGGCAGAAAGGTCAGACAGTCTGGTGGACAGGAGGAAGGAGGTCAGACAGGTGGAAGATTGGTAGGTACACAGGAGACAGCAGACAGGAGGGAAGGCGAGAGACTGTTCAAAGGAACTCGACGGGATGAGCCTGCCCCTGGTCCCACCTGGGCTGGCGAAGCTTCTTCAGATGCAGGTGGATTCCGTTCCTGGCCTTCAACACAATTCCTGCAACAGGCTCAGGATCCTGGTGGGGTCTGGTGACAGCTCAAAGTGGAGCAGTGTCAAGGCCACGGCTACCTTTAGCTCATTCATAGCAAACTGCTTCCCAGTGCAGTTCCTGGGCCAGGAGGGACATTCCGGAGGAAAGAGCATCAGGCCTTGTTTTGAGCTGGGTTATGCGTTAGTCACCAAGACCTCCTTGAGGAAGTCCAACCCCGTCCTTCTCTGCATGTAGGACACACACACACACACACACACACACACACACACACCTCGATTATGGAGTTAGAGATCTTGACGTTGCCACACAATCCCCTGACTTGGGAAAAATTCTACTACTTTTCACGGCCTAGCTCCTATTAAGGTGACCCGACGTCCTGCTTTTGGTGGGACAGGCCCGCTTTTTAACAATTTGTCCCGCGTCCCATGGCGTTTAAAAATAGTCCTGATTTTTGGAAAGAATGCACAACAAGCTAGAGAATGGCAAGAGAAGGGAATATACAGTTATCGGTTGCCATGTGGCTATTTCACCAGGATATGAGTTTTATATTATTTTTGTTAATTTTATAATGTTAAACTTTAATAATAACAAATAATTGTTGAGAACTGATGATTGAGAACTGCTTATCAAAGTTCGCATTGTTGATTAGTTGTTAGAATTTGACCACCATTGTTTGGAATTAAGAAATAATGGTATTTTTTGGCATTGGCAATGACAAAAACATTTTGTAACTGTCTCTCAGACAATACACATCTCTACTGCGTGCTAGTGCTAGTTAAACAAGTGGTGTCAACAAATATGCTATTCAGATAATTTAGGTAAGTTATTTATTTATTTCATAAATACATAATTTTTCTTGAATTTAGCAGACAGTACTCATATTCTTTATATTTTATAGTGGCAGCAAAAAGTCTAGTGCTGGCCTTGAAAGTGACACTTATGACTTACATTATGGCAAATTCAGAGAAAAAAATAATACAAGTTAGTATTGTTATTATTTAGAAAGAAATATAGGATTAAAATTAAAATAATTAAAAATATATTAATTTATTAATTTAATTTATAAACCAACAATAAAATACATTCATGTAACTATGTACCTACTTGCTGTGTTTTTAAGCAATATGTATATAATAATTTATAATATAATTAAAAATTATTTTAAAAAGATTTTTAACATAATGGGTAAGAAAAGAGGATGCAAATTCCACGATGAGCTAAGAAGTGAATTTCCTTGTATTAAAAAACCAAAAGTGATTACATGGTAAAATGTGAAAAATGTAATGGTTTCTATTTCGCAAGGCAGGAAGAATGATATTTCAAAGCCCTTGGAGACACAGAAACATAAAAGATATTTAAATACTGCTGCATCTTCTTCCAAAATACAGGATTTTTTTCGGAAAACAACTTATGGAGACGAAGAGAAGAAATTAGCATTAGCAGAAGGACTTATGTCTTTTCATGCTATTAATCACATTCATTACTTCAGATCTATGGACTGCACATCACAAGTTGTCAAAAAGTTAATCAACAAAAAATTTGCCTGTACTAGAACAAAATCTGAGGCAATTGTGTGTAATGTGCTTTCCCCATATGCATTTTCAGAATTAAACAAAAATCTAGAAAAAATTAATTTTATATCCATAAATTCTGATGCATCTAATCATAAAGATATAAAGTTATTTCCAACCATTATTAGATTTTTTGATTCAGAAACTGAAATAAAAATTAGAATTTTAGATTTTGTTTCTGTGCCCGGCGAAACTTCTGAAATAATTTTCAGTTCCATTATTAATATTTTGGGGAAAATTTAAAACATAAAATGATTGCATATTGTGCAGACAACACGAACGCAAATTTTGGAGGAAATGCGAGAAGAGGTACAAATAATATTTTTATAAATTAAACAAAAACTTTAATCAAAACATTATTGGTGTTGGTTGTGCAGCACACATAGTACATAACGCTAGCTGCTGCTTTGTTTCCCGTAGATGTGGAAAATATTGTTATTAAAATATATTCCTATTTCTATATATACACTGTGTGCGTTGAAATGTTTAAAGAATTTCGTGAAACTGCAGAAGTTGAATATCAGAAAATACTTCGATATAGTAAAACACTCTGGTTAGCTCTTTTGCCAGCTGTCGAAAGAATTCTGAAAATATGCGATCTTTTGAAATCCTATTTTCTATCACAGGATAAATGTCCTAGAATTTTAGAAGAGTTTTTTGAAAAAGAATCTTCAAAAATTTGGCTAGAGTTTGTACACAATCAAGCAGTTCTTCTTCAAAATGCTATAAAACTTATTGAAGGTGACAAAATTTCTGTAATTGAAGTGGCAAATGAAGTTAATAATTTAAAATTTCAGTGTCAAGAGCGATTAGAAAATAATTTTCTTCTGTTAACTATCCGTAATAGTACAAGCCAGCTAGAAGAACAAGGTGCAATAAATCGTGCAGATATCATGAATCACGTTAAAAAGTACTATAGTAACTGCATAGATTATTTAGAAGAATGGATGGTACATTACAATGATATTGAATTTTTGGGGGGTTGCATTAAAACAAGAACTTAATTGGAATGATGTGCAAAAATTATTCGATCATATTACTAAAAATTTCCCATATAGTAATATTTCTGAAAATGATCTTTTTAATGAGGTATCATTATTAAAAAATATGTTGATAAGGAAAAGGTTAAATCTTGGGTATCAGCAAAAATCACAACAGAGAACAAATGGTTAGAAATATCTCATCATTTTGAAACAAACTATGTTCCATACAATAATGCACTAAAAATTGTGGAATACGCGCTGTCCTTACCAGGAACTAATGCTGCGACTGAATGTGTATTTTCTACTGTAAATAAAGTGTGGACATCAGAAAAATCACAATTAACTGTTGAGACTTTGAAAGCCATTTTATGTGTGAAATACAATTTAACAAATTCTTGTGAAAAATTTCATGACCTTTTAAACAATGACAGAAATCTAGTGAAAAAATTCACTCAAATGAAAAATATGCCAATGAATAAAATAATACTATATATTTTTAATGTATTATATCTGTAAATTGTATTTATGTTGAAATTAAAAAATATACTACAATACTATTTTTGCATTCTATGAAAATTTTTGTTGCTCCATATACACCAAATTTTTAATCAAGACCCCCCCACCCCCATCAATGGTGTCCCGCTTTACCAATGTTAAAATCTGGTCACCTTATCCTAGAACCTAACTCCTGCAGCGTTTCCCCTATGATCATTCCTGCACACACCAATCTGTTGGTTAAGAAGGGGACTGAAACACTGTTGCTATATAATCAAGGGAAAAGTTATTAAACAAAATCATCAAACAGTGAAGCTATGGGTTCTCAACATTTCCTTCATGTATGGGTGTGTTCATCGGAAGGGGGCATTTCCCTCAAGAAGTCCGTGCCCTCTCCTTCTATCGTGTCAAAACGGAAATTTGGGCTCCTCAAGGGCCTGGAATTGTGTGTCTGATGTGTTTTAGTGTTTGGGGAACAAAAGGAAGTTTGATGGGGGAATTCCTCCTTGCAACTTTTCTGACATTTTTCTTATCAATGAAATTTCCAATTTTCTTTAAAACCTTTTCATAATAAGCCCTTGTTATCATTTGGTGTCTTTGAAGAAAATCTATTAGGACTGTCCCCTTGGGTCTCTTTACCTCCCCCCACCCCCTACCCCTGACAATAGCTTCCACAACATCCTGAGCTGACCTCTCTGTCTTGAATTTAACTGGTCAAGTAGATCTTCTGGGAAGTCCCTGGTTTGGATAGAACATTTAAAAAGGCACCCTCACAAAACTAAGACAAGTGTATGACTGGCAGAACTTGCCTGCAGCCATCCACTGACTGGAGAGACATACCATGCATACTCGAGTATAAGCTGACCCGAATATCTGCGGAGGCACCTAATTTTACCACAAAACCTGCATTAAAAATGTGCTGAAACCGAAGTTGCAGCCCAAGGAGAGGGACATGTGTGATCAGAGCACACAGGAGCAAATGAAAGGGGAGGAAGGGAGAGTGGAGCACATTCTGGCCCACCAACCCCTGAGGACAATATTTCTGCTCAGAACAGCCAATGCACAGAAGGGACCGTAGGGCACCCCACCACGAGACATGATGGTCCTCACTGTCCCATAGGGTCATGGAGGACAACACTGGAGACACATGGCAGGAATTGTGCTCACCCTGACCCCACCACAGCAAGGCGAGACGGTGGGGGCATGCAACAGAGCAGCAAGGGGAGCAGAGCAGTGAAGTCCCCAGAGAACAACAAGAATAGACTGTGGGGCCAGGGTGTAGCACCTCATCAGACTCAACTGGAAAACACTCCTAAAGGACAACAAATAGACCTTGAACTATTTATAGGCTTTTCTTTCTTTCTTTTTGGTCATTGCTGCTATTGTTTTATTTTCTATTGTTGCTTTGTTGTGCTTGGTCTTGTGTTTGTGCATATTGTTGTCATCGTGTGTTTATTTGGATGGGATAAGCAGGATAAACAATCTGGAGGAGAAAACAACAGGACCACAGTTCTGGGGGGCATGGGAGAGGGGGAGGTGGGAGAAAGGAAGTGGGTGTTAACAAACCCAGGGACAAGGGAATAAGTGACTGAAAATCGCTGATGAGGAGGGTGTAGGAGGTCTGATAGGGCTTGATCAAGGGCAATGTAACCGAGAGGAATTACTGAAACCCAAATGAAGGCTGAAGATGATAGAGGAAAGTAAAGAGGAAAGTAAAAGGAAATACAGGAAAGAACTAGGAGGCAAAGGACATTTATAGAGATCTAAATATAAGCATGTACACATGTAAATAGATTTATATATGATGATGGGGAAATAGATCTATGTACATATATTTATAGGTTTAGTATTAAGGAAGCAGATGGACATTGGGCCTCTATTCAAGTACTCCCTCAACACAAGAACACTTTGTTCTATTAAATTGGCATTCCATGATGCTCACCTTCCCGACATGATCTCTGAAGACAAAGTGAGTACATAAGCAAGTGTGGTGAAGAAAGTTGATGGTGCCCAACTATCAAAATATATAGCATCTGGAGTCTTAAAAGTTTGAAGATAAACAAGTGGCCAGCTAGCTGAGAAACAACAAAGCCCACATGGAAGACGCACACCAGTCTGTGTGATCATGAGGTGTTGATGAGATCAAGTATTAGGCATCAAACACCCAGAGCAAAACATAATAATGTGAATGGGGGGACGGGACGTGTGGAGTGGAGGCCCAAAGCCAATTTGTAAGCAATTGGACATCCTCTTATATAAGGGTTATGGGGGAGAAGACGGGCCAATAAGGGTGCAGTGTAGCACCGATGAAACATACAGCTTTCCTCTGGTCCTTTAATGCTTCCTTCCCCCCAACTATCATGACCCTAATTCTATCTTACAAATCCAGCTAGACCAGAGCATGTACACAGGTACAGATAAGAGCTGGAAACACAGGGAATCAAGGACAGATATAGTCCGCGGGATCAATATTGAGAGCAGCCATACCAGGAGGGTAAGGGGACGGTGGGGGGAGAAAGGGGGAGCCGGTCACAATGATCTACCTATACCTCCTCCCAGGGACAACAGACAAGTGGGTGGGCGAACAGTGCAAGACATGAAAAAAAAAATAATTTGTAAATTATCAAGGGTCATGAGGGAGGGAAGGTGGGAGAGGGAGGGGAAAATGAGGAGCTGATATCAAGGGCTCATGTAGAAAGAAAATGCTTTGAAAACAATGATGGCGACATATGTATAAATGTGCTTGACACAATGGATGTATGTATGGATTGTGATAAGAGTTGTACAAGCCCCCCATAAAATGATTTTTAAAAAACCCAAAAAATAAAAACGTGCTAAAAAACTCTGCTTATACTTGAGTATATAGGTGCTTAAAGACATTTTGTTTGGAATAAGCCTGAGCACGTGCCAACTGGAAGTGGCGATACATTAAATGCACAGTTTCCCTCTTCTGTGCTGACGCTTGCAACTGGGAATATAGGGGCTGTGGGCTTGGAGTGGGCTAAGTAGAGACGGGTCACGGAAGAGAAGAACCCGATGTAAGTGCTGTCTGTAAGGAAAGGCAGAGCGAGGAAAAGGGAAGGGGTGGGGATGAGTGTATAACTGCGTTTCTGCACTTGGTTCTGAGACAATTCAGCACACAGAAAATGATTTGAGTGCCTAGTTTCATCATTTTAAATGTGGGACAAGCTAGAGCATTCTAGATGCAGAAGAGAGAAGTTGATTACTCTGAAGGAGTACTTTAGAGGGCTGAGTAGAGCTCCCTGCTGGAATAGGGATGAGGAGGACTGGGCTCCATATTCCGATGGGTCTTCTAAAGTTCTTGATCAAATTTTATGTTTCCCTTCCGTGGGATAGATCCTGCCGGGTACTTGCAGGCACTCAGTGACGTTTGCAGAACGAGTGAGTGAATGCGCAGAGGGAAAAGAATCTGCTGCTATTAGGAAGAAAAGTCTATGTTAAGAAGCAGCTTGCAACCCACTGTTAGGAGAGGTGCGGAGCTCTAAACCACAGAGTTTAATGCAATGAATGACTTTCTGAAAGGAGCGCCGGGCTGTTCACTCTCCTTACAAACGGCGGTGTCTGGCTCCTTAGCAGACAGGCTGCTGGTTTGGGGACTGTATCGGGAAGCGGGCTGCACTCAGGCCTTCACCGTCTCGGGAAGGCACACTGATGCCCAGACTTTCAGCGGGAAGACAAGATGTGGTGGGCCCGAGAGCCATAGCGGCCACAGAGAAGCTTCCTGAGGAAAAGGGAGGATAACGGACTGGAGGGCTCCTCTTCGTTGCCTGTTGTCCCTAATACTTGCACTGATTTGTCTGAATTCTTCCCCACTTTCTCCCTTCAGTCAGACTCTATGTAGCCTGCATAGCTGCTTCAGAAAAGGTCCCTCCCTGTCTTCCGGATTGACCTCCCTCGACGCAGCCTCCCCAGAGCCCGTGTTTCTCCAAAGCAAGCAGCAGAGAGCCCAGATGCCTTTGCTCACGTGACCATGTCCCCCTCCCCTAGCTGTTGTCACTCTCCATTCCACTTGTCCAGCTCGTTTCTAGCAGAGGCTCCTGCCCGGGGCATCACTGCGCACGCCCAGCCTTCACCTTTGCTGGGCAAACACACGCCTCTGGTGGGAAGATCAGCCTACCCTTCTCACTTCCTCCCCCTCCCTGTTGCCTGAGGCACCACCAGTGTTTCTTTGAAGTCCAATGCCAAGGACAGTGCCAGAACCTTGGAAGGATAAAAAATGGCCTGTGGGGAGGAAAGCCAGTCACCCCCCTCCAACTAATCGTGAGTTCGATAGGTGCAATTGTACAGTATATATATATATAAAAGTTCTAGAGAGCATGAGAGATAGAAGAGAGATTGAAATAATGGAGTCAGACACATTTCATAGTAGCATGCTCACCTCAGCCACCCCCCCCCCCTTGGTGGTCCATGTGGAGAGAGGGGGAGGGGAAGGAGGACAAGGGGAAAGGGAACAGGGGAGAGAGGACCAGAGAGGGGAGGGAAGCGACAAGAGGCCAAAAGGGATCTTTATTGCTAACCCAGGCTTATATACATTTGGGGCGGGGGCATACAAGCTCCCTAATTACAGGTAAAGAGATATGTCACAGGAAGGGTTTGCACTATAGGTTATACAGCAATGAGAGGGGGACAATGTAGGAAATGCATGCACTAAGAAGAGGAGGGATTGGGGGTATACAAGTGACAAGGAGGGTGGATCCTAGATTCAGGATGGCAGCCTAACTTTGGATGTCACTGAGCAGGTTTGACCTGTTCTTTGGATCTCCACAGAAACCATTATCAGTAGGGTATAAATCCTACCTACAGGAACCAGACTAATGGCCAAAAGCTTTTAGGGAGAAGTAGCCCGTTGTCCTTAACAGCAGAGAGTGGGGCCTACCTGTGGTGGGCCCAGACAATAGTCTGGCCTTCAGTGAGGATGTTTCTAAGCATCTGACCATATGCTGGCAGATTCTCCCACCATTTGCTGGCAAAAAGCCTCTAATGTTTGGCATGTCTTTGGGGGAGTCAAAGCTGAGGAAAAGTCTCTTTATAATCCTACAATGGCCCAATGTGTGAAAGAGGGTGGACATGCATGGATAATGTCTTCACCTAGAGTATTTCTATGTATTTCTGTTCTTGACTGAGAACTCTTGGAGGCCCAGACTAGATCTGTTGCATTACTATCTTTCAGCACAAGAGCACACAATTAGTATTCTTTTAATGGTTGAATGATATAATTGAGTACATAAAACAGGATAAAATGCAGTGCCATCCATTATGTGAAATCATAGTTGGGAAACCTAGAAATCCAGTTACTCAAGGCTCCCCTGCCCTCTAGTGGCAACAACATGGCTTGCATCCAGTGTCCAGAAACAGAAAGCCCAAATCCCTGCAGAGGACAGGGTAGAAATGCCTCTGTGGGTTTCCGAGATTATAACTCTTTATGGGAGTAGAAGACCTCGTCTTTCTCCTTTGGAGCAGCTAATGGTTTCGAACTGCTCTCTTGTAGGTTAACAGCCCAACTTGTAACCAGGGCTTCTCCGTGTTTAGAAGGAGGAATCAATTCAGGACAACTAAATCACCAGAAGCTGCTTTTTGTAAGAATAATACACTTTAAGGACAATTAATAGGAATATAACCCATTGAAGAACCATAGAATTATGGATTTATCAAAACTCCTTTATGTTAAACATTCACAATGTTTATGGCTATTTTTATTTCTTAGGATGATTTCCCAGCAGCCCTTTTGAATGTACTTGAATGGCCATTTTGAGTGTATATACCGGGAACCTTTCATATTCTAAATTTTCTTTAGCATATTGCATCATTTCTCTTAAAAACAGTTCACTAATGTTAGGTTTCTTCTTCTCTTTTCAGTTCCATCTTTGAGCTATGCAAACTGTGTGAATTCATGGTGGGTGGACTCCACTTCATGAGAAAAATCTGCCCTTCAGGAAAGATTGTCACAAGAAAGTGAATATAAACATTCCATTAAATTTTGTCATTGTTGGGATATTCTGAAGTATAGAGAAAACTCACACAGGGCTAATACTTCCTTAAACAGCAGGTGAGCCAAACATTTGAGCCCTGCGTTCCACATTGGAGACTCAGGCAAACCATTGACTTGCGTGGAAGGGCAGGTTGTTGCGTTAAGTGGGAAAGGCAGTGGCCTCGAGCGAGAGTGATTGGGAAGAGAGACATCTACCTCTGAATGTCCTGACAGCATAGAAAAGCACAACACAAGAAAGGCGAAAAGCCTAAGATATCCGGTGGTGCAGTCATTGTCGGGGGAGAATACCAGAACACAATGAATTTTGAAAAATCTGTCCACGCTGACTGTTGACTGCTGCTGGGACAGAGTGGTGGGACTGATGTCTCCATAGCTCACCCAGAAAACCTTCTTTTATTTTACACACACACACACCCTGATGCTAGCACACACACACACACACACACACACACACACACACACACGATGCTAGCAGGCATCCTGGAGGCTGCCACTTATGCGGATAGAAAATCACTACCAAACTACTAAGAGAAAGAAAGAAATTAAAGTTGACCATTGGTTCCCATGGGTGAAGGAGGAAGAGTTGTCGCTTAGCGGGCATTGAGTTTATGTTAACGGTGGGGAACAATTTGGAAAAGGATATGGTACAATATTGATTGTACAATATGAAGAGTAAATTCGATGGCGCTGAATTATACATGTAGAAATTGTGGAATTGGAGACTACCTTGCTGTGTATATTTTTGGCACAATTAGAAAAAAAATTACATGAATAACAAGAGTACCGGGAAGAAGAAGGTAGTCTAGATTATTGGATGTGGTGTATAATTCTTCCTGATGTGATTGAATTGTATGACATGTGGATGGAGTGCTAATAAAACCATTAAAAGAAAAGAAAAGAAAAGAAAAGAAAGGAAAATCAGGACCAGTAGGGGAACACGCCGCTTCCATTCCCACACACAGGGCGCTTCCTCACCTGGGACCTCCTCAGAAGGGCAGGGAGGCATGGCTCTGCTGAACGGAGGAGTCTGGTGCAAAGCAGAAAGGATCAAAGACCAACAGAGAGGGCAGCAGAGACAGAACAAATAGGGTCAAGGCCTTCCTTCCAACCCACCAGAGGGCAGGAGTTCCAGAGGAGAGAGATGCTCTTGAGAAATGATCCCATCTCTCCCCCCTGGGGTTTCCTACCTCTGGGTTCGGCCACACCTCTGGGTTGTAGTGAAGGCCATAAAAGTTCAGATTAGTGACAGAGAATTAAGACCAACATACCTATAGGGTGTTGGCCTGATGCTTAGCCAGAAGACTGGACGTGGGTGTCACAAACCAGGAGAAACAAGAATGGTTTGGAGCTGATTGTTTTTAGTATTGACTCAACAGAGGGAGACACACATGGACCCATCCGATTCTCCAACCACTGTCCAGGGAAAGCATACACATATCCCAGTCTTGACAGTGGGGACCTGGTGCTCTGAGCAGCTGGACGATCTGCCTAGGACCCCACAGCTAGGGCACAGAAGACTTGGGATTCCAAGGACGGGATGGTGAGCCCACAGATGGACCTGGATCCTGACTGGTCATTGGTTGCTCTTGGCCACCCCCTGAGGCATCCTTAGAGTCTGAACTCTTCCTGATCCACAGCACTGGGTTTCCTGATCTCCCTGATTTCCTGTGAAGCCTCAAGAAAAGATGGCACCAACGGCTATCCCTTTGTGAGGCTCTCTTGACTCTTCCCCAGCTCAGGGAATCAAGGCTTTAGCGCTAAAGCCGCCACATTCTAAAGCGAGAATCTCTGGTGGAGATGACTCAGGGGTGGAGTAACCACTGTAGCCACGTCTTGGAGAGCTGGACGGTGCACATTTAGACTGCCTCAGCTGCTCACGAAGCTCACCTAGAGTTGCCTAAGCAGAAAGGCTTGGTGGCTTATTTCTGGAAAACCAACCATTAATTCTTATGGAGCTCTGTTCTGCTGTGACAAACCATGGATCACCATGAGTGAGAACCAACCCAGTGATAACTGTTGTTTGGGGTTGACATGGTTCTTGGAAGTTAGGTGAGTGAGTGTGGTGGAGTTCATGCCTTTGGGTAAGGAGCGTCCATCAGGAAAGGTAATGGGTTTGCTGCGAACTCGGTTAATATTTGGCACGGGAGGGTAGAGTCGCAGGGCCTCCTTGATTCACATGGTGGTGTAGGGCATCTGGCTTAAATGGTCCCTAAGGAGGAGAGTTCCAGCCTCAGGAGTATTCAGGTTCTGGGCAGGCCAGTGGCTTCTCCTCTAACAGAGAGGAAGAGCTCTCTGATCTCTTGAGCACTCACCATGTGATGGAAGATCCATCCCCTAGGAGGTTCTGAACCTCCTCCCGGCAAGACTGCTGGTGCTTGGGGTGCGTGGCCAGGGCATAGAGCAGGGGTCCTCAAACTACCACCCGCAGGCCACATGTGGCCCACCAAGAACATTTATCCAGCCTGCTTAGCAGCTGACTGGTCCAGTGTGCATAGGAATTTGTTCATAGTTTTTTTTCAAACTATAGCCCTGCCCTCCAATGGTCTGAGGGCCAGTGAACTGGCCCCCTGTTTAAAAAGTTTGAGGAGCCCTGGCTTAAAGGCTTCTCCAGAGATTTTTCTCTGGAAAGGACATCAGTGGTTATAATTCTTTTGAATTCAGCATTTTAAAAATGAGACAACCCCCCCACCAAAAAAAAAAAACAAACCCAACTAAGCCTAAATTCAAGTTCTGAGGTCAGGTGCTGGCATAACAGATTCTGGTCATAAAACTATAGACCTAGTGACATTTCTCTACAGAGTGACTCAGATTCATAAATTCATGCAAAAGTCTAGGCTTTAGGCCAGAGAGCAGATGAAAGATACCTGGGATTGCCACTCTAATGTTGAAGCTAGCATTGCCGAGGCCAGCTGGGTGCAGCTTGCCCTGCTAGCTACGAGGCATTGCCCATTTTTCTGTCTCCAGTGCTAAGCACGTGGTCGTGGGTGTTGATGCGATCCTGCGCCTGCACTTGCCCTCACTTTCTGGGTGACAAGCATAGTGTGGAGCAAAGAGAGTGGCTGTGTCCTCTCCCATCTGACTTCCTTTTGGGAAAGCTACTTTCACAGTTGTTCTCTTGGTGTCTAGTGTGGGGAAAGTGGCAGATGAGTTTTGTCAATCAGGAGAGGGGTTTTATTTAGACCACGATGCAAATGGAGCTTTTGTCCATGTGCACTGGGGTGTATGTGCAAGCAGAACTGCATTTGTGAACTCATATCTGTCAAGTATGTCTTCAAGTGTCTACATATATGTGTATTATGTCACTGTCTGCATCCAAGCCTTCGTGTGTCAGTGAGCATATGTTTTTTGGTGTGTGGAAATAAAATCAGAGTGAGTGATAGTGCATATAAATTTCTGTGTGTCTCCGTGCTTGGTAATATGTGTAACCTGAGGTGATGTGTATATTTGTAGGTCTGAGAGTGTCATTGTTTTAACTGTGTCTGATGGATGTCCCCAGGACAATGTGTTTGAGAGCAGACTGTGAGAAGGTGTGTTGAGAGTGCATGCAGGGGTCTGTGAGTGAGTGAGTGTGTGTGTGTGGAGGTACAAGGGATAAATATATATATAGAGAGACCCACTCACCAGCATCACTTGGACAGAGTCGGCCATGGGTTGCACGTATGGCTGTAGGATGTCATAATGGAAGGCTGGAGTCAGCATCCGTCGGTGCTGGAACCATGTTGGCCCATTCAGCAGGAGCAGACCTTCTCCTGAGCCAGAGATAAACATGTGTGTGCAGTTGGAGTGGGGGAGCCAGTCCCCCACCACTAATTATGGGTTCGATAGGCACAACTGTACAGTTGAGATATATAACTATTATATTGAAGTCATTGAGATCATCAGAGATAAAAGAGAGAGAGAAATAATGGAGTCAGACACATTTCATACTAGTATGCTCACCTCAGCCCAGCTTGGTGGTCTACGTGGAGAGAGGGGGAAGGGCAGGAGGACAAGGGAAAAGGGAACAGCGGAAGAGAGGGAGTCAACGAGAGGTCAAGGGAGGAGCAGAGAGAGGTCTTTAGCTAACCCAGGCATATATATGTTTGGTGGGGAGTGCAAGCCCACTAATTACAGGTGAAGGCATACGTTACAGGAAGGGATTACACTATACGTTATACAGCAATTAGAGGGGGACAATCTAGGGATATGCACACAAAAGGAAGAGGAGGGATTGGGGGTATACAGTGACAAAATGAGCAGATCCTAGGTTCAGGGTGGCAGCTTAACTTTAGATATCATGGAGCCAATTTGACCTGCTCTCTGTATCTCCATAGGAACCATTATCAGTAGGGTGCAACCCCACCTACAGGAACCAAGCTAATAGTTGCAAATTTTAGCCCTTTGTCCCTAGCAGCAGGGAGCAGGGCCTACCTTAGTCTGGGGACTGATTGCCTTCAGGGATGATGTTTGTAAGCATCTGACCTCCCCCCTTGTCTTTGGGAGAGATAAAGCTGGGGCAAAGTCTCTTTATAATCCCACAGTGTGTGTGTGTGTGTGTGTGTGTGTGTGTGTGTGTGTGTGCATGTGCGCGTGCACGCGCACGTTGAGGAAAAGGAATCAGAGGGACTACCAGAGAGAACTTGGGAGGGAGCAAAGGCTTTCTGGGGAGAGAAATCCATATGGATATCTGTCTTGTGAAAAGGCCGGCAGTGATGAGGGCTGTGAGCGTTTGGGGCTAAGTTGCCACCTTGTCCGGCACAGAGTAGGTGATCACAATCACTATGAGATTAAAGTTGAAAGTGTTCATTAGGAGGCAGATTGCAGGTGAGTGTTAAACTTGGGCACTTTGAGACAACTAAACAGTTATGCAAAGAGAGCAGAGCTTTGGATAACTTCAGCCAAATGCTGAGAAAAGATGAGAAATGACACTTGATTCAGGGACAGAGGTGTTGACAGTGTTGAACCTACAGTTCTCTGTGAGCCAGAGATTGCTTATGGCAAACTTATTTGGTGAGCGGAATGCAGCTACTGTTTAGATATACCTACCAATCCGTGGGGTCAGGAATCTGCAGGCTTCGTTACCTTTTTGGTCTGCAAGACAAGGAAGGTCATTAAGATGTGAGTGGAACAAATCCGATAAGGACGATGGCATACTTATGCAAAGTACCCCCATCCTCTGCCCCCACCACCCAATCCTCCCTATCTCTGTTTGAATAGTCAGTGTAGGTCCAAGAATCCAGACTCAGTGAGCCTTTAGCAGAAACACACAGAATTTTAAGGTAGTCAAGAGGCACCAGAAACTGAATCAGCCGAATTTTAAGCAAACAGGCTTTATTAGGGGAAAAAAAAACCCTGCCTGGGCAAAGTTCCACAGTCTGCAACATCGGGGCTGGGGGAGTTGTGCCTCTGGGCTACTGGAACGACCCTTTTATTGCCTGGAGACATGTGGTTGGGCTGGCCCTGGGCCCGTATCTAGTAAGGTGGTCAGGGATTGGCAGGTACCAGCACGTTCGAGGAAGGCTGCTGGTGATTGGGGGATGCAAGCACGTCCACGCCCCTTGCCAGATGAGGAAGACTGCTGGTGATTGGTAGATACAGGCACATCCACGCTCCTAGCCAGATGAGGGAGCACTTCCTAGTTCCCAGTGAGCATGCACGTGGCTGAGTGCAAGGTCTAGAGAGAGTTGCATCAGCCAACTCTGACCAGCTCCACATGGTGTGGGGTTTATTTATTTGGCCAGACATCCCAACTTTTTAGTGAAAGGGGGTGGCGACTCTTTTAGTTACATCTTGCTGGTATGGGGTGAAGTGGGAGGGGCTTAAGGGTGGGAATGTCTGGCTACTGGGAGATGGGACTGTGTGTAGAAGGAGCTGGTTAACAGTTAGGTTGGTTTGGAGGTTATCCGGCTTTTGAGGAATCTGAAAAGACAGGGGGCTATTAGCAACAAGAAACAAATCATTACAGGGGTCCTATGAGAGGCATGAGCCAGGTAACAAGGGGGCCTTGGAACCAGGATGTTGCTGACAAATCCTTTAAGTGTTGGTTTTTATTTCATCGGTCATTTTGTGTAAAACCTTTACGTTTTGTTTGACCAATCCAGATTCGTTAATGTAGTAGCAACATTCTTCCCCTAGGAACATGCAGGTGCCGCCTTTGTCAGTGGTCAGCAAGTCTAACGCCCGGCAGTTTTAGAGGGTTACCTGTGCCAAGGAGGTAAGCTGTCATTGTAAAGAGGTCAAAGACTCTGCAGTAGACTATAAGCAGCTGGAGCCTTTTGTCGAAGTTTTCTCTTCGGATGATCCTGTGCCCTGCTAGACACTCCGCCTGCTGCCAGGGAGGAGGCAAAGCTGAGGCCGACCAGAGCAGGCAAAAATACGGCTCTGCGGGTGTTGGGGACAGAGCTGGTTTTTAGATTCCCCTGTCGTGCGAATTCTGCCGGCCCATACATAGTTAGTTGTGGCACTATGGTGACCGGAAGACAGAGATGTGGTGTAGATTTATTAATACACGTATTGAGGGTTTTGTTACACCAAAAGAACATACCTGAGGAGGCCTTGAGGTTACTTGTTCCATGGTGGGTAGAGCTACATGCTGGGTCTTCTGGTGCCTGGGGTGACTTATAGCATATAGGATAAGTGAAATTTTTGGGGGGAGGGGGACATACAAGAGGATGTTTAAGATGGTGCTGGACAATCTATGTTTTTACTAGACTGGGAGACAGCTTGCGAGGGTACAGCTGCCAAGAAAAGGCGTTGTAGGGAGGCACAGAAGTAACAGGAATAGATGTTAATTTTTGAGGTCTTAAGAAGGGGAGTAGCCTCCTGGGTTATTGTTAACCAAGTAAAGGGGTTGTCAGGGTACTTGGTTTTTACTGGGGTGTCCATTGCCAGGAGCTGGTTAATTAAGGATTATTTACTGTTTAGGATTTTTTGTGCTACTTGGTTTAGGTTATCAAACCTTTTAGGGAGGATTTTTATATACTGCTGGTAGATTTTAAGGGTGGCAGAGGGCTTACCACTATGCCGCCAAGGATATAGTTTTCCCGTAACTCCTGATAGCCATCTGTCATCCCAGGGGTCTGCAATATTGAGGCGATATGTTCTGCGTCCGTTTCCTACGAACATGCATGTCCTGTCTAGTTTGACTTCTGCATTCCAGTCCAGCGCTAGGTGCATTTTTCAGGAGTATGGGCATCCACCATAAGTGTCCGGCCACTGAGGGGAGTATTTTTCTGTTTGATTAAAAAGAAAACACAAGACTGGTACAGATGACCCGATAGTTATTAATTTTAGGGTGCCCGGGGAAAAATTTATAGAGACCTGGGACTGGCACCCCTTGATGGCACAGTATCCTTTCCCCGCCACATGTTTTTTTTTAACGCTGTCATCCTGATAGGTTTCGTGGATCACAAATTTCACACAAAAGAATTTACACGGGACTTTGAAGGGAGCTCTGAACCCATGTTCACGGAAACCAACACCTTAATAGAAAGAAACAGGAACAGATGGCGACGTAGCTGAGTCCCAAACAAAGCTTTTCTCCCATGTTCCAGTTGGCCGGAGCGGTTGCTGCAAGACCTACTCCCAGAATGCATAACAAAGGGGTAAAGGAAACGAAGAAGAGAGAACATGCCAAAAGCATTTAGGGGGAGATATTTTTTAGGTGCAATGAGGTCGGACCGATGTGGGTAGAAGTCCACGCGTCCTCAGTGGACTTCAGTTTTAAAGGGGCTCGCTTGACCTGGGTGAGATGATACCACCCTGTCAGTCCTACCAGTTTCACTGCTGATGGTTTGGTCAGTATTACAGTGTATCGTCCTTTCCACCGTGGCTGGAGTCCAGGACCAAGTACAGGATGACTTTTTACCAGAACTTGATCCCCTGGAGATAAATTAAGCTTTGGACACCCTGAAGAGGCGTTTGGGGAGGTGTTCTCCACGTCCGGAAGGTGTTGGTTAGCGTAGGATCTAAGTAGGTTGCGAAGCAAGGATAAAGTGGGCAATTAGGTGGAAAGCGGAGTTTCACTTTGGGGAAAGGAACAGTATAGGAGAACCAGGCGGCCGTATAATATTTCGAATAGACTGAGGCCTGTGGGCTCCTGGCGGGGGGAGCTCGAAGACGGGTTAGGGCCACAGGAAGAAGGTCTGGCCAGGAGAGGCAGACTTCCAAGGATAGCTTGGTTAGTTGGGACTTTATAAGTCCGTTAGCACGCTTCACCTTTCCCGATGACTGTGGGCAGTAGGGAGTGTGCAGCTTCCAGTCCACTCCCAGGGTGGCTGAGACCTGTTGGGTTACCTGTGAAATGAAGGCTGGATCATTGTCAGACTGGATAGAGTGTGGAAGGCCAAACCTGGGAATTATCGATTCCAGGAGAGTTCGAGCAACAATATTTGCTGTTTCCCAGCTGGTGGAGAACACTTCGATCTACCCTGAGAAGGTCTCTTTCAGAGTTAACAAATATTTAAGGTGTTTATGCATAGGCATGTGTGTAAAATCTATTGCCCAAACCTCCCCAGGTAGATGTTCATGAAATTGGTGGAGGTTTTTTAGAGGCTGAATGTTGCTCTGGGAATTAACGGCAGTGCAAACTGTGCAGGTTGAGTGCACCTGTTCAATAGCCATGTGGAGGCCTACTGGGTCTATAAGAGGCTGCAAGAAACGGAACAAAGCTTTAGGCCCTATATGCAGGGTGTTATGAATTTCCCTGAGGAAGGAATGCTTTGGGGTCTGTGGTAAAATAAGTCTGGTATTTAGATAAACATCCACTGGTCAGGCTTTAATAGATCCTCTTTTATAATGTGACTGCACTTCGGATTCCGAATACACTGGCTGCCAGTTATTAAGTGGAGGAAGCCAGGGGCTGAGTGCCATGGCTATGGTGACAGGCTCCGTGTGAAATGTGTGTTGGTAGGCAGCGGCATCTGCACGGGCATTGCCCAGTGAGATGGGATCTTTACCGGTTTGATGACTTTTGCAGTGGATGATGACCACTTTAGATGGCAAGGGCAGAGCCTTTAGGAGTTGTTTAATGTGAGCATCATTTATTATTAGGGAACCATGAGTAGAAAGGAACCTACGCTCTTCCCGAATGGCTGAGTAGGAGTGAGCTATTAAGTATGCATATTTAGAACCCGTGTATATATTAATGGTGCACCCCTGGGCTAACTTTAGGGCTTGTGTGAGCGCCACCAGCTCGACCATTTGGGACGTAGTTCCAGGGGGTGGAGGGGCGGCTTCAACACCCCAGTGGAGGAGACAACAGCTTACGCTGCTCATTTGACTCCCTGATCATCCACTCTGGAACTGCCATCCTTGAAAAGGGTTAACTGGGGATTGGGAGAGGTTAAGACTGGAGGTCCCGGATTGGGTGGAAGTAGCTGTCAATTATTTCAGAGCACCGATGTAAGGTGGGTACTGGGTTATGAATAGGGAACAACGTGGCCAGGTTAAGGCGTGCACACGTTCGAACATTAATGTGAGGGCTGTCGTGAAATAGAAAATGGAACATTTGTAAGCGAGAGGCTCCCAACAAAGACAAGGCACTGTGACTTAAAAGGTCTGGTAGCTGGTGTGGATACTAAACAACCAGGGGCTGGGAATGGGTGCATTTGAGAGCTTGCTTGGTAAGCTCTGCTGCTGCTGCCAGCACGCAGGCAGGGTTGCTAGCCTCTCTCCGTAACACCCAGCTGTTTGGACAGGTAAGCTAGGACCCTAGATGCTGGGGCATGCTGTTGACAGAGCATCCCCACGGCTATACCCTGCCGCTCGTCAGTAAAGAGTTGGAGAGGCGTGTTAGCTGAGGGAAAGGCAAGAATAGGGGTGGAAAGCAATAAGGTACGGAGTTTGGTAAACCCCTGACGGACGATTACAGGGTTGGTTAGAGGCCCTTGAGGAGTTTCTTTGGCTGCTTTTACAACGGTTTGGCGATAAGAGTGAAATTAGGGATCCAAAGACGGAAAAAACCTGTGAAGCCTAAGAAAGACAAAATCTGGTCAGCATTTTCGGGAGGGAGTAAGTCCTTTATGGACTGAGTACGGCAGGTGGTTAAAGATCGGCCTTTGGGTGAGAGCGAAATACCCAGGTAGGTGACAGTTTGGGAACACAGCTGAGACTTGGAGTGGGACACCTGATACCCCTTAGCTCCCAGGAATTTAACAGTGTTCTGGTGACTGCCTGGCAGTGGGACAGCGATGGGCTGCAAACTAACAGATCATCTACATACTGCAGTATGGTACTCGGCTGAGGGTGAAACTGAGATAACTCAGTTGCTAACGCCTGCTCAAAGAGAGTAGGGGAATTTCTGAACCTCTGAGGGAGGACTCACCAGGTCAGTTGCTGAGCCATCTGTGCCTGTGGGTAAGACCAAGTGAACGGAAAGAGAAAGTAGGAGTCAGGGTGTAGTGGGATAGAGAAAAAATAATCCTTCAGATCCATGGCAGTAAAGTATGTAGTTTTTTGGCGGTATGTTACTTAGCAAGGTATAGGGGTTGGGGACCACTGGATGGAAGGCTACTACTGCAGGGTTAATAAGGCGGAGATCCTAAACAAGCCTGTGTTGGCCATTGGGTTTACGAACCAGGAGAATAGGAGTATTTCATGGGGAATTAATAGGGACCAAAATATTGAGTGTTAACCAGCGGTTGATGATAGGCTGGAGTCCAAACATGGTCTTTTTAGACAAGGGAAGCCATGGCGTGACGGAAAACTGTCAGGTTTTTAAAGGCAGATTTTAATGGGTGTATGATGGAGGGCTATTATGGGTGTGGATAAATCCCATACCTGGGGGTTTACTTCTGATAGGAAAGCTGGCAGAGAAGTAGGAGGAGTGGCTGGCTCCAGGGTGGCTATAGCAGCAAAAAGGAGATGGGCAGAATGTGGCTGCTGAGGTATTAGGGAGATGGAGACTTTAAGGCGTTGTAAAATGTCACGCCTGAGCAGTGGGACGGGACATGAGGGGATTATTAGGAATGAATGGGAGAAAGGGTATTTATATAAGATATAAGGCAAGAGAGGTGTTTTTCTGGGTGTTGAAGAGTTGCCATCAATTCCTATCACAGTGACCATGGAAGGGGGAGACTACGTCCGGCTTATGAAGGAAGGACTGAGTAGGTAGCCCCTGTGTCCAGTAAAAAGGAGGTGGATTTACCCACTACCTGGATGGTGACCCTGGACTTGGCTAGGGTTATTGGGGTATCCGAGTGCAGGCATCTTCAGTCTTCTTCAGCAAGCCCCAGCAGTTCACCAGCCGGGAAGGACTGTGTTGTGAACCCGGCTGGCCCCGGCTTTTGTGGAAGTCGGGGGAAGCCTGCAAGCGGACAGTCAGACTTCCAATGCCCTACTTGATGGCACATTGGGCACGGTTTAGTGGGGGGTCGGGGGCTTGGGCATTGATGGACCCAATGTTCGTCCATATCACACTTCAAAAAAGCCCCCAGCGGGTCTGCATCCCGTTTTGTGTGAGGATTTATAGGCCCCTTCCCTGCCGGCCTCAAGGCAGCCACCAGAGCCTGGGTCTGCAGTGCCACCTTGTGGTGTAACCTGTACTGGCAGGCTGATTCAGCCACTTTCTCCCAGGTGTGAAAGACTTTAAAGGCCATTTTTACCAGATGCTGCAGTGGGGTTTGTGGCCCGTCCTCTGCCTTCTTTAGTTTTTTCATATGTCTGGGCCTGACTGAGAAATAAAATGAGAGGCTAAAACTGCTGCACTGGCTGGGGTTTTGGGATCTAGCTTGGTATATAGGGTGAGGGCTTCCTGGAGGCGGTTTAGAAAAAGGACGGGATTTTCATCTTTAGACTGCGTAACCTCTTTAAGCTTTTCAAGTTGACTGCCTTATTAGACTCTGTTTCCATCCCCTGCACTAGGCACCTTATTAATAAATCCCTGCGGTGGCTACCCCCTGCTCCTGGCTGATAATTCCATCCCGGGTCCTCAGCAGGAATGGCCGTTTGGCCTACCGGTACAGTATTATCTATCAGGTGGGTTTGATCTGTGTACTGCCTGGCCATGAGAGAAACTTGCTCCCTTTCCTCGGGCATTAAGGTGGAAGCCAGGATAACATATATATTGTGCCAGGTAAGATCATATGCCTGAGCCAAATAATGAAACTCCTTGATATAGCTGCCAGAATTGGCAGAGAAGGAGCCAAGCATTTTTTCAATATGGGGCAGAAGGAAAAAAGGCATGTGGACCCGAACCATCCCTTCGGCTCCTGCCACTTCTCTAAGGGGCAAGAGGTGGCAGCGAGTGTGCACAGATACCGGAGAAGAAATAGGAGAGGCAGAGGGTGATGGAAGGAGTGGGGCCGGAGCAGAGGGTTGTGATGACTGTGCAACCACAGAGGGGGGTGATGGCAGCTGTAGAGAAAGGGGGGCTGGGCGTAAGGTGGTGGAGATTGGAAGGTAGGGGGCTTAGGGTGAGAGAGAGAAAGTGGTCGAGGGGGAAGTCTAAGGGTGTCTGGAGCCTAGGAAATGCCGAAGATGGAGGAAGGACAGGGTATAGAGAGTCTGGAGAGGGTTCAGGTGTTTGTTTTTCTATCCCGCTCCTCTCAGTAGATTTAGCTTAAAGAACCTACGAGGGAGAACACCGGGTACACAGGGATAGCCGAGCATGGAGGTCCCAAAAAGCCTGAACATACGGAACTTCAGATCATTTTTTGGAATGATGGCAGAAGTTGTTTAAGCTCGTAAGAACACCGAAATTAAAAGTACCCTCAGAGAGTCACATGGAATGGTTATCCAAAGGTTATTGAGACCATTCGGTGGTACACAGGAAAACGAGCTGCCTTTTGCGGAGGCTCTGTAAGAAACCCAAGATAATTGGATAGCCCCTCTCAGAAGGGCCACACAGAAGGGATGGAAAAACCCAGGGTGCGTTATATCATTGATAAACCACATAACTATCCTCCAGTTCTTTAATATTTCCTTTCCTTACTATTGTGGTTTTTATTTGATTTACCTCATTAATCATGCTAGATTTACTTATATTCATTTGTATTTTTAAGACTGTACATGAAAGCCAAGATGGATAACCCTTCAGAAACAGTAAAGGGAGTAATGGTTCCCTGGGGGTACAGGAAGAAAGGGGGTGGGAAGAATAGGGAGCTGATAGCATTGATGACTGTATAACCCCACTCAATGGGATCGGACAACATAATTGCTTGTGAATGGATATATTGGATTGTGTAAAATATGGCAAAACCCAAACAACTATAGGGCAAAAATAATAATAAGCGTTCCTAGGGGATAGAGTGGGGGAGAGAGGGGATTAAGGGGAGCAGATATCAAGGAGTGCAAGAAGAAATAAAATGTTTTGAAAACTGATTGTGGTAGCAATTGTACAACACTGCTTGATATGATTGAGCTATGGATTGCTATGATAATCTGTAAGAACTCCCAATAAAAGGATTTTTTAAAAAGAGAGCAGAAAGAGGAGTCCGGGAAGATGGCCGACGGGGACACCCGCATACTCTGAGAGCTCCTCCAAACAAAGCGGGTTTGGTGACCAGGTAGCTGAATAGTAGGAGTCTGGTGAGTGAAATATCCCCCTGGGACAGCACCCCAGTCCCACCCCACGCATTTGTCCTGAGCAGGGGTCTAGGTGAAAGAGGACCGGACTCGTGGGACATCTCTGGTCACTAAGCTGCCGTGAGCTCACTGGCGACTGGCCTAGTCTCCATCCCAAACCGGACCCCAGGCCAGAGTCGCTTGCCTGCCCTGCCTAGACAGGCGCAGCAGGTCACGCGCTCCCCTACACCAGCGGCCCACTCACGGATCCCCACTGGGAGAGAAGCTTTCCTCTCCCGCGGTTCCCCTCTTCCCGCAGGGCAGCGATCTGCCCTCGGGGCCCGTGTCCCTCCCTCCATTCATCCAAGCATCAGGGAGCGGACCCGCAGGTTGTCTGGCGACCCCCACGGGGGACCATCCACCCGCACCGCTGCCGCGGACCTCTCCACCTGCCCTCCGTGCACCGGCCGCCCACCCCCAGCAGCCTAGCGCCAGCTCCACTCCCCGCCGGGACCCTGTGCTGAGCACTTCCCGCCAACGGGAGCCATAGCCCAACCCGCGCCTGTCCCGGACCCTGTGCTTCCGCGGAGCGCCGCTGCCCGCGCTGCTGAGTCTGCCCGCTGAGGGCCCCTCCCTGTGCCAGGCACAAGAGTAGGTGCCCTCCCCAGGGTGCTGCGGGGACCCCGGCGGCCGCGACTCTGAGCCTGAGTGGAGGATGGGCGCCATTACCCCCTGCGGTTTCGTGCCAAGCTGCTACTATCCGCGCGGTTCTGAGCTCAGAGTGGGCGGAGGGCGAGCACCATTGTCCCCTGCAGTGTCGCGCCGCTGTCTGCGCAGCTGTCCGAGGGGCCTCCCCGCGCCCGCTCACAGCCCGGGCAGATCAAACATTCCACCTGCAGCGGAGCCTGGGACTCGGCTTTGCAGTCCCTGAGGAGCCATCGGTTAGCTCCAGCCAGCTCTCACCACCTGGGGGCCCTGTGGGGTCCCCAGTGCCAGCCCTAAGCCTGCTGAAGCCCGCCCCAGCCACCCCAGGAGACGGCACGGTGGCCTGAGCCTCCACACAGTACCCTTAGCTGCCCTAGCACTTCCCAGCTAGAGCACGAGGACCTCCAGTGGGGAGCGGCTGGAGCTGAAGAGCATTCCCAACAACACATAGATCAGCACCACATCGTGGGACAATATGAACTCAGCCATCTCTGCGCTCTATTAGGCATCACCAGCGCTTAGAGGGAAAGGGGGAAATTTTCAGACATTCACATCTACACATCCTCCATCTAGCATAGGTTTTTTTCCTGGTTTTTTTTTTTGTGTGTGTTTTTTTGGTTGGTTCTTTCTTTCTTTTTTTGTTTTTTGGTGTTTTTGTTTGTTTTGTTTTTTATTCCTTCTTCCCTTTCTTTTACTTTCTGTGCTGCATTCTCTCTCTCCTTCCTTCCTACTTTTTCATTAAGGCTTGTACTTCTCTTCTGCCCCTTTTCTATAGATTCTCCTTCTCTATCTTTTCTTTCTTCTCCTTCCACCTCTACTAGTATCACAGCTTGTCCCTCTTCTATTATAGATTCTCTTCCCTCTCCCCCCAATTTTTTCTTCCTCTGCCCAATATTATGTTAAAAACTATTTTTATATCATTAACCTTTTAAATCCTTTTTATTACTAACCCCCCTCCTCATAAAGGGGGCTGCAAAGGGTACCTTGTCACACCTGGTCAAAGCAGCCTGAGGGCACTCACTGAGGCCCCAGCCCCCACTCCAGCTGCTGAAACATCTCGGCACTGCGGGTCACCAATCCGACAGGGAACTCGGTCTACACAGCAGTCTGACCCACTCTTACAGTAGGTCATAGGCAATTGCCTGAAAGAATCCTTAACAACAACATAGATAAGGTTACTCCTGTCTCCCAGAAGCATGGGGCCTATGAAAGGATCAAGGAAAAATCAACAGACCACATCACTCCCAACAAAAAAATCAGAGAAACGAGGCACTTTAACAGACCTAACGTCACTCATAGAAGAAACAGATATAGATCAGCCACAAAAGGAAATCTTCAGAACTCTGCTTGCAGTAATACAGGAGCTAAGAGAAGCAAACCAAAATAAGGATGCAATGATAGAGGGGATGAAGTCCACAATAGAGGGGATGAATTCTCCCCACCAAAAGGAACTGCAGAAACTAACAGAGGAGGTAGCAGAGGCCACACAAAAGGTCACAGAAGCTATATCTAGGCTTGAGGAGGCTGAGACCTGTATCAGTGAACTCGAGGACGCTCAAACGAAATGAAGCAAGCAAGAAAAACAAACAGATAGGAAAATTAAAGAAACAGAAGACAGCTTGAGATCAATGACAGATGCTATGAAGAGGAATAATATTCGAATAATCGGTCTACCGGAACACAACATAACACACAAATCGACTGCCAAGATAGCAAAGGAATTTCTGGAAGAAAATGTTCCCAACCTAACAAAGGAGAATCCGACTCTCATACAGGAAGCAGAGAGGACGCCGGCTAAGCTAAACACCAAGAACACACCAAGACATATAATTGTAAAATTATCCAACTTAGAGGAAAAAGAGAAAATTTTACGAGCATCAAGAGAAAGGAAGACAGTCACATACAAAGGTGCGCAGGTAAGAATATGCTCAGACTTATCAGCAGAAACCATGAAGAGGAGGAGAGAATGGAGCAACATCTTCCAAAAACTGAAAGATAAAAATGCCCCCCCCAGAATCCTATACCCTGCCAAGTTATCCATTAAGATAGAAGGTAAGATAAGGGTCTTCCAGGACAAGGAAGAACTCAAAAAATATACTGCAAGCCACCCGACCCTGCAGAACATACTGGCTGACTCACTATGGCCAGAAGATCAAGCTCCAACTAGAACCACCAGGAGACCACCATATAGCCCATCTCCATCTAGAAACCAACATGCCAGCAACACGTACCAGGACAACAGGGTCTCAGATGGAAAAGAGGACAGGATAGAAACCCTCCACTCAAACGCAGTACACTGATATGAAGGGAGATAGGCAATGACCCAAAACACAAAACAGAATATGGCAACCATGAAGCCAGAGATTGTAATAATCACTCTGAATACAAGTGGGCTCAATTCATACATTAAAAGAAAGGGGCTGGAGGACTGGATTAGAAAACATAACCCATCAATCTGCTGCCTGCAAGAGACACACCTTAAGCGAGCAGACAAGCATATGCTGAGAATAAAGGGCTGGCTGAAAGTTTACCAAGCAAATGGTAACTCCAAGAAGGCAGGAGTGGCTATCTTAATCTCTGACAAAATGGATTTCAAGATCCAAAACATAAAAAGAGACAAAGAGGGACACTACATAATGCTCAAAGGCTCAGTAAACCAGGAAGAACTTAACATACTGAATATTTATGCACCTAATAATGGCGCAGCAAATTTCGTCAAACAAACTATTAAAAAAATGACAGAAGAAATCACGGAAACAACAATAATAGTGGGGGACTTCAACACTCCACTATCAGAGAAAGAAAGGTCACAGGGAAAGAAGCTCAGCAAAGAGGCCAGAGAGCTAAACAATGTAATTAGGCAACAGGGCCTGATAGACATCTATAGAGCCTTTCATCCAAAAGCAAAAGGTTTCACATTCTTCTCCAATCCACACGGATCTTTCTCAAGAATACATCACATGCTGGGACACAAGGCCAGCCTGAGTAAATTCAAACACATAGATATTATCCAGACGTCTTTCTCAGACCACCATGCCATAAAGCTGGAGATTAATAGGAGGGCACCCAGAAAAGCAAGGGCCACCAATTGGAGAATAAACAATGACCTCCTGCGACATGAATGGGTTAAGGTCCAGATCAGAGAGGATATCAGGAAGTTTCTAGAAACTAATGAGAACGAGCATACAACATATCAAAACTTATGGGACACTGCAAAGGCAGTTATCAGAAGTAGCTTGATATCACTGAATGCATATATGAAAAAAGAAGAAAGGCGTATGACAGATATGTTAACACAAAACCGCCAACAACTAGAACAGAGTCAACAGAACTACCCCTCCAATAGCAAGAGAAAAGAAATAATAAAAATCAGGGCAGAGTTAAACCAGTGGGAAGACAAAAGAACAATGCAAAGGATTAACGCAACTAGAAGCAGGTTTTATGAACGAATTAATAAAATTGACACTCCTCTCCAAAGCTTACCAAAGATAGAAAGGAGCAAACATCAATAGCCAGGATGAGGGATGAATCGGGGGCAATAACAACAGACCCCAATGAGATAAAAAGGATAATCACAAAGTACTATGAAGGTTTGTATTCTAATGAATTCAGAAACCTGGAAGACATGGATAAATATTTAGAAAAACAATCTATACCTAGATTATCTGAGACAGAGATCAAGAACCTCAACAAACCCATAGCGAAGGAAGAAATAGAGTGTCATCAAAAACCTACCAAGGAAAAAGACCCCAGGGCCAGATGGCTACACAGCAGAATTTTACCAAACATTCAGGGAAGAGCTGACACCGATCCTCCACAAAGTATTCCATAACATAGAAAAGAACGGCAAGCTCCCAAACTCATTTTACGAAGCCAGCATTACTTTGATACCCAAACAGGGAAAAGACCCCACAGGTGTAGAGAATTATAGACTAATATCTCTAATGAACATAGATGCAAAAATCCTTAACAAAACATTGGCCAATAGAATACAAAGGAACATCAAACATATCATTCACCACGACCAAGTAGGATTCATCCCAGCGATGCCGGATGGTTTAACATCCAAAAATCCATCAATATCATACACCAACTCGAGAAGAAAAAGGATAAAAACCATATGATAATATCCATAGATGCAGAAAAAGCATTTGACAACATCCAGCACCGATTCCTAATAAAAACACTCATGAAGATAAGATTGGAAGGTAAGTTCCTCAAGCTCATACAAGCTATCTATGAAAGACCAACAGCCAACATCATAGTCAATGGAGAAAAGACAAGAACAAGCCCACTGAAAAAGGGTACAAGACAAGGATGCCCCCTGTCCCCTCTTCTATTCAATATCATTTTGGAGGTTCTGGCTAACAACATAAGACAGCGGAAGGACATCAAAGGGATCCAGTTGGGAGAGGAGGAGGTGAAACTATCGTTATTTGCAGATGACATGATCCTATACATTGAAGACCCCCAAAACTCCACAGTTGGAATACTTATAGCAATAGAGGAATACGGAAGAGTAGCAGGATACAAGATCAATAAACAGAAGTCGGTAGGGTTTCTATACACATCGGACAGGGCCATGGAAGAGGCGATTAAGAGGGAAGTACCCTTCACAGTAGCCAAGAACAAACTGAAATACCTAGGAATATATTTAACAAAAAATACTAAAGACCTTTATAAGCATAATTATAAAACCCTATTACAGGAAACCAAAAGTGACCTTCACAAATGGATGACCCTCCCCTGCTCATGGTTAGGTAGGCTGAACATAGTAAAGATGACAGTTCTTCCTAAAGCACTCTACAAGTTCAATGCTATACCAATCCAATTACCATCAACCTTCTTCAAAGAATTGGAAAAACTGACCACCAACTTCATATGGAGAGGGAAGAAACCCAGAATTAGCAGAGAACTCCTCAAGAAGAAGGACACAATTGGAGGATTCACCCTACCTGATTTTAATGCCTACTACACAGCTACAGTGGTCAAAACAGCATGGAACTGGCACAATGATAGACACTCAGACCAGTGGAAAAGAATAGAAAGCCCAGAAGTAAAATCATCAGCATATAGACAACTGATCTTCGACAAGGGTCCCAAAAACGTCAAGTGGGAAGCAGATGCCCTCTTTAATAAGTGGTGCTGGAAACAATGGATATCCACATGTAGAAAGTTGAAACAACACATCTACCTCACCCCATGCACAAGAATACACTCAAGGTGGATCACAGATCTAGAAGTCAAACCCCAAACCATCAGGACCATTAAGGAGGGAATCGGGACTAATCTCAGAGCACTGGCCTAGGGAGCACATAGGCTCACTGCAACAGGGAAGGGGACACACAGGTGAACTGGAAATCGACAAATGGGATCTAATAAGAATAAAACACCTGTGCACCTCGAAAGACTTCGCCAAGCGGGTGACAAGGCAACCCACAGACTGGGAGAAGATTTTTAGTAATGACACATCAGACAAAGGGCTCATTGCTAAAATCTACAACACCATCGTGACCTGCAAAAAGAGGAAAACAGTTAACCCCCTAAGGAAGTGGGCAAAAGAAATGAGAAGAACTTTCACTAGAGAGGAGATCAATATGGCCAATAAACACATGAGAAAGTGCTCGAAGTCCCTTGCCATAAGAGAAATGCAAATCAAAACAACCATGAGATACCACCTAACACCCCTGAGGCTAGCCCAGATCAGTAAATCAGAGAGCAACAAGTGTTGGAGGGGCTGTGGTGAAGTAGGAACCCTCCTCCACTGCTGGTGGTCGTGCAGATTTGTACAGCCACTGTGGAAAGCAATCTGGCGATACCTAAAGAAAATGGAAATTAATCTACTTTATGACCCAGCCATCCCTCTACTGGGCATATACCCGGTTGAAGCAGCAAATAAAACATGACCAGTCATATGCGCTCCAATGTTTATTGCGGCACAATTCACAATAGCAAAGACTTGGAAACAGCCTAAGTTTCCATCGATAGACGAGTGGATTAGCAAACCTTGGCACATACACACAATGGAGTATTATGCAGCACTGCAAAGCACCGATGAGCACATGAAACACGTTATTTCATGGGAAGAGCTGGAAGGAATTATGTTAAGCGAGGTAAGGCAGACCCAAAGGGACAGGTACAACATGAGTCCCCTGAAGTAAGTACAATCAGCATGACAGAAATAGAAGAATAAACATCCATCCCACAATAAACGGGAGGAAGCATAGATAGTTGGAGGGAGGGCAGGCCACACCTAGGGAGGTACATGAGAGGCCAGCATAAAGAAGGAGTAGTGGGGTAGGGAGAGGGAGAACCAGGAGGGGGAGAATCTGAATGGATGGTATGGGGGGGGCAGGGTACTAACCCACCCGGGGGAGAGTATTGGTTGTGTCCCCACAGATCTGGAACATGCATACGGACCCCAACATGACACACCAAACAAGGAGGGCAACGCAAAGTACAGAGGTCTACACAAAGAGGCTGGACGACAAGCCGGCCCAAACCAGAATTAGGCCGACCCCCACACTAGAAGGGAATACCACAGAAAACAAAAATAGATCGTCTGGAGTGGGAAAGGAACTGACCCACCACATCACATCCAGAAGGAAGCTGAAACAAAAGAAGGAGAAAGGACGTAGTGGAGTACACCTGGGTCCACCAAACCCAAGGTCGATAGACCAGCTGCTAGAAGGGCCCATCATACAGAGAGAACCATTCAGCTGACCATACTACGAGATGCGACATCCTGCACCAACACATGGCCCCACACGGGACAGCACCTGAGACACAATGGGGGATGGGCTACTGAGCTGACCCCGCCACACTGAGGCAAACACTGGGGGCGTGCAATGGAGCAGTGGAGGAAGCAGAGCAAAGGGATCCCGAGGGAGTATAAAGGATGGTCTTCCGGACCAGGACGTGGCGCCTCACAAGCTACACCTAGAAAACACTCCTAAAGGCCAACGAAAGGACCTTGAACTACTAGCAATTTTTCTTTTTAATATTTGCTATCCTTTTGTTTAGTTTTTTGTTTATTTGTTTTGTTTTTTACCTTGTAAATTTTGTATGTTAGTGGCTTTTCTGCTTATCAGCGTGTCGATGTTGCTTCTGTCAAAGCCATTTCTTATGTGCCACTTGGGCACAGTCAAAGTCATATGCATTTGTATGCACATATTACTATGTCAGCAGGTCCGCCTAGACAAGATAGGCTGGACAAATAATGACAGAAGAAAACAACAGGACCAACGGTCCTGGAGGGACATGAGAGCGTGCGAGGTAGGGGAAGGGAGGAGGTGTCGCCCAACACAGGGACAAGGGAACAGCGAGTGGTTCAAAACCAGAGGAGGGAGAGGAGGGGAGGACTGGTAGGGAGTGACCAAGAGCAAGATAACTGAGAGGAATTACTGAAACCAGAATGAAGGCTAAACATGGTAATGGGTCGGGAGGAAAGCGAAAGGAAATAGAGGAAAGGAGTAGGAGGCAAAGTGCATACAGAGAAGCCTAAATACAGACATGTACATATGTAAATATATTTATGATTATGGGGGCAATAGATTTATATGCATATATTTATAGGTTCAGTAGTAGGGTAGCAGATGGACATTGGGCCTCCTCATGCATAATCCCCCAATACAATAGCACCTCGCTCTGCTAAACAGCCATTGCAGGATACCCATCTTCCCGACATGATCACTGAAGACAGACGTGTGTGTAAGCAAATGTGGTGAAGAAAGTTGATGGTGCCCGGCTATCAAAAAAAGATATAGCGTCTGGGGTCTTAACGGCTTGAAGGCAAATAAGCGGCCATCTAACTCAGAAGCAACAAAGCCCACAGAGAAGAAGCACACGGCCTAAGCGAATACAAGGTGTTGAATGGACCACGTAGCAGAAATAAAGGAACAAAAACAATCATTGTGTGATCACCTTCCTCACATAATGGCTGAAGACGAATGTGTGCATAAGCAAGTGTGGTGAAGAAGGCTGATGGTGTCCGGCTACTGAGAGATATAGCGTCTGGGGACTTAAAGGCTTGAAAGCAAACAAGCGGCCATCTAGCCCAGAAGCAACCGAGCCCACACGGAAGCAGCACACCAACATAGGTGACCATGAAGGACAGAGGAGACCAGGTCTCCAACAACAAAGGTGGGGTGGTGGTGAGAATCACATCACCGTGAAAGAGGGGGAGTGCATGATGGGGACCCAATGCCCACCTGTAGACAGCTGGACACCCCTTCCAGAGGGGTAGTGAGGAGGAGATGGGCCACTCAGGGTTCAGTGTAGCAACAATGAAACTCAAAACCTTTCTCTAGTTCCTGAACGCTTCCTCCCCTCCCAATCATCATGACCCCAATTCTACCTTGCCTTGCGGACCTGGTTATACCAGAGGATGTACAGCGGTGCAGTGGGGATCTGGAGGCACAGGGAATCTAGGACAGACTAACCCCTCAACACCAGCAGTGGGAGTGGTGACACCAGGAGGGAAGTGGGTGTAGAAAGGGAGAACCGATCTCGGAGATCTATGTGTAACCTCCTCTCTGGGAGATGGGCAATGGGGAGGCGGGTGAGGGGAGACGCCTGGGAGTGTAAGATAAGATATAATAATTATTTATAAACTATCAAGGAACCAGGGCTGGGATCGGGGAGGGAGGGGGATGGGGGAAAAAAGGGGAAACCGAGCTGATTCCAGGAACCCAAGTGGAAGGTGAATTATGAGAGTGACAAGTGCAACGAATGTGTAAGGGTGGTTTGCTCAATTGATGTATGTATGGATTGTGATAAGAGCCTTATGAGCCCCAATAAAAAGATTTTAAAAAAAGAGAGCAGAAAATATTACAAAGTAGAAAAATTTTAAATAGGTCAAAAGGAAGATCAAGTGGTAAGGTATTGTATTTTAACCTCACTATATGTGCAATAATCCAGGGCTGCCTGTCTAGATAAGGAGACTCTTTCTCTGCCATTCTGGGAAGAGGCTCTCTCCCCTCCCTCCTTAACCCAGAGACCACTACATGCCTGGGGTGATTATCTCCTCTATGCCAGGGTTTGTGGGTTCAAGGAAGGGTTCAAGGGAGGGACCCCAAAGGGGACCACAGCCCAGAACTGTGGGAAAGGAGCAGCATTGTGCAGGTAAGCAGACCTCATGGAAGCACAGAGAAAAAGTCAATAAACCTCATCTTCAGGCCATCACGGAGGTCTTTCCCCTTGGGTTTGTCATGGTTTCATCCTTGAGAAAATTCCACAGTCTAGAAACGCTCAAAACTGCCTCAAGCAATTCAAGAGAGGTGTTCCTTCATACCTGACATCCCTCTCACCCAACCCACCAGAGGGCGCCTCTTCCTCTACCAAGAACCTTCTTAGCCTTGCTGCCTGCCTCCTCACAGCCTGTGAGCTCTGTGTTGCTGAGATAGCTCAGGGTCAAGCGGGGAGGATGGTGTGTGGCCTTCTCCGAACGATGCTGAAGTGCGAACCCTGTATCAATGAATGGGAGGGAGCCTGATTGGGGACGGGATTTTCTTTTGCTATTTTAATGACGTCCTGCAGGAGTACCAGTAGAGCTGGGCTTCACACGGTTCTCAGGGCTAGAACTTTTCAGAAAGAGATGTCAAGTTTTATCCCCCAGGCCCTTCTGGGTAAGTTTAAGCCAATCTTTCCTCAGCAGTCGAGGCCTTAAACATTCAGGCCACTCAGAGATCCATTACAAGAGTTTATTGAGTCCCAATTTCATCCCTCTGAGTGTCATACACATGGAAAAGAGAGAAAAGTATATAGAAGGTAATGTGTTAGGGGTGCAAGCAGATGCTGTGTGATGGCACATCTACCAATAGTGAAGGAACCAGGGTCGACAGATGAGAGAGACAAGAATCTTCCCCTAGAGTGTGCAATTGCTTCTACTGACTCGCTCACTCACTCGCTCAATTACTCATTCAGAGAGAGAGAGAGAGAGAGAGAGAGAGAGAGAGAGAGAGAGAGAGAGAGAGAGAGAGAACTGTTGACACCCTTAATTCAGACACTAGATTCCAGAACGGTGATACAACACAGTCCTATTCTGTCAATCCACCCTCTAGTAGTGTTTTATGTTGTGGCAGCACTAGGTAGCTGAAACATGGGTAGTTGAAGCAGCAACTTGAAGCTTTGCTCTTTAACTGCAACTGAGGCTGCTGGGGGTGTTCAGCATGGAGATGAAGGGACTCAGGAAGAGAGCCCCCTTGGCATCCAGCTCTGCTGGGTGGTCTGGACCAGGGTCAGGTCTACACAGGAGTATCTGAAAGATAGGAGCAAGGCTAGGATAGCTTTCTTATGAGACAGCAAGCATGTCATTTGGGGGAGGAGGCAGGTGCACGTTCAGATAACAAAGCTTCAGGCTATGACTTGTTCGTGCTCTCAACCGAACCCTCCCTGCTGTCCCATAGTTCAAACCCCCAGTTCCTACCTCATAATTGTGTCCGAAGACCCAGTGAGAGGGACGTGATGGGAACTTCTGGAGAGCTTTGAGCAGTAACTGCCTGTGCAGGTAGAACTGGGCCACCTTGATAAGTAGCAAACCCAGGCTGAGCAGGAAGGCCCATTGGAAGGGCCCAGAGCTGATGCCTGAGTTCTGTGGGCCTCAGCATGGAGATACCCATGACCCAGATGGATCATACTCTCCAACTGTCCCTGGTCACCTTTGCCCAAGTCTAGGGAGCATTGTCCCACCCACCTGTGGAGAGGAAAAGAGTGAGGACAGAGTGCAGAGTTTGACTTTGGAGGACTGATGAAGAGTGGTGAGTTTACCTGGAGAAACAGGGGAAAGCACATCTTATCAGATGACTGTGATAACAGTCACTTACAAACATTTTCGTCTCCTCTAGTTACTTCAATAAAGAGTTAATAAGTACCTACTGCATGTCAGCCAGTATGCTCGGTGCCAGGACACCTAGCTGCTGGCGAGAATCATGATTCCTGACCGTAAGAGGGTCAAGTCTAGTTTGTTGACGTTTCAGTTGACATGCTGGATTGTTATCCCCTGAACGTTAAAGATGAGAAAGTGAGCATTAGAGAGCTTGCGATCCCCCAGGAATAAATGAGGATCCGGATCAGAATGGAATCCTCTCTGTTCTGCCCCAAAGCAGCCCACACGAGCAGACACTGAGTGCCCCTCTCCCCCTCCACCCCATCTCACTCAGTCCACAAACAACATGAACCTGGAATGACTCTGCTGTGTTGACTAAATCCTAGACATGGACTCAGGACGTCCACGTCCCGGGTCCAGAGTCATTGCTTGCAAAGCTCAACCCTCTGAGACTTGTCTTTCTTCTTTTGTAGACTGGAAAATTCTACATGGGATCACTCAGTAATTCATTTAGCCCACAAATATTTCTTCAGTTCTGAGCAGAAAAATCAATTAGTACAATAAAATAGGATGAGATCTGTCCTAGAGGAATTATCATCAGGCTGAGACAACTAAAGGAAGGAGAAAAGTAGTGTACAACACTGCTTGACGTGATTGAATTATGGATTGATATGATATCTGTGTTATCTCCCACGGAAATGGTTTTGGCAAAAATAATGTGGCTTGAAGGATGAATAGGAGTTCACCAAATGGAGAGTGCAAGGCAGCGAGCTAGGCATCAGCCAAGTCATGATGACCATGTGTGGAAAAGCAATGAACAAGGGCACAGCAGTATTTAAATGTTATCCTCTCTCCCTTTACTGATTCTGTTCCCATGGTCAAGTCCAAGATCCAGAATGCAAGATTCAAAAGCCAAAAAACATTTCCCGAGGAGTATCTTGGAAACCAGCTCTCTAAGTGTTCCAATTTTCACCTGACTTGCCTGGCACCATACTCTCCTCCTTAGCCTCCCGGAGAGTCAGGTGATTATTGCACAACACCTGGGGACAGAGCCTTTTGTTTCTCTCATGAACAGTGGCCTCCTGTCCAAATCTAAGGGCACTGAGGCATGTAAGATCTCTCTCTCTGGGTCAGAGTTACACCTCGGTCCTTGGCTCCACACGAGAAAGAATTCATGCCAAAGCCTGGCTCGTGATCCAAGTGAATTTAAAGAGAGTTAAAAGAAGCTTCAGGTTTTACGCGGCACCCTTAGGATTCCTTTCGACCATGCAGCCTGGCAGAGACTGCTCGGGTTCACGCAAAATCTCTCTCCCAAGTTTTCCTCCGAAAAAGAGACCCCTCTCCCTCTCGGTTTCTGCCTTTTCAAGGATTCCCCGGGGAAGGCATGGTGAACGACCCCAGGTTGATCCCATTGGCTGAATTGCAATCACCTGGCTCACGTGGGTCGATCCAGGATTAGTGCCCACTCCTGCCTACCGGCGGGCAAGCCTAGGCCTTTTTTCTCTCGTGCTTGGCTCTTTTGGGCATGCATCACTGGACATCCCATCCCTGCCTATCTGCCTAACATTTCCCCCTGAACAGCTATGGACCCAAATCTTTGGGGTACTGGACGACGACATCTCTAGCTACTTCATGTTGGCAAAGGGGGCATACTAGGGTTTTGGGTCCATACCCTTCCTACTCTGTTAGAAGGGGTTGTCCATTAAGAACCCAGGATGGATAAGGGCGAGGTGGGTTTAGGAGGTGGTGGTCCTGGAGCTGGCACACTTGGTTTAGAGGCCTTTGTAACCCGAGAACTGGAAAGCAAACAAACAACAAGTGAACAACTTAAGTGAGACATAGGTAAGATTGTAAGGTGGCAGTGCCCTGGAAGCTAGGTTAGTGTCACAGAGTTTGGTCATTGTAAACACAGGAACGAAGGAAAGGTATTCACTGGCCTAAAGGCAGTGAAGGGTCTGAGGTAGAATCATCTGTGCAACCCTCCTCTGTCCTGGGGTGGCGATGAAATATCATCCTAAGACCGTCCAGTGGCTCAGAGGAGTATTCGTCTGCAGCCTCTGCCTCGGAGGTCACAAGGTGACGGTTTCCAGGGTTTCACCCGTGTATGGTGGATCCAAGCAGTCTGTCCTGGAACTTTGACAGCAGTGGGCATAGAGAGAATTAGTGGCAAAGGTCCCTTCCAGACTGGCTGGAGCTGGCAATTAGGAGACCTGTCCTTCCAAGTTTTTATAAGAACTAGATCTCCCGGCTGGCACAGGGGTGGTAACTTTTCCTCCCCTTGGGCCTGAGTGAGCCCAAACTGATGGAATGCCTCCTGACACTGGGCTACTTGGGTGGCATATTGCTGTATTAAGGCTCCCTCAGAGTCTCTAGCTGGCTCTGTTATAAGAAATGGCCGCCCATATAGAACTTCACAGGGGCTCAAACACGTAGGTTGCCATGGGGCAATCCTAAGACACAGCAGAGCTATGGGTAGGGCGTCTTTCCAGCTCATCTGAGTTTCTTGCGTCAGCTTTCTGAGGGCTAACTTCGGGTGCTGATTAATTCTCTCTACCTGCCCTGAAGACTGGGGTCTCCTGGCACAGTGGAGACGATAAGTTATCCCCAAGTGTTGGGAGACTGCCTGAGTGATTTGGGAGATAAAAACAGGCCCATTATCACTCTGCAGTGATTTGGGAAGCCCAAATCGAGGAATTATTTCCTGAAGCAGTTTCTTAGCCACTTCATGAGCCTTTTCAGTGCGGGTGGGATATGCTTCAATCCACCCCATAAAAGTGTCTATAAACACCAGAAGATATTTAAATCCTTGGACAGCAGGAACCTCAGTAAAATCTATTTGCCAGTCTTCCCCGGGGTAGAATCCCTTGCGCTGGACAGGTTGAGCAAGGTGACTTCTGAGCGCTCCTTGGGGACTGTTTGTCTGACAGGTGAGACAATGGGAAGTTACTGACCTGATGGTTGACGTTAAGGTGACCCCACAGAACTGCTGAGTGAGCAGGGTCAAGGAGGGTTTGTGGCTAAGGTGAGTGGCTTCGTGGAAGGCTTTCACGCCTTTCCACTGCAACCTCTATGGTAGGAGGAGCTTGTTTTCTTTTTCCCACCATCCATCAGGTCGAAGGCAGAATTCCTGTGTCTTCGCTTGTTCCACCTATTTTGGCGTATAATCTGAAAGAGGGAGCTGGTTTTGGGGGATTAGGGCATTTATGGAAGCTGAGGGGCTGGTGCCCAAGGCTGCCTGTCTGGCGGCAATATCAGTGGCTTGGTTGCCCACAGAGACAGCCGAGTCCCCCTTCTGGTGCCCACAGCAGTGCACTACTGCCACTTCAGCTGGCATTTGGACAGCTTCCCGGAGTGCCTTGATATGGCTCCCATACTTGATGGGGCTTCCCTGAGTGGTGAGATATCCTCTTTCCTGCCAGATAGCAGAGTGGGCGTGGAGAATCTGAAACCCATATTTGGAGTCAGTAAACAAAGTTAGTTTCTCCCCCTCTGCTAACTCAATGCCCCGGGTTAGGGCTGTGAGCTCCGCCAGTCGGGCTGAAGTTCCCGGGGGCAGGGGATTGGCTTCAATGACTTGGTCGAGGGAGACAGTGGCATAACCCGCCTTGTACACTCCCTCAATCACAAAGCTGCTTCCATCTGAGAACCAGACACAATCTGCAAGCGCCAGCGGTTGGTCTTTGAGGTCTGGTCGTAGCAGGTTATTAGTACACAGCAGCTCGAAGCAGGAATGGAGGGGTATAGCCTTTTCCCCTGGATCTGGGAGCAATGTGGCTGGATTAAGTGTGCTACAAGTCTGGATAGTGATATCAGGGTTCTCTATAAGAAGAACCTGGTACTTTAATAGGTGGCTATCAGAAAGCCAGTTATAGCCATTAGCTTGTAGCACTTCAGAGATCCTATGATTAGTTAGGACCTCTAGACTTCCTCCCATAGTGATCTTTACTGCTTCTTGGACCGAGACGGCCACGGCAGCTATTGCTCGCAGGCACAGTGGCCAGCCTGCAGAGGTAGGATCTAATCTCTTTGATAGGTAGGCCACTGGCTGAGGCTGAGGTCCTAGCTTCTGGACCAGCACCCCCAGAGCCACTCCTTTTCTCTCATGAGCGTACAAGAAAAACTTCTTTGCAGGGTCTGGGAGACCCAGCGCTGGAGCTTGGAGCAGCAGAGTCTTAAGCTGGTTTACTGCTTCCCTCTGCTCTGTACCCCACAGTAGGGGCTCTAGATCACTCCTCCCTTTTAGGCTCTCATATAGGGGCTTGGCTAGGAGTCCGTAGTTAGGAATCCAGATTCTACAAAACCCTGTGAGGCCCAGAAATGCTTGCAGTTCCTTCCACGTTTCCTGCTCGGGTAGCTCCACAATTGCCCTTACTCGTTCTGAGGAGAGCCCTTTCTTTCCTTTTGATAAAACTAGTCCCAGGTAGGTTACCTGCTGTTGCACTAGCTGGGCCTTGGCCCTGGAGACTTTGTCACCTCTTTCTGCCAAGAAGTTTAGAGCTTGTACTGTATGGGCAATGGACTGTTCCCGAGTGGCCGAGCAGATGAGGAGGTCATCTACATACTGTAGGACCGTGCCCCCTTCCAGAGTAAGGACAGCTAGGTCCTGGCTTAGGACTTGTCCAAACAAATGGGGACTATCTCTGAACCCCATTGGTAAAACGGCCCAACTGAGTTGCTGTGACTGCCCTCGCTCTAGCTTCCACTCAAAGGCAAAAAGAAACTGGCACTGTTTATCCAACGGGATGCAGAAGAAGGTATCCTTCAAGTCTAGGACACTATACCACTGTGTGGAGCTAGGGATTTCCCCTAAGAGGGTACAGGGGTTTGGCACTACTGGGTGCAGTGGGATCACTGCTTTATTTATTATTCTAAGGTCTTGGACAAGCCGATAAGACCCATCTTTCTTCTTAACTGATAATATTGGGGTGTTACAGGGGGAGTTAACAGGGACCAAAAGTCCATATTGGAGGAACTTACTAATAAGGGGCTGTAATCCTTTGATAGCTTCAGGTTTCAAGAGATACTGTCACCGATGGGGAAACTGAGTAGGATCTTTAAGGAAAATCTTTACAGGAGTAGCATACTTAGCTCTGCCGGGGACTTTTGTGTCCCAAACCTCAGGAGCTGTGGCTTGTTCCCATGGTTCCTGTGGGATAATCTGAGGCTCCTCCACTGTGAGGATCAACTGGAAAGCTGTAGAGGGACGAGGATGAGGTCCAATGATTATGCAGGTGTGCAGTTTGGACATCAGGTCTCTGCCTATGAGAGAAGCTGGACATTCAGGTATCACTAGCAAGCTATGAGAAAAATAGAAGTTATCCCAAAGACATCTGAGAGGTTCAGTAAAATGTTTAACTGCAGGTTTTCCTGATACTCCCCGGATAGAGCAGGTGCGGGCCTGTCAGGGGTCCAGGGAAGGAAATAAGGACAGAGAAGGTGGCCCCAGTATCCAAGAGAAAGTCCACTAACCTTTGCGCTACATCAATGCTTACCCTAGCTTCCAGCCCAGTAACAGTTATCTTATGCTGCTGGGCCGTCTGGACCGGGCGCCTTCAATCCTCCTCCTCCATCACCAGCTGCACGTTGGCCTGTGGGCACCTCACTTCCAGGTTTGGGGCCTTAGGACAGAGGCCAGCCCAGTTGCCAGTCTGCTTGCAATGGATGCATGGTGTCTGAGGAGGCTTGTTCCAGTTAGGGCAGTCCCTAGCCCAATGACCCGGTTTCCAGCAAATGTAGCACTTGGTACCTGGTTCAAAAGTCTGGGTAATTTGCGAGGCATTCGACGGGCGTCTGCTATTGAGTGCAGCTAATACCTGGGCATGCCTATTGTCCTTTCTTTTCTCCTTCTCCCGGGCTCAAGCCTCGCTTTCCTGCTCCCTACTGTAAAAAGCTGTATTTGCACAAGCCACCATCTCCTCCAGGGTAGCTCCTTCAGGCGTTTGCACTAGTTTTTGGACTTTCTTTCGAATGTCCTGTGTGGCCTGTATGAGAAATTTGTCCTTGAGCAAGACTTGCCCCTCATCTAGGCATCAATATCTACAGTAGTATGATTTTTAAAGCTTCATTTATCCGTTCCAGGAAGCTTACAGGAGACTCAGAAGTCCCTGGTGAATCGTTCTCACCTTGGCATAATTAATGGCCTTTTGCCTACCTGACTTTAGTCCGCCCGTGATGCACATCAGGAAATGTTCCTGTGCCCACTTGTCATGAGGCTCACTATTACTCCAAGCAGGGCCTGTTAAAGGTACAGCAGTTTCCCTTACAGGGTATCTTTCATTCATCACATGTAACTCCTCTGCAAACTTCCTAGCACCTTTGAGCACACGCTCTTTCTCAAAATCTGTCATGGTCTGTCCCAGTATGATCATTCCATCTTTCCAGGTTAAATCATAGGCTAGGGTGAGGTGCTGGAAGTGTTCTATGTGCTGTTCGGGTGTATTAGACTAACTGCCCAAGTCACTTCTAATTTGCTTGAGTTCAGTTGGGGTGAAAGGTTTGTAAATTGCTTGGGGACCAAGCTCCCCCGCTGTGTCTACTACAGGTAGAATACTCTGGGCTGCTTCAGTGTTGATGCAACAGTTTCCCTTTTGTCCAGGGTCCCTCAGGGGGTCCTGGGTGCACTGGGCATAGAGATCCCTCATTTTCCTTAAACGGAAGAATGCTTTAAAATGTTCTAGCTGCTGCAAAGTTGGAAGGGAAAGTGTACCATTGACTGGCCATGATTCCCCCTCCTCTAAAACATACTGTGGCCAAATGGAATTGCAGAGCGTAATCAGCTTCTGTTTGTCCAGCTTTTCCTGATAAAATCTTTCCCAATTGAACAGGATGAATCCGAGGGGCAATCCCTGGGTATCGAGCTGGTCTGTCCCATCTGGAAAGCAAGCAACATGTATCAAAAGCTTGATGCCTCAAGGTTGAATAATCGCAGATTCAGCACCCACGTTTGGAGTGTCGTGAATGTGAGGCCTTAGGCAGGTGCCCCTGCCCAAGGGAGGAGTCGGAGACCAGTCGCGACATTCTGGTCCAACCGCTTCCCAGATTACAAGCTATGAGGGCCACTGCACAGCGTGGCACCCCGGTCCTCAGAGAGGCCTGCTGGCAGGAGCAGACTTCCAAATCTCTGAAGGGAAAGGGACATCCATCCAGCAGCTCGGGAACCTCTAAAGCATCGGAATTTCTGGCTGGAGCATCCTGGCAGTGGAGCTGTATTAAGAGCTGTCCCATAAAGTTCCAGAGGCAACATCACTGGAAGGGGAAAGTTAACAGTTCCTCTGGCTCGGCTTCTGAACACCTTCGGCCGAGGCCTGGGCAATGGAAGACCAGCCGGTATTAAGGAACAAACCCACACAGGTAGAACACCAAAGCAGCTTGTTTGGACGACCAAGGGAAGCTAAAAGGGAAAAGAGGGTAAAGTGGAACATTTGGCTCTGGGTCTAGAGCAGGGACTAGCTCCCAGAAACGGCAGAGGGGCTAGCTAATCAGGCGGTGGGTGCCATCTTGGCAGGGTCACGTGCTCCGCTAAACTGTAGCAAAAATGGCAGACACCAGGTGGCTCCATGTTGCCATGGCACGGTGATTCACATGGTCCAGAAAATGGCGGCTGCCACTTGCGGCCTAGAGGGAGATCAGCATGGGGCACTTGAGATGCAAAGAGGTTTAAGGAATGGCCTTCAGCCCACAGCATCCCAGCTTCCTTCCAGCAATCCAGCCTGATGTCTTCATGGGTTGCCACGGGGAGCCGTCCATCTCCCAGACGTTGCCAGAGCAGTTCAGCCTGACTCCTTCCTGGTTATGTGCTGTGTCCCGGCGGGGGGTGGGGGTAGGGTGGGGCGGGCGGGGGGATGTGGTGAAAAGAGTCCAGAAAATGCCAGAAACCAGTGAGACCAGGATGGGAGGGGAGTCCTTGATTCGCTCTTCACCTGTATAGATCCGAGGCACACAGCACCAATTATGTAAGATCTCTCTCTCCAGGCTAGAGTTATACCACGGTCCTTGGCTCCGCACAAGAAAGAATTCACGCCAAAGCCTGGCTCGTGATCCAAGTGAATTTAATGAGAGTTAAAAGAAGCTTCAGGTTTTACACGGGACCCTTAGGATTCCTTTCGACCATGCAGCCTGGCAGAGACTGTTCGGGGTGATGCAAAGATCTCTCTCCCAAGTTTTCCTCTGGAAAAGAGATCCCTCTCCCTCTTGGTTTCTGCCTTTTCAAGGATTCCTGGGGGAGGCGTGGTGAACGATCCCAGGCCGATCCCATTGGCTGAATTGCAATCACCAGGCTCAGGTGGGTTGATCCAGGATTAGTGCCCACCCCTGCCCATTGGCGGGAAAACCTAGGCCTTTGTTCTCTTGTGCTTGGTTCTTTTGGGCATGCATCACTGGACATCCAATCCCTGCCTATCTGCCTAATATAACTATGTACACACCACCTTCCCCAACCTCCGGTTTTCTCTGATCCTCTTTTCTGTGGTTACTCTCACCTCTCAGCTCCTCCTTATCCCTAGTAATAATAATAAAAAAAAAAGATAAATTGCTCTTGTTGAGAATATACCCAGGAAAGGCCGCACTGAATGCATTGTTTCTGCATGGATATTCAGCGATCACAATTCCATTCTTGGAGACGCACACTCTACTCAGCCTCCTGGTGTCTAAGGCTCTTAATCTTTCTTGATGCTGTTGTCCTTGGATTCCATAGATGGTTCCTTTAAAAGCACCGTGCTCACGAGAGCCAGTATTTAAAAAACAAAACAAAGGGAAAAAAATTTTTTAAGCTAAAGCTCCTATTGGCTTTAAGAAGACTTTGCTAGATGCTTTTTGGCTTACATTTTAGAGTATCTCAGGGTAATGATTTCAGAATTTTACCCAGCCTTCATTCCTCCAGAAAGTCTGAAGCCACAATAGTTTAAAACCCTATTCTGCATTCCCTGCCTTTTAATCAGGAGTCTTCTATAGAGTCTTGGATGTAAACAGAACATTGACTCTCTGATTTGTGCTTTTTTTATTCACAACACTGTAGGTCATAGTGTCAGGAGTTTCAGATGTAGGGTCATGGGTTGGGGACTGGTTGTGACTCCTTCCTTTTGCTGAGCCGCTGTTCCCTCTTTACAAGTGGACCCACACTACTCGATAATATCTAAAACACTGGAGCCCTTAGTATGTCGGTGAACCGAGCAGAGAACTTTACATGTTGCTCACAGCAGGCAAAAAAACATCAGTTTAGAAATTACATGTTATTGGTGAGAAAAAAAAGTCCAAAGAGTTTATCTCCTGGTAGGTGACGAAACCAAGACTTAAACCAAGATGTAAACCCAAGACATAAACGGTGGAGACAAGGGAGGGCTCCAGTCCATGCACTGACTGCTGCCCCCACACTGTCCAGCAAGCAGCTCCTGTTTGTTATGTTTCCACAAGGTTGCCAAATGCTTTGTAGCAGCAGATCTGTGTTTCCTGTGCTCGATCTCAAGCGTTGATATAAATGCACGATTCAGTGTCCAGGACAAAGTCAATTAAAACATGTAGGCCAACCATAAGGCTAGGGATAGTGAAGTAATGAAAATGTTCCTTTTAATGGGCAATTTTAGGTAAGTGCGCAAGAGAAGCAGGTGAGGGATAAAAGCAGAATAGAGAATTCTATATACTTTATGTAGTGGTATTATTTAGCGCAGTGGTTTTGAGTTGGCAGTGATCCTCAAGATCCACCTTTGAACACCACCAGCCACTCTTTGGGAGAGACAGGGCTTTTTACTCTGTAAACAGTTCAAGTCTCCAAAACTCAGTTCTACCCTTCTGCGATTATAAAGAGACCTTTCCCCAGCTTTGTCTCCCCCAAAGATATGCCAAAGATTAGAGGCTATTTGCCAGCATATGGTGGGAGGTCAGATCCTTAGAGACATCCTCCCTGAAGACAGTCAGTTGCCAGACTACAGTCTGGTCCCCCCACAAGATGGGCCCCAGACCCTGCTGTTAAGGACAATGGACTACTTGTCCCTAAAAGCTTGTGGCCATCAGTTTGGTTCCAGTAGGTGGGGTTTACACCCTGCTGATAATGGTTTCCATGGGGAGCCAGAGAACAGGTTCAACCTGCTCAGTGACAACCAAAATTAAGCTGCCATCTTGAATCTAGGATCTGCCCACCTTGTCACATATGTACCCCCAATACCTCCCCTTCCTATTGTGTGGTTACCCCTAGATTGTCCCCTTCTCATTGCTGTATCACCTATAGTACAACCCCTTCCTGTGACGTTTGTCTTTACCTGTAATAAAGGGGTTTCATGCCCCCCAAAGATATATAAACCTGGGTCAGCAATAAAGAAGCTCTCTCTCTCCACTCCCCCTTCCTCTCCCCAGGTCCTTACTCCCCTGTTCCCTCTCACCTTATTCTCCATCCCCTACCCTTCTCTCCTGCCTTCCAGTCTCCCATCTCCATATGGACCATCGAAAAGGGCTGCAGTGAGCATGCTACCGTGAAATGTCTGACTCCACTATTTAATCTCTTTTATCTCTCAGGTGCTCTATGACTTTTTAAAATAAGCTTTACTTATTATCACTGTACAATTGTGCCTATGGAACCCGAGATTAGCAGTGGGGGGCTGGTCTTTCAGCCACAAACCAAGCCCTGTAGGATGGCTATGAGTTGGCGTTGACTTGATGGCAGTGAATTTGATTTTGTGTTATGGACTTTATTTACTCAGATCTTAGGGGGAAATATGGTTGACATAGATTTATTAACAATTAAATATCTTTCCCATTCATGTGGTACCCAGACAGCTTAAACAGACTTTAACCAAGTCGATTTTCTGCATCATTCTGTTGCCAGCACATTGAACAGATTCTTTGCTTACAGATGATTATGCCCAATACACTTTCTTTTTAAAAATTGACATTTTTATTGACACCTAACACACATATCATCATTTCAGCGGTTTAAACACATTAGGAGGAGTTGTGCAATCTAAATGTACTTTCTGCTGATGAGTGAGCGTGGGAGAAAAGAAGTGAAACTTTGAATTGTTTCCATCAATAACTAAATAGACTAGGGTTCGTTTGGGGCAGGACTTTAAACTGGTCTTTCCTGGTTTTCATGCCCAGTGAAGTTATGCCCAAAGGGAACCATCATTTTAATGTTTGTGCACTGGAACAATAACCCTACAGTTTACAAATTCAGGTCTCTTCTGATTTCATTGCATTGCCCCTGACTAAACCTGTTCACCAAGAGGCAGAAAAGGGGGACTCTCACCAGCACTGAGAAAGAAGATCCAGGAGTAGAACACATCCTTTGTACCCTGGATCCCTGTGCCATGAATCGTTTTGAGCCACGAGATAGAGAATTGTGGCACTGGCTGTGGGTTGTTGAGTTCCAGACCCAAAGAATAAGGAATCTGAACACTTCCAGGCACGTGGTAGTTAAGATTTTAAATCAACTTGTCTGGGCCAGAATTCTCATTGGTTTGACAGATAGGTAGTAATAATTCCCCATGATGAAATCTAATATAATGTAATCATCTCCTTAATGAGATCAGCTATAAACAGCTAATCAATTGAAAGGAAGACTTCTTGGGAGTATGACCTGAATCCAATATATATGGAGGGTGTGGAAAAGCTTGTTTACTTTTTTTCTGGGTCTCAATCCTGCATCTGGCTTGTCATTTGACCTGAGAGTCATCCGCAGTCTGTTATCTTAATTGTTGAACTTGGATTAATTTGTCTTCACAGTCAGAAGCTTGTCACCTGAACTTCCAATCTTCAGAGTCATCAGCAGGCTGCCATTTTACCAGCCCAGCTTTGATTCATTCATTGCTGCAACTGGAAGGCTGCTGTCTGACCTGCCAATTTGGGTTCATCAGCCCCTGGAGTGACATGAATCAGGAAAAGTCTCCAACTAATATTTGACTTATGGATTTGGAACTTGCCTACCTCGACAACTGTGTGAGTCATTTTCTCCCTGTATTAGTGAACTTCACTGGTTTTGCTTCTCTAGCAAACCCAGCCTAAGGCAGGGAAGGAGGCTTGCTGGGAGAGTGGGGTGTGCCTCTAGTCACTTGGTGGAGATAGGTTTATCCATGGAGCAAGAACCGTGTGCCTTTGGCCCACTTGTGGAGTGGGGTGGCTTGTGAAACTTTCAGCAGAGCAAGAAGCTTTGTAAACCATTGCCCAAGTAGGACAAAGTCCTGGGAATTGTGGGGTGACAAATCCAGCACCAGAGAACAGAATCCCTGCAGGCAATAATGAGAAGAGGCTGGGCTATAGGCCAAGTCATCTCTGTTTCTCAATGGTAGCTTGTTAAGTCCTTAATCAACTCCACAACCATGATGATTGTCTGTGAGTTCTATGTGGCCTGTGAGTTCTATGTGGCCATTGCAACAAATGATTAAATCCAACAAAGAAGACACATCTGTAGACAAGACTATTTGTGTCAGAATTGGAAAACAGGTATGGATCAAAATCCTCCTATACTCTTGTGAACCTAGAGAAGGCCAGGTTCCTATGAAAATCCATTTTGTATCCTGGCATCTGAGTCCAGAGTCCATTAATACCTTGGTAAGTGGGCATAAGGCATGGGCACTTCTCATATAATATCAGGAGACCTAACAGGCAGGACAGAAGGAGGACATGTTTCCAATGCACTATCAATCAAGACTCCTGCCAAAATGCTTCCTGAGGGCCTCTGAGTTCACAATTTGTACCAAAACTTTTCCTAAGAGCAGGCTTATGTGGGAAAACTGGAGAGCACTGTAGTCAAAAGGGAAGGGAGGCATCATGAATGATCTGAGAATTGAGGGGCCCATAGACACTACTGATGAATTCCACTTCAATTCCCTCAGCCCAGCTCTCAAGCGCTGCTGCCTCCTGTGATCTCAGATGTTTGTCTTATTGTGTGTTTGGGTAGAGTGTGGGGGGTGTGCCTGGACATGTGCAGGTGCTAGCTGTAGTGAATGTCTTTATGCATGTGTGTTTTTGGGGTGGAAGACGAATGCTCCTGGTAGGAACTCAATATGAGCGTCGTCTGTTTCCTGCAACCAGTAGGGCCACTTCTCAGTCACTCTCATAATCCTCTTGGAAACTTATGGTTGAGCTTGCTCCTCTCCAAGAGTTCTTGCCACCTCTGTCCTGCACTTTCTAAACTAGAGCCAGCCTGAGTCCAACTGTACCATCCGATGCCAGGGGACCCACTGAACTCCTTGTCCAGGAAAGTCGAGGTCCATTCTCTTTTACCAATCTGTAGGTGAAACACTGAGTGACCAGCCACTTTATGCTTTTGGCCCCCGTCAATGCAGGGCTGAACTGATATTAAGGACTTCAGGGGCAGGGAAGTCAGGGACTAGGGATGATGCCCTGGCTACAGATACAGTCTGGGAAGACTCCTCTTACAGGTGGTATACACTGCTGCATATAACAGGCAGAGGGCAGAGGGGATCTCTCCATGGCAGTGAGTGCCTTGGAAATAAATGGGAACAACGTGTTTCCAGGTTCAGCAGGAGAAAGCCATGGATTAGGAAAAGCTGGTGGAGATAGGGAAATTTTCTTGTCTATAATGGGGATCACTCCCAAGAGGAGGGCTCAGTCTCAGAAGAACTAGTACTGGGGTAGTCACCATCACCTGTGGTAGGGTTGGTGGATGAGTCAGGTGAGAACTGTCATACCCTTAAACAGGGTGGAACACACCTAAGACAGCCTTTCCCTAGTGCTGCTGAGGGACTGGGGTATATCAGGTAAGGATGGGGTCCCTTGCTGGAGCACAGAGAGCCTAGGCATCACAGTCCAAAGATTAACTACTCTCTTTCCTTCAAAGGGAATTCTCTACTCTTTTCTTCTTCTTCTTCCCTACCATTCATGTCGTTCTTAAGAACAGACACTGTGGAATTTATTCTATTTGATGGAGGGGATGGAGAGAGGAAGCAAAGAAGCAGTGGGTTTGTGAACTACAAACTGGTAGAGAGGAGGGATTCAGATGGGACAGACCAGATATCAGAAATATGAGCCTATAGTAGGCAGAGTAAATGGCTCCCAATGTTCTTACACTAAAATCCCTTGAAACTCTGAAAATGTTCTCTTAGATGACAGACGGACACAGTGATTGTGATTGCAGTAAATATTTTGGGATGGGATTTATCAGATAGGGACCAAGTAGCCTCAAGGTTCTTCAGAGAAAACAAGGACGCATGAAGACAGGAGCAGAGAGAGACCGGGTGGTGCTGCTGACTCTGAATATGAGGAAAGGCGTTTGAAGGTCGAGATGGAAGGACAGACAGAACTTCTAGAAGCAGGGAAGGGATCCTCCCGAGTCGATGGAGCTAGATTGTCTGGTGATAGCCTTTTCGGACTCTGCTCTTCAAAAGTGTGCCAGAATAAACGTTATTTGGACCACTAGAGGAGTGGTACTTTCTCCAAGCAGCAAATGGGAATTCCTACAGGGATAGAAAAGAGCAATATAGCCAGAAAATGAGCAGACTGAACACATGATTGGTGCAAGGGCAGTGAATTATATGGCTCTTCTGTAACTCCCACTAAATGGCTTTTCCCTGCATGAGTTTGATAAAAAGGTGGGGGAAGATTCTGATAGGATTCATCTGTGAGCAATTATGAACAGGATTCTCTGACTGCCATTGTGCTGTTTATAAAATGAGCCCTCTGAGAAGCAGGAGGAGAAAATCTTGCTACCAGCAAGAGCCAGGTGTGGAGCAAGTCCTCTGGACCTGAGATCCCTTTGCAGTGAATTTCTTGGATCAAGAAGACAGCTATAGTCAGAGCAGCAGCAGCAGAATCAGAAGCCAGAGCTTGAAACAGGGTTGTAACTTTCCAACCCACAGAGCAAGTGAAGCTGAATTCTTTTGTGCAGGAGGCTGGCGTTGGAGTGGGGTCCCTCTGGGCAGTTAGTTGATGAAGTTGGGCTTGTTGACCTAGGGAAGAAGAGCTGAGTGCCTTTGGACTGAGGCTTACGGAGGACTGGTATGCCCCTTTGGGCAATTTTTAGCAGATTTACATGTCCTGATAAACTACTTAACCCAAATATAGTATTCTAGGAATCAAATAAATGATATCTTTGGAAAGAGGTGATGGAGAAGCTCAAGCAATATCATTGTCAGAACAAGACCTGAAGTTCGCTGTGAAACAGACCGTTAATTGCTCATATCCAAATTCAAGTTCAAGTTGCAGAAGATGAAATCAAATTCAGGAGAGCAAAAACAACCTTGAGTACAGTATAAGCCACTTGAATTCGGAGAATAACTCAAGAATGGATTTGACTCATTGAACATTAATGGCCAAAAATTAGATGAGCTGTGGGATGACATAAAGATCATCATATATGAAGACAGCATTTAAAAGACAGGGAAAAAGAGTAGACAAAACTGTATGTTCAAGTAGAGACTCTGAAACTTGCTCTAGAATGTAGATATGCGAAAGTTGTTGTTAGGTGCTGTTGAGTCAGTTCTCACTCATCGCGACCCTATGTACAACAGAAGGAATCACTACTGTGCCACCCTCGTAATTGTTCTTGAGCTCATAATTGAGCTCAATGTAGCAGCCGCACTAAAGGGACCAAAAGAAATGGTGAGCTAACAGAACTGGACAGACAATTTCAAAGGGCAGCACGAGAAGGCAAAGTAAAATACTACAATGAAATGTGAAAATATATGGAATTAGAAAATCAGACCTGAAATAACTTGTGTTATTCTGGGTGGACTAGAGAAAAAAATCCAGAAAGACTCACATGTGAATGAGAATGAGTTTTATATAAAAGAGCATTGTATATTAAGTAAACATCCTAGCCTAGTCCAGATCAAGTACATAAATCCAATATTAGTGTATATGTCTGATACCAGTCTATAAGTTCCTCTTCAGACTCATGGAACATATGCAACAATGCCAATTGCAGGAAAATCACAGGCCCGTAGGTGGAATGTCTTGTAGACCCTGTGGTGATGGTAGCATCTTAGGGCTGGCATTGTTCTCCACATGGCTACCCAAGTCCAAGGCTCTAGCTGACATCAGTGTAGCTCCATGTAGCTTGCCAAAAGGAATGTCTCACAGGGAGATGAAACAGAGAGAGCATCTCCCATCGCCAGGGAGGAAGCTCAGAGTTCCCAGAATCCTCAGGAGAAGGCCTCATTGACTATGACCTGATTGACAGGCTAGATTCCACCCCTTTGCAAGTTGACTGGAGATTATGTAACTGCCACAGAACTGAAGAAAACATTCATTTCCCAAGTTATAATGTTGAAGGACACTACGGGCAAAATATTGAATGATACAGGAATCTTCACAAGAAGTTGGAAGGGGCCAATAAACAGTCCTTGAACTAACTACAAACTTTTCTTTCTTTTGTGTTTTCTTTGCTTTATTTTGTCATTGGTTTGTTGTTGTTTTGTTGTATATTGTTTCTTAGTTTTGCTCTATCTTGTGTTTGTGAATGTTATTATATCTGTAGGTCTGTCTAAATAAGATAGGCTGGATCAACAATCTGAAGGAGAAAACAACGGGACTGACAGTTCCAGGGGGACATGGGAGAAGGGGAGGTGTGGAGAAAGGTAGTGGTGTTAACAAACCCATGGACAAGGGAACAACAAGTGATCTAAATCGGTGGTGAGGAGGGTGTAGGAGGCCTGGTAAGGCATGATCAAGGGTAATGTAGCCAAGAGAAATTACTGAAACCCAAATGAAGACTGAGCATTATAATGGGACAAGAGGAAAGTCAAAGGAAATAGAGGAAAGAGGTGGGAGGCAAAGGGCATTTATACAGGTCTAAATAAAGGCATGTACATATGTGACCATGTTGGCATTTGAAATACCAGTGACATAGCTTCCAGTATCAGAACAATACACAAGCCACCACAGTATGACAAACTGGTGGACAAGTAGTGAAAGAGTAAGATTTGATGGAAATTTGATAGATAATGAGCTTATGTTCATGGGAAGTGACAGTCCCCCAAATGGAGAGAATGGCTGCACAACTCAAAGCCTGTGGTCAGTGTCACTGAACTGCACACGTAGAAACTGTTGAATTAGCCACTTTACTCATTCATTTATTTATGTAGTATATATTACCAGTAATAACAATAAGAAATCTTTCATCTGGGGACTAGGGAAAAGGGGAGCTGAGTGCAACCCCAGAAGTGGATCAGGATGGAGATCAGAGAATGGACAGACCACTGGAGGGATGGTGCAAGTGTTTATTTGCCTCACTGCCCATGGATTAGTGCAGAGGCCTAGGAATTACAGAAGAAAAGAAGAACCATGTGTTGTGCAATGATTTCCCTGACACCAGGGAGGACAAGGATGAGGGCGTTGGTGTACATGTTTATGTAGGATAACTAGGTTAGGTAACAGCAGTTCCCTGGGAGAGCTGACTTCCAAGTTCTTCTCCTTGCAATGTTTATCATTCTTTTAATTCTGGACTCTGGGTCTTGGACTTAACCTTTGGAGATAATCCTTAATAAGGGAGGAGAAAAGATTTAAAAATTACTGTGTCCTCCTTACTTGGTATTTCACACATCACCATTATGACCTTGTAAAGATAGTCACTCTCTTCTGCTGTTTCGCCCCATTGAATTTCTACTTCTCCTTCATGCCCCATTCTTTTTTATTGTTGTTATTCTGCACTTTTGTGATATACTGTTTACATATCATACAATTTCATAGTCAAAATCACTTTCAAATAGAATTGTATATATAACATCAAAATCAGTTTTAATGCTCATTCCCAGCTCCTGCATTCATTGATTAATCCCCAATTCCCCTCCCCCCACAGCTCCTCACCCGCATTGGAGATAAATCACTGAATCAATTATTGCCTCTACTTATCCACTATGTCTGTTCTTCATAAACTGGGAAACCTAACAGAAACAATAATAAAACAAAAGGAACAGAAAGAAGAAACAATAACAATTAAAAGGGTAAAATAAAAATTAAAAGTAAGAGGGAGAAGAGCAGCAATATTTAAAAAGCCAGAGAAGAATTTTCTATGATGGAACAGGTGAGCATAGATCAAATCCAGGTGGGATCAAGAGTGAGGTCAACTGACCGAGTGTATATTATATACCATAGTTCACTCCACCATAATCAAGTTTCCCGAAATCTCTGTCTGATAATAAAACTATTCAACTTCCTCCGTAGCCTTCTACATAATGGGTGTTCACAATTTAAGCTCTGTTTTACCCCTTCCTCTTAAGGCCCATTCTTTTTTTTTTCGAAGTGTGGCTCGCAGTCTTTATTGATCGGTAATGGCGAGTCAAGGGGGTATGACCGCTCCCGCTTCCGAGGCGGCGTCCAGAACCCAAGCGGCAGCCCCGGAAAAAAGAAGGCCCATTCCTAAGGTACTTTTCTGCTCCCTTTAGTTGATCCAGCCTAATCATCATTCCTTCGGTACAACACTTACCAGTGTCATTTTAATCATTTCTTTTTCTCCCTTGTCTCTCAGAAGTAGGAAGTGAAGAATTATTTTCAGAATAAGTAAATTAATGGGCAAGCACATGTAGAAATTTCCATCGACAAAGGACGAAGCAAGGCTAAGAGATTCTAAGCAGTGTAACATTTTAAGCTTTGTAAGCAGAGAGGTAGAAGCTGGACTTTGGGACATCTAGGTCCAGGATTCTGTGCATGTGTGGTTAAGTTTGCTTAAAGGACCCAACTACACAGAGGAGCATTTCAAAGTCAACTGGCATGAGCTGCTTTGGGGCAGAACAGAGGTTATTCGATCCCAATCAGATGATCATTAGCTGTTTCACTCTAGTGATTTCACTGGGTATCTCAGGCTCTCAAACTGTCACCTTTAAAATAGAAGTAATAATAACCTAGCCCATCTACTGACAGCGACAAACTACACTGAATCCCTTGAAGTCAGGGATCATGACTCTTTTGCTTGCAGCCTGGTCCTGGCACAGAGAATGCCGGTTGACACATAGTGAGTGCTCATTATATATTTCTTGAAATTGGGAAAGTATGTGGGACTATGGCCCTTATCACAGCATCAAATTATCTGATTATCACAGTTCTCCAACTGTTTCCCAAGATGGACCTTCCACTCTTAGTTCATCTTCCAAAGGCAAACTGAACTCTGTCCTCATTCATTTCCCCTCCCCAAAGGTGGGCGGGACAATCCTTCCTAGACTTGGACTGGGGTGATCAGAGTATGATCCAGCTGCACCATGAGTATCTCCACGTCGAGCCACATGGGACTCTTAGGAGTTATCCCTGGACTCTTCCAAGTGGCCTTCCTGCTCAGCCTGGGTTTGCTGCTGATCAGCGTGGTCCAGTTCTACCTGCGCAGGCAGTGGCTGCTCAAAGCTCTGCAGCAGTTCCCGTCACCCCCCTCACACTGGCTCTTCGGACACAAGTATGAGGTAGGAACTAGGGGTTCTGGCAGAGGGTCAGCAGGGAGGGTTTGCGTTGAGAGTATGAGCAAGTCAAGGCATGAAGCCTTGTTAGGTGAATCTGTACCAGCCTTCAGTCACCCCTCAGGCATCTGGTCTCTACTCCCAGCAATGGGGGGCTCACCTTTTCACAAGAAAGCTCTTTTAACCTACTCACAGACCTGAATCTGCCCAGACTACTTTGCAGAGCTGAAGGCAAATGGTCTTTCCTTCTGCGTCCTCTCATCTCCAGCTTGAGCAGCTTCAGTTGTAAAGAACAAGGCTTCTAGTTGCTTCCTGGGGCCAGTTACTCAATCCAGTGTCTCAGTTACTGGTGCTGCTTGAACAAAATAATAACCACCAATGGGTGGCTTTACAGAGTAGGAATTGTTGTCTCACAGTTTTGGAGCCTATTGTTTTCATTGTTAGGTGCCCCAATTAGCTCTGACTCATAATTTATCCTATGCACAGCAGAATGAAACATTGCCCAGTCCTGAGAGCATCCTCACAATTTTTTATGTTGAGCTCATCATTCTGTGACTGGATTAATCCATGTCATCCCCAGGCTTCCTCTCTTTCATGGTCTTTCTACTCTGCCAAGCATGATGTCCTTTTCCTGGGACTCGACTTTCCTGGTAACACATGCCAAGTACATGGGACAAAGTCTTGACATCCTCGATCTGTGAGTCATAAGATTCTCAGTACCTAATCTTCAGAGGTGGACAATGTATTCTTTCTTTGTAGTCTGTTCTTAGGCTGGAAATTCTGCTGAAACCTGTTCACTTTGCGCGATGCTTCTGGTATTTGAAATACCAGTGTATAGCTTCCAGTGTCAGAACAACATCCATGCCTCCACAGTACAAAAGACAGACTGACAGACAAGTGTTGGTTTGGAGCCTAGGAGTATAAATTAAGCTTGTGAATAGATATAATATCTATCTATCTATCTATCTATCTATCTATCTATCTATCTATCTATCTATCTATCTATCTATCTATCTCTATCCCCCTTTCAACTTCCCTCCCGCTATCATATGCGCATGCACATGAACTCTAGAGGAAGATTTTCGTTTCTCTCCACTTTTTTGTATCCTTCCATGTACTAGTGATCGTACACAACATAGATGTCCCATCAACTCACTTCTTTTTGATTGTTTGTTCCCTTTGCTTTTGTTTATATGGGTTTTTAATCATTTGATTGGGGGCTTGTACAACACTTATCACAATCCATCTATCCATCCATCCATTGTGTCAAGCTCATTTGTACATTTCTTGTCATCATCATTCTCAAAACATTTTCTTTCTACTTGACCCCTTGATATAAGCTCCTCATTTTCCCCCTTCCTCCCCGCTCCCCCTTCCCTCATGAACACTTGATAATTTATAAATTATTATTATTCTGTCAAATCTTACACTGATATCTCCCTTCACCCACTTTTCTGTTGCCCATCCTCCAGGGAGGAGGTTTCATATATAGATTCTTGTGATCGGTTCCCGCTTTCTACCCCACCCTCCCAGTATCACCACTCTCACAACTGGTCCTGAAGGGATCATCTGTCCTGGATTCCCTGTGTTTCCAGTTTCTATCTGTACCAGTCTAGCCAGATTTGTAAGGTAGAATTGGGATCATAATAGTGTGGGGGCGGGGAGGAAGCATTTCATCGTTGCTACCCTGTACCCCGAGTCAACTTCTTTTGTACCACTAACAGAGCATTTCATGTTTGCCTCTCCTTTTCATTTGTAGAAGGTACTCAGAAGGGGTTTTGCCTTCACTCACACTTCTGGGCTGTGAGTACTTTGGGGTTCTTCCCTTTAAAAAATGATCGGCCCATGTGTGTTGAGTGACAGAAGGAGAAAGGTAGGAAAAGCTGCCCCTGATGGGAGAGAACATTTGCAGCCTGAGCTCTGAAGAAAAAGGGTGGGAGGAGGTAGTATGGAGTGGAGTGCTCACGAAGAGATTACGGCTAGAAGAAGCACCTGGAAGAGATGCACATGGTAGAGGACTAAGTCCTCTCCATTCTCCAGGCAGCCCACAGGAGGGTCAGCAGAGTGGAGCCAAGGACCAAGAGCCAGAGCTCAGTGTATTCACACAGATTGGGGAAGTAATGCCTTCCAGAACATTGGGTGATTTTTGGAACTTGGTTGTTTAAAATGCGGTTGCACCAGCTACCACCGACTTCTCTGGAGGCCATACGTGTGCCCCCTGCCCTGCTAGCCTTCATCTTCTTGTGTGGTTAGTTCAGAACAGGCTTCTCCTTTTTGAGGTAGGACGTGACACAAAGACCACTAAAAATGCTTCCCATGATTTGCCATTACACTGATGGCCTTTAGAAAGCTTATGTACTCAATAATGAAGTGTTTTCTATTAACAGAAGTAAGATCAGCACTCAGTTTCTGCTGGTTAATAGCAATTACAATAAAATATACCTGTTTATAATATCTTCTCATTTTTATTTATTCAACATTTCTATAATTGGTTAAGTTATGGATTCAAAAGACACAGCAGACTATACTCCATTCAGCCAGATGTCAGGCGACAAGGTGTAGCAGTTAACTGGGTGGGTTCTGCTGCCAAGCTACCCGGCGCAGCTGTGATACTTAACTTCAAACACCCTCGTCTATAGGACCAAGTATATCCATTTGAAAATTTGAGGTGATAGCAATGATCACATACTGACACAAATTTTTAAAAAATCATTTTATTGGGGGCTCATACAATTCTTACCACAATCCATACATACATCCATTGTGTCAAGAACATATGCACATTTGTTGCCATCATCTTTCTCAGAACATTTGCATTCTGCTTGATCCCTTAATATCTGCTGCTCATTTCCCCCCGCCCTCCCCACTCCCCCAACCTCCCCCAACCTCATGAACCCTTCATCATTCATAGATTATTTTGTCATATATTACCTGTCCGACATCTCCCCCCACCTTCTTCTCTGCTGTCCCGCCCCCAGGGAGGAGGCTATACATAGAGTCTTGTAATCAGTTCCCCCTTTCTACCCCACATTCTCTCCACCCTCCAGGCATCGCTACTCTCACCACTGGTTCTGGAAGAGTCATCTGTCCTGGATTCCCTGTGTTTCCAGTTGCTCTCTGTACCTATGTACATCCTCTGGTCTAGCCAATTTTGTAAGGTAGAATTGGGATCATGATAGTGGGGGTGTGGAGGGAGGAAGTATTTAAGAACTAGAGGAAAGTTATATGTTTCATCGTTGCTAACCTGCGCCCTGCCTGGTTCATCTCCTCCCCACAACCCTCCAGTAAGGGGTGTCCGGGTGACTACCATTGGGCTTTGAGTTGCCACTCTGCACTCACCCACTTTTTCAATGATATGATTTTTTTGTTCCTTGATGCTTGATACCTGCTCCCTTTGACAACTCGTGGTCACACAGGCTGGTGTGTTTCTTCCATGTGGGCTTTGTTGATTCTGAGCTAGATGGCCACTTGTTTATTTTCGAGCCTTAAAGATCCCAGACGCTGTATCTTTTGATAGCTGGGCACCATCAGCTTTCTTCACCACATTTGCTTATGCACACATTTGTCATCATTGATCATATCAGGAAGGTGGGCACCCATTGATATGAGTTTTAGTTCTTTGATGTCTGATAACTGGTCCCTTCTGCACCTGTGGTCAGACAGGCTGCTTTGCTTCTTTCATGTGGGCTTTGAAGTTTCTCAGCTAGATGGCCGCTTGTTTACCTTCAAGCCTTTAAGACCCTAGATGCTAAAGCTTTTGATAGCCAGGCACCATTAGCTTTCTTCACCACAGTTGCTTATGCACATGTTTGTCTTCAGTGGTCGTGATTGACACAAATTATTATGAGTTTTCTTTGGTACACACCAATGGTCAAATTAGCACTCACTGTATTTTAACTGAAGAAGAATAGTGTTTGTGCTTATGAATGTTGAGAATTTAGTAGGTTTAAGAAACTGGCCTATGAAGAGTAGATTCCACCTGGGACTGTGAAAAGGGAAATTCAAAGCAATGAGCAGTTGCATCCTTCTTACCCTGACACACATTCAAATGGCCTCAGAGTGTTCCCACCACCACATTTTTCCCCATGGCCTTCATCTCATCACATTTGTGTCTGCCATTCCAGTAGAACCGACACCTTACTAGTACTTGTGCTGGGCTCGCTTTGTTCTATGTGTTTGGTAAAGCAGAGGGTCAGTGAGAAAGAGGGAGACCTACAAGGAGATGGATTGACACAGTGGTGATGACAATGGACTCAAATATACTAATGGTTATAAGTATAAGGCAGGTCTAAGCAATGTTACATTTCATTGTACTTAAGGTCATTGGGTCTGAGTTTACTAAACCGCATATCACAAGAAATACCCAACAATTATCTAACAAATAATGAATGTCTATCATTTTACTCATTCAAGTAGTTTTACTTATTCATTAACTTAATAAATGTTTGTTGAATGAACTAATGCCTAAATTTACACTAAAAACAAAACAAAATCACCCAGAAATTGAGTGCCAGCAAGTCTCTAGTTTCTCTTTCTGGTCTTTTCCAGAATTCTTTCTGCCTCAGACCTTGGACTCCTTGAGACTCTTGTTCACTTCCAGCCTTCCCGCACCCCCTTGCTTGTTTCTTAAATTAGTTCAAGATTTTATCTGTCATTTACAGTGAAAATCATTATAGTCATTTTCCTACACATATTCCCCTCTCTCTGTCTCTTTCCTCTGTAAAAACCAGATTTCCTGTGACCTCGACTCTGTGTTGTTGGTGTTGCTGTTAGCTGTGCTTGAGCCAGTTCTGATGCAACGCTGTGTCCAACAGAATGAAACTCTGGCCATTCCTGCGCCATCCTCATATTGTTCTGATATTGAAGCCCATTGTTGGCAGCCATTGTGTCCATCGATCTTTTGAAGAGCCTTCCACTTTTTCCTCTGCCCTACTACTTTACTGAGCATGATGTCTTATTCAGACCTCTCTTGAGAGCATGCTCATAATCTCACTAACCTGAGGTCTGTAAGGAGCACTCAGGCTGTATTTATTCCAAGACAGAATCATTTGTTCTTTTGATAGTCCATGGTACTTTCAATGCTTTTCAGAGCATCATTATTCCAATGCTGGCCTCTAGTAAAAGAGTGATAACCAATATTCAAGTGAGTTGCAGCAAGTGCTCAACAACCAGGCTACAGTGAAGTGAATCTGATGGGTGCTGCATGGATGCCAAAGGACAGAGGAAGTCCAAGGCAAGGGCAGCTTGGAGTCAATGAGATTTAAGTTTCAACTTACATCACCTGCGCCTATCAGTAACCTTTGATTCCTCTTCTTTCTGTAAAAGAGGATAAAATAATCATCATTTACTGACCGCAAATTGAGCATTATATTATGAAAATTTGTGAAAAGGATTTCTAAACTGTGGAGTGTGTTCCTAAACAACATTTATTGCATGTCTTCTATATGTCAGATTCTTGAACAAGTTCTGAGTGAGGGTTGAAAGCTCAGCCCCCAAAAGTACACAGACCCAAGCATTTGGATCTTAGTTTTAGATCAACAATAAAAGTCTATCTCAAAGACCAAATGATAAGAAACCATGCAATCCCTCAAATCTCTTCTGGTAGATATTGAACTACGATCCCCTTGAATGACCTGCTCTTCTTCCATACTTCAAGTACTGATCTAAAATACATTTTCATTGGTTTATCTTCACTTGATTACAGTTTCAAAAGGATCAAGAGCTGCAACAGGCTCTGAAATGGGTACATGAGTTCCCATGTGCCTGTCCTCGCTGGATGTGGGGGAGTAAGGCCTTCTTAATGGTCCATGATCCTGATTATGTAAAGGTGATTCTGGGCAGATCAGGTAAGGAATACTGACAGCCAGCTTGGGAAGCTTCTTGCTTTTTGGTAAAATTCTAAAAAATCTCAGATCAACTATAAATATATAAATACCTTCCGCATATCAACGCCCAACATTTTTATCCTAGTCTTGCACATTACAACTGTATGGAGTAGATATTGCTTCCCTCTTTCTTTTCTTTATTAGATTTCTTCCTTGAATTATATTCCTGAATTTCCCCTCCCACTTTTCTTTCTCATATCCTTCTTTCCACATAATTCCATTTCATTCTGTTCTGTTCTTTTCTGTTCCCTTTCTTCATTTTTCTTTTGCCAACTCCCTCCCTTTTGGCTTGCTTTTCTTCCTTCTTTACACCAAACTGACAGGCTCTGTGATGTACACTGTCCCATGAATAAAAGAAAATTAGTTATCCATACTGGAGTGGGTCTCATAGCTATTAGTTTTGCCTGTTGTGGGATATAAGGTGGCAAAGCTACTAGCTGCTAGCATTTCCCACTGGGTGGCATTCAAGACATTACCTACATTTCTGGCCAATTCTCTGCCCTAATCCTATGAGTTTCAGCTCAGGGTACAGTGAGTCTGCCTCCCTTTCACTCACATTCTAATAACCTTCCTTTCCATTCAGATCCAAAGGCAATGGGGTCCTACAGGTTCCTGAGCCCCTGGATTGGTATGTATAAACAATGACTACATTCCACTCCTCAGATAACTTTCTCACAAGTCTTCTCTTTGGCTCATAAAGAACAGCAGATGTCCAATCACCACTATCACCACCCTGCATGTGAATGCAGCCTCGAATCTCCACTTTTCAAAGATCCTAACCATATCATCTTGGTGACTGGAATTCTCTAATAATTCTGCTCCTTTCACATCTGTTCCCAGTTTACACAAAATGTTAATAACTGTCTCTTGGACCAACATTTTCAAGATGCATGTCATAGCTATCATAATCACATCCCATGTACCAGTTAAATAGAAAATCAGCATTCCTAAAATGTGATTTTGTGAAATTGTGCAAATGATGTCTTCAGCTGTTTCTCTCCCAGAACAGTTTTACTCCTCCTACTTTGTCTCCAATAGCCCCTTTGATCCCATCTCCCCCAAACACACACACACACACACACACGTTTCTCTCTGGCTCAGGGGAAGGTCTGCTCCTGCTGAATGGGCCGACATGGTTCCAGCACCGACGGATGCTGACTCCAGCCTTCCATTATGACATCCTACAGCCCTACGTGCAGCTCATGGCCGACTCTGTCCAAGTGATGCTGGTGAGTGGGTCTTTCTCTCTCTAGTTCTCTTTCTTTCTCTCTCTCTCTCTCTCTCACCTACACACACACACTCTCTTCACTCACACCCCTGCATGCACTCAGTACACACTTTCTCACAGTCTTCTCTTAAAGTCATTGTCCCAGGACATCCATAAAATACAGAATGACCCTCAGACCTACAAACATGAATATTTCACCTGTTAATATTTGAGGAGATACCCCCCCACCACCAAAAAAGAATAATTAATGGATTTTTTTCAAAACTATGCATTTTAAATTTTTTACAAAACAACTTTATCACTTTCAACGTTTTCTCCATTATACTTAATAAATTTGTTAAATCTTCAATTCCATTCTTGGAAACATTTTTCAAACTCATCTGTTTGGATGGCTGGCACCGGCCCTGTTTTTTCTTCACCTTTTCTATATTGTCAAATCACTGTCCTGTCTTGTCCCTTTTCATTCGTGGAAACAAAAAGAAGTTGCACAGTGGTTGTTAGGTGAATAAGATGCTTGGGGAAAGAGAGCTATGCTGTTTTTTTTTGCCAAAAACCGGCCCACTAAGATGGTCGTGTGAGCGTGTGCTTTGTCCTGGTGGCAAAACCAGGCAGGCCCCCATCTGTCACAGATCAGGCCTTTTTGTCCCACAGTTATGCAATATTTTCAGAACCTCTGAAGAGAAAATTTGATTAACAGTCTTACCTGGTGGAAAGAACTCCAAATGCACTACAAGTCGAAATTATTATCCTTTTGGGGAAGTTGATGGACATACAGAAGGAGGTTTGTCACCAATCAACATTTCGCCTTTTTTGGAAGTAGAAAACCGCTCATGTACTTGAGTTTCCCCACAGTGCTGTCTTTGCAAAGCTTAGCTCCACATTACATCTGTTTCTGTAGCATTTTTCTCCAGCAGGAAACAAAATTTCACAGCCGCATGCTCTTCTTTTAAATCAGCCATAATAAAAAAAGAGATCTTTGAGTGAAACTGTTCTTACTAAACACCTTCCCAGCTGATGGCACTGGATGCACTAACTGAGAATGCGGAATGCTCGCCTAGTGGCTATGCTGTGCTCAGCACAATTCCAGATTTTTTGGGGGTGTAACCCCTCATATATCCATATTGTCAACTTCCTAGGTATACTTGTAAGTCCAGAACCTGTTCACTCACACAGACACTTAAGTGCACTATCACTCTGTTGTGATTCCACACTTGAGCACACGTGCTCACACTCATGGTGAGACATGGATTCAGAAAAACCTGACACATAAATGCACATATTTAGACACACCAAGATACACTTATCCATAAAACATAGGCATGTACTCTACACATGTTTGCACATGTGATCAAATACTCCGACTTCCGTGTGGCCAAACAAGTTCAGTTCTCATATTAGTATAGATAGAATCCCTGAACCCTCCACTGGCACTTACAGAAATTATAGTCTCAGAGAACTATTAGGAAAGTAGTTGTCACTAGGCCTCCAGATTGTCCTGACAGCATGGGTTTGTAGGTGCTTTGACAGAGGATCCACCACTCTCTTGAATCCATGCTTTCTTCATAGCCCATCTCCTCGCCACCCACTTCCATGGGTTCCAGCCATTCATCTGGTCTGGGGTGCAGACTTGTGCATGAATTCGAGCCATTTCTTAGGGACATGGACCCTGGATGTATATTATCCTGGTTCAGGCACATCACGCCACCACTACAGCATGAGGACTTTGATTTTTTTGCCTAAATTTGACTCTGTGAAAAATGTAAAATTACTGAGTGAAAAGGAAGTTTCTGGTGTCTTCTCCATGATAGCCTGGTGCTTTAGACTTTATCTTGGATGCACATGTTTGAAACCTGAAAATTTGGTACATCAGTTCACAGAACAATAAAAAGTTATCCTGCTTTGTAGACCCAGAAGAGAATAGTTTTTGGCTTATGGTCGTAAACAATAAGTAATGAAAATTACTCCAAAATATAAATATTAATTTGTTTTATTATAAATATAATATAGAAAATAGTGAAAAAGTAGACATTGTTTAAAAATTTGTTTGTAGTCTTACTTTATCACAATATCATCTGCTTAAGAAGGTGAGAAATTCCCAACAGGACATCCAGAGACAGAGAGTATAATCTAATCTGATTAGAAGACCACGTGGGGACACTGAGTCAAGCCAACGTCCCTTTCTGCACAGGAAAAATGGGAAAAGCTTGTAACCCAGGACTCACATGTGGAGCTCTTTGAACATCTGTCCTTGATGACCCTGGACACCATCATGAAATGCGCCTTCAGCTACCATGGCAATACCCAGTTGAACAGGTCAGCAAAACCTTTAGCTCAAATCTGTGTTCGTACCACTGGTTGGGAACTTACCCGATGGATAGGTGGGGCAGCTAGGATGGTCACCTCTAAACAAAGCAAGATTATATCCCAAAATCCAGCTACATAATCAAAAGCCTGATTGCTCGTGCCAGTTTACAAGGACTGGGGACAACAAGGGTTATAAGATCAAAAGACACAGTTTGCTCTGTGGTGTTATGCATGCATCTTGCAACTGTCTTTACCTAGATTTGCACTCAGACTCGGGGTGAGAGATATCTCTCCCCTTTAGTCTCATCAGCATCGTCTTTTTTTAGGAGCACCCATGCCTACATCAAGGCCGTTGAAGACCTGTCCAACCTATTTTGTTCACGTGTGAGCAATGCCTTCTATCAGACTGACATGATCTACAGATTGACACTTGAGGGCCGCTTAAACCACCGAACCTGTGAAGTTGCCCACAAACACACAGGTACTGGTTTCTTCTCCCAGGTGGTCTCCTTATTCACCACAAAAAGAACTTAGCCTGACACCTATGTCATAGTCAAACCCATCAATGCTTCTTTGGGAACAGGTTCATCGTAGGGAGGTACACGTCTCTGGTTGGGGATGAGCAGTGATATATTACGTGGCATATTCCGTGCCAGAGATGCACATATGCCCCCATACTTGGTAATGGTTGATGAAACGGCTTCCCAGTAAACCGTCAAACAGAATTTGATTGACTTTTCTAGCAGAGAGGTCCAGATTCACACCCCACTGCTGTTAGAGCTTCACCTTTGACCCCCAGCCATCCCGCACACTACGCCTGAGCTCGCCTCAGTGAGACCAGCTCCCAGTTCAGTGTCGGTGATGACTGATGGGGGCTGCTGTGGGTGTCTGGCTGCTGTGCCAAGCTCTTCCCTTACACCGATGGCCATATTCGTGAAACAGACCAAGTGATCAAGCAGAGGAAGGCTTATCTGCAGGAAGAGAGAGAACTGGAAAAGGTCAGAAGGAAGAAGAACTTGGATTTCCTTGACATTCTCCTCTGTGCAAAAGTGAGTGTGGGAGAGGCTTGAGGCTTGCCCCCAACATTCCAGGGTCCGGGGTAAACCTGCACATGGCTCGCGGCTTCCCCAGATGGAGGACGGAAGCAGCCTGTCAGACCAGGACCTTCGTGCCGAAGTGGACACGTTCATGTTTGAAGGCCATGACACCACAGCCAGTGGCATCTCGTGGATCCTCTATGCCCTGGCCACGCACCCCAAGCACCAGCAGTCTTGCCGGGAGGAGGTTCAGAGCCTCCTGGGGGATGGATCCTCCATCACATGGTGAGTGCACAAGAGATTAGAGAGCTCTTCTTCTCTGTTAGAGGAGAAGCAACTGGCCTACCAGAACGTAGATACTTTTCAGCTTGGGATTTCCTCCTTAGGGATCATTTAAGCCAGATGCCCTACACCACCATGTGCATCAAGGAGGCTCTGCGACTCTTCCCTCCCGTGCCAAATATTAGCCGACTTCTCAGCAAACCCATTACCTTTCCTGATGGACGCTCCTTACCCAAAGGTACGAACTTCAACACACTAACACTCAACAACAATAAGGACAAAACTCCTCCGTTGCCACCACGTTTATTCTGATTTGTTGTGATCAGTTGTATGTCAGAGGAGAACTGAACTCCAAAAGGACAGATAGTTAGATTTTCAGAATTAAATCACCAAATATTTCTTTTGGGTGGGCTAAATCCTATAACCTTAGGTTAACTGAACTAGTTTAATTTTCATCATCCAAGGGCTCTAAAAAGTATGAATGTACCTATGTGGGTTAATATGGTGGTTATTGAAAACACTGAGTTATCTCCACAGGGAGATTGGAATGTGAGAATATGGCCTCTTTAGTTCTTCAATCCTAATTCCTTGGGATGTGGAGGACACCAGAGAGACGCAGAGCAGGACAGAGGTCGATGTGGTCTTGTCTTTTTGAGGCTGCATGACAAATAAGGGAGATACATGGTTATGGTTCAGTGGTGTCCAAGATCTTAGGGTGCTTCATGGTGATGGTAGAGAGCATCTGATGACCAGGTGTGAAACCACGGGCTTGTTCAGAAACCATCTGTGAGCTTGCCTCCCAAGTGTGTCAATTATAGCTCTGCTACATCCTAGTTTTGTGTTTCTGGACATGGCGTACAACCCCTCTGAACCTCGTGACTGATTTGAAAACTGAAAAATGGAATAGGCATCAGGCATCAGAAGACCCATGCTAAACAATCATATTGATGCGGCCCAGTGGGGGAGGTGTGTGGAGTGGAGACCCAAAGCCCAATTGTAGATAATTGGACATCACATCACGAAGGGTCACTAGTAAGGGATGAGTCAGTCAGGGTGCTGTATAACACCAAAGAAACACACAACATTCCTCTAGTTCTTTAATGCTTCTTTCCCCACCCCCACTCCTACCCACCACTATCATGACCCAAGTTCTACCTTCCATATCTGGCTAGAACAGAGCATGTACACTGGTAGAGATAAGAGCTCCCAAAACTTTCACACGGAATACAGGACAGATAAAGCCCCCAGGAACAGTAATGAGAGTAGTGATATAATGAGGGTAGGGGCATGCTGTGGGGAGTTAGAAGGGACCAATTGCAATGAGCAAATTGTAACTCCTCCCATCCCCTCGCCCCTGAGGGATGGATAACAAAAACATGGATCAAAGAATACAGCAGGTGGCTTAAGATGTGAAGATAATAATAATTATAATTTATCAAGGGTTCACAAGGATGGGAAACTGGGGGAAGAAGGAAGAAAAATGAGGAACTGACACCATGGGCTCAAATAGAAAAAAATACTTTGAAAAGGATAATGGTAGCATATATACAAATGTGCTTTACACAATGAATGTATGGATTCTTATAAGACTTTTAAGGGCCTCCAATAAAATGATTTTTAAAGAGGAAGACTGGAAAATGAGCAAGTTTTATATGAAAGTTGGCTTTACAGGTACAATTGGTTAATTTACATTTCCCTCTGACACTTGAGTTACTACAAACAATCAGACTCCAATACCTTCTTGCTTCTCCGGGTTTGTGGCACCCAGTCCTTCTGTGTGTCCACACCCATTGGACTGGCTGAAATAGGAGGGCAACCCCTCTTAGGTATATCAGTCCTTTGTCTCTTTCTAAATTTCCCCACAGGAATCATAGTCTCACTGAACATTCATGGCCTTCATCACAATCCCAAGGTGTGGTCCAATCCAGAGGTATGAGGTCCTGGGGAAACCGGAATGGGATGATTTCCTAATACCAACACCTCTTCAACCTCCCACCCCCGGAAGCCTCACCCCTTATGAATTGGAAGGAAGACCTTGACCCTATTTGTTCTGTCTCTGCTGCTCTCTCTGTAGGTGTTTGACCCTTTCCGGTTTGCACCAGGCTCCACTCATCATAGTCATGCCTTTCTGCCCTTCTCAGGAGGATCAAGGTGAGGAAGCTTCCTGGAAAGGAGAAAGACTCTTTGGGTGTATCCCCCAGTGGCATTGATCTTCCTTGTCCACAAGTGGCAGGCTCTGCTATTCCTGGGAGTGTTGGTGTTTGTGGGAAAGGGTCCTGTGTTAGTCACTGTACAAAAAATATGGAACAGTATCTAGACAAGCCATGGAAACTTTGCTCCCGCCGCTCCTCCCAATGGCAGCCAACATTCAACCAGAATGAATTTTCAAAGTTCAGTTTATGTGGGTATTTCTCTCACTCTAGTACTGTACTCCAGAATAGGACATCTTGGGATTTTAAAAATATTTTTCTGAAATCTCCAACTTTTAGAGACTGATTTCTCTCTTCCTACGCATTGTCAGCACCACTTGTGTGGCAGTTTGTCGTACTCTTGTGGCTTGTGTATTATTTTGCTGCTGGATGGGTGGTTTTGCTCTATATCCAATGCTATACTGAAAATACCAATTAGATTCTCTAATGTGAACAGCTTTCAACAGAATTCCAGACTACTAGGAGACAACAAAGAGGGAATAAGCTCTCCTCTTTAAAAGAATTCACCGCTGAAAATCCTATAAATAGTGGCAAAATATTGTTAGATATTGAAAACCTTTTGAGTAGCAGATAAATATTGTCTTGTATATTCCCAGAAATCAGACTCTTCAGCTCAGAAGACACTCAAAATGTAAATGAAGAAGAGCTGCCTTCTCAAAGCAGAATCAACTATAATAATGTGGAGGGAATAAAGCTCTGGGGAACGTTTTTGTGGATGAGCTAGGACTCAAAATGAGAAGAAACAGCTGCAAACAGTTATTTAATAATAGGCACTTGAAATGTATAGAGTTTGAATATAACAAAATTGAAACTTGTCAAAAATGTAATGAAAACCAAAGAAACAGATACATTGTAGATAATATCTACACACATAAAATAGAGTCAGATTGGTACAACTATTATTCAAAATTGCAAACAAAGCACCAAACCTAGTGTTGAAGAATTCCACCAAATTCTCTAGTCTCAATTTAATCAAACACTCACTAAAGATGTAGTGAAAATTGTTAGTGTTTACAATGCAAATGTTGGAACCTAAGGGGAAGGAATCAAACTGAACTCACTGCCATAATGTCTATTCCAAATCCAAGAGGAAGGAAGGGTTCTTGGAAAATAGAGCCTTGAAAGATAGAAAGCTGGAGATGACATGATAGAATTTTGCAAGACCAGTGATCTCTTCCCTGCTACCCTTTTGACAACTAAAGAGCAACTACACACATGGACATCTCCTGAAAGAACTTACAGAAAATACAATTGACTACACTGGTGGGAAGAGGCAATGGAAAAGTTCAATATCGGCCCCCAAAATGAGGCCAGGGGTTGATAATGAAACAGATCATCAATTGCTCATATGTAAATTCAAGTTAAAGTTGAAGAAATTGAAAACAAATTCACAGGAGCCCAAATACAACTTTGAGTATATCTCATTTGAATTTTGAAAATATCTCAAGAATAGACTTGACTCATTGAATGTTAATGCCAGGAGGTCTGATGTACCATGGGATGACATCAAGAACCTCATCCACCAAGAAAGCAAAGGGTCATTAAAAAGACAATAAGGAAAGCAAGCAGTCATCAGAAATGTGTTCTCGATGCTAGAGTAACTAAAGTAATGATGAAGTAAAAGCTGAACAGAACAATTCAAAGGGCGGCTTTAGAAGACAAAATATTGTAATGAAGTGTGCAAAGACCTAGAGTTAGAAAATGAAAAAGGAGCAAAATGCTCAGCATATCTTGGGATGAAAGAACTGAAGAAAAATTCAATCATTAAGTTGCAACATTAAAAGATTTATGGATGACATATTGAACTATGCCAGAAGAATCAAAAGAAGATGGAAAGAACATCCAGTCACTGTATCAAAAAGAACTTGTCGACATTCAACCATTTCAAGAAGTAGCATGTGATCAGTGATAATGAAGGAGGAAGTCCAAGTTTCCCTGAAAGCATTAGTGAAGAGAAACAAAGCCCTAGAAATTGATGGAATATCAACTGAAATATTTCAACATGCCGAGGATGCCCTGGATGCATTCATTCATTTATGCCAAGGAATTTGGTAGATAATTACCTTCCAAACTGACTGAAGACATCCATAATTGTACCCAGTCCAAAAAAGGTAACTCAACCAAATGCAAGGTTTATTTAAAAAATGATTACTGTCCCCTGCAAGTAAAATTTTGCTGAAGATTATTCAACAACAGTACATCAACAGCTGCCAGAAATGCACCCTGATTCAGGAAGGGGAAGAGGGGTCGATCATTGCTGATATGGTATATTATGGCTCAAAGCAGAGAATAACAGAAAAATGTTTACTCGTATTTTGTGGACTATACAAAGGCATTTGACTATGTGGATCATAACAAATGATGGATAGTGCTGAGCAGAATGGGAACTCAGGAACACTTCATTGTACCCATGCCATGTCTCAAAGAGAACAAGTTTGTATCGCATGGTTTAAAATCAGGACAGTTGTGCATCAGAGTTGTATCTTCCCGCCACACTTATTCAATCTCAATTCTGAGTAAATATTTTGATAAATTAGACTATATGAGGAAAACACAGTATTGGAGGAAAGTTTAAGAACAACCTGAGATATATAGATGGCACAACCTGGCTTGTCTTAAGGGCTAAGGACTTGAAGCACCTGTTGATGAAGACCAAGGATTGCATTCTTCAGTATGGATTGCAACTCAATGTAAAGACAACCCAAATCATCACAACTGGACCAATAGGTATAACATCATGAGAAACAGGGAGGAGATTCAAGTTGTCAAGGATTTCATCTTGGTGGATCCACAATCAATGCTCCTTGTGTCCCGGCAGGTAAGAAAGCAAATCAAATTAAGAAATCCAACTTTTGTTGGGTAAATCTGCATGATAAGGCCTCTTTAAAATGTTGAAGAGCAAGAAAGTTACTTTGAGGACTAAGGTGCACCTGAGCCAAGCCATGGTATTTTCAATTGCCTCATATGCATGTGAAAGCTGGACACTGAACAAAAAAGGCAAAGGAAGAATTGATGCATTTGAATTATGGTGTTGGCAAAGAATACCGAAAGTCCCATGGATGGACCACACAAAGAAGAAACAAACTTCTTGGAAGGAGTGCAGTCAGCATGCTCCTTAGAAAGGAGGATGATAAGATTTTGTCTACCATGCACTCTGGATATGCTAGCAGGAGAAACCAGATGCTGGAAACGGACACCATGCTTGTAAAGCAGAAAGGGAAGGAAAAAGAGGAAGACTTGACGAGGTAGATTGGCTGCAACAATGTGCTCCAACCTCAGAGAAATTGTGGGGAAGGCACAGGACCAGCCGGTGTTTCTTTCTGTTGTACCAAGGGTCACTATGAGTCAAACCTGTCTAGATGGCAGCACTTAACAACAAAGAACAACATCCATGAACATGGACATGGAATAGTCTTTTTCCCCCCAAACCATTTGATGAGAAATGAATCCAGCTATCATACCATTCCACATACCCTCACGTCATGCAATGATATCAAGAAGTATTGTACAATCACTTCCACTATCCATTTCAAAACATTTTCTACTTTCTTGAATCCTTTGAAATCAGTTTCCACTTACCCCCTGTCCTTGCCCCACCTGGGCACCCTGCTGAAGGCCCCCTTAATCTAGTTGTTGCCTCTACAGATTCCCCTATCCTGTGTTTCATATACTGAAAAACAAAGAAAATCATATAACGAAGATTCAAGAAAGCTACCCACAATGACAATATACCAACAGAGACAAACTCCAAGAAGAAAACACAGATAATATTAAAAACCACATCCTGCACACAGTGTATCAGAAGGGAGACCAAGTGATAAGGTTTTAGTTATTCAAATCAGATTTATCATTTTAATCTACAATAGTTGCCTCTCCAACATTCTCTGTCTGATAACTGCCTTATTCCCCTCCCTGAATTATGGGTAGTGGAAAATCACCGGAGGTTTATTTCTTGTGTAGGAATATTCTTCCATTTCTCCAGGGGTGTCTTGTTCCTTTTAGGAGTGTTCTGTAGTTGTCTTTGTACAAGTCTTTTGTTTCTTGGGCTAAGTCTATTCTTAAACATTTCATTTTTCTGTGGCTATTACAAATCATATTTCCTTAATATCTCTTGTCAGAATTCTTTTAATTCGTATACAGGAATCCAATTGATTTCTTCATATTGATCTTGTATTCTGCCACACTGCTGAATCTCTCAATTGTTTCCAACAATTTTTTGTCAAGTTTTTAGGGTTTTCCATGTATAAAATAATATCATCTGAAAATAGAGTTTCACTTCTTTACCAATCTAAATTCCTTTTACTCCTGTTTGGTCTGATATCTCTGCCTAAAAGTTCCAGCACAATGTTGAATAAGAGTGGTGATAGGGGCATTGTGACTTCTCTCTATTGATCAAAATGCTGCTGTTGGTTTTGCATATATGACCTTTATAAGGCAGAATTGTTCACAATAGCAAGATGATAGAAACAATCTAAATGTCCATCAATAGAAGAATAGGGTATGGAACCTCTGGTACATACACACAACAGAATACTATTCATCACTTAAAACAAGGACCCCATAACATGGATGAACCTAGAAACATTATACTGAATTAAATTAACCAATTACAAAGGACAAATATTAGATGAGACCACTGATATAAGGGAAGAAAAAATTACTCCCACATGAAGGCAACAGAATTTGGAGGTTGCCAAGGGTGGGGGAGGGGAGGGGAGAAGAAGAGGATGGGGTAATGTAATGGACCATTGATGGATGTTGACTAGCATGCAGTAACAATGGTAGCCTGTGGGGACGAAAGGCAGGTAGGGAAGATGACCCTGTAGGGTTTGATTGGTGGTTTGGAATATAGAATTCAAAACTGATGATCTGAAATGTAGTGTCACCTAATTTGTAATAAATAATCGAAAAGAGAGAGAGAAAAGAAGAAAAAAAAGAAACAACAGGGAAAATGTGTGGCAAAGCTTGGGGATACAGAGGGCGGGAAGTTGTGACAGCAGAGGACTGAGGGCTGGGCTCCACCAAGGGGGGCCCAGCTCAGAATTAAGCCTGATGCCCTTTCCTCCCGGATGTCCCTCCCTGTCCAGGAACTGCATTGGCAAGCAGTTTGCTATGAATGAGATGAAAGTGGCCGTGGCCCTGACTCTGCTCCGCTTTGAGCTGTCACCAGATCCCACCAGGGTTCCTAATCCTGTTCCAAGTGTTGTGCTGAGGTCCACAAATGGGATCCACTTGCACCTGAAGAAACTCTAATAACCGTGGTGAGACAAAGGGCAGACTCATCCTTCCACCCTGTCTGTCTCATCTCCTGTGTGTCTGCTCATCCTGCATCTACTCTCTGCTTGGCTGACTCCCCACCTCTGTCCACCAGACATTCTAGTCTTCTTTATGATGACCTTTCTCTTGCTTCCCCTGAAGTATGTCTGTCTACTTTGGTAAATCCAACTCTCTGGCTGTTCAGCTAACCCTTCATTACATCTTTCACCTTCCGGGCTGTCTAACGATCTACCATTCTCTTCCGTCTGTCAGTTTGTCTGGCTCTGTACAAACTTCCTGGTGTTGTTATGACAAAGATGGGGGAGAAAAACAGGCTTTTCTAATCTTGTAAAGAGTTTCAATCTCAGAAAATCACAGGGGCAATTCTACCTTGCCCCATAGAGTCACTATGAGTCAACGTAGACACAATGGCAGTCAGTTTGGCGTGGTTGTGTTCTTTGTCAATGATGAATAACCATACACTGAATGGTAATAAACAACCATAATTTATTCTCTTGCAGTTATGGAGATCAGAAGTCTGGAATGGATTATACCAGATAAAAACAACAGCGATAAAAAGCTACAACCACCACCCCACCAGAATTGTTCTCATATATAAGATCACAATGATTTGATGAGTTGGAATCAACAGCTGTCCTTCAGTTCTTTGATAATCCATAATAATCTATTTCAAAGTCTTCAATAAAATCTCACCTATAAATTCATTTTTTTCCATGTATGGTAACATCGTCAAAGTGTCCACAGACTTGATTGTAGATATTTTGGGGAACTATTTTAAGTATGTCACAGTGATCTTATAACTCCTATCTGCTCTGTCATACCTAAATCTCATATATCTATGCAATTTATCATTCATACAACCCTCTAATTCTTTCCACCACCCCAGCCCTGACCAAGTAGAACCGAGTACACATTGCTTCAAGATGTGTCCTTTTCATGGAGGTGGAGAAGGAAAGCAGGGAAGAGAAGGGATGAAGAAGGTAGAGGAGAGCTATCCCATGAGAGGAAGAATACAGTTCACTCTGTTTCTTGAAGTAACTTCAGCTCATCTGGATGTTTCCTAGACTCTACATATTGTTGTTGTTCTCTAGTCAGTTCCAAATCACTGTGACTCTGTTTACAACACAATTAAACACTACTCGGTCCTGACCAATCTCCACAATTGTCCTTACGCTTGAGCCCATTGTTATAGCCACTGTGTCATACCACCCTGGTCAGGGCCTTCCTTTATTTCACCACAACCCCACTTTACTGAGTCTGAAGTCCTTCTCCAGGGACTGGTCTCTCCTGATGATATGTCCAAAGTATGTAAGAGGAAGTCTTGCCAGCGTTGCCCCTATGGAACATTCTGGCCTTATCTCTTCCAATACAGTTTTTTTTTTGTGCTTGTAGCAGTGCATGGTACTTGCAAATTCTCCAGCGCCACAGTTCACGTGCATTAATTCCTCTACAGCCTTCCTTATCAAATGTCCATCTTTCCAATGCATGTGATGCAATGGGCAATACCAGGCTTGGGGTTAGGCATACCTTAGTCTTCAAACGAACACCCTTGCTCTTTAATGCTCTCAAGAGGTCCTGTGCAGCAGGCCTGCCTAATGAAACACCTCTTTTAATCTATTGACTGCTGGTTCCATTTGCATTGATCGTGGATCCAAGCAAGACAAAATCCTAGACAACTCCAACCTTTTCCTCATTTATCATGCTGGAGTTATGACAATTTTGTCCAAAGATTTTGTGATAACATATCAATCATAAGTCTCTCTTCCTTTTTCATATATGCATTAATCACTATAAAACTTCCTCTGATAACTGCTTTTGCTGTATCACGTAGGTTTTGATATATTGTATTCTCATTCTCCTTAGTTTCTAGAAACTTCCTAAACTCCTCTCTAATCTAAGCCAGTACCTATTTGTGTTGCAGAAGATCATGTTTCATCCTATAATTATGTGCCCTTGTTTTTCTGGTCGTCCTTTTGTTGATCCCCAGCTCTATCGAGTGGTAGGACATCTGAGTGATATCTGTGTTTGAATTAGTCTGGCTCGACCTGTGTTCCAGCATTTAATCTAGTTTTGAAAATGAGCCATGTGCACTTGAAAGGAATGTGAATCAATTTGCATTTAGATGGTGAGCTCCATAATGTCTATCAGGTCCAGTCGCCTAATTGTAATGTTTACATCCGTTGCGTCCTTGCTGAGCTTCTTTCCCAGTGATCCATCTTTCTCTGATAGCAGTATATAAAAATCACATACAATAATTGTTGAGTCTGTGATTTCTTTTTCCATATTTTGAAGAGTTTTTTTTGATGAATTTCACAGATCTCTCATTAGCCATATACATATGCTCACTGGTTCCTGGTCGACTTATCCTTTGAGAATTATATTGTGCCCATCCTTGTCTCTTGTGGTTTTTTTAAAAAAATTTTTTCCTTGTCTCTTGTTATAGTTTGCATCTTGAGGTCAATTTTGATGGAGATTGCAACCCCTGCTTTTTTTAAGTTGCCATTTGTCTCCTATATTTTCCACCAGCCTTTTAGTCTTAGTGTATTTTTGTTGCAAGCTTAACATGTGTCTATTACAAGCATCAGATTGATGGGTCATGTTTTCTGAGCCAGTCTGCTACCCTTTGTCTTTTAATGGAAGAATTCCGACCATTAACCTTCACAGTTATTACTGCCATCTGTAGATTCATTGCTGTCATCTTGTACCTTTTGTGTTGGGTGTTTTCTTATCTTGTTTTCTGTCACCGGTATATATGCAGTGACTTCAATTGCTGCAAATTCTTGTCTAATTATCTATTGTTACCGTGATATCAGTGTGCTGTGTTTAGGGGGGGGGGGGCTCATTCTTGCATTCTTTTCCCTCTTAGACAATGTTATCTTGGTAGTTGTTTTTGGCATGTTGATTTCTGCATGGGGTTGTCCTATATGGTGTTCTCCAGTTTGTGCTTGGTGGATGTTGGTCTTCTGACCATGGTAAGTTGGCAAGGATTATTCACAGGGTTGATTGAGTTTCTTACGGTGTGTTCCTTGATTTTTTCCCCCTTGCCCAGGAAGACTCTTACCTAACCATCTTATCTTAATAAACACTTTGGCAGAGGAGAGGATTCTGGGCTTGGCATTTTTTTTCTTTCAGCTTCTGGAAGATGTTACTCCACTCTCTCCTTCTTTTCATGTTTCTGCTGATAGGTCTGAGCATATTCTTTCCTGAGCACCATCGCATGTGACCATCTTTTTTCTCTAGCTGCTCTTAAGTTTTTCTCTTTTTCCTTGATGTTGGATCATTTAACTATTATGCGCCTTGGTGAATTCTTCCTGGGGTTTAGTCTAATTGGTGTCCCCTCTGCTTCCTGAAATGAAAGTCTGATTCTCATTCATTAAGGTGGGGAAATTTGCTTCCAGGAATTCCTTCACTAAATTAGCTGTTGACTTCTTCATTCTGTCTTGTCTGGTAGATCAATTACAGTAGAACCCGGTACTTGTCTGCATCAGTACTTAATATAATCAGATTTCAACACCAAATGTCGAGAACATTTTGCATTGGAGCTCAAACAAAACATCAGAATCGACCCAATGCACATGATTTTTGTAAATAAAGTTAGCTCACATTTCCCTCACTTGACGTTAGTGATATTGATCGTATGCATTTTAAAAAAACTTCTGTGGCTGTGTTCCAAGCATTTTGCTATAATATTCTTAATTTCTGTGTTTTGGGTACTGTTTTTAGATTAAAAAAACATGGGTCCTAAGAAAGAGATTTTTAAAAAAGAATTCTCATGATAAGTAACTGGTTAACCATGTTATCGATGTTGTTGATTATAATTTAGTAAGCCCTTTTAGAAAATAGTAAGAAAACACCAACAGAAGACCACATTAGACAGTTTTTTTCTTGTAGAGAAAGTTAGAAAAACTCCTAAAAAGCAGCTAGCATTTGTTTTTATGACTCTCTATATACCTCCTCTCCACAACCATGTCCACAGATACAGATCCTCATCAATATCAAGGTGTGGGCCATTCTGTAGTTGTTAAGAACGTTTTAAGTGTGTTTCTTAGTAAAATTATATTATTTAACTGAACAAATTTACTTTGAAATTTCTGTGTAATTTTTTGTATAAAAGGCAAGGGTAGTGTAAAATCTTGGTGGTTTAGAATGGACTAATCTGTTTTCAGTTATTTCTTATGGGAAAACTTGACTCAGCACTGGACTACATCACATTTCCACACTCCTTCTAGAACAGATTACCATCAAGGTCCGGGGTTCTACTGTATTGGAATATTGTTCCTCTGCATAGCATCTGTTACTGTTCTCAGGTTTTCTTCTGCCTCTTTGATTTTCTTGTTTGACTGTCTTTCCCACTTTTGAAGTCTGCCTGATAGTCCTCAATTGAAATCACTAGTATGATTCTCCACGTTTTCTAGTCTGTTGGTTAGTTCTGTTGTCTTGGGTTGTTTTTGTTTTGTTTTTTGCTTCTGATACCTCATTCGTTAGTTCTCGTGTTTCCCTTTGGTGTATGGGCTTCATCCCCTCTATCATAGACTTCATCCTTTCTATTGTGGTCTTCATCTCCTCTATCATTGTATCCTTATTCTTTGTTGCTTCCCTCATATCCTCTATTATTCCAAGCAGCATTTTGAAAAATTGTTTGTGTGGCAGATCAACATCTCTTTCTTCTTTAAGGGTCATTAGGTTTAGGATTTATTCTGCTGTTGTGTTTTAGTTTTCTTGATTTCTTGTTGAGGCTGGTGAGGTATATTGTGGTCTCAATTTTTAAGAAAATTCGCCGTCATGTTCCCGGGATACTGAGAGGCCCTGAACTCGTTCTATGTGTGGCTGGTAAGAGTGGTTTTGAATACTGCGTATGTATACAATGATGGTGGGTCAGATTGCTATGAGTTACATGGCCACTCAGTGGCTGGTGGAGGTTGGGGGCTTAGAAGGTCAGCTTAGGATGGCAACTCTATGTACTCCACTGGGACACGTTGGGGTGAGCCTGAAGTGTGGGCATAGGCGTGGTCTGGATTGTCTGGCCACATTTTCAGTCTGTTAAAGACTCTCTGTGGAGTCCAAATCTGGTAGAGCCAGTTTTGGGCTTGGGCTCTGGATTTCGGCAGTTGTTGGCTTTTTCTGTTTTGTTGTTAAAATCCTAGGCTATCTGCGGATTAAAGTTGTACCTGTCTTGTTATGTTAATGATATGCTAATGGAACATGTTTCTGGCAGCTTACATTCAAAGTTACACAAAGAATTAAAGCATTTTTTCCCTTTTTGTAATGGGCTGTGGGATACCCAGGAATGAGGCTGTGCTGCACTTTCCCCCAGGGAAGTGGGACCAGATTAACTGAGTGGGTTTATGGCCAACTGGATCTGAATTCTCCCCCAACTGCACTCCTGTGTAACTCCAGGCTCTCGACTACATAGCTATGTAAGCTGTGCTCCAGGGATCTGTGTTCTGTCACTGGTATATATGCAGGGGCACTTCAATTGCTGCAAATTCTTGTCTAATTATCTCTTGCTAACCATGCTGATAAGAACAGAGCTAGGGAGGGGTGGGAAGGCATGGCAAATATAGTCACTCTGCTCCTGGCTCAGGAGGGGCATGCATGAGTGGGGCAGATAGCAGAGAGGGGAATTGCGGTGTGAGGTCTTGTGGCTAGTTCTCAGAGGCTTTCATGGAGCCTGGGATTATAACCACCTTTCGACAGCAGCCTGGTGAAATTACTGCATGCTGCAGTGCTTGGATCTTAGGCACAGGAAAGGGTGGCAGATGTCATTCTGCTTGATATTGTGAGGGGTTGCGACAGTCCGAGGACAGACATGGTCAAGTTAGAGCATTTCAGCAAGTTCTCAAATCACTCCGTGGGTGAAAATTTCAGGGAGAGGTCTGCAACCAGATCCTAGTATACTGTATCTATTTTTTGAAACCAGCATGCCCATATTGGCTTCCTTACTTCTTAATTTTATGACCTAACAACAAGAGCACCGGGCTGGTTATTCTACCTGAACATGATCTTGACTCCTCTTGGGCCCTTTTCCTTATGAGAACGTTCTCTCTATATACATATATGTGTCCCTGGTATTTCTTCTCTTGAGAACCCTGCCTAAAGTACTCTGCTTTTCTTGATTGTCAACCTTCATGGAGAATGGATTTATCTCTTTCTAATATTTCTCAATTGACCCTACTCATTTTCTACTTCTCTTGCAAGGCTACCTCCTCATGGCTTGGAATAAAGAGTGCATGGATTCCTTTAATATCTCAAATGCTCAGTCTATATACCTGAATCTTTAGGCCATGTTTTCAAGAACATATTACAGCATCTGAGTCTTCTCTATTTTGTCAGTCTATGCAAAAAGCATCCCTTATATACTTTTGTTCACATACCTGTATCATTCTCCTATTTCCCAATTTCTCCATTTGAAATGGAATCCATGCAACATGCATTTACAGAGTCCACAAGTCCAGTGTTTACATGCATACACACAAATGAGGGAAGGAAATGGATCTAAAGGAAAACCCAGAGTGTTGTATTTATAACACAGAATTTAGAAATTCTTGGTGTCTAAAATTTAAAACATACTTGAAATAGCTCTTCTGTTGAACTTGACAGGTGTATTCCAAACCAGAACCTGGGGAAATCTTCAAGAGCTGCAGGAATAATGCTGTAAAGTACAAATGGAGGCACAAATATGTGTTGACTTCCTAACTTTATGAAATCATCATTGAAGCATCAATTTTAACAGAACTGCAACTAAGCAAATTGACTATAATTTTGAAGAAATTATAAAAGAATTACTTTCTTCTTGACATTGACTATGATTCTGTGGATGAGGCATTGGGTTGATAACCACAGAACCAGACATTCTCTGTGGGAGAAAAAGGAATTTGTCTGCTGCCATCAGATTTAGGCTTGGAAGCCCTATAAATCATTGCTTTGAATAGAAATCCATTCAATAGCAATGGGTTTGTGTTTGTTGGCATTGTTGGATTTTGTTTTGTCTTTCTTTGACACTGGCTGCAATTCAGTTTCATAAAAAGATTCAAGCAGAAACACAATTGGCCATGGGTATCGCCACCTACTAACATGGGGTAGATTCTAACATACAGGGTCATTATGAACCTTGGGCAAACATAATTGTGGGGTAGAAGAAAACAAAACAAAATGTATATGCATATATACAGATATGTGAAGATGTGTATACTTGTTTATGTATATATATCTATATCTATATGTAAATGCAACAAGGAAGCAGACGGACTTTGGGCCTCTACTTAAATATTACCTCTGTACAAGAATGGTGTGGTAGTCTGGGTACTTTAGAGAAACAAATCCACATTAACTCATATGTATAAGGGTAGGTCCACATCAAGAAACATCCCAACCCAGTGCTGCCTAAGCCCACTAGTCCAACATTAACCCATATGCCTGACACCAATCCATAAAGTCTTCCCCAATCTTACAAAACATATGCAATGACGGCGACTGAAGGAGGAATGCTGAATTAGTGAATGTGTAAGTATCTCGGCACTGCCAGGGGTCTCCACATGATTGCTCCAGCACCCAGGGCTGAATCTGGGTGTGTCCATGTGGGTTCTCCTCAGGGGTGTTTTGCAGGAAATGAGCCTTTCCAGTTGCAGCAGGGAACCGGCTAAAGCAGCTGCGCCCTGGTTTAACCACCAGAAGACAAGAGACCCAAGAATGCGAAAGGAGAGGCTCACTGAGCCATTTATCTCTCTGTCCTTCAATTAACCCCACATGGGTTTATCGGCCAGGTTGGCACAACAAACTAACTCAAATAGTTTTTTTTTCTAATAATGTGACACTATGAGATACCCACCTCCCTGACATGATTTTTGAAAACAAAATGGGTGCATTATAAAATGTTGGGAAGAAACCTAATGGTTCTTGGCTATCAAAAGCTAAAGATTCTGTGACCTTACAAGTTTAGAGGCAAGCAAGTGGCCATCTAGCAGGGAAGCAATAAAGTCCACATGGAATAATCTCTCTAGCTTATGTGATCATGCGGTTTCAATGGGAAAACGTATCAGAAATTAAAAAATCATGCATACAAACTGATATAAGGGGACTGGATGTAGAGGATTCCCAAAGTCCACCAGCAAGACAATTGGACAGTTCCTCTTAGAAGAGCTTCACAGAATGAAGGATAAATCCAGGGTGCTCTGTGGCACTGATGAACCACAAAACTATCCACTAGTTATTTAAGATTTCTTCCCCTTACTATTATGGGCCGTATGTGATATACTTCATTTGGTCATATTAGACTTGCATATGCTCATTTGTATATTTAAGGTTTCTCAGTACATGGTAGTCAAGATAGATGACCCCTCTGGGACACTGACAGGAGGAAGGATTCCCTGAGGTACCGGAAGTGACTTGGGGTGAGAAATGGAGAGGGAAATTGATAGCTTTGAAGATTGTATAGCCCTACCTGATGGGATGCAAATATATTGGAATGAATAAAATATGTCAATACAGATATTATTTGATAAAAATTCATGTAACTATAGGCCAAGGCTGAAACCAATCATTCATTCATACTTCTACACATTAGTTCTTTTATAAAATTATTCCAATGTTCTTAGCACTGTACAAGGCACTGGAATAGAATAATGAAGTGCTAATGGTGTGTTTGATACAAGAGGAGAAAACAGACAGCTGGGAGTGTAGACAAGGGCAGGTTATTCATTGCAACTAAGTCTTGAGGATGTGAGCAGACAGAAGTGGGGAAAGCGCAGGCTTCATGATGCCAACAGCAGGAGCCTGAATTAGGTGGTGAAGCTGGATCAGGTAAAAGTGTTAAGGCAATTTCTGGCCTTTAAAGGCCAACCAAGGTACTTGGGCATTTCCTGGTGCTGATGGAAGACGGGAGATTCTGAGGAAGGCCATGGAAGAGGTGTAGAGGAAGCACAAGCAGGGAAAATGATGTCAAGGAGGAGAAATTTTTGGAGCAGGCATGACGCTTCAAAAGTAAGTTGAATAAATGAATGTGTGAGGGACAGGAGTTTAGTGGAGTAACAGAGAGAGAAGAGGAGGACTTTTCCAGTTCTCTACCCACTTTTTCCTTTTCAGGAAGCATCTATCTTGCCATTATGACTTTCAAACCACACAACCTTGTCCTTTCTGTGAAGGTTTGGGTACCTGTGTGGCCCCATAGATGGTGAAAGTGTGGCCAAGAATCCTCATGCAAATCAAGATCTGCGGGCTCCCCATTGCTGCATCACAAACTGCAATGAGTCAAGTAGCCAATGGTTAAACCTCTTAAACGCCTCATTTAACTAAAGTCCATAGTTAGAGAATTGACCATCACCTAATTGGATTTCAAGCTATTTCTTCATACAACTATTTCTTTCTTAGATAAGACATGATCCTCCTCCTCTGAATATTCATCTACTCATTTAGCAAACCTACCGAATACCTACCAAGTGTTCAGCAGGCTGTATCTCAGACAGAGAGCTGTTCCCCTTCCATAACAGCTGAGATTTCCTGGAGGGAAAGGGAACTCTCTGTCCTAATGGCAAATAGCCACATAAGAAGATCTAATCCTATCCTTCCCAAACAAACTCTGTGAAGGAATTAATCCCTAATGCTATGATGTATTCATTAAATGTAATGAACTAACTTTTCTCTTCTGTATCTAGAATGTTGTACCATTCTCAGAATTAAGGAACTGGCCACTCAAATAATTTTCTCCAGATGCAATATCCCCTCCTGAGAAAAACATGTCTTTTTCACTATCTGGCCCTTGCTTACTAATATGTTGGTTCATTGTTAGGTCTCCAACTCATAGTGACCTTGTACGAGTATGTACAATAGAACACAACACCGCCTGGTCCTGTTCTAGCTCCATAACCTTCCCATGCTTTAACCCATTGTTGCAGTCATTGTGTTGGCACATCTTGTAAAGGGTCTTCCTCTTTTTTACTGACCTTCTGCTTTACCAAGCGTGAACTCTTTCTCCAAGTTCTGCAAGGATGTCCAAAGTACATGCTGAAGTGTTGCCACCCTCACTTTTTAGGAACATTCTGGCCGTACTTTTTCCATCATAGATTTGTTCATTCTTCAGGAAGTCCATGATATATTCAATGTTCTTCATTAACATCACAACTCAAAGGTATGAATTCTTATGTGGTCTTCCTTTTTCATTGTCCATCTTTCACCTGCACACGAGGCAATTGAAAATTCCATGCCTTGAGTCTGATGTGCCTTTGTACTTAAAGTGACATCTTGGCTCTGCAACAACAGATTAGCCAAATGCAATAGGTCCTTCCTTGGACTTCTTGACTGCTACTTTCATGGGTGTCGTTAGATTTCTTGACTGCTACTTCCATCAGTGTTGATTATGGATCCAAGTAAAATTACATCCTTGATGATTTCCATCTTTTCTCCATTTATCATGATGTTGTTAACTGGTCCAGTTGTGAAGATTTTTGTTTTATGTAAAAGTACAAAACATATTGAAGGATACAGTCTTCAATATTCAACAAATGTCTTGAGCCCTCTTCACTTTCACCAGTCAGGGTTGTACTATCTGAATATCATGAGTGGTTTATGAGTCTTCCTCCACTATTGATGACTTGTTGTGCAAATATTCTAGCTTATTGGATTATTCACTCAGAATTTAGATGAACGAAGTATAGTGAAAGGATACTACTTGCAATAGTTAGCTTTTGTGCCAACTTGACCTGATCAAAATTCTCAATGATTTGGCAGTAAGTTCTCCCAACTAAGGCGCAGGTCACAGCCTTATGATGCTTCCTTGTAGGTATGGTCTATTTTGAGATCAAGAAAAGAGACACTAGAGAAAACTGGCTCTCTTCCTCTCTCTTCCTGGTATGGATCCTGTATCAAGTCTTTTGGGATATTCACTGGTAGCCAACAATATTGCCTGTGCTCCTGGGAGCTATCCTCAGCCTGCTGTAACATTTGATTCTGATAACTTGCCTCTTTCTCCACCAGTCTCTGATCACACAGCCCCAAGTAGCCGTATGAGTCAGAAAAAGTCTTCAATATAATATCTGACAACCAAACTGGACTTAACTTCTTTTATAGCTGTGTGAGCCTTTTTGCTTAATAAATGTCTATTTTATATATAAATATAACTTGTTTTGCTACTCTAGAAAACTCAGTCTAACACACAACTCTGATACACACCTTTTCTGATCTTAAACCATTCAATAACCTCTTGTTCTTGTTCTTTGTATAGGTTCCATATGAGCATTGTTAAATGTTGTGGAATTCCCATTCTTCAAAAAGTTATTCTTAGTTTGCAATGATCCATAGAGTGTAATTCGATGCTTTTGCAGTCAATAAAAAATTCATATATTTTTCTGGTTTTCTATGCTTTCAGCCAAGTTCCATTTAATCCGGTCACAATGATAGCCTTCATTCCATGTCCTTTTGTGAATCTGGCTTGAATTGCTGGCAGTGCTCTGCATATGTAGTGCTTAAACTGTTTTGTTTTTATTATTCTCTTTAGCAAAAGTTTACTTTGGAAGGCATTGGTGGCAGAATTCAGTGTGTCCTACATCTATTCTTTAGAATAGGCACAAAGAAGAATTTCTTCCATTCAGTTGGCTAGGGAGCTGTCTTGCAAAATTCTTGTCATAGGCACCTCGAGTGCCACAGTGGTTTATTGAAGCACTTCAATTGGTATTCTGTCCATTCCTAGACCCTTGTTTTGTGCTAGGGTCTCCGTGTAACTTGGATTATCCCCTTTAAGACCATCGCTTCTTGGTCATATGCCTCTTCTTGAAATGGCTGTATGTGATTAATTCTTTTTAGTACACTGACTGGGTATTCCTTCCAACTTCTCTTTTTTCTTTTTTATGTTAATATATATTTTTAATCATTTTATTAGGGGCTCATACAACTCATCATAATCCATACATACATCAATTGTGTAAAGCACATTTGTACATTCATTGACCTCATCCTACTAAAAACATTTGCTCTCCACCTAAGCCCCTGGCATCAGCACCTCATTTTCCCCTCCCTCCCCAGTACCCCCTCCATCATGAACCCTTGATAATTTACAAATTATTATCTTGTTATACATTGCCATGTCCAACTTCTCCCTTCACCCACTTTTCTGTTACCCATCCCCCAGGGAGGAGGTCACATGTAGATCCTTGTAATCCATTCCCCACCCTCCCAGTATCGCTCTCACACCACTGGTCCTGAAGGAATCATCCACCCTGGATTCCCTGCATTTCCATTTCCTATCTGTACCAGTGTAAACCCTCTGGTCTAGCCAGATTTGCAAGGTAGAATTGGGATCATGATAGTGGGGGAGGAGGAAGCATTTAGGAACTAGAGGAATGTTGTATATTTCATCGTTGCTACATCGCACCCTGAGTGGCTCGTCACCTCCCTGAGACCCTTCTGTAAGGAGATGTCCAGTGGTTTACAAATGGGCTTTGGGTCCTCACTCCACACTGCCCTGCCTCATTCATTATGATAAGATTTTTTGTTCTAATGATACCTGATCCCTGATCCCTTTGACACCTTCTTATCACACAGGTTGGTGTACTTCTTCCATGTGGGCTTTGTTGTTTCTTAGCTAGATGGCCGCTTGTTTACCTTCAAGCCTTTGAGACCCTAGATGCTATATCTTTTGATAGCCAGGAACCATCAGCTTTCTTCACCACATTTGCTTATGCACACATTTGTCTTCAGTGATCATATTATGGAGGTGAGCACATAATGATATGATTTTTTTGTTCTTTGATGCCTGATAATTGATTCCTTCAGCACCTCGTGATCACACAGGCTGATGTGCTCCTTCCATTTGGGGTTTGTTGCTTCTGAGGTAGATGGCTGCTTGTTTACCTTCAAGCCTTTAAGAACCCAGACACTATATCTTTTGATAGCTGGGTACTATCAGCTTTCTTCACCACGTTTGCTTATTTACCTGCTTTGTCTTCAGCAATTGTGTCGGGAAGGTGAGCATCATAGAATGCCAATATAATAGAAGAAAGTATTCTTGCATTGAGGGAGTACTTGAGTGGAGGCCCAATGTCCTTCTGCTACCTTAATACTAAACTTATAAATATAGGCATATAGATATATTTCCACATCCTCATATATAAATATATTAGGTTTCAGCTCAACTTCCAGACTGAGAAAAGGTCACTTGAAAAGGACTTGGCTCCCCACATTGAGAGAAAGGGGCACTGAAAAACTTAGACTTAGTTTTGAAGCATTGTCAGATATGAAGGCCTACATAATGGAATCAGGAAATTGTCAGAGACAGAGCTGAAGTTTGGGCCCCTCAGGTCCACAGACACTCACACTGTGATGGAGGCGAATCAATGTCTCAGAGTGGAGTCCACCGTGATGACACGAGTTGGATAAAGCGTATAAGAATGAGCCTTCCGGAGCTTCATTTGTTCATGGGGTATGACTCAAGCAAGGTGAAACAGCTTCAAAACTCTACTAATGATTAGAACTTGGAATGTGGGAAGCATGAATATTGGAAAACTAGTAGTCAACCAAAATGAGATGGAATATATAAAAATCCACATTCTAGGCATTCATGAGCCGAAATGGGCTGGTATTGACCATTTGGAATGAGGAATTCAGAAGATTTACAATGCTGGGAATAATACAATTGAGAGGAATGGTGTTGCATTCATCATCAAAGAGAACATTGCAAAATCCATCATGATGTACAATGCTGTAATGGGATTATATATATGCTCCTTCAAGGAAATTCAATCAATACAACTATTATTCAAATGTATACACCAACCACAAAAGCTGTTGATAAAGAAATTTCAGAATTCTATCACCAAGTTTGGTTGGAAAGTGATCAAATAAGCAATCAAGATGCACTGATAATTATTGGCAATGGGAATGCAAAAACATAGAACAGTGGTTCTCAACATTTCTCATGCTGTGACCTTTTAATATAATTCCTCATGTTGTGGTAACCCCCCAACAATAACATTATTTTCATTGCTACTTCATAACTGTAATTTTGGGTCTGTTTTGAATCAGGTAACCCCTGTGAGAAGGTCATTCAACCCCCAAAGGGGTCGTGACCCACAGGTTGAGAGCAACTGGCATATAAGTCAAGCCAATAGTGCTGAAGGCAAATGTTCAAGCTGCAGTAGATGTATCACCCATCCCCAACCCCCCCCCCCCCAAAAGGTCTAGGAACTGATGGAATGCAAATCTAAAGGTTTCAACAAGCTGAAGAGACAATGAAAATACTTAGTAGTCTATTCTAAGAATTTTGGAAGATAGCTATTTCCAGCTAATTGAGTGGAAGACATCCACATGTGTGCCCTTTCCAAAGAAAGGTGAGCCAAAAGAATACTCCAACTATAGAACCATATCATGGATATTTTATGCAGAAGAAATTCTTCTGCAGATCATCCAACAACTGTTGCAGCAGTACAGTAATAGGGAGCTACTAGAAGTTCAAGTCATATTCAGAAGAGAATGATGAACAAGGGGAGTCATTGCAGATGTCAAATGGGCATTGGCTGAAAGTAGAGATTACCATAAAGATGTCTACTTGTGTTTTTTGACAGTGCCAAGGTATTCAACTTTGTAGACCAAAATAAACTTGGGATAACTTTGAGAAGAATGGGAATTTCAGAACATTTCATTGTGTTCATGAGCAACTTACACATGGATCCAGAGGCAGTTGTGAGAACAGACACAAGGGAATACTACATGGTTTAATAGCAGGAAAGGTGTGTGCCATGGTAATATCCTCTACCATACATATTCACTGTGCAAGCCAAGCAAAACATCAGAGATGATGGCTTATTGAGGAATGTGGTATCAGGATGGGACAAAGGCTTTTTTACAACCTGAAATATGCATTTGACACTTTACTTACTGAAAGTGAGGAGGACTCGAAGCACTTGCTGATCAAGATCAAAGAATGCAACTTTCAATATGAGTTATGAATCAATATCACAAAGTCTAAAATCTGAGAGAGCAGTGAAGATTACCTCCAGATAGAATTATCCACCTGGTGCTTCCATTGTTGGATCACAAAATGAAGAAGAAAGGAGGTCAATGTTGGGAGTCTGGGTTTTAAAAATAGATTTAGAGTGCTAGGTCTGTGGCTCAGAGCTACACTTGTGTGTTTTTTTGTTTTTTACTCACAAAGCAATTTGAGAACTCAATGAAACACTCTGAGTTCACTGTGTCTGCCCGGAGGCTCTGATAATCCCTTGTCAGGTCTTTGGAATAGCATCGGACACACCTTCTTTCACCCAGGGTCTGAGTGCCAGGGTGTGAAGTGATTTCCCCAGGTTTCTGTCTAAAACCATCATAATCCCAGGTTCGAAGAGAGCTTCCAAGAGCTAGCCACAAGTACTCACACCAGAATTCACCTCTCTGCTATGTTCCCAGCTCCTACACTCTTGGGCTTTGGCTCTTCCCTCCCCATCCAGGAACAGAGTGGTCACATCGGCCATTCCCTTGAATGCTCGCCCCATCTCCACAATACCAGCATGGGTAATGATAGATAATTACACACTCATATGAAGCAATTTAAAAGCACCTGGGATATTTACCTGTGACACAACATAGATCCCTGGAGCACAGCTTGTGGAGATGTGAAAGAGAGAGCCTGGAGGGTAGGGAGGCTAGGAGGATTCAGATCCAGTTGACCCCAAACCCACACAGCTAATGTGAACTGGTTTCCCTGGGGGACAGTGCTACACAGGCTTGAGACCCACAAGCCCATTATAAAACAACGACAACACCTGTTCAATCCCACACTGTTCTCCTTTGTGTAACTTTCCGTGTAAGCTGCCAGAAACCTGGTCTATTAACATAACAAGACATGGAGAACTCAGATTCCCTGAGCACAGTTTAAGATTTTAATATAACAAAACAGGAAAAGCAAACAGGAGCTGAAAGCCTCAGCCCAAGTCCAAAACTGGCTCTCAAAGTATAGGAATCCACAGAGAATATTTGAAAGACTCTAAAGAGTGGCCAAACATCCCATACCAGGCCCATGCCCATACTCCGACCCAGACCAGAATTTGCTTGCCTACACTCATCAAGGCCCACCCAACCTGCCACTGAGTTGCTTTGGCAACTCACCTACAGAAAAGTCTGACCCACCAACATACTAGGCCACAAGTAGTCCCTCAAATCAGTCCTTCCAGTGCCACAGAGAAAGAGCTTAGGGCCCCCTTGCTCTCTCGGGAATATGGTGCTTAATTCTTCCAAAAGGACAAAAGGACAGCAATCTACTTCACCCTCCTCAAAAAGAAAACAAGAAAAGCAAAACAAAATAGTGGAGGAAGTCCTAAAGTTTACAATGCTCACAGAAGAAGAAAACATTAATATGGCACAAAAACAAATCTTCAGAATGCCAATTGGAGTAATACAGGATATAAGTAGAGCAACACAGAATAAAGACACAGTGATAGATGAGATGAAGTCCATGATAGAGGGTATGGAGTCCATTCACCAAAGGGAAATACAGGAACTGATGAGTGAGGGAATAACAGCAAACAAAAGAAAAACCCAAGACCTCACCTGGACCTCACCTATATAATAAACGAGGCAGAGAATCATACCAACAATCTTGAGGACAATCAGGCAGACTTCAACAAATGGGAAATGAGGCAAAACAACATAATCAAAGAGGCAGAAAAACTGAAAGCGATGATAGATGGTAAGAATAGGAACAATATTGAAATTGGTCTACCAGAAAAAGACACAGTGAAGAAGACAAAAGCTAAATTAGCAAGGGAATTCCTGAAGCAAACTGCCACACATTAATGAATGAGAATCAGAGAGTCATACAGATAGCAGAGAGTACACCAATTATACTAAATCTCAGGAAGAACTCTCTAAGGCACATATTAGTTAAATTATCCAACTTCACGGAATGAGACAAAATTTTAAGGGCAGTAAGAGCAAAAGAAAGCAGTCACATATAATGGTGCTCAGGTAAGAGTATGCTCAGACCTATCAGCAGATACCATGAAGAGGAAGAGAGAGTGGAGTAACATCTTCCAAAAGCTGAAAGAATAAAAGGCCCACCTGAGAATCCGCTACCCTGTCAAGATATTTATTAAGATAGACAGTGAGGGAAGAGTCTTTCTAGACAAGGAAAACTCAAAGAATATGCCATAAGACACCCAACCCTGCAGAAAATCCTTACAAGTCACTGTGGTCAGAAGACCAACATCCACCAAGCAAAAACAGCACTTCCATATAATGCAAACCAATCCAAAAGTGAACGTGCCACAAACAACTGCCAAGTTAACATTGTCTCTGAGAGAATAGAAAGCAAGAATGAAGGCACCCACATAAACACAGCACACTGATATGTAGGGAGACAGGAAAACACCCAACATGAAAGGTACAACATGACAGCAATGTATCCTCAGATGGTGGTAATAACTCTAAATGTCAACAGCCTGAATTTTTCCATTAAAAGAGAAAGGTTAGCAGACACGCTTAGAAAATATAACCCATCCATCTGTTGCAGGGGTTGCAATCCTTATCTCCAACAAAATTGACTTTAAGGTGCGGACTATAACAAGAGACAAGTATAGGCACCATATAATGCTAAAAGGATCAGTAGAACAGGAACCAGTGAGCAAAATAAATATATGCGAGCCTAATGAGAGACCCATGAAATTCGTCAAACTATTCAAAAGATGAATTAAGTAATCACAGACTCAACAACCATAGTAGATGACTTTAGTACACTGCTATCAGAGAAAGCTAGATCACAGGAAAAGAAGCTCAACATGGAGGCTACTGAGGTAAGCGCAACAATTGGGTGGCTAGAACAGATAGACATTTCTGAAGCTCTTCATCCAAGTGCCAAAAAAATCCACATTCTTTTCAAATGCACAGGCTCATTTCCGAAAATAGACAATATATATGCTAGAACACAAGTCAAACCTGAGTAAATTCAAACACCCAGAGGTCACTCAGATGTCCCTCTGGGACTACGATACCATAAAGCTGAAGACCAGTAATGGGACAACCAGAAAAACAGGAGCAAACAATTGAAGGATGAATAGCCATCGATCTTCTGCTACACAAATGGTTATTGGCTCAGATTAGAATGGAAAGAAGGAAGTGTCTAGAAATTAATGAGAATGAGAATACCATGTGCTAAAACCTTTGGGATGCTGCAAAGCAGTTATCAGATGATGTGTGATAGCAACTGATGATTATATTTAAAAGGAAGAGAGACTTATGGTTTATATGCTATAATAAAACCTCCAGTTGTTTGACACAATGGATGGATGATAAGAGTTGTAGGAGCCCCCAATAAAGTGATTTAAATAAGTTTATAAACCCTCCAGCAACTGGAACAGAGTCAACAGAACAACCTTTCCAATAGTAAAATAAAATAAGTATTTAAAATCAGGACAATATTAAGAAATAATGAGAAGACAAGAGAATAATGCAGAAAATAAATGTAAAAAGAAGCTACATCTCTGAAAGGATCAGCAGAATTGACAGACCACTGGCAAACCTAACCAATGAAATGAAGGAGCAAGTATAAACAGTCAGAATGAGGGGAGAAAGCAGAGGAATTACAACAGACCCCAATGAGATAAAGGAATAAGCACAATATACTATGAAAGTCTGTATTTTAATGAATTCAACAATATGTGAGACGTGGACAAATAGTTGGTATAGTAATCCCTCCCTCAATCAGCCCAGATGGGAGTTAAGAACCTCAACAGACCCATAGCAAAAGAAGAAATAGATATGGTTGTCTAGAAACTAACGATGAAAATAGCTCCCAGACCAGACAGATTCACAAGAGAATTCTATGAAGCATTCAGGGAATAGCTGAAAACTATCTTCCACAAATTATGCTAGAGCATAGAAAAAGATGGTAAACTCCCAAACTCGTTGTACAAAGTCAGTATAACTTTGATACCCATGCAGGGCAAGCATCCCTTAGGAATCAAGCACAACCGACTGATACCTCTAATGAACATAGATACAAAAATCCTTAAAAAATATTGGCTACTAGAACAAAAAGGTATGTAAAACGTATCATCTATTGACCATGGCAGGGTAGGTGAACCTCACCGAGTCTGGTGTTAATAGAACAAAGGGCTCTTTTATTGAGGGACTAGTTGGGTAAAGGCCCAGTGTCCATCTAGTGCTGTAATACTTTATAAATAAATATATAGACATAGATCTATTCCCCTTTCATTATATATAAATGTATTTACATATATTCATGCCTGTATTTTGACCTCTATGTATGTCCTTTACCTCCTAGTTCTTTCCTCTATTTCCTTTTACTTTCCTCCTGACTCACTCTCATGTTCAGTCTTCATTCGGGTTTTGGTAATTCCTATTGGTTACATTGCCCTTGATCAAGCCACCCCAAGCATCCCATGCCCCTGTTCACCATCAATTTTAGAACACGTTGTCTTCCTTTGCCCTTGGGATTGTTGGCAGCCTTCTCCTTTTCCCCACCTCCCATCTCCATTGTACCCCTGGAACCGTCAGTCCCATTGTTCTCCCCTCCAGATTGTTCATCCCACCGAACTTGTGCAGATAGACATGCATAGACAATAATACTCACAAAACCAAAGCAAAGCAGCACTATCGCTGAAGACAAAATAAGTGCATAAGCAAATGTGGTAAAGAAAGCTGATGGTGCCTGGCTATCAAAAGCTATAGCGCCTGAGTCTTGAAGATGAACAAGCGGCCATGTAGCTGAGAAGCAACAAAGCCCACATGGAAGAAATGTACCAGCCTATGTGATGATGAGATATTGATGGGCTCAGGTATCAGGCATCAAAGACCCAAACAACAAATTTATATCAATTGGAATGAGGAGAAGGGCAGAGTGGAGACCCAAAGCTCATCATTAGTCAATAGGACACCCTATGTCAAAAGAGTCACAAGGAAGAGATGAGTGAGTCAGGGTGCAGCATACTACCGAGAAAACACACAATTTTCCTCTAATTCTTTAATGCTTCCTCTAACTCCCTCCAACCTCCACCCAATATCATAATCCAAATTCTATCTTAGAAATCTTGGTAGACCAGAACATGTATATGGATACAGATAAGAACTCACAACACAGGGAATCCAGAACACATAGACCCGTCAGGGCGAAAAAGGGGAGAACTGAGAGTTAGGAGGGTAATAGAACTCAAGGTGGACCACCGTCCTAGAAGTAAAGCCCCCATCTATCAGGACCTTAAACAAAGGAAATTGCTCAAGAAAATGAGAAACCTAAGAACCACGGTGCAGGGAATACATAGGCTAAATGTAACAGGGAAGTGAAATGCTAGAGCTTCAATTCAAGGAATGTTAGCAACTACCAGAAGTGACAGAGAAACCAAAAGAACCTCTGGGAGAGATCGTGCATAGTGCTATCACCTTGAGGTCAGCTAAATGATACTCAGGTTGGCTAGCTAGTTCTAGAACACTGAGAGAACAAATCAGGCTGTTTAGCCACTGCAATTGTGTAATGTGCTCCAGAGAACGTGGGAAGGGATGCAGTTGAGTTATAATCCTCTCATTAATGCACAGAATCACAATTTGCTCATTTGAATAGTCACTTAAAATATTTCTGAGCTTTCAAAGTAATTGGTACATTGGTCGATTCTAAGATGTTACTGACACTGTTCATAATGTATTGGTACCAAAGAGAGAAAGAGAAATGTCAACAAAAGAATTGGGGTTTGAAAAGGAATAGGAGTTCAGCCGGTGGAATTTCTAGAAGGAAAACCAGTACATTTGTGTGAGAGTAAGGAAAATTGTCCTGAATTATCCCTCCCTGTTTTTGTTTGGTTTGGAAATGATTCTTTTTTTCTAGTCAAGTTCATGGACCAGAGTTATCAAAGTGAAGCACAAAAATGCTTAAAGAGTAATTCCTCTGAAGTCACCATTCCCAGGGGCCTAGAGTTTTTTTTCTTTTTCAATTTTTAACCATTTTAGTAGGACATAATTCAGACATCATACCATTCAATAGCGCAATCATATCAAGCAGTATTACACAATCTCCATTACAATCAGTTTCAACATATTTTCTTCCTCCTTGTCCTGCTTGCTATCACCTCCCCAATATTCCTCCACCTCTGGGGAGGAACACTCCAGGAACCCTTATTCCTGTAATGGTCTCTATCGATTCAGCATCCTGGGTTTTATATAGTGATAAACATAGAAAAATACAAAACAAAAATATCAAGTTCATTACCAACAGTAACAAAATTTAACAGATAAACCCTAATTAAAAAAAAGTTATTTAAACCAGATCAAGGTCAAAGTGTATCAAATGGAAGATCAAATGACAAGATTTTTAGCCATTCAAGTCAAACTTATCATTTTAATCTACTATAATAGTCTCTCTAATACTCTGTCTGATAGATAACCAAGTTATTCCCATCCATCAATTTTGTTAGAGAGAAATCACCAGATCTTATTCCATTTTTAGATCCAGCAAATGCATTTTGGAATTCCTCTGTCATCCACATCCTCTGCACATCAGATTTTTATCATTTAAACTCTGATACCATTCCCTATTTTGGATTTGGGTTATATAATTTACAATCCTTGAATCAGATTTTGGTGTGCTTATTCTATACGGGCTTATGTGAAGTCTCACTTAGATGGCTGCTAGTTTGTAAACACACCTTTAAGACCCGAGATGCTAGTCTTTCTCAGAGCCGAGCACCATCTAGAGTCTTCACCCCTCTTTGCTCTTGCACCCATATCTTCTGTGCTTTCTTCAAGAGGGTGCATATCGAGGAGGGCCATGTCCTAAGAGCTACTTGTTCTTAGATTGGAGCTAAGAATAATGGGGACCAAAAAAAAAATCCATTACTAAATCTATGTATTCTATCCGCCTGTGGTTCACCTTAGAGACATCTTTGTTATTTTATGGTAGAGAATCAGGGCCCTCAAATTTTATCCAACCTGCTCTCCCACCCACCTTCATTCATATTAAAAAGTCTCTCTTGCCTTCCTCTTGCTAGTTATGTCATGACAAAATCCTTGGGCCATATCCTTTTCTTTGGTCCTTAAATCTTGGAGTCTGAGGGTAGCTTTTTTCAACATGCTCAAATTTTCACTAGCTCTGTGTGGTACTTATGTGATCATTTTTCCATTTGAGGATGAAGAGTATAGGGGTGGAGTCTAGTGTGTTAATCAGATCCTAGTCAATGAGGCATGTGGGCATGGCCTTCTGAGAATACTGGGAAATCTTGTATTTCTTCCTTGGAAGCGGGAGAAAATTCTCTCTCTCTGCCACTCCCTAGGAGACATGGCAGCTGGCAAGACATATGGTCGTATGCTATTGCCCTGAGCTTGAGAAGCAACATGGACCTACCCTGATGTAATCAGACTTCTGAAGCTGAAGAAACAGCATAAAGACCCCGGTCAGTGCTGAGATGCATACAACACCACTGGATCCATAGAGTTTCTACCCACTAGCCTGTGATCATCCTGCATTCAGCATCATTGTATGTGTTACATGAGTCTTAAGAGGACTTTATAGATTGGTGCTGGACATGTGGCTTAGTAGAGGACTTATGGGTTTGGACTGGACTGGGTTGGAATTCTTTCTCAATGTTCAATTCCTCTTGTAATTAACACTCTTTGTAATACATATGCATGTTTCTGAATTAGTTTCTCTAACTCTACCCAGAATAACACACTGGTTTGCCCTTCAGTGCACACTCCTTGGGACTCCTGGACCTAATCTCTTTTACTTACTCAGATCACCTGTTTTGTCAACAAGTGCACTTTCTACAGGAGTGGCTGTAAAAAATGTAGAGTCAGAGAGTTCTTGACGGAATTATTGTAGCTTCTACCTTATGTAGGTTTCTTATTTGTACTTGGTCCCATACTACTAATTAATACCAAACATTTATTGATAATTTTTTATTTGCAAGGATAACTGGCAGGAAGAGATCCAAATGTGTGCCTATTAGAAGAAAGGTGAACCATGAATGCTCAAACCATAGAACAATATCATTGATATTGCACACAAGTAGATTTTGTTTAAGAAGATCCCTCAACAGTTGCAGCAGATTTTGGTGGGGCAGCGGCCTCCACAACTGAATGGATTCAAATGGACAATTGTGAAATCAAAGGGAAAATTAAGGAAACATCACAATAGGCATCAAAATGTTGATCTCTTCCATGCACACAGGAATGAGAGAGATGTGAGCGAAGTAATGTATTCTCCAACAGGTTAATATAACCTCAGAACATGCAAGCCAGTTCATACACATAAGTAAAAATAAGGTGATATCCTAAGGGCATACATGTGACAGAAAGGCACACACATAAGAAGATGGGTGGGTTCTACTGTTAAGATGGTGGCTTAATGTTGGCTGTCCCTGAGTGGGCTTATTCTATGGTGCCCCTGAACTCTTCTTAAGGGAACAATCTATGCTCCTTATCAGAAGGGATTAGAGCAGACCATAGGGTCTGATTTTTCTTTAAAACATCCTCTGTATTACAGAGCAGCCATGTGCTCAAAGGAAACATCACTAAGTAGCTGATCATGGAAGATATTGTAGGGAAGGTTTTGAGTCAGGAGAAGGTGACTGGGATTCATCTCCAACTCATGATTGTAAAGGCGTTCCTCCACCAGAATCTGCCCCCCAGAATCTTTAAATATGAGCATAGAGAATTTCTCCGCATACACACTTTCCCCAGTTTTGTTTCCCAAAGAAATTGATAGGGAATGGACAGAAGTTTGGGCCAGATTAAGAAGAGAGTGTGTAAAAAGGGTAACATTGCTGATTTCAGAAGGATCTCGGATCAAAGTAAAGAATCTCGGAAAGATGCTTACGTGTGTCTCATTAACTATGCAAAGACATTTGATTGTGTGGACCATAATAAACTGTAGGTAACCTCGAGAATAATGGGGATTCCAGATCATTTCATTGTGCTCATTCTGACATGGATGAAGGGGCAGTTGTATGAACAGAACAAGGAATACTGGCTAAAAAACAGATAAGCTCTGTGACAGGCTTATGGTCCCTCACCATATTGTTCAATCAATGTGTCGAGCAAATGATCAGAGAAGCTGGATTAGATGAAGCAGAGTGAGGCATCAGGATGGGAGGAAGCCTTATGAACAACCAGATGACACAGCCTTGCTTGCTGATTGTGAGGAGGAATTGAAGCACTTGTTGATAGAGATCAAGGATGGCAGCTTTCGGTGTGGATTACAAGTGAATGCAGGGAAGAGCAAAATCCTTACAAATGCAGCATGATCTGTGGGGAAAAGGTTGGAGTTGTGTAGGATTTTGTCTTGTTTGGATCCACGATCAATAAAGAGGTGTTTCATTAGGTAGGTCTGATGCACAGGACATCTTCAGAGTCTTAAAAAGCAAGGATGTTACTTTGAAGACTAAGGTATGCCTAACCCAAAGCCTAGTATTGCCCATTACATCATATGCATGTGAAAGATGGACATTTGATAAGGAAGACTGTCGAAGAATCAATGCACGTGAGCTGTGGTGCAGGAGAAGAATTTGAAAGTGCCGTGCACTGCTACAAGGATAAAAAAACCTGTATTGGAAGAGATAAGGCCAGAATGCTCCATAGGGGCAACGCTGGCAAGACTTCCTCTTACATACTTTGGACATATTGTCACAGAGACCAGTCCCTAGAGAAGGACATCAGGCTCAGTAAAGTGGGGTTGTGGTGAAATAAAGGAAGGCCCTGACCAGGGTGGTATGACACAGTGGCTATAACAATGGCTCAAGCCTAAGGGCAATTGTGGAGATTGTTCAGGACCAAGTGGTGTTTAATGGTATTGTAAACAGAGTCACAGTGATTTGGAACTGACTAGAGAACAACAACAATATGTAGAGAGTCTAGGAAACATCAACATGAGCTGAAGTAACTTCCAGAAACAGAGGGAACTGTATTCTTCCTCTGATGGAATAGCCTTCCTCTACCGTCCTGATCCCTTCACTTCCCTGCTTTCCTTCTGCATCCCCAGGAAAAGGACACATCTTAAAGTAATGTGTAGTCAGTTCTACTTGGACAGGCGTGGGGAAAAGGATAGAATCAGAGGGTTGGATAAGTGATAAATTGTGTAGGTAAATGAGATTCAGGTGTGACAGAGCAGACAGCAGTACTAAGACCACAGTGGCATACTGAAAAAAGTCACCCCAAATGTCTACGGTCAAGTCCATGGACACTGTGACTATGTAACCTTACATGGCAAAAATTAATTTGTATGTGAGATTTTATTCAAGATTTTGAAATAGATCATTTTGGAGCATTTAGGGAACTGACAGACAGCTGTTGATTCCAACTCATCATGAGCCCATAGATGAGAACTTTTCTGGTAGGAGCAGGGGTGGAGGTTGGGGGCTGGCTTTGTACTGCTGTGGTTTTCATGTGGTGAAATCCATTCCAGTCTTCTGACCTCCAGAACTGCAAGAGAAGAAATTTGAATAGTTTATAGCCATTAAGGGCATGGTTATTCATCATAAGGAAAATTCACCAAACTGAGTGTCAGACTCAGAGTGCCCCTATAGGAAAAGTGTAACTCTTTACTCAAGTAGAAAGCCCTGTCTTTCTCCACCATCTTTGTCATAGAAGCAACAGGAAATGTGTACAGAGACAGACAAACAGACAGAGGCAAAAGTGTGGTAGATGGTTGGACAGCCTGGAGATCACAGATGTAATTAATAGTTGGACAGCCAGAGAGTTGGATTTACCAAAATAGACAGACATACAGCAAGGAAAGCAAGAGAAAGGTCATCGTAAAGAAGACCAGAATGTCTGATGGACAGGAGTCAGGGAGTCAGGCAAGTAGGAGTAAGAAACAGGAAGATGAGCAGACATACAGGAGATGAGATAGAAAGACAGGGTGCAAGGCAGGAGGCTCTCTGGGGGAAATAGATGGGATGAGTCTGCCCTTTGTCTCACCACGGTTATTAGAGTTTCTTCAGGTGCAAGTGGATCCCATTTCTGGACCCCAGCACAATTTTTGGAAGAGGGTTAGGAACCCTGGTGGGATCTGGCGACAGCTCAAAGCGGAGCAGAGTCAGGGCCACGGCCACTTTCATCTCATTCATAGCAAACTGCTTGCCAATGCAGTTCCTGGACAGGGAGGGACATCCAAAAGGAAAAGGCATTAGGCTCAAATCTGAGCTGTGCTCTTCTTGGTGAAGCCCAGAACTCGGTCCTCTGCTATCAGACACCACCACCGCCCCCCACCTGTATCCCCAAGCCTTTGCCACACAACTCCCATGTTGTTTCATTCATTCATTCATTCATTCATTCTTTCTTTCTTTCTTTCTTTCTTTCTTTCTCTTTGTTTCTCTCTCTCTTGCTTTCATATAATCATTTATTATAAATTAGGTGACAGTACATTTCAGGTCATCACTTTTGGATTCTATAGTCCAAACCACTAATGAAACCCTCCAGTGGTCCATCTTCCCTACCTGCGTCCTCTCCACATGGGCTACCATTGTTACTTCACACAAGTCAGCATCCATCAAAGGCCCAATCCGTTACTCCATCCTCCTCCCCTGGCCTCCCTTGCTCTTGACAACTTCCAAAGTCTATTCCCTTTGGTACATGAGTAATTTTTTTAGTCTCTTTGTTACTGCTGTCATGTATTATTTTTCCTTTTGTGATTGGTTAATTTCACTCAGCATAATGTTCTCCAGGTCCGTCCATGTTATGAGGTGCTGGTTTTAAGTGATGCATAGTATTCTCCTGTGTGTATGTACCAGAGTTCCTTTATCCAACCTCCTATTGTGGGACATGTAAGTTGTTTTTATCTGCTTGCTATTTTGAACAGTGCTTCCATATGAAGGTAACATATGCAATAACAACAGGCAACATCTTGATCAATGGGGAGAAATCAGAAGCATTCTCTCTGTGAACAGGAACCAGATAAGGATGTCCCTTATCACCACTCATATTCAACATTGTGATGAAGCTTTTAGCCAAAGCCAGCAGACCACACAAAACATTAAAGGAATCCAGACTGGTCAATAAGTGAAGCTATCACTGTTTGCAGATGATACGAATTTTTATCAGGAAAACCCTAAAAAGTCAACAAAAATTATTGGTAACAATTGAGAGATTCAGCAAAGTGGCAGCATTCAAGATAAATATTTTAAAAAATCAATTGGATTCTTGTATAATAATAAAAATATTTCTGAAACAGAAAGATATATTATTTTTACTAGCCACACCAAAAATGAAATACTTAAGAATAAACCGAGCCCAAGGAACAAAAGGCTCGTACAAGGACAACTACAGAACATTCTTACAGGAAACAAGACAGAAATAGATCATTGGAAGAACATTCCTACACATGAAACAAGTCTCCAGTGATTTCCTGGAGGCTTATTTCCCTCTCAACCTAACTGAGGGATGAGAATAACCCAGTGAGCCCACAGAGAGTCTGGGAGAGAAGACTACTGTAGATTGAATTGATCAGTCTGACTTGAGGGTTAATCCCTTTTCACTTGATCTCCCTTCTGATACACTCTGAGCTTGATCTGTTTTTATGATATTTTCTGTGTTTTCTTTTCATATTGTTGTTTGTCTCTATAGTATTTTGTCTTTGTTGCTAGCTGTCTTTGTTACGTGTTCTTCTATGTTTTTCAATATGTGAAACGCAGGATAGGCGAATCTGTAGGTGCAAGAACTAGACCCAGGGTTCCTGGAGGGTACAGAGGAGGGGGTGGGGTAAGGGCAGGGGTAAAGGATACTGATGGCAAGGAGTTCAAGAAGGAAGAAAATGTTTGAAAACTGATTGTGGTAGTGATTGTACAACACTGTTTGATATGATTGACTAGTATGATGGTATGAGGAATGATATGCTGTCTGAATTAGCTTCTAATAAAATTCCTTGGGGGGGAATGAAATATTGAATATTCATGAATTTTGTTGTTGCTGTGAAGTACTGCCATCTAGATGGTTTCGACTCACAGAGATCCTTTGTACAGCAGGAAGAAACACTGCCTGGTCCTGAGCCATCCTTACAACTAGTCCCCTGTTGAGAACTTGGTTGCACTCAATCCACCTCATCATTTCGTCCTTTTTTTCCATTTCCCTTCTGTTTCACCAAGCATGATGTCCTTGTCCAGGGACTGGTCTCTCCTGGTAGCATTTCCAAAGTCCATGAGGCAAAATCTCATCATCCTCCTTTCTTAGGAGCATTCAGACTGTACTTCTTCCTAGCAATTTGTTAGTTCTTTCTGTGGTCCGTCCATGGTACTTTCTGTATTCTTTGCTAGCACCACAATTCAAATGCATAGATTCTTCTTTTGCCTTCAGAATTCAGTGTCCAACTTTCACATGCATATGAAGCGATTGAAAATGCGGTGGCTTGGGTTAGGTGCACCTTAGACTTCAAAGTAACTTCCTTGCTCTTCAACATTGTAAAGAGGTCCTATGCAGCAGATTTTCCCAATTAAATTTGTCATATGAGTTCTTACCTGTTGGTGCACAATGAGCATTGAGTGTGGACCCACCAAAATGAAATCCTTGACAACTTCAATATTTTCCCTGTTTTATAGGATGTTATAGCTATTGGTCCAGCTGTGACTGTTTGGGTTGTCTTTGCATTGAGTGGCATTCCATACTGAAGGCTGAAATCCTTGATCTTCATCAGCTAATGCTTCAAGTCCTTCCTTCTTTCAGCGAGCAAAGTTATTCTATGTGCATATCACAGGTTGTTAACAAACTTTCTTCCAAAATTGTGTACTTCTTCATGTAGTCAAATTTATCAAAATATTTGCTCACAGTACATATTTAATAAGTGTGATGAGAAGATACAAGTCTGATACACACCTTAACTGATTTTAAACCATGCAATATTACCTTGTTCTGTCTTAATGGTTGCCATGCATAGGTTTTGCATGAGTACAATGAAGTGTCCTGGAATTCCTACTGATCATCAATACTACCCATAATTTGTTAAGGTCCATATCAACAAACGTCTTTGTAAAGTCCACAAACAAGTAAACATTTTCTGGTATTCTTAGGTTTGAGCCATGATATATCATATCTACAATGATACCCCTTATTTTCTCTTCTGAATCTGGCTTAAATTTCTGGCAGCTGTTGAAGTACTGTTGAAAACGTTTTTTTATGATTTTCAGCAAATTTTACTTCCATGTGATATTTTTTATAATTTCTGCATTTTTGGATTCACCTTTATATTTTTTGGAATGGGTACAAATATAGATGTCTCCTTCGAGTTGGGAAGGACTCTTTCATATTCCTTTGCATAAGTGAATGGATGCCACCAGTGTATCATCAGCGTGTTGAAATATTTCAGTTGATATTCCATCAATTTCTCTAAACTTGTTTTTCACTAAAGCTTTCAGTGAAACTTGGACTTAGTTTTTCAATATTATCAGTGCTTGATCACATGCTACCTCTTGAAATGGTTGAATGTTGACTACTTCTTTTTGATGCAGTGACCCTGGATATTCCTTCCATCTTCTTTTGATTCTTCTGGCATAGTTCAATATTTTGCCCACAAAATCTTTTAATATTGCAACTTAAGGACTGAATTATTTCCTCAGTCTTTCAGCTTAAGATATACTGAGCAGGCCTGTCCTTTTTGGTTTCCTAACTCTAGGTCTTTGCACATTTCATTATATGCTTAGTCTTCTCAAATCGCCCTTTGAATTTTCCTGCTTAGCTTTTGCTTCATCATGACTTGTATTTATTTTTGTTACTCTACCATCAAGAGCAAGTTTCTGATATCTGCTTTGACCTTTCTTTATTGTCTTTTTAATGACCTTTTGCTTTCTTCGTCTATTATGTTCATTATGTCATCCCATAGTTAATTATGTCTACTGAGAGTAATATTAAATGTGCCAAATCTACACTTGAGATGATGCTCTGAATTTTCAAATGCGATATACTCAAAGTTGTATTTTGGCTCTTCTGAATTTCTTCAAGTTCAACTTGAACTTGCATATGAACAATTGATGGTCTGTTTCACAATGAGCAGCTGGTCATGCTTTGGCTGCTGATGTTGAGCTTCTCCATTGCTTCTTCTGACAGATGTATTTGATTTGATTTCTGTGTATTCCATCGGAAGATGTGCAACCGGTCTTTGGTTGTTGAAAAAGGTAGCAGTGAAGGGATTACTGGTCTTGAAAAATTCAAATTCTATCAAGCGATCTCCGGTTTTGTTAATCTAGGCCCTTTTCCCTAAGTACACTTCCTTCATCTATGAATTGGAAGGGACATGATGGCAGTGAGTTTGGTTTGATTCTTTACCCTTAGTTTCCAACGTTTACATTTTAATCACCAAAAATTATCACCATACCTTAATTGAATATTTTATCAACTTGAGACTAAAGAATTTGTTAGAGGCATAAAAAAGGATCTGATACCAATGGTTCAAGAAGAAAGACACTCTTGAAAATGATGATGGGAACATATGGACACATGTGCTTAGTGCAATAGATTTATGGATTGTTCTAAGAGGTGTAAGAGCCCCAGTGAAAGGATTTATAAAAAATTAAGTAAAATGGGAGGGGGGGGAGAGTCAAGATGGCACCCAGGTAAATGGCACATAATGAGAGCTACTTGGTGAACAGCAAGCTCGGTTTCCTGGAGAATGTGGGAGGATTCTGCTGAGTAAGGGGACCCACAAAACAACCCAAGTCCTTCCCCTGTCCACTAGGCAACCCTCCCAAACATCTTCCCCGCTTCAGAGTCCCTGGAGGTCTGAGACCTTATTCCTCAGACTTCCCGACTCAGCTGGGTGTGTTGCTCCTGCACACTGCCACCATAGTCACCACACACCGATTACCCACCCTGCCCTACAGCCTGCTCACCATGCAAAGACCTGGTCGGCTTCTTTGTTGAGGCTCACAAAACCATGGCAGGACCCACACACAGCAGTGTCCACTCACAGCACTCCGCTAGGGGAGCTACACCCTTCACCCACAGTTTCCTTCAATCCACGTGGCAGTGATCTTGCCACCAAGCTTGGGTTCTTCCTTCCATTCACCCAGGGCACATGGAACTGACCTGGAGACTACCTGCAGTATGTTAGGTAATGTGAGGCTTTCCCGCCCCCATGTTTCCAGAGACCCCTGCAAAGGCCACGACTGCAATGGTGGTTGCAGCCCACAACTGCGCCCTGCAGTGATGGCCCGTGGCTCAGCACTTTCCTAGCACCCCTGGCTATTAGGCAGCAGGGGAGAGTGCATCCTTGGTCCAAAGGACATACAGCCCCCATCAATAGCCTGGATATGGAGCCCTAGGGATAAGCGATCTGAGCCCTGAGGCTCCCATGGCAGGAACACTATCTCAGACCCCAGCTCAGCCAAAACCCAATAATTTCCCCCCTCAGCCTTATTGTTTCGCATGGAGCTGCTCCCCTCCTGCCACTCACATCATCTGCCTGTCCCCTGCTAGCATGGCGTTCCCCTCAGAAAGCAGTGCCAACTGCTCCACGAGTGCCAAGCACCTCCACCCTGTGGAGGATTTCCCCTGGAACCTTCACCAGCAGCAGTGGAGTTGTTCCTGCCTTCGATAAGGACTCTCTCCCATAGCAGGAAGGATTCCCCCTCCTTAGTCTACTATTAGGCACCTTTAAAAATTGAGAGATGCATTTTAAGTTTGCAAATCGTGGCCCAACAGCTCAGTTCAAAGCAGCCCAAGGGCATATATACAGGTTCCAGCCCCACTCCAGTCACTGAGATTCCTCACCACAATTATCCAATGAATTTCCTTAGAATCTTGTGTACATGGCAGTCCTATGTACTTCCATATTAGCCCACAGATGGCCCTCGAAAACAGTAACACAAAGAAAGAGCTCAGGGCCCATTGGTCTCCCAGAAACCTGACGCCCACCTCTACGAAGGTGTCCCAGCAGCAACAGCAGCATGCCTCATCACTGCCAATAAAAAACAAGAGAGAGAAAACACAACAGCAGAGCTTATGATGCTCATAGAAGAATCAGAGTGGATCTACCCAAAAAAAGAAATTTTCAGAAGGCTATTTGGAGTAATACAAGAGTTGAGGGAAGCAAAGCAGAGGAAGGACACAATGATCGAGGAGATGAAGTCCACAATAGAGGGGATGAAGACCACTCACCAAAGGGTAATAGATGTGCTAACAGATGATATAACAGAAGCTACATACAAGATCATGGATTTTTCAAATAGACTAGAGGAGGAAGGGACCCATATCAGTGATCTCAAAGAAAATCAGAATCAACAGAATTGACAGACTGCTGGCAAACCTAACCAAGGAAAGGAAGGAGCGAACATCAACCAGCAGGATGAAGGGTGAAACTAGAGAAATTACAACAAAGCCTTATGAGATTAAAAGGATAATCACAAAATACTATGAAAGACTGTATTCTGATGAAATAAAAAATGTGGAAGAAATGGACAAATACTTGGAAAAACAATTCCTCCCTAGATTATCCTAAATAGAGTTCAGGAACCTCAACAACTCAAAGCAGGAGATGAAATAGATATGGTCATCAGGAAGCTACCAACAAAAAAGCCTCATGGTTTCACAGGATAATTCTACCAAGCATTCAGCAAAGAGCTGACATTTATCCTCCACAAATTTCCTGAGCGTAGAAAAGGGCGACAAACTCCCAAACTCATTCTATGAAGCCTGTCTGATTTTGATACCCAAACAAGGCAAGCATCCCACAGGGATAGAGAGCTACAGACCAATATCTCTAATGAACATAGATGAAAAATCCTTAACAAGGTTTTGGCCAATAGAATACAAAAGTACATACATAAAACCAATCATTCACCATGATCAGGTTGGATTCATCCATGGATGCAGGGACGGTTCAACATCTGAAAATTCATTAATATTATGTACCACATTGATAAGAAGAAGTATAAGAACCACATAAGACCCATAGACAAAGAAAATGCATTTGCCAACATCCAACACCCATTCCTAATTAAAGATTCCTCATAAAGATAGGAATGGAAGGAAAGTTCCTCAAAATAATACAAGCTATCTTTGAAAAGCCAACAGACAACATCATAGTCAATAGAGAAAAGATGAAAACCATCTCACTGAAAGAGGGGACCAGACAAGGACGCCCCTTGTCCCCACTTTTATTCAATATCGTACAACAACCATAAGATACCATCTGCCAACCTGAGTTTAGCCCAAATCAGAAAATCAAAGAGCAACAAATTTTGGAGGGGATGTGGCACTCCACTGCAGGTGGTTGGGTAGATATGTTCAGCCCCTGTGGAAATCCATCTGGCGATACATATAGAAATGACAATCGATCCACCTTAGCACCCAACTATCCCTCTACTGGCCCTATACCCAGAAGAGCTAAGAAATAAAACGTGACCAGTATAATCTGTCCCCCAATGACTATTGCCATGCAGTTCAAAATCACAAAGAGTTGGAAACATCTAAATTTCCATTGATGGACATGTGGATTATTTAACTCTGGCACAGACCCATAATGAAGTACTATGCATCACTAAGAAGCACAGATAAAAAACATTTTTTTCATGAGAAGAGCTGGAGGAATGTATGCTAAGCAAGTTCAACCAATCACAAAAGAACAAGTATAAAATGAGTCCCTGCGGTAAATATAACCAGCACAGTAGGTATAGAAAAAGAGACACTCATCTCACAATATAAGGGTCGCGGCACAGGCCGTCAAGTGGAGGTCTACCAAATCGAAGGAGGTACATTTGAATCCAACACAAAGAAGGGGGGAGGGGTTAAGGAGAAAGGAGAAAATGGATGGAGGAGATACTGAGATGATGTCATGAGGAGAGCAGGGCACTAACCCACTAAGGGCGGGGGGGGTGTAGGTTGTGTCTCCACAGAATTGAGCGTGTGAATACAGATACTACCATGACACACCAAATCATGATGGCAATGTAACCACATGGAGGAATGCATGAAAACATTGGCCTACATGGCTGACCCCAAACAGAGCCCAAAAGAACCCTGTCTTAGAAGTATGTGTGACAGGGAACAACACTAAAACTTCATTTGGTGGAAAAGGGCCGACTTGCCATGCCCAGCAGGAAGCCAACAAGAAAGAAAAGGAGAAAGGGACAATCAGTCTACACCCCATATTGACACACCGAACCCAGAGGATGATGTCCCCGCATGGAGCTGCAAAAGCACAGAGAGGACTGTAGGTCTGACAACAATTCAAAACATGTTGTCCCCTTACTGGACAGTACTGATACAGAGGACAAAAATGGGGACACATGTCTGGGAGATTGTTTGGTCCGAATCCCTCACATCAGGGCAAACTAAGAAGGGAGCTTAATTGATCACTAACCGGAGTAAAGCCAAACCACTAAGGCCCTAAAGAGCCCCCAAAATAGACTTCAGGCTAGAACGGGCAGCTCCTGGTACTCCCCCAGGACCCTGGGGGAGAGAGTCATAAGGTCAGTGGACAGACCTGGAGCTATGTATGTTTTTTCTCTCTCTTTTTCCTTTCTTTTTTTCCCCCTCAGTGTGTTGTTTGTTATTGTTTGTTCTATGACATTGTTGGTTTGACTACTTATATAAGGCAGGTATGGCAATGCTCCAAGATGTGAATGCAACATGCTGGCATGGAGTAAGGAACCAGTGCAGAGGTCTGGGGGCCGGCCCTAAACCCAACTACTAAGTGGAAACCTGGCCCTCCCTCCAGAAGAATTTATTTCAAAGGATGTCATTGAATCTGCAGCTCTGGCAGAGGGACATATCTGATTGGAGCACAGGGGAGCAGATGAAAGGCGGAGATGGAGCAGGGGAACAGATGAAGGAGAGAATGGAGCACATCCTGCCCATCAGGCCTTGAGGATGATGTTCCCAATTACAGCAGCCGGTCCACAGAAAGGAACACATGGCTGGCCCCACTATGAGACATGATGCCCCTTAATGACCCATATCCCTACAGGCGACGATGCATGAGACACACTGTGGGAATTGCATCGATCTGATCCAGCCACACCAAGGCAAAACACTAAGGGGGTGCAACAGAACAGCAAGGGAATGCAGCGGCGATATTCCCAGGGAATGCTAAAGGTGGATTTTGGGCCAGTGCCTGGTGCCCCAACAGACTGGACTGGAAAACACTCCCAAAGGCCAACAAATAATTCTTGAACTAAGTACAATGTTCGCTTTCTTGTGTTTTGTTTTGTTTTTGTCATTTGTTTGTTGTAGTTGTTTTCTTGTATATAGTTGCTTGGTTTTGCTCTGTCTTGTTTTGTGTACGTTATTATCTCTGCAGGTCTGTCTAAATAAGATAGGCTGGATAAACAATCTGAAGGAGGAAACAATGGGACCGACAGTTCTTGGGGGACAAGGGAGAGGGGGTAGTGGGGGGAAAGGTAGTGTTGCTAACAAATCCAGGTATAAGGGAACAACAAGTGATCTAAGGCGGTAGTGGGGGGGTGTGGGAGGCCTTGTAGGGCATGATCAAGGATGATGTAACCAAGAGCAATTACTGGAACCCTGGTGGGAACTGAGCATGATAGTGGGACAGGAGGAAAGTGAAGGGAAATAGAGGAAAGAGCTGGAGGCAAAGGGTATTTACAGAGGTCTAGATAAAGACATGTACATGTGCAAATATATTTATATATGATGATGGGGAAATAGATTTATGTGCATATATTTATAAGTTTAGTATTAAGGTAGCAGAAGGACATTGGGTCTCCACTCAAGTATTCCCTCAATGCAAGATTGCTTTCTTCTATTATATTCACATTCTATGATGTTCACCTTCCCAACAAAACTGTTTAAGATAAGCCGATGAATAATCAAATGTGGTGAAGAAAGCTGATGGAGCCTGGTCATCAAAAGATATCGTGTCTGGGGTCTTAAAGGCTTGAAGGTAAACAAGCAGCCATCTAGCTCAGAAGCAACAAGGCCCACATGGACAAAGCACACCAGCCTGTGCAATCATGAGGTGTTGAAGGGATTAGGTATCAGGCATCATCAGAACAAAAAATCTTACCATAGTGAATGAGGGGGGCAGTGTGGAGTGGAGACCCAAGGCCCATTTGTAGGCCACTGGACATTGTAACAACAATGAAAATACAACTTTCCTCTAGTTTTTAAATGCTTCCTCCCCCCCCCTCACCCCCCACTCTCATGATCCCAATTCTATCTTGAAAGTCTGGCTAGACCAGAGGATGTACACTGGTACAGATAAGAAACACAGGGAATCCAGGGCAGATGATCCCTTCAGGACCAGTGTGAGGGTGGCAATGCTGGAAGGGTGGAGGAAGGGTGGGCTGGAAATGGGGAACCAATTACAGGGATCTACATGTGACCTCCTCCCTGGGGGATGGACAACAGAGAAGTGGGTGAAAGGAGATGTCAGACAGGGCAAGTTATGACAAAAAATAATTTATAAATTATCAAGAATTCATGAGGGAGTGGGTGAGGGGATGGGAGGGGGAAAATGAGCACCTGATGTCAGGGCCTTAGGTGGAGAGCAAATGTTTTGAGAGTGATAAGGTCAATGAATGTACAAATGTGCTTTACACAATTGATGTATGTATGGATTGAGGTAAGAGTTGTATGAGTCCCTAATAAAATTATGTTAAAAAATAAAGCAGGGTTGGGAAACAAGCTCTGGGAGAAAGCAATAGGGCCAATGGCCCTGGAGGGTCTTGGGGAGAGAAGGTGGCCATGCGAAGGGTGTGGTGAGCAAACAACACCATGGACAGGATAACAACTAGGGAATTACATCCAACAGCAAGGAAGTTATAGAGATCCTGTGGATTTTGGAGGAACAGCAATCTAGCTGAGAGGAAGTACTAAAAAGTGGACAAAGGGAGAACTTGTTGATGGGGCAGGAGGAAGGCAAAAGGAAACAGAGGAATGCTCTAGCAAGTAAATCTATAGATAGAGGTATAAGCAGAGGTGTGTATTTATGTAAATACATCAATCCATAAAAATAGAGGCATTGGTCTATGTACATATAGTTATAAGGCAATGCATTGAGGAAGCCGACAGACCGTGGGCCTCAGCTCATACCCTCTCAATACAAGAACACCTTGTTCTAACAAACTGGCATATGGTGATGCTCACTTGACACCCTCCCACACCCACTGCCCACCCGTACAATAACTGAAGACAAAATTGTTGCATAAGCAATTGTTGTGAAGAAGGCAGATGGCGCCCGGCTATTAAAAGATACAGCATCTGGGGTCTTAATGGCTTGAAGTTAAATAAGCGGCCATCCAGCAGGGAAGCAGCAAGCCCTCATGGAAGTGTGATCGTAAGGTGTCACCGGGATTGGGTAACAGGCATCAGAAGATTAATAACAAGGAATCAATGAACAAACAAAGAAAAACATATTGTTGAGAACAAGAGGGGTCAGAGCAGAGACCCAAAGTCCATCTGCAGACACTGGAACATCCCCCCACAGAGGGGTTGCAGGGAAGGGATGAGTCAACTAAGGTGCAGTAGAGTACCGATGGACCACACAATAGTCCTCTGGTTTCTTGATGCTTCCCAGTCCCCCACTTTTATGACCATAATGCTGCTTTTTACTCAAGAATGGATCAGAGCATGTACACAGGTATAGATAAGAGATAAAATTCAGGACACTCAGCATGCAGGGACAAGAATGGGAATAGTAATACCAAAAGGGTAGGGGGGGACGGAGAGAAGGGGAGGAAGGGGAACCAATGGTACTGATTGGCACATAATCACACACACCTCTCCAGGGGGAAGAACAACAGACACCATGAGGGATGGGAGACAGTGGACAGTGTGAGATGTGAAAATAATAATAATAACTTATAAATTATTAAGGGGCCATGATGAGGAGGATGGATAAAAAAAGAAAAGGTGATCCCAAGGACACAATAGAAAGTAAATATTAAGAAAAGAACGATGGGGACATATGTACTAATAGGCCTGATACAATTGATGTGTGGATTGTAATAAGAGCTGTAAGAGTCTCCAATCAAAGGATCTTTTAATTTAAAAATTAAGAAAAACAAAACAAAAAATATACTTAATAAATCAGCTAACTAGCATCAAGAGATATGAAAGAAAAAAAATTCTCCAGTTTTTCTTTACCATCAGAGATATAAAAATGTTTTTGTGTTTCTTTTAACCATAAAAATTTTTATGACCTCTACTATTAAATGAATATATGAGTAAAAAAAAGAAGTTGGTAGAATTCTTCCACATTAGGTTCAGTGGTTGGTTGTTGTATTCACATGAAACCCTTGTATGTATGTAGATATTATCCTATCACAGGGTATATTTCTTTGTGTATTCCATATCTATTTTGACAACTTCCACTTTACTTAGATTCATACTTTATACTTTTCAAGTATCTATTATTACTAAATATCCACAGCTGTTTCTTCTCATTCTGAGACATTCCCATCAAAAAATAAAGTCCTAAAAGCTTTACTTAATTTGATCATTTTGGTTGATTCTACTTTGAGAAGGCAGCTTTTTTAGTAATATTTTGAGTGCATTCTGAGCTGAAATAATCCATTTCTTGCAATATATCGGATAATATTTATCTGCTATTCATATATATCTAACAATGTTTTGCTTCTATTCATAAGTTTTTCAGCGGCTACCTATTCTGAAGTGGATGGCCTAGTACTATTTGTTGTCTCTAATTATTCTGAAAGTTCAGCTGACACCTGTTTACCTTGGATAATCTTGCTGGTAATTTAATGTAGTGTTGGAAATAGAGCAAAATCCCTTTCCAGGCTCCCAGCAACATTCAACCCATTAGAGTATGACAAACTGATAGACAAGGGGTGCTGAGCATGACTAGGATGAGAAGAATTCACCTTGAAAAATTGGGGGATTTGGAAAAACATTTTAAAAAGGAAAATCCCAAGACATTATATACTGGAGTACAGTACTAGGGTGAGAGAAACACGCATATAACTGAACTTTGAAAATTCACTCCGGTTGCATGTTGGCTACCATTGGGAAGGAACAGGGTGCAAAGTTTTGAACAGTGACACACACAAGGACCCTGTCCCACAAACACCAATACGCCCAGGAATAGCAGAGCCTGCCACCTGTGAACGAGGAATACCAATGCCACTGGAGGAGACACCCAAAGAGCCTTTCACCTTTCCAGGAAGCTTCCTCACCTTGATCCTCCTGAGAAGGGCAGAAAGGCATGACTATGATGAGTGGAGCCTGGTGCAAACCGGAAAGGGTCAAACACCTACAGAGAGAGCAGCAGAGACTGAGCAAATAGGGTCAAGGTCTTCCTTCCAATTCATAAGGGGTGGGACTTCCGGAGGTGGGAGGTTGAAGAGGTGTTGGTATTAGGAAATCATCCCATTCCAGTTTCCCCAGGACCTCATACCTCTGGATTGGACCACACTTTGGGATTGTGATGAAGGGCGTATATGTTCAGTGAAACTCTGATTCCTGTGGGGAAATTTAGAAAGAGACAAAGGACTGATATACCTAAGAGGGGTTGCCCTCCTATTTCAGCCAGTCCAATGGGTGTGGACACACAGAAGGACTGGGTGCCACAAACCAGGAGAAGCAAGAAAACAACGGAGGCTGATTGTTGGTACTCACTCACGTGTCAGATGGAAATTTACATTATCCAACTGTCCCTGCAAAGCCACCATTCATGGATAACCCACTCATTTTCCAGTGTTTTAAAGGAGGCACATTAGGGTGAGAGAGGTGTCTGACTTTTCTAGGACCATAAAGCTAGGGTGCAGCAGACCTGTAATTCAGAGAACTGAGAGGCAAGCCTGCAGATGGGTTCTGAACAAGCCCATGGCTTCTCATCTGGTCACCAGATGCTCTCTGCCATCACCCTGAGGAATCCTATGATCATGGACAGCACTTAACCACAACCCTGGATTTCCTGATCTCTCTCATTTGTCATGAAGCCTCATAAAGAAAGGACCACATCGACCTCTGTCCTTCTCTGGTTCTCTGTTCTGTCCTTCCACTTCTCAGGAAAGTAGGATTTAGAGCTAAAGAGGCCATTCTAAAGCAAAACTCTCCTTGTGGAGATGACTCAGCATGTTGAATAACCACCATATTAACCCCCATAGATATATCCATAATTCTTAGAATATTTGGATGATGTAAAGTTACACTAGTTCAGCTAACCAGAGGTTAGAGTACTTAGTCCACCCATAAGGAAAATTTGCCTGTAAGGGCCCACAAGCAAGTGATTTTAAAAATATTTTAAAAGAAATGTTTGGTGATTTACTTCTGAAAATCTAACAGTCTATTCCTGTGAAATTCAGTTCTATTTATCACACAGTGGATCATCATGGCTCAGGATAAACTTGGTGGAAACTGTTGTTTTTGGTTGATATAGTTGCTGCATGCTAGTGTGGTGAAGTTCATACCTTTGGGTAAGGAGCGTCCATCAGGAAAGGTAATGGGTTTGCTGAGAACTCGGCCAATACTGGGCACTGGAGGGTAGATTCGCAGGGCCTCCTTGATGCACATGGTGGTGTAGGGCATTTGGCTTAAATGATCCCTAGGGAGAAGAATCCTAGGCTGAAAAGTATTCACATTCTGGGTAGGCCAGTTGCTTCTCCTCTTACAGAGAGGAAGAGCTCTCTAATCTCTTGAGCACTCACCATGAGATGGAAGATCCATCCCCCAGGAGGTTCTGAACCTCCTCCCGGCAAGACTGCTGGTGCTTGGGGTGCGTGGCCAGGGCATAGAGGATCCACGAGATGCCACTGGCTGTGGTGTCATGGCCTTCAAACATGAACGTGTCCACTTCGGCACGGAGGTCCTGGTCGGACAGGCTGCTCCCGTCCTCCATCTGGGGAAGCCACGAGCCATGTGCAGGTTTACCCCGGACCCTGGAATGTTGGGGGCAAGCCTCAAGCCTCTCCCACACTCACTTTTGCACAGAGGAGAATGTCGAGGAAATCCAAGTTCTTCTTCCTTCTGACCTTTTCCAGTTCTCTCTCTTCCTGCAGATAAGCCTTCCTCTGCTTGATCACTTGGTCTGTTTCACGAATATGGCCATCGGTGTAAGGGAAGAACTTGGCACAGCAGCCAGACACCCACAGCAGTCTATCAGTCATCACCGACACTGAACTGGGAGCTGGTCTCACTGAGGTGAGCACAGGCGTAGTGTGCGGGATGGCTGGGGGTCAAAGGCGAAGCTCTAACAGCAGTGGGGTGTGAATCTGGACCTGTCTGCTAGCAAAGTCCATCAAATTCTGTTTGATGGTTTACTGGGAAGCCGTTTCATCAACCATTACCATGTATGGGGGTCATATGTGCATCTCTGACATGGACTATGCCACTTAATATATCACTGCTCACCCCCAACCAGAGAAATGTACCTCCCTACGGATGGACAGGTTCCCGAAGAAGTACTGATGGGTTTGACTACATCACAGGTGTCGGGTTAAGTTCTTTTTGTGACTTTGGTGAATAAAGAGACCACCTGGGAAAAGAAACCAGTACCTGTGTGTTTGTGGGCAACTTCACAGGCTCGGTGGTTTAAGCGGCCCTCGGGTGTCAATCTGTAGATCATGTCAGTCTGATGGAAGGCATTCCTCACACGTGAAAAAAATAGCTTGGACAGGACATCAACAGCCTTGATGTAGGGCTGAGTGCTCCTAAAAGAAGAGGATGCAGATGAGACTAAAGGGAAGAGAAATCTCTCACCCTGAGTCTGAGTGCAAATCTAGGTAAAGACAGTTGCAAGCTGCATGCATAACACCACAGAGCAGACTGTGTCTTCTGATCTTATAGCCCTTGTTGTCCCCCCAGCCCTTGTAAACTGGCACGAGCAATCAGGCTTTTGATTATGTAGCTGGATTTTAGGATAGAATCTTGCTTTGTTTGGAGGTGACCCTCCAAGATGCCCCACCTGTCCATCATGTAAGTTTCCAATCAGTTGTTATAAACCCGGATTTTGAGCTGAAGGTTTTGCTGACCTGTTCATCTGGGTGTTGCTCTGGTAGCTGAATGCACATTTCATGATGGTGTCCAGGGTCATCAAGGAGACATGTTCATAGAGTTCCACATGGGAGTCCTGAATGACAAGCTTCTCCCATTTTTCCTGGGCAGAAAGGGACATGGGTTTTACACAGAATCCCTCAAGAGGTCTTCCTAATCAAATTAGATTCTACTCTGTCTCTGGATGTCTTATTGGGAATTCCTCAACTTCACCAGCCGATGACATTGTCACAAAGTAAGACTGTAAAGCAAATATTGTAAACAAAGTCTGTTTACCCATTGATTTTAATTCGAACTTTTAATAATGTAAATCAGGATTCAAATTATTGAGTAATTTTCATTGGTTATTGGTTACCAACAGAAACAGAAACAAACTGTTTTCTGGTTTGTTTGTTTTGTAAATCATTATTGGGTCTCATACATCTCTTATGACAATCCATATATGCATGCACTCTGTCAAGCACATTTGTACATATGTTTCCATCATCCTTTGAAAAAACATTTTCTTGTGCCCTTGGTATCACGTCATTTCCCCCCTCCCCTCCACGCCCTACTTCATAAACCCTTGATAAATTATAATTTTTTGTATTTTATTTCTGGCCTTATGAATTAGGATAACCCTTTATTGTCCTGAGAGCTCATGTTCCAAATTTTCAGGTATCAAATATATGAATCCAAGATAAAGCCTAAAACATCAGACTGGGTTCCCTCATAGAAAAAACCCAGAAAATTCATGTTCTTTCAGCAATTTTATTTTTTGTACTGAGTCAAAAGTGGGTAACAAATCAGAGTCCTCCCATAGAGTGGGAGCGCTAAATTTGGAAAATATATAAACAGGGTCCATGTCCCTAAGGAGTGGTTCAAATTCATGTACAAGTCTGCACCTCAGATCAGATGAATGGCTAAAACACATGGAAGTGGGTGGCGAGGAGATGAGCTATGAACAAAGCATGGATCCAATAGAGTGGTAGATCCTCTGTCAAAGCACCTACAAACCCATGCTGTCAAGACAGTCTGGAGGCCTAGTGACAACTACTTTCGCAGTAGTGCTCTGAGAATACAATTTCTGTAACTGCCAGAGGAGGGTTCAGGAATTTTATCTATACGAATATGAGAACTGAACTTGTTTGGCCACACAGAAGTCAAGGTATTTGGTCACATGTGCAAACACGTGTAGAGTGCATGTATATGTATTTTGGATAAATGTATCTTGGTGTGTCTAAATATGTGTGTTTATGTGTGTAGGTTGGTCTGAATCCACATCTCACCATGAGTGTGAGCACATGTGTGCTAGAGTGTAAAATCACAACAGAGTGAGTAATAGTGCACATAATTGTCTGTGTGAATGAACAAATCTGGGACTTATAAGTGCATCTAAGAGGTTGACAATATGTATGAGGTTTACCCTCCAAGAAAAAAAAGGAGGGGTGGAATTGTGCTGGGCACAGCACAGCTTTCATTGTCTGAATTTTTCCCACTAGGCGAGCATCCAGCAACACATTCTCAGTTAGGGCATCCAGTGGCATCACCTGGGAATATTCCTTCTGGCCACAGTGAATTGTTTACTAGAGGCACTTCCACTCAAACCTCATTTTTTTGTGATGGCTGATTTAAAAGTACAGCATGTCACAGTGAAAGTTTGTTTCCTGCTGAAGAAAAATGTCAGAGAAACACATGTGATGTGGAACACAGCTTTGCAAGGACAGCGCTGTGGGAAACTCAAGTGCATGAGGGGTTTTCTAGTTCCAAAAAAGGTGAAATATTGATTGGTGACAAACTTCGTTCTGGATGTCCATTGGCGTCCTCAAAAAGATAAAATTTTCGACTTGTAGTGCACTTGGAGTTCTTTCCACCAGATGAGACTGTTAATAAAATTTTCTCTTTAGAGGTTCTATAAAGATTGCATAACTGTGAGACAAAAAAGGCCTGATTTGTGGCAGATGGTGGACTGACTGGTTTTGCCACCAGGACAAAGCACACACTCACACAACTATCTTAGTGGGCCGGTTTTGGCAAAAGAAAAAGAGCATGCCTCTCTTTCCCCAGTATCTTATTCACCTAACAACCTCTGTGAGACTTCTTTTTGTTTCCATGAATGAAAAGGAACAAGACAGGACAGTGATTTGACAATGTAGAAAAGGTGAAGGAAAAAACAGGGGTAGTGCCAACCATCCAAACAAATGAATTTGAAAAATGTTTCCAAAAATGGAATTGCACATTTAACAAATGTATTCGGTGTAATGGAGAAAACGCTGAAGACGATAAAGTTGTTATATAACAAAATTTAGATACATTGTTTTGAAAAAATATTCTGTTGTTTAATATTTTGGGGTGGTAGGAGGTACTCCCTCAAATATTAAAAGGGTAATATTCATGTTTGTCGGTCTGAGTGTCTTTCTGTGTTTTATGGATGTCCTGGGACAGTGTGTTTAAGAGCAGACTGTGAGAAGGTGTGTTGTGAGTGCATGCAGGGGTCTGTGAGGGAGAGTGAGAGTGTGTATGTAGGTATGAGAGAGAAAGAGAGAGAGAGAGAGGGAGACCTACTCACCAGCATCACTTGGACAGAGTCGGCCATGAGCTGCACGTAGGGCTTTAAGGTGTCATAGTGGAAGGCTGGAGTCAGCATCCGTCGGTGCTGGAACCATGTCGGTCCATTCAGCAGGACCAGACCTTCCCCTGAGGGAGTGAAACAGCTGAAGACATCATTTGCACAATTTTACAAAATCACATTTTAGGAATGCTGATTTTTCTATTTAACTGGTACATGGGATGTGATTATGATAGCCATGACATGCATCTTGTAAATGTTGGTCCAAGAGACAGATATTAACATTTTGAGTAAACTGAGAACAAATGTGGAAGGAGCAGAATTATTAGAGAATTCCAGTCACCAAGATGATATGGTTAGGATCTTTGAAAAGTGGAGATTCGAGGCTGCATTCACATGCAGGGTGGTGATAGTGGTGATTGGACATCTGCTGTTCTTTATGAGCCAAAGAGAAGACTTGTGACAAAGTTACCTGAGGAGTGGAATGTAGTCATTGTTTATACATACCAATCCAGGGGCTCAGGAACCTGTAGGATCCCATTGCCTTTGGATCTGAATGGAAAGGAAGGTCATTAGAATGTGAGTGAAAGGGAGGCAGACTCACTGTACCTCTATCAGAAACTCATAGGATTATGGCAGAGAATGGGATAAAAATATACCTCATGTCTTAAATGCCAACCAGTAAAAAATGCTAGCAGCTTTGCCACCTTACATCCCACAACAGGCCCACTCCGGTGTGGATGCACAATTTTTCTTTCTTTCATGGGACAGAGTACATCACAGAGCATATCAGTTTGGTGGAAAGAAGGAAGAAAAGAAGAGAGAGAAGGAAGCCCAAAGGGAGGTATTTGGGTAAAAGAAAAATGAAGAGAGAGAGAACAGAAAATAACAGAACCGAATGGAATGGGATGGGATGGAAGGAGGGAAGGAAGGAAACGAGAAAGAATGGCGGGAAGGAAATGGCAGGAATGCAATTCAGGGAAGGAAATGAGAGGAAGAATGAGGGGAAGAAATGTAATAGAAGAAGGAAGGAAGGATCATCAACCCCATACAGTTGTGTTAAATATCCAACACTATGATATTAATATTGGGGTTTAATATGGGAAATGTTATTTACATGTATAGAGTTAATCCGAGATCATTTAATGTTATTTTTTTTAAAGGAAGTAGCTTTGCCAGGGGGTTGTGAATTTTGCCTTACCTGATCTTCCCAGAATCACCCTAAGGTAATCAGGATCATAGACCTGTAAGAAGACCTCGCTCCCCCACATCCAGCGAGGAAAGGCAGATGGGAATTTATCTACCCATTTCAGAATCTGTTCCAGCTCTTGATCTGCTTGAAACTGTAATCAAGGGAAAGACAAACCAAAGAAAACCTTGTTTTTGAAATAGTATTGGAAGTGTGGAAGAAGGGTAGGCAAGGGGATAGTAGTTCATTACCTGTCTACAGAGATTAGTGGGGTAGAGCACTTTCTGATGGTCTGGTCTTTGACCTAGACTTTTGTTGTGGATCTAAGACTTGCCCTAATGCTGCATCTGTGCCCTTTTTGCTGAGCTTTCGAACCTCACTCTGAACTGCTTCCAGAAACTTACATTTGAAAGGCAGGTAATAAATATTCAGGAAGAGACTCTACAGTATGCAAACCCTTTTCACATTATTGAGCATTATGCGTTGCTCAATCTGTGTTCAGGTAAGGATTATTACTTTATCCTATTTTACAGAGGAAGGAGGAAACAAAGCTTAATGATACGCCCAGATGATATGAGTTTAAACTCAATCCTATTCACCCCAACATGTCCTTTCCCTGGATTCCCTCAGCCCTTTGGTTTGATCATAGTACATCATATTCATTCCAGTGTGGCCATTTTAGTTGTTGGTCACTTGTTGGCAAACTCAGTTTGGATACTGGTTATCACTGTTTTATTAGAGCCCAGCATCGGAATGATGATGCTAATAAAAAATATTGAAAGTACCATGAACCGTCAAAAGAACAATTACTTCTGTCTTGGAAGAAATACAGCCTGGATGCTCCATAGAGAACTAAGGACAGTGAAATCTGCTACATGATGTCCTATTCAGGTCACGCAGGAGGGCAGAGAAAAGGTGGAAGGCTCCTGAAAGATCGATGTTACACAATGGCTGCCAACAATGGGCTCAACCATCAGCACAATATCAGGATGGCACAGGCCTGGCCAGTTTCATTCTGTTGGACACGGGGTGGCTGTTCATCAGACCTGGCTCAAGCACAGCTAACACCAAAAATGCAGACTAGAGGTCACAGGAAATACCGTTTTCATAGAGGAAATTGACAGGGAGAGGGGAATGTGTGTAGGAGTCTTTTTTTTTTTTTGACTTTGTGCCAAAATTTTATAGCAAATATTACATTTAACAGTAACATTATAGGTGAACATCCTTTTTAAAAAAATCTTTATATTGGGGCTCATAAGGCTCTTATCACAATGTGTACATACATCAATTGAGCAAAGCACCCTTATACATTCGTTGCACTCGTCACTCTCATAATTCACCTTCCACTTGGGTTCCTGGAATCAGCTCGGTTTCCCTTTTTTCCCCCCATCCCCCTCCCTCCCCGATCCCACCCCTGGTCCCTTGATAGTTTATAAATAATTATTATATCTTATCTTACACTCCCCGGGGTCTCCCCTCACCCCCCTCCCCATTGTCCATCTCCCAGAGAGATTACACATAGATCTCCGAGATCGGTTCTCCCTTTCTACACGCCCTTCCCTCCAGGTGTCGCCAATCCCACCGCTGGTGTTGAGGGGTTCGTCTGTTCTAGATTCTCTGTGCCTCCAGATCCCCACTGCACCGCTGTACATCCTCTGGTATAACCAGGTCCGCAAGGCAAGGTAGAATTGGGGTCATGATGATTGGGAGGGGAGGAAGCGTTCAGGAACTAGAGGAAGATTTTGAGTTTCATTGTTGCTACACTGAACCCTGAGTGGCTCATCTCCTCCTCACTACCCCTCTGGAAGGGGTGTCCAGCTGTCTACAGGTGGGCATTGGGTCCCCATCATGCACTCCCCCTCTTTCACGGTGACGTGATTCTCACCACCACCCCACCTTTGTTGTTGGAGACCTGGTCTCCTCTGTCCTTCATGGTCACCTATGTTGGTGTGCTGCTTCCGTGTGGGCTCGGTTGCTTCTGGGCTAGATGGCCGCTTGTTTGCTTTCAAGCCTTTAAGTCCCCAGACGCTATATCTCTCAGTATCCGGGCACCATCAGCCTTCTTCACCACACTTGCTTATGCACACTTTCGTCTTTAGCAATTAGGTTAGCAAGGTGATCACACAATGATTGTTTTTGTTCCTTTGTATCTGCTACATGGTCCATTCAACACCTTGTATTCGCTTAGGCCGTGTGCTTCTTCTCTGTGGGCTTTGTTGCTTCTGAGCTAGATGGCCGCTTATTTGCCTTCAAGCTTTTAAGACCCCAGATGCTATATCTTTTTGATAGACGGGCACCATCAGCTTTCTTCACCACATTTGCTTACACACGTCTGTCTTCAGTGATCATGTCGGAAAGATGGGTATCCTGCAATGGCAGTTTAGCAGGGCGAGGTGCTATTGTATTGGGGGATTATGCATGAGGAGGCCCAATGTCCATCCGCTACCCTACAACTGAACCTATAAATATATGCATATAAATCTATTGCCCCCATAATCATAAATATATTTACATATGTACATGTCTGTATTTAGGCTTCTCTGTATGCACTTTGCCTCCTACTCCTTTCCTCTATTTCCTTTCGCTTTCCTCCCGACCCATTACCATGTTTTGCCTTCATTCTGGATTCAGTAGTTCCTCTCAGTTACCTTGCTCTTGGTCACTCCCTTCCAGTCCTCCCCTCCCCTCGCTCCTCTGCTTTTGAACCACTCGCTTTTCCCTTGTCCCTGTGTTGGGCGACACCTCCTCCCTTTCCCTACCTCGCATGCTCTCATGTCCCTCCAGGACCGTTGGTCCTGTTGTTTTCTTCTCTCATTATTTGTCCAGCCTATCTTGTCTAGGCGGACCTGCTGACATAGTAATATGTGCATACAAATGGATATGACTTTGACTGTGCCCAAGTGGCCCATAAGAACATGGCTTTGACAGAAGCAACATCTACATGCTGATAAGCAGAAAAGCCACTAACATACAAAATTTACAAGGTAAAAAACAAACAAATTTAAAAAAGACTAAACAAAAAGATAACAAATATTAAAAGAAAAATTGCTAGTAGTTCAAGGTCAGTTCGTTGGCCTTTAGGAGTGTTTTCTAGGTGTAACTTGTGAGGCGCCACGTCCTTGCCCGGAAGACCATCCTTTATACTCCCTCGGGATCCCTTTGCTCTGCTTCCTCCACTGCTCCATTGCACGCCCCCAGTGTTTGCCTCAGTGTGGCGGGGTCAGCTCAGTCGCCCATCCCCCATTGTGTCTCAGGTGCTGTCCCGTGTAGGGCCATGTGTTGGTGCAGGATGTCGCATCTCGTAGTGTGGTCAGCTGAATGGTCCTCTCTGTATAATGGGCTCTTTGAGCTGGTCTATCGATCTTGGGCTTGGTGGACTCAGGTGTATTCCACTACGTCCTTTCTCCTTCTTTTGTTTCAGCTTCCTTCTGGATGTGGTGTGGTAGGTCAGTTCCTTTCCCACTCCAGACGATCTATTTTTGTTTTCTGTGGTATTCCCTTCTAGTGTGGGGGTCGGCCTAATTCTGGTTTGGGCCGGCTTGTCGTCCAGCCTCTTTGTGTAATCCTCTGTACTTTGCGTTGCCCTCCTTGTTTGGTGTGTCATGTTGGGGTCCGTATGCATGTTCCAGATCTGTGGGGACACAACCGATACTCTCCGCCGGGTGGGTTAGTACCCTGCCCCCCCCCATACCATCCATTCAGATTCTCCCCCTCCCGGTTCTCCCTCTCCCTACCCCACTACTCCTTCTTTATGCTGGGCTCTCATGTACCTCCCTAGGTGTGGCCTGCCCTCCCTCCAACTATCTATGCTTCCTCCCGTTTATTGTGGGATGGATGTTTATTCTTCTATTTCTGTCATGCTGATTGTACTTACCTCAGGGGACTCATGTTGTACCTGTCCCTTTGGGTCTGGCTTACCTCGCTTAACATAATTCCTTCCAGCTCTTCCCATGAAATAACGTGTTTCATGTGCTCATCGGTGCTTTTCAGTGCTGCATAATACTCCATTGTGTGTATGTGCCAAAGTTTGCTAATCCACTCGTCTATCGATGGAAACTTAGGCTGTTTCCAAGTCTTTGCTATTGTGAATTGTGCCGCAATAAACATTGGAGCACATATGACTGGTCGTGTTTTATTTGCTGCTTCAACCGGGTATATGCCCAGTAGAGGGATGGCTGGGTCATAAGGTAGATCAATTTCCATTTTCTTTAGGTATCGCCAGATTGCTTTCCACAGTGTCTGTACAAATCTGCACGACCACCAGCAGTGGAGGAGGGTTCCTACTTCACCACAGCCCCTCCAACACTTGTTGCTCTCTGGTTTACTGATCTGGGCTAGCCTCAGGGGTGTTAGGTGGTATTTCATGGTTGTTTTGATTTGCATTTCTCTTATGGCAAGGGACTTCGAGCACTTTCTCATATGTTTATTGGCCATATTGATCTCCTCTCCAGTGAAAGTTCTTCTCATTTCTTTTGCCCACTTCCTTAGGGGGTTAACTGTTTTCCTCTTTTTGCAGGTCACGATGGTGTTGTAGATTTTAGCAATGAGCCCTTTGTCTGATGTGTCATTACTAAAAATCTTCTCCCAGTCTGTGGGTTGCCTTGTCACCCTCTTGGCAAAGTCTTTCGAGGTGCACAGGTGTTTTATTCTTATTAGATCCCATTTGTCGATTTCCAGATCACCTGTGTGTGTCCCCTTCCCTGTTGCAGTGAGCCTAGGTGCTCCCTGGGCTAGTGCTCTGAGATTAGTCCCGATTCCCTCCTTAATGGTTCTGATGGTTTGGGGTTTGACTTCTAGATCTGTGATCCACCTTGAGTGTATTCTTGTGCATGGGGTGAGGTAGACGTCTTGTTTCAACTTTCTACATGTGGATATCCATTGTTTCCAGCACCACTTATTAAAGAGGGCATCTGCTTCCCACTTGACGTTCTTGGGACCCTTGTCGAAGATCAGTTGTCTATATGCTGATGATTTTACTCCTGGGCTTTCTATTCTTTTCCACTGGTCTGAGTGTCTATCATTGTGCCAGTACCATGCTGTTTTGACCACTGTAGCTGTGTAGTAGGCATTAAAATCAGGTAGGGCGAGTCCTCCAATTGTGTCCTTCTTCTTGAGGAGTTCTCTGCTAATTCTGGGTTTCTTCCCTCTCCATATGAAGTTGGTGGTCAGTTTTTCCAATTCTTTGAAGTAGGTTGATGGTAATTGGATTGGTATAGCATTGAACTTGTAGAGTGCTTTAGGAAGAACTGTCATCTTTACTATGTTCAGCCTACCTAACCATGAGCAGGGGAGGGTCATCCATTTGTGAAGGTCACTTTTGGTTTCCTGTAATAGGGTTTTATAATTATGCTTATAAAGGTCTTTAGTATTTTTTGTTAAATATATTCCTAGGTATTTCAGTTTGTTCTTGGCGACTGTGAAGGGTACTTCCCTCTTAATCGCCTCTTCCATGGCCCTGTCCGATGTGTATAGAAACCCTACCGACTTCTGTTTATTGATCTTGTATCCTGCTACTCTTCCGTATTCCTCTATTGCTGTAAGTATTCCAACTGTGGAGTTTTGGGGGTCTTCAATGTATAGGATCATGTCATCTGCAAATAACGATAGTTTCACTTCCTCCTCTCCCTACTGGATCCCTTTGATGTCCTTCCGCTGTCTTATGTTGTTAGCCAGAACCTCCAAAACGATATTGAATAGAAGAGGGGACAGGGGGCATCCTTGTCTTGTACCCTTTTTCAGTGGGATTGTTCTTGTTTTTTCTCCATTGACTATGATGTTGGCTGTTGGTCTTTCATAGATAGCTTGTATGAGCTTCAGGAACTTACCTTCCAATCCTATCTTCATGAGTGTTTTGATTAGGAATCGGTGCTGGATATTGTCAAATGCTTTTTCTGCATCTATGGATATTATCATATGGTTTTATCCTTTTTCTTCTCGATGTGGTGTATGATATTGATGGATTTTCAGATGTTAAACCATCCCTGCATCGCTAGGATGAATCCTACTTGGTCATGGTGGATGATATGTTTGATGTTCCTTTGTATTCTATTGGCCAATGTTTTGTTAAGGATTTTTGCATCTATGTTCATTAGAGATATTGGTCTATAATTCTCTACACCTGTGGGGTCTTTTCCCTGTTTGGGTATCAAAGTAATGCTGGCTTCGTAAAATTAGTTTGGGAGCTTGCCATTCTTTTCTATGTTTTGGAATACTTTGTGGAGGATCGGTGTCAGCTCTTCCCTGAATGTTTGGTAAAATTCTACTGTGTAGCCATCTGGCCCTGGGGCCTTTTTCCTTGGTAGGTTTTTGATGATACTCTCTATTTCTTCCTTCGCTATGGGTTTGTTGAGGTTCTTGATCTCTGTCTCAGATAATCTAGGGATAGATTGTTTTTCTAAATATTTATCCATGTCTTCCAGGTTTGTGAAATCATTAGAATACAAACCTTCATAGTACTTTGTGATTATCCTTTTTATCTCATTGGGGTCTGTTGTTATTGCCCCTGATTCATCCCTCATCCTGGCTATTGATGTTTGCTCCTTTCTATCTTCTCTTCCTGGCTATTGATGTTTGCTCCTTTCCATCTTTGGTAAGCTTTGCCAGGGGAGTGTCAATTTTATTAATTTTTTCATAAAACCAGCTTCTAGTTGTGTTAATCCTTTGCATTGTTCTTTTGTCTTCCCACTGGTTTAACTCCGCCCTGATTTTTATTATTTCTTTTCTCTTGCTATTGGAGGGGTAGTTCTGTTGACTCTGTTCTAGTTGTTGGAGGTTTTGTGTTAACATATCTGTCATATACCTTTCTTCTTTTTTCATATATGCATTCAGTGATATCAAGCTACCTCTGATAACTGCCTTTGCAGTGTCCCATAAGTTTTGATATGTTGTATGCTCGTTCTCATTAGTTTCTAGAAACTTCCTGATATCCGCCCTGATCTGGACCTTAACCCATTCATGTCGCAGGAGGTCGTTGTTTATTCTCCAATTGGTGGCCCTTGCTTTTCTGGGTGCCCTCCTATTAATCTCCAGCTTTATGGCATGGTGGTCTGAGAAAGACGTCTGGATAATATCTATGTGTTTGAATTTACTCAGGCTGGCCTTGTGTCCCAGCATGTGATGTATTCTTGAGAAAGATCCGTGTGGATTGGAGAAGAATGTGAAACCTTTTGCTTTTGGATGAAAGGCTCTATAGATGTCTATCAGGCCCTGTTGCCTAATTACATTGTTTAGCTCTCTGGCCTCTTTGCTGAGCTTCTTTCCCTGTGACCTGTCTTTCTCTGATAGTGGAGTGTTGAAGTCCCCCACTATTATTGTTGTTTCTGTGATTTCTTCTGTCATTTTTTTAATAGTTTGTTTGACGAAATTTGCTGCGCCATTATTAGGTGCGTAAATATTCAGTATGCTAAGTGCTTCCTGGTTTACCGAGCCTTTGAGCATTATGTAGTGTCCCTCTTTGTCTCTTTTTATGTTTTGGATCTTGATATCCATTTTGTCGGAGATTAAGATAGCCACTCCTGCCTTCTTGGAGTTACCATTTGCTTGGTAAACTTTCTGCCAGCACTTTATTCTCAGCGTATGCTTGTCTGCTCGCTTAAGGTGTGTCTCTTGCAGGCAGCAGATTGATGGGTTATGTTTTCTAATCCAGTCCTCCAGCCTCTTTCTTTTAATGTGTGAATTGAGCCCATTTGTATTCAGAGTGATTATTACTATCTCTGGCTTCATGGTTGCCATATTCTGTTTTGTGTTTTGGGTCTTTGCCTATCTTCCTTCATATCAGTGTACTGCGTTTGAGTGGAGGGTTTCTATCCTGTCCTCTTTTCCATCTGAGACCCTGTTGTCCTGGTACGTGTTGCTGTCATGTTGGCTTCTAGATGGAGATGGGCTATATGGTGGTCTACTGATGGTTCTAGTTGGAGCTTGATCTTCTGGCCATAGTGAGTCAGCCAGTATATTCTGCAGGGTCGGGTGACTTGCGGTATATTTTTTGAGTTCTTCCTTGTCCTGGAAGACCCTTATCTTACCCTCTATCTTAATGGATAACTTGGCAGGGTATAGGATTCTGGGGGGGGGGCATTTTTATCTTTCAGTTTTTGGAAGTTGTTGCTCCATTCTCTCCTCCTCTTCATGGTTTCTGCTGATAAATTTGAGCATATTCTTACCTGCGCACCTTTGTATGTGACTGTCTTCCTTTCTCTTGATGCTCGTAAAATTTTCTCTTTTTCCTCTAAGTTGGATAATTTTACAATTCTATGTCTTGGCGTGTTCTTCTTGGTGTTTAACTTAGCCGGCGTCCTCTCTGCTTCCTGTATGAGAGTCGGATTCTCCTTTGTTAGGTTGGGAAAATTTTCTTCCAGAAATTCCTTTGCTATCTTGGCAGTCGATTTGTGTGTTATGTTGTGTTCCAGTAGACCGATTATTCGAATATAATTCCTTTTCATAGCATCTGTCATTGATCTCAGGCTGTCTTCTGTTTCTTTACTTTTCCTATCTGATTGTTTTTCTCGCTTGCTTCGTTTGGTTTGAGCATCCTCGAGTTCATTGATACGGTTCTCAGCCTCCTCAAGCCTAAATGTAGCTTCTGTGACCTTTTGTGTTGCCTCTGCTACCTCCTCTGTTAGTTTCTGCAGTTCCTTTTGGTGGGGAGAATTCATCCCCTCTATTGTGGACTTCATCCCCTCTATTGTGCATTTCATCCCCTCTATCGTTGCATCCTTATTTTGGTTTGCTTCTCTTAGCTCCTGTACTACTGCAAGCAGAGTTCTGAATATTTCCTTTTGTGGCTGATCTATATCTGTTTCTTCTATGAGTGACGTTAGGTCTGTTAAAGTGCCTCGTTTCTCTGATTTTTTTGTTGGGAGTGATGTGGTCTGTTGATTTTTCCTTGATCCTTTCATAGGCCCCATGCTTCTGGGAGACAGGAGTAACCTTATCTATGTTGTTGTTAAGGATTCTTTCAGGCGATTGCCTATGACCTACTGTAAGGGTGGGTCAGACTGCTGTGTAGACCGAGTTCCCTGTCGGGTTGGTGACCCGCAGTGCCGAGATGTTTCAGCAGCTGGAGTGGGGGCTGGGGCCTCAGTGAGTGCCCTCAGGCTGCTTTGACCAGGTGTGACAGGGTACCCTTAGCAGCCCCCTTTATGAGGAGGGGGGTTAGTAATAAAAAGGATTTAAAAGGTTAATGATATAAAAATAGTTTTTAACATAATATTGGGCAGAGGAAGAAAAAATTGGAGGGAGAGGGAAGAGAATCTTTAATAGAAGAGGGACAAGCTGTGATACTAGTAGAGGTGGAAGGAGAAGAAAAGAGAGAGAGAGGGAGAATCTATAGAAAAGGGGCAGAAGAGAAGTACAAGCATTCATGAAAAAGTAGGAAGGAAGGGGGGACAGAATACAGCACAGAAAGTAAACGAAAGGGAAGAAGGAATAAAAAACAAAACAAACAAAAAACACAAAAAAGGAAAAAACCAACAAAAAACACACACAGAAAAAAACCTATGCTAGATGGAGGATGTGTAGATGTGAATGTCTGAAAATGACCCCCTTTCCCTCTAAGCGCTGGTGATGCCTAATAGAGCGCAGAGGTGGCTGAGTTCGTATTGTCCCATGATGTGGTGCTGATCTATGTGTTGTTGGGAATGCTCTTCAGCTCACCAAGTCCTCCCAGGTTCGGCCGCTCCCCACTGGCGGTCCTCGTGTTCTAGCTGGGAAGTGCTAGGGCAGCTAAGGGTACTGTGTGGAGGCTCAGGCCACCGTGCCGTCTCCTGGGGTGGCTGGGGCGGGCTGTAGCAGGCTTATGGCTGGCACTGGGGACCCCACAGGGCCCCCAGGTGGTGAGAGCTGGCTGGAGCTCACCGACGGCTCCTCAGGGACTGCAAAGCCAAGTCCCAGGCTCCGCTGCAGGTGGAATGTTTGATCTGCCTGGGCTGTGAGCGGGCGCAGGGAGGCCCCTCGGACAGCTGTGCAGACAGCAGCGCGACACTGCAGGGGACAATGGTGCTCACCATCCGCCCCGCTCTGAGCCCAGAACCGCAAGGACAGTAGCCGCTTGGCGTGAAACCGCAGGGGGCTATAGTGCCAGTCCTCCGCTCAGGCTCAGAGCCGCAGCCGCCGGAGTCCCCGCAGCACCCTGGGGAGGGCACCTACTGTTGTGCCTGGCCCCGAGAGGGGCCCTCGGCGGGCAGATTCAGCAGCGCGGGCCGCTCCGCGGAAGCGCAGGGTCCGGGACAGGCACGGCTTGGCCCAGGCTCCCGTCGGCGGGAAGTGCTCAGCACAGGGTCCCAGCCGGGAGTGGAGCTGGCGCTAGGCTGCCGGGGGTGGGCGGGGGTGGATGGCGGGCGCACGGAGGGCAGGTGAAGAGGTCCGCGGCAGCGGTGCGGGTGGATGGTCCCCCGTGGGGGTCGCCAGACAACCCGCAGGTCCGCTCCCCGGAGCTTGGAAGAATGGAGGGAGGGACGCGGGCCCGAGAGCAGATCGCTGCCCTGAGGGGAGAGGGGAATCATGGGAGAGGAAAGCTTCTCACCCAGTGGGGATCTGCGAGTGGGCCGCTGGAGTAGAGGAGCGCGTGACCTGCTGCGCCAGTCTAGGCAAGCGACTCTGGGCTGGGCTCCAGTTTGGGGATGGAGCCTAGGCCAGTCACCAGTAAGCTCGTGGCAGCTTAGTGACCAGAGATGTCCCACGAGTCCGGTCCTCTTTCACCTAGACCCCTGCTCAGGACAAATGCGTGGGGTGGGACTGGGGTGCTGTCCCAGGGGGATATTTCACTCACCAGACTCCTACTATTCAGCTACCTGGTCACCAAACCCTCTTTGTTTGGAGGAGCTCTCAGAGTATGTGGGTGTCCCCATCGGCCATCTTCCCGGACTCCTCGTAGGAGTCTTAATAGTACAATTTATATTGTAAATGACAGATAAAAAGTTGGACTAATTTAAGAAACAAGCAAGGGGGTGGGGAAGGCTGGGAGCCAACAAGAGTCTCAAGGAGTCAAAGGTCTGAAGCAGAAAGAATTCTGAAAAATGCAGACACAGACATTAGAAACTTGCTGGCCTCTGAATCTCTGGGTGTTTTTGTTTTCTTTTTAGTGTTAATGCGGCCATTAGTTCATTCCGCGAGCATTCATTGAAGATCTACCATGTATCGGGCACTCTCCTGGAAGCTGGAATGCCGCCATGAGCAAACAGAAACCAATTCTTTCCTCCTGCAGCTGACTTGGATGCAGTGGAGAAGGACAGTTGTATCCTTCTTGTGCTGTCACTTCCCTTCTGCAAAATATTATTTCAGCGTTGTGCTGCTGAATCCGGTTCTGAGGAGAGGATGAGCCCTACCCGCGTGAGGGCTCCTTGTTGTACAATCTACTGTAGCACAGGTTAAATGGGGGTGTTAGGAGAGAGGCCCACCCAACTTGTGGGTAGGAAGAAATCTTCGAGAAAGTTATCTTGAGGGACATCCCAAAATATGTCCACTTAAATAAATGAGTGAGTAAATCTCCATGAATGATTCAAATGCTAGATAGGTGTTTATTGATTTGTTAGATAGTTATTTATTAAATCATGTGATAGGCAGTTTAGTGAACTCTGACTCAGTGACCTGAAGGACAAGAAAATCAAACATTGCATAGACCTAATTCATGCTCATAATCGTTACTGTATTGGGGTCTGTTGTTATCATCACGGTGTCCATCCCCCTCCTTGTAGGTCTCCCTCTTTCTCACTGACCCACTGTTTTACCAAACACACAGAGCAAACAAAGTGAGCCCCGCACAAATACTAGTCAGTTGTGGGCTCTACTGGTCTGGCAGACATAAATGTGACAGGACATAGACCAAGGGGAAAAGACAAGGGGGTGAGAGCTTTTTGAGGATATTTGAAGCCCATTGTTTTGAATTTTCCTTTTGTTTTGAATTTTCCTTTTATCAGTACAGGTTGGAATTATTGTTAATAGTTGAGTTTGTTAACACTACTAAATTCTCACCATACCTAAACACAAAGAGTATTCTTATTCAGATAAAATATAGTGATTGTTAATGCGACCTTTGGTGTCTACCATGGACAACTCTTATAATAATTTGTTTGCATATACAATCTTTGTAGTCATCTCAATTTTTAAAATGCATAAGCCATGTCATATGGAGGGTGTTTAGAGTTAATTAGTTAAGCTGTAATGCAGCTTGGCAACAGAGTGTCCCTGGTTAACTTCCATATCTTGGTTCCTGACATTTGGCTGACTGGAGCACATTCAACACAATCACCTGTGTCTTTTGAATACATGACTTCACCAATTATAGAAATATTGAATAAATAAAAATGTGTACTTGATCACAGGAAACATTATAGAAATATTGAATAAATAAAATATGAACTTGATCACTTGAAACATGTCCAAGAGAAATTACTGAGAGGTGAATGATGGGTAATCATGATGGTGGGGCTGGAAGAAAGGAAAAAAAAGAAAAGAGGAAAGAGGAAAAAGTAGAAATAATATATATAGGTATAAACATAGGTATATTTATAATGATAGGTATATTTGACCCTATATGTGTGTGTGTAAATACAATAAGGAAGCCAATGGGCTTTGGGTCTCGACTCAAGTATAACCTCAGTCCAAGAACAGCTTGTTCTAATAATTTGGCATTGTATGGTACTCACCTTTCTGACATGATCACTGAAGACAAAATGGTGCTTAAAGAAATGTGGTGAATATAGAGGATGATACCCGGGTATTAAAGATATAGAACCTGGGATTCAAGTCTTAAAGGCTTGAATTAAACAGGCGGTCATCTAGCAGGGAAGCCAGAAAACCGACATGGAGGAAGCACACCAGCCTGTGTGATTATGTGGTGCTGACAGAAATAGCTATCAGAACGTCAAAAAACAAGCAATCAAATTGACATGAAGGAGTGTGGACTCAACAGAGACACACAACCCACTTGTACGATAATTCGACATTCCCTCACAGAAGGGATATTAGGTCAAGGGTGCAGTATAGTACTGATTAAAACATAATAATTTTCTAGATCTGGAACATGTTCTGTCCTCACTATTATGGTTCTTGTTTTACCTCATTAATCTTCTGATACATGAGTATGTTCATTTGTAAAGATAACCCTTCAGAAACAGTAATGGAAGTAATGATTCCCTGAGGGTATGGGAAGTGAGGCGGAAAAGGGAGAAAGGGGGAGCTGATAGGAATGATGAATATATAACCCCACTCGAGGAAATGAACAACAGAATTGTAGGTGAATGGATACATTAAATGGTGTAAGATAATAAAAATAACAGTAATATAACATAATAACAAGGGTTCATGGTGGGGCGGCAGGAGCGAGGGCATAAAAGGGAGTTAATATCAAGGGATTCGAGAAGAAAGAAAACTTAAAAAATAAATCATTTTATTGGGGCTCTTATAACAATCCATGCATCAATTGCCTCAAGCACATTTGTATATATGTTGCCATCATTATTTCCAAAACTTTTTCTTTTTCCTTGAGCCCTTGGTATCAGCTCTGCTTTTTCCCTCCTCTCCCACCCTCCAACCCTCCTGAACCCTGGATAAACCATAAATTATTTTCATATTTATACTGTCCATTGTCACCCTTCACCCATGCTTCTGTTGTTTGTTCTCCTGGGGGTGAGGGCTTGTTATATGTTGATCTTTCCAATAGGTTCCCGCTTTCTGCTCCTGAAGGAAAACCTTTTGAAACTTCTATTGACAGTAACTATACAATTATGCTTGATCTATATGAATTGTGAATAGTTGCGACATCTGTAAGAGCTCTCAATAAAATGATTAATTCTAAAAATGGGAAAATAATGTTTTGAAATTTATTGGGGTAGCAATTGTACAATGCTGCTTAATGATATTAAACTGTGGAATGCTATGATATTTATATTAGAATCCAATTAAATTGTTTTGGGGAAAAACATGAGAAAATATTACAAACAGTAGTTTTTTTTACTGTAATTGCTATTGACCAGTCAAAACTAAAAGCTGATTCAAAGCATATTATTTCTGTTCATAAAAAATACTTCATTATTGTATATATAAATTTTCTAATGGACATCGCTGTAATGGGAAATATTGGAAGCATGTTTACTGGTTCTTTATGTCAAAACATAACTCAGAAATGGCACCAGCTTGTGTGATCACGAGGTGTCAGTGGAATCAGGTACCAGGCATCAAAGAACAAGAAATCATATCATTCTGAATGAGGGGGAGTTTGGGTTGGAGATCCAAAGCCCATCTGTAGGCAACTGGACATCCCCTTACAGAAAGGTTGAAGAGAGGAGATGGACCAGTCAGGGTGCAGTATAGCAATGATGAAGCATACAACAGTCCTCTAGTTTTTTAATGCTTCCTCCCCCCCACTATCATAATCCCAATTCTACCTTACAAATATGGGTAGACCAGAGGATGTATAGTGGTACAGATAAGAACTGGAAACACAGGGAGTCCAGGGCCAAACCACTCAGGACCAATAATAAATGTAGCAATACCAGAAGGAAAAGGGGAAGGTGGGATAGAAAAGGGGAGCCGATCCCAAGGATCTACATATAACTGCTCCCTGGGAGATGGACAACAGAAAAATGGGTGAAGGGAGACATTACACAGTGTAAGACATGACAAAATAAACATACTTTATAATTTATCAAGGGCTTCTAAAGGGGAGTGTCGGGGAGGGACGGGAAAAAAATCAGGAGATGATACCAAGGGTTGAAGAAAAAAGAAAATGTTTTGAGAATGATGATAGTAACAAATTTACGAATGTGCTTGACTCATGGAGGGACTTATGGATTGTAATAAGAGTTGTAGGAGACTCCAATAAAATTAATTTTTTTAAATAAATGGGCAGTCTGGTCTGATCTAACCAGGTAAGAAGATGAAGACTAGCAGGACAGGGTTACAAGAATGGCCCACGACAAGTCTATGGCCGCTGGTGAAAACTGCATTAAAAAAATAATAATTTCAAAATCTCATCAAATGTTCTGGAAGGCATTGTTTCCCCAATCTGTGTGAACAAACGGAGCTTTGGGTCTTCCCCTGCTTTTAGATTGGACAGTTCCACTCCTCAGCTCCACTCTGCTGATCATCCTGTTGGCTGCTTGGAGAAAGGAGAGGAATTGACCCCCTCCAGTCTTCACCTCTTCCGAATGCTTCTTCTATCCACAATCTCTTCATGAGCACGCCTCTATGTAACCCTCCCCCCTTGGTCTTCAGAGCTCAGGTTGCAAGTTTTGTTTCCCATTTGGGGCAGCTGTCCCAGCCCGTCTTCTTCTGTCAGTTAACACACTTGGTCTGATCATGTACTATGTGCCTTGCTGTGTGGTGGGCACTGGGTTAAACGGAGGTACACCAAAGTGCTCACTGTGAGGGAAGGGAAAAGTCCTACTGAGTACCTTACACAAATGCAAAATAGAGACAAACATGAAATAGTGTGCTGTTAGTGGTACAATAGATGTAGAGTGATGGGACATCTATATAGTCTTGGAAGACTAGGAAACAGAAGATGTCGAGAAGCTGAGAGGGACAAGGATCTTCCTCTAGAGCTCGTTTCTGTGTGTGTATGGTGGGAGGGCACAGGATGTAGAGACAGACAGAGAGATTACATCTATTGACACTCTTAATTTAGATTCTTTGGCTTCAAACAACCACTCGTCTGTCAGTTTGTCCAACGGTGCTGTGGTGGCTTCTGTGTTAATATATTACTGGTTTCTATGTCACTGGCATTTCAAATACCAGCAGCATCACTCAGAGTGAACAGGCTTCAGCAGAAAATTCAGACTACAAAGAAGGAAAAAGCTGTCTACTTCTGAGGAAGTAGCCACTGAGAACCGTACGAATGACAGAGCTAGGATGGCAAGAATTCATCCTACATTTTTGGACTTGTTGCCAGGAGGGAACACTCTCTGGAAAAGGACAACTTTCTGGGTATAGTAAAGGTACCATGAAAAAGAGGAAGCCCCTGGATGACATGGACTGACACAGTGACAGCTGCGATCGCTCAAAAAAATAATTCTGGGGTGGCTCAGGACTGGGTAATGCTTCATTCTGCTGTGTGCATAGGGTAAATTATGAGTCAGAACTAACTTGGGGGCACCTAACAATGAAAACAACAGGCTCCAAAACTAGGAAACAACAATTCCTATTCTGCAAAGCCACCCATTGGTGGTTATTATTTTATTCCAGCAGCACCAGTAACTGAGACACTGGATTGAGTAACTGGCCCCAGGAAGCAACTAGAAGCCTTGTTCTTTACAACTGAAGCTGCTCAAGCTGGAGATGAGAGGACGCAGAAGGAAAGACCATTTGCCTTCAGCTCTGCAAAGTGGTCTGGACAGATTTCCGATCTACCCAGGAGTAATCAAAGAATGTCAACAAGAATAAGAGAGCCTTCTTGTGAGTAAATGAGCTCCCCATTGCTGAGAGCAGAGAGCAGATGCCTGAGGGGTGACTGAAGTCAGGTACAGATTCACCTAACAAGGCTCCATGCCTTGACTTGCTCATACTCTCAACTCAAACCCTCCCTGTTGACCCACTGCCAGAACCCCTAGTTCCTACCTCATACTTGTGTCCGAAGAGCCAGTGAGAGGGAGGTGACGGGAACTGCTGCAGAGCTTTGAGCAGCCACTGCCTGCGCAGGTAGAACCCGGCCACCTTGATCAGCAGGAAACCCAGGCTGAGCAGAAACGCCACTTGGAAGAGTCCAGGGATAATTCCTAAGAGTCCCATTGGGCTTGACATGGTGATGCTCATGGTGCAGCTGGATCATACTCTGACTGTCCCTGACCACCCCTGTCCAAGTCTAGGAAGGATTGTCCCGCCCACCTTTGGGGAGGGAAAATGAATGAGGGCAGAGTGCAGTTTGCCTTTGGAAGATGAACAAATAGTGGAAGGTCCATCTTGGCAAACAGTTGGAGAACTGTGATAATCAGATAATTAGATGCTGTGATAATGGCCATATACCCACATATTTTCCCAATTTCAAGAAATATATAATGAGCACTTACTGTGTGTCAACCGGTATTCTCTGTGCTAGGACCAGGCTGCAAGCAAAAGAGTCATGATCCCTGACTTCAAGGGATTCAGTGTAGTTTGTCGCTGTCAGTAGATGGGCTAAGTTATTATTACTTCTATTTTAAAGGTGAGAATTTGAGAGCCTGAGATACCCAGTGATATCACTAGAGTGAAACAGCTAATGATCATCTGATTGGGATCAAATAACCTCTGTTCTGCTACAAAGCAGCTCTTGCCAGATGATTTTGCAATGCTCCTCCGTGTATTCAGTTCCATTAAGCAAACTTAACTACACATGCACAGAATTCTGGACCTAGAAGTCCCAAAGTCCAGCTTCAGCCTCTCTGCTTACAAAGCTTAAAATGTTACACTACTTAAAATCTCTTAGCCTTGTTTTCGTGCTTTGTCGATGGAAAGTTCTACATGAGCTTGCCCATTAATTTACTTATTCCAAAAATATTTCTTCACTTCCTACTCCTGAGAGACAAGGGAGAAAAAGAAATTAGTAAAATGACACTGGTAATTGTTGTACTGAAGGAATGATGATTAGGCTGGATCAACTAAAGGGAGCAGAAAAGTACCTTAAAAATGGGCCTTAAGAGGAAGGAAAAAAAAACAGAGCTTGAATTGTGAACACCCATTATGTAGAAGGCTATGGAGGAAGTTGAATAATTTTATTAGAAGAGATTTTTGTAAACTTGATTATGGTGGAGTGAACTATGGTATATAATATATACTTGGTTAAATGACCTCCCTCTTGGTCAACCTGAATTTGATCTATGCTCACTTGTTCAATGCCAGAAATTTTTCTCTGGCTTTCTAAATATTGCTGCTGGTCTCCTCTTTCTTAATTTTTATTTTAACCTTTATACTGTTATTGCTTTTTTCTTTCTGTTTCTTTTGTTTTATTATTGTTTCTGTTAGGTTTCCCAGTTTATGAAGAACAGACATAGTGCATAAGTAGAGGCAATAATTGATGCAGTGATTTATCTCCAATTCGGGTGAGGAGCTGGGGGAGGATGATATTGGGGAGTAACCGATAAGTTCAGGAGCTGGGAATGAGCATTAAAACAGATTTTGATGTTATATTTACAACTCTATTTGAAAGTTATTTGACTATGAAATTATATGATATGTGAACATTAGATTATGAAAAGTCCAGACCAACAACAAAAAAGAATGGGGCTTGAAGGAGAAGTAGAAGTTGAAAAGGTAAAAAAAAGCAGGAAAGAGTGACGATCTTTACAAGGTCATAATGGTGATGTGTGAAATACCAAGAAAGAAGGACAGGTAACTTTCACATCCTTTCTCCTCCCTTGTTAAGGATTATCTCCCCAGGTGAGGTCCAAGACCGAGTCCAGAAATTAAAATAATGAAAATCATTGCAAGAAGAACTTGGAAGTCAGCTCTCCCAGGGAACTATTGTTAGCTAACATATTTAACCTACGTAATCATTTACAGCCAAGGCCCCCATCCTTGTCCTCCCTGGTGTCAGGGAAATCATTGCACAACACATGGGATCAAAGTTCTTCTTTTCTTCTGTAATTCCTAGGCCTCTGCACAAATCCATGGGCAGTGAGGCATATAAACACTTACACCATCCCTCCAGTGGTCTCTCCATTCTCTGATCTCCATCCCGATCCCACTTCTGGGGTTGCACTCAGCTCCCCTTTTCCTAGTCCCCAAACGAAAGATTTCTTATTGTTATTACTGGTAATATGTACTACATAAATAAATGAATGAGTAAAGTGGCTAATTCAACGGTTTCTACATGTGCAGTTCAGTGACACTGACCACAGGCTTTGAGTTGTGCAGCCATTCTCTCCATTTGGGGCACTGTCACTTCCCATGAACATAAGCTCATTATCTAACAAATTTCCATCTAACTTTATTCTTTCACTACTTGTCCACCAGTTTGTCATACTGTGGTGACTTTTGTATTGTCCTGATGGTGGAAGCTATGTCACTGGTATTTCAAATGCCATCCAGGTCACCCAAAGTGAACAGGTTTCAGCTCAACTTCCAGACTAAGAAAAGATCATTGAAAAAGGACTTGGCTCCCCACATTGAACGAAAGGGGCACTGAAAAATTTACAACTTAGTTTTGAAGCATTGTCAGATATGAAGGCCTACATAATGAAAGCAGGGAATTGTCAGAGACAGAGCTGAAGGGCGGACCCCTCAGGTCCACGGATACTCAAACTGTGATGGAGGAGAATCTCATGTCTCAGAGTGGGTCGACTGTGATGATATGGGTTGGGTAAAGTGTGTAAGAATGAATCCATCAGGATCTTCATTTGTTGGTTGGGCATGACTCAAGATAAGGAGAAACAGCTGCAAAAATCTACTAATGATTAGAACTTGGAATGTGGGAAGCATGAATGTTGGAAAACTAGCAGTCTTCCGAAATGAAATGCAACATATGTAAATCCATATTCTAGGCATTCATGAGCTGAAATGGGCTGGTATTTGCCATTTGGAATGAGGAATTCAGAAGATTTACAATGCTGGGAATAACACAATTGAGATGAATGGTGCTGCATTCATTGTCAAAGTGAACATTGCAAAATCCATCTTGATGTACCATGCTGTAATGGAATTATACATATGTTCCTTCAAGGAAATTTAATCAATACAACTATTATTCAAATGTATACACCAACCGCAAATGCTAGTGATGAAATGGAAGAGTTACATCAACAACTTCATTTGGAAAGTGATCAAATAAGCAATCAAGATGCACAGATAATTATTAGTGATAAGAATGTAAAATAATATAACAGTGGTTCTCAACCTTCTTAATGCCATGACCCTTTAATACAGTTCCTCCTGTTGTGGTGATCCCCCAACAATAAATTATTTTTGTTGGTACTTCATAACTGTAATTTTGCTTCTGTGAAGTGATCATTGAAACCCCAAAGGGAATGCAACCCACAGGTTGAGAACTGCTGGCATATAAGCCAAGCCAATGGTGCTGAAGGCAAACATTCAAGCTGCATTAAATGCATTAACCCCCCCCACACACACACACCCGAAAAAGGTCTACGAATTGATGGAATGCAAGTTAAAAGGTTTCAACAAGCTGATGAAGCACTGGACCTACTCTCTCGTCTATTCTAAAAAATTTAGAAGACAGCTACTGCCAGCTATTGAGTGAAAGACATCCATAGTTGTGCCCGTTCCAAGAAAGGTAACCCAAAAGAATGCTCAACCTATAGTACCATATCATGGATATTTCATGCAAATGAAACCCTTCTGCTGATCATCCAACAACTGTTGCAGCAGTAGAGTAATAGGAAGCAACTACAAGTTCAGGTCATATTCAGAAGAGAATGTGGAACAAGGGATGTCATTGCTGATGTCAAATGGACCTTGGCTGAAAGCAGAGAATACCAGAAAGATGCATACTTGTGGCTTTTTTTTTACTATGCCAAGGTATTCAGCTTTGTAGATCAAAATAAACTTGGGATAACTTTGAGAAGAATGGGAATTTCAGAACATTTCATTGTGCTTATGAGCAACTTACACATAGATCCAGAGGCAGTTGTGAGAACAGAACCAGGGAATACTAGATGATTTAACAACATGGTGTATCCCATGATTATATCCTCTCACCATACATATTCGCTCGGTAAGCCAAGCAAACCATCAAAGATGGTGGCTTATATGAAGAATGTGGTATCAGGATGGGACGAAGGCTTTTTCACAACCTGAGACATGCATTTGCCAGTACTTTACTTATTGAAAGTGAGGACGACTTGAAGCACTTGCTGATGAAGGTCAAGGAATGCAACCTTCAATATTAATTATGAATCAATACCAAAAAGACTAAATTCGACAGAGGAGTCAAGATTGCATCTAGGTAGTATCATCCGCCTAGTGCTTCCATTGATGGATCAGAAAATTGATAGGAAAGGAGGCCAAAATTGGGAGGCTGGGTTCTGAAAATAAATTTAGTGTACTTGGGTCTGTGGGTCTGACCTACCCCTGCCTCTTTTACTCAATGAAACACTCTAAATTCACTGTTACTGCCCTCAGACTCTACTAATCCCTTTTCAGGTCCGTTGGGATGACGTCCGACACCCCTTTTGTGCCCAAGATCTGAGTCCCAGAGTGTGAGGTAATTTCCCCACGTTGCTATCTAAAATAATCATAATTCCATACTCAAAGAGAGCCTCCAAGAGCAAGCCATAAGAATTCACACCAGAATGCACCTGTCTGATGTGCTCCCTGTTCCTGCACTCTTGGGCTTTGGTTCCTCCCTCCCCAGCCAGGAAAAGAGTAACCAGATCAGCCATTCCCTCTTCCCCTCACCCAGCTCCACAATACCAGTATGGGTAACTCTAGATAATTAGGCACTGATTTGCTGCAATTGAAGAGCACCTGGGATTCTTACCCGTGACAGAGCACAGATCCCTGGAGCAAGCCTGAGGTGATGTGCATGACAGAGCTGGGAGTAACACAGAAGTGCAGCTGGTGGGGTGTGGGGGACACTCAGATCCAGCTGGCCACAAACACACACAGCTAATCTGATCCAGCTTCCTTGGGGGATAGTGCGACACAGCCCGACACCAGGGCACCCCACAAACCGATTATAAAACAATAAAAGCAACACTTTTTCCATCCCAGGCTGTGCTCATTTGTGCAACTTTGAATGTAAGCCAGCAGAAACCTGATCCATTAACATAATAATACATGCAGAACTCACATTATCTGACCACAGCTCAAATATTAATATAACAAAGCAGGAAACGCAAACAGGAGCTGAAAGCCTCAGCCCAAGTCCCAAACTGGCTCTCAATGTTTGGGGCTCCACAGAGGTTGTTTGAAAGACTCTAAATAGTGGTCAAACATCCTACACCAGGTCCATGCTCATACTTCATACCAGTACAGGAGTTTCTCACTAAACCCACTCTTCAAGGCCCACCCTACCAGCCATTGAATCACCTTGGCATCTCATCTACACAGAAGTCTGACCCACCACCATAGTGGGCCATGGGTAGTCCCTCAAAACATTCCTGCCAATCTCACAGAGAAAGAGCTTAGGGCCCCTTGCTCTCTCGGGAATATGGTGCTTAATTCTTCCAAAATGACAAAAGGACAGCAATCTACCACACCAACCTCAACAAGAAAAACAAAACAAAATAGCAGAGGAAATCCTAAAACTTCTGATGCTCACAGAAGAAGCAGACATTAATCTGGAACAAAAATAAATCTTCAGAATGCTAATTGGAGTAATACAGGATATAAGAGAAGCAACACAGAATAAAGACATAGTGATAGAGGAGATGAGGTCCATGATACAGGGTATGAAGCCCACTCACCGAAAGGAAATACAGGGAATAATGAATGAGGTAACAGAAGGGAAAACACAACAACAAGAGAAAAACAGACATGACCAACATAATAAAAGAGGCAGAGAATCATACCACCGATTTTTGACCACAATCAGGTCAACTTCAACAAATGGGAAATGAAGTCAAACAACATAATCAGAGGCAGAAAAACCTGAGAACAATGATAATGCGATGAATAGGAACAATATTCAAATAATTGGTCTACTAGAGTAAGACAAAATGAAGAAGACAACAACTGAATCAGCAAGGGAATTCCTGAAGTAAACTTCCCCACTTTAATGGTTATGAATCAGACATTAATACAGATAGCAGAGAGTACACCAATTATACTAAAACTCAGGAAGAACTCACCAAGGCACATATTAGTTAAATTACCCAACTTCAAAGAGAGAGAGAAAATTTTAAGAGCAGCAAGAGAAAAACAGGCAGTAAGAATATGATCAGTCCCCCAATACAATAGCACCTCGCCCTGCTAAACAGCTATTGCAGGATACCCATCTTCCTGACATGATCACTGAAGACAGACGTGTGTGCAAGCAAATGTGGTGAAGAAAGCTGATGGTGCCCGGCTATCAAAAAGATATAGCGTCTGGGGTCTTAAAGGCTTGAAGGCAAATAAGCGGCCATCTAACTCAGAAGCAACAAAGCCCACAGAGAAGAAGCACACGGCCTAAGCGAATACAAGGTGTTGAATGGACCATGTAGCAGATACAAAGGAACACAAACAATCATTGTGTGATCACCTTGCTCACCTAATTGCTAAAGACGAAAGTGTGCATAAGCAAGTGTGGTGAAGAAGGCTGATGGTGCCCGGATACTGAGAGATATAGCGTCTGGGGACTTAAAGGCTTGAAAGCAAACAAGCGGCCATCTAGCCCAGAAGCAACCGAGCCCACACGGAAGCAGCACACCAACATAGGTGACCATGAAGGACAGAGGAGACCAGGTCTCCAACAACAAAGGTGGGGTGGTGGTGAGAATCACATCACCGTGAAAGAGGGGGAGTGCATGATGGGGACCCAATGCCCACCTGTAGACAGCTGGACACCCCTTCCAGAGGGGTAGTGAGGAGGAGATGGGCCACTCAGGGTTCAGTGTAGCAACAATGAAACTCAAAACCTTTCTCTAGTTCCTGAACACTTCCTCCCCTCCCAATCATCATGACCCCAATTCTACCTTGCCTTGTGGACCTGGTTATACCAGAGGATGTACAGCGGTGCAGTGGAGATCTGGAGGCACAGGGAATCTAGGACAGACGAACCCCTCAACACCAGCGGTGGGAGTGGCGACACCAGGAGGGAAGGGCGTGTAGAAAGGGAGACCCGATCTCGGAGATCTATGTGTAACCTCCTCTCTGGGAGATGGGCAATGGGGAGGTGGGTGAGGGGAGACGCCGGGGAGTGTAAGATAAAATAATTATTTATAAACTATCAAGAGATCAGAGGTGGGATCGGGGAGGATGGGGATGGGGGGGAAAAAAGGGAAACCGAGCTGATTCCAGGAACCCAAGTGGAAGGTGAATTATGAGAGTGACGAGTGCAACGAATGTATAAGGGTGCTTTGCTCAATTGATGTATGTACAGATTGTGATAAAAGCCTTATGAGCCCCAATAAAAAGATTTTTAAAAAAGAATATGATCAGACCTATCAGCAGATACCATGAAGAGGAAGAGAGAGTAGAGTAACATCTTCCAAGAGCTGAAAGAAAAAAAGGCCAACCTGAGAATTTTCTACACCGTCAAGCTATCTATTAAGATAGACAGTGAGGGAAGAGTCTTTCCAGACAAGGAAAACACAAAGGAATATGCCATAAGACACGCAACCCTGCAGAAAATCCTTACAGCTCACTGTGCTCAGAAGACCAACATCCACCAAGTATAAACACTACTGCCATATAATGCAAACCAATCCAGATGTCAACTAGCCACAAACAACTGCTAAGTTAACATTGTCTCTGAGAGAATAGAAAGCAAGAATGAGGGCACCCTCATAAACAAAGCACACTGATATGTAAGCACACTGATATGAGACAGGAAAACACCCATCACAAAAGATACAACATGACAGCAATGTATCCACAGATGATGGTAGTAACTCTATATGTCAACAGCCTGAATTTTTCCATTAAAAGAGAAAGGTTAGCAGACACGCTTAGAAAATATAACCCATTCATCTATTGCAGGGGTTGCAATCCTTATCTCCAACAAAATTGACCTCAAGGTGCCAACTATAACAAGAGACAAGTATAGGCACTATATAATGTTAAAAGGATCAGTAGAACAGGAACCCGTGAGCAAAATAAATATATGCGAGCCTAATGAGAGACCCATGAAATTCGTCAAACTATTCAAAAGATGAATTATGAAATCACAGACACAACAGTCATAGTAGATGACTTTAGTACACTGCTATCAGAGAAAGCTAGATCACAGGAAAAGAAACTCAACATGGAGGCTACTGAGGTAAGCACAACAATTGGGTGGCTAGAACAGATAGACATTTCTGAAGCTCTTCATCCAAGTGCCAAAAAAATTCACATTTTTTTCAAATGCACAGGCTCATTTCCGAAAATAGACAATATATATGCTAGAACACAAGTCAAACCTGAGTAAATTCAAACACCTAGAGGTCATTCAGATGTCTCTCTGGGACTACTATACCATAAAGCTGGAGACCAGTAAACGGACAACCAGAAAAACAGGAGCAAACAATTGAAGGATGAATAGCCATCGATCTTCTGCTACACAAATGGTTATTGGCTCAGATTAGAATGGAAAGAAGGAAGTGTCTAGAAATTAATGAGAATGAGAATACAATCCTAAGGAATACTGCAAAAGCCGTTATCAGATGATGTGTGATAGCAACTAATGATTATATTTAAAAGAAAGAGAGACTTATGGTTTATACGCTATCATAAACCCTCCAGTTGCTTGGCACAGTGGATGGATGGTAAGAGTTGTTTGAACCCCGAATAAAATGATTTAAATAAGTTTATAAACCCTCCAGCAACTGGAACAGAGTCAACAGAACAACCTTTCCAAAAGGAAAAAAATAAATATTAAAAATCAGGGCAATATTAAAAATAATGGGAAGACAAGAGAATAATGCACAAAATAAATGTAAAAAGAAGCTGGATCTTTTAAAGGATCAGCAGAATTGACTAACCACTGGAAAATCTAACCAATGAAATGAAGGAGCAAGTATGAATAGCCAGAGTGAGGGGAGAAACCAGGGGAATCACAACAGACCCCAAAGAGATTAAGAGAATAAACACAAATATTATGAAACTCTGTATTTTAATGAATATAACAATGTGAAAAACATGGACAAATAGTTGGTAAAATAATACCTCCCTAGATTAACCCAGATGGAAGTCAAGAACCTCAACAGACCCATAGCAAAAGAAGAAATAGATATGGTTATCTAGAAACTAACAATGAAAATAGATCCCAGACCAGACAGATTCACAAGAAAATTCTATGAAGCATTTAGGGAATAGCTGACAACGATCTTCCACAAATTATGCCAGAGCATAAAATAAGATGCCGAACTCCCAAACTCATTCAACGAAGCCAGTAAAACTTTGATACCCACGCAAGGCAAGCATCCTATAGGAATCAAGCACTACAAAATGAAACCTCTAATGAACTTAGATGCAAAAATCCTTAACAAAATATTGATTATTAAACAAAAAAGTATGTAAAACATATCATCTATTAACCATGCCAGGATAGGTGAACCTCACAGAGTTCTGGGTTAATAGAACAAAGTGTTCTTTCATGAGGGACTAGTTGAGTAAAGGCCCAATGTCCATCTGCTGCTTTAATACTTTACAAATAAATATATGGACATAGACCTATTCCCCTATAATTATATATAAATGTATATATTGTATATATGTATATATAATATATGCCTGTATTTAGACCTCTATAAATGTCCCTTGCCTCCCGGTTCTTTCCTCTATTTTTTTTTATTTTCCTCCTGTCCCACTATCATGTTCAGTCTTCATTCCGGTTTTGGTAATTCCTCTCAGCTACATTGCCCTTGATATAGCCTCCCCAAGCATCCCGTGCCCTCCTCACCATCAATTTCAGAACACTTATTTTTCCTTTGCACCCGATATTGTTGGCAACCTCCTTCTTTTCCCCCACCTCCCGTCTCCCATGTACCCCTGGAACCGTCAATCCCATGTTCTCTCCTTCAGATTGTTCATCCCACCAATCTTGTACAAATAGACATGCATAGACAATAATGCTCACAAAACCAAAAGAAAAGCAGCACTATCACTGATGACAAAATAAGTGCATAAGCAAATGTGGTGAAGAAAGCTGATGGTGTCTGGCTATCAAAAGCTATAGCACCTGGGTCTTGAAGATGAACAAGCGGCCATCTAGCTGAGAAGCAACAAAGCCCACATGGAAGAAAAGCACCAGCCTCGGTGATGATGAGATATTGATGGGCTTAGGTATCAGGCATCAAAGACCCAAAACAAAAAATTTATATCAATTGGAATGAGGGGAAGGGCAGAGTGGAGACCCAAAGCTCATCATTAGTCAATTGGACACCCTATGTCAAAAGGGCCACAAGGAAGAGATGAGTGAGTCAGAGTCCAGTAAAGCATCAACGAAACAAACAATCTTTCTCTAGTTCTTCCCCTCTCTCCCTCCCTCCTCCACCCAATATCAGGACCCCAATTCTATCTTAGAAATGTGGGTAGGCTAAAACAGGTATACGGATAGAGATAGGAGATCACAACACAAGGAATCCACTACAGATAAACCTGTCAGGGTGAATAAAGGGAGAACAGATACTAGAAAGGTAATAGAAGGCGGGAGTAAGGGGAAACTGATGACAATAATCAACGTATGGCCCCCTCTGAGGGGACAGACAACAGAAAAGTGGATGAAAGGAGATAGAGGTCATCGTAAGACAGGAACAACAACAAAATAATTTATAAATTATCAAAGGGACATAGGGAGAGAGGGTAGGGGAGGGAAGAATAAGTGAGGAGCTGATACCAAGGGCTCAAGTAGAAAAATGTTTTGAAATAGATTATGACAACAGATGTACAGATTTGTTTGACACAATGTATATACGTATGGATTGTGATAAGGGATGTAAGAGCTCCCAATAAAATAAAATTACAAACAAAAACATAACATCCATCATCATCAAGTGGGATTCGTTCGAGGGATGCAGGATGGTACAACAACTGAAAGTCCATCAAGATCATCCATCACATTGATAGGACAAAGGATAAGAACCACATGAAAATATTGATAGACTCAGAAGAGTCATTTCACAAAGTCCAACACCTAATCCTAATTAAGACACTCAAGAAGAAAGGAGTAGAAGGAGACTTCCTCAAGTTAATACAAGCTATTTATGAAAAGCCAACATCATAGTCAAAGGAGGAAAAACAAAATATTCCCACTGAAAAAGGGGACAAGACAAGAAAAGACAAGGATGCCTCTTGTCCCTACTTTCATTCAACATCATACTGCAGGTCCTAAGGCAGAAGGAGGAGCATAAGGTGGAGGAAAGATATTAAATGTATCTGTCTATGAAAGAAGGAGGTGAAGCTATTATCATTTGCCGATGACATGAATCTATGCATTAAAATCCCAAAAAACTCTGCAACAGAAGTGCTGGAAGAGATAGTGGAATATGCAAGAGTGGCAGAATACAATCTGAACAAACATAAGTCTGTTGGATTGCTATCTGCTTTGGACAAGACTACGAAAGAGGAGATCAAGAAAGCAGTACCCTGTTCAATAGCCAAGAGCAAATTGAGGTATCTATGGTTATATTAAAAACAAAAAAACAAAAGATTTAAATGAGGGAAACTGCAGAATGCTACTATTAGAAAACAAAAGCAATCTGCACAAAGGGGAGAATATCCCATGCTACTGGATCAGAAGCCTCAGTACAGCAAAGATGTCCATCTTATCCACTGCACAACGTAAGTTGAATGCTATCTTGATTCAAATACCAATACAAACAACCTTCTTCAAAGAATTAGAAAAACTGACCACCAATTCCATATGGAGAGGGAAGAAACCCAGGATTTGGAGAGAAATCTCAAGAAGAAGGACAAGGTCGGAGGACTCGCTTTACCTGACTTTAACACCTACTATACAGCCACAGTGGTCAAAATAGCATGGTACTGGAAATATGGCAGCTACTCAGACCAATGGAAAAGAACAGAAAACCCAGAAATAAATCCATCAGCATACAGACAACTAATTTTTGACAAGAGCCCCACAGCACAAGTGGGAGGTCGATGCTCTCTTTAACAAGTGGTGCTGGAAACAGTCGATATCCACCTGTAGAAAACTGGAACAAGACCCTTTCCTGAAACAAACTGTTGACCTCGCCCATGCACAAGAACAAACTCAAGGTGGATCACCGTCCTAGAAGTAAAACCTCCATCTATCAGGACCTTAAACAAAGGAAATTGCCCAACAAAAGGACAAACCTAAGAACCACGGTGCAGGGAATACATAGGCTAAATGTAACAGGGAAGTGAAATGCTAGAGCTTCAATTCAAGGAATGTTAGCAGCTACCAGAAGTGACAGAGAAACCAAAAGAACCTCTGGGAGAGATCGTGCATAGTGCTATCACCTTGAGGTCAGCTAAATGATACTCAGGTTGACTAGCTAGTTCTAGAACACTGAGAGAACAAATCAGGCTGTTTAGCCACCACAATTGTGGAATGTGTTCCAGAGAAAGTGGGAAGGGAATGCAGTTGAGTTATAACCCACTCATTAATGCATAGAATCACAATTTGCTGATTTGTATAGTCACTTAAGAAATATTCCTTGAGCTTTCAATGTAATTGGTACATTGGTCGATTCTAAGATATTACTGACCCTGTTCATAAAGTCTTGGAACCAAAGAGGGAAAGAAAAATGTCAACAAAAGAATAGGGGTTTGCACCATCCTTCTTCAACGAATTGGAAAAACTGATTACAAACTTCATATGGAGAGAGAAGAAGCCCAGAATTAGCAGAGAACTCCTCTAGAAGAAGGACAGAGTGGGAGGGCTTGCTCTACCTGACTAGCATGTATCTATGTCCACAGTAGTCAAAACAGTGTGGTACTGTTATAACAACAGATATTCAGAACAATGGAAAACAGATGAAGATCCAGAAATGAAAACATTAGCATACAGACAAGTGATCTTTGATAAGGGCCCAAAAATATTAAATGGGAAGCAGATACCCTCTTCAATAAATGGTGCTGGAAAAAATGGATATATACCTGCAGAAAAATGAAGCAAGACCCTTACCTCATTCCATGCACAAGAATAAACTCAAGGGATCAGAGACCTTGAGATAAAACCCTGAACAATTAGGGCCATTAGTGAGGGAATTGGGACAAACCTGAGAACCTTGGCACAGGGAATACATAGGCTATCGGAATTAGGGAAGTTTACAAATACAAAGGAGTCACAAATAGACAAGTGGGATATACTGAAGATAAGACACTTGTGTACATAGAAATAATTCACCAAGAGAGTAATAAAAGAGCCCACCGACTGGGAAAACATCTTTAGCAATGATACATCAGACAAAGGCCTTATTACTAAAATCTACACTACTTTGCAAGCTTACAATAAGACAAAAACTAACTGCCCACTAAGGGCAAAGGACCTGAGCAGAAGTTTCACAGAGTCTGAAATCTGAGTGGCCAATAAACATATGAGAAAATTTTCCTGATCCTTAGCCATAAGATAAATGCAAATTAAAACAACTATGAGATATTACCTAACACCCTCAAAGAAAGCGCAATTCAAAAAATCAGAAAGCAACAAGTGTTGGAGGGGATGTGGTAATATAGGAACTCTCATCCACTGCTGGTGGACCTATAGGTATGTAAAACCACTATGGAAATCAATTTGGAGATTTCTAATACAGATAGAAATTGAACTATAATACGACCCAACAATCCTACTGGGCATATACCCAGAAGAGGCAAGAAACAAACAACAGCACGACATCTGTGCCCCAATGTTCATTGCGGCACAGTTCACAATTGCAAGGAGTTGGAAACAACCCCAATTTCTTTTTTTTAATTAATAAATCTTTTTATTGGGGCTCATACAACTCTTATCAAAATCCATACATACATCAATTGAGCAAAGCACCCTTATACATTCGTTGCACTCATCATTGTCAAAATTCGCCTTCCACTTGGATTCCTGGAATCAGCACGGTTTCCCTTTTTTCCCCTCCCCCTCCCTCCCCGCTACCCCCCTTCCCCCTGGTCCCTTAATAATTTATAAATAATTATTTTATCTTATCTTACACTGTCCAGTGTCTCCCCCTCACCCACCTTCCCATTGCCCATCTCCCAGAGAGGAGGTTACACATAGATCTCCAAGATCGGTTCTCCCTTTCCACACCCCCTTCCTTCCTGGTGTCGCCACTCCTACCGCTGGTGTTGAGGGGTTCATCCGTCCTAGATTCCCTGTGTTTCCAGATCCCTACTGCACCGCTGTACATCCTCTGGTATAACCGGGTCAACAAGGTAGAATTGGGGTCATGATAATTGGGAGGGGAGGAAGCGTTCAGGAACTAGAGGAAGGTTTTGAGTTTCATTGTTGCTACACTGAACCCTGAGTGATTCATCTCCTCCCCACTACCCCTCTGGAAGGGATGTCCAGCTGTCTACAGATGGGCATTGGGTCCCCATCACGCACTCCCCCTCATTCACGGTGATGTGATTCCCACCCCCCCACCCCCACCGCATTTGTTGTTTGAGACCTGGTCTCCTCTGCCCTTCACGATCACCCATGTTGGTGTGCTGCTTCCGTGTGGGCTTTGTTGCTTCTGGGCTAGATGGCCGCTTGTTTGCTTTCAAGCCTTTAAGTCCCCAGACACTATATCTCTCAGTAGCCGGGCACCATCAGCCTTCTTCACCACACTTGCTTATGCACACCTTCATCTTCATCGTTTATGTGAGGAAGGTGATCACACAATGATTGTTTTTGTTCCTTGGTGTCTGCTATATGGTCCATTCAATATCTTGTATTCGCTTAGGCCGTGTGCTTCTTCTCTGTGGGCTTTGTTGCTTCTGAGCTAGATGGCCGCTTGTTTGCCTTCAAGCCTTTAAGACCCCAGATGCTATATCTTTTTGATAGCCAGGCACCATCAGCTTTCTTCACCGTGTTTGCTTACACACACCTCTGTCATCAGTGATCATGTCGGGAAGGTGGGTATCATGCAATGACCGTTTAGCAGGGTCAGGTGCTATTGTATTGGGGGAGTATGCGTGAGGAGGCCCAATGTCCATCTGCTACCCTACTACTGAACCTATAAATATATGCACATAAGTCTATTACCCCCATAATCATAAATATATTTACATATGTACATGTCTGTATTTAGGCTTCTCTGTATGCACTTTGCCTCCTACTCCTTTCCTCTATTTCCTTTCGCCTTCCTCCCATCCCACTATCATGTTCAGCCTTCATTCTGGTTTCAGTAATTCCTCTCTGTTACCTTGCCCTTGGTCACTCCCTACCAGTCCTCACCTCCCCTCCCTCCTCTGGTTTTGAACCACTCGCTGTTCCCTTGTCCCTGTGTTGGGCGACACCTCCTCCCTTCCCCTACCTCCCACACTCCCATGTCCCACGAGGACCGTTGGTCCGGTTATTTTCTTCTCTCATTCTTTGTCCAGCCTATCTTGTCTAGGTGGACCTGCTGATATAGTAATACGTGCATACAAATACAAATGACTTTGACTGTGCCTAAGTGGCACATATGAACATGGCTTCGACAGCAACAACACCGACACTGTGATAATCAGAAAAGCCACTAACATACAAAATTTACAAGGTAAAAAAAAAAAAGACAAAACAAAAAGATAGCAAAAAAGAAAAGAGAAATTGCTAGTAGTTCTAGGTCAGTTTGTTGACCTTTAGGAGTGAAAAACAACCCCAATTTCTATCAAAAGACAAATGGATTAAAAAACTGTGGTACATACATACTATGGAGTACTATGCATTGCTAAAAAGCAGTGATGAACTCTTGAAGCATATCGCCGCTTGGGAAGAACAGGAGGAAGTTATGCTAAGTGAAGTAACCAAGCACAAAAGGACAAGTACAACATGAGTCCACTGAGGTAAGTTTATAAAAAAAGAAAGAGAGAGAGAGAGAAAAGAAAAATGCAAAAGGTGCACAGGGAAAAAGCAACTGTATACAAATACTCCAGGGGTGAGGTCCAGGTAGTATGGCAGGAGCCAGTCCAAATCCAGGGGTACATATGGTAGCCAACTAAAGAGGAGGGGTGGGGGGGGGAGTCAAGGGGAAAAAAAGAGATGTGTGGTGGGGGACTAGGGTACTGACCCACCCAAGAGGAGGGTATTGGTTGTATCTCTACAGGAAAAGAGGACCAGACTTAAATCCAGTGTTCTGGGATGCTAATGCAGCATATAAGCATGGAGAGGGGAGCTAGTGGAGTGTGGTGAGGGCTCAGCCCCCATGTGACCTATATGGACAGCTGATTCTCCCCCCAGAAGAATTTACTTTGGGGGATGGCACTGAGGGTGCAGCTAGGGGAGAGGGAAGTCTGATCTGAGCACACATGGGGGCAAATGAATGGGGAGGAAGAGAGAGTGGAGCACATCTTGGGCCACCAGGCCTGCAAGACAATATCCCTCCTGTGAGTAGCCAATGCACAGAGTGGACCATATGGCTGATCCCACTATGAGACCCGCTGAGCTTGCTGACCCAGGGCTCTACAGCGACTCAATGTTGGGACTGGCCCAGAGTGACCCCATGACACCAAGGCATAACACTACAGGTGTGCCGCAGAGCAACCGCAGGAGCAGAGCAGGGAGCTCCCGAGGGAGTACAAAGGATAAACTCTAGGACCAGAGTGTGGCACCCCATCAGACTTGACTGGAGGACACGCCTAGAGTTAAAAAATCAGACCTTGATCTATTTACAAGTTTTTCTTTATTTTAATTTTTTCTCTCTTTTTTAAAATTAATTTATTCTTTTATGTGTTATTGGTTTTCTTTTTTGTTGTTATCATTGTGTTCTCATTCGTTGCCTTGTCTTGCTATCCCTTGTTTTGGGGTGCATATTTTTATCTCAGAAGATCTATCTAGATAAGATAGGCTGGATGAACAGTCTGGAGGAGAAACAAATGGAGCCGATGGTTCCGGGGGGATATGGGAGAGGAGGAGGCAGGGGTAAAGAGGTGGTGTTGACCAACCCAGGGACAAGGGAGCAACAAGTGATCCAAAATTAGTGGCAAGGAGGGTGTGAGAGGCCTGGTAGGAATTCCTCAAGGGCAATGTAACCTAGAGAAATTACTGAAACCCAAATGAAGGCTGAGCATTATAGTGGGACAAGAGGAAAGTAAAAGGAAATAGAGGAAAGAACTAGGAGACAAAGGGTATTTATAGAGGTCTAAATAAATGCATGTACATGTGTAAATATATTTAAATAGGATGGTGGGGAAATAGATCTACGTGCATATATTTGTAGGTTAGTATTAAGGCAGCAGATGGACATTTGACCTCCACTCAAGTACTTGCTCAGTGCAAGAACATGGTGTATTAAATTGGCATTCCATGATGCACACCTTCCTGACACGTTCACTGAAGACAAATGTGTGCATAAGCAAATGTGGTAAACAAAGCTGATGGTGCCCAGCTACCAAAAGATATAGCATCTGGAGTCTTAAAGGTTTGCAGATAAACAAGCAGCCATCTTGCTCAGAAACATCAATGCCCACATGGAGGAAGCATATCAAACTGTGTGACCACATGGTGTAGATGGGACCAGGTATCAGACATCAAAGAACAAAAAATCATATCAGTGGGTGCCCACCTTCCCGATATGATCAATGAAGACAAATGTGTACATAAGCAAATGTGGTGAAGAAAGATGATGGTGCCAAACTATCAAAAGATATGGCATCTGGGGTCTTAAAGGTTTGAAGATAAACAAGTGGCCATCTAGCTCAGAAGAAATAAAGCCCATATGGAAGAAGCACACTAGCCCTTGTGACCACGAGGTATCCAAGGGATCAGGGATCAGGCATCAAAGAAAAAATTCATACCATGGTAAATGAGGATGAGTGCAGAGTGGACACCCAAAGCCCATCTGTAGACAACTGGACACACCCTTACTAAACGGTTGCTGGGAGTAAATGAGCCAGTCAGAGTACAAGGTACCAACGATGAAACATATAACTTTCATGTAGTTCTCAAATGCTTCCCCCCCCTCCACTATAATGATCCCAATTCTACCTTGAAAATGTGTCTAGACCAGAGGATGTTCATTGGTACACATAGCAATTGGAAACATAGGGAATCAGGATGGATGACCCCTTCAGGACCAGTGGTGAGAGTGGCAATAACTGGAGGGTGGAAGGAAATGTGGGGTGGAAAGGGGGAACTTATTACAAGGATCTACAAATAACCTCCTCCCTGGGGGATGGACAATAGAAAAGTGGGTAAAGGGAGATGTTGCAGAGATTAAGATATGGCAAAGAAATAATAATTGATTAATTATGAAGGTGCAGTGAGGGAGGAAAAATGAGGATCTAATATTAAGGGCTTATGTAGAAAGCAAATGTTTTAAGAATGATATGGCAACAAATGTACAAATGTGCTTGACACAATGGATATATGTATGGATTGTGATAAGAATTGAACGAACCCCCAATAAAATGATTTTTTTAAAACCCTCCAAAAAAAGAATCAGAATTTGAAAAGTAATAGGAGTTCAACCAGTGGAATATCTAGAAAGAGGATCAGCACGTTTATGTGAGAGTAAGGAAAATTGTCTTCAACTCTCCCTCCCTGTTTTTGTTTGGTTTGGAAATGACTATGTTTTCTATAGTCAAGTTCATGGCCCAGAGTTAACAAAGTAAACCATGAACAATGTTTCAAGAGTAATTCCTCTGAAGCCACCATTCCAAGGGTCCTTGAGGTGTTTTTTTTTATTATTATTATTTTCCTTTTTTTAATTATTATTTTTTAACAATTTATTGGGGCTCATACAATTATTATCAGAGTTCATACATATACATACATCAATTGTATAAAGCACATCTGTACAGTCTTTGCCCTAATCATTTTTTTCTCCTCTTTTCTTTTTTTACATTTTATTAGGGACTCATACAGCTCTTATCACCATCCATACATATACATACATCAGTTGTATAAAGCACATCCATACATTCCCTGCCCCAATCATTCTCAAGGCATTTGCTCTCCACTTAAGCCCCTTGCATCAGGTCCTCTTTTTTTTCCCCTCCCTCCCCGCTCCCCCCTCCCTCATGTGCCCTTGGTAATTTATACATCGTTTTTTTGTCATATCTTGCCCTATCCGGAGTCTCCCTTCCCCCCCTTCTCTGCTGTCCCTCTCCCAGGGAAGAGGTCACATGTGGATCCTTGTAATCAGTTCCCCCTTTCCAACCCACTCACCCTCCACTCTCCCAGCATCGTCCCTCACACCCTTGGTCCTGAAGGTATCATCCACCCTGGATTCCCTGTACCTCCAACCCTCATATGTACCAGTGTACAGCCTCTGTCCTATCCAGGCCTGCAAGGTAGAATTTGGATCATGGTAGTTGGGGGGAGGAAGCATCCAGGATCTGGGGGAAAGCTGTGTTCTTCATCGGTACTACCTCGCACCCTAATTAACCCATCTCCTCTCCTAAACCCCTCTATGAAGGGATCTCCATTGGCCAACACTTGGGCCTTGGGTCTCCACTCTGCACTTCCCCCTTCATTTAATATGGTATATATATATACATATACATATACACATATATACACTTACATACACACACTTATATCGTTTGTTATTTTTTTGCATGATGCCTTATACCTGGTCCCTTGGCACCTCGTGATCGTTTTTTAAAAACGTTTTAACCATTTTAGTAGTACATAATTCAGACATCATACCGCTCAATAGCTCAATCATATCAAGCATTGTTGCACAATCTCCATTACAATCAGTTTCAAAACATTTTCTTCCTCCTTGTACTGCTTGATATCAGCTCCCCATTATTCCTCCACCTCTCGGGAGGAACCCTCCAGGAACCCTTATTTCTGTAATGGTCTCCATAGATTCAGCATTCTGGGTTTCATATACCGATAAACATAGAAAAATACAAAATAAAAAGATCAAGTTCGTTACCAACAATAACAAAGTTCAACAGATAGACCCTAATTTTTTAAAAACTAATTTAAACCAGATCAAGGTCAAAGTGTATCAAAAGGAAGATCAAATGACAAGATTTTAACCATTCAAGTCAGATTTATCATTTTATTTATTTATTTAAACATTTTATTAGGGACTCATACAACTCTTATCACAATCCATACATATATCAATTGTATAAAGCACATCTGTACATTCTTTGCCTTCATCATTCTCGAAGCATTTGCTCTCCACTTAAGCCCTTTGCATCAAGTCCTCTTTTTCCCCTCCCTCCCTGTTCCCCGCTCCCTCATGAGCCCTTGTTAATTTATAAATTATTGTTTTGTCATATCTTACCCTGTCCGGCGTCTCCCTTCACCCCCTTTTCTGTTCTCCTTCCCCCAGGGAGGAGGTCACATGTAGATCCTTGTAATCGGTTCCCTCTTTCCAACCCACTCACCCTCTACCCTCCCAGTATTTCCCCTCACACCCCTGATCCTGAAGGTATCATCTGTCCTGGATTCCCTGTGCCTCCAGCTCCTCTCTGAACCAGTGTACATCCTCTGCTCTATCCAGACTTGCAAGGTAGAATTCATAGTATACAGTATACAATGAAACAGTATACAACAAAACAGTATACAACAGTATACAATGAAACAACAAACCACTGACAAAGAACAAAACAAAAGACAACAAGAAAGGAAAGCTTGTAGTTAGTTGAAGGAGCCCTGGTGGCATAATGGGTTACACATTGAGCTGCTAATTTCAGGGCCAGCAGTTTGAAACCACCAGCTGTTCCCAGGGAACAATGGGGTGTTCTACTCTTACTTGAGAATTAAAAACTCACTGGGGAAGTTCTAACATGTCCTGTAGGGTTACTATGGGACATATTTATCATTTTAATCTACTATAATCTTCTCTCTAATACTCTGTCTGATAGATAACCAGGTTATTCCCATCCATCAATTTTGTCAGAAAGAAATCACCTGATCTTATTCCATTTTTAGGTCCAGCAAATGCATTTTGGAATTCCACTGTCATGCATACCTTCTGCACACCAGAATTTTATAATTTAAGCTCTGATACCATTCCCTATTTTGGATTTGGGTTATATAATTTACAATCCTTGAATCAGATTTTGGTGTGCTTATTCTATGTGGGCTTACGTGAAGTCTCACTTAGAAGGCTGCTAGTTTGTAAACACACCTTTAAGACCCCAGATGCTAGTCTTTCTCAGAGGCGAGCACCATCTAGAGTCTTCACCACACTTTGCTCTTGCACCCATATTTTCTGTGCTTTCTTCAAGAGGGTGCATATCGAGGAGGGCCATGACCTAAGAGCTATTTGCTCCTAGATTGGAGCTAAGATTAATGGGAACACAAAATCCATTCCTAAATCTATGTATTCTATCCGCCTGTGGTTCACATTAGAGACATCTTTGCTATTTTATGGTAGAGAATCAGGGCCCTCCAATTTTATCCAACCTGCTCTCCTACCCATCGCCATTCATATAGAAAAGTCTTTCTTACCTCCCTCTTGCTAGTTATGTCATGAAAAATCCGTGGGCCATATCTTTTTCTTAAATCTTAGAATCCAAGGGCAGATTTTCTTCAACATGCTCAAATTTTCCCTAGCTCTGTGTGTAGTTATATGATCATTTTCCAGTTTGAGGATGAAGAGTATAGGAGTGGAGTCTAGTGTGTTAATCAGATCATAGTCAGTGAAGCCTCTGTGTGGGCATGGCCTGCTGAGAATACTGGGAAATCATGCATTTCTTCCTTGGAAATGAGAGACGCTTCTCTCTGCCACTCCCTGGGAGACATTGCAGCTGGCAAGACACATGGTAGTATGGTACTACCCTGAGCTGAGAAGCAACATGGACCTACCTTGATGCAACCAGACCTCTGAAGCTGAAGAAGTAGCATAAAGACCCCTATCGGTGCTGAGATGCGCACACCACCAATGAATCCATAGACTTTCTACCCACTGGCCTGCGATCTTTGTGCATTCGGCATCATGGCATGTGTTTCATGAGTCTGAAGAGGAATTTATAGATTGGTGTTGGACATGTGGGTTAGTATAGGCCCTATGGGCTTGGACTGGACTGGGTTGGGATTCTTTCTCAATGTTCAATTGCTCTCGTAAATAACACTCTTTGTTATTATACATATGCGTGCTTCTGATTAATTTCTCTACTCTACCCAGAATAACACACTGATTTACACTTCAGTGTTCACTCCTAGGGGCTCCTGGATCTAATATTTTTTACATACTCAGATCACCGCTGTTGTCAACAACAGCACTTACCACAGGTGTGGCTGTAAAAAATGTAGAGTCAGAGAGTTCTTGACTGAATTATTGTAACTTCTACCTTATCTAAGTTTCTTATTTGTACTTGGTCCCATATTACTAAGTAATACCTGAGATTTATTGAGAACTTTTTGTTTTCTAGGATAACTGACAGGAAGATATCTATATTTGTGCCAATTTAAAAGAAAGGTGAACCATAGAATGCTCAAAATGTAGAACAATATCATTGATATTGCACACAAATAAATTCTATTTAAGATAATCCCTCAAGAGTTTCAGCACATTATTGGTGGGACACCAGCCTTCATAACTGAACGGATCCAAATGGGCAATTGTGTAGTTGAAGGGTACATTAAGGAAACATCAGGAAAGGCATGAAAGGCTTAACCTCTCCCATGGAGACAGGAATGAGAGGGGGGTCGGGGAACTAATGTATTCTCCAACAGGTTTATGTAATATCAGGACATGCAAGCCAGTTCATACACATAAGTAACACTAAGGGGATATGCTAGGGGCATACATGTGACAGGAAGGCACATACATAAGAAGATGGGTGGGTTCTACAGTTAAAATGGTGGCTTAATGTTGGCTGTCCCTGAGTGGGCTTAATCTATGGTGTCCCTGAACTCTTCTTAAGGGAACAATCTATGCTCCTTATCAGAAGGGATTGGGGCAGACAATAGCATCTGATTGCTCTTAAAGACATCATCTGGACTACAGAGCAGCCATGTGCTCAAAGAAACACCACTAAGTAGCTGATCATGGAAGATATTGTAGGGAAGGTTTTGACTCAGGAGAAGGTGACTGGGATTCATCTTCAACTCATGAATGTGAAGGCTTTCCTCCTCCAGAGTCTGCCTCCCAGAATCCTTAAATATCAGCGTAGAAAATTTGTCCGCATACACTCTCTCCCCAGTTCTATTCTCCAAAGATATTGATATGGACTGGCCAGAAGTTAGGACCAGATTCAGAAGAGGGTGTGTAAAAAGGTAAACATTGCTGATTTCAGAAGGATCTTGGATTAAAGTAAAGAATATCAGAAAATGCTTGCTTGTGTGTCATCAACTATGCAAACACATTCAACTATTTGGATGATAATAAACGGTGGGTAACTTTGAGAAGAATGAGGATTACGTATCACTTCACTGTGCTCATTCTGACATGGATCAAGGGGCAGTTGTATGAACAGAAGAAGGGGGTAATGGTATAAAACCAGATAAGCTCTGTGTCAGCCTTACGGTCCCTCACCATATTGTTCAATCAATGTGTCGAGCAAATGATCAGAGAAGCTGGATTATATGAAGAAATGTGAGGCATCAGGATGGGAGGAAGCCTTATGAACAACCAGATGACACAGCTTCCTTGATGAATGTGAGGAGGAATTGAAGCACTTCCTGATAAACAGCAAGGATGCCAGCTTTCAATGTGGATTACAACTCAATGAAGATCAATATCCTCATAACTCCAGCATGATCAATGGGGAAAAGGTTGTAGTTGACTAGGATTTTGTCTTGCTTGGATCCACAATTAGTGCCAATGGAACCAGTGGTCAATAGATAAAACGGGGTGTTTCATTAGGCAGGCCTGCTGCACAGGACCTCTTCAGAGTATTAAAGAGCATGGGTGTTCCTTTGAAGAGTAAGGTATGCCTAACCCCAAGCCTGGTATTGCCCATTGCATCACATGCATTTCAAAGTTGACGATGGATAAGGAGGACTGTAGAAGAATCCGTGCACATGAGCTGTGCTGCTGCAGAGGAATTTGAAAGTGCCGTGCCCTGCTGCAAGGAAAAACAAACCTGTATTGGAAGAGATAAGGCCACAATGCCCTATAGGGGCAATGCTGGCAAGACTTCCTCTTACATACTTTGGACATATTGATAGGAGAGACCAGTCCCTGGACAAGGACGTCGGATCAGTAAAGCAGAGCTTTGATGAAGAAAAGGAAGGCCCTGACCAGGGTGGTATGACACAGTGGCTATAACCATGGGCTCAAGTCTAAGGACAATTGTGGAGATTGTTCAGGACCGAGTAGTGTTTAATGGTATTGCAAACAGAGTAACTGATTTGGAACTGACTAGAGAAGAACAACAATATGTAGAGTCTAGGAAATATCAACATGAGTTGAAGTTACTTCCAGAAACAGAGGGAACTGTATTCTTCCTCTGATGAGATAGCCTTCCTCATCCCTTCACTTCCCTGCTTTCCTTCTCCATTCCCAGGAAAAGGACACATCTTGAAGCAATGTGTAGTCTGTTCTACTTGGTCTTGGCTGGGGAGGTGGAAAGAATTAGAGGGTTGGATAAGTGATAAATTGGGTAGGTAAATGAGATTCAGGTGTGACAGAGCAGACAGCAGTACTAAGACCACAGTGGCATACTGAAAATCAGTCACCCCAAATGTCTACGGTCAAGTCCATGGACACTGTGACTCTGTTACCTTACATGGCAACAATGAATTTGTAGGTGAGACTTTATTGAAAATTTTGAAATAGATCATTTTGGGGCATTTAGGGAACTGACAGACAGCTGTTGATTCCAACTCATCATGAGCCCACAGATGAGAACTTCTCTGGAAGGAGCAGGGGTGGAGGTTGGGGGCTGGCTTTGTACTGCTGTGGTTTTCATGTGGTGAAATCCATTCCAGACTTCTGACCTCCAGAACTGTAAGAGAAGAAATTTGGGTTGTTTGTAGCCAATAAGGGCATGGTTATACATCATAAAAAAATCAACCAAACTGAGTGTCATTAGGTTGAAGCAGACTATGGGAAATGGAAGAATTGCCCCTGTGAGTTTCTGAGAGTGTAACTCTATACTCAAGTAGAAAGCCCTGTCTTTCTCCACCGTCTTTGTCATAGAAGGAACAGGAAATGTATACAGCGCCAGACAAACAGACAGATGCAAAAGTCTGATAGATGGTTGGACAGCTTGGAGGTCAGAGATGTAATTAAGAGTTAGTTGGACAGCCAAAGTGTTGGATTTACCAAAGTAGACAGACATACAGCAAGGAAAGCAAGAGAAAGGTCATCATAAAGAAGACCAGAATGTCTGATGGACAGGAGGCAGGGAGTCAGGCAAGCAGGAGTAAGAAGCAGGAAGATGAGCAGACATACAGGAGATGAGATAGAAAGACAGGGTGCAAGGCAGGAGGCTCTCTGGGGGAATAGATGGGATGAGTCTGCCCTTTGTCTCACCACGGTTATTAGAGTTTCTTCAGGTGCAAGTGGATCCCATTTGTGGACCTCAGCACAAGCTTTGGAACAGGGTTAGGAACCCTGGTGGGATCTGGCGACAGCTCAAAGCGGAGCAGAGTCAGGGCCACGGCCACTTTCATCTCATTCATAGCAAACTGCTTGCCAATGCAGTTCCTGGACAGGGAGGGACATCCGGGAGGAAAAGGCATCAGGCTTAATCCTGAGCTGGGCTCCTCTTGGTGAAGTCCAGGCTCGGTCCTCTGCTATCAGACACCACCACTGCCCACTGCCTGTATCCCCAAGCCTTTGCCACACAACTCCCATGTTGTTTCTTTCTTTCTTTCTTTCTTTCTTTCTTTCTTTCTTTCTTTCTTTCTTTCTTTCTTTCTGTCTTTGTTTCTCTCTCTTTCTTTCATATAAATCATTTATTATAAATTAGGTGACAGTACATTTCAGATCATCACTTTTGGATTCTATAGTCCAAACCACTAAACAAACCCTCCAGTGGTCCATCTTCCCTACCTGCGTCCTCTCCACATGGGCTACCATTGTTACTTCACACAAGTCAGCATCCATCAAAGGCCCAATCCGTTACTCCATCCTCCTCCCCTGGCCTACCCTGCACTTGGGAACTTCCAGTCTATTCCCTTTGGTACAAGAGCAATTTTTTTAGTCTCTTTGTTAGTGGTGTCATGTATTATTTGTCTTTTTGTGATTGGTTTATTTCACTCAGTATAATGTTCTGCGGGTCTGTCCATGTCGTGAGGTGCTGGTTTTTAAGTGATGCACAGCATCCTCTTGAGTGTATGTACCAGACTTGCCTATCCTTCCTTCTGTTTCTGAACATTTAGGTTGTTTTTATCTGCTTGCTATTGTGAACAGTGCTGCCATATGGAGGTGACATAAGCAATAACAACAGGCAGCATCTTGATCAATGGGGAGAAATCAGAAGCATTCTCTCTATGAACAGGAGCCAGATTAGACTGTCCCTTATCACCACTCATATTCAACACTGTGATGAAACTTTTAGTCAAAGCCAGCAGACCACACAAAACATAAAAGGAATCCAGATTGATCAATAAGTGAGACTATCACTATTTGCAGATGATACGAATTTTTATGAGGAAAACCCTAAAAAGCCAACAAAAAGTTATTGGTAACAATTGAGAGATTCAGCAAAGTGGCAGCATTCAAGATAAATTTTTTAAAATCAATTGGATTCTTGTATCAAAATAAAAATATTTCTGAAAAAGAAAGATATATTATTTTTACTAGCCACACCAAAAATGAAATACTTAAGAATAAACCGAGCCCAAGGAACAAAAGACTTGTACAAAGACAACTACAGAATATTCTTACAGGAAACAAGACATGCCTAGGTAATTGGAAGAACATTCCCACACATGAAACAAGCCTCCAGTGATTTTCTGGAGGCTTATTTCCCTCTCAACCTAATTGAGGGATGAGAATAACTCAGTGAGCCCACAGAGAGTCTGGGAGAGAAGACTACTGTAGATTGAATTGATCAGTCTGACTCGAGGATTAACCCCTTTTCACTTGATCTACCTTTTGATACACTCTGAGCTTGATCTGTTTTTATATTTTCTGTGGGGTTTTTTTTCATATTGTTGTTTGTCTCTATAGTATTTTGTCATCGTTGCTAGCTGTCTTTGTTACGTGTTCTTCTATGTTTTTCAATATGTGAAATGCAAGATAGGCGAATCTGTAGGGGCAAGAACTAGACCCAGGGTTCCTGGAGGGTACAGAGGAGGGGGTGGGGTAAGGGCAGGGGTAAAGGATACTGATGGCAAGGAGTTCAAGAAGGAAGAAAATGTTTGGAATCTGATTGTGGTAGTGATTGTACAACACTGCTTGATATGATTGAATGGTATCATGGTATGAGGAATGATATGATATCTGGATTAGCTTCTAATAAAATTCCTTGGGGGGGATGAAATATTGCATATTCATGGATTTTGTTGTTGCTGTTAAGTACTGCCATCTAGATGGTTTTGACTCACAGAGATCCTTTGTACAACAAGAAGAAACACTGCCTGGTCCTGCGCCATCCTCACAACTAGTCCCCTGTAGAGAACTTGGTTGCACTCTATCCACCTCATCATTTCTTCCTCTTTTCCATTTCCCTTCTGTTTCACCAAGCATGATGTCCTTGTCCAGGGACTGGTCTCTCCTGTTAACATGTCCAAAGTCCATGAGGCAAAATCTCATCATCCTCCTTTCTTAGGAGCATTCAGACTGTACTTCTTCCTAGCAATTTGTTAGTTCTTTCTGTGGTCCGTCCATGGTACTTTCTGTATTCTTTGCTAGCACCACAATTCAAATGCATAGATTCTTCTTTTGCCTTCAGAATTCAGTGTCCAACTTTTCACATGCATATGAAGCGATTGAAAATGTGATGGCTTGGGTCAGGTGCACCGTAGTCGTCAAAGTAACTTCCTTGCTCTTCAACATTGTAAAGAGGTTTACCCAATAAAATGTGTCATATGAGTTCTTACCTGTTGGTGCCCAAGAGCACTGGGTGTGGACCCACCAAAATGAAACACTGACAACTTCAATATTTTCCCCGTTTTTTAGGATGTTATAGCTATTGGTCCAGCTGTGACTGTTTGGGTTGTCTTTACATTGAGTTGCGTTCCATACTGACGGCTGCAATCATGATCTTCATCATCAAGTGCTCGAAGTCCTTCACTCTTTCAGCAAGCAAAGTTGTTCCATGTGCATATCTCAGGTTGTTAATAAGCTTTCTTCTAAACCTGTGTTCTTCCTCATGTAGTCAAATTATCAAAATATTTGCTCATGGTACATATTTAATAAGTGTGGTGAGAAGATACAAGTCTGATACACACTTTTACTGATTTTAAACCATGCAATATTACCTTGTTCTGTCTGAATGGTCGCCATGCATAGTAGTTTAGCATGAGTACAATGAAGTGTTCTGGAATTCCTACTGATCATCAATACTACCAATAATTTGTTAAGGTCCATATCAACAAATGTCTTTGTAAAGTCCACAAACAACAAGTAAACATTTTCTGGTATTCTTAAGTTTGAGCCATGATATATCATATCTACAATGATACCCCTTATTTTCTCTTCTGAATCTGGCTTAAATTGCTGGCAGCTGTTGAAGTACAGCTGTAAACTGTTGTTTATGATCTTCAGCAAATTTTACCTGCATGTGATATTACTGATATTGTTTGATAATTTCTGCATTTTCTTCATTTACCTTTATATTTTTTGGAATGGTTACAAATATAGATGTCTCCTTCAAGTTGGGAAGGAAACTTTCATATTCCTTTGCATAAGTGAATGAATGCCACCAGTGTATCATCAGCGTGTTGAAATATTTCAATTGATATTCCATCAATTTCTCTAAACTTGTTTTTCACTAAAGCTTTCAGTGAAACTTGGACTTCGTTTTTCAATATCATCAGTGCTTGATCACATGCTACCTCTTGAAATTGTTGAAGGTTGACTACTTATTTTGATGCAGTGACCCTGGATATTCCTTCCATCTTCTTTTGATTCTTCTGGCATAGTTCAATATTTTGTCCACAAAATCATTTAATATTGCAACTTAAGGACTGGATTATTTCCTCAGTCTTTCAGCTTAAGATATGCTGAGCAGGGCTGTCCTTTTTGGTTTCCTAACTCTAGGTCTTTGCACATTTCATTATATGCTTAGTCTTCTCAAATCGCCCTTTGAATTTTTCTGCTTAGCTTTTGCTTCATCATGACTTGCATTTATTTTCGTTACTCTACCATCAAGAGCAAGTTTCTGATATCTGCTTTGACCTTTCTTTATTGTCTTTTTAATGACCTTTTGCTTTCTTCGTCTATTATGTTCATGATGTCATACCATGGTTTATCAGGTCTCCTGAGAATAACATTAATTGCACCAAAACTACACTTGAGATGCTCTGAAAATTCAAGTGAGATAGACTCAAAGTTGTATTTTGGCTCTTCTGAATTTCTTCAAGTTCAACTTGAACTGACATATGAACAATTGATGGTCTGCTTCACAATTAGCAGCGGGTCATGCTTTGGCTGCTGATGTTGAGCTTCTCTGTTGCTTCTTCCCACAGATGTATTTGATTTGATTTCTGTGTATTCCATCGGGAGATGTGCATGTGTATAACCGTTCTTTGGTTGTTGAAAAAGGTAGCAGTGAAGGGATTACTGGTCTTGAAAAATTCAAATTCTATCAAGCGATCTCCGGTTTTGTTTCTCTAGGCCCTTTTCCCTAAGTACACTTCCTTCATCTATGAATTGGAAGGGACATGATGGCAGTGAGTTTGGTTTGATTCTTTACCCTTAGTTTCCAACGTTTACATTTTAATCACCAAAAATTATCACCATACCTTAATTGAATATTTTATCAACTTGAGACTAAAGAATTTGTTAGAGGCATAAAAAAGGATCTGATACCAATGGTTCAAGAAGAAAGACACTCTTGAAAATGATGATGGGAACATATGGACACATGTGCTTAGTGCAATAGATTTATGGATTGTTCTAAGAGGTGTAAGAGCCCAGTGAAAGGATTTATAAAAAATTAACTAAAACGGGGAGGGGGTGGGGAGAGACAAGATGGCACCCAGGTAAATGGCACATAATGAGAGCTACTTGGTGAACAGCAAGCTCGGTTTCCTGGAGAATGTGGGAGGATTCTGCTGAGTAAGGGGACCCACAAAACAACCCAAGTCCTTCCCCTGTCCATCAGGCAACCCTCCCAAACTTCTTCCCTCTTCAGAGTCCCAGGAGGTCTGAGACCTGATCCCTGAGACTTCCCGGCTCAGCTGGTGTGTTGCTCCTGCACACTGCCACCATAGTCACCACACACCGATTACCCACCCTGCCCCACAGCTTGCTCACCATGCAAAGAGCTAGTCGGCTTTTTGGTTGAGGCTCACACAACCATGGAAGGACCCACACAGCAGCTGTCCACTCACAGCACTCCCCTAGGGGAGCTACACCGTTCTCCCACAGTTTCCCTCGATCCACATGGCAGTGATTTTGCCACCAAGCTTGGGTTCTTCCTTCCATTCACCCAGGGCACATGGAACTGACCTGGAGACTACCTGCAGTGTGTTAGGTAATGTGAGGCTTTCCCGCCCCCATGGTTCCAGAGACCCCTGCAAAGGCCACGACTGCAATGGCGGTTGCAGCCCACAACTGCGCCCTGCAGTGATGGCCCGCGGCTCAGCACTTTCCTAGCACCCCTGGCTATTAGGCAGCAGGGGAGAGTGCATCCTTGGTCCAAAGGACATACAGCCCCCATCAATAGCTGGATATGGAGCCCTAGGGATAAGCGATCTGAGCCCTGCGGCTCCCATGGCAGGAACACTATCTCAGACCAGAGCACAGCCAAAACCCAATAATTTCCCCCCTCAGCCTTATTGTTTCGCATGGAGCTGCTCCCCTCCTGCCACTCACATCATCTGCCTGTCACCCGCTAGCATGGCGTTCCCCTCAGAAAGCAGTGCCAGCTGCTCCACGAGTGCCAAGCACCTCCACCCTGTGGAGGATTTCCCCTGGAACCTTCACAGCAGCAGTGGAGTTGTTCCTGCCTTCGATAAGGACCCTCTCCCATAGCAGGAAGGATTCCCCCTCCTTAGTCTACTATTAGGCACCTTTAAAAATTGAGAAATACATTTTAAGTTTGCAAATCGTGGCCCAACAGCTCAGTTCAAAGCAGCCCAAGGGCATATATACAGGTTCCAGCCCCACTCCAGTCACTGAGATGCCTCAACACAATTATCTAATGAATTTCCTTGGAACCTTGTGTACATGGCAGTCCTATGTACTTCCATAGTAGCCCACAGGCAAACCTCGAAAACAGTAACACAAAGAAAGAGCTCAGGGCCCGTTGGTCTCCCAGAAACCTGACGCCCACCTCTACAAAGGTGTCCCAGCAGCAGCAGCAGCAGCAGCAGCAGCAACATGCCTCATCACTGCCAATAAAAAACAAGAGAGAGAAAACACAACAGCACAGCTCAAGGTGCTCATAGAAGAATCAGAGTGGATCTAGCCAAAAAAAAGAAATTTTCAGAAGGCTATTTGGAGTAACACAAGAGTTGAGGGAAGCAAAGCAGAGGAAGGACACAATGATCGAGGAGATGAAGTCCACAATAGAGGGGATGAAGACCACTCACCAAAGGGTAATAGATGTGCTAACAGATGATATAACAGAAGCTACATACAAAATCATGGATTTTTCAAATAGACTAGAGGAGGAAGGGACCCATATCAGTGATCTCAAAGAAAATCAGAATCAACAGAATTGACAGACTGCTGGCAAACCTAACCAAGGAAAGGAAGGAGCGAACATCAACCAGCAGGATGAAGGGTGAAACTAGAGAAATTACAACAAAGCCTTATGAGATTAAAAGGATAATCACAAAGTACTATGAAAGACTGTATTCTAATGAATTAAAAATGTGGAAGAAATGGACAAATACTTGGGAAAACAATTCCTCCCTAGATTATCCTAAATAGAGTTCAGGGACCTCAACAACTCAAACCAGAAGATGAGATAGATATGGTCATCAGGAAGCTACCAACAAAAAAAAGCCCCTGGACCAGATGGTTTCACAGGATAATTCTACCAAGCATTCAGCGAAGAGCTGACATTTATCCTCCACAAATTTCCTGAGCGTAGAAAAGGGCGACAAACTCCCAAACTCATTCTATGAAGCCTGTCTGGTTTTGATGCCCAAACAAGGCAAGGATCCCACAGGAATAGAGCGCTACAGACCAATATCACTAATGAAAATAGATGAAAAATCCTTAACAAGGTATTGGCCAATAGAATACAAAAGTACATACATAAAACCTATCATCCACCATGATCACATTGGATTCACTCCAGGGATGCAGGTATATTTCAACATCTGAAAAGTCATCAATATTATGTTCCACATTGATAAGAAGAAGTATAAAACCACATAAGACCTATAGACAAAGAAAATGCATTTGCCAACATCCAACACCCATTTCTAATTAAAGATTCCTCATAAAGATAGGAATGGAAGGAAAGTTCCTCAAAATAATACAAGCTATCTTTGAAAAGCCCACAGGCAACATCATAGTCAATGGAGAAAAGATGAAAACAATCCCACTGAAAGAGGGGACCAGACAAAGAGGCCCCTTGTGTCCACTTTTATTCAATATCATACGGCAGGTCCTTACTAACAACTTAAGACAGCAGAAGGATATTAAAGTTATCCAATTGGGTGAGGAGGCGGTTAAACTATCGCTATTTTCAAATGATTCTGTAGTGAAAAAACCAAAAGCTTCACAACAGGAGTACTGGCAGCGATAGAGGAATATGGAGGAGTGGCAGGATACAAATGGAAGTCTATTGGTTTGCTATATATATCAGACAGGAACGAAGAAGAGGAGATGAAGAAGTCAGGACCCTTCACAATAGCTCAGAAAAAGGAAATAACTAGGGATATATGTAACCAAGAAAAATAAAGACAGTCAAGAAAAATTACAAGACCCCACTACAGGAAACCAAAAGCAACCTCCACAAATGGAAGAGCATCCCATTCTCGTGGATTGGAAGATTCAACACAGTAAAGATGTCAAACCTACCCAAAGCACTTCATAAGTCTAACATTATTCTGAGTCAAATACCAACAACCTTTTTCAAAGAGTTGGAAAAACTGACCGCCAATTTCATATGGAGAGGGAAGAAGCTCAGAATTAGCAGTGAACTCCTAAAGAAGAAGGAACAAATTCAGAGGTCTCGCTTTATCTGATTTTAAAACCTACTACACAGCTACAGTGGTCAAAAGAACATGGTACTTGCATAATTACAGACATTCAGACCAATGGAAAGAACAGAAAACGCAGAAATAAAACCAGCAGCTTATAGACAACTAATATTCGATAAGCACCCCAAATGCATCAAGTGGGAGGTGAATGCCTTCTTTAACAAGTGGTGCTGGAAACAATGGATAGCCACATGGAGAAAAATGAAACAAGACATTGACCTTGCGTCATGGACAAGAACAAACTCAAGGTGGACCACTGACCTAGAAGTAAAACCCCAAACAATCAGGACCACCAAGGGAGGAATTGGGACACACTTAAGAACCTTGACCCAGGAAATACACAGGCTAACTGCAATAGGGAAGGATATAAACAAAGGAGAACCTGAAATCAACAAGTGGGATTTACTGAAAAATAATACAACTGTATGCATAGAATGACTTCAAAAACAGGATAACTAGGCAACCCACAGACTGGGAGAGGATTTTTAGTAATGACACAAAAGACAAAGGGTTTATTATTAAAGTCTACAATACCCTCCTGACCTGCAAAAACAGAAAAATTAACCCTCTGAGGAAGTGGAAAAAGAACTGAAAAGAAGATTCAGAAATGAGGAGACCCGGATGGCCAATAAACACAGAAGAAAGTGCTCCTGATCATTAGCCACCAGAGAAATGCAAATTACAACAACCATAAGACACCATCTGCCACCCTGAGTTTAGCCCAAGTCAGAAAATCAGAGAGCAACAAATTTTGGAGGGGATGTGGCACTCCACTGCAGGTGGTTGGGTAGATATGTTCAGCCCCTGTGGAAATCCATCTGGCGATACATATAGAAATGACAATCGATCCACCTTACGACCCAACTATCCCTCTCCTGGTCCTATAACCAGAAGAGCTAAGAAATAAATGCAACCAGTCATCTTCCCCTCAATGACTATTGCCATGCAATTCAAAATCACAAAGAGTTGGAAACATCTTAAATTTCCATCGAGAGACGAGTGGATTAGTAAACTCTGGCACATACACACAATGGAGTACAATGCATCACTAAAAAGCACAGATGAAAAACATTGTTTCATGAGAAGAGCTGGAGGAATGTATGCTAAGCAAGTTCAACCAATCACAAAAGAACAAGTATGAAATGAGTCCCCTGAGGTAAATATAACCAGCACAGTAGGTATAGAAAAAGAGACACTCATCTCACAATATAAGGGTCGCGGCACAGGCCGTCAAGTGGAGGTCTAGCAAATCGAAGGAGGTACATGTGAATCCAACACAAAGAAGGGGGGAGGGGTTAAGGAGAAAGGAGGAAAGGGATGGAGGAGATACTGAGATGATGTCATGAGGGGAGCAGGGCACTAACCCATTAAGAGGGGTTGGCAGTATTGGTTATGTCTCCACAGAATTGAGCGTGTGAATACAGATACTACCATGACACACCAAATCATGATGGCAATGTAACCACATGGAGGAATGCATGAAAACATTGGCCTACATGGCTGACCCCAAACAGAGCCAAAAAAGACCACTGTCGTAGAAGTATTTGTGACAGAGAACAACACTAAAATTTCAGTTGGTGGCAAAGGGCCGACGTGCCATGCCCAGCAGGAAGCGAACCAAGAAAGAAAAGGAGAAAGGGACAATCAGTCTACACCCCATATTGTCACACCGAACCCAGAGGATGATGTCCCCACATGGAGCTGCAAAAGCACAGAGAGGACTGTAGGTCTGACAACAATTCAAAAAATGTTGTCCCCTTACTGGAGAGTACCGAGACAGAGGATAATAATGTGGACACATGGCTGGGAGATTGTTTGGTCTGAATCCTTCACATCAGGACAAACCAAGAAGGGAGCTTAATTGATCACTAACCGGAGCAAAGCCAAACCACTAAGGCCCTAAAGAGCCCCCAAAATAGACTTCAGGCTAGAACGGGCAGCTCCTGGTACTCCCCCAGGACCCTGGGGGAGAGAGTCATAAGGTCAGTGGACAGACGTGGAGCAATGTATGTTTTTTCCTCTCTCTTTTTCCTTTCTTTTTTTTCCCTCAGTGTGTTGTTTGTTATTGTTTGTTCTATGACATTGTTGGTTTGACTACTTATATAAGGCAGGGATGGCAATGCTCCAAGATGTGATTGCAACATGCTGGCATGGAGTAAGGAACCAGTGCAGAGGTCTGGGGGCCGGCCCTAAGCCCAACTACTAAGTGGAAACCTGGCCCTCCCCCCAGAAGAATTTATTTCAAAGGATGCCATTGAATCTGCAGCTCTGGGAGAGGGACATATCTGATTGGAGCACAGGGGAGCAGATGAAGGGTGAAGATAGGCCTTGAGGATGATGTTCCCAATTACAGCAGCCGGTCCACAGAGAGGAACACATGGCCGGCCCCACTATGAGACATGATGCCCCTAATTGACCCATATCCCTACAGGCGACGATGCATGAGACACAGTGTGGGAATTGCATCGATCTGATCCAGCCACACCAAGGCAAAACACTAAGGGGGTGCAACAGAACAGCAAGGGAATGCAGCGACGATATTCCCAGGGAATGCTGAAGGTGGACTTTGGGCCAGTGCCTGGTGCCCCAACATACTGGACTGGAAAACACTCCTAAAGGCCAACAAATAATTCTTGTACTAAGTACAAAGTTCTCTTTCTTGTGTGTTTTTTTGTCATTTGTTTGTTGTTGTTGTTTTGTTGTATATAGTTGCTTGATTTTTCTCTGTCTTGTTTTTGTGCACGTTATTATCTCTGCAGGTCTGTCTAAATAAGATAAGCTGGATAAACAATCTGAAGGAGGAAACAATGGGACCGACTGTTCTGGGGGGACAAGGTAGAAGGGGTAGTGGGGGTAAAGGTAGTGTTGCTAACAAACCAAGGGATAAGGGAACAACAAGTGATCTAAGGCGATAGTGAGGGGGGTGTGGGAGGCCTGGTAGGGCATGATCAAGGGTAATATAACCAAGAGGAATTACTGAAACCCTGGTGGGAACTGAGCATGATAATGGGACAGGAGGAAAGTGAAGGGAAATAGAGGAAAGAGCTGGAGACAAAGGGCATTTACAGAGGTCTAGATAAAGACATGTACATGTGCAAATATATTTATATATGACGATGGTGAAATAGATTTATGTGCAAATATTTATAGGTTTAGTATTAAGGTAGCAGCAGGACATTGGGTCTCCACTCAAGTACTCCCTCAATGCAAGATTCCTTCTTCTATTATATTCGCATTCTATGATGCTCACCTTCCCAACAAAACTGTTTAAGACAAAGCGGGTGAATAAGCAAATGTGGTGAAGAAAGTTGATGAGGCCCGCCTATTCAAAGATATAGCATCTGGGGTCTTAAAGGTTTGAAGGTAAATAAGAGGCCATTAAGCTCAGAAGCAACAAAGCCCACGTGGAAGAAGCACACCAGCCAGTGTGATCACGAGGTGCCAAAAGGATTAGTTATCAGGCATCAAAGAACAAAAAAAATCATATCATTGTGTGCTCACCTCCATGATACAATGACTGAAGACAAATGGGTACATAAGCAAATGTAGGGAAGAAAGCTGATGGTGCCCAGCCATCAAAAGGTATAGCATCTGGGGTTTTAAAGGCTTGAAGGTAAACAAGTGACCATCAAACTGAGAAGCAACAAAGCCCACATGAAAGAAGCACATCAGCCTGTGCAATCACGAGGTGTTGAAGGGATTAGGTATCAGGTATCATCAGAACAAAAAATCTTACCGTAGTGAATGAGGGGGGCAGTGTGGAGTGGAGGCCCAAAGTCCATTTGTAGGCCACTGAATATCTTCTTACAGAAGGGTCTTGGGGAAGAGATGAGCCAGTCTGGGTGTGATGTAACAACGATGAAAAATACAATTTTCCTCTAGTTTATAAATGCTTCTTCTGCCCCGCCCCGACTCTCATGATCCCAATTCTATCTTGAAAGTCGGGCTAGACCAGAGGATGTACACTGGTACAGATAAGAAACACAGGGAATCCAGGACAGATGATCCCTTCAGGACCAGTGGTGAGGGTGGCGGTGCTGGAAGGGTGGAGGGAGGGTGGGTTGGAAAGGGGGAACCGATTACAGGGATCTACATGTGACCTCCTCCCTGGGGGATGGACAACAGAGAAGTGGGTGAAAGGAGACATAGGACAGGGCAAGATAACAAAATAATAATTTATAAATTATCCAGAATTCATGAGGGAAGGGGGTGTGGGGAGGGAGGGGGAAAATGAGGACCTGATGCCAGGGTCTTAGGTGGAGAGCAAATGTTTTGAGAATGATAAGGGCAATGAATGTACAAATGTGCTTTATACAATTGATGTAAGTATGGATTGAGGTACGAGTTGTATGAGTCCCTAATAAAATTATTTTAAAGCATAAGGCAGGGTTGAGAAGCAAGCTCTTGGAGAAAGCAATAGAGTCAATGGCCCTGGAGGGTCTTGTGGGGAGAAGGTGGCCAGGGGAAGGTTGTAGTGAGCAAACAACACCATAGACAGGGTAACAACTAGGAAATTACATCCAACAGCAAGGAAGTTATAGAGATCCTGTGGATTTTGGAGCAACAGCATTCTAGCTGAGAGGAAGTCCTAAGAGGTGGACAAAGGGAGAACTTGCTGGTGGGGCAGGAGGAAGGCAAAAGGAAACAGAGGAATGCTCTAGCAAGTAAATCTATAGATAAAGGTATAAGCAGAGGTGTGTATTTATGTAAATACCTTAATCCATAAAAATAGAGATAATGGCCTATGTACATACAGTTATAGGCAATGCACTGAAGAAATAGACAAACCTTGGGCCTCAGCTCATACCCTTGCTCAATACAAGAACACCTTGTTCTAACAAACTGGCATTTGGGGAAGCTCATATGCCACCCTCCCCACCCACCGCCCACCCACACGATCACTGAAGACAAAATTGTTGCATAAGCAAATGTGGTGAAGAAGACAGATGGTGCCTGGCTATTAAAAGATATAGCATCTAGGGTCTTAATGGCTTGAAGTTAAATAAGCGGTCATCCAGCAGGGAAGCAGCAAGCCCCCATGGAAGAAGCACACCATCCAGTGTGATCCTAAGGTGTCACCGGAACCGGGTAACAGGCATCAGAAGATTAGTAACAAGGAAACAATGAACAAACAAAAACACATTGTTGAGAACAAGAGGAGTTAGAGCAGAGACCCAAAGTCCATCTGTAGACACTGGAACATCCCCCCACAGAGGGGTTGCAGGGAAGGGATGAGTGAACTAAGGTGCAGTAGAGTACCGATGGACCACACAATAGTCCTCTGGTTTCTTGATGCTTCCCCATCCTCCACTGTCATGATCATAATGCTGCTTTTCACTCAAGGGTGGACCAGAGCATGTACACAGGTATAGATAAGAGATAAAAATCAGGACACTCAGAATGCAGGGAGAAGAATGGGAATAGCAATACCAAAAGGGTAGGGGGAGTGGGGAGGGAGAGAAGGGGAACCAATGGCAATGATTGGCACATAGCCACACACACCTCTCCAGGGGGAAGAACAACAGACACCATGAGGGACGGGAGACAGAGGACAATGTGAGATGTGAAAATAATAATAATTTATAATTTATTAAGGGGCCATGTTGGGGGAGTGGGAAAAAAAAGAAGAGCTGATCCCAAGAACTCAATAGGAAGTAAATGTCAAGAAAAGAACAATGGGGACATATGTACTAATAGGCCTGATACAATTGATGTGTGGATTGTAATAAGAGTTGTCTGTAGACATATCTGAACAGAGCACACGGGAGCAGATGAAGGGGCAGGAGGAGAGAGTGGAACACAGCCTGGCCCACTAGGCCGTGAGGATGATGTTCCTGAGTAGAGCAGCCAGTCCACAGAGAGAACAACACGGCTGGCCCCACTATGAGAAATGATGCCACTCAGTGACCAATGGCGATACAGGGGACAGCACCAGAGACACACTGTGGGAATTGCACCTGACCTGATCCCACCACACCGAGGCAAAGCTCTGGGGGAGTGCAGCGGAACAGCAAGGGAATGGAGCATCAAGGTCCCCAGGGAATGCTGAAAGTGGACTTTGGGGCCAGGGCGTGGTGCCCCAACAGACTGGACTGGAAAACGCTCCTAAGGGCCAGCAAACGATCCCCGAACTAACTACAAAAAAAAAAAAAAAAGAAAAAGAATTGTAAGAGTCTCCAATCAAAGGATCTTTTAATTAAAAAATTAAGAAAAACAAAATAAAAAAACATACTTAATAAATGGGATAACTAGCATCAAAAGTTATGAGAGAAAAAATTCCCCAGTTTTTCTTTATCACCAGAGATTTAAAAATGTTGTTTTTGTGTTTCTTTTATCCATGAAAATTTCTATAACCTCTGCTATTAAATGAATATATGAGTAAAAAAAGAAGTTGGTAGAATTCTTCCACACTAGGTTTAATGCGTGGCTGTTGTATTCACGTGACTCCCTTGTATGTATGTAGATATTATCCTCTCACAGGGTATATTTCTGCATGTGTTCCATTTCTATTTTGACACTTCCACTTTACTTAGATTCACACTTCATACATTCCAACTGTCTATCATTACTAAAAGTTCACGGCTATTTCTTCTCATTCTGAGACATTCCATCATCAAATAAAGGTCCTAAAACCTATATTAAACTACATCATTTTGGTTGATTCAACTTTGAGAAGGCAGCTTTTTTTAAAGCAATATTTGAGTACCTTCTGAGCTGAAAGAATTCATTTCTGGCACTATAACTAACAAAATTTATCTCCTATTCATATATACCTAACAATGTTTTGCTTCTTTTAATAAGTTTTTCAGAGGCTACCCATTCTGATGAGGATGGTCTAGTCATTTTTTGTTGTCTCTAATTATTCTGGAAGTTCAGCTGAAACTTGTTCACCTTGGATGATCTTGCTGGAAATTTAATATAGTGTTTGAAATAGAGCAAAACCCCTTTCCAACCCCCCAGCAACACTCAACCCATCAGAGTATGACAAACTGACAGACAAGTGGTGCTGAGTATGATAAGGATGTGAAGAATCTGCCATGAAAAATTGGGGGATTTTGGAAAAACATTTTTTAAAAAAGGAAAATCCCAAGATATTCTATACTGGAGATAGTACTAGAGTGAGACAAATACCCACATAACAGAACTTTGAAAATTCACTCTGGTTGATTGTTGGCTGCCATTGGGAGGAGCAGTAGGTACAAACTTCCATGGCTTTTCTAGCTACTGCTCCTTATTTTTGTACAGTGACACACACAAAGACCTTTCTCACAAACACCAACACTCCCAGGAATAGCAGAGCCTGCCACAGGGGAACGAGGAAGATCAATGCCACTGGGGGAGACACCCAAAGAGCCTTTCTCCTTTCCAGGAAGCTTCCTCACCTTGATCCTCCTGAGAAGGGCAGAAAGGCATGACTATGATGAGTGGAGCCTGGTGCAAACCGGAAAGGGTCAAACACCTACAGAGAGAGAAGCAGAGACTGAGCAAATAGGGTCAAGGTCTTCCTTCCAATTCATAAGGGGTGGGACTTCCGGGGTGGGAGGTTGACGAGGTGTTGGTATTAGGAAATCATCCCATTCCGGATTCCCCAGGGCTCATACCTCTGGATTGGACCACACCTTGGGATTGTGATGAAGGCCATGAATGTTCAGTGAGACTATGATTCCTGTGGGGAAATTTAGAAAGAGACAAAGGACTGATATACCTAAGAGGGGTTGCCCTCCTTTTTCAGCCTGTCCAATGGTTGTGGACACACAGAAGGACTGGGTGCCACAAACCAGGAGAAGCAAGAAAGCAACGGAGGCTGATTGTTTGTAGTCACTCACGTGCCAGAGGGAAATGTACATGACCCAAATGTCCCTGCAAAGTCACCATTCAAGGACAACCTGCTCATTTTCCAGTGTTTTAAAGGAGACCCATTAGGTTCAGAGAGGTGTCTGACTTTTCTAGGACCACAAAGCTAGGGTGCAGCAGACCTGTAATTCAGAGAACTGAGAGGCAAGCCTGCAGATGGGTTCTGAACAAGCCCATGGCTTCTCATCTGGTCATCAGATGCTCTGTGCCATCACCCTGAGGAATCCTATGATCATGGACAGCACTTAACCACAACCCTGGATTTCCTGATCTCTCTCATTTGGCATGAAGCCTCATAAAGAAAGGACCACATCGACCTCTGTCCTTCTCTGGTTCTCTGTTCTGTCCTTCCACTTCTCAGGAAAGTAGGATTTAGAGCTAAAGAGGCCATTCTAAAGCAAAACTCTCCGTGTGGAGATGCCTCAGCACATTGAATAACCACCCTATTAACCCCCATAGATAGATCCATAATTCTTAGAATAGTTGGATGCTGGAGAGTCACACTAGTTCAGCTAACCAAAGGTTAGAGTACTTAGTCCACCCATAAGGATTGTTTGCCTGTCAGGGCCCACAAGCAAGTGATTTTAAAAATATTTTAAAAGAAATGTTTGGTGATTTACTTCTGAAACTCTAACAGTCTATTCCTATGAAATTCAGTTCTATTTATCACACAATGGATCATCATGGCTCAGGATAAACTTGGTGGAAACTGTTGTTTTTGGTTGATATAGTTGCTGCAAGTTAGTGTGGTGAAAGTCATACCTTTGGGTAAGGAGCGTCCATCAGAAAAGGTAATGGGTTTGCTGAGAACTCGGCCAATACCGGGCACTGGAGGGTAGATTCGCAGGGCCTCCTTGATGCACATGGTGGTGTAGGGCATTTGGCTTAAATGATCCCTAGGGAGAAGAATCCCAGGCTGAAAAGTATTCACATTCTGGGTAGGCCAGTTGCTTCTCCTCTTACAGAGAGGAAGAGCTCTCTGATCTCTTGTGCACTCACCATGTGATGGAGGATCCATCCCCCAGGAGGCTCTGAACCTCCTCCCGGCAAGACTGCTGGTGCTTGGGGTGCGTGGCCAGGGCATAGAGGATCCAAGAGATGCCACTGGCTGTGGTGTCATGGCCTTCAAACATGAACGTGTCCACTTCGGCACGGAGGTCCTGGTCAGACAGGCTGCTCCCGTCCTCCATCTGGGGAAGCCCCGAGCCGTGTGCAGGTTTACCCCGGACCCTGGAATGTTGGGGGCAAGCCTCAAGCCTCTCCCACACTCACTTTTGCACAGAGGAGAATGTCGAGGAAATCCAAGTTCTTCTTCCTTCTGACCTTTTCCAGTTCTCTCTCTTCCTGCAGATAAGCCTTCCTCTGCTTGATCACTTGGTCTGTTTCACGAATATGGCCATCGGTGTAAGGGAAGAGCTTGGCACAGCAGCCAGACACCCACAGCAGCCCCCATCAGTCATCACCGACACTGAACTGGGAGCTGGTCTCACTGAGGCGAGCTCAGGCGTAGTGTGCGGGATGGCTGGGGGTCAAAGGTGAAGCTCTAACAGCAGTGGGGTGTGAATCTGGACCTCTCTGCTAGAAAAGTCAATCAAATTCTGTTTGACGGTTTCCTGGGAAGCCGTTTCATCAACCATTTCCAAGTATGGAGGCATATGTGCATCTCTGATGCGGACTATGCCACGTAATATATTACTGCTCACCTCCAACCAGAGACATGTACCTCCCTACGGATGAACCTCTTCCCAAAGAAGCAATGATGGGTTTGACTACATCACAGGTGTCGGGTTAAGTTCTTTTTTGTGGGCTTTGGTGAATAAAGAGACTATCTGGGAAAAGAAACCAGTACCTGTGTGTTTGTGGGCAACTTCACAGGCTCGGTGGTTTAAGCGGCCCTCAGGTGTCAATCCATAGATGATGTCAGTCTGATGGAAGGCATTCCTCACACGTGAAAAAAATAGTTTGGACAGGTCTCCAACAGCCTTGATGTAGGCGTGGGTGCTCCTAAAAGAAGACGATGCTGATGAGACTAAAGGGGAGAAGTATCTCTCACCCTGAGTCTGAGTGCAAATCTAGGAGAAGACAGCTCCAAACAGCATGCATAACACCACAGAGCAATCCGTGTCTTTTGATCTTATAACCTTTGTTGTCCCCCCAGCCCTTGTAAACTGGCATGAGCAATCAGGCTTTTGATTATGTAGCTGGATTTTAGGATAGAATCTTGCTTTGTTTGGAGGTGACCATCCAAGATGCCCATTCAAGCTGCCCCACCTGTCCAACTGGTAAGTGCCCAATCAGTTGTTATATACCAGGACTCTGAGCTGAAGGTTTTGCTGACCTGTTCAACTGGGTGTTGCTCTGGTAGCTGAAGGCGCATTTCATGATGGTGTCCAGGGTCATCAAGGAGACATGGTCAAACAGCTCCACATGGGAGTCCTGAATGACCAGCTTCTCCCATTTTTCCTGTGCAGAAATGGACATTGGCTTTACACAGAATGCCTCTAAAGGTCTTCCTAGTCAGATTAGATTCTACTCTCTGTTTTTGGATGTCTTACTGGGAATTCTTCGACTTCACCAGCCAATGACATTGTCACAAAGAAAGACTGTAAAGCAAATATTGTAAACAAAGTCTATTTACCCATTGATTTTAATTTTAATTTTTAATAATATAAATACAATTTAAATTATTGAGCAATTTTCATTGGTTATTGGTTACCAGCATAAACCAAAACAAACTGTTTTCTGGTTTGTTTGTTTTGTAACTCATTATTGGGTCTCATACAGCTCTTATGACAATCCATACATGCATGCACTCTGTCAAGCACATTTGTACATATGTTTCCATCATCCTTTGAAAAACATTTTCTTTCTACTAGTGCCCCTGGTATCACGGCATTTCCCCCTTCCACTCCCTCCCTACTTCATAAGCCCTTGATAAATTATCATTTTTTTCTATTTCGTTTCTGGACTTCTGAATTAGGATAATCCTTTATTGTCCTGAGAGCTGATGTACCCAATTTTCAGGTATCAAATATGTAAATCCAAGATAAAGTCTAAAACATCAGGCTGGGTTCCCTCTTAGAAAAGAAACCAGAAAGTCCATGTTCATTCAGTAATTTTATTTATTGTACTGAGTCAAAAGTGGGTAACAAATCAGAGTCCTCCCACAAAGTGGTGGTATGATAGGCCTGAATATATATATCCAGGTTTCATGTCCCTAAGAAATGGCTCGAATTCATGCACAAGTCTGCACCCCAGACCAGATGAATGGCTGGAACACATGGAAGTGGGTGGTGAGGAGATGAGCTATGAAAAAAGATGGATCCAAGAGAGTGGTGGATCCTCTGTCAAAGCACCTACAAACCCATGCTGTCAGGACAGTCTGGAGGCCTAGGGACAACTGCTTTCGCAATAGTGCTCTGAGAATACAATTTCTGTAAGTGCCAGAGGAGGGTTTAGGTATTTTATCTATACTAATATGAGAACTGAACTTGTTTGGCCACACTGAAGGTGGTGTATTTGATCACATGTGCAAACACATGTAGAGTACATGCCTACTATGTTTTATGGATAAGTGTATCTTGGTGTGTCTAAATATGTGCATTTATGTGGTTTGTCTGAATCCACGTCTCAGCATGAGTGTGAGCACATGTGTGTTCAAGTGTAAAATCACAACAGAGTGAGTGATAGTGCCCATAAGTGTCTGTGCGAGTCAATGGATCTTGGACTTATAAATGTACCTAAGAGGTTGACAATGTGTATGAGGGTTTACCCTCTGACAAAAACAAAACAAGTGGAATTGTGCTGGGAACCGCATAACTTTCATAGTCCGAATTTTTCCCACTAGGCGAGCATCCAGCAACTCATTCAGAGTTAGTGCAGCCAGTGTCGTCAGGTGGGAACGTTCCTTCTGGCCACAGTGAATTGTTTAGTAACAGCACTTTCACTCAAACCTCATTTTCTTGTGATGGCTGATTTAAGAGAACAGCATGCAGCTGTGAAATTTTGTTTCCTGCTGGAGAAAAATGCCACAGAAACAGATGTGACGTGAAAGACAGCTTTGCAAGGACAGCGCTGTGGGAAAACTCAAGTGCATGAGGGGTTTTCTAGTTCCAAAAAAGGTGAAATGGCGATTGGTGACAAACATCATTTTGGATGTCCGTCAACTTCCTCAAAAGGATAATATTTTCAACTTGTAGTGCATTTGGACTCCTTTCCACCAGGTGAGACTGTTAATCATTTTTTTCTCTAGATGTTCTATAAAGATTGCATAACTGAGACCAAAAGGCCTGATTTGTGGCAGATGGTGGACTGACTGGTTTTGCCACCAGGACAAAGCACACACTCACACAACCATCTTAGTGGGCTGGATTCTGACAAAAAACAGCATGGCTCCCTTTCCCCAAGTATCTTATTCACCTAACAACCTCTGTGAGACTTCTTTTTGTTTCCACGAATGAAAAAGGACAAGAAAGGACAGTGATTTGACAGTGTAGAAAAGGTGAAGGAAAAAACAGGGCTGGTGCCAGCCATCCAAACAGATGCATTTCAAAAAATGTTTCCAAGAATGAATTGCAGATTTAACAAATGTATTAATTGTAATGGAGAAAACGTTGAAGGTGATAAAGTTGTTTTGTAACAAAATTTGAATACATCGTTTTGAAAAAATATTCCATTGTTCATTATTTTGGGGGGGCAGGGGGGTACTCAGTCAAATATTAAAAGGGTAATATTCATGTTGGTGGGTCTGAGTGTCATTCTGTGTTTTATGGATGTCCTGGGACAGCATGTTTAAGAGCGGACTGTGAGAAGGTGTGTTGTGAGTGCATTCAGGGATATGTAAGTGAGAGAGTGTGTATATAGGTACGAGAAAGAGACAGACAGAGAGAGAGAGAGAGACCCACTCACCAGCATCACTTGGACAGAGTCGGCCATGAGCTGCACGTAGGGCTGTAGGATGTCATAATGGAAGGCTGGAGTCAGCATCCGTCGGTGCTGGAACCATGTTGGTCCATTCAGCAGGAGCAGACCTTCCCCTGACCCGGAGAGAACGTGTGTGTGTGTTTGGGGGAGATGGGATCAAAGGGGATACTGGAGACAAATTAGGAGGAATAAAACTGTCCTGGGAGAGAAACAGCTGAAGACATCATTTGCACAATTTTACAAAATCACATTTTAAGAATGCTGATTTTTCTATTTAACTGGTGCATGGGATGTGATTATGATAGCCATGACATGCATCTTGAAAATGTTGGTCTGAGAGCCAGATATTAACGTTTTGAGTAAACTGAGAACAAATGTGGAAGGAGCAGAATTATTAGAGAATTCCAATCACCAAGATGATATGGTTAGGATATTGGAAAAGTGGAGATTCGAGGCTTGATTCACATGCAGGGGCGGTGATAGTGATGATTGGACATCTGCTGTTCTTTATGAGCCAAGGAGGACTTTTGACAAAGTTACCTGAGGAGTGGAATGTAGTCATTGTTTATACATACCAATCCAGGGGCTCAAGAATCTGTAGGATCCCATTGCCTTTGGATCTGAATGGAAAGGAAGGTCATTAGAACATGAGTGAAAGGGATGCAGGTTCATTGTATCTCGATCAGAAACTCTTAGGATTAGGGCAGAGAATTGGTTAAAAATGTGATAACGTCTTAAATGCCAACCAGTAAAAAATGCTAGCAGCTAGCAGCTTTGCCACCTTACATCCCACAACAGGCCCTGCAGAGTGGATGCACAATTTTTCTTTCTTTCATGGGACAGAGTACATCACAGAGCATATCAGTTTGGTGGAAAGAAAGAAGAAAAGAAGAGAGAGAAGGAAGCCCAAAGGGAGGTATTTGGGTAAAAGAAAAATGAAGAACAGAAAAGAAGAGAAGCGAATGGAATGGGATGGGATGGAAGGAGGGAAGGAAGGAAACGAGAAAGAATGGTGGGAAGGAAATGGCAGGAATGCAATTCAGGGAAGGAAATGAGAGGAAGAATGAGGGGAAGAAATGTAATAGAAGAAGGAAGGAAGGATCATCAACCCCACACAGTTGTGTTAAATATCCAACATGATGACATTGATATTGTGTTTGATATAGGGAATGTTATATATGTTTAGAGTTAATCCGAGATATTTTAGAATGCTATTTTTTTAAAGGAAGTAGCTTCTCCAGGTGGTTGTGAGTTTTGCCTTACCTGATCTTCCCAGAATCACCCTAAGGTAATCAGGATCATAGACCTGTAAGAAGACCTCGCTCCCCCACATCCAGCGAGGAAAGGCAGATGGGAATTTATCTACCCATTTCAGAATCTGTTCCAGCTCTTGATCTGCTTGAAACTGTAATCAAGGGAAAGACAAAGCAAAGAAAATTTGTTTTTGAAATAGTATTGGAAGTGTGGAAGAAGGGTAGGCAAGGGGATAGTAGTTCATTACCTGTCTACAGAGATTAGTGGGGTGGAGCAGTTTCTGATGGTCTGGTCTTTGACCTAGACTTTTGTTGTGGATCTAAGACTTGCCCTAATGCTGCATCTGTGCCCTTTTTGCTGAGCTTTCGAACCTCACTCTGAACTGCTTCCAGAAACTTACATTTGAAAGGCAGGTAATAAATATTCAGGAAGACTCTACAGTATGCAAACCCTTTTCACATTATTGAGCATTATGTGTTGCTCAATCTGTGGTCAGGTAAGGATTATTACTCTATCCCATTTTACAGAGGAAGGAGGAAACAAAGCTTAATGATACGCCCAGATGATATGAGTTTAAACTCAATCCTATTCACCCCAACATGTCCTTTCCCTGGATTCCCTCAGCCCTTTGGTTTGATCGTAGTACATCATATTCATTCCAGTGTGGCCATTTTAGTTGTTGGTCACTTGTTGGCAAACTCAGTTTGGATGCTGGTTATCACTGTTTTATTAGAGCCCAGCATCGGAATGATGATGCTAATAAAAAATATTGAAAGTACCATGAACCGTCAAAAGAACAATTACTTCTGTCTTGGAAGAAACACAGCCTGGATGCTCCATAGAGAACTAAGGACAGTGAAATCTGCTACATGATGTCCTATTCAGGTCAAGCAGGAGGGCAGAGAAAAGGTGGAAGGCTCCTGAAAGATCGATGGACACAATGGCTGCCAACAATGGGCTCAACCATCAGCACAATATCAGGATGGCACAGGCCTGGCCAGTTTCATTCTGTTGGACACGGGGTGGCTGTTCATCCGACCTGGCTCAACCACAGCTAACACCAACAATGCAGAGTAGAGATCACAGGAAATACCGTTTTCATAGAGGAAATTGACAGGGAGAGGGAATGTGTGTAGGAGTCCTAATAGTACAATTCATATTGTAAATGACAGATAAAACTTGAGCTAATTTAAGAAACAAGCAAGGGGGTGGGGAAGGCTGGGAGCCAACAAGAGTCCCAAGGAGTCCAATGTCTGAAGCAGAAAGAATTCTGAAAAATGCAGACACAGACATTAGAGACTTGCTGGCCTCTGAATCTCTGGGTGTTTTTTTTTGTTTTGTTTTGTTTTTAGTGTTAATGCAACCATTAGTTCATTCCGCGAACATTCATTGAAGATCTACGATGTATCCGGCACTATTCTGGAAGCTGGAATGCCGCCATGAGCAAACAGAAACCAATTCTTTCCTCCTGCACCTGACTTGGATGCAGTGGAGAAGGACGGTTAAATCCTTCTTGTGCTGTCACTTCCCTTCTGCAAAATGTTATTTCAGCGTTGTGCTGCTGAATCCGATTCTGAGGAGAGGATGAGACCAGCCCACGTGAGGGCTCCTTGTGGTACAATCTACTGTGGCACAGGTTAAATGGGGGTGTTAGGAGAGAGGCCCACCCAACTTGTGGGTAGGAATATAATCTTAGAGAAAGTTATCTTGAGGGACATCCCAAAATATGTCCACTTAAATAAATGAGTGAGTAAAACTACATGAGTGATTCAAATGCAAGATAGGTGTTTATTGATTTGTTAGATAGTTATTTATTAAATCATGTGATAGGCAGTTTAGTGGACTCTGACTCAGTGACCTGAAGGACAAGAAAATCAAACATTGCATAGGCCTAATTCATGCTCATAATCGTTACTGTATTAGGGTCTGTTGTTATCATCACGGTGTCCATCCCCCTCCTTGTAGGTCTCCCTCTTTCTCACTGACCCTCTGCTTTACCAAACACACAGAGCAAAGAAAGTGAGCCCCACACAAATACTAGACAGGCATGGGCTCTACTGGTCTGGCAGACACAAATGTGACAGGACATACCCAAGGGGAAAAGACAAAGGGGTGAGAACTTTTTGAGGATATTTGAAGCCCATTGTTTTGAATTTTCCTTCTGTTTTGAATTTTCCTTTGACCTGTACAGGTTGAAATTACTGTTAATAGTTGAGTTTGTTAAAACTACTAAATTCTCAGCATACCTAAGCACAAACACTATTCTAATTCAGATAAAATATAGTGATTTTTATTGCCACCTTTGGTGTCTACCATGGACAACTCTTATAATAATTTGTTTGCATATACCATCTTTATAGTCATCTCAATTTTTAAAATGCATAAGCCAGGTCATATGAAGGGTGTTTAGAGTTAATTAGTTGAGCTGTGATGTAAATTTAGGTAAGTAGGCAACAGAGCCTCCCTGGTTAACTTCCATACCTTGCTGCCTGACATTGGCTTCCTGGAACACATTCATCATAATCACCCGTGTCTTCTGAATACATGATTTCACCAATTATAGAAATATTAAATACATAAAAATATGTACTGATCACTTGAAACATTATAGAAATATTTAATAAATAAAAATGAACTTGATCATTTGAAATATGTCTGAGAGAAATTACTGAGAGGTGAATGATGCATAATCATGATGGTGCAGCAGGAAGAAAGGAAAAGAGGAAAGAAGAAAGTAGAAATTATATATAGTAGAAATTATATATATAAGTAGAAATTATATATATATATACCTATGTTTATATAAAGATAGGTATGTTTGACTATATATGTGTGTGTGTAAATACAATAAGGAAGCCAATGGGCTTTGGGCCTCTACTCTAGTCTTACCTCAGTACAAGAATGGCTTGTTCTAATAATTTAGCATTGTATGGTACTCACCTTTCTGACATGATCACTGAAGACAAAATGGTGCATAAAGAAATGTGGTGAAGATAGAGGATGATACCCAGGTATTAAAGATATAGAACCTGGGATTCAAGTCTTAAATGCTTGAATTAAACAGGCGGTCATCTAGCAGAGAAGCCAGAAAACCGACATGGAGGAAGCACACCAGCCTGTGTGATTATGTGGTGCTGACAGAAATAGCTATCAGAACTTCAAAAAACAAGCAATCAAATTGACATGAAGGAGTGTGGACTCAACAGAGACACACAACCCACCTGTACGATAATTCGACATTCCCTCACAGAAGGGATATTAGGTCAAGGGTGCAGTATAGTACTGATTAAAACATAATAATTTTCTAGATCTGGAATATGTTCTGTCCTCACTATTATGGTTCTTGTTTTACCTCATTAATCTTCTGACACATGAGTATGTTCATTTGTAAAGATAACCCTTCAGAAACAGTAATGGAAGTAATGATTCCCTGAGGGTATGGGAAGTGAGGCGGAAAAGGGAGAAAGGGGGAGCTGATAGGAATGATGAATATATAACCCCACTCGAGGAAATGAACAACAGAATTGTAGGTGAATGGATACATTAAATGGTGTAAGATAATAAAAATAACAGTAATATAATATAATAACAAGGGTTCATGGTGGGGGGGGGCAGGAGCGAGGGCATCAAAGGGAGTTAATATCAAGGGATTCGAGAAGAAAGAAAACTTTAAAAATAAATCATTTTATTGGGGCTCTTATAACAATCCATGCATCAATTGCCTCAAGCACATTTGTATATATGTTGCCATCATTATTTCCAAAACTTTTTCTTTTTCCTTGAGCCCTTGGTATCAGCTCTGCTTTTTCCCTCCTCTCCCACCCTCCAACCCTCCTGAACCCTGGATAAACCCTAAATTATTTTCATATTTATACTGTCCACTGTCACCCTTCACCCATGCTTCTGTTGTTTGTTCTCCTGGGGGTGAGGGCTTGTTATATGTTCATCTTTCCAATAGGTTCCCCCTTTCTGCTCCTGAAGGAAAACCTTTTGAAACTTCTATTGACAGTAACTATACAATTATGCTTGATCTATATGAATTGTGAATAGTTGCAACATCTGTTAGAGCTCTCAATAAAATGATTAATTCTAAAAATGGGAAAATAATGTTTTGAAATTTATTGGGGTAGCAATTGTACAATGCTGCTTAATGATATTAAACTGTGGGATGATGTGATATATATATATTAGAACCCAATAAAATTGTTTTGGGAAAAAAATGAGAAAATATTACAAACAGTAGTTTTTTTTACTGTAATTGCTATTGACCAGTCAAAACTAAAAGCTGATTCAAAGCATATTATTTCTGTTCATAAACATACTTGATTATTGCATATATAAATTTTCTAATGGACATCGCTGTAATGGGAAATCATTGGAAGCATGTTTACTGGTTCTTTATGTCAAAACATAACTCAGAAATGGCACCAGCTTGTGTGATCACGAGGTGTCAGTGGAATCAGGTACCAGGCATTAAAGAACAAGAAATCATATCATTCTGATTGAGGGGGAGTTTGGGTTGGAGATCCAAAGCCCATCTGTAGGCAACTGGACATCCCCTTACAGAAAGGTTGAAGAGAGGAGATGGGCCAGTCAGGGTGCAGTATAGCAATGATGAAGCATACAACTGTCCTCTAGTTCTTTAATGCTTCCTCCCCCCCACTATCATGATCCCAATTCTACCTTACAAATATGGGTAGACCAGAGGATGTATAGTGGTACAGATAAGAACTGGAAACACAGGGAGTCCAGGACAAACCACTCAGGACCAATAATAAATGTAGCAATACCAGAAGGAAAAGGGGAAGGTGGGATAGAAAAGGGGAACAATCACAAGGATCTACATATAACCGCTCCCTGGGAGATGGACACCAGAAAAATGGGTGAAGGGTGACCTTACACAGTGTAAGACATGACAAAATAATAATATTTTATAAATTATCAAGGTGTAATGAGGGGAGATCGGGGAGGGACGGTGGAAAAATGAGGAGCTGATACCAAGGGCTCAAGTAGAAAGAAAATGTTTTGAAAATGATGATGGTAACAAATGTACAAATGTGCTTGACACATGGTGGGACATATGGGTTGTGATAAGAGTTTTAGGAGCCTCCAATAAAATTCTTTTTTTAAGAGAAATGGGCAACCTGGTCTGATCTAACCAGACAAGAACAAGAAGACTAGCAGGAAAGGGTTACAAGAATGGACCACAACAAGTTTATGGCAGCTGGTGACAACTGCATTTAGAAAAATAATAATTTCCAAATCTTATCAAATGTGTGGAAGGCATTATTTCCCCAATCTGTGTGAACAAATGGAGCTTTGGGTATTCGCCTGCTTTTAGATTGGACAGCTCCACTCCTCAGCTTCACTCTGCTGATCATCCTGTTGGCTGCTTGGAGAAAGGAGAGGAATTGACCCCCTCCAGCCTTCACCTCTTCCTAATGCTTCTTCTATCCACAATCTCTTCATGAGCACGCCTCTACGTAACCCTCCCCCATTGGTCTTCAGAGCTCAGGTTGCAAATTTTGTTTCCCATTTGGGGCAGCTGTCCCAGCCCCTCTTCTTCTGTCAGTTAACACACTTGGGCTGATCATGTACTATGTGCCTTGCTGTGTGGTGGGCACTGGGTTAAAGGGAGGTACACCAAAGTGCTCACAGCCCAGAACTGTGAGGGAAGGGAAAAGCCCTACCGAGTAACATATACAAATGGAAAATAGAGGCAAACATGAAATAGTGTGTACTTAGTGGTGCAACAGAAGTAGAGTGGTGGGACATCCATGTAGTCTGGAAGACTAGGAAAAAGAAGATTTACAGAAGCTGAGAGGGACAAGGATCTTCCTCTAGAGCTCATGTGTGTGCATGTATGGTGGGAGGCACAGGGTGCAGAGACAGACAGAGAGAGATTGCATCTATCGACACTCTTAATTTAGATTCTTTGGCTTCAAACAACCATTTGTCTGTCAGTTCGTCCAACGGTGCTGTGGTGGTTTGTGCGTTAATACATTGCTGGTTTCTATGTCACTGGCATTTCAAATACCAGCAGCATCACTCAGAGTGAACAGGCTTCAGCAGAAAATTCAGACTACAAAGAAGAAATAAGCTGTCTACTTCTGAGGAAGTAGCCACTGAGAACCGTACGAATGACAGAGCTAGGATGGCAAGAATTCATCCTACATTTTTGGACTTGTTGCCAGGAGGGAACACTCTCTGGAAAAGGACAACTTTCTGGGTATAGTAAAGGTGCCATGAAAAAGAGGAAGCCCCTGGAAGACATGGACTGACACAGTGACAGCTGCGATCGCTCAAAAAAAATAATTCTGAGGATGGCTCAGGACTGGGCAATGTTTCATTCTGCTGTGTGCATAGGGTAAATTATGAGTCAGAACTAACTTGGGGGCACCTAACAATGAAAACAACAGGCTCCAAAACTAGGAAACAACAATTCCTATTCTGCAAAGCCACCCATTGGTGGTTATTATTTTGTTCCAGCAGCACAAGTAACTGAGCCACTGGATTGAGTAACTGGCCCCAGAAAGCAACTGGAAGCCTTGTTCTTTACAACTGAAGCTGCTCAAGCTGGAGATGAGAGGACGCAGAAGGAAAGACCATTTGCCTTCAGCTCTGCAAAGTGGTCTGGACAGACTTCTGATCTACCCAGGAGTAATCAAAGAATGTCAACAAGAATAAGAGAGCCTTCTTGTGAGTAAATGAGCTCCCCATTGCTGAGAGTAGAGAGCAGATGCCTGAGGGGTGACTGAAGGCAGGTACAGATTCACCTAACAAGGCTTCATGTCTTGACTTGCTCATACTCTCAACTCAAACCCTCCCTGCTGACCCTCTGCCAGAACCCCTAGTTCCTACCTCATACTTGTGTCCGAAGAGCCAGTGAGAGGGAGGTGACGGGAACTGCTGCAGAGCTTTGAGCAGCCACTGCCTGCGCAGGTAGAACCGGGTCACATTGATCAGCAGGAAACCCAGGCTGAGCAGAAACGCCACTTGGAAGAGTCCAGGGATAACTCCTAAGAGTCCCATTGGGCTTGACATGGTGATGCTCATGGTGCAGCTGGATCATATCTGACTGTCCCTGACCACCCCTGTCCAAGTCTAGGAAGGATTGTCCCGCCCAACTTTGGGGAGGGAAAATGAATGGGGGCAGAGTTCAGTTTGCCTTTGGAAGATGAACGAATAGTGGAAGGTCCATCTTGGCAAACAGTTGGAGAACTGTGATAATCAGATAATTGGATGCTGTGATAATGGCCATATACCCACATATTTTCCCAATTTCAAGAAATATATAATGAGCACTTACTGTGTGTCAACCGGCATTCTCTGTGCCAGGACCAGGCTGCAAGCAAAAGAGTCATGATCCCGGACTTCAAGGGATTCAGTGTAGTTTGTCGCTGTCAGTAGATGGGCTAGGTTATTATTACTTCTATTTTAAAGGTGACAGTTTGAGAGCCTGAGATACCCAGTGATATCACTAGAGTGAAACAGCTAATGATCATCTGATTGGGATCGAATAACCTCTGTTCTGTCCCAAAGCAGCTCTTGACAGTTGACTTTGAAATGCTCCTCCGTGTATTCAGGTCCTTTAAACAATATTAGCCTCACATGCACAGAATCCTGGGCCTAGAAGTCCCAAAGTCCAGCTTCAGCCTCTCAGCTTACAAAGCTTAAAATGTTACACTACTTAGAATCTCTTAGCCTTGTTTTCGTGCTTTGTCGATGGAAACTTCTACATGAGATAGTCCATTAATTTACTTATTCCAAAAATATTTCTTCACTTCCTACTCCCAAGAGACAAGGGAGAAAAAGAAATGATTAAAATGACACTGGTAAGTGTTGTACCGAAGGAATGATGATTAGGCTGAATCAACTAAAGGGAGCAGAAAAGTACCTTAAAAATGGGCCTTAAGAGGAAGGGAAAAAAACAGGGCTTGAATTGTGAACACCCATTATGTAGAAGGCTATGGAGGAAGTTGGATAATTATTAAAAGAGATTTTTGTAAACTTGATCATGGTGGAGTGAACTATGGTATATAATATATACTTGGTCAGTTACCTCCCTCTTTATTCAACCTGAATTTGGTCTACACTCACTTGTTCCATGCCAGAAATTTTTCTCTGGCTTTCTAAATATTGCTGCTGGTCTCCTCTTTCTTAATTTTTATTTTAACCTTTACATTGTTATTGTTTTCTTCTTTCTGTTTCTTTTGTTTTATTATTGTCTGTTAGGTTTCCCAGTTTATGAAGAACAGACAGAGTGGATAAGTAGAGGCAATAATTGATGCAGTGCTTTATCTCCAATGCAGGTGAAGAGCTGGGGGAGGGGAGTATTAGGGAGTAACCGTTTAATGCAGGAGCTGGGAATGAGCATTAAAACAGATTTTGATATATTTACAAGTCTATTTGAAAGTGATTTGACTATGAAATTGTATGATATGTGAACAGTATAACACGAAAAGTCCAGACCAACAACAAAAGAGAATGGGGCTTGAAGGAGAAGTAGAAGTTGAATGGGTGAAAAGAGCAGGAAAGAGTGACTATCTTCACAAGGTCATAATGGTGATGTGTGAAATATGAAGAAAGAAGGACATGGTAACTTTCACATCTTTTCTCGGCCCTTACTAAGGATTATCTGCATATGTCAAGTCCAAGACCCAAAGTTCAGATATTAAAAGAATGAAAAACATTGCAAGGAGAAGAACTTGGAAGTCAGCTCGCCCAGGGAACTATTGTTACATAACCTAGTTACCCTACATAAGCATTTATGCACAAGGCCCCCATCCTTGTCCTCCCTGGTGTCAGGGAAATCATTGCACAACACATGGGATCAAAGTTCTTCTTTTCTTCGGTAATTCCTAGGCCTCTGCACAAATCCATGGGCAGTGAGGCAAATAAACACTTGCACCATCCCTCCAGTGGTCTCTCCATTCTCTGATCTCCATCCTGATCCCACTTCCGGGGTTGCACTCAGCTCCCCTTTTCCCTAGTCCCAGATGACAGATTTCTTATTGTTATTACTGGTAATATATGCTAAATTGGCAAATAAATAAAGTGGCTGATGCAACGGTTTCCATGTGTGCAGTTCAGTGACACTGACCACAGGCTTTGAGTTGTGCAGCCATTCTCCCCATTTGGGGGACTGTCCCTTCCCATGAACATAAGCTCATTACCTATCAAACTTCCATCTAATCTTACTCTTTCATTACTTGTCCACCAGTTTGTCATACTGTGGTGACTTTTGTATTGTCCTGATGGTGGAAGCTATGTCACTGGTATTTCAAATGCCATCCGGGTCACCCAGAGTGAACAGGTTTCAGCTCAACTTCCAGACTAAGAAAAGATCATTGAAAAAGGACTTGGCTCCCCACATTGAACGAAAGGGGCACTGAAAAATTTACAACTTAGTTTTGAAGCATTGTCAGATATGAAGGCCTACATAATGAAAGCAGGGAATTGTCAGAGACAGAGCTGCAGGGTGGACCCCTCAGGTCCACAGATACTCAAACTATGATGGAGGACAATCTGATGTCTCAGCGTGGAGTCGACTGTGATGACATGGGTTTGGTAAAGTGTGTAAGAATGAAGCCATCAGGATCTTCATTTGTTGATTGAGCATGACTCAAGATAAGGAGAAACAGCTGCAAAAATCTACTAATGATTAGAACTTGGAATGTGGGACGCATGAATGTTGGAAACTTAGCAGTCTTCCAAAATGAAATGCAATATATGTAAATCCATATTCTAGGCTTTCATGAGCTGAAATGAGCTGGTATTGGCCATTTGGAATGAGGAATTCAGAAGATTTACAATGCTGGGAATAACACAATTGAGAGAAATGGTGTTGCATTCATTGTCAAAGAGAACGTTGCAAAATCCATCATGATGTGCAATGCTGCAATGGGATTATATATATGCTCCTTCAAGGAAATTCAATCAATGCAACTATTATTCAAGTGTATATACCAACCACAAATGCTAGTGATGAAATGGAAGAATTCTATCAACAACTTCATTTGGAAAGTGATCAAATAAGCAATCAAGATGCACTGATAATTATTGGCGATGAGAATGTAAAATAATATAACAGTGGTTCTCAACCTTCCTAATGCCTGGTCCCTTTTGTACAGTTCCTCTTCTTGTTGTTAGCCCCCCAACAATAAATTATTTTTGTTCGTATGTCATAACTGTAATTTTACTTCTGTTATGAATCAGGAACCCCTGTGAAATGGTCATTCAAACCCCAAAGGGGATGCAACCCACAGGTTGAGAACCGCTGGCATGTAAGCCAAGCCAACAGTGCTGAAGGTAAACGTTCAAGCTGCAGTAAATGCATTACCAAAAGTGGCAGAGAAACCAAAAGAATCTCTCCTAGAGATCGTGCATTGTGCTACACCTTGAGGTCAGCTAAATGATACTCAGGTTGACTAGCTAGTTCTAGAACACTGAGAGAACAAATCAGGCTGTTTAGCCACCGCAATTGTGTAACAAGCTCCAGAGAAAGTGGGAAGGGAATGCAGTTGAGTTATAACCCTCTCATTAATGCATAGAGTCAAAATGCTGATTTGTATAGTCACTTAAGAAATATTTCTTGAGCTTTCAATGTAATTGGTACATGGGTCGATTCTAAGATATTACTGACCCTGTTCATAAAGTCTTGGAACCAAAGAGGGAAAGAGAAATGTCAACAAAAGAATAGGGTTTGTACCATCCTGCTTCAACGAATTGGAAAAACTGACCACCAACTTCATATGGAGAGGTAAGAAGCTCAGAATTTGCAGAGAATTCCTCCAGAAGAAGAACACAGTGGGAGGGCTTGCTCTACATGACTTTAGCATGTATATAAGTCCAAAGTAATCAAAACAGCATGGTACTTGCATAACAACAGATATTCAGAACAATGGAAAAGAGGTGAAAATCCAGAAATAAAAACATCAGCATACAGACAACTGATCTTTGATAAGGGCCCAAAAATATTAAATGGGAAGCAGATACCCTCTTCAATAAATGGTGTTGGAAAAAATGGATATATACCTGCAGAAAAATGAAGCAAGACCCTTACCTCACTCCATGCACAAGAATAAAATCAAGGGATCAGAGACCTTGAGATGAAACCCCGAACAATTAGGGCCATTAGTGAGGGAATTGGGACAAACCTGAGAACCTTGGCACAGGGAATAAATAGGCTATCAGAAATAGGGAAGGATACAAATACAGAGGAGTCACAAGTAGACAAGTGGGATATACTGAAGATAAGACACCTGTGTACATAGAAATAATTCACCAAAAGAGTAATAAAAGAGCCCACTGACTGGGAAAACATCTTTAGCAATGATACATCAGACAAAGGCCTTATTACTAAAATCTACATTACTTTGCAAGCTTTCAACCAGACAAAAACTAACTGCCCACTAAGGGCAAAGGACCTGAACAGAAGTTTCACAGAGTCTGAAATCTGAATGGCCAAGAAATATATGAGAAAATTTTACCGATCATTAGCCAAAAGATAAATGCAAATTAAAACAACTATGAGATATTACCTAACATCCTCAAAGAAAGCCCAATTCAAAAAATCAGAAAGCAACAAGTGTTGGAGGGGATGTGGTAATATAGGAACTCTCATCCACTGCTGGTGGACCTGTAGGTATGTATAACCACTATGGAAATCAATTTGGCAATTTCTAATACAGATAGAAATTGAACTATAATACGACACAACAATCCTCCTAATGGGCATATACCCAGAAGAGGCAAGAAACAAACAACAGCCCGACATCTGTGCTCCAATTTTCATTGCGGCACACTTCACAATTGCAAGGAGTTCGAAACAACCCCAATTTCTATCAAGAGATGAATGGATTAAAAAACTGTGGTACATACATACTATGGAGTACTATGCATTGCTAAAAAACAGTGACAAACGCTTGATGCATATTGCCGCATGGGAAGAATAGGAGGAAATTATGCTAAGTGAAGTAATCAAGCACAAAAGGACAAGTACAACATGAGTCCGCTGAGGTAAGTTTATAAAAAAGAAAGAAAGAAAAGAAAAAATGCAAAAGATGCACAGGGAAAAGGCAACTGTATACAAACACTCCAGGGGTGAGTCCCAGGTAGTATGGCAGGAGCCAGTCCAAATCCAGGGGTACATGTGGTAGCCAACTAAAGAGGAGGGGTGGGGAGGGAGTCAAGGGGGGAAAAAGAGATGTGTGGTGGGGGAATAGGGTACTGGCCCACCCAAGAGGAGGGTATTGTTTGTGTCTCCACAGGGAAAGAGGGACCAGACTTAAATCCAGTATTCTGGGATGCTAATGCAGCATACAAGCATGGAGAAGGGAGCTAGTGGAGGGTCCTGAGGGCTCAACCCCCAAAGGAGCTACATGGACAGCTGATTCTACCCCCAGAAGAATTTACTTTGGGGGATGGCACTGAGGGTGCAGCTAGGGGAGAGGGACATCTAATCTGAGCACACACGGGAGCAAATGAATGGGGAGGAAGAGAGTGGAGCACACCCTGGGCCACCAGGCCTGCAAGACGATATCCCTCCTGTGAGCAGCCAATGCACAGAGTGGACCATATGGCTGATCCCACTATGAGACCCGCTGAGCTTGCTGAGCCAGGGCTCTTCAGCGACTCAATGTTGGGACTGGCCCAGAGTGACTCCACGACACCAAGGCATAACACTACAGGTGTGCCGCAGAGCAACCGCAGGAGCAGAGCAGGGAGCTCCCGAGGGAGTACAAAGGATAAACTCTGGGGCCAGAGCATGGCACCCCATCATACTTGACTGGAGGACATGCCTAGAGTTAAAAAATCAGATCTTGATCTATTTACAGGGTTTTCTTTATTTTAATTTTTTCTTTTTAAAATTAATTCATTCTTTTATGGGTTATTGATTTTCTATTTTGTTGTTATCACTGTGTTCTCATTCGTTGCCTTGTCTTGCTATCCCTTGTTTTTTGGTGCATATTATTATCTCTAAAGATCTATTTAGATAAAATAGGCTGGATGATCAGTCTGGAGGAGAAACCAACGGGACCAATGGTTCCAGGGTGATATGGGAGAGGGGGAGGCAAGGGTAAGGAGGTGGTATTGACCAACCCAGGGACAGGGGAGCAACAAATGATCCAAAATTAGTGGCTAGGAGGGTGTGAGGGGCCTGTTAGGGATTCAGCAAGGGCAATGTAACCTAGAGAAATTACTGAAACCCAAATGAAGGCTGATCATGATAGTGGGACAAGAGGAAAGTAAAAGAAAATAGAGGAAAGAACTAGGAGACAAAGGGTATTTATACAGGTCTAAATAAAAGCATGTACATATGTAAATATATTTAAATAGATGGTGGGGAAATAGATCTACTTGCATATATTTATAGGTTTAGTATTAAGGCAGCATATGAACATTTGACCTCCACTCAAATACTTACTCAGTGCAGGAACATGTTGTTCTATTAAATTAGCATTCCATGATACACACCTTCCTGACACGATCACTGAAGACATATGTGTGCATAAGCAAATGTGGTGAAGAAAGCCGATGGTGCCTGGCTACCAAAAGATATAGCATCTGGGATCTTAAAGGTTTTCAGATAAACAAGTAGCCATCTAGCTCAGAAGCATCAAAGCCCACATGGAGGAAGCACATCAACCTGCCTGACCACAAGGTGTAGAAGGGACCAGGTATCAGACATCAAAGAGCAAAAAATCATATCAGTGGGTTCCCAGCTTCCTGATATGATCACTGAAGACAAATGTGTACATAAGCAAATGTGGTGAAGAAAGGTGATGGTACCCAACTATCACAAGATATGGCATCTGGGATCTTAAAAGTTTGAAGATAAATAAATGGCCATCTAGCTCAGAAGCAATAAAGCCCACATGGAAGAAGCACACCAGCCTGTGTGACCACAAGGTATCAAAGGGATAAGGTACCAGGCATCAAAGAAAAAAATCATATCATGGTAAATGAGGATGAGTGCAGAGTGGACACCCAAAGCCCATCTGTAGGCAACTGGAAACCCCCTTACTGAAGGGTTGCTGGGAGGAAATGAACCCGTCAAAGTACAGGGTACCAACGATGAAACATATAACTTTCCTCTAGTTCTTAAATGCTTCTTCCCCCCCCCACTCCACTATAATAATCCCAATGCTATCTTTCAAATGTGTCTAGACCAGAGGATGTTCATTGGTACACATAGCAAATGGAAACACAGGGAATCCAGCAGAGATGACCCACTTCAGGACCAGTGGTGAGAGTGGCAATAACTGGAGGGTGGAAGGAAGGTGGGATAGAAAGGGGGAACTAATTACAAGGATCTACAAATAACCTCCTCCCTGGGGGACGGACAACAGAAAAGTGGGTGAAGGGAGACGTAGGACAGATTAAGATATGGCAAAGTAATAATAATTGATTAATTATGAAGGGTCCATGAGGGAGGGCCAGTGGGGAGGAAATATGAGGATCTGATATTAATGGTTTATGTAGAAATCAAATGTTATAAGAATGATTATGGCAACAAATGTACAAATGTGCTTGACACAATGGTTATATGTATGGATTGTGATAAGAATTGAATGAATCCCCAATAAAATGATTTTTTAAAACCCTCCAAGAAAAGAATCAGAATTTGAAACATAATAGGAGTTCAACCAGTGGAATATCTAGAAAGAGGATCAGTACGTTTATGTGAGAGTAAGGAAAGTTGTCTTCAACTCTCCCTCCCTGTTTTTGTTTGGTTTGGAAATGACTATTTTTTCTATAGTCAAGTTCATGGTCCAGAGTTAAGAAAGTAAACCATGAACAATGTTTCAAGAGTAATTCCTCTGAAGCCACCATTCCAAGGGGTCTTGAGGTTTTTAAAATTTTTTTAACCATTTTAGTAGGACATAATTCAGACAACATACCACTCAATAGCTCAATCATATCAAGCAGTGTTGGACAATCTCCATTACAATCAGTTTCAAAACATTTTCTTCCTCCTTGTACTACTTGCTATCACCCCTCCCCCATTATTCCTCCACCTCTGGGGAGGAAACCTCCAGGAACCCTTATTCCTGTAGTGGTCTCGATCGATTCAGCATCCTGGGTTTCATATACCAATAAATATAGAAAGATACAATACAAAAAATCAAGTTCGTTACCAACAATAACAAAATTCAACAGATAAACCCTAATTTTAAAAAAAAGTAATTTAAATCAGGTCAAAGTCAACGTGTATCAAAAGGAAGATCAAGTGACAAGATTTTAACCATTCAAGTCAGATTTATCATTTTAATCTACTATAATAATCTCTCTAATACTCTGTCTGATAGATAACCAGGTTATTCCCATCCATCAGTTTTGTCAGAGAGAAATCACCAGATCTTATTCCATTTTTAGATCCTCCAATTGCATTTTGGAATTGCACTGTCATCCATATCCTCTGCACATCAGAATTTTATCATTTACACTCTGATACCATTCCCTAATTTGGATTTGGGTTATATAATTTACAATCCTTGAATCAGATTTTGGTGTGCTTATTCTATACTGGCTTACGTGAAGTCTCACTTAGATGGCTGCTAGTTTGTAAACACACCTTTAAGACCCCAGATGCTAGTCTTTCTCAGAGCCAAGCACCATCTAGAGTCTTCACCCCACTTTGCTCTTGCACCCATATCTTCTGTGCTTTCTTTAAGAGGGTGCATATCGAGGAGGGCCATGCCCTAAGAGCTGCTTTTTCTTAGATTGGAGCTAAGATTAATGGGAACAAAAAATCCATTCCTAAACCTATGTTTTCTATCTGCCTGTGGTTCACATTAGAGACATCTTTGTTATTTTATGGTAGAGAATCGGGGCCCTGAAATTTTATCCAACCTGCTCTCCTACCCATCTCCATTCATATTTAAAAGTTCCTCTTGCCTCCCTCTTGCTAGTTATGTCATGACAAAATCCTTGGGCCATATCCTTTTCTTTGGTCCTTAAGTCTTGGTGTCTAAGGGCAGATTTTCTTCAACATGCTCAAATTTTCACTAACCCTGTGTGGTAGTTATATGATCATTTTTCAGTTTGAGGATGAAGAGTATAGGGGTGGAGTCTAGTGTGTTAATCAGATCGTAGTCAATGAGGCCTCTGTGTGGGCATGGCCTGCTGAGAATACTGGGAAATCATGCATTTCTTCCTTGGATGCAGGAGACAATTCTCTCTCTCTGCCACTCCCTGGGAGACATTGCAGCTGGCAAGACATATGGTCGTATGCTACTTCCCTGAGCTTCAGAAACAACATGGACCTACCCTGATGTAATCAGACCTCTGAAGCTGAAGAAGCAGCATCAAGACCCCTATCGGTGCTGAGATGTGCACAACGCCAATGGATCCATAGACTTTCTACCCACTGGCCTGTGATCTTTGTGCATTCAGCATCATTGCATGTGTTACGTGAGTCTGAAGAGGACTTTAAAGGTTGGTGTTGGATATGTGGGTTAGTAGAGGGCTTATGGGCTTAGACTGGACTGGGTTGGGATTCTTTCTCAATGTTCAATTCCTCTTGTAAATAACACTCTTTGTTATTATACATACGCGTGTTTCTGATTAATTTCTCTACCCTACCCAGAATAACACACTGATTTATGCTTCAGTGTTCACTCCTTGGGGCTCCTGGATCTAATATTTTTTACATACTCAGATCACCTCTGTTGTCAACAACAGCACTTACCACAGGTGTGGCTGTAAAAAATGTAGAGTCAGAGAGTTCTTGACTGGATTATTGTAGCTTCTACCTTATCTAAGTTTCTTATTTGTACTTGGTCCCATACTACTAAGTAATACCTAACATTTATTGAGAACTTTTTGTTTTCTAGGCTAACTGACAGGAAGATATCTATATTTGTGCCAATTTAAAAGAAAGGTAAACCATAGAATGCTCAAACCGTAGAAAAATATCATTGATATTGCACAAAAATAAATTCTATTTAAGATAATCCCTCAAGAGTTTCAGCACATTATTGGTGGGACACCAGCCTTCATAACTGAATGGATCCAAATGGGCAATTGTGTAGTTGAAGGGTAAATTAAGGAAACATCAGGAAAGGCATGAAAGGCTTAACCTCTCCCATGGAGACAAGAATGAGAGGGGGGTCGGGGAACTAATGTATTCTCCAACAGGTTTATATAATATCAGGACATGCAAGCCAGTTCATACACATAAGTAACACTAAGGGGATATGCTAGAGGCATACATGTGACAGGAAGGCACATACATAAGAAGATGGGGGGGTTCCCAGTTAAGATGGTGGCTTAATGTTGGCTGTCCTTGAGTGGGCTTAATCTATGGTGTCCCTGAACTCTTCTTAAGGGAACAATCTATGCTCCTTATCAGAAGTGATTGGGGCAGACAATAGCATCTGATTTTTCTTAAAGACATCCTCTGGACTACAGAGCAGCCATGTGCTCAAAGGAAACACCACTAAGTAGCTGATCGTGGAAGATATTGTAGGGAAGGTTTTGACTCAGGAGAAGGTGACTGGGATTATTCTCCAACTCATGAATGTGAAGGCTTTCCTCCGCCAGAGTCTGCCTCCCAGAATCCTTAAATATCAGCGTAGAGAATTTGTCCGCATGCACTCTCTCCCCAGTTCTATTCTCCAAAGATATTGATATGGACTGGCCAGAAGTTAGGACCAGATTCAGAAGAGGGTGTGTAAAAAGGTAAACATTGCTGATTTCAGAAGGATCTTGGATTAAAGTAAAGAATATCAGAAAAATGCTTACTTGTGTGTCATTAACTATGCAACACATTCAATTATTTGAACGATAATAAACTGTGGGTAACTTTGAGAAGAATGGGGATTCCGTATCATTGCAATGGGTTCATTCTGACATGGATCAAGGGGCAGTTGTACGAACAGAAGAAGGGGGTAATGGTATAAAACCAGATAAGCTCTGTGTCAGCCTTATGGTCCCTCACCATATTGGTCAAACAATGTGCCGAGCAAATGAACAGAGAAGCTGAATTAGATGAAGCAGAGGGAGGCATCAGAATGGGAGGAAGCCTTATGAACAACCAGATGACACAGCCTTGCTTGCTGATTGTGAGGAGGAATTGAAGCACTTGCTTATAGAGCTCAAGGATGGCAGCTTTCGGTGTGGATTACAAGTGAATGCAGGGAAGAGCAAAATCCTTACAACTCCAGCATGATCTGTGGGGAAAAGGTTGGAATTGCCTAGGATTTTGTCTTGCTTGGATCCACAATCAATGCAAATGGAACCAGCAGTCAACAGACAAAAAGACGTGTTTCATTAGGCAGGCCTGCTGCACAGGACCTCTTCAGAGTATTAAAGAGGAAGGGTGTTCCTTTGAAGACTAAGGTATATGCCTAACCCCAAGCCTGGTATTGCCCATTGCATCACATGCGTTTCAAAGTTGACGATGGATAAGGAGGACTGTAGAAGAATCCGTGCACATGAGCTGTGCTGCTGCAGAGGAATTTGAAAGTGCCGTGCCCTGCTGCAAGGAAAAACAAACCTGTATTGGAAGAGATAAGGCCACAATGCTCCATGGGGGCAATGCTGGCAAGACTTCCTCTTACATACTTTGGGCATATCATCAGGAGAGACCACTCCCTGGACAAGGACTTCAGGCTCAGTAAAGAGGAGTTGTGGTGAAAAAAAGGAAGGCCCTGACCATGGGCTCAAGCCTAAGGACAATTGTGGAGATTGTTCAAGACCGAGTAGTATTTAATGGTATTGTAAACAGAGTAACTGTGATTTAGAACTGACTAGAGAAAAACAACAATATGTAGAGAGTCTAGGAAATATCAACATGAGCTGAAGTTACTTCCAGAAACATAGGGAACTGTATTCTTCCTCTGATGAGATAGCCTTCCTCATCCCTTCACTTCCCTGCTTCCCTTCTCCATCCCCAGGAAAAGGACACATCTTGAAGCAATGTGTAGTCTGTTCTACTTGGTCTTGGCTGGGGAGGTGGAAAGAATTAGAGGCTTGCATAAGTGATAAATTGGGTAGGTAAATGAGATTCAGGTGTGACAGAGCAGACAGCAGTACGAAGACCACAGTGGCATACTGAAAAACAGTCACCCCAAATGTCTACACTCAAGTCCATGGACACTATGACTATGTAACCTTATATGGCAAATATGTATTTGTAGGTGATGTTTTATTGAAGATTCTGACATAGATTATTTTGGGGCACTTAGGGAACTGAAAGACAGCTGTTGATTCCAAGTCATCATGAGGCCATAGATGAGAACTTCTCTGGTAGGAGCAGGGGTGGAGGTTGGGAGCTGGCTTTGTACTGCTGTGGTTTTCATGTGGTGAGATCCATTCCAGACTTCTGACCTCCAGAACTGTAAGAGAATAAATTTGGGTTGCTTATAGCCAGTGAGTGCATGGTTATTCATCATAAAGAAAATCAGACAAACTGAGTGTCATTAGGTAGATATAGGACAAGGAAAAATTGCCCCTGTGAGTTTCTGAGAGTGTAACTCTTTACTCAAGTAGAAACCCGTGTCTTTCTCCACCGTCTTTGTCATAGAAGCAACAGAAAATGTGTACAGAGCCAGACAAACAGACAGAGGCAAAAGTCTGGTAGATGGGTGGACAGCCTGGAGGTCAGAGATGTAATTAAGAGTTAGTTGGACACCCAGAGAGTTGGATTTACCAAAGTAGACAGACATACAGCAAGGAAAGCAAGAGAAAGGTCATCATAAAGAAGACCAGAATGTCTGATGGACAGGAGTCAGGGAGGCAGGCAAGTAGGAGTAAGAAGCAGGAAGATGAGCAGACATACAGGAGATGAGATAGAAAGACAGGGTGCAAGGCAGGAGGCTCTCTGGGGGAATAGATGGGATGAGTCTGCGCTTTGTCTCACCACGGTTATTAGAGTTTCTTCAGGTGCAAGTGGATCCCATTTGTGGACCTCAGCACAAGCTTTGGGATAGGGTTAGGAACCCTGGTGGGATCTGGCGACAGCTCAAAGCGGAGCAGAGTCAGGGCCACGGCCACTTTCATCTCATTCATAGCAAACTGCTTGCCAATGCAGTTCCTGGAGAGGGAGGGTCATCCAAGAGGAAAAGGCATTAGACTTAATCCTGAGCTGGGCCCCCTTGGTGAGGCCCAGACCTTAGGCCTCTCCTATGAGAAACCACCCCCAGTATCCCCAAGCTATTGGCATACAGTTCCCCTGTTGTGTCTTTCTTTTCTCTCTCTCTCTTTTTATTTCAAATATTTATTTATTATAAATTAGGTGACAGTTTACATTTCAGATCATCAGTTTGAGATGCTATAGTCCAAACCACTAATCAAACCCTGCAGTGGTCCATCTTCCCTACCTGCTTCCTCTCCCCATGGGCTACCATTGTTACTTCACACAAGTCAGCATCATCAAAGGCCCATTCCATTACTCCATCCTCCTCCCCTGCCCTCCCCTGCTCTTGGCAACTTCCAGTCTATTCCCTTTGGTACAAGAGCAATTTTTTTGGTCTCTATCTTAGTGCTTTCATGTATTATTTGTCTTTTTGTGATTGGTTTATTTCACTCAGTATAATGTTCTGCGGGTCCGTCCATATCGTGAGGTGCTGGTTTTTAAGTGATGCACAGCATCCTCTTGTGTGTATGTACCAGACTTGCCTTATCCTTCCTTCTATTTCTGAACATTTAGGTTATTTCTATCTGCTTGCTATTGTGAACAGTGCTGTCATATGAAGGTGACATAAGCAATAACAACAGCCAGCATCTTGATCAATGGGGAGAAATCAGAAGCATTCCCTCTATGAACAGGAGCCAGATTAGAATGTCCCTTATCACCACTCATATTCAACATTGTGATGAAACTTTTAGCCAAACCCAGTAGACCACACAAAACATAAAAGGAATCCAGATTGATCAATAAGTGAGACTATCACTATTTGCATATGATATGAATTTTTATGAGGTAAACCCTAAAAAAATAGCAATAAAGTATTGGGAACAATTTAGAGATTCAGCAGAGTGGAAGAATTCAAGATAAATATTTTAGAAAAACAGTTGGATTCTGTATAATAATGAAAATAATTCTGAAAAAAAAACTATTTTACTAGCCACGCCAAAAATGAAATACTTAAGAATAAACCGAGCCCAAGGAACAAACAACTTGTACAAAGACAACAACAGAACATTCCTACAGGAAACAAGACAGAAATAGATCATTGGAAGAACATTCCTACACATGAAACAAGCCTCCAGTGATTTCCTGGAGGCTTATTTCCCTCTCAACCCAATTGAGTGATGAGAATAACCCAGTGAGCCCACAGAGAGTCTGGGAGAGAAGACTACTGTAGATTGAATTGATCAGTCTGACTCGAGGGTTAACCCTTTTCATTTGATCTCCCTTCTGATACACTCTGAGCTTGATCTGTTTTTATGATATTTTCTGTGGGTTTTTTCATATTGTGGTTTGTCTCTATAGTATTTTGTCTTTGTTGCTAGCTGTCTTTGTTACGTGTTCTTCTATGTTTTTCAATATGTGAAACGCAGGATAGGCGAATCTGTAGGTGCAAGAACTAGACCCAGGGTTCCTGGAGGGTACAGAGGAGGGGGTGGGGTAAGGGCAGGGGTAAAGGATACTGATGGCGAGGAGTTCAAGAAGGAAGAAAATGTTTGGAATCTGATTGTGGTAGTGATTGTACAACACTGCTTGATATGATTGAATGGTATCATGGTATGAGGAATGATATGATATCTGGATTAGCTTCTAATAAAATTCTTTGGGGGGGAATGAAATATTGAATATTCATGGATTTTGTTGTTGCTGTGAAGTACTGCCATCTAGATGGTTTAGACTCATAGAGATATTTTGTACAGCACGAAGAAACACCGCCTAGTTCTGCAGCATCCTCACAACTAGTCCCCTGTTGAGCACTTGGTTGCACGCAATCCACCTCTTCATTTCTTCCTCTTTTCCATTTCCCTTCTGTTTCACCAAGCATGATGTCCTTGTCCAGGGACTGGTCTCTCCTGGTAACATGTCCAAAGTACATGAGGCAAAATCTCATCATCCTCCTTTCTTAGGAGCATTCAGACTGTACTTCTTCCTAGCAATTTGTTAGTTCTTTCTGTGGTCCGTCCATGGTACTTTCTGTATTCTTTGCTAGCACCACAATTCAAATGCATAGATTCTTCTTTTGCCTTCAGAATTCAGTGTCCAACTTTTCACATGCATATGAAGCGATTGAAAATGTGATGGCTTGGGTCAGGTGCACTGTAGTCGTCAAAGTAACTTCCTTGCTCTTCAACATTGTAAAGAGGTTTACCCAATAAAATGTGTCATATGAGTTCTTACCTGTTGGTGCACAATGAGTATTCAGTGTGAACCCACCAAAATGAAATCCTTGACAACTTCAATATTTTACCCATTTTTTAGGATGTTATAGCTATTGGTCCAGCTGTGACTGTTTGGGTTGTCTTTACATTGAGTTGCGTTCCATACTGACGGCTGCAATCATGATCTTCATCAGCAAGTGCTTCAAGTCCTTCACTCTTTCAGCAAGCAAAGTTGTTCCATGTGCATATCAGAGGTTGTTAATAAGCTTTCTTCCAAACTGTGTTCTTCCTCATGTAGTCAAATTATCAAAATATTTGCTCATGGTACATATTTAATAAGTGTGGTGAGAAGATACAAGTCTGATACACACCTATACTGATTTTAAACCATGCAATATTACCTTGTTCTGTCTGAATGGTTGCCATGCATAGTAGTTTAGCATGAGTACAATGAAGTGTTCTGGAATTCCTACTGATCAATACTACCCATAATTTCTTATGGTTCATATAAACAAATGCCTTTGTAAAGTCCACAAACAACAAATAAACATTTTTCTGGCATTCTCTATTTTGATCCATGATATATCATATCAGCAATGCTACCCCTTGTTTTCTCTTCTGAATCTGGCTTATATTTCTGGCAGCTGTTGAAGTACTGCTGTAAACTATTGTCTATGATCTTCAGCAAATTTTACTTGAATGTGATATTAATTATATTGCTTGATAATTTCTGCATTTTCTTGATTCCCCTTTATATTTTTTGGAATGGGTATAAATATAGATATCTTCCACTGAGTTGGGAAGGAAACTTCCATATTCCCTGGCATAAGTAAATGAGTGCTTCCAGTGCATTATCAGCATGTTGAAATATTTCAGTTGATATTCCATCAATATCTGGAGACCTGTTTTTCAGTAATGCTTTCAGTGAAACTTGGACGTACTTCTTCAATATTATCAGTGCTTGATCACATGCACCTCCTGAAATGGTTGAACATCAACAAGTTCTTTCAAACACAGTGACCCTGGATATTCCTTTCATCCTCTTTTGATTCTTCTGGCAAAATCCAATATTTTTGTCCGCAAAATATTTTAATATTCCAACTTAATGACTGAATTATTTCCTCAGTCTTTCAGTTTAAGATATGATGAGCAGGTCTGTTTTTTGTTTGTTTGTTTTCTAACTCTAGGCTTTTCACATTTCATTAAAATACTTTGTCTTCTCAAGACCCCCTTAGAATTTTTCTGCTCAGCTTATACTTCATCATGACTTGCATTTGTGGTCGTTACTCTACCATCAAGAGCAAGTTTCTGATATCTGCTTTGACCTTTCTTTATTGTCTTTTTAATGACCTTTTAGCTTTCTTCATGTATGATGTTCATGATGTCAGACCATGGTTCATCAGGTCTCCTGCCATTAATATTCAATGAGCCAAATCTATTCTTGAGATGTTCTCAAAATTCAAGTGAGATATACTCAAAGTTGTATTTTGGCTCTTGTGAATTCTTTCAAGTTCAGCTTGAACTTACATACGAACAATTGGTGGTCTGCTCCACAATGAGCAGATGGTCATGCTTTTGCTGCTGATGTTGAGCTTCTCCATTGGTTCTTCCCACAGATGTATTCAATTTGATATCTGTGTATTCCACCAGGAGATGTCCATGTGTATAACCAGTCTTTGGTTGTTGAAAAAGGTAGCAATGAACAGGTAACTGGTCTTGAAAAATTCAAATTATGTCATGAAGTCTCCAGCTTTGTTTCTTTTGAGAACCTTTTTTCAAGGTGCCCTTCCGTCCTCCGTGATTTGAAAGGGACACGATGGCAGTGAGTTTGGTTTGATTATTTACTTTTAGTTTCCAACCTTTGTATTTTAATCACCAAATAATGATCAACACACCTTGATTGAATGTTTTATCAATTTGAGACGAAAGAATTTGGTAGAGGCAAAAAAAGAATCTGATACCAAGGGTTCAAGTAGAAAGACAATCTTTTAAAAATGATGATGGAAACATATGGACAAATGTGCTTGATATAATAGATGTATGGATTGTTATAAGAGTTGTAAGAGGCCTCAATGAAAGGATTTATAAAAATTAAGAAAAACAGTAGGAGAACTCAAGATGGCACCCAGTTAAGTGGCACACACTGAGAGCTACTTGGCAAACCACCAGACCGGTTTCCTGGAGAACTAGTGGGAGGATTCTGTTAAGTGAGGGGACCCACACAATAACCCAGAGTACTTCTCCTATCCATTGGGCGACCCTCCCAAACATCTGCTCTGTGCCAGAGTCCCCAGAGGTCTGAGACCTGGTCCCTGAGACTTCCCAGCTCGGCTGGGTTTTCTATTCCTGCATGCTCTCACCATGATCACCACACACCAATAGCACCACACCGCTCCCCAGCCTGTTCATGCCAGGAGCTGGTCGGCTGCCTTGCGGAGACTCACACAGCCATGGAAGGACCCCCACACAGCAGCTGTCCACTCAAAGCACTCATTTAAGGGAGCTACACCCTTCTCCCACAGTTTCCCTCGATCCACGTGGCAGTGATCTTGCCACCAAGCTTGGGTTCCTCCTTCTATTCACCCAAGGCACAAGTGACTGACCTGCAGTCTACCTGCAGTAGATTGGGTGACGTGAGGCTGTGCCACCCCCATGTTTCCTGAGACCCCTCCACTGCTGCAGAGGTCCCAACTGCAATGCCCGTGGCAGCCCACATTGTTCCCTGTGGTGATGGCCTATGGCTCAGCACTTCCTTAGCATCCCTTCCTGTCAGGCAGCAGGGGAGAGTGTGTCCTTGGCCCAAAGGGTATACAGCCACCATATATAGCCTCAATCTGGAGCCCAAAGGATAAGCAACTTGAGCCCTGGGGCTCCCTGGCCCATGCCAGCAACACTGCCTCAGACCACAGCTCAGCCAACACACAACATATGGGCCCCCTTGACCTTATTATTGCACACGGAGCTTCTCCCCTCCCATCACCCACATCAGCAGCCTGCCCCATGCTAGCATGGTGTTCTCCAGGTGAGTCAGTGCCAGCTGTCCCCATCAATGCCAGGCACCTCCACCCTGTGGAGGCTTTCCCCTGGCACCTTGAACCACCAGCAGTGGAGTTGTTCCTGCCTTCGATCAGCACCCTCTCCCATGGCAGCGAGACCTCCCCCACCTTTGTCTACTCTTAAGCACCTTTAAAAATTTTTTAATGAAATTTTTTAAAGGTTGCAAATTGTCACCTCACAGCCCAGTTCAAAACAGCCCAACAGTATACATACATGTTCCAAGCCCACTCCAGCCACTGAGACTCCTCACCACCATTGTCCACTAAATTTATGAGGAACGCTGCCACATGGTAGTCCTATCCACCTCCATAATAGCCCATAGGCTACCTCAAAAACAGGAACACAGAGAAAGACTTCAGGGCCCCTTGGTTTCCCAGAAACCTGGCACCCACCTCTACAAAAGTGTCACAGAAGCAGCAGTAAACTGCATCACTCTCAATGAACAAAAGAGAGAGTGAGATAAAACACACTAGAGCTAATTGTGCTCATAGAAGATCACGGACTTTATGAATAGACTAGAGGAATCAGAGAACTATATCAGTGAACTCAAAGAAAACCAGGATGAACAGAATTGGCAGAACGCTGGCAAACCTAACCAAGGAAAGGAAGGAGCAAACATCAATCAGCAGGATGAACGATGAAACCAAGGAAATCACAAGAGACCCCAATGAGATTACAAGGATAATCACAAAGTACTATTAAAGACTGTATTCTAATGAATTAAAAAATGTGGAAGACATGGACAAATACTTGGAAAAACAACTCCTCCCTAGATTATCCTAAATAGAAGTCAGGAACCTCAACAAACTCATAACAAAAGACAAAATATATATGATCATCAAGCAGCTACCACCCAAAAAAGTCCTTGGACCAGAAGGCTTCCCAGGATAATTCTACCAAGCATTCAGGGAAGAGCTGGCATCAATCCTCCACAAACTATTCCTGAATGTAGAAAAGGCTGACAAACTCCCAAACGCATTCTATGAAGGCTATTTGACTTTGATAACTTAGAAAAGCAAGGATCTGACCAGAATAGAGAACTGCAGACTGATATCTCTAATGAACATAGATGAAAAAATCCTTAACAAGATATTGGTCAATAGAATACAAAGGTATATATGTAAAACATATCATCCACCATGATCAGGTAGGATTCATTCCAGGGATGCAGGGATGGTTCAACATCTGAAAACCAATCAATATTATATACCACATTGATAAGAAAAAGTATAAAGACCACATAAGACCTAAAGAGAAAGAAAATGCATTTGACAATATCCAACACCCTTTCCTAATTAAAGAGTCCTCAGAAAGAAAGGAATGGAAGGAAAGTTCCTCAAGATAATACAAGCTATCTTCAAAAAGCCCACAGCCTACTTCGTAGTCAATGGACAAAGATGAAAACAACCCCACTGAAAAAGGGGACCAGACAAGGACGTCCCTAGTTCCCACTTTTATTCAATACCTTACTGCAGGTTCTAGCTAACAACATAAGACAGCAGGAGGACATTAAAGGTGTCCAGCTGGATGAGGAGTAGGTGAAACTATTGCTATTTGCAGATGATTCTGTACAGTGAAAATCCCAAAAGCTTCACAACAGGAGTACTGGAGGAATATGGAGGAGTGGCAGGATAAAAATAGAAGTCTATTGGTTTGCTATATACATTGGATAGGACCACGAAAGAGGAGATCTAGAAGGCAATACCCTTCACAATAGCTCAGACAAAATTGAAATAACTAGGAATATATGCAACCCAAAAAAACTAAGACATACAAGGAAAACCACAAGACCCCACTACAGGAAACCAAAAGCAATCTCCACAATGGAAGAACATCCCATGCTCGTGGATTGGAAGACTCAACACAGTAAATATGTCAATCTTACCCAAAGAATTTTATAAGTCTAACATGATTCTGAGTCAAATACCAACAACCTTCCTCAGAGAGTTGGAAAAACTGACCACCAATTTCATATGGAGAGGGAAGAAGCCCAGAATTATCAGAGAACTGCTAAAGAAGGAAGAAAGTCAGTCAGAGGTCTCACTTTATCTGATTTTAACACTTACTACACAGCCACAGTGGTCAAAACAACATGATACTGGCATAATGACAGACACTCAGATCAATGGAAAGAATAGAAAATGCAGAAATAAATCTACCAGCATATAGGCAACTAATATTTGATAAGTACCCCAAATGCATCAAGTGGGAGACAAAGGCTGACTTTAACAAGCTGCGCAGGAAACAATGGACAGCCACATGGAAGAACATGAAACAAGATGTTGACCTTTCCCCATGCACAAGAACAAACTCAAGGTGGATCACAGACCTAGAAGTAAAACCCCAAACTATTAGGACCATCAAGGTAGGAATCGGGACAAACCTAAGAACCATGGCCCAGGGAATACATAAGCTAACTGCAATAGGGAAGGATACACATAAAGGTTAACCTGAAATCAACAAGTGGGATTTACTGAAAATAATACACCTGTGTGCATAGAAAGATTTCACCAGCAGGATAACTAGGCAACCCACAGGCTGGGAGAGGATTTTTAGTAATGACAAAAAAGACAAAGGGTTTCTTACTAAAATCTACAATACCCTCCTGACCTGCAAAAAGAGAAAAAGTTAACCCCCTGAGGAAGGGGCAAAAGAACTTAAAAGAAGTTTCAGTAGTGAGGACACCTGGATGGTCAATAAACACATGAGAAAGTGCTCCTGATCATTAGCCATCAGAGAAATGCAAATTGCAACAACCATAAGATACCATCTATCACCCTGACTAGTCCAAATCAGAAAATCAGAGAGCAACAAATTTTGGAGGGGATGTGGCACTCCACTGCAGGTGGTTGTAGATATGCTCAGCCCCTCTGGAAATCCATCTCATGATATTTATAGAAGTGGAAATTGATCCACCTTAGGACCCAACTATCTCTCTACTGGACATATACCCAGAAGAGGTAAGAAATAAAACACAACCAGTCATCCACCTCCAATGTCTATTACGGTGCGATTCACAATCACAAAGATTTGGAGACAACCTAAATTTCCATTGATAAGCAAGTGGATTAGTAAACTGGCACATGCACACAATGGAGTACTATGCATCACTAAAAAGCACAGATGAAAAACATTTTTTCATGAGAAGAGCTGGAAGAATGTATGCTAAGCAAGACCAACCAATCACAAAAGAACAAGTATGAAATGTGTCCCTTGAGGTAAATATAACCAGCACAGTAGGTATAGAAGAAGAGACACTCATCTCACAATATAAGGGTCGTGGCACAGGCCGTCGGGTGGAGGTCTACCAAATCGAAGGAGGTACATGTGAATCCAACACAAAGAAGGGGGAAGGGGATCAGGTGAAGGGACAAAAGGGCTGGAGGAGAAACTGAGATGACGACATGAGGGGAGCAGGGCACTAAACCACTAAGAGGGAATTATCTTGATTATGTCTTCACAAAATTTAGAGTGTGAATACAGACACCACCATGGTGCACCAAACCATGATGGCAATGTAACCACATGGAGGAATGCATGAAAACATTGGCCTACATGGCCGACCTCAACCAGAGCCAAACTGACCCCTACCCTAGAAGTATGCATGACAGAGAACAACACAAAACCTTCAGGTGGGGAAAAAGGGCTGACTTGCCATGCCCAGCTGGAAGCAAACCCAAAAGGAAAAAGAGAAAGGGACAATCTAGACCCCATATTGACACACCAAACCCAGAGGATGATGTCCCCTCACAGAACTGCAAAAGCACAGAGAGGACTGTAGGACTGACAACAACTCATGTTGTCCCCTTACTGGAGGGGACTGTGACAGAGGACAATAATGGGGACATGTGGCTGGGAGATAGTGTGGTGGGAGATAGTGTGGTAGCCCCCACAGCGGGGCAAACCAGGAAGAGAGCATAACTGATCATCAACTGGAACAAAGCCAAACCACAAATCCCCTAAAGAGCCCCCAAATTAGACTTCAGGCTAGAAGGGCCAGCTCCTGGAACTCCCCCAGGGTCACAAAGTCAGTGGACAGACCTGGAACTACGTATGTTTTTCTCTCTCTTTTTTTCCTTCTTTTTCTTTTCCGTTTTTTGATCTGTTGTTTTCTTATTGTTGGGTCCATGACATCGTTGGCTTGCCTACTTATATAAGGCAGGCATGGGCTGCGTCATCACAAGGTGCTGAAGGGCTCAGTTATCAGGCATCAAAGAACAAAAAAATCATAACACTGTGTGCTCACCTCCACAATATGATCGCTGAAGACAAATGGTGCATAAGTAAATGTGGTGAAGAAAGCTGATGGTGCCCGACTATCAAAAAATATAGCGTCTGGGGCCTTAAAGGCTTGAAGATAAAGAAGCAGCCATCTAGCTCAGAAGCAACAAAGCCCACATGGAAGAAGCACACCATCCTGTCTGACCACGAGCTGTCGAAGGGAACAGCTATCAGGCATCACAGAACAAAAAAATCATATCATTGTAAATGAGGGGGAGTGCGGAGTGGAGACCTAAAGCCCATCTGTAGGCAATTGGACATCCCCTTACGGAAGGATCGCAGGGAGGAGACAAGCCAGTCAGGGTGCAGCATAGCAACGATGAAACATACAATTTTCCTCTAGTTCCTGAATGCTTCCTCTCCCCTGGCCCTCCACTATCATGACCCAAATTCTACCTTACAAATCTGGCTAGACCAGGGGATGTACACTGGTACAGATAGTAACTGGAAACACAGGGAATCTAGGATGAATGATCCCTTCAGGACCAGTGGTGAGGGTGGTGATGCTGGAAGGGTGGAGGGAGGGTGGGGTTGAGAGGGGGAACCCATTACAAGAATCTACAGATAACCTCCTCCCTGAGGGACAGACAATAGAAAAGTGGGTAAAGGGAGACATCAGACAGTGCAAGATATGACAAAATAATAATTTATAAATTATCAAGGGTCCATGAGGGAGGGGGGAGAGAGGAGGGAGGGGGAAATATGAGAAGGTGATGCCAGGGGCTTATGTGGAGAGCAAATGTTTTCAGAATGATGAGGGCAATGAATGTACAAATGTGCTTTACATAATTGATGTGTGTATGGACTGTGATAAGAGTTATATGTGACCCTAATAAAATTATTTTTTAAAGGACAGGAATGGGAAGCAAGCTCTGGGGGAAAGCAACAGGGCCAATTGCCCTGGAGGGTCTTGGGGGCAGAAGGTGGCCAGGGGAAGGGTGCGGTGAGCAAACAATATAGACAGGGGAACAACTAGGGAATTACATCCAACAGCAAGGAAGTTATGGAGATCCTGTAGATATTGGAGCAACAGCAATCTAGCTGAGAGGAAATACTAAGAGGTGGAAGAAGGGGGAACATGTTGGTGGGGCAGGAGGAAGGCAAAAGGAAGCAGAGGAAGGCTCTAGCAAGCATATCTATAGATAGAGGTATAAGCAGAGGTATGTATTTGTGTAAATACATCAATACATAAAAATTGGCATATGTACATATATTCATAAGGCCATATACTGAAGTTGCAGACAGACCTTGGGCCTCAGCTCATGCCCTTGCTCAATATAAGAACACTTTGTTCTAAGAAACTGGCATTTGGTGATGCTCACTTGGCACCCTTCCCACCCCCACCCCACCGCACCCCGCGCAATCACTGAAGACAAAATTGTTGCATAAGCAAATATGGTGAAGAAAGCAGATGGTGCCCAGATACTAAAAGATATAGCATCTGGGGTCTTAACAGCTTGAAGTTAAATAAGCGTCCATACAGTAGGGAAGCAACAAGCTTAAATGGAAGAAGCACACCAGCAACTGTGATCCTGAGGTGTCATCCGGACCAGGTGACAGGCATCAGAAGATTCATAGCAAAACCAAAAACACATTGTTGAGAACAAGAGGGGTCAGAGAAGAGACCCAAAGTCCACTGCAGACACTGGAACATCCCCCCACAGAGGGGTTGCAGGGAAGGGATGAGTCAACTAAGGTACAGTACAGTACTGATGGACCACACAATATTCCTCTAGTTCCTTGGTGCTTCCTCACCACCCACCCCGCCCCCGCTGTCATGACCATAGTTCTCACTCTGGAGTGGACCTGAGCATGTACACAGGTATAGATAAGTGATAAAGTGCAGGACACTTGGAATACAGGAACAAGAATGTGAATAGTGATACCAAAAGGGTAGGGGAAAAGGAGGAAGAAAAAGGGACGAAGGGTAACCAATGTCAATGATTGGCACATAGCCACACACACCCCTCCAGCGGGAAGATCAACAAATACCATGAGGGATGGGAGACAGCGGAGAGTGTGAGATGTGAAAATAATAATAATAATTTATAAATTATTAAGGGGCCATGATGGGGGTGAAGGAAAAAAAGAAGAGCTGCTCCCAAGGACTCAATAGAAAGTAGATGTCAAGAAAAGAATGATGTTGACATATGTACTGAAAGGCCTGATACAAGTGATGTGTGGATTGTAATAAGAGCTCTGAGAGTCTCCCATCAAAGTTTCTTTTAATAAAAAGTTGAGAAAAACAAAACAAAAAATATACTTAATGAATGGGTTAACTAGCATCTAGAGATATGAGAGAAAAAAGTTCTCCAGTTTTTCTTTACCACCAGAGATATAAAAAAATGTTGTTTTTGTGCTTCTTTTAACCATAAGAATTTTTATAACCTCTAGGTTAAATGAATATGTGAGTAGAAGAAACTAGGTAGCATTCTTCCACACTAGGTTCAGTAGTTGGCTGTTGTATTAACATGACTCCCTTGTATGTATGTAGATATTATCCTATCGCAGGGTAGATTTCTGAGTGTGCTCCATTTCTATTTTGACAACTTCCACTTTACTTAGATTCATACTTTACACATTTCAAGTGTCTAATATTACTAAATGTTCACAGCTGTTTCTTCTCATTCTGAGACATTCCATCATCAAATAAAGGTCCTAAAAGCTTTACTCAACCACATCATTTCGGTTGATGCAACTCTGAGAAGGCAGCTTTCTCAGTAATATTGTGAGTGCCTTCTGAGCTGAAAGAATCAATTTCTGGAACTATATCAGACAATATTTATCTGCTATTCATATATACCTAACAATGTTTTGCTTCTTTTAATAAGTTTTTCAGTAGCTACCTATTCTGAAGTGGATGGCCTGGTCCTTTTTTGTTGTCTATTAGTCTGGAAGTTCAGTTGAAACCTGTTTACCTTGGATAATCTTGCTGGTAATTTAATAAACTGTTTGAAATAGAACAAAACCCCTTTCTAACCCCCCAGCAACACTCAACCCATCAGAGTATGACAAACTGACAGAAAAGTGGTGCTGAACATGATTAGGATGAGAAGAATCCACCTTTAAAAATTGGGGGATTTTGGAAAAACATTTTTTTATAAAGGAAAATCCCAAGATATTCTATACTGGAGACAGTACTAGAGTGAGACAAATACCCACATAACAGAACTTTGAAAATTCACTCTGGTTGATTGTTGGCTGCCATTGGGAGGAGCAGTAGGTACAAACTTCCATGGCTTTTCTAGCTACTGCTCCTTATTTTTGTACAGTGACACACACAAAGACCTTTCTCACAAACACCAACACTCCCAGGAATAGCAGAGCCTGCCACCGGGGAACGAGGAAGATCAATGCCACTGGGGGAGACACCCAAAGAGCCTTTCTCCTTTCCAGGAAGCTTCCTCACCTTGATCCTCCTGAGAAGGGCAGAAAGGCATGACTATGATGAGTGGAGCCTGGTGCAAACCGGAAAGGGTCAAACACCTACAGAGAGAGAAGCAGAGACTGAGCAAATAGGGTCAAGGTCTTCCTTCCAATTCATAAGGGGTGGGACTTCCGGGTGTGGGAGATTGAAGAGGCGTTGGTATTAGGAAATCATCCCATTCCTGCTTCCCAGGACCTCATACCTCTGGATTGGACCACACCTTGGGATTGTGATGAAGGGTATGGATGTTCAGTGAGACTATGATTCCTGTGGGGAAATTTAGAAAGAGACAAAGGACTGATATACCTAAGAGGGGTTGCCCTCCTATTTCAGCCAGTCCAATGGGTGTGGACACACGGAAGGACTGGGTGCCACAAACCCGGAGAAGCAAGAAAGCAACGGAGGCTGATTGTTTGTAGTCACTCACGTGCCAGAGGGAAATTTACATTACTCAACTGTACCTGAAAAGCCACCATTCATGGATAACCCACTCATTTTCCAATGTTTTAAAGGAGACCCATTAGGTTCAGAGAGGTGTCTGACTTTTCTAGGACCATAAAGCTAGGGTGCAGCAGACCTGTAATTCAGAGAACTGAGAGGCAAGCCTACAGCTGGGTTCTGAACAAGCCCATGGCTTCTCATCTGGTCACCAGATGCTCTCTGCCATCACCCTGAGGAATCCTATGATCATGGACAGCACTTAACTACAACCCTGGATTTCCTGATCTCTCTCATTTGGCATGAAGCCTCATAAAGAAAGGACCACATCGACCTCTGTCCTTCTCTGGTTCTCTGTTCTGTCCTTCCACTTCTCAGGAAAGTAGGATTTAGAGCTAAAGAGGCTATTCTAAAGCAAAACTCTCCTTGTGGAGATGACTCAGCATGTTGAATAACCACCATATTAGCCCACATAGATATATCCATAATTCTTAGAATAGTTGGATGCTGGAGAGTCACACTAGTTCAGCTAACCAAAGGTTAGAGTACTTAGTCCACCCATAAGGATTGTTTGCCTGTCAGAGCCCACAAGAAAGTGATTTTTAAAATATTTTAAAAGAAATGTTTGGTGATTTACTTCTGAAAATCTAACAGCCTATTCCTGTGAAATTCAGTTCTATTTATCACACAGTGGATCATCATGGCTCAGGATAAACTTGGTGGAAACTGTTGTTTTTGGTTGATATAGTTGCTGCATGCTAGTGTGGTGAATTTCATACCTTTGGGTAAGGAGCGTCCATCAGGAAAGGTAATGGGTTTGCTGAGAACTCGGCCAATACCGGGCACTGGAGGGTAGATTCGCAGGGCCTCCTTGATGCACATGGTGGTGTAGGGCATTTGGCTTAAATGGTCCCTAGGGAGAAGAATCCCAGGCTGAAAAGTATTCACATTCTGGGTAGGCCAGTGGCTTCTCCTCTAACAGAGAGGAAGAGCTCTCTAATCTCTTGTGCACTCACCATGTGATGGAAGATCCATCCCCCAGGAGGCTCTGAACCTCCTCCCGGCAAGTCTGCTGGTGCTTGGGGTGCGTGGCCAGGGCATAGAGGATCCACGAGATGCCACTGGCTGTGGTGTCATGGCCTTCAAACATGAACGTGTCCACTTCGGCACGGAGATCCTGGTCGGACAAGCTGCTCCCGTCCTCCATCTGGGGAAGCCCCGAGCCGTGTGCAGGTTTACCCCGGACCCTGGAATGTTGGGGGCAAGCCTCAAGCCTCTCCCACACTCACTTTTGCACAGAGGAGAATGTCGAGGAAATCCAAGTTCTTCTTCCTTCTGACCTTTTCCAGTTCTCTCTCTTCCTGCAGATAAGCCTTCCTCTGCTTGATCACTTGGTCTGTTTCACGAATATGGCCATCGGTGTAAGGGAAGACTTGGCACAGCAGCCAGACACCCGCAGCAGTCTATCAGTCATCACCGACACTGAACTGGGAGCTGGTCTCACTGAGGCGAGCTCAGGCGTAGTGTGCGGGATGGCTGGGGGGGTCAAAGGTGAAGCTCTAACAGCAGTGGGGTGTGAATCTGGACCTCTCTGCTAGAAAAGTCCATCAAATTCTGTTTGACGGTTTACTGGGAAGCCGTTTCATCAACCATTTCCAAGTATGGGGGCATATGTGCATCTCTGATGCGGACTGTGCCACGTAATATATCACTGCTCATCCCCAACCAGAGACATGTACCTCCCTACGGATGAATCTGTTCCAGAAGAAGCACTGATGGGTTTGACTACATCACAGGTGTCAGGTTAAGTTCTTTTTGTGGGCTTTGGTGAATAAGGGGACCACGTGGGAGAAGAAACCAGTACCTGTGTGTTTGTGGGCAAGTTCACAGGCTCGGTGGTTTAAGCGGCCCTCAGGTGTCAATCTGTAGATCATGTCAGTCTGATGGAAGGCATTCCTCACACGTGAAAAAAATAGGTTGGACAGGTCTTCAACGGCCTTGATGTAGGGCTGGGTGTTCCTAAAAGAAGAAGATGCAGATGAGACTAAAGGGAAGAGAAATCTCTCACCCTGAGTCTGAGTGCAAATCTAGATAAAGACATCTTCAAGCAGCATGCATAACACCACAGAGCAAACTGTATCTTCTGATCTTATAGCCCTTGTTGTCCCCCCAGCCCTTGTAAACTGGCACGAGCAATCAGGCTTTTGATTATGTAGCTGGATTTTAGGATAGAATCTTGCTTTGTTTGGAGGTGACCATCCAAGATGCCCCACCTGTCCATCATGTAAGTTCCCAATCAGTTGTTATAAACAGGGACTCTGAGCTGAACGTTTTGTTGACCTGTTCAACTGGGTGTTGCTCTGGTAGCTGAAGGCGCATTTCATGATGGTGTCCAGGGTCATCAAGGAGACATGTTCAAACAGCTCCACATGGTTGTCCTGGGTGACAAGCTTCTCCCATTTTTCCTGTGCATAAGGGGACATTGGTTTTATACAAAGTCCCCCATGAGGTCTTCCTAATCAGATTAGAGACTACTCTTTGTCACTCTGGATGTCCTGTTGGGAATTCCTTGCCTTCTTAAGCCAATGACACTGTCACAAGTAAGATTGTAAAACAAATGTTGTAAACAATGTCTATTCTTCCATTGATTTTTAATTTTTAATAATATAAACACAATTTAATTATGGAGCAATTTTCATTGGTTATTGGTTACCACCATAAATCAAAACCCATTTTTTCTGGTTTATTTGTTTTTTTAATCATTATTGGGGACTCATACAGCTCTTATCATAATACATACATACATCCATGTGTCAAGCACATTTGTACATATGTTGCCATCATTCTTTTCAAAACACTCTCTTTCTACTTGAGCTCTTAGTATAAGCTTATTTTCTGTCTCCCATCTTATCCCTCCTTCATAAACCCTGGATAAATTGTAATTTTTAAAAAAAATTTTTCTGGTCTTATAAAGAAGGATAAGTATTGTCCTGAGAGTTGATGTACTAAATTTTCAGGTACCAAATATGTGGATCCCAGATAAAGTCTAAAGCATCGGGCTTGGTTCTTTCATAGAAAAGGCACCAGGAACTTCATTTTCATTCAGTTATTTTATTTTTTGTACTGAGTCAAAAGTGGATAATAAATCAGAGTCTTCATGCTGTAGTGGTGGCATGATGTGGCTAAAACAGGATAATGTACATCCAGGGTCCATGTCCCTAAGGAGTGGCTCAAATTCATGCACAAGTTCTGCACTCCAGACCAGATGAATGGCTGGAACCCATGGAAGTGGGTGGTGAGGTGATGGGCTATGAAGAAAGCATGGATCCAAGAGAGTGGTGGGATCCTCTGTCAAAGCACCTACAAACCCATGTTGTCAAGACAGCCTGGAGGCCAAGTGGCAACTACTTTCGCAGTAGTGCTCTGAGAATATAATTTCTGTAAGTGCCAGAGCAGGATTCAGGGATTTTATCTATACCAATATGAGAACTGAACTTGTTTGGCCACACAGAAGTCAGTGTATTTGATCACATGTGCAAACACGTGTAGAGTACATGTATATGTATTTTGGATAAATGTATCTTGGTGTGTCTAAATATGTGTGTTTATGTGCCATTAGGTTTCTCTGAATCCACGGTTCACCATGAGTGTGAGTACATATGAGCACCTCTGTGCTAAAGTGTGAAATCACAACAGAGTGAGTGATAGTGCACAAAAATGTCTGACTTATAAGTGTATCTATGAGGTTGACAATATGTACTATGAGCAGTTACACCCCACCCCAAAAAAAAACACAAACAACCAGAATTGTGCTGGGCACAGCATAGCTTTCAAAGTATGAATTTTTCCCACTAGGCGAGCATCCAGAACTCATTCTGAGTTAGTGCATCCATTGGCATCACCTGGGAAGGTTCCTTCTGGCCACAGTGAAATTTTTAGTAAGTGCGGTTTTGCTTAAACCTTGTTTTTCTGTGATGGCTGATTTAAGAGAACAGGGTGTGCCTATGAAATGTTGTTTCCTGATGGAGAAAAATGCCACAGAAATAGATGTGATGTTGAGCACAGCTTTGCAAGGACAGCGCTGTGGTCAAAAATCAACTGTATCGGTGGTTTTCTAGTTCCAAAAGAGGTGAAATGTCGATTGATGACAAACTTCCTTCTGGATGTTCATCAACTTTACCAGGTGAGACTGTTAATCAAGCTTTCTATTTAGAGGCTGTGGCAAAAGGCTTGATTTGTGGCAGATGGTGGCTGGCTTGGTTTGCCACCACAATGCACCTGCTAACACAGCCATATCAGTGGGCGATATTTTTGGCAACAAACAGCATGCCTCTCCTGCTCCAACACCTTACTCACCTGACTTTCTCTGCGAGACATCTTTTGGTTTCTCCGAGTAAAAAGAGACATGAATGGACAGTGATTGACAATGTAGAAGAGGTGAAGGGAAAATTAGGGTGCTATCAGCCATCCAAAGAGAAGAGTTTGAAAAATGTTTCCAAGAATGGAATTGCAGATTTAACAAATGTACTAAGTGTAATGCAGAATATTTTGAAGAAGATAATATTGTTTGGTAAAAAAAATTTAATACATAGTTTTGAAACGATCCGTTTCTGGTTTTTTTATGTACCCCTCAGATATTAACAGGGGAACTATTCGTGCTTGTGGATCTGAGAGTGTCACTCTGTGTCTGATGAATGTCTCTAGGACAATATGTTTGAGAGCAGACTGTGAGAAGGTGTGTTGAGAGTGCATGCAGGGGTCTGTGAGTGAGTGTGTGTGTGTGTGTGTGTGTGTGTGTGTGTGTGTGTAGGTACAAGGGAGAAATACATATATAGAGAGACCCACTCACCAGCATCACTTGGACAGAGTTGGCCATGAGCTGCACGTAGAGCTGTAGGATGTCATAATGGAAGGCTGGAGTCAGCATCCGTCGGTGCTGGAACCATGTCGGTCCATTCAGCAGGAGCAGACCTTCCCCTGAGCCAGAGAGGAATGTGTGTGTGTGTGTGTGTGTGTGTGTGTGTGTGTGTGTGTGTGTGTTGGGGTGAAGGGTACTCAGGAGATATTTGAGACATATTGGAAAGGAGTAAACCTATCCTGGAAGAGAAAATGCTGAAGACATCATTTGCACAGATTTTAAAAGTCACATTTTAGGAATGCTGATTTTCTATTTAACTGATTCATGGGATTTGATTATGATAGATGTGAGATGCAACTTGAAAATGTTAATCAGAGGGACAGATCTCAACATTTTGAGTAAACTGAGAACAAATGTGGAAGGAGCAGAATCATGAGAGAACTCTAACCACCAAGATGCTATGGTTAGCATATTGGAAGGTTAGGAAAAGAGGCTTGATTCACATGTCGGGGTGTTGATATTGGTGATTGGACCAAAGAGAAGACTTGTGACAAATTTACCTGATGAGTGGAATGTAGTCATTGTTTATACATACCAATCCAGGGGCTCAGGAATCTGTAGAATATCATTGCCTTTGGGTCTAAATGGAAAGGAAGGTCATTAGAACGTGAGTGAAAGGGAGGCAGACTCATTGTACCTTGAACTGAAACTCATAGGATTAGGGCAGAGATTGGCTAAAAATGTAGGTAACGTCTTAAATGCCACCCAGTAAAAAATGCTAGTAGCTAGCAGCTTTGCCACCTTACATCCCACAACAGGCCCACTCCGGTGTGGATAGACAATTTTTCTTTCATTCATGGGACAGTGTACATCACAGAGCGTATCAGTTTGGTGGAAAGAATGAAGCAGAGAAGAGAGAGAAGGAAGCTAAAAGGGAGGGAGCTGGGGAAAAGAAAAATGAAGAGAGAGAGAACAGAAAAGAACAGAACCTAATGGAATGGAATGAGAAAGAAAAGTGGGTGTGGAAATAGGAATGCAATTCAGGGAAGGAAATGAAAGGAAGAAAGGAAGGGAAGAAATGTAATAAAGAAAAGAAATAAGGAAGGATTATTAACTCCATACAGTTGTTTTAAATGTCCAACACTATGATATTAATATTGGGTTTTAATATGGGGAATGTTATTTATATGTTAATTTATATATTTATATGTTGATCTGAAATCTTTTCGAATTTTTTTAAAAGGAAGTAGCTTTGCCTGGTGGTTGTGAGTTTTGTCTTACCTGATCTTCCCAGAATCACCCTAAGGTAATCAGGATCATAGACCTGGAATAAGACCTCGCTCCCCCACATCCAGCGAGGAAAGGCACATGGGAATTTATCTACCCATTTCAGAATCTGTTTCAGCTCTTGATCTGTTTGAAACTGTAATCAAGGGAAAGACAAACCAGAGAAAAATTTGTTTTTGAAATAGTATTAGAAGTGCGGAAGAAGGGTAGGCAAGGGGATAGTAGTTCATTACCTGTCTACAGAGATTAGGGGGGTGGAGCTGTTTCTGATGGTCTGGTCTTTGACCTAGACTTTTGTTGTGGATCTAAGACTTGCCCTAATGCTTGATCTGTGCCCTTTTTGGCTGAGCTTTCAAACCTCACTCTGAACTGCTTCCAGAAACTTACATTTGAAAGGCAAGTAATAAATATTCAGGAAGAGACTCCATAATATGCAAATCCTTTTCACATTATTGAGCATTATGTGTTGCTCAATCTGTGTTCAGGTAAGGATTATTACTTTATCCTATTTTACAGAGGAAGGAGGAAACAAAGCTTAATAATATGCCCAGATGATATGAGTTTAAACTCAATCCTATTCACCCCAACATGTCCTTTCCCTGGATTCCCTCAGCCCTTTGGTATGAGTGTAGTACATCATATTCATTCCAGTGTGGCCATTTTAGTTGCTGGTCACTTGTTTGCAAACTCAGTTTGGATACTGGTTATCACTTTTTTTTTATTAGAGCCCAGCATTTGAATGGTGATCCAATGAAAAATAGTGAAAGTACCATGAACCGTCAAAAGAACAATTAATTCTGCCTTGAATGAAAGAAATACAGCCTGAATGCTCCATAGAGACCTAAGGATAGTGAGATTTGGGACATGATGTCCTAATCAGGTAAAGCAGATGGGCAGGGGAAAAGTGGAAGTCTCCTGAAAAGATCGATGGACACAATGACTTCTAACAATTGGCCGAACATCAGAACGAGATGAGGATGGTGCAAGACTGGCCAATATTTCATTCTGTTGGACAAGGGTTGCTGTGCATCAGAACTGGCTCGAGCACAACTAATAGCAACAAGGCAAAGTATATAACCATACTTGAGGAAATGAACAACAGAATTGTAAGTGAAAGGATATATGAAATTGTGTAAGATAATGACAACAATAATAACATAACATAACAACAAGGGTTCCTGGGGGTGGTGTTGGTGAGGGAGGGCATAAAGGGGAGTTAATATCAAGGAGTTCAAGAAGAAAGAAAACTTAAAAAGAAATCATTTTATTGGGGGTCTTACAGCTCTTATAACAATCCATACATCAATTGCATCAAGCACATTTGTATATATGTTGCCCATTATCATTTTAAAAACATTTTCTTTCTACTTGAGCCCTTGGTATCAGCTCCTCCTTTTTCCCTCCCTGTCCCACCCTTCCACCCTAGTGAACCCTTCATAAATTATAAATTATTATTATTTTCATATCTTACACTGTCCCCTGTCACCCTTCACCCATGTTCCTGTGGTTTTTTTTTCCTCCTGGGGGTGAGGGTTTGTTATACATTAATCATTGAAATAGGTTCTCCCTTTATCCCGCTGAAGGAAAACATTTTGAAACTGCTGTTGACAGCAACTGTACAATTATGTTTAATCTAATTGAATTATGAATGGTTGCAACATCTTTAAGAGCTCCCAATAAAATGATTAATTACCAAAAATGCTTTGAAATTAATTGTGGTAGCAATTGTATAATGCTGCTTGATGTGATTGAACTGTGGGATGATATGATATCTATATGAGAACCCAATAAAATTGTTTTGAGGGAAAAACATGAGAAAATATTATAAGCAGTAGTCTTTTTTACTGTAATGGCTATTAACCAGCTGAAACTGAAAGCTGATCCAACAACATGCATATTATTTCTGTTAATAGAAAATACTTCAATGATGAGTATATAAACCTTCTAATGGCCATCGGTGTAATGGCAATCATTGGAAGCCTTTTTAGTGGTTCTTTATGTCAAATCACAACTCAGAAATGGCACCAGCCTGTGTGATCACGAGGTGTCAATGGAATCAGGTATCAGGAATCAAAGAACAAGAAATCATATCATTGTGAATGAGGGGGAGTGCCGAGTGGAAACCCTAAGCCCATCTGTAGGCAACTGGACATTCCCTTACAGAAGGATTGCAGAGAGGAGATGAGCCAGTCAGGGTGCAGCATAGCAACGATGAAACATACAACGGTTCTCTAGTTCTTTAATGCTTCCACTCCCCCACTGTCATGATCCCAATTCTACCTTACAAATCCGGGTAGACCAGAGAATGTACACTGGTACAGATAAGAACTGGAAACACAGGGAGTCCCAGACAAACCACTCAGGACCAATAATGAATGTAGCGATACCAGAAGAGAAAGGGGAAGGTGGGGTATAAAGGAGGAACCAATCACAAGGGTCTACATATAACTCCTCCCTGGGGATGGACAACAGAAAAATGGGTGAAGGGTGACATTAGACAATGTAAGACATGACAAAATAATCATACTTTATAAATTATCAAGGTCTAATGAGGGGGGGTGGTGTTGGGGAGCGACGGGGAAAAATGAGGAGCTGATACCAAGGTCTCAAGTAGAAAGAAAATGTTTTGAGAATGATGATGGTAACAAATGTACAAATGTGCTTGACACATGGAGGGACATATGGATTGTGATAAGAGTTGTAGGAGCCTCCAATAAAATTCTTTTTAAAAAAAAATAAATGGGCAACCTGGTCTGATCTAACCAGACAAGAACATGAAGACTAGCAGGACAGGGTTACAAGAATGGCCCATGACAAGTCTATTGCAGCTGGTGACAACTGCATTTAAAAAAAATAATTTCCAAATCTTATCAAATGTTCTGGAAGGCATTATTTCCCCAATCTGTGTGAACAAATGGAGCTTTGGGTCTTCCCCTGCTGTTAGATTGGACAGCTCCACTCTGTTGATCATCCTGTTGGCTGCTTGGAGAAAGGAGAGGAATTGACCCCCTCCAGCCTTCACCTCTTCCGAATGCTTCTTCTATCCACAATCTCTTCATGAGCACGCCTCTACGTAACCCTCCCCCCTTGGTCTTCAGAGCTCAGGTTGCAAGTTTTGTTTCCCATTTGGGGCAGCTGTCCCAGCCCCTCTTCTTCTGTCAGTTAACACACTTGGGCTGATCATGTACTATGTGCCTTGCTGTGTGGTGGGCACTGGGTTAAACGGAGGTACACCAAAGTGCTCACTGTGAGGGAAGGGAAAAGTTCTACTGAGTACCTTACACAAATGCAAAATAGAGGCAAACATGAAATAGTGTGTTGTTAGTGGTGCAATAGAAGTAGAGTGGTGGGACATCCATGTAGTCTGGAAGACTAGGAAATGTAAGATGTACAGAAGCTGAGAGGGACAAGGATCTTCCTCTAGAGCTCGTGTGTGTGTGTGTATGGTGGGAGGGCACAGGGTGAAGAGACAGACAGAGAGAGATTACATCTATCGACACTCTTAATTTAGATTCTTTGGCTTCAAACAACCACTTGTCTGTCAGTTTGTCCAACGGTGCTGTGGTGGCTTGTGCATTAATACATTGCTGGTTTCTATGTCACTGGCATTTCAAATACCAGCAGCATCACTCAGAGTGAACAGGCTTCAGCCGAAAATTCAGACTACAAAGAAGGAATAAGCTGTCTACTTCTGAGGAAGTAGCCACTGAGAACCTTACAAATGACAGAGCTAGGATGGCAAGACTTTGTCCTACATATTTGGACTTGTTGCTAGGAGGGACCAGTCTCTGGAAAAGGACAAATTTCTTGGTAAAGTAAAGGAACAGTGAAAAAGAGGAAGCCCCTGGATGATATGGTCTGATAAAGCAATGGGCTGAAACATAAAGAATTCTGGGATGACTCAGGACTGGGCAATGTTTTATTGTGCTGTACACAGGGTAAGCTATGATGGCATTTAACAATCAAGAGAACAGGCTGTATAGCTGTGATTCAACAATTCCTACTCTGTAAAGCCACCCATTGGTGGTTATTATTTTGTTCTAGCAGCACCAGTAACTGAGCCACTGGATTGAGCGACTGGCTCCAGGAAGCAACTAGAAGCCTTGCTCTTTCCAACTCAAACTGCTGAAACTGGAGATGAGAGGACACAGAAGGAAAGACCATCGGCTTTCAGCTCTGCAAAGTGATCTGGATAGATTCAGATCTACACAGGGTTATTCAAACAATATGAATAAGAATAAAATTGCCTTCTTGTGAGGAAGTGAGCCCCCATTGCTGGGAGTCGAGAGCAGATGCCTGTGGGATGACTGAAGTCAGGTACAGATTCACCTAACAAGGCTTCATGCCATGACTTACTCATTCTCAACTCAAACACTCCCTGCTGACCCACTGCCAGAACCCCGAGTTCCTACCTCATACTTGTGTCCGAAGAGCCAGTGTGAGGGGGGTGACGGGAACTGCTGCAGAGCTTTGAGCAGCCACTGCCTGCGCAGGTAGAACTGGGCCACCTTGGTCAGCAGCAAAACCAGGCTGAGCAGGAAGGCCACTTGGAAGAGTCCAGAGATAACTCCTAAGAGTCCCGTGGGGCTCGACGTGGAGATATTCATGGTGCAGCTGGATCACAGACTGACTTGTCTCCCTACCTTTGACAACCCCTGCTCAAGTCTAGGGAGGATTGTCCCTCCCACCTTTGGGGAGGGCAAATTAATTAGAGCAACTCTGTTTGACTTTGGATGATTGACTAGTAGTGAAAGGTCTATCTTAGAAAACAACTGGAGAACAGTCTGTAATAAGCACCTAATCAGATGCTCTGACATACTTTCCCCCACCTCAGTTTGCTCAACAAATATATAATGAGCACCTACTGAGTGTCAGCCAGCATGCTAGGTGCCAGGACAAGGCTGCAAGCAAAAGAGTCATGATCCCTGACTTCAAGGGCTTCAAGTGTAGTTTATCTAAGTTTCAGTGGATGAGCTAGGTTGTTATTATGCTGTTTTCAAGGTGAGAAATCGAGAGCCTGAAATATCTAGTGATACCACTGGAGTAAAACAGCTAATGAAAATGTGAATGGGAAGAGAGTCATGTCTGTTCTGCCCCAAAGTAGCACACACCAGTTGACTCTGAAATGCTCCTCGATGTGTCCCACAGCACTAATCAAACTTAACCTGAGGTCACTGTGGTGAGTGAACAGAATTCTGCACTTAGAAGTCCCAAGATCCATGTTCAGCCTCTCTGCTTACAAAGCTTAAACTCTTACACTGCTTAACATCTCTTCACGTTGCTTTCTTCTTTTGTAGAGGGAAACTTTTACATGGGACTGCTCATCGATTTACTTAGTCTATAAATATTCCTTCAGTTCCAATTCTAGAGGATAGATGCAGAAAATAAATTAGTGCAATAAAATAGGATAAAGGCTGTATTGTATTATTGTTTTCTTCTGTTTCACTTTGTTGCTGTTGTTTTATTGTATCTGTTAGGTTTCCCAGAAGTAGTGGATACATAGATAGGGACAATAACTGATAAAACGCCTTATCTGAAAAGGGGTTGGGGAAGTGGGAAGGGCGAAGGGGGTTGGGGAGCAATCATTGAATGCAGGAGCAGGGAGGGAGCATTAAAACTGATCGTGATAATGTATATACTATTCTATTTTAAAGTGATTTCACTATGGAAGTGTCTGATGTGTGAACATTATTTTTTAAAAACTACTGGAAAGTATAAAGAAAATAGGGTTTGAAGGATAAGCAGAAGTTCACTGAATAGAAAGTACAAGAAAGAAGGACTGGACTCAGTGAGGTCATGATGCTAATATATAAAAGACCAAGTAAGGAAGACACATTAATTTAAAATGTTTTGTACTCCCTTTTTAATAATTATCCCCCCATATCAGTCCAAGTACCAGAGTCCAAAAATTAAAACATGAAAAAATATTCCAAGGAGAATAAATTGGAAGTCAGCTCTCCCAGGGGACAAATTTTCACCTTACCTACTTATCACATGTACATTTATAACTAATGCCCTCATCCTTGTTCTCCCTGGCGTTAGGTAAGTCATTGCACAACACATGGGATCAAAGTTGGGTTTTGTTCCATAATTCTTGGGACTCTGCCCAAAACCACAGGCAGTTAAGCATGTAACTGGATAACACCATACCTCCAGTGATCTGTCCCTGCTCTGATCTCCAACCTTCTCACATTTCTGTGGTTACACTCAGCTTCTCTTTTCCCCTAGTCCCTAGAAGAAAAAAATTTTTTCTTGATAATATATACAAAAAAGCAGAATCAAATTCAACAGATTTCTACATGTTCCATTTAGTGACACTGATAATAGTCTTTGAGTTTTACAGCCGCTCATTCTTACTCTCCCTTTTTTGGGGCTGTCCCTTCCCCAGCATTTCATGATGCTCACCTTCCGGACATGATCACTGAAGACAAAATGGATACATACGCAAATGTGGCAAAGAAAGTTGATGGTGCCCAGCGATAAAAAAATATAGCATCTGGGGTCTGAAAGGCTTGAAGATAAACAAGTGGCCATCTAGCTGAGAAGCAACAAAGCCCACATGGATGAAGCACACCAGCTTGTGTGATCATGAGGTGTTGATGGCATCAGCTATGAGGCATCTAAGACCCAAAACAAAAAAGCACATCATTGTGAATGAGGGGGAGTGTGGAGCTGGAGACCCAAATCCCGTCTGTAGACAATTGGACATCCCATTACAGAAGGGTCACAAGGAAGAGATGAGTCAGTCAGGGTGCAGTGCAGCAATGATTAAACATACAATTTTCCTCTAGTTATTTAATGCTTCCTCCCCCTCACTATCATGACCCAAATTCTACTTTACAAATCCGGCTAGACTGAGCATGTACACGGGTACAGATAAGACCTGGAAACTCAGGGAATCCAGGACAGATCAACTCCTCAGAACCAATATTGAGAGTAGTGACTCCAGGAGGGTCTCTGGTGGCTTGTGTGTTGTTCTAATTCTGGAAGCTATGTCACTGGTATTTCAAATGCCAACAGGCTCACCAAAAGTGAATAGGGTTTCAGCTTAGCTTCCAGATTTAAAACAAAGACAATAAAGAAGGGCTTGGTTCCCCATACCAAATAAAAGAGTCACTGAAAACTTTAGACATAGCTTCGAAGCATTGTCAGATATTAAAGTCATAAAATATGGAAGCAGGACATTGTCAGAGATAGTAAGGATGGGCCCCTCAGGTCCAAGGGCACTCAAATTGTGACTGATGAGGAACAGATCTCTCATAGTGGAGTCAACCGTGGTGATGTGAGTGGGGTAAAACCTATAGACCTGGAACTTTATTTGTTGATGGGGACAAATGGGAATTGAGGAAACAACCCAAGTTCACCCGAGCCTCTATCCTCTTGGGAGGTCAGCTGAATTACTTCCACCTTCAGCTTCCAATAGTCTTTCGTTCTCTTTCCAATGTCCAAGCCTTTTAAGCATCTCATCCACAGCCAGAAGTTCCACCCACTGTTCCCCCAACCAGGGAAGAGACTCAAGAGGGAGCCATCATTCTCTAGACTTCCAACAGCATCCTGAACCACCAGCCCCACACTCAGCAGCTTCTCTGCTGCAGGCATGTCTGCTACCTTAATACTAAACCTATAAATATAGTACATAGATATATTTCTCTATCGCTATATATAAATATATGTACATATGTGCATGCCTGCATGTAGAGCTCTGTAAATGCCCTTTGCCTCCTAGTTCTTTCCTCTATTTCCTTTTACTTTCCTCTTGTCCAACTATCATGTTTGGTCCTCATTTGTGTTTCAGTAATTCCTATAGGTTATATTGCCCTTGATTAAGACCTACCAGGCATCCTACACCCCCCTTGCCATCAACTTCAGATCACTTGTTGTTCCATTGTCCCTGGTTTTGTTAATACCCATTTCCTTTCCCTGCCTCCCCCGCTCCTGTGTCCCACTGGAACTGTCTGTCCTGTTGTTTTCTCCTCCAGATGGTTAATCCCACCTATCTTATCTAGATAGACATGCAGAAACAATAATAAGCACAAAAACAAGACAGGGCAGGAAAAAAAAAACAAAAAACAATGGAAAACAAACAACAACTACCAAAACCTTTTTTTCCTAAAGAGGAAAAAAAGGGCCTATAAATAGTTCAAAGTCTATTTGTCGACCTTTAGGGGCATTTTCTAGTTGAGCCTGATGGGATGCCACACTCTGGCCCCAAAGTCTATTTTTTTTTTATTCCTCGGGGGTTTCATTGCTTTGCTCCCCTTACTGCTCTGTTGCACACCTTAGCGTTTCACCCAGAAGTGGTGGAATCAGATCGAGCACAATCCCTGCACTGTGCCTCCAGTGTTGTCCCTCATAGTGCTATGGATCAGTGAGGGACGCCATGTCTCATAGTGGGGCCGGCCCTATGGTTCTCTCTGTGCATTGGTTCCTCTGATCAGGAATATCATCCTCCAGGCCTGGTGGGCCAGGGTGTGTTCCATTTTCTCTCCTTCCCTCTGCATTTGCTTCTGTGTGCTCTGATAAGATGTGCCCCTCTCCCTAAGCTATAGCTTCAGTGTTGTCCTCTGAAGTGAATTATTCTGGGGGGAGGGGGCAGGGTGTCCACGTAGTTGGGATTGAGGCTGGCCCTGCAGACCTCTCTATTGGTTCCCTGCTTCGTGCCAGTTTGTTGCATTCACATCTTGGCACGATGAGTTGAAGTCTGGTCCCTCTCACCCTCTCCTGTGGAGATATAACATACCCTCCTCTTGGGTGGGTTAGTGCCCTATTCCCCTACCACCCATGTCTTTTTTTCCCCTTTTCTTCTTCTTAGTTGGCTACTATATGTATACCTGTATTGGGTCTGGCCCCTGCTATACTACCTGGACTTCACCCCAGGAATGTTTGTATGTAGTAGCTCTTCCCTTATACCCCTTTTGCATTTTTAAGTTTGCCTCAATGGACTCATGTTGTACTTGCCTTTTTTTGCTTGGCTTACTTCGTTTAGCATAATTTTCTCTAGTTCTTCCCATGTGGCAGTGTGCTTCATGTGGTCATCACTGCTTTTCCTTTCCTGGGAAGATCCTTACTTCTCCATCTATCTTAATAGATAATTTGGCCGGATATAGTATTCTTGGGTTTGTGTTATTTTCCTTCAATTTTTGGAATATTTAACTCCACTCCCTCCTCTTCTTTGTCGTGTCTGCTGATAGGTCTGAACATATTCTTATTTGGGTACCTTTATAAGTAACTCTGTTTTTCCCTAGCTGCTCTTATGATTTTCTCCTTTTCCTCATAGTTGGGTAATTTAATTATTATGGGTCTTAGTGACTTCTTCTTGGGATTTTGTCTGACTGTTCTTTTGGCCTCCTGAGTGGTTGCTCGATTTTCATTTATTGAGCAGGGGAAGTTTTCCTCTAAGAATTCCCTCGCTTTTTTTGCTCTTGACTTCTTTGTTGTGTTTTGTTCCGGTAGTCCAATTATTCTAATACTAATCATATTCACAGCATCAGACATGGCTTTCAGGTTTTCTTCGGTTTCTCTGATTGTCTTATTTTCTTCTTCAGTTTCTCTGTTTGTCTTATATGACTGCTTTTCCCATTTGTTGAAGCCTGCCTGGTTTTCCTTTAGGTCACTGGTGTGATTCTCTGTCTCCTCAAGTCTGTTGGAAAAGTCTGTTAATTTGCTACTGCATTTTGTTATTTCATTCCTTGGGTCTTGTATTTCCCTTTGTTGTGTTGACTATCTCCTCTATCATTTCATTCTTTTTCTCTATTGCTTCCCTTGGGGAAGAGAATATCAAGCCCTCCCCCTCACCAGGGTTATGCCACATAGTTATTGTTCCTATGGAGGACACAAATGTACAGTACAAGTAAGCCTTGTTGTTGGGGCAGCAGTCACATGGAGATCATGTGGCACTGGGGTTGCTGTCAGTATTAAACAGACAATGTTTTTCAGGGTTCTTCCCATGCTTTACCAACCCCTGACTGAACACGACCAGTGACCTGAGAATTCACAGCCACATAACTCATCAGAGTACTCAGTTCCTGTAAGTCAGTGCCAAGTACAGAATGTAACATACACATTTGTGAAATCTGATTAAAAACCCACTTCATTTGAGTCCCCAGCCACAAGCTCCTCACATCACTAACACAAAGGTACAATAGCTTAGGGGCACAAAGGTACAGTAGTTTAGGGGCACAAAGGTAAAATAGCTTAGAGGCACAGAGGTACAATAGCTTAGGGGCACAAAGGTACAATAGCTTCAGGTGCTCAGACCAGAGAGTTCACAATGGTCACTGTAACTCAGAGTTTCTGGCTCTACTTTCCTCCTCCCATTCCTGTGGGAGAGCCACAGGGGAAAGCCACGGGGCTTATATAAAGCTAGATAGATAACACAAGAAATGAACAGTTAAATTATAAAGCAGTACAAATGGCTCAGTGCAACTAACTCCCATGAGAGAGTTGTGAGACACTGGAAGTCCTTAAGTCTTGAGGCCGCAAGTTAGTCCTCTGTAGAGAGAGAGCTAGGCTAGATCATCCAGGCAGCAAACAGCAAGACAGGTCACCAACTGTCAACCAGGTCACCAACCGTCAGTCCCCAGCATTCCAATCGTGTGATCTTTCAGGGACCTCAACATAGAGCGACATAGTCCACCGGCGAGGAGTCCCACAGGTAGTGTAGCCTGTAAATTGAGGCACAGAATAAGCAAGGCAGATGCACACTGGTCCGATGATCAAAGAGTGAGAGACAAGAAAGGTGAGGCTCACCTAGCCATTTATCTCTCCGCCCTTCAATTAATCCCACTTGTGTTTATCGGCCAGGCTACCACAATAAATTATCTCAGAAAGAATAAAACCATAAAAGAAAGCAGGCTTTCTGGTCAGATAGAGACCCCTACTACTATAGTCCTTACCTTTCAGGTAGAGAAATGAACTCAACTCTATGTTAGAATAATCAACCACTTAAGATTAAAAGAACATCATTTACTGAAGATCAACAAACAGAAGTCTATCACACTGCTGTACACATCAGACAAGATTACAGAAAATGCTATTAAAAAGCCAAGCACAAATTGAAATACCTAGGAATATACCTGACTTAAAAAAATTTTTTTTAAAGATTTGTATGAGGAAAACTACAGAACATTATTACAAGAAACCAAGAGTGACCTCAATGAATGGAAGAATACCCCATGCTTGCGGATTTAAAGACTCAATATAGTAAAGATGACAGTTCTGTCCATAGGACTATATAAGTCTAATCTGTCCTGATACGAATACCATCATCTTTCTTCAAAGAATTGGAAAAACTGATTACCAACATCATATGGAGAGGGAAGAAACCCAGAATTAGCAGATAGCTCCTCAAGAAGAAAGACAAAGTGGGAGGGCTTGCTCTACATGACTTCAGCACGTATTATACAGCCACAGTGGTCAAAGCAGTGTGGTACTAATATAATGACGATATCCAGACCAATGAAAAAGAGCTTAAAACCCAGAATTAAAAACATCAGCATAAAGACAACTGATTTTTGATAAAGGCTCAAAAAATATCAAATGGGAAGCGGATGCCCTCTTCAATAAGTGGTGCTGGAAACAATTAATATCTCCCTGGAGAAAAATGAAGCAAGACCCTTACTTCACTCTCTACAAAAGAATAAACTCAAGGTGGATCACAGCCCTTGAGATAAAACCCCAAACAATTAGGGTCATTAATGAGGGAATTGGGACAAACCTGAGAACCTTGGCACAGGGAATGCACAGGCTATCAGAAAAAGGGAAGGATACAAATACAGGAGTCACAAATTGACCAGTGGTTTATAATGAAGATAAAACACCTCTGTACATTGAAAGAATTCACCAAAAGAGTACTAAGAGAGTCCATGGACTGGGAAAACATCTTTAGCAATGACACACCAGACAAAGGCCTTATTACTAAAATCTACAATACTTTTCAAATTTACAATAAGAAAAAAAAAACCTAATTGCCCACTAAGGAGTTGGGCAAAGAACCTGAACAGAAGTTTCACAGGGACAGAAATCTGAATGGCCAATAAACATATAAGAAAATGTTCCCGATCATTAGCCATAAAAGATATGCTAATTAAAACGATTATGAGATACCACCTAGCACCCTCAAAGGTAGCCCAATTTAAAAAAAATCAGACAGTAACAAGTGTTAGAGAGGCTGTGGTGAGATAGGAACTCTCGTCTACTGCTGGTGGAACATAAGTATGTGCAGCTATTATGGAAATCGATTTGGCAATATCTAAATCAGATGGAAATTGAGACTTGAGCTACCATACAGCCCAGCAATCCCTGTACTGGGCATATACCCAGAAGAAACAAGGAAAGAAACCATGGCCAGACATCTCTGCTCCAATGTTTATCGTGGCACAGTTCACAATTGCAAGGAGTTAGAAACAACTCAAATTTCCGTCAACAGACAAATGGATTAAAAAAAAAACTGGTACATACATATAATGGAGTGCTACACATCCCTAAAAAGTGGCGATGAAGTACATTGTCACATGGGAAGAACTGGAGGAAATCATGCTAAGTGAAGTAAGCCAATCACAAAAGGACAAGTACAACATGAGTCCACTGAGGTAAGCTTAAAACAAAAAACAAACACATACACACACAAAAAAAACAACAGGGTATAGGGGGAAAGCTATTATATACATACGTCCCTGGGGTGAGGTCCAGCAACTATGGCAGGGACCAAACCCAATTCAGGGATACACATGGCAGCCAACTAAATAAGAGGGGGAAAGAAAGAGGGGGGGAAAGGACATGGGTAGGGGGGAGCAGGGTACTTATCCACCCAAGGGGAGGGTATTATTTATAACTCCACAGGAGAGGGAGAGAGAGAAACCAGGCTTTGACCCGATGTGCCAAGACATGAATACAACCCACTGGCATGTACCAGGGAACCAATAGAGGGGTCTGTAGGGCCAGCCCCAATCATAACTCTATGGACAACCCCCCGTTCAGAAGAATGTACTTCAGAGGACAGCACTGAAGCTACAGCTTGGGAAGAGGGAAGCATCTGATTAGAGCACACGGGAGAAACAAAAAGGGATGGAGAGGGAGGGGAGGACATTCTGACCCACCAAGCCTTGAGGATGATATTCCTGCTCTGAGCAGACAACACACAGAGAGGACCATAGGGCCGACCCCACCATGAGACATGACATCCCTCACTAAACCATAGCACTGCAGGGGGACAACACTGGAGACACAGGGCGGGAATTGTGCACACTCTGACCCCATCATGCTGGGGCGAAACACTGAGGTCATGCAACAAGAAGCAAGGGGAGCAAAGTGATGAAATACCTGAGGAATACCAAAAATAGTCTTTGGAGACAGAGTGTGGCACCCCATCAGACTCAACTAGAAAACACTCGCAAAAGCCAACAAACAGACCTTGACTTTTATAGGCTTTTTTCTTGTCAGTGGCTTTCTTTTTTGTTGTTGGTGGTGGTGGGTGGTTTTTTTGTTGTTGTTTTCTTGTTTTGTTGGTCTTGACTTCCTTTGTTGTTTTATTAGGCTTTTCCTGGTTTTGCACTTATTAATGTATCTGCATATCTATCTAGATAAGATAGGTAGGATAGATACTTCAAAGATGAAAACAATGGGACCAATGGTTCTGGGGGGGATACAGGAGAAGGGGAGGTGGGAGAAAGGAAGTGGGGAGGGGGAACCAGCCCAGGGACAAGAGAACAACAAGTGAAGTAAAATCAATGGAAAGAAGGGTGTAGGATGCCTAATGAGGCTTAATCAAGAGCAATGTAGCAGCAAGGAATTGCTAAACCTGAATGAAGGCTGAACATGATGGTGGGACAAGAGGAAAGTAAAAAGAAATAGAGGAAAGAACCAGGGGGCAAAGTACATTTATAGAGGTCTAAATACAGGCATGTGCATATGTAAATGTATATAAAGAGAGGGGGATAGAATTATGTACTGATATCTATATGTTAAGAATTAAGGTTTCAGATGGACATTGGGACTCAACTCAAGTACTCCATCAACACAAGAATACTTTGTTCTAATAATCCAGTATTCTGTGATGCTCACCTTCATGACACGACCGCTGAAGATAAAATGGGCGCATAAGCAAATGTGATGAAGAAAGCTGATGGTGCCTGTTTATCAAAAGATATAGCGTCTGGGGCTTGAAAATAAACAAGGCTTAAAGGCTTGAAGATAAACAAGTGGCCACCTAACTGAGAAACAACAAAGCCCATATGGAAGAAGCACACCAGCCTGTGTGATCATGAGGTGTTGGTGGGATCAGGTGTCGGGCATATAAGACCCAGAACAAAATCATGCCCAATGTGAATGAGGGCAGGGGGGCATGGAGTGGAGACCCAATGCCCATCTGTAGACAATTGGATATCTTCTCACAGAGGGGTCACAGGGAAGAAATGAGCCAGTCAGGGTGCAACATAGCACCGATAAAACACACAACTTTTCTCTAGTTCTTTGATGCCTCCTTCCCCCTACCATGACCTCAATTCTACCTTACAAATCGGATTAGACAAGACTATGCACACTTCTATGGATAAAAGCTTGAAAGAGGGAATCCAGGATAGATAAATCCCTCAACACCAGTGAGGGTAGAGATACCAGGAGGATTAGGGGAGGGTGGAGGGTGGAGGGTGGGGTGGGAGAATCGATCACAAGGATCAACCTATACCCCCCCTCCCAGGAATGGAAAAGGATGATGTAAGATATGAAAATAATAATCTATAACTTATCAAGGGTTCATGAGGGAGGGCAGGCAGGGGAAGGAGGGGGAAGAAATGGGGAGCTGATATCAGGGGCTCAAGTGGGAAGAGAATGCTTTGAAAATGATGATGGCAGCATATGTGCAAACGTGCTTGACACACTGGATGAATGGATGAATTGTGATAACAGATGTAAGAGCCCACAATAAAAGTGTTTTTTAAGGGAAGAAAGAAAGCCTTCTCCTTCTCCTGCAGAGCTGGCTGGTGGTTTAGAACTACTGATTTTGCCATTAGGAGCCCAATGTGTAACTAATATGCATTGATAGTGTCATTAGTTTAGCCAATGATATAGAATTTAAAACACTGCTGAGAAAAGGAAATCATATGAGTATAGGCCAGCTTTGAATAGCAATCGATGAATTGCTGAATTGTACAGATTAAACCCTTAAGTGGCTGCACACTATTTACACAAACAACAGGAATTTCATTCACAGGAATAGAGTCACACCTACCAGATTAATACATGTCACAATGAATTAAAGAGGGCATTAAAATAGCAAGAATATGGTGTTCTGGGTCACCATTCATTGGGTACCCTCAAGGTACCTGAAGACATTCTAACCAAAACTCAATGTTTCTAGTTCGATGCCCTTGGGCTAATAATCATCTGCCTCTTCTCACACCGGGCATTTCAACCTTAAATGCAATGGTTACAGGTGTGTTTGAGGTAATGTCCAGTTCACTTAGGAGGGTTTCCACCTTAAATCCTTCTGGTGTAGCCTATGAAGGATGTTGTGGGTGCCTTGAAAGAACAGTCTAAAGTCCCAGTTAACACAAGGACTTGCTACATGAATACTGGAAACCATTATGCTGAGTGAAGTTAGTCAATCACAAAAGGGCAAATAATGTATGAATCTACTACTATAACATAGACACCAAGAGGAAGGCAGGCCACTGCTCCCAGGACATGTACTCTTCTAATTCAGACCACTAAGCAATGAGGTAGGGGCCTGCCTAGTGTCCATGAAACATACTCCACCCCCTCTAAATGTATATCCTAAAAACTGCTTGGACAAACTTCACCTATGCTGGGGTGAGTTTTTCAAGATCTGGGGAGAGAGAGATGATTATTCAGTTGCTGCCATACAGAATTGTGCCAAGGTCACCCCAATACAACAGACAGTCCCACCAGTGATAAGAAAACCTTACTGGAAAAGAAGTCGAGATGGGGCCAGAGGGGGAAGAGGCATGCATATCTCAGTGATGATTACATTTCTTCAGGTAGGAAAATGGGGAGGAGCAAACTCCCAAAGGGAGAAGCTGAGGGGAGAATATACCTGATACTAAGTTTACTTGTGTTTTATTGACTATGCAAACACATTCAACTGTGTGAACCATAAAAACTAGAATATTGAAAAGCAAAGATGTTCGTTTGAGGACTAAGGTGCACCTGACCCAAGCCATGATATTTTCCATCGACTCATATTCATGTGAAAGTTGGACAATGGATATGGAATACTAAAGAAGAGTAGGTTCATCTGAATTGTGGTATTGGGGAAGAATATTGAAAGTACTGTGGACTGCTCAAGGGAAAAAAAATCAATCTATCTTGGAATAAGTGTGACCAGAGTGCTCCGTAGAGGCAAGAATGGCAGGGCTTCATTTTATATACTTTGGACATATTGTCAGGAGAGATCAGTCCTTGAAGAACGTCATGCTGGGTCAGTGCAGGGACAGCAAAAAAGAGGAAGGTCTTCAATAAGATTGATTGACAATATGGCTGTAGCAATGGGCTCAGGATTAGGAACAATGTCAAAGACGGCTCAGGACCATGCAGTGTTTCAGTCTTTTGTGTATGCAGTCGCTATGGGCCGACTCTAGGGCACCTAACAACAACAATGTTCCTAATTGGGTACTTTTGACCTAGTTTCTATGACTTTCTTTGTTTACTACATTATTGAATATATGTCCTTTCAGTTATTTCAATTGGATAGAAAGGACTGAAAAATAGCTAAATTAACTCCCAACTTGGCTAACATTATTATTCTGCCTAGACTGTTCTATTTCCTTACCCTATCTAAATGCCCACCCTCTTAGAGATAAAGCTCAAGCCCCACCTCTTTGATTCCTCTGACATGAAATACCACCATCCCTTCATTCCCAGCTGCTTCTCCCTATCAGCCACTACTCGGGAGAAAAATGGGGCTTTCGATTCCATAAAGGTCTCCACTCTTGGAAACCCAGAGGGGCACTTTTAACCTGTCCTACAGAGTTACTATGAGTTGGAAGTGACTTGGTGACGGTGAGCTTGGTTTGTCTGTTTTCTCTCCATCAAGGCCTGGTTTCCAGGAACTCTGACAGCCACTGGTGACACCAGACTGACAGAAATGTCCCCATTTTTGAGGCTCTACTATGTGCTGGCATTGTGTTGGCTATTGAGGTAAAGAACCCTCATTTTCTCTTTTGCTCCTCATTTGCTCCTGTGTGAGTCTGGGTACTTTAGAGAAACAAATCCACAGAAACTCATGTATAAGAGAGAGTTTTATAGAAAGGGTACGTGCACATCAAGAAAATATCCCAAACCAGTGCTGCCCAAGCCCACAAGTCCAGTATTAACCCATATTTCCAACACCAATTCACAAAGTCCTCCTCCATCTCTCCAAAAACACACCAAGACGCCGACTGCTAGAGGAAAGCTGAATCAGTGAACGTGTAAGCATCTCAGCGCTGGCAGGGGTCTCCATACAGCTGTTCCAGCACCCAGGGCTGCATCAGGCTAGGTCCATGGCTTCTCCTCGGGGATATCTTGCAGGAAGCGAGCCTTGCCAGCTGAAACAGGGAACTGACTAAGGTAGCTGCACTCTGGTCTGGCCATCACAAAGCAAGAGACCTGAAAACTCGAAAGGCGAGGCTCACCAAGCCATTTATCTCTCTGCCCTTCAATTAACCCCACATGTGTTTATCAGCCAGGTTGGGACAATAAACTTTCACAATATCACTACCTCTGTCTTTCGTTCTAGGAAGCAAGTTATGAAATACACTGCCAAAGAGAAATTTCATAGTCCTGCACTTTCTATCAGGTGAGGAAATCAAGCAAATATTTGGGTTGAAAGGTCTGAGAGATGCAGTTTGGGTAGAGGAGGAAAAGTAAATAACGCAGTTTCAGTTACATCATCATCAAACTTACCTTTATGAAGACCCAGAAAATAAAATGTGCCTAATTGGCCTACCCACAGAAGTAGGCACTTCGAGCTGCTGCCCTTTACTTGACATTACTTGGTTCTCATCTGATTTTCTTTTGCTGTTAAACTAATGTAAGAAGTTTCCAGAATAGAATATTAATTTCTTTTTTCAAATGGGGACCCTAAACTGGAACTAATCTTTTTAAGATGGCCCTCCAAGCAGCCCAAATTTCACTTCTTCTATCAATAATTCAAGGAACACTAGTGGCTTAGTGGATGTTGGACTGCTTAACCACAGGGTTGGCAGTTTGAACCCACCAGTTGCTCTGCAGAAAAGATAAAGCTTTCTCCTCGTGTACATATTTCTAACCTCAGAAACCCACAGGGACAGTTCTACTCTGTCCTAGAGTAACTGTGAGTCAAAATTGACTAGATGGCAGTGAATTGGTTTCGGTTTGTCACCAATTCATTCATCAAATCCGTGAGTATTTATTGGGAATCATGCGTGGGCATCGTTTCTGTTCAATGCTATGGGAGCATGAAAACAGAGAAGGCCTCATTAGTGCCCTCAAAAAGCCTTTGATTGAAGTATCTGGATACCAGATGGATGGGAGAGATTTACTTGTTAATAAAACTTGATGACATGCACATTTTTCCTAAAAGTTGAGCTCACACAGTAAAAAAGCTCTAAATTCTGCTTTTGTAAGTTTGTTATAGGCATTTCTCATATCCTTAAAAATTCTCTGTAGACATTCTTTTCAGTGACTTCACTATACTTAGGCCTATATTTGTCCTAAATTTTCTACTAAAATCTGCCCTGGATAGTGAGCCTGGCCCTTACACCAATAAGTGAGGTTGATCCTCTGAAATATCTTGCTACAAAACACTTGAGAGTGCTGGCTAAAGTATAACAAACATGAAATGCTCCATGGAAAGTATTGAGGCTTCCAAGAATGTACTGGACACTCAACCACATCCTCACGTCCTTTATCTTAATGATTAACAACAAAATCTCCGGAGTACGCTTGCCTGATTTTGAACTCTAACCGCTCTACTTGCCTATGAGGCAACCTTTTGGTGTCTTCATTTTTTTCACTTACATACAATCTGGAGATTTGCTGTTGGTTGATGTTGAACTGGATCCTATGCCTGATACGCTTATGTATAATAAAAGAAAAGGCTGTCTGGTCACGTCCCATCTTCATGACAGCTGGTATGTCTGAGTCATTGATGTGACTATTCCATCGAACATCGTGTGGAGGGTTTCCCTTGTCATTGCTGACCTTCTGCTCTACCAAAGGAGCGTCCTATTCTAGCGGTTGCTGTGATGACGTGTTCAAAGTAAGCAAGCCAAGGCATGTCATTTCTCAGAAGCATTCTGTTTGTTTTTCTTCCATGATTGATTTTCTTCCTCTTCTGGAAGGTTCACAGTATAATTCGTATTCTGGTGCCAAAACCACAACTTGGATGCATCCATTTTTGGTCTCACGTGCTCTAGTTTTCACATGCATGTGAGGTAACTGAGAAGACTATGGTTTGGATCAGGCTGACTTTAGTTCTCAAGGGGTATCTTAGTTTTTGAAACTTTAAAGAGGTCTCTTGCAGATCTACCCAGTGAGATACACCATTTAGATTCTTAACTGTTGTTTCCAGTGACATTGGTTTTTTATCTAAGTAGAATAGAATAACAAACAAGTTTGTTTTTTTATCCATGTATCAAGATGTTGTTTACTGGTCCAGTTATGATGATTTTGTTTTCTTCTTGTTAAGGCATGATCAATACTCAATGTTTCAAGTCATACCACTTTTGGTAAGCCACATTGTGTCACCTGTATATTAAAGTTTGTTAGCGAGTTTTCCTGTGATCCTGGTACTCCCTTCTTCTTTATATAATCTCTTGGATTATTTATCCAGCATAAAACTTGAATACATACAACTCTGCCATACACCCTTCTAGTTTTAAAGCAACAGTATCTACTTGGGCTGTGTGAATGACTTCTACTTGATCCATGTACATATCTCACAATTAAGGGTTTGGGATTGCCTATACTTCATAAGTATATCTATAATTTTATATGACCCACACAGAAGAATGCCTAATGTAGTTGATAAAATACAGGTAAACCTCTTCCTAGAATTTTTTTTGCTGTGTGCCAAGATGCATGTGACATCAGTAATGAGGTCATTCCATATCCCCTCTGAATCCAATGTAATTTTCTATATATCCTTCTCTATCAATGTACAATTGAAGTCATTTTTAATTATCTTTGGTGTAATTTTGTTAGCATCTGATAATTGTTCACAATGATATTGTTCAATAATTTCTGCATTTCATGTGATTATCCTTCTTTGAAATGGAAGATCAAAAACAAACAATTATATCGATGTGAAGGAGAGGGGTGGGTCGGAGTGGAGACCCAAAGCCCATCTGTAGACAATTGGACAATCCCTCACAGAAGGGTCGCATGGAAGGAATGATTCACACAGGGTGCAGTAAAGTTCAACAATACACACAACACTCATCTTGCTATTTGATGCTTCCTTCCCTCGCTATCATGACCCAAGTTCTACCTCACAAATTGGGCTAGACTGGAATATGTACTAATGTACAGATAAGAGCTTTCAATACATGTAACCCAGGACAAATAAACCCCTCAGAAATAGTAATGGGAATAGTGTTACCATGAGGGTATGGAGAGGGTGCATGGGAAAGAGGAGGAAGGGGGAACTGATAGCAATGATGGATGTATAATACACACACACGCGTGCCCCAAAGGGAACATGTAACAGAAATGTGGGTGAAGGGACACAGTGGATGGTGTAAGATATGAAAAAACAACAATAATATATACTTTATTAAGGGTTCATGGGGGTGGAAGAATGGGGGAGGGAGGGAAAAAAGAGGGGCTGATATCAAAGGGCTCAAGTAGAAAGATAATGTTTTGAAAATGAGGATGGCATCATATGTGAAAGTTTGTTTGATATACTTGATTTATGGATTGTTATAATGTCTGTAAGAGCCCCCAATAAAATGTATTTTTTTAATTCCTTGGGTTTATTGCATGCTTGACATTAAGATGTGGTTTTAGTTTGGCTGGTTTCATGCTCTCCCAAGCTCAAATTGCCTTACAAAGAAAGTAAAGAGGTTTTGCTACACCATTGTCATTATTAGAAGTAAATCCATATTGCAAAATAATTTGGCCTATTTTCCTTTTCTTGTCAGTTTAGGTGTGCTGCAACCTGGTACCAAAGACTCTGACACATTGTCATCAGTATTTTTACCTCTTCTTTCTAAATCTAGCTACTAATTCATAACTGATCAATAGTCTGTTCTGAAGTATAAGTAATTGTTGCTAGTAAATTCCCAAATAAATACTCACTTTACTGTTTTTCAAACAAAAATACTGTTTTTCAATAACACAAATGTTAACTATATACATGGACTTCTCCAGATAAAATACACAAAAATCAAAGTGTGAGAAGAATCACATCTGTGAGAAGAAATGATGGTAAATTCAATTTCAGCAGGTAAACCCAGACCAAGGGCTGACTGTGGAACAGACCATCAATTGCTCATATGTAAGTTTAGGCTGAAGCTGAAGAAAATTGAAACAAGTTCATGAGAGGTAAAATAAAACCTTGCATCTATCACATCTGAATTTCAAGAACATCTCAAGAACAGTTTTTCTGCATTGAACACTGGTGACAGAAGACCTGATGCGCTGTGGGAGGACATTAAGAACATCATTCATGAAGGAAGCAAAAAGGCAACAAAGAAAGACAAGATCCAAGTGGATGTCAGAAGAGACTCTGAAACTCGCTCCTAATCATGGAGTAGCTAGGGAAATGAAAGAAATGAGTAAGTCAAGGAGCTGAAAAGAAAATTTCAAAGGGAAGCTCCAAAAGACAAAGTCAAATACTAGGCTGAAATGTTCAATGATCTGGAGTTAGAATACCAAGAGAAAGAACATACTCAGCAAATCTGAAACTGAAAGAACTCAAGAAAAAATTCAAGCTTTTAGTTGCATTCTCGAAAGATTCTATGGGCAAACTATTGAGTGATGCAGGAAGCCTCAAAAGAAGATGGAAAGATTATACAGAGTCACTGTACGAAAAAAGAACTAGTCGGCAGTCCACTCTTTCAGGACGTAGCATGTGAGAAAGAACCATTGATACTGACGGAAGAAGTTCTGCTTCCATGAAGAATCACAGCCATGGAAACTCTATGAGGTTGTTATGCTCTGTCCTACCCTGGACTCATCTTAATCTTCAACATCTTTCTTTGCTGTGAAAATGATTTTTCTCTTTTTCTTTACAATGGTGTCATAAAATATTTGTCTTTATAAGATTGACTAATGTGGCTGAGCGTAATGTCCTCCAATTTTGTCCATGTCATGAGGCGTTTGACTCATCATTCTATTTTAGGGATGCATAATATTCCCCTGTATGTATGTTCACCATGCTCCATCTTTGACTGGTGCACTTAAGTCATTTCATTCGAAATCATTGTTGACAGGTATGAATGCACTGCTGTCATTTTGCTGTGCTTTTTTGCGATGGTGTTGATTTCTTTGTCCCTTGTAATTTTCTGTGATGACTTCACTTAGTTTGTGGTATTTCTTGCCATTTTCTCTTTTGTTTTCCCTTACTGTTTACTAGGACTTTGTGAGTTTCCTCTCTCTCTTTTTTATATTTTGATGAGGTTTTCTCACTTTCTGAGGTTACCTTGTTATTTATTATGTTCTCCCCAAATTTAAAATAGTCTGTTCTTTCTTGAAATCTGTGTTATTCTGGGTTGACTTGAGAAATAAATTCGTAGACACTCATATGAGTATAAGAAAGAGCTTTATGTTAAAAAGCAATTTTATATTGAGAAAACGTCTCAGCCCAGGCCAGATTAAGTCCCTAAGTCTGATATTACCCCATATATCCGATACCAATCTATAAATTCCTCTTCAGACTCACCAAAAAAAATGCAATGACACCAAATTCAGGAAAATCACAGCCCAGTGGGTGGAAAATAAAGTGGATTCAGTGGTAATGGAAACATCTCAGTGCTGACAGAGGCTCCTTCAGCTCCAGTATAGCTCCATGTGTCTTGTCAGCACGAAGATGAAACAGAGTGTGAGTGTGTCTGGCCTCCAGTTAGCTATTTATCTCTGTGGCGCCTCCAAATGAGGTCATCAAGCTGTGAACTGATTGGCAGGCTGCACTCCACCCCTTTGCAAGTTGACAGATTATACAACTGCCACAAAACCTACTTGGTTTGAGCTTTCAGTAAAAGAGGGTGCCTTAGACAGACACAATGAAAGATCCTCTTCAACAAAGGTGTAAAAAAAAAAACGCAGAAGAAGGCCTCAGTTTCTGAGGAATGAAAAATCAGTGAGCTAAATGCTAAAACATGAATGTTGAGGGTGGAACCCACACAAGTAGATCAAGGACAGCAGTGAAGTCTCAGCTCCCCAAACATGAGCCCGGCGGCCACTCCCATGCTGCAAAACAATTCCTGAAGCACCTGAGCATGAGGGAGTTGGGTCAACCCTTACTCCCCACACCTACTAGGTGAAAAGGGAACTCCCCAAGACTCAATCTTGTCCACTAAGAGGATGATTGCACTCACCCTTTCACACTGCCAGGGCAATGTGTGCATTCTGAAGTCAGGATGGACCTGATGGGACCGCCACACAATTATATGGGACAAATGCAAAGGAGGCTGAGTCATATCAAGTTTCCCACACATGCTGGAAGCCTGGGCCGACACAGACACACAGGTTAACGCTGTGTCACAAGGAAGTGAAGGCTGCAATCTACCGCTTTGCACCAGCTTGCACACTAATTCCAGTCTTACTCCCTACCCCTCCAGCTGCCACTACCTCCAATGTATTCTCATGAATGTTAAAATCTTGGGATCTAAAGTTAAATTGCCTAGATTCAAATTCTGACTCCATTTCTTACTTTCTGATATTCTTGGACACGTTTCCTAATCTCTCTGTTTCAGTTTCCATAGATTATAAAATAGGAATAATAACAATGCCTACATCAAAGGGTTTTTTAATGAGGACTAAATGAGTTATTGCATCCAAATTAATTTAGAATAGTATTTGTCACTTAATAAATACATCATAAATTTTATTATTATTATCCTCATGTCATTTCCCATTTTAAATCCCTTCAGTGGATTCTCATGGCTAATTGTAGAGTCCAAAATCCTTAACTGTGTCTGCCAACTCCCTCAGGGCCTGACTGTTGGCCTGCATGCGGTCCTAGCTCCCACATTGTTCTGAGAGACTTGAAATCCAGCTATGCTAATCAGCAGCCAGTGTTTAGTTGGCTCCAGAACATTTCATTATCTTTGTTCATTTATTTTTTCTTCTCTGTGAGCTGCCCTTTCCCACTTTGGCCCCACTCTAAGGTACTTTCTGGTCTTTTAGGAAACATCTCCACTTGATGCTAGGCCAAAAAAATATAGGGGCCATACACAGCACAGTGCCTGGTCTGTGGTCAGTACTCAGGAAAATACCCATTGAATCGATGAATAAGTCGATGAAAACATCACTTCAGTTATAGAACCCTTTCTGCATCTCTGCCTTTACTTGCCTCCCCCAAATCCGATAGGGTTCATTATTCCCTTCTCTGCTTGGTTTGGATATCAATTTTGTTTTCTATGCTGATTGACTCAATAGTACTTGCTTGTTTTCTTGTCTCTCCCACCACATGGTGAGTTCTTAGCATGTACCTAGCACAGGGTTTGGACAGAGTGGAAGTTCAATGCCTATCTACTATGTGAGTGAACAAGCAAAGCAGAGCAGTGGATCTCTGGAACCTCATATTTGGTGCAATGCAAGGCTGTCTTGGGCTCCAGCTGATCTTTCTACTTTAAACCCTATAGATCCATGGTCTGAAATATTGTAAAATTGCATTTTTATTAAGTAATCACTTATCTCCACATTTTAATGAATCAAATATATATGTATTTCCTTTTGATAATCTTGAGATAACTAATGTTGCCATGCTGAGCTATGATTTCAGTCAAAACTGAAATCACAGTGCCTTGATTTTATTGCCTCATTTGTATACAAATTTCTGTTGGGTTCTGTGCAGTTGATCAATCATCTTCTTTTCTCATCTCTTGTGTGAGATAGAAGAGGTCATCAGGTGAGCACTGGATAACTTGCAGGATTTCTTTTTGGTGTCTTATTTTTTTGTGTTTTTCCCCACTGTCATGCTACTGGGCCGTTTGCAATGTTCTCTGGCCCGTGCTGGCAGCAAAGGGAACTCAGTGCAGCAGATCTTTGTACAGAAAGGCCAAAAGAAGGAAAGGGTCCCTGTTCTACCTTTGATACCTCAAATAAAACTTTCTAGTCTCAGTAACTATTGAAACTCAATCTTTGCCCAGAAAAAGATTTTTGTTCTAAATTCCTCTCTCATTGGCATGTCCTTTTGGCATATATGATATACCTTTGCTCACTTAAGGACAGTCTTGCCACAGAAGAAGGGGGTTGGGTGACCAGCGCACTCCTCCAGCCTGCCTGGAGGACAAAGGCAAGTGGGAGTGGTCAGGAGCCCCAAGTTAGCTGTGTGCGTCAGGTTCTCCTCCTCAAGGAGCTCTGGTATTGTAGGGGTCACGAGTTGGGCTGCTAGCACCAAATCAGGATTTGGAAAGCTGAGGCTTTCTAGTCCCCAAAAGATGTACTCCCAGAAACCCACGGGAGCATTTCATCCTCAATAAGCAAGCAAACAAAAACCCCTCACCGCCATCAGTTAATTGGGACTCATAGTAAACCTTTAGAGAGGAGTTTGGATGGTTTGAGGAGAAAGTTGAGAGCAGATGGGATTTTGTTGTGCTTCCTTTTTAGAAGACACCAAAGTGAAAATGGCAGTAGGGCCCGGGAAGGCCTGGGCTGCTCTTAGGCTGTAGGAACTAGTGTGAAACATCCTCAAGAAGATAGAGGATGCAGTTGCTGATGTTGGATTGGGACAACATAGCCTCGGGGCAAAGGGGTTACAGGGTGTACTGCCCTGGCCTCAGAAGGAGCCATACAGCTTTCTAACGCCTGGGTGGGGTTGGGTCTCAGGTGGAGCCTTTCCTCCCGTGCCCTGACCCTGTGAAGAGAATGAATCATAAGTTCACCAACCACCCTCAGTGCACAATACCCACGGGCAGACCGAACTAGAAATTACAAAGCTGAGTTTAGCTGGGCACCCATCCTATCTGGGGAAGGAATAGGGACCGAGAGGAATATGGAAAACTAAATGCCAGGAATTAGCACCTACACCTCACCCTACCTGCCCATGACATCAAGTTGATTAGACTCACCATGGCCAATTGCAGGGTTTCCAAGACTGTAAGTTCACGGGATCACACAGTCTCATTTTTCTCCCACTAAGTGGCTATTGGGTTTGAACCACCAGCTTTTTGGTGAGCAGTCCAACGTTTAAGCCACAGCGCCACCAGGCCTCCTTTCCACCAATCTCCAGGCCCCTGCAATTTTTCATACAATTCCAGACTCACATAGCTATTTGCTATTTATTTTTGCCAAAGAAGAAAACGATTACCTCAGCCTCGGTATTGTGTCAAAATCTAGATTCAGCGTCCGCGTGTTTTTGAATTCGGGAAATATGACACTCCAGCGGCATTCCTTGGTCTTAGAAGTCCTGGCTAAATTGATAACTGGTTAAAAGGCAGGCCTGCCTCCCCTGCCCAGGCCTGAGCGGCCCCTCCCACCGCTCTTCCCCTCCCACGGGCAGTGGGGCGCGCTCATGGACCACTCAGGGTCGCTGTGGGCTAGCGGATCCGCCCCAACAGCTGGAGGAAGTTAACCCTCTTCCCGGGGATCGCCGGGTTCTGCGCCGCGGAAAAGGATGGAGTCCCCTTGGCTGGAGACGCGCTGGGCGCGGCCGTTCTACCTAGCGTTCGTGTTTTGTCTGGCGCTGGTCCTGCTGCAGGCCATCAAGCTCTACCTGCGGAGGCAGCGGCTGCTGCGGGACCTGCGCTGCTTCCCGGCGCCCCCCACCCACTGGCTCTATGGGCACCAGAAGGTAAATGGAAGGGAGGGTCAGGGGAGGAGGCTGCAGAGAAAACAGGCCAGGCTGGGAGAGAGAGGCGCTGGCTTCTTTCCGGTCCTCCCCATCACAGCCCTCCTGGCCCTGCCAGTGGTTCTAGGCATCTCTTTTAATCTGTCCCAGTTTCTCCCCACACCTAAGTCCTGTAGGGAAAGGGAAACTTCCTGCTGTGACTACTCAGGAGGAAGCTTTTGTGGCTGGGAGGGGGCTATTTAAAGGGCCAGAAATTGAAGATGAAAGAAATATGTAACTCAAGTCTGTCTCTAATCACCTCGCTAATATCGTGCATTTGTGATGATGTGTCTATTTAAAAAAAAACCACCTTTCTATGTTGTTTCTAAAATAGTATGTTATCCTATATAATATGTATTCATTACATAAAATATTCGAAATCTGGACGTGATTATTGCCACCCTTCATTCATTCCAGCCAGTGAAAATGTACTTTCTTCTTAGGTTCTTGTGAGGTGGAGAACAGCCCCAGCCAACCACTTCAGAAATATTTTCAATGTGTTGATTATTGTAAAATGGAAGGAGCCCTCACCCTTTTGTCCTACTCCTGCCCTTTAAATGCTCCGCCCCATTCATTTGTTCATTCATTCTGCCAACTTGGCATGGCAGTCATGTGCTAGGTCCTAGGACTACAAAGGGAAGGTGGGTCCGAATGGAGGTGGCTAAGTCAGGTGCAGATTTCAAAGAGAAAATGAAAATTCCGTGTAATGAGTGTTTTGAAAGAGGCATAGGGATCAGGGATATTAGAGGAAGATACAAATCGCCCCCTAAGAAGAAAGTCACGAAGGGCTGAACAGAAACTTAAAGCTGGTGTGGGAAGCTGTTCCCAGCCAAACTTATAGCCAAAGGCAAGCTTGACCACAGAAATTACATGTTCGGTCCAAAGAACTAAAAGCTTCGGTAGAACCTACAGTAGATAGTGGGGATCTGCTTAAGAATTATTTCCAACAAGAAAGGTCAAAGCATCTTCTCCCCCATGTTAAACCTGTGATTTAACCCTAATCTTGTGGGTCTCATCAGCATTAGAAAAAATTCACATGCAAAATTTAAAGTCTTCTAGTTCATATATTTTCTAGAGATTTTTACTTTTTTCAAACAGTAGTACTGAAAAACTGCAGTCCTTTGACTCTCTCCCAATATTCCCCATACCTCTCCACTGTCCTTCTTCAAAGCAGTATATTTCAACTCTTTTATGCGATTCTTCTGGTACTTAAATCTCCATTTGTAAAATTATACAATGAGACTTCAAAAGTTTCTGGAGAATGAAATTAAAAGATAATGGAATTTTCCCACAACCCCTTTAAAGCCCCCTCATACTATTATATTGTATCTCTTAATTTAATACTTTTAGGCGTCTTGTCTGAAACCCTAAGAAGTAGTTCTGCTTGGTCTAATCAGGGTCCCCATGAGTTACAATCTCCTCCACAGTTGTGGGTTTGGGGTCACTTCTTTGTGACAGTGAATCACTAAAATCCCACCTTTTGATGTCACACTGTGTTCATCATATGTTTTTTTTAATAAAAAGTAGTATTTACATTATTTCAGCTCTGTGTTTGCTACTGCTACAAGTGGATCCCTTTGATTTTGTTCTTATTCTCCTAGAGTGAGCTCCAACAGAATGTTATTTACCGCCTCTATTTCTCATCTAGTTTTCACTATTTACTGGTCTTTCTTCTCCAGATTCATCTAATAATTTATATGGGTAGCTTCCTGATAACTGAGGGTGAAATGTAATGCAAATTTTTAAGTTTTGAATGACTCTAAATGTCTTTATTCTGTTTTCAAATTTAAATTATTATCTATTTTGAAAATCGTTTTCTCTCAAAAATTTGAAAGCATTATACTGTATGCTTTTAGCTTTTGGAGTGACTGCTAAATGTCTGATGCCATTCTGATTCTTAATATTTATTAAATAACCTTTATTTCTCTCTTTCTCTATCTCTGGAAACTTTAAAGTCTTCACTTTGCCTCGAGTTCTTGTATTTAATTATTTAATTGTGATGTGAATAGATGTGAACCTTTGGTTCTTTTTTTCAACAGTTTTATTGGCACATAATTCACATATTATACAATTGAACAGTTCAATCACATCAAGGGAAGTTGTGCAATCACCACACGTCTGTCTTAGAGCCTTTTCCCCCACATGGCTATATCTCCTTGAAACTGAGTGGTGTGATTATGATCAGTTCTAGTGCTTCCCTGCTCCCACCATCATGGTGTACTCCCCAAATCCCCTTTGCCTCCCTATTGATCATCCCCCACCCCCATTCCCTATAACACATGGTATCAGTTATTGTCATTATACATCCATTCCACCTGTGCTTACAGCTGGGAAACCGAACAGAAAAAAATGAAAGACAAATCGCACTAAGGTGGTAAGGATAAGATCATGTTAATATAAAGTAAAAAATATAAATGATGCATAGGATGGAAAAGAGCCCCATCGACATCCAAAAATACAGGGAAGAAATTTCTGCCATGGGACAACTAAGAGATACTTGCACCTAGTACAAATTCAGGTCATGTCTATGGGGAAGACAACTGGTCTGGTGCCTAATTCAATCCAGCATAATCAAGATTGCAATGGTCTCTGCCTGATAGTAAGGCTGTTTGGGACTTTTGCCTTTGGCTAGGGCAAATCTGCCAGCAGTTTGGTCTGACTAGATCATCTGTAGATGGATTTTGCGCTCCCACTGTCCTCCATGGTCTTCTCCAAATTGGGTGTTCATAATTTTAGCTCTGATACTTTTCTCTGCAACATATTCGAATGTTCTAATTGTCATTTTGGGATCATACAAGTTGGTATGTATGTTAGACAGGGTTCTCTAGAAAAACAAAACCAGAATGCTAACAATTATATATATATATACATACATATACATATATAGAGATAGAACATAAGAAATAAACAGTTATATAAACATATATAGAGAGAGATAACAAACAGTTAATTAAATTATAAAGCCGTACAAATGGCTCAGTGCAACTCACACAGTTATGAGACACTGGCAGTCCTTCAAGTCTTGAGGGCCGCTGGTAGTCCTCTGTAGAGCAATTCAGGCTATCCAGGCACAGGCAGAAACAGCAAGCAGGTCACCAACAGTCAGCCAGATGTCAGGGTCCGACAGTCCCCAGCTCAAGAGATGTAAATTCCAGTAGTGTGGAGAAGCAGGTCTTGAAGGAACCTCAAATTATAGCCACACAATCCACAGGTTAGGTGTCCCACTGGTAGTGTAGCTTGCAAATTGAGGCACAGAACAAGCAAGGCAGCCACACACTGGTCCAATAATCAAAGAGCAAGAGACAAGAGAGGCAAGGCTCACAGAGCCATTTATCTCTCCCACCTTCAACTATTCCCACGTGTTCATTGACCATGTTGGCACAATAAATGTTAACTATCTCAGTTTGCTTCTTCTGTGTGGATTTAGTTGGCTCCTAACTTAGATGGCTGCTTGTTGGAATACAAGCCTTTCAGACACCAGGCACTATTTTGATTGATAGCAGGGCACCATCTGCTTTCTTCACCACACTTTTCTGTAGCACCCTTATCTTCAGTGATCTTTTCATGAAGTTGAGTCATGAGCAGGGCCATGATGTAAGAACTAAGTGTTCTTAAGTTGGAACTAGGATTTAGTACAAGCCCAGAACTCATTCCTGAATCTATGCTTTTCTTTCTTTCTTTTTAATTTGCTGTAACTTGGAAATTAATACATATATCATATCATTCCATAGTTCAATCATGTCAAACATAATTGTACAATTTCTTCCATATCAGTCTCCAGACATACTTTTTCTTCCTGGGGTTCTTGACATCATTTCCTTCTTTTCGTCCTCACCCTTCTATATCGCCCCTCCCCCCAAACCTTTGTTATGTTTTCTTTCCCTATAGGCTCGATGTCCCTGGGTTTCATTTTTTGAAAAACACAGAAAAAACACAGTTTCAAGAGGGTGACCACCAATGGTGGCATACCTCTGAGAGACACCCTATTATATACAAGCATAAACAAAATATAACAGAACAGCTTTCACAGGCTTGCCAGACAGTACGTGTCTTAATGTGACATACAGAGTGTTGTAGCGAGATCTTGTTTGTCGGCCAACCAACAGTCCACCACTCTTGGTACAGCTGTCTTCTGCTTCCTCAGACACCACATGCTTTCCAGTTTAAACCTTCAGGTTACACACGTGTCAGATGCAGAGTCCAGTTCACCCACTGGGGTTCCCATGTGGGGTCTCACCAATGCAGCTTCTGGGGCATGCTGTAGACCCCGATGATGCAGGGTCACAGTGTTCGACCACACTCAGCCTGGATTCACGGGATACCCCCGGATGTAATAGGTCAGTTCTGCCCACCAGCTGCACACCACTAAAGACGCTTCCTACCTAATGATCCCAAGAGCATCCTTGGTCTCTCCTCCCCTCACCTGGTGGTCAGCTTTCCTCCCTGTCCCAATATACATGCATCTGTGTTTCCCCAAATTGACCTTTCTCTCTTCCCTCTCCTGTGTTGCCCCTCTCATCAAAAAGCTTCATCCCTCTGTCAGGGATGCCTCCCTCTCTGGAGGACCTCACCCTAGATCCACATGACTACCACTCAGCAGACAGCATTCCCCCCCACACATTCCCCAAACCAGTTGATCCCAGCCTTCATGAGGTGCCCTTCGGCCAAGTGACCTACACTATGCTTACCTGAAGCAGATGATGTATGGTTCACTGGCACTGGTCCAGCTCCTGACCAGGCTGCCTGGTCCCCAGCCAGAAGACTAGAGGGCCTGCAAGCTTGAGCTTCTGTCCATTCTGTTGCTTGTTCATACTACAGTGGACTCAGACAGTATTTGTCCTTTTGTGCCTGACTAACTTCACTCAGCATAATATCTTCCAGATCCCCCCACGAGTTGAGGTGTTTCATAATTTCACCACTATTTTTTAGGGATGCATAGTATTCCTTTGTGTGTATGTACCAGTTTTTAATCTACTGTTATATTTATGGGAATTTAGGTTGTTTCAACTTCTTGCTATTGTGAATTGTGCTGCGATGAACATGGGGGAGCAACCATCTGTTCATTATTTATTATTTCTTTTGAGTATATGCCCAGCAATGGTATTGCTGAATCATATGGTAGTTCAATTTCCATCTGTTTTAGACACTGCCATATTGCCTTCCACAGCAATGGCAGTATGTATTTACAAGTCCACCAGCAGTGGATACGAATTCCTATCTCATCACACCCTCTCCAACATTTGTTCTCGATTTTTTTAAGCATGGCTCTAGTAACAGGTATTAGGTAGTATCACGGGATTGTTATGCGGGCCTTTGGGAGAATGGAGGGGCAAGGGGAGCAGGTCACCTAGCAGTTAGAAAATAGAGTTACTGTAGCTAGTTTGCCTCAGAAGGATATTATGCTTGGTAAAGTGGAGAGGTAGGGAAAAATAGGAAGGCCTTTGACAAGATCAAGGATTATAGCCTTCAGTTTGGGATGTAACTCAATGTAATGAAATTTAAAAATCCCCACAACTAAACCAATAGACAACATCATGATATGCAGAGGAAAGACTGAAGTTGTCAAAAATTTCATCTTGCTTGGGTCAACACACAATGCTCATGGAAGCAGCAGTCAAGAAATCAGTTAACCTACTGCATTGGGCATATCTGCTGCAATGACCTCTTTAACGTAATGAAGAGCAAGGATGTCAATTTGAGAATCAAAGTGTACCTAACCTAAGCTACTAGAGCCCTGGTGGTGTAGTGGTTTGGTATTGGGCTGCTAACCACAGGTCAGCAGCTCAAAATCACCAGTGATTCCTAGGGAGAAAGGTAGCACTTTCTACTCCCATAAGGAGTTACAGTCTTGGAAACCCACAGGCACACAAAAAATGTGCTGAAAAACTGGGGTTCGGCTTATACAAGAGGGTGCCTCAGGTAACGGTGTGAGCGCCCGTTTTCTTGCGGGTGATTGCCGTTTTTCCACTGTTCATTCAAAGCCCCGCTGACACTGCAGGGCTTTGAATGTTTCCTTACTCACATCTAACCAATCAGAACCGTCCTATGACGTGTATCTTTGAATAAGCCTTTCACAGGCCTTGTGCGAAGGTTGTGGCATGAATGGATGTCATCTGGTCAAGCCCGACTAACAAAAGGAGGAAATCTCATGAAGCCTGACATAGAGTTAATAGCAAAGTGGGTTCGAGATGCATGGGAAGACATTCCAGAAGACATGGTGCAACGTGCCTTCCAGAAATGTAGTATTAGTAATGCTATGGATGGCAGTGAAGACTGCGCTTTGCATGAAAATGACAGCAGTGATGGTGATGACGGTGATCTCAGTGAGGACAGCGTCTATGATAACCTCACATCAGCTGCAGCTCTGCACTGGGATACGGATGATGATGAGGAATTCAGTTTTGAAGGATTTTAACTCTTTACATTTTAGCTTGGTTGCTGATTGAGCTCAGGGAATAGTACTCTTAAGGTATCATTGTTAATACCTTCTTGTTTTTGTTGAACCTATTTTCCACTTACTATGCTGGTTTACTAATGTACATGACTTTATCTAGACCTCTAAAAATTCCCTTTGCCTCCCAGCTCTTTCCTTTTTTCCTTAGACTTTCCTACTGTCCCACTATCATGCCCAGTCCCCACCAGAGTTTCAGCAATTCCTCTTGGTTACATTATCCTTGATCATGCCCTACCAGGCCTCTCACACCCTCCTCACCACCAATTTGGATCACTTGTTGTTCCCTTGTCCCTGGGTTTGTTAACACCACTACCTTTCCTCCCACATTCCCCTCTCCCATGTCCCCCCAGAACTGTCAGTCCCTTTGTTTTCTCCTCCAGATATTTCATCCAGCCTATCTTATTTAGACAGACCTGCAGAGATAATAACATGCACAAAAACAAGACAGAGCAAAACCAAGCAACAATATACAACAAAACAACAACAACAAACCAATGGCAGAAAACAAAACAAAACACAAGAAAGAAATGCTTGTAGTTAGCTCAAGGACTGTTTGTTGGCCTTTAGGAGTGTTTTCTAGTCCAGTCTGTTGGGCACACCATGCCCTGATCCCAAAGTCTACCTTCAGCATTCCCTGGGGACCTTGCCACTCCATTCCCTTGCTGTTATGTTGCACCCCTTTAATGTTTTGCCTCTGTGTGACAGGATCAAACCAGGTGTAATTCCCACATTGTGTCTCCGGTGCTATCCCCTATAGGGCCAAGATTCAGTAAGGTGCATCATGTCTCACAGTGGGGCCCACCATGACTGGCCACTCCAACTGGAAACATCGACCTCATGGCCTGGTGGGCCAGGATGTGCTACACTCTCTCCTCCTTCCCCTTGGTCTGCTCGGATCAGACATACCCCTCTCCCAGAGCTGCAGATTCAATGCTGTCCTTTGAAATAAATTCTTCTGGGGGGAGGGACAGGTTTCCACATAGTAGTTGGGGTTGGGGCCGCCGCCCCCTCCCCCCAGTCCTCTCCACTGGCTCCCTACTCCACACCAGCATGTTGCATTCACATCTTGGAGCACTGTGTTGAAGTCTGGTCTCTATTTCCCTGTGGAGATATAAACAATACATTCCCCTTGGGTGGGTTAGTGCCCTGTGCCCCCGCTACCCATTTCTTTATTGTTTTTTTCCTTACTCCACCTCCTTTTTAGTGGTCTACCATGTGTATCCCTGTATTTGGTCTAGTCCCTGCCATATTACCTGATCCTCACCCCAGGAATGTTTGTATTCAGTAGTTTTTCCCTATGTCCCTTTTGTTTTTTTTATTAAAGCTTACCACAGCAGACTTTGACATCTTTCTATCCTTAAGCCAAAGATATTTTGGGATCTGTTTTCTCTTTGTTGCCCTCTGGGTGAGGGTTCTCTATGTGGTAGTCTCTTATTTATGCTTGGTGAGTATTGTTCTTCTGACCTTACTGGGTATGCAAGGATCTTTTGTAGGGCTAGGTTTCTTCTAACATATTCTTTGAGTTTGTCCTTGTCTCGGGAGACCCTTACTTCTCCATCTATCTTTTTTTTAAACATTTTATTAGGGGCTCATACGACTCTTATCACAATCCATACATATACATACATCAATTGTATAAAGCACATCCGTACATTCTTTGCCCTAATTATTTTCAACGCATTTGCTCTCCACTTAAGTCCTTTGCATCAGGTCCTCTTTTTTTTTTAATTCCCTCCCTCCCCAGTCCCCCGTCCCTCATGAGCCCTTGATAATTTATAGATTGTTATTTTGTCATATCTTTCCCTATCCAGAGTCTCCCTTCCCCCCCTTCTCTGCCGTCCATCTCCCAGGGAGGAAGTCACATGTGGATCCTTGTAATCAGTTCCCCCTTTCCAACCCACTCACCCTCCACTCTCCCAGCATCGCCCCTCACACCCCAGGTCCTGAAGGTGTCGATATCTCCATCTATCTTGATCAATCATTTGTCTGCATAGAGTATCCTTGGGTTTGCATTGTTTTCCTTCAATTTTTGGAGTATGTTACTATACTCTCTCCTCTTCTTCATAGTTTCTGCGGATAGGTCTGAGCATATTCTTATTTGGGAACCTTTATATGTGACTGCTTTTTTTGCCCCCTAGCTTCTCTCATGACTTTCTCCTTTTCCTCAAAGTTGGATAGTTTAACTATTATGTGCCTTGGTGACTTCTTCTTGGGATTCAGTTTATCTGGTGTTCTTTCATCCTCCTGAATGGTTGCCTGGTTTTCACTCATTAAGCTGGGGAAGATTTCCTCCAAGAATTCTCTCACTATTGTTGCAGATGATTCTTTGTTGTGTCTCCCTCCGGTAATCCAATAATTCTAATGTTATTCCTCTTCATAGCATCAGACATAGCCCTTAAGTTTTCTTCAGCTTCTCTGATGATCTTATTAGATTTTTGTTCGTGTTTGTTAAAGTCTGCTTGGCTGTCCTCCAAGGCACTGATGCGGTTCTCTGCTTCCTCCAGTTGATTCTTTAGGTCTGTGTTTCTGCTACTGGTTTTTTTATCTCCTCCCTAAGCTCCTGTACTTCCCTTTGATGCATAGACCTTTATCTCCTCTATCATTTCATCCTTTTTCTGTATTGTTTCCCTCATACCCTGTATGAATCCAAGCAGCATTCTGAAAATTTCTTTCTATGGCAGCTAAATGTCAGCTTCTTCTATGTATGTCATTATGTTCAGGACCTCTTCGGCCATTGCCTTTTGTTTCTCCCATTTTTTTTGTTGAGGTCATTGGGCTAATGGCTGTTTGTGTTGTGTTGTTTTAGAGGAGCCAGGAGCTGCTTTCCAGGGAGTCAAAGAGCACTGGCTCTCTCGGGGAGACTTGTAGGAATGCTACTTCAAACTGCCTACAGCTAATTTCTCTATGGAATTAACCTAGCACTTTATCCTCCTGTGACTTCTCTCTCAGGGGAGTGCCCCCGATGGCTGGTAGGTTGCCTGCTTTGGTGTTACAGAGGTTGGGTAGCGATTCCTGCAGCAGCTCGGAGCGTTCACCAGTGTTGGCCAAGCTACCTTAGGAACCCAGGTACACAGGCAGGAATTCCCCAGTAAGAAGTTGAGCAGAGTATCCCCTAGTGGAGGTCAGCAGTGCTTTTACCAGCCTTGGGCTAGCTACACAGGGTGGAGCTCACCTAGCTGGGTATGGAACAGGCATAAATGCCCTAGGCTAAGGGGAGTGGTCTGGAGGTTAGCAGTGGAGTGTGAGAGAACAAGAAAGAGAAAAAGAGGAGGAAAAAATTAAAAAGTAAGCCTGTTGAGCCTATGCGGGGATATTGTGAAGATATGGAAACAAATGCAACAATGTAGCAGAGTCCCAATCTCTGCAAGGGTTTAGTCCCTGCCCCCATGTGGCAGCGGCAAGCTGCTGCTGTGTTGAAAAAAAGCTCCTGAGCAGCCCTCCAACACTGGGGGGATTGAGAGAAGAGTTAGAAACTAAAGCAACAATGTAGCTGAACCCGATACCTGCCTGTGGAGCTGCAAGGGTCCAGTCCCTGCCCCAAAGCCTGTGATGGCAAACTGTGGCTGTGTTGACACCAAGCCCCTCTACCGGCTCCAAATGGTCCTGCCTCCGGCAGAGACAGTGGTGGGGCCTAGGTGAAGCCCCATCTAGCCTCCACTAAGGTAAGCCAAAAGCCCCCTGCCCCTCAAAACGCCGTGAGTCTGTGCCTACTTATCTTTATGATGCTCCTCCTGGGTTAGAGCAGTGTTGACTTTCCCTCTAAGCAACTCTCCTGGGCTGAATTCTGTGGAGTCCCTATGGTATGTGTTACTCTGTCGCCATCTTCCCAGAAGCCCCACTTCACTCTTAATAGTCTCAAATTGACACAAGATTATATAACTATCACACACTTGCTGATGACAATCAAAGATTTCAGCCTTCAGGATGGATTATGACTCAATGTAAGGAAACAAATCCTCACAACTGGAACAATAGGTAACATCATGATCAATGGAGAAAAGATTAAAGTTGTCAAGGATTTTGTGTTGCTGGGATCCACAATCAATGCTCATGGAAGCAGTACTGAAGAGATCAAATGACATTGCATTGGGTAAATCTGCTGCACTCGATCTCTTTAGAATATTGTAAAACTTGGATGTTATGTTGAGAACTAAGGTGTGCCTGTCCCAAGCCATGATATTTTCTGTTGCCTCATATGTATGTGAAAGTTGTACTTTGAATATGGAAAACCAAAGAGAAGTTGATGTATTTGAATTGTGGTGCTGGAAAAGAATATTGAAAGTATTGCCAATAGGACAAACAAATCTCTCTTGGAAGAGTGCTTCTTGGGGTCAAGGATGGCAGTTTTTGTGTTAGGCACTTTGGACATGTTATCAGGAGGGACCAATCCCTGGAGAAGAATATCATGCTTGATAAAATGGAGGGGCAATGAAAAAGAAGAAGGCCCTCGGTGAGATGTATTGATAAAGTGACAGGAATGACAATTGTAGGATACCATAGGACCTTAAAGTGTTTCATTCTGCTGTGCACAGGATCGCTATGGGTCAGAACTGACTCAATGACACCTAACAGCATGAGCAAGAGAGACAAAATAGTAAGTTGAATGTTAGTATTGTCATGTTTGATCTACTAGATTCCCACATGGGAAATACATTTTTCAACCTCTAGACCCCACTCCTAATCTAAATATATGATGTTGGTAGATGATACATAAGAAAGTGATGACTCAAGCGAACTCCAGCACCCAAGTGACGCCTGGCCACGGGTGCAATCTTGCTTTTGAAGTAATCCCACACAGTATCTGTGGAACCCTACAAAAAACAGGTACACCACCCCGCTACCTTGAGGAAGAGTTGGAACTCCTCCAGCTTCACAGACAGGTGATCAAGTCTCCATTATCTCCTTACCTACTACTATATTTCTTCCCCTTTATTCACTAGTCCTTCTATCTTTTCCACCGCAGTCAGTCTCAACTAGCTCAGGTTTGTGTTGGGGTTTAATTTTATCTCCTTCTTTTTTCCTTTTTTTCCTCTTTTCCCTGTTTCTCCTCTTCTCTCCCACTCTCTCCTATCATATGCCACTACTGGATTCCAGGTCACTACCCTCCACTTAGGGCAAATCAACCCAAATAGCAGGAGGAACTCCAGCCTGCCTTCCGTGGGAGTGCTGGGCACCACACAAGGCAGCTGGGACAAACATCTACACCATGCTGTGCTGCTGAGGAAACCTCCATCAGACCTCTAAAGCGATCTCGTCAATTAGGGCAATTCTGCCCAGCATCACTGGGTCCCGGCATTAAGAGAGCACACCAACCTGCCATTTTGGGGGCACTATCTAACCCCTCTGGATCCCACATTCAAGCAATCAGGGATCAGCTATCTCTTTATTTTTTATTTCCTCCTTCTCTCTCTCCTCACTCTTTACCAGCAGAGCCAATCTTAGTTAACTCGGTTGGGGTTTTCCCCCCTTCTTTCTCTTTATTCTCTTTTTCTTTCTTTCCTCGTTCTGTCTTTGTTCTCTTTGCTTCCCTCTCTGCTTGTATGATTCTCTCTGGTCCCTCTCATTCCTTTCACATGCCACTGCTGTTTTCCAGACCCCTCCACTCAGCCTAGGGCAACCCTCTCCACCCAGTGGGCAGCCTGACTCCTAAGACAGTGCTGCACACAGGACAAATCAGTGCTACACACAGCACAGCATGGGGTCACCTATTTCTTTAACTATTTTTAGAATTCTCTCTCCTTCCTTTTCTCTTCTCTTTTTTTCTTTCACTGTGTTCCTCTTTCACATTTTCTTCTTTTTTCCTCTCCTTCTAGCTCTTCTCAATTTCCTACCACAGCCTCAGCAGATTTAGTTCTTCTTTTTAGTTGTTTTCTTTTCTTTCTTTATTTCTTTCTCTTTTTTTACTGTTTTCACCTTTGTTTACTGGGTGCATTTTAGTTGTGCATGGGTGAGTGGATGTCAATTTGTTTGGCATTATTGCCCCTTTCTGTGTCTTCCTCTTTCTCTCTTTGTCCTCTCCTTTCACTCTCTTTCCTGGAACAAGACACTAGCGGCCTCCAGGAAAGTCCCCTCTGCCTAGGATAACTCTGATGGCCCAACTGGGGGAGCTCCCACCCGCATTTATTGGCTTGGCAAGAAGCTGGGGAATTCACGTCAGTCCTCTTCCACAAACCAAGCATCAGGGGGTTCTTCCCTACAAAAAGTGGGGGCATCCCTAGCCTAAACCCTGAGGCCCTACAAGTGACTGGGGTAAACAACTGGCCACCATTTATGGGGCTCCACAATACTGCGGAAACATCCACCCAACCTCCAATGTGATCTCTCTGTCTAGGGTAATTCCTCTGTCAACTACAGAGCTCTACACCAAGGAGGGTATACCTGCATGCCCTCCTCAGCACTACAGTTGCAGATAAAAATACCACAGGGCAGCCGAGGTGCTCCAAGATATGTGACGTCTACTTAGAAATAGGCCAGGGAAGCGACGCCCTCATGGGTGCACAACAACCTGGCCAGTGTCACGTGAGAGAAATATCCAACACACATTCCAATTAACGGAATTATGGATGGCAAGGATAAGAGTGAAGCCACAGGAAGAGATAGCGATAGCCTAACTCCTCAGAACAGCTATTGGCAGGTAGTTCATAGAAGTACTCATACAAATCCCCCAAATGAGAGCCCAGGGCTCTTTGACTCGGGAAGATGGCTCCAGGCTCCTCTAAAACAACTCATAAACAGCCACCAATTCTACCAGCTTCAATGAGATAGCAAGAGAAACAGAAGGCAATGCCAGAAGAAGTCATGAACCTAATGATGGGCATAGAAGAAGCAGATATTGACCTGCCACAAAAAGAAAATTTCTAAATGCTGCTTGAAGTCATGAAGGATATGAGGGAAGCAATGCAGAAAAAGGATGAAATGATAGAAGAGCTAAAGGCAATGCACCAAAGGGAAATACAATAGTTAAGGGACGAAATAACAAAATCCAGTGACAGATTGACAGACCTTGAGAATAGGCTTGAGGAGACAGAGAATCACACCGGTGACCTAGAAGACAACCAAGCAGACCTCAGCAAACGGGAAAAGCAGTCAAATAAGACAACCAAAGAAGCTGAAGAAAACTTGAGAGCCATGTCTGATGCTATGAAAAGAATCAATATTAGAATAATTGCACTACCAGAACAAGACACAACAAAGAAGTCAACAGCGAAAAAAGCGAGGGAATTCTTAGCGGAAAACTTCCGCAGCTTAATAAATGAAATTCAGGCAACTATTCAAGAGGTTTTGAGAACAACAGCCAGACTGAATCCCAAGAAGAAGTCACCAAGACACATAATTGTCAAATTATACAACTATGAGAAAAGGGAGATCATAAAAGCAGCTAAGGAAAAGTAAACAGTCACGTATAAAGGTACCCCAATAAGAGTATTTCAGATCTATCAGAAGAAACGATGAAGAAGAGGAGGGAAGGGAGTAACATATTCCAATAATTGAAGGAAAACAACGCAACCCCAAGAATACTTTACCCAGAAAATTATCTATTAAGATAGATGGAGAAGTAAGAGTCTTCCCAGACAGGGACAACCTCAAATAATACATAAAAAGAAACCCAGTTCTACAAAAGATCTTTGCCGATCCAGTATGGGCAGAAGATCAACGCTCACCGAGGGCAAATAAGAGACCATCACATAGAACAACTCCACCCATAGTGTGACAAAGAGGAAAGAACCCCCCAAGATAGCATCAGATCAATAGTGGAAAGAAGGCAAACATAAACCACACACACAAAATAAGCCGATAAGATAGGTAGATAAGAATATACCCATCACTAAAGTTGCAAGATGACATCAAAGAGTTCACAGATGGATATAATAACACTGAATGTCAATGGCCTAAACGCAGGCATTGAAGGGAAGAGGCTAACCGACTAGCTCAGGAAACATAACCCATTGATCTGCTGCTTCCAGGAGACTCATCTCAAGCTTACAGACAAAACCAGGTTGAGAATTAAAGGCTGGGGGAAAATATACCAAACAAATAGTGATGAAAAAAAAGCAGGGGTAGCGATCTTAATATCTGACCAAATTGACCTCAAGATACAGGCCATAACAAGAGACAAGGAGGGGCACAATATAATGCTCAAGGGAACAATAGACAAAAAACCAGTGAGCATAATAAACATACAGGCACCTAATGAGAAAAGAGACCTGCGAAATTCGTAAACCAAATACTCTAAAAGATGAAAAAAGAGATCACAGGCTCAACAATTATAGTTGGTGAGTTTAATACACCACTCTCTGAAAACGACAGATCATTGGGAAATAAACTCAATAAGGAGGCTACAGATCTAAATAGCACATTGGACGACTTGACTTAATAGATATTTTCAGAACTTTCCACCCACATGCAAAAAAAAATACACATTCTTTTCAAGCCCATGTGGCACATATTTGAAAATAGAGCACATGCTGGGACACAAGTCAAACTTGAGTAAATTCAAGCACATAGAGGTTATACAGACATCGGTCTCCAATCATTGCACCATAAAGCTGGAAAGATGGTGAAGAAAACAAGGGCAAACAATTGGAGGATGAACAATTTCCTATTGCAAAAGGAGTGGGTATTGACCCAGATCAGAGATGAAATCAAGAAGTTTCTAGAAATCAATGAGAACGAAAATACAATGTACCAAAACCTGTGGGATACAGCAAAGGCATTTATCAGAGGAAAGCTGATAGCAATAAATGCACACATTTTAAAAAGAAGAGAGACTCGTGGATGATATGCTGACACAAAACTTACACCAATTAGAGCAGAGTCAACAGAACAACCCTACTAATAGCAAGATGATAGATATAATAAAAATCTGAACCGAGATACGGGAGAGAGAAAACTATGTAAAAAAATTAATGCCGCTAAAGGTTTGTTCTTGGAAAGAATTAACAGAATTGATAAGACCTCTGGCAAACCTAACCAAAGAAAAGAAGGAACAAACGACATTTGCAAGGAAGAGGGATGAAACAGGGGACATTACAACGGATCATAATGAAATCAAAAGAATAATTACACAGTACTATGAAGGTCTATATTCTAATGAATTCAACAATTTGGAAGACATGGACAAATATTTGGAAACACAATCCCTCCCCAGACTATCCCAGATGGATGTCAACAACCTCAACAGACCCATAGCAAAGGAAGAAATAGACAAGGATGGTTCCACAGGAGAATTCTACCAAGCATTCAGGGAAGAACTGACACCAATCCTATACAAACTCTTCCAGAACATAGAAAAAGACACAAAACTCCCAGACTCTTTCTATGAAGCTAATATAACTTTGATACCTAAAGTGGACAAAGATGCCACAAGAATCGAGAACTATAGACCAATATCCCTAACGAACATCGATGCAAAAATCCTTAACAAAATCCTGGCCAATAGAATTAAACAGCATATTAAAAAATTAATTCACCACGACCAAGTGGGCTTCATACCAGGGATGCAGGGATGGTACAACATATGAAAGACCATCAGCATTATTCACCACATTGGCAGGAAAAATGATTTTAAAAACCACATGATACTATCGATAGATACGGAAAAAGCATTCTACAACATCCAACACACATTTCTATTTAAGACACTTGGGAAAGATAGGAATAGAAGGGAAATTATTCAATATTATACAAGCCATATATGAAAAATCAACAGTTAATGTGGTAGTTAATGGAGAAAAGACAAAAACAATTCCACTGGAAAGGGGGACCAGACAAGGATGCCCCTTGTCCCCACTCCTATTTAACATCATACTGGAGGTCCTAGCTAATAACATAAGTCAAAGGAAAGATATTAAAGGTATTCAGCTGGGGAAGGAAGAGGCGAAATTATCATTATTCACAGATGATATGATTCCATATGTTGAATATCGCTTAAACTTCACAAGTGGAGTGTTGGAAGCAATAGAGGAATATGGCAACGTGGCAGGATACAAAATCAACAAACAGAAGTCTATTGGGCTGCTCTACACATCAGACAAGACCACAGAAGAGACAATTAAAAAACATGTACCTTTTACAATTGCCAAGCACAAATAGAAATACCTAGGTATATACCTGACTTAAAAAAAAAAGATTTGTATGAGGAAAATTATAAAACACTACTTCAATAAATCAAGAGTAAACTTAACAAATGGAAGAATATTCCATGCTCATGGATTGGCAGACTGATTATAGTAAAGATGTCAGTTCTGCCCAAGGCACTATATAAGTTCAATGCTATTCCAATAAGAATATCGCCATCCTTCTACAAAGAACTGGAAAAACAAATTACCAACTTCATATGGAGAGGGAAGAACCCCAGAATTAGCACAGAACTCCTCAAGAAGAAGGACAAAGTGGGAGAACTTGCTCTACCTGATCTTAGGACATACTACTATACAGTCACAGTAGTCAAAACAGTATGGTACTGGCATAGTGACAGACATTCAGACCAATGGGAAAGAGCTGAAGACACAGAAATTTAAAACATCAGTATACAGGCAACTGATCTTTGATAAGGGCTCAAAAATATTAAATGGGAAGCAGATGCCATCTTCAATAAATTATGCTGGAGACTCACTCACTCCTCACTCACTCACACTCTCTCCTCACTCACTCACTCAATCTCTACTCACTCTCTACTCACTCACTCACTCTCTGCTTACTCACTCACTCACTCTCTCCTCACTCACTGTCTCAAAAATAAATAAATAATGCTGGAAAAAAATGGATATATACCTGCAGAAAAATGAAGCAAGACCCTTACCTGACTCCATGCACAAGAATAAACTCGAGGTGGTTTACATGCCTTGAGATAAAACCTCAAACAATTAGGGACATCAGTGAGGGAATTGGAACAAACCTGAGAACCTTAGCACAAGGAATACATAGGCTATCAGAAATAGGGAAGGATACAAATACAGAGGAGTCACTAATAAACAAGTGGGATATACAGAAGATAAGACACCTGTGTACATCAAAAGAATTCACCAAGAGAGTAATAAGAGAGTCCACAGTCTGGGAAAACATCTTTAGCAATGACACATCAGGCAAAGGCCTTATTACTAAAATTCACAATACTTTGCAAGCTTAAAATAAGAGAAAAACTAATTGTCCACTGAGGAGGTGGGCAAAGGACCAGACAGAAGTTTCACAGAATTTGAAATCCGAATGGCCAATAGACATATGAGAAAATGTTCCTGATCATTAGTCATAAGAAAAATGCAAATCCAAAGAACTATGAGATACCACCTGACACCCTCAAAGATAGCCCAATTCAAAAAATCAGAAAGCAACAAGTGTTGGAGGGGCTGTGGTGAGATAGGAATTATCATCCACTGCTGGTGGACCTGTAGGTATGTGCAGCCACTATGGAAATCGATTTGGCAATTTCTCAAACAGATAGAAATTGAGTTACCATACGACCCAGCAATTCCCCCTACTGGGCATATACCCAGAAGAGGCAAGAAACAAACCACAGCCAGACATCTGTGCTCCAATGTTCATTGCGGCACAGTTCACAATCACAAGGAGTTGGAAACAACCCAAATTTCCATCACAGACGAATGGATTAAAAAACTGTGGTACATACATACAATGGAGTACTATGCATCGCCAAAAAGCAATGATAAATACATAAAGCATATCGCCGCATGGGAAGAACTGGAGAAAATCATGCTAAGTGAAGCCAAGCACAAAAGGACAAGTATAACATGAGTCCGCTGAGGTAAGTTTATACACAGACACACACACACACACACACACACACACGTATGATAAGTGCAAAAGGGGCACAGGGAAAAAACTACTGTATACAAACAATCCAGGGGTTAGGTCCAGGTAGTATGACAGGGGCCAGACCAAATCCAGGGGTACATATGGTAGCCAACTAAAATGGTAGAGAGACGAAAGGGGAAAGACAAAAAAGATGTGTGATGAGGGAATAGGGCACTGACCCACCCAGGGGGAAGGTATTGTCTGTGTCTCCACAGGGAAAGCAGGACCAGATCCAGTGCCAGACGAATGCAGTGTGCCGACAAGGAGTGGGGAGCCAGTGGAGGGGCCTGAGGGCTCGGCCCACATACCAGCTACATGGACAACTGTCCCTCACCCCAGAAGAATTTACTTGAGAGGACGGAACTGAAGCTGCAGCTAGGGGATTGGGGCATGTCTGATCAGAGCAAATGGGAGCAAATGAGGGGGAGGAAGAGAGAGCAGAGCACATCCTGGCCCATCAGACCTGGAGGATGATATCCCCGCTCTGAACAGCCAATGGACAGAGTGGACAATATGGCTGACCCCACTACAAGAAACTCCATCCCTTGTTGGCCCAGGGCCCTAAGGGGGTCAACACTGGAGACTCAGGGCCAGGACTGGCCCAGACTGACCCTGTGACACTGAGGCAAACCACTAAAAGTGTGTGGCAGAGCAACCATGGGAGCAGAGCAGGGAGCCCTCGAGGGAGTACAAAGAACAGACTCTGGGGCCAAAGTATGGTCCCTCATGGGACCTGACTGAAGGACACACATAGAGATCAAAAATCAGACCTTGATCTATTTACAGGTTTTTCTTTCTTTTGAAAAATTTTTTCTTTTAATTAATTTATTCTTATATGGGTAATTGGTTTCCTTTTTAGTTGTCATCCCTGTGTTCTCAGTCATCATCTATTTTTCTATGACTTGATTTTTGGTGCATATTATTATCTCTACAGATCTATCTAGATAAGATAGACTGGATGAATAGACAATGGGACCAATGGTTCCGGGGGGACATGGGAGAGGGGGAGGAGGGGGTAAGGAGGTGGTCTGACCAACCCAGGGAGAGGGGAGCAATATGTGATACAAAATCAGTAGCAAGGAGGGTATGAGAGGCATGGTAGGGATTCAGCAAGGGGAAGGTAACCAAGAGAAATTACAGAAACCCAAATGAAAGCTGAGCATGATAGTGGGACAAGAGGAAAGTAAAAGGAAATAGAGGAAAGAAATAGGTGACAAGGGGTATTTATAGTGGTCTAAAGGTTGAAATGTACATATGTAAACATATTTATATAAGAGTGTGGGAAACAGATCTATGTGCATATATTTATAGGTTTAGTATTAAGGCAGCAGATGGATATTGGCCTCCACTCAAGTACTTACCCAATGAAAGAACACATTCTACTAAACTGGCATGCCAGGATGCACACCTTCCCAACACAACTGCTGAAGAAAAATTTGTACATAAGCAAATGTGGTGAAGAAAGCTGACAGTGCCCGGCAATCAAAAGATATAGCATCTGGGGTATGAAAGACTTGAAGATAAACAAGCAGCCATCTAGCTGAGAAGCATCAAAGCCCACATGGAAGAAGCACACCAGCCTGTCTGACCACGAGGTGTAGAAGGGACCAGTTATCAAATATCAAAGAACTAAAATCATATCAATGGGTGTCCACCTCCCTGATACGATCAATGAAGACATACATGTGCATAAGCAAATGTGGTAAAGAAAGCTGATGGTGCCTGGCTATCAAAAGATATAGCGTCTGGGTTCTTAAAAGCTCGAAGATAAACAAGTGGCCATCTAGTTCAGAAGCAACAAAGCCCACATGGAAGAAACACACCAGCCTGTGTGACCACGAGCTGTCGAAGGGATCATGTATTAAGCATCAAGGAACAAAAAAATCATATCATTGTAAATGTGGGTGACTGCAGAATGGAGTCTCAAAACCCATCAGTAGCCAACCGAACACCCCCTTACTGAAGGGTTGTAGGGAAGAGATGAGCCAGTCAGGGTGCAGGGTAGCAACGATGAAACATATAACTTTCCTCTAGTTCTTAAATGCTTCCTCCTCCCCACTATCATGATCCCAATTCTACCTTACAAATCTGGCTAGACCAGAGGATGTACATAGGTACAGATAGCAACTGAAAACACAGGGAATCCAGGACAGATGACTCCTTCAGGACCAGAGTGGCGATGCCTGGAGTGTGGAGAGAATGTGGGATAGAAAGGGGGAACTGATTACAAGAATCTACGTATAGCCTCCTCCCTGGGGGAGGGACAGCAGAGAAGAAGGCTGGGGGAGATGTCGGAGAGTGTAACATATGACAAAATAATCATAATTTATGAATGATGAAGGTAGGTAAGGTAGGTGGCTGTGGGGAGGGAGAGGGAAAATGAGCAGCAGATATTAAGGGCTCAAGTAGAAGGCAAATGTTTTTAGAATGATGAGGGCAACAAATGTATATATGTTCTTGACACAGTGGATGTATGTATGGATTGTGATAAGAATTGTATGAGCCCCCAATAACTTGATTTTCAAAAAAAAGGGAAAGTAATGACTCAGTCCACTTCACCCTCTCTGATGGGAAAACAGTGCACGGTGTGTGTCATTCAATGTTGCCTTAGATCTAGAGTACAGTTATGCTCATAATAAAAGATAAATACACCAGCCTTATTAGGAAATTATATCCTAAACTTTGGAATCCCAGAGAAAGCATGTGTATCCACTTCCAGAAAAGGATTCAAGTCTCTCTCCATAGGTAACCATATCCAGGTTCCAAACTCCGCATGTGTTTGTAAGAGGGCATGTTTTTCTGGAATGATGAACTTCTCTAACTTTCTTTTCTTCCCACTGCAGTTACTTCAGGATGATGAAATAGAGAAGCTTTCAGAAATTATAGAAAAATATCCTTGTGCCTTCCCTCGCTGGGTTGGGCCATTTCAGGCATTTCTCTATATCTATGACCCAGACTATGCAAAGATCCTTCTCAGCAGAACAGGTAAGAAAAGGATCGATCGAATCCTCCTAAGAGCTGTATACATGAAACACACAGGAAGGAATCAAATGTTCCCAAAGCCAATATTAATATCAGCTCTTTAAAAACCATTGATGAAAGCATGGTGAGATTTCCCAAAAAAAACAACCTAAAGATGATGCCCACATCTTCCTCAATTACTGGTCTTGTTCAGCACACCCCCTTAAAGTCCAGATAGCCATCACCAGATTTCTTGGTTTTGTGAATTTGGCAACAGCAACAAGCCCCCATTCTTATCTCCTTTCTTGAGCGTTTATCTTCAGGGAACATCAACGGTAGCTCTCCTGTTAATAATCTCCTGAGGCAGTGAAGAGATAGACTGGCAGGGAAAGGGAATCAACCACAATGGGTACAACAGGAAGAAAATGTTCTAAAGTTGATCATGGTGATGATTGTGCAGCCTTTCTTAATATGACTGAAATATTGATTATTTCAGTTAATTATAGTTCTATTAAACTGTTTAAGAAAAAAGAGTAGCTCGCTGCTGGTTTAGTATGTAAAACTGAATGCTAGATTGTTAATTTGTTAATCTAACATCTTGATTATAGTCCACATTTTGTTTTTCTTTTTTGCATATTTCTCTGTTATATTCCCTTTTGGGGTATTAAACCTCTAACTCCCTCAACCAATCCTTTTCCATGGTATATTATGTCATACAGTGGCTTAAAAACTTTGGTTTAATATTTATTTCATGACATAGTGTTTCTATTGCCCTTAATAAACCACAACAATTTTAATATGGCCTTTCCCTGAACATCTCTATTCTCCCAGTCCTCTGGCTCTCATTGGTTTCCTGTCTACCTCTGAAGAACAAGAGTTGTAAAAGGTACAGGTTTGATTTCTTAAGACCTCCAAGAAGCATTTGTACCTTACTCTCTAGTGCCAGTTGGCCTACTTGAGTAGTTAATCTGCTTTCCAAAAAGGATAGTATATATTTTCTGCCCCAAAGGTCACTGGGTTGTCCAATGGTTTGCATCTCACTGCTAACCTAAAGGTTGCGGTTCAAACCCACCCATTACTCCCACCAAAGCAAAGGTCTGGTGATCAACTTCCATGAAGATGACAGCAAAAATGCCTATGGAGCCATTCTGCTCAGTAACATGCAGGATCGCCGTGATTCGTAATCAACTCAATGGCAACTAACAACGAAAGTGAACAGTTCCAACCATCGGGAGACCTCTATTTCTGTTGGGGGATGTAAACGCAGGAGGAATCTGGGTTTGTTTGCCTGTCTGCTTTAAGGGGCTTGCTGTTCTCTGTTCCCTAGACCACAGTGTATGGTTGCCCAGGCTTGTCAGGAGCTGCTGGGAGTGAACACTGGACTGTCTTTTGCTTACTATTAATATTTCCAAAGACAAGTTCATTGCCATTGAGTGGATTTTTATTTATAGTGACTCTACAGGAGTTTCAAAATGCTCTTTTAAGTTTCTGAGGTGGTGAATCTTTCTCTTGTATAGTGGCTGGTGGTTTTGAACTTCTAACCTTGCAGCTAGCAACCCAACTAGTAACCCACTGTTTGTAGTCACACAGGAACCAGACCCACTGCCACTGAGTTGATTCAGACACATAACAAACCTACAGGAGACTTTGGGGAGCAGATAGCTTTGTCCCTTGGAGCAGCTGGTAGGTTTGAATGGCCAGCATTGTGGTTTGCGCTCAAATGCTTACCCACCAGCACCACCAGGACCCCTGACTACAGGCCAATGCAAACCCTCAGCAGTAATTTCCTTCTAATATTGTTTGTTTTCTGCAGATCCCAAGTCCCAGTTCTTGAGTCCATGGATTGGTATGTACTGGTATTCTCTCTCCATGAATAAGAGGTACAGCCTGAATAAACTGTATTTCAGCTTTTGCCTGGAGATGTTCCTCATTCCCACAGTAAAGCATTCTGAAGAAATTCAAATTTGAATTAAAAAATAGTAAGAGTAAAATAGGTCTAGACTGAAAGTTACCCAGAACAAATGCAAAATGGCACTCTAAAGTGTTAAAACTAACCAGAACTCAAAGGAATCAAAGATAAGATGTCTTCTGGGTAATTATTCTGGATGCTTATAAGGAAACCATTCTGACTCCTCAATCCCCCACCAAACAAACAAAAAAAGACGCGGTATACGCTAATTGCAATGAGACTTATAAAGGGAAGAAGAGGGAGAAGAACAGAAGGCCAACCATTGGCTAACTTTAACATGATTAATATTAATTTATTAATTGAACTTTATGCTTCCCTTTGACTGAAATCAACTGACAAGGTAGTCCCTAAGTCTCCAGTCACCAGCTACTCTGATATCTTTGGGTATTTAAATTAGGTGCACCTGGCTTCAAATGGGAAGACTGAAGAAGGGAGGGCGAGGGAGTATTAGAAAAGTCGAGTGAGGAAATCAGATGGCAGATTGAATTTTGGGTTGGGGATTTTTTTATGTTTAATGTTTTGCTTTGTAAGAAAACCTTAAAATCAAAGTAAGATGTCTGTATTAATTTTTCTTTTTCTTTGATAAAGGTCAACAGAACACAACTTCCTGGAAACTTTCTTCATTCTGTTCTCTCTTTAAAGTCCCATTCCCATGATGGATGTCATGTTGACTCCTTAGAGCTTGGTCACCATGGCAGCATTTCCCTTAAAACACTGCAAACATATATGCTTGGAGTGCACCCTTTTACCTTTAACCTTTACTATATGAGGTTGCATGTAAGCTAATAAATACATTTGTAAATATGTGGTTTTCAGGGGGAAATTTTCTGAGCCTGCTAAATTTATTTTGTAAGCATTATTTAACACAGTACATGGGTGAAAACAACACAAATATCTTCCTGTTTTCTCATCTCCTCCTTGCAACAAAACCCTTTAACTGGGAACCTTATTCCCATACCCTTCCTCCGCGATCTGTTGATTGTCACTTTGTAATATTCAGAGAGGAATTGGATTTTTTTATCTGAATAGTGAATTGCTTTTAAGTGCTCATTAGCCCACATACCAGTAACTTAGGTGCTTATGGAGTTGTGAAGTGCTTTTATAATGCAATCTTATTGTTGCAGGCATGGTTTATTTTGAAATGGCATGTCCTGAAATAAATAGCAATTCAATATGGCAGATGGGTCATATTCTTTATCTGGAAGAATTTGTGGTATCTGACAAGGAATGGATGTCTTCCTACACAGTAGCATTTGATTCTTTTTATATATCCTTAAGAAAATAGCCAGCAACATGCTTTTAGTATTGGTCTTTGGCTTGGGGTTCTTCCTTGAAGTAGTAAAGTGCATTCATAGTCAAAATCTGTAATAAATAAACACAATTTTGCTGCCAAAATTATGAATACAACATGAAAAATAACAAAAAATATTAAAAACAATGAAATTTGAACATAGGGAAAACATTCTGACTCAAGGGTAAAGAAAGCTCAAAGAAGTTAGGTACACTGAGGCAAATAAAGAGAAGAGGAAGGAGAAATTTAGAAATTCACCCATTGGGTACTCTTAATATGATTGGCTGAACCTACTTTCTTTCTCCTTTTACTGAGATCAAGGGATAAACGTTCACAAGATGGTCACTGGTCCTCCAGTCAGTCATATCTTTTGAAATTCAAACTTTGTAAACTTGGCTTCAAACAAAAAAGAAAGGATTTGCAACTTTGAGAAGAAGAAAAGCTGCTAGTGGGGTAATTTTGGTCAGGGATTCCTTTAAAGTAAATATTTGGTTTCGTTAATAGAACACCCCCCCACACACACACACACACACATATCAAAGTAAAATATCTACTATGTTTTTCTCTTTGATAGTGGTAGTTGTTGATTTTAGGATTGGTACCATATTTATCAGACTTCAAAATGTCATGTTGAATATTTAAAGCTTGATCACCATGGCCATATTTCCCTTAAATACACCCATGCCCATGTCTAAACATAAAGCTCACCCAATCCTAATGTATCAGCACTACACAGATATTTCACTATATCACAAACTGCTGTGTCCCTGATCTGTCAATGATCTCTGTGTTTCTCATCTCTCTTTCATCTCATCTAATAAAACAGCATGGGGTTTGTGCCTTTTATTTCTCAAGGTCAAGGGCTACTGGATCTACATGGGCCCAAGTGGTTCCAGCACCGCCACCTGCTGACTCCAGGATTCCACTTAAACATCCTGAAACCACATGCTGAGGTGGTGGTTCATTCTGTGAATACACTGCTGGTAAGTGAGAGTGTTTGCTGTGTGGATTCTTAACAAGAAGAATGTTTTGAATGGGTCGAAACTTAAGTCTCGGGGACAAGCTGCCTCCTGTAAGTAGGGGAGGATCATGAGGCACTGACCTGCACCCTCCAAATGGACAAAAGTATGCTGCAGAGGAACATCTCTATGGACAGTCTCTGATTTATAAATGATCTCTATTCCAAATTTACACTCACACCTTAGTTGTATTTTTAAATTATATTTATTTTAAAATTAGATAATTCCTCCACACATTGTCATCGTAAACATTGCAAACACCACACAAAGTCTCCACCCTCCCTCATCTGCAATAACATTTTTTCTGAAAGAGAATCCCCCTGTAACCAACTTTTTGATTGGGTGTTCAGTCAAATTCAGAGAAGCAGATTTAACCTAAAGTCTAATGGAATTCTGGTGATACTGCCCTTGTGAATTCTTTATCTTTTTTTAATCATTTTATCAGGGGCTCATACAGCTCTTATCACAATCCATACATTCATCTATTGCATCAAGCACATTTGTTGCCATCATCGTTTTCGAAACATCTTTCTACTTGAACCCTTGGTATCACCTCCTCATTTTTCCCTCCCTCCTTCACACTCTCTCCCTCATGATCCCTTAATAATTTATAAATTATTATTATTTTTTCATGTCTTACACTGACCAATGTCTCCCTTCACCCACTTTTCTGTTGTCCATCCCCTAAGGAGAAGGTTATATGTAGATCATTGTGATCAGTTCTCACTTTCTCCCCCACCTTCCCCTTACCCACCTGGTATCACAACTATCTTTTTGGTCCTGAGGGGTTTATGTGCCCTGGATTCCCTCTGTTTCCAGCTCTTATCTGTATTCATGTACATGCTCCAGTCTAGCTGGAGCTGTAAGGTGGAATTAGGATCATGATAGTGGGGAGGAGGAAGCATAAAAGAACTAAAGAAAAGTTGTATGTTTAATCGGTGCTATACTGCACCCTGACTGGCTCGTCTCTTCCTTGTGACCCTTCTATAAGGGGATGTTCAATTGTCTACAGAGGGGCTTTGGGTCTCCACTCTGCACTCCCCCTCATTCACATTGATATGATTTTTTGTTCTGGGTCTTTGATGTCTGATACCTGATCCCATTGACACCTCATGATCACACAGGCTGTTGTGCTTCTTCTATACAGACTTTGTTACCTCTCAGCTATGTGGCCGCTTGTTTATCTTCAAGCCTTTAAGATCCCAGACACTGTATCTTTTGAGAGCGGACAACATCAGCTTTCTTCACTACATTTACTATGCTCAAACTATAAATATAATTGATATCACGTGCAAGTAAAATGTGGCTGGAGATCCTCCAACAACAGTTGCAGTAGTACATTGACAGGGAGCATCCAGAGGTTCAGGGTGGATTCAGAAGAGGAGGTGGAACAAGGGATATCATTGCTGATCTCAGCTGGATCTTGGCTGAAAGGAGAGGATCCCAGAATGATGTGTACTTGTGCAAACCGCGAAAAGAGAAAGGCCCTCAATGAGATGGACTGACACGGTGGCTACAACAATGTTCTCAGGCATAGGAACTATTCTGAGGGTGGTGAAGGCTGGGCAGGGTGTCTCGTCTATTGTCCATAGGGCTGCTATGGGTGGGAACCAACTGAATGACACCTAACAACAGCAACATAAACATTTCGATGTACTTGTACTCGTATGCAAAGAATACTTGTTATTAAAAATAATTTTTCAAGTAGGGGCTTTTGGCAGTTTAACATCAAACTAAATATTTCAGACAATGGAGACAGTATTATTTGTGGGTAGTTAAGATCATAATTACACATTTCATTATAATACTTTAGTCTTCTCAAGTTATCTTTTGAAATTATCTTTTCAGCTCCTTTATTTAACCATTTTTCCATTTGTTTAAGCTATTTTATGTTCAAAAGTGAGTTTCAGGTTCTGTTTTGCTCCTTTCTTCCTTTCCTACCTTTTCAAACCCTTTTGCTTTTGTTATGTATAATATCCTAGATGTCGTTCCCCAACTTGTCAGGTATTTTGTCATTTGTGTTTAATGCATCAAATCTCTTCTTGAAATGGTCCCTAAATTCAGGTGGGATATAATCAAGGTTGCATTTTGGCTCTTATGAACTTGTTTTTATTTTCTTCAGCTTCAACCTGAATTGCATATATTTTAGAGGACAATTCAAGAAGACAGTAAAAGTACTATAATTAAATGTGTAAAACCTGTGGTTAAAAAGCCAAAAGAGAAGATCACGTTGACATTTCTCAGGTTGAAAGAATAGGAGAAAATATCCAAGTGTTGAGTGTATGGAATATTGAAAAATTCTATGGGTAAAATATTGAATGCCACAGAAGCATTAAAAAATGGGAGAATACATAGTCTCTGTATCTAAAAGAACTGGTTGACATTCAACAATTTCAGGAGAAATATGATTAAGAACTAATGACACTGCGGGGGTAAATTCCAAGCTGTACCGAAAGGATTGGTAGTAAACCAGGCTTCAGGAGCTGATGGAATACCAATTGAGATGTTTCAACAAATAGATGCAATACTGAAAGTACTCATTTATTTGTGCCAAGAATTTGGAAGACAGCTACTTGGCCAACTGGCTAGAATTCATGCACATTCTAAAGAAAGGTAATCCAATGAAATTCTGAACACATGAAACAGTATCATTAATATTACATACAAGTAAAATGGTTTCAACAGTACATAAAGAACTGCCAGATTTTAACAGGTGTCAGAAGAGGACATGCAACAAGAGTGTCATTGCTGAAATCAGATGAACCTTGACTGGAAGCAAATACTATAAAGATGTTCCTCTGCATTTTGTTGACTAGTGTGGTGGTTACATAATTCCTGTCAACTTGAATGAAGGGGTGGAGTCTAGCCTGTCAATTGAGTCACAGCTTGATGACTCATCTAGAGGCATGATGGACATATGTAGCTCACTGGAGACCAGGCTCACTCTCTCTACCTTCCCTTTTCTGCTGTTGAGACACTCAGAGAGCTGGAGGAGACACGTGAAGACCCACGCCAACGCTGAGATGCTTCCACTGCCACTGGATCCACAAGACCTTCTACCCATTGGCCTGCGATCTTCCTCGGCATCAATGCATGTGCTGCATGAGTCTAAAGTGGAATTTTTGGACTAGTATTGGAGATATGGGCTAATATTGGACTAGGGCTCGATCCAGACTGGGTTGGGATGTTTTCTCGATATACAATTGCTCTTTTATATATAGTTCTTTCTTATACACATGAGTGTCTATAAATTTGTTTCTCTAATCAAACCGGACTAACACAAATATGTAAGGGCATTTGACTTCTTGGCTTGTAATAAATTCTGGAGAGCTTTAGAAAGCATGGGAATTCCAGAACTCTTGTGCTGATGTGGAGCCTATACAGAGATCAAGAGAGAGTCATTTCAACAAAACAAGGAAATACTGGGCATGGTTTGAAACCAAGAAAGATGTGTATCAGAATTGTATCTTTTCACCATATTTATCCATACTGGATCCTGAACAAATGATTTGAGAAAATGGATTACAGAGAAAAGAATTGTAGCACCAGGATTGGAAGACGGCTCATTAAAAACTTGTGTTGTGCAGATGACACAATCTTGCTACAAAACACGAGCAGGTCTTACTGTACTTACTGTTGAAGATCAAAGACTACAACTTTCAGTATGAATTATATATCAATGTAAATAAACAAAAATCCTCACAACTGGACAAATAAACTACAACATGATAAATATAGATAAAATTTATCAAAGATTTTATTTTACTTTACTCCACAATCAACACTCATGGAAGCAGCAGTCAAGGAATCAAATGATATATTACAATGCTTCAAAAGACCTATTTAAAGTGTTAAAACTGATCACAGTGATCTAACAGTCCCCTACCAGGGGGATGGATAACAGAAAAGTGGGTACAGGGAAACACTGGCCAGTGTAAGACATGATAAAATAATAATAACTTATAAATTATCGAGGGTTCATGAGGAAGGGAATGGAAAAGAGGGAGGGGTAAAATGAGGAGCTGATACCAAGGATTCAAGTAGAAAGAACATGTTTTGAAAATGATGATGGCAACAAATGTACAAATGTGCTTGACACATAGATGGATGGATAGATGGATGGATGGATGGATGGATGGATGGATGGATGGATGGATGGATGGATGGATGGATGGATTGTGATAAGAGTTGTTTAAGCCCCCAATAAAATTATTTATTGAAAAAAATTTAAACTATATAGAGGAAAAAATTATGTAAAAATCATTACAAACAAGGGGAAAAATAAGCAAAGATATCATTTTAAGGACAAAGATGCACCTGATCCAAGCACTTGTATTTTCAATAACCTCATATGCATGAGAAGAATTGATGCATCTTCATTATGGTATTGGAGGTCTATGAGTAAATACATTTTAGATGCACAAACTGAATGAGTGTGGGAGAGAAAGTGGAGTACTCCTACAAATATATGTAGGTTTGACAAAGGATTTGCACATATATATATTTACCTCTGCTGCAAATATACCCATGAATATGGTGGAACATACAGAAGGTAAAGTTAAGAGTGTTCTTAGCCATCACCTTGAAGGAATAAGTTGCTGGGCCTGAGGGCTCAGGAGACTGTCTCAGGGACACCAAGATGAATTGGCAATGGTAATACTCATCCTGGATGAGTCTTCAAAGCTTGAAGGCTCAGGTGAAACTATTGGTCTTTCCCTCTTTGGAGGAAAGAAGAGAGATGAAAATTGAGTGTACATAGAAGCAACTAGTGCATTGAACTAATGTTCCATGTAAACATTGATCTCCACTACCTTGAGGCCAGAAGAACTAGATGGTGCCTGGCTACCGCTACCAACTGCTCTGAAAGGGAACAGTATAGAAGGCCTTCGATAGAGTGGAACCCCTATGAGGATGGTCCTTAGTTACCCTTCCAGTCTGGAAATGAACTCAGCCCAATGCTCAATTTTCACCCAAACAGTAGACAGGCGTGTAGATGGTATAATAACACTATGGATGGATGCACATGTTGGAATAATCAACCATTTGAGATGGAAAGGGCAGAATTTTCCCCAAAGACCTAGTTTAAAGGGGTTAGGGAAGAAAGAGGAATGAAAAAACAGGGCTGATCAGAAGGAAATGGGATGAGATGTTTCATTGTGGTGATTGAAATCAATGAGATGAAACAAAATGTTTATGAAATGTTGGATGGAAAACTGGTTGACTTTGTACACCTTCACCTAATTCACCATAAAAAGAGAAGTATTTGATTGCTGGGGACCAGAAGAATGTCTTAGAAGAGTTCTGCCAGAATGTTTCTTAGAGCAAGGATACTTTGTCTCCTGTACTCTGGGCATATCAGTCGGAGAGACCACTCCTTGACACAGTGGTTACAACAATAGGCTCAAACATAATCGTCATTGTGAGGATGCTGCAGAACCAGGCTGTGTTTTGTTCTGTTATGCAGAGTCACTATGAGTCGGAATCATTGCAATGGTACCTCATGATAACAACAGATAGAATGGGCACCATAGTCTTAGTGATGCAGAGGGTTAAGTGCTTGACTACTAACTGAAATGTTGGTGGTTTAAATCCATCCACAAGCTCCTTGGAAGAAAGGCCTCATGATCTCTGTAGAAAAATGAGCCATTGAAAACCCTGTGGAGCACAATTCTGCTCTGATACATATGGGGGCACCCAAGTCAGATTTGCACTGATGGCAACTATTTTTTGTTTGTTTGTTATTTTTTGGTTTGGAATGGGTACAGGTTGTAGCTTAAGAAGGAACCACTCCCCTACACCCACCCCAAATTGATCCTATTCACAGTTTCTCTCTGATCTCCATTTCTAGACACCAAAATGTCTTTGAAAATATGCAAATTTAAAAATAAATTTTTTAATTAAAGAAAGAAAAGATCCAAATTTATTTTTATATTTTTATTGTGAATTTGGTAGTTACAAGCAGTAACGGGGTTTCTAACACTTTGGGGAGTCAAGCTGGAAGATGCCTTGGGGAAACTCCGTATAGTTATGGGTCTTGAAGCAGATTGTCTGTTTCAAAGGACTGGTTTGGAGTTGCAGTAATAATTCAAAGACCTCATATTATTCACTCAGCTACTGAGTATAGAGGCAGTTTTCTCCGTGCTCTTTCTTACCCAGCTGGGTATATTTTCCTCTTTCTTGTGCCCAAAGTAAAAGTTAACTTATTAGGAGGTAGCGAGGAGGGAGGGGGGGAAAATGAGGAGCTGATACCAAGGGCTCAAGTAGAAAGCAAATGTTTTGAGAATGATGATGCAACAGATGTACAAATGTGCTTGACACAATGGATGGATGGATGGATGGATGGATGGATGGATGGATGGATGGATGGATGGATGGATGGATGGATGGGTGGATGGATGGGTGGATGGATGGATGGATGGATGGATGGATGGATGGATGGATGGATGGATGGATGGATGGATGGGTGGATGGATGGATGGATGGATGGATGGGTGGATGGATGGATGGATGGATGGATGGATGGATGGATGGATGGATGGATGGATGGATGGGTGGATGGATGGATGGATGGATGGATGGGTGGATGGATGGATGGATGGGTGGATGGATGGATGGATGGATGGATGGATGGGTGGATGGATGGATGGATGGATGGATGGATGGATGGATGGATGGATGGATGGATGGATGGATGGATGGATGGGTGGATGGATGGATGGATGGATGGATGGATGGATGGATGGATGGATGGATGGGTGGATGGATGGATGGATGGATGGATGGATGGATGGATGGATGGGTGGATGGATGGATGGATGGATGGATGGATGGATTGTGATGAGAATTCTACGGGCCCCCAAGAAAATGATCTTAAAAAGAAAAGGAAATCTTGCACATTCGTAGCGACACTACGAACGGGAATCAAAAAGGTAAACATCTAGAAAATAACAATGGCAGCTTATGTACCAATATTCTTGATACAATTGATGTCTGGGTTGTTGTAAGAGCCCCCAAGAAAATGATATTTTAATAATAATTTTAAAAGTTAACTTACTATATGACCTCTAGTTTCTGTTGGGTCAAGGTTGCCTTCCGTAGAGCTTGTGGGCAGGGTACATGGAGAAACAGTCAGTTTGATGATGACGCTGATACTGATCTTGACTTCCTGTGCCAGGATAAGTGGGAGACGATGTTAACCACTCAGCACGCAACTGTGGAAGTCTTTGAGCACATCAACATGATGACCCTGGACATTCTGTTAAAATGTGCTTTCACAAAGGATACCAACTGCCAGATAAACGGGTCAGTAATGGGAAAAAGTAATAAGATATTTGCAAACCATTATTTAAATCACTTTTTAACACATTGTCTCAACTTTCTCTTCTAGCTCCAGTGACCCTTATGTAAAAGCACTGTTTGAATTCAACAAAATCATCTTTCATCGCACACAAAGTTTCTTGAGCCACCATGATATAATTTTCAATTTAAGCTCAGAGGGCCAATGCTTCCAGGAATTAAGCCAAGTGTTACATCATTATACAGGTATGTCTTAGATCTAGGCTGGCCAAGTCCATACACTGTCATCATCACAGTGTGTTTATATAGGTTAGGCCCCAGTATGAAAAGAGAAACCATGATTTTTGTTATAACTTAGCTTTATGTAAACACTGATCAAATGAAGGATAACTTGAGCCCTTTGGAAGAGGTTACTATGTCCATAGTACCTAACTTTATCAGGACTTTTCAATGTATTATGCAGTTTTATTATGTGTAATTATTACCAGCAAAAATAATATAAGTGGGCATTTAAAATCTCAAAGCATATGTCATATGGTTTTAGTGATATAATTGCAATGATAATGATAGAATGGGAATGAATAAGGGGACAGAGTCAGCAACATAAATTTCAAAACAAGCTTGATTCAAGAAGAAAGAGATTTGTAAAACATAAAAATTGAAATAGATTAAGCTTTTAAAGCAAGTCAACATTACTTTTCATGAATGATATATTGTACCCCAAATTATCATAACTTACTTAAAAGTTCATATTATCAAGGGATTTGAGAACTATTCTAATGATAAATATGATAAATATTCTAAATTGACATGTGTAGTTGAATCTGTTTCTAGACTTTCTATTTTATTCCATTGATCTGTCTATTTATGTGCTAGTCTCACTGCTTTAATTATAGAAATTCATAGCATCTTGTCATATACTGCAAATCTCTTCCTTTTCATTCTTTTCTTAACTACTATATGCTTATTTTTCTATATGGGCTTTAATATCAATTTGTCTAGCTCCAGAAGAAAAGTTTCTAGTATTTTTCCTGGGATTATGTTAAATTTGTGAATTAGTCTCAGAGAACTAATATCTTGATGATATGGCAACATCATATTCAAGAATAAAGGTTATCTTCCCATGTCTTTCCAAGTTTATGTTGTAGTCTTTCATAAGTTTTTTTATCCATATGTAATTTTTTTCTAAATCATTTTTATAGGGACTTGTACAACTCTTATCACAATTCATACATCTATCTATGTGTCAAGCACGTTTGTAAATTTGTTGCCATCATTTTCAAAACATTTTCTTTCCACTTGAGCCCTTGGTATCAGCTTCTCGTTTTTCCCGACCCTCCCATGCTCTTCCTCCCTTATGATCCATATGTAATTTTTGCATGTAAATATTTCACATTAGTTATTAAGTTCATTCCTATACACTTTATCTTTTTTGTTTGAATTTTCTCTCCCATTAGTCTTTTAAACTGTCTACTTATATACATGAATGCTATTAGAATTTACAGTGGTCAGTGTAGGATATGAAAAATAATCATTTATATTTTATCAAGGGTTCATGAGGGTGAAGGAAGGAGGGGGAAAAGAGGAACTGATACCCAGGCTCAAATAGAAAGCAAATGTTTAGAAAATGATGATGGCAACATATGTACAAATATGCTTGATACAGTTGATGTATAGATTGTTATACGATCTGTAAGAGACCTCAAAGCAATCTTCAAAGAAAAAAATTTACATGGTCAAAAGAGTTCAGCAAGATCCCAAACCAGAACCAAGCCCATTGCCATTCAGTTGATTTTGATTATTAGCTGCTCGACAAGACTGTAAATCTATATAGAAACAGGCTACTCCATCTTTCTACTCTTTTTCTTAAATTCCTTTTTTTAATTTAATCGTTTCATTAGGGGCTCATACAACTCTTGTCATAATCCATACATACATCAATTGTGTAAAGCACAGTTGTACATTCATTGCCCTCATCATTCTCAAAACATTTGCTCTCCACTTAAGCCCCTGGCATCAGCTCCTCATTTTTTCCCTCCCTCCCCACACCCCGCTTCCTCGTGAACCCTTGATAATTTATAAATTATTATTTTGTCATATTTTCCCTGTCCAACGTCTCCCTTCACCCACTTTTCTGTTGTCTGTCCCCCAGGAAGGAGGTCACATGTAGATCCTTATAATTGGTTCCCCCTTTCCAACCCAGCCTCCCTCTACCCTCCCAGTATCTCCACTCACACCACTGGTCCTGAAGAGATCATCTGCCCTGGATTCCCTGTGTTTCCAGTTCCTATCTATACCAGTGTACATCCTCTGGTCTAGCCAGACTTGCAAGGTAGAATTGGGATCATGATAGTGGGGGGTTGGGGAAGCATTTAGGCACTAGAGTAAAGTTGTACTTTTCATCGTTGCTCCATCGCACCCTGACTGGCTTGCCTCCTCCCTGAGACCCTTCTGTAGGGGGATGTCCAGGGCCTCCAAATGGGCTTTGGGTCTCCACTCCACGCTCCCCACCTCATTCACTATGATACGATTTTTTGTACTGATGATGCCTGATACCTGATCCCTTCGACACCTCGTGATCACACAGACTGGTGTGCTTCTTCCATGTGGACTTTGTTGCTTCTGAGCTAGATGGCCGCTTGTTTACCTTCAAGTCTTTAAGACCCCAGATGTTATATCTTTTGATAGCCGGGCACCATCAGCTTTCTTCACCATATTTGCTTATTCACTCGCTTTGTCTTCAATGGTTTTGTCGGGAAGGTGAGCATCATAGAATGCCAATATAATAGAAGAAAGTAATCTTGCATTGAGGGAGTACTTGAGTGGAGACCCAATGTCCTTCTGCTACCTTAACACTAAACCTATAAATATATGCACATATATCTATTTCCCCATCGTCATATATAAATATATTTGCACATGTGCATGTCTTTATCTAGACCTCTATAAATGTCCTTTGCCTCCCAGCTCTTTCCTCTATTTTCCTTGACTTTCCTCCTGTCCCACTATCATGCCAAGTCCCCACCAGGGTTTCAGCAATTCCTCTTGGTTACATTACCCTTGATCATGCCCTACCAGGCCTCCTACACCCTCCTCACCACCAATTTGTATCACTTGTTGTTCCCTTGTCCCTGGGTTTGTTAACACCACTACCTTTCCTTCCACTGCCCCATCTCCCATGTCCCCCTGGAACTGTTGGTCCCGTTGTTTTCTCCTCCAGATTTTTCATTCAGCCTATCTTATTTAGACAGACCTACGGAGATAATAACATGCACAAAAACAAGACAGAGCAAAACCAAGCAACAATATACAAGAAAACATCAACAAACCAATGACAAAACAAAACACAAGAAGGAAAAGCTTGTAGTTAGTTCAAGGATTATTTGTTGGCCTTTAGGAGTGTTTTCCAGTCCAGGCTGTTGGGGAACCACGCCCTGGCCCCAAAGTCCATCTTTCTTCTGTGGAGAGGCTGGTGGTTTTGAACCACAGACTTTTAGGATAGTAGCTGAGGACTTTAACTACTGTGCCACTAGGAATCTTTCAGCAAGGAAACAGAGTATTGTTTGAGGTAGTTCTGTTATCGGTTGTCTAGGGTTTTCTTATTATACTTTTGTGTCACCTGCAAAAAGAGATATTTCAGTGTGTTTCTAATTCATATCCTTCTAATTGTTTCCTCTTGTCTCATTGCATTGGCTCTCACTGCTGCTCACTCTTCCAAGAAGCTGATTCCAACTCCGACAGGACCCAGTAGAACCACCCCTGTGGGTTTCTGAGACTATCAATCTTTGTGGGAGTAGACAGCTTCATCTCTCTCCCACGGAACAGCTGGTGGTTTTGAACTGCTGACTTTGCAGTTAGCAGCCCAGTGTGCAAACCCGTAGGCCACCCAGTTTCCAGATTGCATCATTAGCTATTACTTTCAATATAATGTTAGGTACTGTAATAGTGAAGATAGTGGACATGCTTGCTTTATTAATGAGCTTACTGAAAACCCCTAGGCATGCCTCCATTTAAGATATAAATAGAAACATTTACATCACCTTTATATAATACCATGCTAAGGAAATATCCACTAAATAAGTTAGCTGTTGCTTAAAAAAAAATGAAATAAACCACCCTCAAACCCTAGTTCCTTAAAACAAGCACTCCATTTGCTCACCATTCTGTGAGTCAGCTGGGCAAGGATTAGCTGGCATAGCTAATTTCTGTTTTGTATGATGTTCCCATAAAAATTGAACTCACTGCCATGGAGTCAATGCTGATGATACCTGGGTTTCTGTACTGGGCGACAATTGGGCTGAAGGATTCAAGGTAGCCTTAATTTGGTTACTAAACTAGATTGACTGGAGTGCTCTGATCTTTCTCTTTCTTCTTATGGTCTTTTGTATTCCAGGGTCTCCCTCCATGTGGTCCTCCCCCTCCACCCCAGCAAGATAACCTGGACTTTTTTAGGAGATGGTTCAAGATTCCAGGATAAAGGAAACTGCAAGGTTTCTTAAGGGCTAGGTCCAGAAGTCTCAGAATCTCACGTAAACTGCATTCTATTGGTCTAAACCTTTAAGGCTTGAGGAATGAAACCATCACACTGCAAAGGCACTGAGGTGCAGAAAGTCGTGATTCATTGGAAGCATTATTATAAGGAGCCATTTACCATTCATCTCTATTTTCTTTAGTGTTTTCACTAGAAGTGAATGTTAGATTTTGCCAAAGTCTTCTTAAACAACATTGAAGAGAATCATGATTTTCCTCCACAGACTTGTTAATATGGTGAATTCTTTTAACAAAGTTCTGCATTCTAAGCTTGCTTTATATTCCACTTGGTCTTGGTGTGTTTTCTTAGTGTGAATTTAGAGACTATTCATTAATCTTTTTTTATGATTTGGAATTGACATTTCCAAGTGATACTGGTCTGTGATTTTATTATTTGTCATTTTTCTCTTTATCAGATTGAGTATCAATGGCTGTGTATGAATAACAAGAATTGGTATGCTTTACTTCCTGTGCTATGAAATAAGTCATGAGGCATTGGGGTAATTTGGTCCCAAAGGCTTGGTAGACTCTTCCTTTCAAGCCACCTGGGTTTGGTACTCAGTGCTTTCAATGGAGTTTTTGTAGGAAGTCTCTTGGCTACAGGAAGTTCATTCTCTGCAGATTCCCCAGGAAGAGCTCATGAGCACAGATCTTGCAAATATCAGAACAATGTTCTCGTCTTGATATTGAAGGCTAATTTGACTGGCTATAAAATTATAGCACTTATTCTTTGCTGGGTTTCTTGAAAAAATGTTCTTCTATTACCTAGATTTCTTTATTGTGCTTGAGAATTATGATGCCAACCTAATTTTCTTATCCATGAAAATTACTTGGGTGCTTGCTTCGGTGGCACATATACTAAAATTGGAACGATACAGAGAAGATTAGCATGGCCCCTGCACAAGGATGACACGCAAATTCGTGAAGCGTTCCATATTAAAAAAAAAAAAGAAAGAAAATTACTTGGTCTGTTGCTTGGCATCTCTGAAGAATTATTTTCTCTCTATCTTTAAATTCTAGGACTTTCACTAGGATATATAGTGTGTTGGTCATTCTGTTTCAATTTTTTCCAGGTATAGAGTGGGTTCTTTCAATATACATTTAAATATTGTTTTTTTATTTCCAGAAACTTTCCTTATATTATGATTTTAAATACTCTAATATTTTATTCTGTGTTTTATTTCAGGTCCTTCAATTGTACATATATTGGGTTTTCTTTCCATTTACCCCAATTCTTTGTATACCATTGCTATGAAAGTAATGTATTTAGATTGATGAATAAAACAGTAACTGGTCACTTGCATCTACATCTGAAAAAATATATATATATATATATTATATTGCCTATGTAGTGATCTATAAAAGAATTCTTGTGGAAGTGCTTCCATAGTTGGTTGATAATTGAAAGTTTGTTGATGAGACCCCTTCAAGCACTCCATGGGGAAAAGATGGTACAGTCTGCTTCTATAAAGATTATTGCCTTGGAAATTCTGTGGGAGAGTTCTATGAGTTGGAAACAACTCATGATATAAAATGTTTCCGATCTACCGTGTTCATCTTTGGAACTTTGATCAGATGGTACCCATTTGATAGCAAAATAAATACTTGGAAAAACTGAACTTTTCTCATGCAGAAAGCAAATGTTTTGAGAATGATGATGGCAACAAATGTGCTTGACATAATGGATTTATATGTGGATTGTGACAAGAGTTGTAAGAGCCCCCAATAAAATGATTAAATTTTAAAAAGTGAAAGAAGAAAAAGTTTAGTAATATAATGACAAATATGTTTTTGAAAACCCTGAACTTTTAAAATATAATGTACTCACTCTGATCTCAGGAAATTAGGTAATATCCAAAACTATTTGTGGGCCAAGGTTTGCCATTTATTTGACTTGATTGATGCTTTTGTCATTTTGATTAATGGGGAAATATAAATATACTCCAGAGAAGATAATCCAGGACAGAAAGAAATCCCTACAGGAGGAAAGGAAGCAGGATAATACTCAGGAGAAGAAGTACCAGGATTTTCTGGATGTTGTCCTTTCTGCCCAGGTAAATCTTTCAAATTTCTGAGCTTATTCAAATAGCTAAGTAATTATGTGGGTGGGTAGATGAATAGAGGTGTGGTAATTTGAATAACAGTAATTTGAATTGATGTGTTGTCTCCATGTAGTCTGGAGCAAAGAGAATTCTACAACTCTGGCACTAGAAGGGGTCAAAAAAGGCTACATTTTAATAATTTGGTAGGATTTGGGAATGTCTTGGTAAAAACCAAAACCAAACTCACTGCCATCGAGTCAATTAGGACTCATTGTGACCCTCTAGGACAGAGTAGACGTGCTCCCGTGGGATGCCTAGGCTAACCCTTGACAGGAGCAGCTGGTGTTTTCAAGCTGCTGACCGTGCAGTTGAAGCCCAATGTGTAATCCTTGTGTCCTCGGGCTCCACAAGAGAAATACAGGAAACTGATGAACCACACAGTTGGTAAAAGGAGTATGAGGCACAGAAAGTCTGGATAAATCTGGGAAACTAAAGAAAATAATTTTTTTAAGCTCGCTTATTTGAGAGAACTTTTCTAATACAGGCTTTGTCTCCTTTATGCCCTTGGATGTAGTTGTGGCTCATAAAATGTGTTTGTTGCAATTAATTAAAATGGAAACTCCTGCTTGAATCTCCGCTTTTTTTTCTCTAACTCTATTATTTTGGTTGAGACTTTAAACATCTGTAAATCAACTTTGCATAAAAATATCTCTACTGTACTTTCTAGGCTGAAAATGAAGACATCTTCTCAGATACTGACCTATCATCTGAAGTGAACACATTCATATTAGCAGGGCATGACACCACAGCAGCAGGCATCTCCTGGCTCCTCTACTGCCTGGCTCTGAACCCTGAGCACCAGCAGCGATGCCGAGAAGAAATCAGGGGTATCCTGGGGGACAAGCCTTCCACAATCTGGTAATCACACCTAAATGTTCAGCCAAGTCTTCTCCTAAGACTGCTTTTATTCTTCTGGTGTTCAGGCTTCAGTTTGATCCGAAGGGAGACTGTAGGTGTAATGTTAGATTCAGCATCAGAAAGTAAAACGCACACAGGAAGTACAGAAAAAGAAATGTTTTAATGTAATACTCACAGGTCCAGAGTGGAAACTGTAGTATGCCTCAGTGCACGGCCACCGACGGTTGCACTCAGCAGCAAGACCACAAGTTGGGATTGTAAGAGAGGAAACTTGGTGTCTCAGAGAGTTACGAGTTGGGCTGGTAACCTCGCGGTCAGGAGTTTGATACCATCAGTTGCTCCTCTAGAGCAAGATGAGGCTTGCTGCTCCAGTCTAGATTTGCAGCCTGGGGAATCCCCAGAGCAGTTCCTCCATGTCCTCTAAGGTCCTCAGGAGTTGGAATTGACTTGATGGAAGTGAGTTTGGTTATCAGTTTTATGTATAGTGTGCAGAATGAAGTCTCTCAGGGTTAGTGTATGTTGGTCTTATTGGTGAGTTTAACAATTTTAATGCCTTAGTGCAGAAATGGTAGAAAGGCTTATGACAGGCATCCATATGGGGCATGACCAAGAGAGACAAGCAATAACTTATGGCCATTGAGAGAATGAGGTGCGAGAGAGCATCGAGGTTTCTACCATGGGTTATCACTGGTTATCATTAGACACTGAAACTGCTGAGAAACAATGACAGGGCAGGAAGGGCCATGTCAGAAACTAGGTGACACAGCAATGAAGAGGATTAATGGACATTGAGGCAGCAGGCTCTGTGAATCACAAATGGGCCTAGGACACTTGGTAATCACAGTGATTCAAGACATGTATATGTGGAAGCAGAAATCTGCTCTTTTTCAAGAGGGCCTAATATCCCTTTGCGTTTTTCTTAAAAATGTTCACTCACCTGTGCATTACCTGTTTCATTGTTTCTCTAGTCAGTGGTGTGGCGATGAACTATTTCTTTCACAAATGACTCTCTTACTGTCAAAAGGATCAGAAAGAAATACCAAAGGAGACTCAGGCCAGTGACTGGGGTGGGGAGGGAAGCACCGTGTTTTATATACTAGGCTCGATACAATTCGAACATTTTTAAAGGAAAATTTGAATTATAAAATTATAGAAGTATCACTTTTTATAAGAAAATATTTATTTCCTATTATAATGAATTATATTTTTATTCATTTACTGAATTTGGAAACACTATGTAGTATTGCCACCTCCAAACATTAAATTTCTGCCTTGCTTTAGGGTGGATCTATAGAGCTCAAATATTGACCCTTCTCATTCTTTTTAGGCCTAAATGTGAAAACAAGGATGAAATCTTTGCCAACTAAAAAGACAAATATCATAGGGTTTGATTAAAGTAATACTGAAGAAAAAGATTTTATTACTTTCTAATATCATATTTGAAAAAATGTTACATGACACTAAGAATTTATAATTTTTCTAGACGTAAGAACCACACTGCAAGGAGCGCTTTCTGGAAACGCGAGGAAGTCATTCAGCTTCTCCAGTTGGCTCCGTATCAACTCTTTTCTACTTTGTTTTAAATTTTTGCACCAGGATTGAGATGAACAGAATTGTTTTTCTTTAATTATGCAAAATGTCGTGCCAAGCAAAACTGCAGCTTTATTCTGGGGGTAGGAGCCCCTGGAGACAAAAATCATTAAGTGCTGTACTACTTACCACTGTTGGAATACACACCACAGGTGCCACGGAAGCAAGGCCCAGAGATCAGCTTCCACAGAACACAACCTTGAAGAAAACACTGAGTACAGTCTACTCTGCCACCATGAGTCAGGACTGGCTCTTAGGTTTATTCTGGGCCTGAAGGAGAAAGACTTCAAAATTAAAGCTTCACATTAGCAAACAGCCTAATCAAATTTTAAATGAGTAACTAGAAAGATTCATACTCGTAGCAACTCTATAGAGCAGAGTAAAACTGCCCGGATGGGTTCCTGAGCCTTAACAGAAGCAGAAACCTTACCAGGAGCAGAAAGCCTCACCGAGTAGGAGTCGAACTGTTGACATGTGGTTAGCAACCCAATGCATAACCCACTGTGGCATGAGTCAGAATTTACTCTGTGGCAGCGGGTTTGGTTTGAACCAGAAAAATCCAAATAGAACAAAGCAAACAGAGACAGTAATGAATGTACTCACTTTATTAAGCCAACCTAACTAGGGAGCAACTTTCTTCTTCTAAAGGTCACACTAGTATTTACTTCCAACTAACGCTGTGTTTTTGTTTGTTTGCTTGTTTTTCATCTTTGGGATCAAACATTGAGTCCACAGAGTTCCCACCACTAAATCACAAGGATAGTCATTCTCAGTAATTAAAATGGATGGTCCACTATAATAGTGGGAAAAAAAACTTCTAATTTTTTTAAATCATTTTATTGGGGGCTCGTACAATTCTTATCACAATCCATACATTACATCCATTGTGTCAAGCACATATGTACATTTGTTGCCATCATCGTTCTCAAAATATTTGCCCTCTACTTGAGCCCTTAATATCGGCTGCTCATTTTCTCCCTCCCTCCCCACTCCCCCATACTTCATGAACCCTTCATCATTCATCAGTCATTACCATTTTGTCATGTTGCACTGTCCGACGTCTCCCCTCACCCTCTTCTCTGTTGTCCATCCCTCAGGGAGGAGGCTATACGTAGATTCTTGTAATCAGTTCCCCCTTTCTACCCCACATTCCCTCCACCCTCCAGGCATCGCCACTCTCACACTGGTCCTGAAGGAGTCATCTGTCCTGGATTCCCTGTGCTTCCGGTTGCTATCTGTACCAATGTACATCCTCTGGTCTAGCCAGATTTGTAAGGTAGCATTGGGATCATGATAGTGAGGGGGAGAGGAAGCATTTAAGAACTAGAGGAAAGTTATATGTTTCATTGTTGCTACCCTGCACCCTGACTGGCTCATCTCCCCCACAGCCCTTCAGTAAGGGGGTGTCTGGTTGGCTACGAATGGTCTTTGAGTCTCTACTCTGCACTCACCCACATTTACAATGATATGATTTTTTTTGTTCCTTGATGCTTGATACCTGATCCCTTCGACAGCTTGTGATCACACAAGCTAGTGTGTTTCTTCCATGTGGGCTTCGTTGCTTCTGAACTAGATGGCCACTTGTTTATCTTTGAGCCTTTAAGTCCTCAGATAGCCTGACACCATCAGCTTTCTTCACCACATTTGCTTATGCACACATTTGTCTTCATTGATCATATCGGGAATTTGATTTTAGTTCTTTGATGTGATATGATTTTAGGTCTTTGATGTCTGATAACTGGTTCCTTCTACACCTCCTGGTCAGACAGGCTGGTGTGCTTCTTCCATGTGGGCTTTGATGCTTCTCAGCTAGATGGCAGCTTGTTTATCTTCAAGCCTTTAAGACCCCAGATGCTATATCTTTTGATAGCCAGGCACCATCAACTTTCTTCACCACATTTTCTTGTCCACACATTTTTCTTCAGCAATCGTGTCGGGAAGGTGTGCATCCTGGAATGCCAATTTAATTGAACAACGTGTTCTTGCATTGAGTAAGTGCTTGAATAGAGGCACTTCTAATTTTCTATCCATTTGAAGCTCCCCTATCCATCCTTGCTACTCTTGCCTGGGAACAGTAGCAGACAAAGGGGGTGTGGTGAACTTCCTATTGACCAACTCTTCCTTTAACTCAGCAACTACTGTTTCTGACCTTTCCTGAAATGGTCCCAAGAGGATGCTCGTGCCCACTGCAGCCTCATCTCTTCTTGTTCTGCACCTCCCCAACTCGAGGGAACATTTTTCTGATCATCTGAACACATCTCTTGAAGCCATTGGATCGTATTTCAGATATGGAAGCACCACTTCTATTCCCCCCAAGGTACTCCAGGAACCCAATAATTCTCTTTAAAGGTAATTTTTTCCTCACTCAAAAATCTTAAGCCTCTTCTCTTCGTTTCTTATTGTTGTTGTTGTTTACTGTCATCGGCTCAACTTTGATTTGTGGTCATAGTGACCCCTTCCACAACAGAATAAAATACTGCCCAGTTGTCCATTTCTGAGTCTTCCATGGCTGATGATCAAAATATTGTGATCCATAGGGTGTCCTTAGGCTAATATTTGGATATAGTTCTCGAAGCCTGGCTTCTTTGTCTTGAAGCTTGATGAAACCCATTCAGCATCATAGTCAGCCTTCATTTATAGATGGCTAGTAGCTGTGCATGACGTGCCCTGGCCAGGAATCAAACCTGGCTCTCTCCCATGGAAGATGAACAGTCCCTATCTCCCTTTTAAGCCTCAGGCATTCCTTCTACATTCTTATTTTGTATAATGAACGACGAGCCATGACAGTCATTTAGTGCAACTGTACGAGTAATGCCACAAGTGAATGGTTTTAACAAACAAGTTTCTTTTTCTCACAGTTTAAAAGGCTGGACTTCTATCCCAATGCAGAATACTGGCTGTGTGGAAGGCATTCTTTCTCTGTCAGCTCTAGAGGAAAGTCCTTATCTTCTGTCAACACCATCGACCCAAAGTTCTTTGGCCACCTCCAGGCATCTTCTCATCAATCTTCCTCTGGGGGCTCTCAGGCAAGACATCAAGTGCAAGGGTCTTCTCCTCTCTGGTGGCACCTAATAAAATCACAACAAACTACCAATGAAGGGCTGGCTAAGAGAATTCCTGAAAACCAGCTCATATGCCCCCTTCTTAAAATGGTTGAATGGCAACAGTTCTTTTGGGTGTGGTGGCTCTGTGTATTGTTCTGTGGATGCTTCCTGCATTGTTCAATATTTTGTCCAAAGAATATTCAACATTGCAACTTGGGCCTTCAATTAATTTTTCCTTCAATTCTTTGAGCTTGAGATCTGACCATGTTATTTTCTGGTTTTCTATCACCAGGTTAGAAATATTATTATTATAAAATGTATTATTATACATGTAATTACTTTACCTTGCTTTGCTGAGCTGCCCTTGGAAATTTTCTGTTCACTTCTCTTACTTTATGGTTTCTGCCATTTGCTTTCACCACTCTACACTTAAGAACAAGTTTCAGAGACTCTTCTGACAGTCACTTTGATCTTTTCTTTCTTTCCTGTCTTTTAATTGACATTTTGCTTTCTTCATGTATGATATTCTTGATGTCATCCCACAGCTCATCAAAGATTCTGTCATTACTGTTTAGAGTCAAATCTAGTCTTGATATGTCCTTGAAATTCAGGTGAGATATTCAAAAGGTCAGATTTTGACTCTCATGAACTTGTTTTAATTTTTTTCAACTTCAGCTTCACTTACGTGTTAGCAATTGATGGTCTGTTCCACACTCAGCCCCCTGGCCTCATTTTGGCTAATGATATTGAGCGCCTCCATCATCTCTTCCCACAGAGTCAGTCAAGTTAATTCCTGTGTATTTCATCTGGCAAAGTCCACCTGTATAATTACCATTTGTGTTGTTCAAAAAGGTATTTGCAATGAAGTCATTAGTCTTGTGCAATTCTATCATGGGATCTTTAGCCTTGCTTCTTTCACCAAGGCCATGTTTTAATATATAATAAATGCACAAACTGGATTTAACTGGGTGGGGATATTTCCCAGGAACAAATTTAAAATAGAAACTTTACCAAATTTACCAACAGGATATGGATTCTGAGTTCCCTCTCTCCCTCCTCCTCACAGGGACCATCTAGATGAGATGCCATACACCACAATGTGCATCCAGGAGGCTCTCCGACTGATCCCTCCAGTTCCATCTATTTCCAGAGAACTCAACAAGCCCATTACTTTCCCAGATGGATGTGTTTTACCTGCAGGTCTTTGTATATTTTTAAGTAGTTTCTTGATTCTGGGGATCAAACTGACCCCAAAAAAACCCACAAAAAAAACCATGGGTATCTTAGAAACCCACAGGGGCAGTTCTACCGTACCCTATAGGTTCTGGATGAGTTGATCAACTTGATGATAGTGAATTTGAGTTTTTGAGTTCTAGATGTGTGTAGCCATTAATGTTTTAAGTAGTGCCTTCATGAGCATTATCTCATTTTTAAAATCCAGTGCTTCACAGTTCAGAAAGCACCACCAGTGGAGTCAAAAGTCTACTGAAAAACTCTGGTACACAGATGAGGTTAACTGAAACAGAGCTGGAATTAGATCAGAGATCTTGATGCTCTTGTCAGCATGCCAAGGTCACTGGGTAGGGCATGTGGGAGCCAGAATGGCCATGTGAGTTGCCTTTTCCTTTGACTGCTCAGTGTTCTAGTACATTTTTTCTTGTTGGAAAAAAAGCAAGATTTCTTGTAGCCAGTAGAGCCTAACCCCTATTATGACTTTGTTAACAGATCTGGCATTCATGTACCAGAATTACTATTTCTGTTAACCAAATAATTCTCAACTTCTCTCTCTTCTGTTTTTTATTTCCCTCCACATTACATGGATATCTACTTAAATTTTCCATCTTCCATGTGAGAATAGTGAAATTTTGTCTCTTAATCTGTATGGCTTCAGTTCTATTCTTATTTACCCAAACTGTCTCCAATGGGTGCTTCATAGTCCAATAACACATGATTTAATTAATTTCAGTAGCAACAACATAAACATAACTTACCATTCTGACATGATACCAATAGCTGCTTAATAGATAATTCTAAATTAAGTAAAACAGTGCTTTGAAAACTAAAGTACCAACTCAAGCCCATGTACCACCACCACCACCCCCGATGGCATCCACTTCCCTTTTTAAGGGAAAAGGCTTGGTGAAGAGGATTATGGCCTACAACTTGCTGTTTTTCCTGCACTTTCTTTTAATTTTCTTCTTTAGGAATGGATGTGATTCTCAGTATTTGGGGTCTTCACCACAACCCTGCTATCTGGGAAAACCCAAAGGTATGACCATCTTTTCCAGAAATACTTTAAAGAACTAATGCTGTGAAATGTACTTTTGGGTTGCTATGCATGAAAGTGTCAATGCAGTTAGGAAATAGCACAAAGCTAATGAAAATGGACATAAAAACAAAAATGTGAAACTTTTCGATTATAAGAAAAGTAATCTCTATGAGGTGTTGAAGGGATCAGGTAACAGACATCAAAGAACTAAAAATCATACCATTGTGTACTTACTCATCTTCGCAATACAATCACTGAAGACAAATGGGTGCATAAGCAAAAGTGATGAAGAAAGCTGATGGTGTCCGGCTATCAAAAGATACAGCATCTGAGGTCTTAAAGGCTTGAAGATAAACAAGCTGCTATCTAGCTCAGAAGCAGCAAAGCCCACATGGAAGAAGCACACCAGCCTGTGTGATCACAAGGTGTCGAAGGTATCAGGTATCAGGCACCAAGGAACAAAATATAAAACCATTGTGAATGAGGGGTAGTGCAGATTGGGGACCCAAGACCCATCTGTAGGCAACTGGACATCCCCATAAAGAAGGGTTGTGGGCAGGAGATGAGCCAGTCAGGGTTCAGTGTGGCAATGGTGAAACATATAACTTTCCTCTAGTTCCTAAATGCTTCTCCCCCCACTCCCCACGCCCACTATCATGATCCCAATTCTACCTTACAAATCTGGCTAGACCAGAGGATGTACACTGGTACAGATAGGAACTGGAAACACAGGGAATCCAGGATGGATGATCCCTTCAAGACCAGTGCTGAGAGCGGTGATACTGGGAGGGTGGAGGAAGGGGGGAGGTGGAAAGGGGGAATCGATTACAAGGCTATACATATAACCTCCTCCCTGGGGGATGAACAACAGAAAGTGGTAAGGAGACATGGGACAGTGTAAGATATGACAAAATAATAATAATTTCTAAATTATCCAAGATATATGAGGGAGGGGTAGCAGGGAGGGAGCGAAAAAATGAAGAGCTGATACCAGGGGCTCAAACTGAAAGCAAATGTCTTGAGAATGATGAGGGCAACAAATGTACACAATGGATGTATGCATGGATTGTGATAAGAGTTGTACAAGCCTCCAATAAAATGTTTTTTTAAGTGATTGATCTCTTAGTAATATTGTGCTGAATAAACAAATTGGTACCAGATAACACGATTCATCCTAAATTCTCAGTCAGTATTTCACTCGTGCATTTAACAAGATTTATTTTACACCACTCATCTGTTAGTTTTTCATACTTTCATGTTACTATAATGTTGAAAACTATTCCCCTGGGATTCAAATACCAGCTGGTATCTGAACCGGTTTCCATGCTGAACAGGTTTCAATGGAGTGTCCAAACTAAGAACAGCCTGGGAAGAAGAAATAGGTGGTCCACTTCTGAAGAATTTGCCTCTGAGAACTTTGGAGTAGCAGTGAAACATTGTCTCATACAGTGCCAGAAGATGTGCCCCTCGGTTGGGAGGTCCTGAAAAGACAACTGGGAAAGAACTGTCTCTTCAACCCAAAGTCAGCCTTGATGATGTGGATTCAGCAAAGCTTTCAGGATCCTCACCTGTTAATGGGGCATGGACTCAAAATGAAGAGAAACTGCTGCAAAAACCCATTAATAATAAGAATTTGGAATGCGTGAAGTATAAATATAAGGATATTGAGGAGCTGATTCCAACGGCTCAAGTGAAAAGCAAATGTTTTGAGAATGATGATGGCAACAAATGTACAAATGTGCATGACACATGGATGGATGGATGGATTGCGATGAGTTGTATGAGCCCCCAATAAAATGATTTAAAATTTTAAAATTGGAAATAGAAAAAATGAAATGTATAATGATTGATATCCAAGGCATTAGTGGGCTAGATTGGTATCAATAATTTTGAATCAGACAATCATATGGTTTTCTATGCCAAGAATGACAAATTCAAGGGGATTCGTATCATATTTTAAAAACCTATCTTGATATGCACCCACATGAAGGAAACCTGGAAGAGAGGGGTGCTGTAGTAAAGTGTGGTGAAGAAATTGGATGGTGCCTAGGTTATCAGAAACAATTTTGCCTGAGGTCTTAAAGGTGTGCTTCCAAAGGAGCAGCTATCTAAGTGAGATATCAACTAAACACATATGGAAGAAGCACACCAAAATCTGTTATCCAAGGCTTGGAAGAGATATAATCCAGAGCTGAAAGAGGGAATGGCATCAGAGCTTAAATTATGAAATTCTGCTTGAAGAAGGCTACGGATGGCAGTGGGAGCCCAAGTACATTCGTGAGATTTACACATGGAATAAGCCTCTGGTAATTCCCCTCTGACCATAATTGAGGGAAGGGAATAACCTAATTATCAGACAGAGAATCTTAGAGAGATGTGTATAGTAGATTAAAATGATAAATCTGACTTGAGTGGTTAAATCCTTGTACAAGAAAGAATAAAATGTCTTGAAAATGATTGTGGTGGTGGTTGTACAATCCTGCTTGGTATGAGTGAACTATGGAATTATATGATGTCTGGATTATACCCTAATAAAATAATTTGGTGGGGCGGAAGATCTTGAAATACAATGCTGTGTGAGATAGAATAATATCTATACATCTACAAGGAAGAACAGTTAATGCAACTATTATTCAAAGTTATATACCAACTTTGAATGCACTTGCAGCAAAAATCAAGAAATTGGATAATTCTACCAACTTCTTCATTCTGAAATTCATCAAGCTTGTAATCAAGATGCAATAATAATTACTGGTGATTGAAATGTGAAAATTTGAAGCAAAGAAGAAGGGCCAGTAGTTTAAAATAGGGCCTTAGTGATAGAAACAAAGCTGGTGATCACATGACAGGCTTGGGCAAGACCAAGTCCTTCACTGCAAATGCCTTTTGTTCAACCACATAAAAGTGACTATATAATAAGATATAATAATTATTTATAAATTATCAAGGGACCAGGGGTGGGATAGGGGAGGGAGGGAGATGGGGGAAAAAAAGGGAGACCGAGCTGATTCCAGGAACCCAAGTGGAAGGTGAATTATGAGAATGACGAGTGCAACGAATGTATAAGGGTGCTTTGCTCAATTGATGTATGTACAGATTGTGATAAGAGCCTTATGAGCCCCAATAAAAAGTTTTTTTAAAAAAACAAATAATTAAGCCACTCCAAATATTTGTACTTAGTAGTTTACATTAAAATATTTAGTTGGGATTTGTGATTAAATTTATTTATTATGAATTTTTTTTAAGTGACTAAACAGGTGAACCCCACAAGATAGCAGACACAAAGGTCAAATTGATTATATCTGTGGGAAGAGAAAATGGAGATGCTCCATATCATCAGCCAAAACAAGATGGCTTCAGCTGCTTATATGCAAGTTCAGAATGAAGTTGATGAGAATGAAAACAAGTCCAAGGGCCATCGTGCAACCTTGAGTCTATCCCATATGAATTTCCAAAATATCTCAAGAATAAATTTGACATGCTGAACACTAATGACAGAAGACTGGGCAAACTGTGGGATGGTATCAGTAACATCATACATGAAGAAAGCAATAGGTCACTAAAAAGTCAGGAAAGAAAAACCAAAGTATTTGTTAGAAAAGTCTCTAAAACTTGCTCTTGAACATAGAATTGATACGGTGAATGGAATAAATAATAAGGAAAATAGATGAACAGAACATTTCAAAAGACAGCTCAAGAAGACCAAGTATTGTAATGGAATATGTGAAGTCCAGAAATTAGAAAACTAAAAGGATAAGCATTTTAATAATCTTAGGCTGGAAGTGGGGGTGGAGGGTGGGAGGGACCAACCCTTGAGTGGCGATCTTGAAGGATTCTATGGCAAACAGTTGAATGTGCAGGAAGCATCCAAAGAAGATGGAAGTAATGCACAGTCACGATACCAAAGGTAACTAGTCATCATTTAACTATTCTGGATGTGATCCAGAAGCAATAATAGGGAAGGAAGATGTCCAAATTGCTGAAGGCATTAGTGAAAAAATAAGCACCCAGGAATTGATGGAATACCAATTGAAATATTTTGTGAAAATGGATGCAGTGCTAGAAGCACTCACTAAACTATGCCAAGAAAATGGAAAATTGCTACCTGGCCAAACAACTGGAGAGATCTATATTTGTGCTCATTCCAAAGAAAAGTGGCCCAACAAAATGCCGAAATGATCCAACCAACCATATTATTTATATCACATGCAAATAAAAGTTTTGCTAAAGATAATTAAAAATTGTTGCAGCAGGACATGGACAGAAAGCTGCTAGCAATTCCACCTGAATTGAGAAAAAGATGTGGAATAACAGCATTACTGATGTTAGATGGATCTTCATTGAAAGTAGAGAATGACAGAAAGAAGTTTCTTGTGTTTTATTGACTATATAATATTTCGAAGAATGAGAATTCCAGAACACTTTAATTGTGCTCATGTGGGATTTGTGCATAGACCAGGGACAGTCAGCTGAACAAAATAATGGATACTGCCTGGTTGAAATCAGGGAAGGTGTGTCAAGGTTGTATTTTTCCACATTCCTTGTTCAATCTGCCTGATGAACAAATAAACTGAACAACTGGGTTATATCAAGAACAGCATAACCTCAAACGTGGACAAAAACTCATGAACAACCTGTGCTACGCACAACCTTGCTTGTTGAAGCCAACAGGACCTGAAGTACTGAGTGATGAATAGCAAAGGACACAGCCTTCAATGTGGATAACAACTTAATGTCAAGAAAATTAGAATCTTCACAACCAGACCAGCAGATTGGAGAAAAGATTGAAGCAGCAAAGATTTCATTTTGCTTAGAGCCATAATCAACAATCATGGAAGCAGCAATCAAGAAACCAAATGACATACTCATATTACATTTAGCAAATCTGCAAAATACCTCTTTAAAGTTGAAGGAGCAAAGATGTCACTTTGAGAACTGAAGTGCCCTTGATAAAGCCATGGTGTTTTCAATCACCTTGTAGGCCTGTGGAGCTGCACAATGGATCAGGAAGACCAGAGAAGACCTGGCGTCTTCGGGTTGTGGTGTTGGTGAAGAACACGGAAAATACTAGGCACTGCCAGAAGACAATCAAATCTGTCTTGGGGAAAGTAAAGTCAGAACTCTCTGCAGAAGTAAAGATGGAGAGATTTCATCTCAGGGATTTCAACAATATTATCAAGAGAGGCCAGTTCCTGGAGAGGGCCATCATGCTTGGCCATAAATTAGAGGGTCAACCAAGAAAAGAAAACTCTCAAGGAGATGGACTGACACAATGGTTACAACACTGGGCTCAAGCAGAACAATTATGAGGATGACAGTGTTCAATTCTGATCTCCATAGGGTTGCTATGAGTTGGAATCCACTTGAAGGTACTTAGCAAAGCAAGGCAAGGATTTATCTAGAATATGTGCATGGACAGTCAATATATCCCAAAATTTCAAGCTCTCTTTTACTGCATGTGTCCATTGAGATTGTCAAAGGAAACAAATGACATTCAAGGTGGGAATTTGAGAAAGGTTAGTTGTTTTTTTAAGTTGTCAAAATTGTATCACGGTTTGGGCAAAACAAAATGAAGCAAATAACTAATAACTGTCTTACCAGTTTTAATGAACTCTGGAAGGAGGCCTACAGAACCTGGAAAGAGAGAACCATGGGGGAAAGGTCTTCAAATAGGAGCTTAGGCATTAGAAAGAATATGCAGTCTTCATGAGCTTGCCTGGTAGAAAAGAGCCTGGAGAATATAGTACCCTGAACTCTGTCTCCTCCAAACCTCCGTATCTTCTGCCATAGCCTTTTATTAGCTAAATCCAACAGGAAACCATATGGATCCGCTTGCTGGGACACAGATGAAGGGGGGAAGTGGGATTAATGAGAATCTGGAGAGGCAAAAGGAAGATGTGCAGCATGCCTGAGTACCTCAATGCAATGCCCTTGACACTGAACATCCACATGCTCCAATCCTTCGTTTTACATAAGTGGCTAAGATTTAAGATCTGTTAGCCCTGCTGGCTTAGTGGGTACTGGTTTGGCTGTGATCCGCATGGTTACAACTCGAAACCACCATCAGTTCCTCCAGAGAACGACTGGGCTTTCTACTCCCATAAACAGTTACAGTCTTAGAAACCCACAGGGGTCACTACGAGACAGCATTGACTTGATGGCGGCGAGTTTGGGTTTTTATTTGGTTGGTTGATTTGTTTGTTTATATTGTAATGAGAAGACTGGGTCATGTCTCAATGACAATTGATTTTGTAGTCATATTGGCTTGTCTTTGAAATGGGTGCTCTCTTACCCCAGAAATAAAAATAATACCACGAGTAAAATTTGCTGAAGATCATCAACAATGATTGCAGCAGTACATTGACAGGGAGGTTGTAGAATACATTAACCGGAAGTTTAGGCTGGATTCAAAAGAGGATATGTAACAAAAGATATTGCTGATGTCAATGAAATCATTGATGATGGATCTTGGCTCAAAGCAGAGAATACTAGAAAGATGTGTGCTTGTGTTTTATTGACTATACCAAGGCGTCTGGCTGTGTGGATCATAGCAAACTGTAGATAGTCTTGAGAAGAATGGGAATTCCAGAACACTTCATTGTGCTCCTGCTGACCTTGTACATGGATCAAGAAGCAGTTATGCAAACTGAATCAGGGAATGGTTTAAAATCAGGGAAAGTGTACATCAGGGTTGTGTCCTCTAACCACACTTACTCTATCTATCTACTGAGCAAATAATCAGAGAAGCTGGATTCGATGAAGGAGAATGTAGCATCAGGATTGGAGGAAAGCTTAATAACAACCTGCAATATGCAGATAGCACAGTCTTGCTTGCTGAAAATAAGGAGGACTTGAAGCACATGCTGATGAAGATCAAGGGTTGCAGGCTTCAGTATGCATGACAACTCGATGTAAAGAAAGTCGAAATCCTCACAACTGAATCAATAAGTAACATCATGATTAATGAAGAAAAGATTGAAATTGTCAAGATTTTGTCTTGTTTGTCTTGCACTTAAAATATAGTTAATAGGACTATAACTAATTTAAAATATAGCTAGTAGGAATTTACAAACTATTTTGAATATATTAAATTAAGGAAATTAAATTATTGAGATCAGTTCCACCTGTCTTTTCACTTTTTAGAATGTGGACATCATAGGAGTTTGAGTTATGAACAGTGCTGAATAATCACTTAAGAAATGTGTTAGTGGTCTTTATGGGATGGTGATGAGGGTTACCTTTCCATTTCAGGTCTTTAATCCCTTGAGGTTCTCTCCAGAGAATTCTGATCAGAGACATCCTTATGCCTTCTTGCCATTCTCAGCTGGACCAAGGTGAGGGGAAATTTGAAATTGATGAAAATACACCAAAATGTTTGCTCCCTTTAGATTCTCATCTCTGTTTAATCTTCTTTAGAGCCTCATCTCCCCCTCTGTAGATCTTGGTACCTATTTGAGCTCCTAAAAAAATCCATTTAGTTTCTCAGGGAAGATTGTCACATTCTACCTAGCCATTCCTCAGCTAGCTGTCTTATAATGCAAGTTGTTGGTGGCTTTGTGGCTCCTTGTGGTCCACTCTTCCTGCAGGAAAAGCAATCTATTCAGACCCCCCACTGCCACCTTCTCACAAAAAAAGGCACCACATGAGAGTCTCCCAATTCACATTATTGTAGGGAATAAAGTAAATCTTAAAGTGTCGATGATAGTTCATGTAAAGATGTTGCTTTGTCAGGGACCCTAGACATCTTTTTCCAGTATGGGGGCTTCAAACATAGATCTATTTAAAGACTTAGGATGCATTTAAATGTAGATACCTCTTTTCAAGTACCATTTTCTTTTTCTGTTATCTGCAGGGACTGTATTGGGCAGAAGTTTGCCATGATTCAGCTAAAGGTGTCCACAGCCTTGATCCTGCTCCGCTTCGAGGTGACTCCAGACCCCACCAGACCTCCCATTTTATCACCCCAGATTGTCCTCAGATCCAAGAATGGCATCCACTTGTTTGTGAAGAAAATACCCTAATGCTAGGTCTCATGATGCAATGGTTAAATATATGTTGTTTTTAAGTTAAATGATAGCTAAAGGTTTAAGCACTTGAAGAGGAATCCAAGTATGCCGGAGGAGCAAGGTTGTGTGAGGTGCGGATCTCTGTGGAGCTTCAGATAATCCAAACTCTTGTTTTGATGACACAAGGAGTCACCTAGAACTATTTCTACGTGACTTTGAGAGATGTCCAGGATTTTTCTCTCTGGTCTGCCTATAATTCGTGCTGCATATGAAAAACCTTGCTCGATGACTTCTATATGCTTTCATTGTTTATTAAAATACACTTTTTCAGAATTGCACAAGTCATATGTGAATGTATGCACAATGTAAAATCATTCTAGCACTAGAAAAGCATATAAAATAAAACTCTCACTTCCTATAGCTTGGACCCTCTGCCCTCCCACTGTTTTTCCTAAAGACCCAGTAATTTGGTATGAATTCTCTCAGACTTTTTTCTATAAGTTTTAAATTATTTATGTATGTATTCTTATAGGTGAAATCATATCCATATGATCATTCCCAAATTGTTCTTGTTTTTCTACTTAATAAAATTTCTCCTCTTTCCTTACCATAGCTTCATAATTTTTTATAATGTGAAAGCAATATGAATGACTTAGATGTTCTCCTGCCACTGAAGAGCCCTTGGTGGAACAGTGCGGGAAGCGCCGGGCCGCCACCACAAAGGTGGCAATCAAAATCACCAGCAACTCCCCTAAAGGTTACAGTCTCAGAAACCCATGGTTATTTAAGCATTTTTTGAAGTTTTTTTTAAAACTTGCTTATTGCTCTTTTGTGTTTATCTTTGTTTTGTTTTTGTGTAATTTCTCTGTATATCACTTGTGTTAATTTTGCAAAGGTTGTCTTCCTTTATTGATTCAGATGAGAATCTTTATGCCCTGTAGATAATAATCTCTTGATTTAATTTTCCCATTCCTTTATCTAAAAAAACAAACTGTATTAAGGGTGCCTTTTGCCACACAGAAATCTTTTTTTTTAATTTTCACGAATTAAGATATACAAACTTTTATTTATGGCTTTTGATTTTGAGTCTTGCATAAGAAAATCTTCATTTGTAATTTTATAAAGATATTATACATATTTTCCTGGTGCTAACAACTTTTGTGGGACTTGAAAAGGATTTTCTTAGTGTTTTCCAGATTAATCATCCATTTGATATTTCTGTGCCTACTATATGTCAGATAAAGAGTCTTGGTAGTGCAGGAGTTAAACATTAATCTGCTAATGGAAAGGAAGGTCAGCAGTTAGCCTCAGCCATCAGTGTAGATTACAACTCTGCCTGGTTTGGGCCTCAGGACTATGCTACTTCATAAAATGAATTTGCAAATCTGCTCTCCCTTTCTAGATTCTGGAATAATGTATGTAGAATTTGAAGACACTCGCTCTTATTTCTGTGCAAGTAGGAAGATGCATTAGAATTGGTTGCTTTAAATACGACTGAATTATGGAAATGTATGATAGGTAAATTTTATCACACTAAAAATATTGGGGGAAATAAAAATAAACAAGTAAATAAAAAGTTTGTGCAAGGACCAATAAAATAAGGAAAATTTCTCCTTACAGGCTGGGGGAGCTCCTATTTTTCCTCTCTTGTCCCATGTGACTGAGGGAACTTCCTCCCACCTACCTTAGTGCCTCACAAGGCCTAAGGCAGCTCGGCAAACACCCATCAACATTCCAAGCTGCTGAAGGAACCGCTGCCCAACCTCTGCAACACCAAAGCAGGCAATCCATCAGCCTTCTGGGGAACTCCCCTGAGAGGGAAGCCACAGGAGGATAAAGTGGTCAGTGAATTCCATAGTGAAATAAGCTGTAGGAAGTTCAAAGAAGCATTCCTACAAGTCTCCCAGAGATAGCCAGTGCTCTTCAAGTCCCTGGAAAATGGAACATGGCTCCTCTAAAAAAAAAAAAAAACGCAAACAGCCATCAGCCCTAACGACCTCAACAACAACAACAACAACAACAACAACAAAAAACCCAGGAGAAACAAAAGGCAATGGCAGATGTCCTGAAGATAACTACATGCATAGAGGAAGCAGACATTGAGCTACCATAGAAAGAAAATTTCAGAATGCTGCTTGGAGTCATACAGGCTATGAGGGAAACAATACAGAAAGAGGATGAAATGATAGAGGAGATAAAGTCCATACACCAAAGGGAAATATAAGAGCTTAGGGAGGAGATAACAAAAACCAGTAGCAGACACACGGACCTTGAGAATCAACTGGAGGAAGCAGAGAACCTCATCAGTGACTTGGAGGACAGTCAAGCAGACTTTAACAAACGTGAACAAAAATCTAATAAGATCAGGGAAGCTGAAGAAAACCTAAGAGCTACATCTGATGCTATGAAGAGGAACAACATTAGAATTATTGGCTTACCGGAGGAAATCATCTGCAAGAATAGTAAGAGAATTCTTGGAGGAAAATTTCCCCAGCTTAATGAATGAAAACCAGGCAACCATTCAGGAGGCTGAAAGACCACCAGCTGAACTGAATCCCAAGAAGAAGTCACCAAGGCACGTAATAGTTAAACTTTGAGGAAAAGGAGAAAATTATGAGAGCAGCTAGGGAAAAACAAGCAAGCACACATAAAGGTTCCCAAATAAGAATATGCTCAGACCTATCAGCAGAAACTATGAAGAAGAGGAGAGAGTGGAGTAACATATTCCAAAAAATGAAGGAAAACAATGCAAACCCAAGAATCCTCCCCCTGCCACACAAGCATGAATTCCCCATAACAAGTTGGGTAGAGTATCCCCTGTTTCAGGTTTGGCATGGCTTTCCAAGCCTAGGACTAGCTGTAGAGGGTGGAGCTCACCTAGCTGTGTGTGGGGCAGGCATAAAGCCCTAGACTAACGGAAATGGTCTCGGCATCAACAATGGAGTGTGAGAGAACGAGAAAGAGACAAAGAAGAAAGAACACATTTTTAAGTAAGTCTGCTGAAACTGTGAGGGGATAGAGAGAAGAGAGGGAAACAAAAATAACCATGTAGCTGAGCCCCAATCCCTGCCCGTGGAGCTGCAAGGGTCTATTCCCTGCCCCGAGGCAGTAGCAAACTGTGACTGTGCTGAGATTAAGCCCCCATGCCAGCTCCAAATGGTCCCAGCTGTGGCTGAGACAGTGGTGGGGCTAAGATCAAGCCCTAGCCGGCCTCCACTGTGGTACGCCAAAAGCCCCCAACCCCTCAAAACCTGTGGATCTGTGCCTACATATCTTTATGATGCTCCTCCTGTGATCCATCAGTGTTGAATTTCCCTCTAAGTAACTCTCCTGGGCTCAATTCTGCGGAGTCCCTCTGGTATGTGTTACTCAGTCACTATCTTCCCACAAGTCGGTTCTTATAATTTTTCATGTCAATGTGGCAAAAAATACTAATGGTCTTTCATATGTTGAATCATCCCTGCATCCCTGGCATGATTCCCATTTGGTCATGGTGACCATCATCCCTTCTAAGGAAGATTCTGGCCTCTACTTCTTCCAAGAGGCATGTGTTTGTTCCTTTGAAAGTTCATATTTCTCTCAATATTCTTCACCAACACCATAATTCAAATTCATCAATTCTTCTCTGGTCTTTTTTATTCAATGTCCAACTTTTACATGCATATGAGGTGACTGAAAATACCATGGTTTGAGTCAGGTGCACCTTAGTCTTCAAAATGGCATTCTTGCTCTTCAATCCTTTAAAGAGGTCTTGCACAGCAGATTTATCCAATAAATACAATGCATAGTTTTATCTCTTGACTGCTATTTCCATGGGTATTGATTGTGGATTCAAGCAAGAGAAAATCCTTGACCACTTCGATCTTTTCTTTATCATGATGTTACCTACTAGTCCAATTTGAGGATTATTGTTTTCTTGACATTGAACTGTAATCCATGCTGAAGGCTGCAATCCTTGATCTTCAGGTCCTGTGTACTTTCAGCAGGGAAGCTTGTGTCATCTGCATACCCCAGGTTTAATAAGCCTTTCCTCCAATCTTGATACTGAATTCCTCTTCATAGAGCCCACCTTCTCTGAGTATTTGCTCAGGATACAGATTGAACGAGTATGGTGAGAAGATATAATCCTGAAGCACACCTTTACTCATTGTAAACCATGCCGTATACCCTTGTTCCCTTTGTACAGCTGCCTCATGATCCATGCACAGATTCCACATAGATACAATTAAGTGTTCTGGAATTTCTATTCTTCTCAAGACTATCCATAGTTGGTTCTGATCCACACAATCAAACACCTTTGCATTCTCAATAAAATACAAGTAAACATCTTCTGCTATTCTCTGCTGTTATCCAAGATCTATCTGACATCAGCAATGGCATCCTTTACTCCAGGTCCTCTACCAAATCCAGCTTGCCTTCCTGGCAGCTCCCTGTCAATGTACCACTGCAACCATTGTTGAGTGATCTTCAGCAACATTTTACCTGTGCGAGATAGTGATGAATTTGCTTTAAAATTCCCCTATTCTGTTGGGTCACCTTTCTTTGGAATGGGTACAAATATGGACCTCTTCCAATAAGTTTGCCAGATTGCTATTTTCTAAAGCAGGACAATTATTTACTCCTTATTTCAGAGGTAAGCCATAGGTGAGAAATTATTCCCTCAAGGGCAGACAAGAAGCTAGTCATAGAGATGGGACTTAACATTTGTCTTCTGAGTCTAAGACTCACAAGTGAGACGTCCCTGGAAGTTAGAGGCTCCCTGAGAAACTGTGGAACAAGACATGGCTGGGGTCCTGGAACAAATCACATGGTGCACCCCTGAGGCCACCACGCCTTCTTTCCATCAGCATGTACAGAGTAATTTAGTGCTAACATCAAGTGTAGCTACAGTGGTAAAAAGAAGCGACCCCAGCAAGGCAATCAAAATGTATGTGAGACAGTCATTCTTCTTTGCTCTGTGGTTACTTACAGGCAGATACCATCTTGGGTATCTCTGGCTTCCACTGGATGGAATTAAAAAGAGAGGTTCGGGGCTGTGACTGGAAAGCAAATACTGGTTTAATGCTCTGGGATGGATATAACTGCCTCGATTTGTAAATGAGAAATGTTTCATTTTCATAGTTAAGTGGCCATGCTGGAATTCAGCTCAGGTCTAGTCAGCCTAAAGTCTTCCCACACAACACCGTCTCTGCCACAGCACCGTCTCTCCCAACATGGCCCTCGCCACAACTTAGCCTCTGTGGCTAAAGCTTCATGAGAAAATGTGACTATCCCATGCTGTGTAATTCATCCCTTTCTTGAATTTATTTTATTGGCTCCCCTTTTCTGACTGTTTTGCTTGGACAATTAGCCCCGAAGGAAAAGCCCCAGTCAGCCTTACTGGCACAGCTCTGTCCATTAGGGTCACTCCAAAATACATATTTTTCCAGAATTCTTATTAATTCCACTCCATTCAGACCGCCAACCTGGCCAAGCAAGTGTCTACATAGATGAAGGCAGAGTTGCTGATAGAACCAGAATCTATGGAGGAATTCATACACTCTGCCATCTGGTGGCTATTATAGATATTGCAAGCCATACACAAAAAGAATAGGACCGGTTCAGTCGGGTCCCGGCAGCAGCTGCAGCGGCTCCCATCTTCTCTTCCTCTCTCTGCCATACTCTTCTCGCTTCCGGAAACATGGCCTCTGGTGTGGCTGTCTCCGACGGAGTTATTAAGGTGTTCAATGACATGAAGGTGCGAAGTCCTCGACACCGGAGGAGGTCAAGAAGCGCAAGAAGGCCGTGCTCTTCTGCCTGAGCGAGGACAAGAAGAACATCATCCTGGAGGAGGGCAAGGAGATCCTGGTTGGGCACGTGGGCCAGACGGTGGACGGCCCCTACGCCACCTTTGTCAAGATGCTGCCTGACAAGGACTGCCGCTACGCTCTGTACGACGCCACCTACGAGACCAAGGAGAGCAAGAAGGAGGACCTGGTGTTCATCTTCTGGGCCCCCGAGTGTGCACCCCTTAAGAGCAAAAGGATCTACGCCAGCTCCAAGGATGCCATCAAGAAGAAGCTGACGGGAATCAAACACGAATTACAAGCAAACTGCTACGAGGAGGTTAAGGACCGCTGCACCCTGGCCGAGAAGCTGGGGGGCAGCGCCGTCATCTCCCTGGAGGGCAAGCCCTTGTGAGCCCCCTCCACCCCTGCCAGGAGCACCCAGCAGCCCCAGACCTGCCTGCGGGGGCTGCAGGCTGTCCCCTTCCTGCCAGACCGGAGAGGCTGGGGGGACCCCAGCAGGGGGAGGACAATCCCTTCGTCCCAGTTGCCAAACAGCCCCCCCAGCCCCTGGACCAGCCCACCTCCCTCCACCCTGACGGCTCTGGCCATCCCAAATGACTTCTGATCTTTGATTCCTTTGTTGAAACAGACCAAGTTCCCTCCCCGTCCCCCCAGTTGGGGAAGGGGGTTGTATTTTTTTTATTAACGTCCACTCCCCATCCCCCCTTTTCCAGGCTGCCAACTTCTAACTGCAGTAGTGAGTCTGTGCTTGTTCCTTTAGTACTGTGTGTGAGTGGGAAATTAAGATGACCCGCCCCGCTCCGGCTGCTCGCCCCACCCCGCTCCCCTCCAGTCACTGACAGCCACTTGTTTGGGCCTACGAGAAACCTTCCATTAAAAAAAGAGAGAAGACAAAAATAAAGAATAGGAACATGGGAACATATGAAGCTTTTAGGAAATGTTTGACCTCTAAGTAACCTGCAGCCCCAGAAACTGTTTAAACTGTAGTGGAATTGATTAAGTATAACTTAATTCAACCCTTACAGAAACACATAGGGAGCATGTATCTTACAAAACTCACTGCCACCAAGTCGATTTTGATCCATAGCAATCCTATACACAGGGTAGAACTACCCCTGTGGGGTTCTGAGACTGTCAATCTTGATGGAAATAGAAAGCTTCATCTTTCTCCATCGGAGTGGCTGTGATTTCAAACAGCTAACCTTGAGCTTAGCAGCCCAGGGTGCAATCCACTACGCCACCAGGACTCCCAGTACCTTACAAGGGGCATCAGAAAGCTCATATTCTTCTATGGCCTCAATGCATTCCTGGGGATCAGTCCTGGAATGGTAATTGCTTCATGGATTTGATGGAAGAGGTGCAGTTGTCAGAGTGGCCCAGCTATCGGCAGTGTCTGAGTGCAAAGATCCATGAGGAACAGCCAGGGACCAAACTTCCCCCCGGTACAAACTGTGACATCAGGACTATGATGGAGGGGAAAGACCTACTGGGCTTCAGGGAGGGAGAGGCAGAAGCTGTGTTTTCAGGTAAATAGGAATCCCACTGGCTTCAGGTTATCCATCAGACAAGCCTAGGTCCACCTGGGTTAGCCAGGTGGCAGACTAATTCCAGAGCCCACCAGTTAAAGAAACAAACCAATTTTGGAGAGAAGGCAAACCTATCTTTAAACAGAAGAGGAACAGATGCATTCAAAGTATAGTGGCATATATATTACACTGCCAAAAGAACAAGCACATCAGTCATAGAAGAAATGCAACCAGAATGCTTGTTAGAAGCAAGAATGGTGAGACTTTAGCTTGTCGACTTTGGACTCAGGGAAGGCCAGTCTCTAGAGGAGAACATCACGGTTCTAAAAGGAGAGGCTCAAGGAAAACTAGGGAAACCTCACTCCAATTGACATGGTAACCCAAACAGCAGACTCAAACATAAGACAGGGAGATGGTTTGTTTTATCTTGGGTAATGTGCTCATAAGTCAGAGCCAACACAACTAACAACAAACCAGTTTTCAATGCTCTCACCTGGACCAGGCAGCAGACGTGAACTGAGTGTAAACGCTGTGATTGTTGGCAGGTGGCGCTGAGTCCACAGTATGCCACGTCGCATGCTATGGCTTTCCACTGGACTGCCACCACCAGAAAGTGTTCCAAGGAACTGGCAAATAGAGGCTGGAGAGGTATCAAAGCAAATCTTGTGGCCATCTTGTGGCTATTCAAGAAATTGCAGGAAATCAATTACAAAATATGTAATTTTTTTTAGTGGTAAATTGACTTACACTGTAAGTCTTCACCCAATTCACAATAAAAAGGTCTGATTGTTTTTTAAGAGATAAATTTCAGGGGAGCTGATATCAAGGGGCTTAAGACAGGAGAATATGTTCTCAAAATGATTGTGGTAGCAATTGTACAACACTGCTTGATGTGACTGAACTATGGAATAGTATGATATCTGTAAGAGCTCCCAATAAACTGATTGGGGGGGGGGGGGGAGAAAGAAAGAAATTACAGACAAATCAATGACAGGACAATTAAGACGGCTGTTTCCCCCTCACTGAGTGTTCACCAGAAGCATTCCTACATGTGTCACAGAGAGAACGCTCCCACTTCCCGTGAGATGTCAGATACAGACGCTGAGGTACCTGTGCCAATCACTTGTTTGACATTATAGTAATAGAACATCATCAGAGTGGGATATTTCCCCGGAGAAGTTTGGCTTCAAGCCCATGCACATGGCTCCCAGGCTATGCCTAGATTCGTCTTGCAGGTGGGGCACGCTAACCTGGATAGATTTGTATTGGGGACAGTGTCCCTAGCTACAGTGTGGAGCAGGGTTTGAGGATGCAGCAAGAAGGAAAGCAAAGCATGGGGAGGCTGCTGCAACCCCCCAGGCAAGAGCAAGACCTGAACCAGGGGAGCAAAAAAGAAAGGGTAGAGAAAGACTTGCTGCCAAGTGGAAATCATTCTGTCTAGAAATCATCATGGGTGTGGAGGGTGATAGAGAAGAGACTATGGGGCTCAAGGCAATGGATTTGGTCCATGACTGGCTTGGGTAAATGGATGCTGGTGCCATTTATAAGAATGGGAGATTCAAGTTGGCAAAAAGGCTTATCGTTCAAATTTTTAATGTCGACCGTTCAAAACCACCAGCTGCTTGGGGGAAAGACGGGGCTTTCTACTCTCTTAAAGAGTTACAGTCTAGGAAACTCATGGGGGCAGTTCTGCCCTGTCCTGTAAGGTCCCTCTGAGTCCGCATTGATGGCAGTGAGTCAGTGAGTGAAGGAGTAGGATCATTACAAGGCTCCCTTCAGAAAGAATCCTCCATGCCATAGCACGGCCTCAATTCCCATGTCAAAAACACCACTCATAGCTCCACCATGTCTTGGTTTGAGGAAAGGTCCTTCCCAGCCTCTTCATTCAGCCCAGTAGTTCTTAGAGCCCAGAAGTTTCTCTCCTTCAGCCAGTCTCTCCTTGCTTCTCTGTCTCTGCTCCACAGCCGCCCTGACCCTTTCCTCAGATTCCACTTCTGTGTTTACTACCTTCACCCCTCGCTCCTATCCACACAGCTAGAAGCAGCCAAGAGTCCAGTTACTCATTCACACGGTCTCCTGACCTCGACAATGCAGAGTGAGCTGGTGCAGTCAGTTGCCTCATACTGGCACTTTGGAAGGAGATCACATGAGTGCGGGACGTTCTGTAACCATAAACCACAAAGAGCCTTCTAACCTGATTCGGGCCCCAACTTGTTATGTGGCCTTGAGCAGGTACGACCCCTGCCTTGGACTCTGATACCGAATCCTCGGTGTAACGTTAGTGAATAGTCAGGTTACTTTACAGATTACACGCGCTCTGGCGCCCAATGCAGTGCACGGTGGGAGTAGTGGAAATCACCGCTGAGTTAGTTGTTCTTAGGAGGCCTGCAAGCGTGGTGGGTGAGCGCTTGGCAGCTAACCATCAGAATGATCGCTGAAACCCACCAGCAGCTCCGCGGGAGAAAAGACCGGGGGATCCACCCATATAATGATGACTGCCCAGGAAACCCTATGGAGCAGTTCCACTCTGTCACCTAGAGCCACTGCGAGTCAGAACCCACAAACCGTATACAAGCAAAATGCCATAGGCTGACTGTAGCGCCACATTGAAGCAAAGGATGGCCGGTCTACTGTGCTGCATGGGGTCGCAGTGAGCAGTGTAAAATCAACTATGGCAGATGTCGTTGGGTTAAAATGTAATGTCTTATCATTGGATCTTCCTTTTGACACATTTTGAAGTTGTTTCCATTTTGTCTGTTTAAGTAAAGGGGAACTACACATGGATTAAGCCTCTGGTGAATCCTCTCTGACCACAGACCAGGGGAGTAGATAGGCTTGCTATCATGCCGAGGGCAGTGGAAAGTGATTATGATAGATGCAATTAGAGTAAAATGTAACACTTTAGCATCTGATATTCCTTTTGATCCATTTTAAATTTGGTCTAGTTTTTAATATTTACTGCTTTTATTTTCTATTGAGAATTTTCTCTATTTTACTGTATTCATGTTAGCTTTCTCCTTGGTTTAGATGTTTTGGTTTGGTTTGGTTTTTGGTATGTTTTTCTATATAGGAAAGGATAAGTAAATATATAGAGACAATAACTGTCTTAGTGGTTTCTTGGGGGTACAGCAGGAGCAGTTGGGGGGAATAAGAAGCTAACAACAATGTACAATAAAAAGAAAATGTTCCTAAAATTGATTGTAGTGATGATTGTACAACTCTTCTTAATATGATTGAAGTAAAGGCCTGCATGACATTCGAGTATAAAGTAAAACTATTAAAATATATATATATATTTTTAAACTTGACAGTACCTAACAGCAGTCCCTCCACAGGGCACCTCTTAGCCTGAATGTCTCTGACGCCCCCATCTTCCAACTTGCTCATCAGTCAGACTGGGTTCATCCTTGATTGCTCCCTTTCTTTCTTCCAGCTCTCTTCTGTTCTGCTTCTCCAGGTGGAGGGGTGGGGGGTGGGGAGGGGCAGGAGCAGGTCTCTTGGGAGCCCAAACCAAATCAAACCCATAGCCAACAAGTCAACTCCAACTCCGGACCACCTTACGTGTTACCGAAGGCATCTGTTCCCTGTTCAATGTACACAAAACTCAGTCAATTAAGAAACCAATCTGTCCAAAGCTCATGAATTACAGCTTGAAGTTGGATTACACTCAAACTCCTGATATCAACAGTACCTTAAATTCTATACTTTTGGTTAAATTACTGATGTTATCGATACAATTGCCTATACCCCAGGAGGATGATTGACAATGTTTTCCCTTTTTATTTGTTGGGTTTTTATTTTGTTTTGTTTTGATTTGGAGGGGTGGGTATTTGTTGCTTGTGCGTGTGTGTTTGTGTGTGTGTGTGTGTGTGTTGTGATTGTGGTTGTTGGGTTTTCTTTGGGGCATAATATGATCTTTAAAGTCAACCAGAGTCACACATGACCTGTGGACAAGCAGATGGATTCTGGGCTCCCACTTAATTCTAGCCCCAATCCAAGTTCTAATAACATGCTCCTGCTCAATACTTGCCTTCATGAAGAGATCATTGAAGATATGGGTGCTATAACACATTGTAGGAAGAAAGCAGATGATACCTGGCTATTAATTGGAATGGTGTCTGGGGTCTTATAGGCTTGTATTCAAACAAGCAGTCATCTTGGTGAGATGTCGGCTCAGTCCACATGGAAGAAGCACACCAGCTTGTGTGATCCAAAGGTGACAATAACAAAAACCAAATATGATGAAGGGAAAAGTATCAGAGCTTAAATTGTGAACACCCAATTTGTGGAAGTCCATGGATGAAAGTGGGGATCCAAAATCTACCTACAGACTATCTAGTCATATTAAACCTCTGGCAGATTCCCTGGAGTCAAACAATTTTATTATCACATAGATATTATTGCAAACTTGATTATGGTGGATCAAACCATGGTATAGTATGATATTTGGTCAGCTGACTTCCCTTTTGACCCAACCTGAATTTACTCTGGGCTTAAATATTCTTGATTGTTCCACAACAAAAATTTCTTCTCTAGTTTTTTTTTTAATTATTGGTGTTCTTTTTTTGCTCTTTATATTATTATCTTATTTTTATATTATTGGATTTTTTCTTCTTTCTGTTTTTGATTTCACTGTTTCTGTTGGGTTTCCAGTTTGTGAAGCACAGAAGGAGTGGATGCATAGAGATAATCACTGATGCAAGGGTTTTGTTGGGATGAGAGGGGGTGAGGGGACCTGAGAAGCAAATAATTAATATAGGGGGTAGGGAGCAATAGAACTGATTGTGATGATGTATATACACTTTTTAAAAGTGACTTTAACTATGGAAGTATATGATATGTGAATTTTATATCAAACAAGTGCAAACCACTGGCACCACCCAAGGGCATTCTCCAAGGAGCGGGGGGGGCCCCCGAAACAATGCCATCGTTCACCCCCTCGACTAATGTCTCCAGGCTGAAGCCACTGGACTCCCAGACAGATTCTGAGAGAAGAGGAGAAATAGCATCAGGTCCAGGAAGCTAAGGCCTCACAAGTCCGGACTTGTGTTACCCCGGACTTGGCCCCTGGGCCATAAGGAGGGGACGCTAGAGACCCAGCTACCTTGGAAGCCTAGAGAAAGACCGCAAAAAAGCGCTGACCCCTAAGGCGTCCCTGAGATGTGCTGCAGCGGGTAGCAGTGGGTTCCAACTCACAGTAACCCTGTTGCCCCTGCGGGTTTCCAAGACTGTGATTTCTTACAGGAGTTTCCTCTTTTTCCCTCGGAGCTTCTGGAGGTTTCAAACTGCTGTCCGACGCGGACCCCACAATCCCGCCAGGGCTCCTTGAGGGTCCGGCAATCAGGTACCTCCACCTTCAAAGCCTGCTGACTCTGCTCTTGGTCGAGTGTGTAACCGCCAGATGGCAGCCTAGGCTACCTGCCGTCAACGGGAAAACAGCCTCCGAAACGGAAGGCCCTGGGACCAATGATACTCAGGGGGGGGGGCCATCGCTGACCCCTGAACCAGAGTTTAAGACATGCAGCTGCATAGAAGACTGACTGGACCCCATAGTCCTTTGGGACCTTTGGCCCCTCTCTGGGCTTCCCTTCCCCAGATGCCATGTCTGCCCTCAGGGATGTCCACAGGGATGTGACCCAGTCCTGTCCCTGAGAAGCTCCCAGACCTGGGGCTGAGCTAGACAGAGACCAGGAAACAGACAACATGGTGAGGAGGGGCGCCAACCAGGGAGGGACTGTGGCTGTCCAGAGGAAGTCCCTAAACCAGGGATAAACGGGGTGGGACAGGGGCTTTCTGGAAGAAGAGATTTCCAAGTTGACCATAGAGGGATTGCTGGTAAACATCCTGTGATAAGACACATACTATGGGGTTTTTGGTTTTTGGGGTTTTTTCCCCCCCAACAGCCCTGTAGGGAAGGTATCCAGAACCAGGGTCACAAGCAAGGACATGGAGGGTTGGAAAAGCTAATGAAAAAGCAGGCATGGAGGTACAGAACTGGATCTCACCAACGTGTGCATGATCCCCAGCTCTTGCCCACTGTGCCAACTGCCAGGGACTGGGCTAAGAGCCAGCTGTGCAGAGGGGCATGGGTGCTCCCCCGTGGTCACGGAGCAAGTTCGGACAGCTGCAGCCTCTTGGTCCCATACGACAAAGCAGAACGCAACGCGTGTGATTCGGGCGTGCGCGCGCGCACACACACACACACACACACACACACACACACACACACACACACACACACCCTTCACCGGCTCCACCCCAAGCTGAGGAGGGAGCCCGGCCTCCTGACTCCCTAAAGCTCAGCTCAAAACTTGTGTCCCTGCAAGGATTATCTACGGCCACTTGCTACTCGGCCCTAACCCAGGTGAGACTCTGCAGCTTGGCGAGACTCATTGGGGAGCCCGTTCCAGGCTGGAAGTTCCTCTGCAGGTCCAACCTAAGCATTGCTGCAGTCTACCTTTCCACTGAGGGACCCCGGGCCGAGGCTTTCCCCGATGGAATTTGTGTGTCGCGTATGTCGTGTGTCGGCGGTGACATTAACACGCTTCCGTTAGCGGAGGAGAGAGAAAGGGGCAGGTCCTCCCGGTCAGAAAGCAGGAAGCAAGGGTGACCGTCAGCAGCCAGGCAGCCTCCTGGGCCTGGAACCTGGGCCTTGGGGAGCCCGAGCGACGAGCCCAATGAGGTGGGGTGGAAGGACTTTCTCCGAGAGGCATCAGGGCTGGGGGGCGGGGCTCAGAGAAGGTGAGGGAGGCGCACGAGGACAATGAGTTCGAGATGTAAGAGCAAGGATGACGCAGCAGGCTCGTGCCAAAAACGTCTCCCCTTTCAGAGAGGGACAAAAAGACAGAGGCGAGTGTCAAGGTCAAGAGACAGACCGAGAACCCGCGGAGAGATCGAGGAGACTGTGCGCACCACGATGGGTGGGAGCGGCTTTAAATGGGGAGCACAAAGGAAGGAGGGAAACAGACAGCAATGACACAGAACCTCCGAGTGGACCGCGAGTCCCGGCCCGCCCCGCCCCGCCCCGCCTGATCCCCCGCCCCCCCTCAGCCTGCTGAGCTCTCTCTCAGCCCCGCCCCGCCCCGCCCACCGCTCCAGCCTAGTCCCTCTCCCCGCCAGCCCATTGGGGACCCCAGAGGCGCCACACACACACACACACACACACACGCCCCGCCACCGCAGCGCGGTGGGGCAGAGCCCGTCTTCGCCCCGCCCTGCCGGGTACCCAAAGGCTCGCCTCCCAGGTCCCCTGAGCACAGCCCCCTCAGGACGGACTGCGAGGCCCCGATAGATGGTAGGGGGCCCAGCTGGAGTGTTATCAGCCTCCTCCAGGAGCGAGCCCGCGCCACTCAGCGGCTGCCAGGCTGAGATTAGGCCCCGGGAGGGTCATTAAGCGGCCGCTCTGGCCGGGGCCCAGCCTCCTTTCCCTCCCGGATCGGTCGGGCTGGCAGGTGGGAACAAGCGATAAGGATTGGGGGGCTCGGGGGGCTCTGAGGCTGGCAGCTCCATGTCAGGGCAGGAGCTCCTGGGGTGAGTGTAGGGGGGTAGGCCTGCCCAGTCCCTGCAGGGACCACCCTCCACCCCACCCCCACAGGCTTCCCACCTCCCTGTTCTTGCCCCAGATGGAGGAGCCTGCATGGGGAGGGGGCTGAGGTGGCTCCTAGAGACGCCCCCACACACAGGCTGTGAGATGGGCCCCAGGACCCGGAAGGACTGCGGTTGCTAAGGAGCAGGTGAGCTAGGAGAGAAGTAGACCCACCCCACCCCAGACTAACTGCAGGTGTGGGCCGCTGAACTTCACCTCAGTTCAAGTGGTCAGTGGCTCTGTCATCAGGCCAGACCCTGGGGGGTTGAGGGCGTGGGGGGTAGACCAGACTCCACAAACCCCACCCTCTCCCTGCGACGGGAACAGAAGTGGGAGGAAAAACAGATCCAGGAAGCTGGTTAGGAACTAATGAGGGTGCACCTTGGCAGGGACCTGTCCCCCTAGGAGCCTGGGACCCTCCAGTGCGAAGGTGCATGGTGGGCCACCTGGTTCTACCTGCTAATCTAAGCAGGGGCTCTTTCCCTAGAGAAAGGGCACTAGCGACACTAAAAGAAGGAACCGCAGGGTGTAAAGGGGCAGAGGTGGGGAGCAGGGAGCAGTCACAGAAAGCCAACTGAGCTAAAACTTCCATGTGAGTAGGAATCACAAGGGCCACAATGTAAGATGAGGCCAGAGAGGGAAGGTGACTGGCGCCTTGTCACACAGAAGCCTAGAGTAACTTCAGCTTCCCCCACTTTGGGGCCTTCCCTCAACCGCAGCCTGCACTCCAAGTCCCAGTGAGGTGAGATGCCGTGATGGGTCGGAAGGCCATCGTGGCAGAAGGGTGAGCACTGTGAGTTGGGACAAGTGGCAGAGAGACCTTTGGGGCACGGTGGGCTGTATCCTGCCTCCTTGAGCCACTCCTGCACAGCCGGGACTTGCTCCTAGGTGAGCCTGTCTGGGGCTGCTTCTCTAAGAACACAGGCCCAGAGCGTCAGGGGCCCTCCAGGCTTTTCAGCCAGACTATTATGACTCCTCCGTTCTCCATCCTGCTTCAGTCCCTGGCCCCCACCCTTTTCATGACTGGGAGTCAGGAGACTAGCTCAGGACTGGCTTGGACAGCAGCTCTGTGGTGAGACTTGCTGTATGACCTTAGGAGAGTCACGGCCCTCTCTGAGCCTCAGTTTCCCCTCTATGGAGGATTTGGCAGTCTCACCAACAAGCTGGGTGGGAGAGCTGGAGCAGTAGGAAAATGATTCTCGTATACACCACAATGGCAGACAGCATGGAGACACGGGGCAGAAGGAGTGGGGGGCTTCCCAGAATGCCCTGTGTCTGCCTTTGGAGATGAGTGGACTTGTAAGAGGAGCCAGGACTTGACTAGAGTGAGCATGAAGGGGGTGGGCTCCGGGCCCCATGAGCCCTCCTGGAGTGGTCTCAAGGCCTCTAATACTCTTTGCCTATCTTAAAAGAGAACCTGGGGACACATAGGGGTCTGCCCTCTGCCAGAAAGCTCTCCTGACTTCTGGACTGGACCACTGAACTGCTCTGGCCAAAGAGGGGGTTTAACCAGGGAGGACAAAGGCCACCTTGTGGTCAGGGATGGACTCACGTGTCCCTGTCCTCCCTGCTTGCCATGAGAGCCTCCCACTTATGGGCAACTTGCACACTCACGTACTCATTTACACCCACCTTGGACTCAGGCCTTTATGTCTCCCAGCCTGGCCCCCTCTTGGCCCCAGCTGCTGTGTGATCACAGAGTAATCTTGGAAAGTCATGACTTTGGAAGGTAATTTTCAGATTCAGGAAGTAAAGCCCGGCCTCACTGGGAGCCAGAGGGGTGATTTCTTAGCCCTGGGACCCTCCGTCCCAGAAGTATACAAGTCTTTATTTCACAGAAATGAAGGCCATTTCCAGCGTTGTGGGGAGGAAATGAGAGGCAGGATGGCAGCTCTGACTGTTCTTTACAGAGAGCGCTTCTGAATCTCGTGGGAGTCTCCCTGGGAGACTGCAGGGCCACAATCAAGCCCCAACCTGGACACAGTCTGCGCCCCAAGGCAGGCTGCTCTAGTTCAGGGAGGGCAGGGCCGGCGTGGGGGTCAGAGGACGATGGCCCTGGACGGTAGATTTGTGCACACAGAAGGCGGTGGCCGGCTGATCACTCATGCTCGGGAGCCTCAGGGTAGGGATCACATGGGGGTGCTCCGGACCTTGTCCTCTTCTGGAGAGATGTTCTTGCAAGCGTTCTCAGGCTCATTGAACCTGAAAGAGGATGGCAGGGGCCTGCCTAGGCCTCACTCTTCTCCCCGGTCCCTTCACCCAGCCCCATCCTATACTTGGGAGGCCAATATTTTCTGGAATGAATGTTTGACTCCCAGAAGGGAATTCCCCTGTCTGCCCCTAGACTACATGCCACTCAGCACCACCTCCCTGAACCCCATCTTCCTTCGAGGCCCCTCTTCTACCGACCATCCTCCCCACTGAGCCTTGTCCTCACATAAGGGACCTTCCCCACCCATCCTCTCAACAAACCCCCTTCCTGTGCCCCTTCCCCTATGGGCCCCTTTGACTGAACCCCTCCTCCACCAAGCACCCATCCCTGACTGAGCCCTCTCCCCAAACTGGTATTCCATCTGTGACCCTCACCAAGCCCTGTCGACTCACCAGCCCTTCCCTCACAGAACACCCCGCCTCATTTCACTGAGCCCTTCTCCACCCTCTCAGCCCCCTCCCCCTCAGAAGCACCTGGAATGAGGTTCCCCTTAGACCCCTGGGTCACGGAGACTTGTCTACCAGGTACCTGGCTCTCACCTGAAGCCGGCCGCAATGGAGGAGTATCTTCCATCTGTCCCCACCAGCATCCCATCTGCATCCTTCTTTCCAACCATCATGACCGAGTCCATGGGTTCCCTGTTGTGTGCGGGGGTGGGAGCGGGGGTTGTAGGGCATATCAGTAGGACTCCTGAACCTTCGCCTTCCTCCCCTCCCCCACACTCTGGGCCTACTCCAGGAACTGGCTGGCTCTCTCTCTTACTCTATTTCTCACAGTCCCAAGGGACAGAGATGACCCCTTCATAGAACCAGCTTTCCCACAGGACACTGTCCACAGCCTGCTTCCCGCCCCTCCCACTGAGCCTTACACCTTTCCTCCTGCCCTGTGGTGCTCGTGCAGGGAGGCATCTCAGATTTGGGACCCAAGATTTGCAAAAGACATATCCTGAATCCACAGCCCTTCCAGCCCCTCCCAACCTCCCTGTGCTCCTTCCTTCCTGACCTCAGCTCAGCCCCCAGGCCAGAAGAAGGATGCTCAGTGCCTGCCCCTCCGGTCTGCAGGCAATCGGAGCCCAGGGCCACTGGCCATGAAGGCCGAGGGGGGCCAGGGGAGAAAGGAAGCATTTTTCAAGAAAAGGCTCCTTACCTCATACTCCAGTCTAAGCCCACTGCCCTGTGGCTGCTCCCACAAAGGTCTCTGCTCTTCCAGTAGCCTTCCCTTCCTTAGCCATTTCACAGTCCCTCCGCCTGATTCCATCCCATGTTAATATGTCCTTACTAAGCTCAGCCAAAACCTGGCTCACTGCCATCAGGTTGATGTTGCCTCATAGCGACCAGTAGGACAGGGTAGAAATGCCCCAGCAGGTTTCTGAGAGGGCAAGCTTTACGGGATAGAAAGCCCCCCGTCTTTCCCCCACGGAGCAGGCTGATGACTTCAAACTGCTTGCCTTGCATTAGCAGCCCAATTGAAACCACAATACCACCAGGCTCCTCATTAAGCTCCGTGGTCCCCTTGAGCAGGACGCCTCCTCCTTCTCTTGTGTCTGTGCCTCAGTGAGTGCCCCCAATCAGAACCTGGATGACCTTGCTCCCTCCTGCCCTCTCGGTCTCCATCCGCCAACTCCTGGGGTGTCTGTCCTCCACAGGCCTGAGAGCAGCCAGGCCACCTCTAGAGTCTGGTCTCTCTCCTGGCCCCAGGTGGAACAGCTTCCTCCTGGGCCTTCTCACTTGCAAACTGGCCCCCTTCCACCCACCAACCATGGAGTACCCAGCATGCCTCTGCCAAGTCCCTGCCACTCATCCGGGCAGAGCTTTAAACTTCTATAATGGATTCCTATTGCACTAGGGTCAAGTCCAGTGTCTGGCGTCCAGGACCCTGCTTGACCTGGGCCCTGCTTCATCATCAGCCTCATCTTGCGCCTTGCGAATCCCTCCCTCCTTGTGCCCACCCTCAGCCGCATGGAACTGAGTGGGCTCTTCTAAGCTAACTGGGAATGAGGCCCCTGCAGACAGCTGCAACCTTGTCCCAGGCAGGGGTTCTGCCCTGTCTCTACCTGCTCCACTTCGCACAGCTGCACCCAGCAGCCCTGGAGCCATGCCCCCTAACACAACACCCTGGAATGCTCTTCCTTCCTAGGACTGAAACACGCTGCCCCCCCCTCCCCTCCCTGCTCTGTCCTGGGACTGCCTCCCCTCATCCTTAGGGCTGCCTCCTCTGTCCCTCCGACCAGGTCAGCCTCCCACCACCCTCATCTTCTATACTTGTCCTTGGGCAGCACTAAGCGCCCTGTGCCTGCAGGTCCATGCCCCTCTTCCCTTCCGCTCTGAGAGCCTGTGGGCAGAGGAGTGTCCGTTCTACTGCTCCACTCTGCCCCCTGCTGGCAGCACCGTAGCTGACCCTCAGGAAAGGTGGGACTTCCTGAGTCACCCCAATGGTACATACAGGTGGGAGCACTGAGAGATCCAAGAAGAAAAGACATTTCTCATAGCTCTTGGGGGAATAGGCACCTCGAAGCCTGCTCTCTGGCCCAGGTCAGGGAGCTAGCAAGTTAGCACCAGCTCACCCTGTGCTCTTGGGCCTCTGTCTGCCTGGCACACAGTGAGAGGGCTGGATGAGGGGCTTTATGGGGCCCTGCCCAGTGCAACTAGAGTTGATCCCAAGGCAAGCCCTGCCTGCTTAAGGCCAGCCCGTGCCCAGGGCTCTCGGGGAACACTCACGGCTCCTCCTGACACCAGAAGCGATTGACAGCGAAGGCAATTGCTACCAGGACCAGGAACACGGCCACGGCGATGAGACCCTGCATCCAGGGCTGCAAGTTTCCTAAGCCTAAAGACAAGAGGGGGAGGAGGGGAACCTGCAGCAGGCTGGCGGAGACAGGTCAGGAAGGGGCGCCTCATGCCCCAAGGGTTGGGGAGACCATCAGCAGGATGCCAGGTGACATTCAGGGGTACAGGACAAGAGGGAGCACCATTCTGTCCCCCCCCTCACTGAACCTAATAACTGCAGGCTCTAGGAGAAAACAGGGCTTCCCAGAGGAATTGAGGGACTCTAGGCAGGAGCAGGCCTGAGGGTACTGTCTGAAAACCAGGCAGCCCAAAGCCTCTGCCCTCACCACACTGACTGGGTCACATGCTGGACGCCCTAAGGAGCAGTTAAACCCCAGGGCCCAAAGACAGCCCTGAACAGCAACCTCAGCCTGCCAGTTCAGGTGGCACCCCTCCTCCTCCCTGCTCCCAGCAGGCTGAGGGGCCCCACCCAGGACTGGCACAATTGAGCTGGCATCTGGAAAATCCTGTTCTGTAACAAGAGGTCCCTCTGGTGCCAGGGAGGGTGTGGGAGTGTGGTTCAGACAGGCTCAGCTGGGGTGTTCCCAGAGAAAGGGACAGGGGAAAGATGCCTTTGGAGAGCGTGGGAGCAAGCTCTCGGCTGTGTCAGGGTGGGGGGTCAGGAGGGGGACAAGAAGACAGCTTCAAAGCCCGTTTTGGTTTCCTCAGCTGGGGGCTCAGAGCAGTGAACAGAACACAGGCCTTGTTTGGCATCTTTGCCCCTTGGCCCTTGGCCCTTGCCCCCACCTTAGATCCTCAAGACTCCCCAGAAGTCTCCTCCTTCCATCCACTTGCAACCCAAAAGGGCTCTTGTCTACCCCACCAGGCACCATTGGGCCCCTTGAGCCTGAGGCAGCTGGAGAGGGAAGATCTGCAAGAGGCGGGGGTCCCACGGAGGTGCCAGAGCTGCAGGAAGCTCTCAGGAGCCCTGCCTCCAGATCAGACCACCTGCATCCCTAGTGCCCTCCCGCACTGTGAAGGACACAAGCTGGGCATCCAAACCCCACTCTGCCTCCGTCCTACTCAAAAGTCCTTCCTTGAGTCTAGCCTGAAGCACTCCTGCTGCACCAACAGTTCCACCCCTTCTCTGAACCCTCTCTGAGTCTCACAGTTGTTGGGACAAGGAAGGAATCAGGACACTGACTTCTCTCCAGGTGTAACCTAGCACAATCAGTGTGGGTGCCCTGAGTTCCCGAGGAAGAGTGAAAGTCCCTTTCAGACGTATGCTTCTCCAGGTCAGTGGGTGATCAGGATTTAAAGAGGGTCTCTGGTGCTTCCTCCTGACCCTGCAGTGACAACCTTCAAACACACCAGAGACCGCAATCCCCTGCTCCTCCTTCTAGGTGGGCAGAGCCTGAGGCAAGACAAAGGTGACCTGGGTCCTGCCCCTTCTTGCCTGCCCTTTGTGACCAGCAAAACACACTCAACCTCTCTGGTCTCCCATACCCCAGAGGGACTCTAAGACCTGGAAGCAGACATCCCAGAGAGCTCAGGGCACCTGAGCAAAGGAGGGAGTATTCTGGAGGCACCTTTACAACCCACGTCCCAGAAGCAGAGTCCCCAGACTGGCTGCGGATGACAGCCCCGGGTGGGTGTCAGATTTTAAGGTGTGGCACTCACCCTTCCACACCCCTGATGGGCAGCAGCCCTGGGAGGTGGACAGGGGAGGTTTATTGTCCTCACTGTATGGGTGGGGGAAAAACTGACTCAGACAGAGAGGGGCAATGATTGGTTCAAGGCCAGACAGCAAGATCGAGTAAAACCAAATGAAAAGCTCAGGTACTTGGCAGGGGCCACACCAGGCTGAGCCCAGGGAGGTGCAACAAGAAAGACTGAGGTCAAAGCCACAGACAACCCCGACACTGCCCTCCCCCCCCCACCCCCGGGCAAGCCCTGACCTTTTGAGGTTGCGGAGACCCTGTTCGAAACCCCACTTCCACCCTCAGAAAGGTCCCTGACTCCTGACCTCAGGACCAGGCACCTCTGGGGCAATTCCTACTCTTGGGCTTGGGGTCCCAACTCTGTTCCTCCCCCAAATCCTAGATCCAGCCCTTCCCCTGCTGTTCCCATTTCTTATTCACTAGGGATCATTCAGAAACCTGGCTCTGCTCCGGAGTAAAGTCCACTATGGACCCCTGGGTCCCCAGTGCCCAGCCCGGCCTGACCCTCTCCTCACCACAGCCACCAGGGCTGGCCCTGTCCTGGGCTACCTTGTTGACAGCTGGCGGGTGGCACTGCCGCAAGCAGGCCCAGAAAGAGCAGTCTGAGAGCCAGCATGGCTGTAGGCAGTTCCCGGGGCCTTCCGTCCGTTCGCCTCTGTGTGTCTGGGCTCCTGGTGCCACGGTGAATGGCTGTCAGTTGTTCAGGTCTGTGATCTGGCCTCGGAGGAGAGGAGCCAGTAAGAAACTGAGCGAGGTAAGGAGGAGGAGGAAGCGGCAAAAGGAGGAGGGAGGAAAAGTGCCCTCCCTCCCATGGTAATGAGCCACTAGGCAGGGCCTCCTCTGGTCAGTGCCCAGCCCATTTGAGCTGGCATTCAAGGTCAGCTTTCAGAGCCTGGCTGAGGAGGTGGGTCTGCAGACCAGGAAGGTGTGGGTAGAGCCCCAGCCTCATCTCCAAGCCCCAGCCCTCCCCAGAGTTTCTGCCTGAGTTCCCTGTTCCTGGAAGTTGGGCTGGGCCCTGGGGAGCAAAGTGACACATCAGTCCCTCTGGTTTCAAATGAGCTGAGCGGGCAGGGCCTCTCGGAAGTCTGACTGGGAATGAAGACATGTGTTGTCTGGCTCTGAGAGCATGGGGAAGCCCTCGGAGGCCGGGGAAGTCTCAAAGCTGCCTACTTCCCCCAGGATGGATTCTATTTCTTCTCCGTATCCCCTGTCCCTGCTCAGTCAAACCAGACCCCGAGGCCCAAGTCTCTATGTCCCCCTGGCCCAAAGCAGTAGCTCCAGAAATCCACCCTCTCCCGCAGAGAACACCGCTGCTAGCCTGTCACTGAGGTCTGGGCCAAACCCCTACCCAGTGCCGCTCTTCGTTCCTCTGAACCTCAGGTGTGGTCCCCTGAAACAGCCTTTGCTTCCCTCCAAACAGGGGGCAGGAAGGCCTCCCTCAGACAAGATCGGGCTTGGTCAGAGGCCTCCACGCACCCCCTCAGGCTCTCAGTCCTCACCCCATGAACGGAGGGCAGAGACTGGGTGCTACAGGAGAGCCTCAGCATGAGGTATAGGCAGGACAGGGCCAGGTGGCCCCAAGTCTTCCCATTGCCAACCCTCCTCCTCATGGGGTGTGGTCTGGAGGAAGGCCCACTGCTGCCTAAATGAGAGGCCCTGGAGTCAGGCTCCGCAGGAGAGCCAGAGATCCCCCAAGTACCTGTGGAGACCCAGGGCCAAGGGTCGTACTGGTCCCCACCTAAGGAGTCCCGGAAGTCAGAGATCTGAGCGTCTACCTCTACAGGCTTCAAGAAAAGAGCCAGCAGACTAGAGACAAAGTCTCTGAGATGGAAGGTCCCCAGGAGCCCGAGGACAGATCAGGTCACTCCTCTACAGCTTCCCACCAGGAGGCCACCAACTGCTAGTCACATGATTTCCTGGCCATCCATTCCAGATGGCTCTACCAGTGGGAGCACTCGCATGTCACACCTCCTCTGTTTGCCGCCTGTGTCTGTACACACAGGTGTGCAAGGGGACCCATTCCCATCCAAAATAGGGTGTATCCAGATGAACTTTGCTCAGAGTAGATCCTGCTCGCCCCCATCTCTACCTGCTGTCCCCAGAATCTTCTAGCACAAAGACTGGCTAGAGTAGGCACAGTGCACCTTCATGAACAGCCATGGGCTCTCAGCCTGGAATGCACAGTGGTATTAAACGGGGTTGTGATATTTAATATCACGAACACCCACTGATGTCTTTTTCAAGGGTTTTAAGCAAGGGAGTCACCTGGCCAGGTCTCCATTTGAGAAAACACCCCGGCATGGAGGAGGGAGGAGGAGGGAGAGGGTGGGGAAAGAAGAGGGGCTTCCCTCCCCCCAATAGCATGGCCTGCACCTGAGAAGCATGGGGAGGAACTTGGGCTGTATTTGGGAGGTAGAATGGGCAGGACGTGGGTAACTGGACAAGGAGGGTGAGCAAGAAGGAGGAACTGAAGGGGACTCCCCAATTTCTGCTCAATCACCTGGGTGGGTATGGTGGCTCAGAAGAGACTGCAGCAAGTCTGGGGCTGGGGAGGATGGGTGAGTGCAGGCTTAGAGGGGCCTCCTGAGAAAGACATCCAGAAGGCCATCAGATCCCTGCATCTGGAACTCAGCGGATGACCAGAGTGGAGCCCAGGACTGGGCGTCCTCGATGACATATGGGCAGTGACGGGCATGAGAGTGCCCGGCCTCCCCAAGAAGGATTGCATGGTGGGCGGAATGCAGGGCAAAGGGGGGAGCAGAGAGACCAGGACTCAACCCCAACAGGTAAAGCCTTCCCAAGGGAGAGGAAGCAAGAAGAACTGGAGAGATGAGTGGGCCATCCCAGAAGCCCAGGAAGAAGGGACCCAAGAAGAAGCAGGTAAGGAAGTCACTGCCATGACTCTCCCCCTCCCACCCCACCCCTGAACATGCCATTCAGTGCCCCAGAGGTATCCCAGCCTCACTCATCAGTCCTACACCCTGCCTCCCTCACTAACCCCACAGCCATCGAATGGGTGCTGACTCAGAGTGACCCCCCCCTCTTGGGTTTCTGAAGCTGTAAATCTTTATAAGAGCAGACGGCTCCATCTTTCTCTCGTGGGGCAGCTTGTAGGTTAGAATCACTGACCTCTCAATTAGCAGCCCCATGCCACCTGGCCTCCCTCACTGAAGCCTCCCCATAGTCCCTAAAGCCGTGGTTCTCAACCTTCCTAATGCCGCGACCCTTTAATACAGTTCCCCATGTGGCGGTGACCCCCCAACCATAAAATTATTTTCGTTGCTACTTCATAGCTGTCATGTTGCTACTGTTGTGAATCAGGCGACCCCTGTGAAAGGGTCGTTCGGTCCCCAAAGGGGTCTTGGCCCACAGGTTGAGATCCGCTGATCTAAAGCCAAAGAACCTGGCGAAGAGCAAGAGCTCCCGGAGCGAGGTTTCTGGGGAGGAGGAGGAAGGGAGGAGGGGGTGAGCAGGAAGGACATCAGGTGACCAACAGGAGAAAACACATCTCCAGGGTCAAAGTCCCAAGCTTTAGAGCAAAACAAGTTATTCCGGAAAAGAACATGAGGGTGAACACTTGGCTTTGAGGCTGGTCCCCCTGGAAGCCCTGACCCAGCTGAGGGGGTTCATCTCCCAGCTGTACAGACACACCCCGGGACCCCCTGCTGGCCTGGCCTGGGCCCAGGCTCTGGACTCAGGGCTCAGCAGCCTCACAGGGTTGGACGCTGTGTCCTCATTTCTGAGCAACAGTCCCATCAGCACTCCAGCCTTCCCTCCGGTTCCCAGCCCCAGCCCTGTCTGTCACCCAGCACACCAGACCCCTTTGGCCAGGCTCTCCATCCAACTTGACCCTGGGTGATTTCCCCCTCAGAGAACAACAAAGCCCTCCTGGAGGACTTCCAGGGGTCTCCTTCCCCTCCACCCTGCTCTGCCTGCCATTCACTTGCCGCCAGCAGGTGGCAGTGTCCAACTCTCCTCCCAGACTGGAGAGGGTGGAGTCCAACTTTATGCTGAAACTGAAAATTAAAATAAAACTCAAATTCACTGCCATTGAGCCAATACTGACTCGTAGCAGCTCTACTGCACAGGGTAGAACTTCCTCCTGTGATTTCCTGAGACCAGCTTTTTTAGAGGAGTAGAAAGCCCACCAGCTTTCTTCCAGGGAGCCTCTGGGTGGTTTCGAACTGCTGACCTTGCAGATCTCAGCCCAATGCACAACCACTAAGAATCTAAAATTTCCCCCTCTCTGCAGGAGTCAGAATTGTCTCAAAGGCATTGGGACCTTGGGGGTGCAAACACACACACACACATACACACATACCTCCAAGCGGTGATATGGAGGGAGAGGAGGTGGACAGTCAATAAAAGCAGTACATTGGCATGCCAAGGCTGTGAGGCAAGGGAGCACGGCCAATTCGAGTGTGAGAGGTTCCCTGGAGCGGATAACGGTAGGCAGAGAGCTAGCTGGCCTGTAGGGCTGAGCATGAACACAGCTCGGGAAAAGTGTTCCAGGCAGAAAGCTCAGCCTGGAAAAAGGCAGAGAGACACATTCAGGAGAGATCTACAAGCTAGTGATAGCACAGAAATACACACGGGGGGCTTTCACTCCCTTTCTTTTTCTTACCACATTTGCTTATGCACCCATTTGTCTTTAGTGGTCGTATCAGGAAGGTGAGCACACAATGATACGATTTTTTGTTCTTTGACACCTGATAACTGATCCCTTCGGCCCTGGTGATCACACACTCTCTTCTCATAACATGTCACCTGGTTGGCATCTTTGCTGAAAGCTCGGGAACTCTTGGGCACCTTCTTGCATCCATTCGAGAGAATGTGATTAAGTAGTGAGCTCCCTCTCCCTAAAGATGTGCAAGCAGGATTGCCAGGACCAGCTCACCCAACAGAAGAGTCCGTGAAAGAGCCCAGAGTCCTTCCAGTTCTGGAACACGTGATTCTATGACCCAGGAACAGAATGATTTTCAAGAGGCTGGGGTTCTGTTATGATGGGTGAGCCACATCCCTTTTGGACTTGAGGATCTTATTAACCTGGTTTCCCTTCATATAGTCTGGCCCATAGAGAAGACTCAGGGGTTCATCAACTTGGGTGGAGAAATTTTGCATCCATGTCTCACTAAATGTACCATTTTTTCCCCACTAAAAACGAAGGCAATGAACCCACTGTGATATTTTCCTATCAGAGGTATCTGGATGTTATTACAGATACCTGAAGATATTATTTTAAAATATTTCTGAACATATCATTTATGAAGTGATCATACTCACTGGACTAGATCTTGCTGTTTCACACATGACAAAGATGCACTCACGTCATGATGGGGCAACTGATATGCTTAGTATTTTGGTAACTGTATTTTGACATAATTAATTTCTTTGCAATGCTGTGCATTTCATTTGATGCATTTAAGTCATCCTTATAAGAAGATAGGCTTCACCAGACTGCCCAAGGGTCCCATGACATGTAAGAAGGCTAAAGATGTCCTAGCTCAGCGGGAGCCTGCAAGAGGTCAGAGCCACGCCATGCAGACTCTGGAGCTGTGGTCAGATTGGATGGCTAACCCCTCCCCTAGGTGGCCCCAGTGCCTGTGTGGGGAGGCACCAGCCTGCAGCAGCCAAGCCAGAGGATGTGTTGGCTGTGACTCCTGGGTCCTAGGAGACCTCACTGGACTGGTGTGATTTATGGCCAGACCCCCAGTGGGGGGAGATAAATCCCTCCCTCCTGTGGCTCACTCACCCCGCCGAGAAAACTAAGGGCTGGCCAAGGGCCAGGAGTCCAGTCTGCCAGCAGAGGTTCCAAGGCCAAGTCTTTGTCCAGTGGTTCCACCACAGCCCTGGTCCCTACCCGGACCTCAGGCTGGCGGTAGAACCAAGCCAGCAGTGCTAGTTTCTAGAATCTCCAGCCTCTCCTCACCTAAAAGGTCATGCAAATGACCGGGGTGTGTTTCTTATGTGTTTTCTAGCTGGGGAAACTGACCCATCAAGGGGCAGTCACTCACGGAAGGTCACACAGCAAGTTTGTAGGAAAGAGAAGGCATCCCAATATCTCGGTCAAGCACCGACACGTTCATCTGTTTCCCAAATGGTGTTCTAGCTTTTCAGCCACTCGCTCAGCACCTATGTCCTGCCTGTTTGGGAAGAGGTGCACCGGTGGCATAGTGGGTTATACTTAGCGTGAGGTGGTCTGATCACTGTTAATGGCAGACAACCTTCAGGCAAATGGCCTTCAAGCAGATGACCTTCGAGCATGATAGTAGCGACCAGGTGCTTGGAGGCAGCACCTTAAAGGTTGGCATTAGTACGGGGGAACATCGTGGGAATAACTTTTACTTAGGAGAATGTGACTAGCAAACATCTCCAACTCATGAGTGCGAAGGCCTCCTTCACCAGAATCTGCCTCCCAGGCTCCTTAAGTTATGAGCACAGGGAATTTGCCCACATACACTCTCTTTTCAGGTCTCAGTTTCCCACAGGGTCCTTTGATCTCTTGACTGCTGCTTCCTTGAGCATTGACTGTGGATCCAAGCAAGGCAAAGTCCTCTTCTCTTGTTTATCATGATGTTACCTATTGGTTGTAAACATTCTGACCATCTTTACTTTGAGTTGTAATCCATACCAAAGGCAGAAATCCTTGATCTTCACCAGCAAGTGCTTCAAGTCCTCACTTGCAGCAAGCAAGGCTGTGTCATCTGCATATTGAAGGTTGTTCCTCCAATCCTGATACTACATTCTTCTTTATATAATCCAGAGTCTCTAATCATTTGCTCAGCATACAGATTGAATAAATATGGTAAGAGGATTAATCAAAAAGAATTAGTGCATTTAAATTGTGATGTCAGCAACAAATACTGAATGTCAGAGAGAGAGAGAGAGAATATTGTATGTGCACCAAGAATTTTCAGAAAAACAACAAAAAAACTGATGCTATAGGACAGGGTAGAACTGTCCCTGTGAATTTCTGAGATGCTAACCAACTCTTTAGGAGAGTAGATAGCCCACAGAATAGCTGGTGGTTTGGAGCTGTCAGCCTTGCGGAAAAAGACACAAGTCAATCTTAGACTGTCATCCTTAATACAACCAGAATGCTCCTTAGGGGCAATGATGGTGGGGTTGGCTTACTTACTTAGGACTGTCATCAGGAAAGACCAGTCTGTTTCAGAAAGGGTATCATGTTTGGTAAAATGAAAGGTCAGCAACACATGAGGGAAATTCTCAATAAGATGAATAAATGTTACCTGAACAGATGGCTAGATAGGTAGACAGCTGCCACTGAGTGGACTCTGGCTCACGGAGACCCTGTGGACAACAGACTCAAACGTGGCCAGTATGCTGGCCCATTGTCACAGCTATCGTGCCCGTCCATCTCACTGAAGGTTTCTCTTGCTCCTGTTGGCCCTTTATTTCACTAAACATGATGTCCTCCAGTGGGAAACAGAACTGGGAGGATAGTGTATGCAGGCAAACTGACAACATCCATACGTTAAGGAGTCCGGCAGGCCAAGGCTCCCATGGAGAAAGTCTTCACATTTGTGGGTTGGAGATGCGGCCCACTCACATTCTCCTAAATAAAGTTATTCCCCACGATGTCCCCCATAATAATGTCAATTTTAAGGTGCTACTTGCAAGCACATGGTTGCTACTATATGTTTTTGAAGGTCAACTGAATAAAAGCTATCTACCTAAATGTTAGCTGCCATCAAAAGCAATCAGACCCTACTGTCTGTTCCACCTTAAGTAGGGCCCACTCCCTTCTGATAAGGACCATAGATTGTTCCCCTGGAGAAGAGCTCAAAGACACCGAAGGTCAGGCAGCTCAGAGACAACCAAGATCAGGCTGCCATCTTGACTCTAAATCCTGCTCATCATGTTACGAATGTGCTTTCCTATATGTGTGCCTCCAGGACCACCCCTTCCTTTTATGCGTCCACCCTTAGTTTGTCCCCCTCCTGTCACACACATGCTTCTAGTACAACCCCATCCTATGTGCTTACCATGGCTTGCTTGCCCGAGATGATATGTCGGTGCACCAATAAAGAACGGTCTCATTCTGCATCTGCTTTAACTTTAACTTGTCTGATGTCTCTTTTATTTACTCCTCGATTACACAACCACACCTTGGACCCATCCAGCTGTGGCGAGGTTGGTCCCTCACATCCTCTCCCTGTCTTCACCCTCCTAATGATTAGTCCAAACCAAGTGAGTCAGACAAAATTCTCTTGTGATCATTAAAGTGTGCTGTGGCAAATTTTCAGCACTAGATTGATTGCCCTTTCTTCCTAGTTTGATATTAGAGCAAGTAGTCCAACCCAAAACCCCTTTCAACCACACAAGCAGGTGCTTACCTCTCTTCCAATATCCCTGGGCAGGGCTCAAGGGAGGGAGGCCACAGTTAACCACATACAGGTATCAAATGTAAGTACATTATGCAAGCCTTTAGGACATAACATCTACTGAGGGTCAATCAGGGAAATGCCTTCGAACAAGGGTTCTTAACTTCTTATATGCCATGGACCTCTAGGACAGTCTGATGAGACTCATGGACTCCTCAGGATAATGCCTTTAAATATATAAGATAAAATACATAAAATTAAAAGGGAAACCAATGATATTGAAATACAATTGCCAAGATTTTAAAAGGTCTATGATACAATAATATATGTGCCTCTTTATTGATGGATTAAATAACAAGATCCAGCAGCTACTCTGCTACTTGTCACAATTCCAAAGTGGTAATAATTTTAAGTGATACTTCAAGAGATCTCCCAGAAAAAGAGTGTGATTTCTATTGATGTCAAAACCACAGGTACCACGAATAATGCTGTGATATATTTATTTCCTACATGAACAATGGAGACAAATGTTCAGTCTAAGATTGGGGGTGGAGAGGTGGGGAGGGTGTAGGGGTAGTATTTTTCTCACTCATGTTCTGCCTGAAATCGCTCCACAGATTTCATGGACCTTGTTCAGACCATGGACCCTGTTACTGATGTCCTGCTTACTGTCCTCTGTGATCTTACACAAGTCACAAATCCTTCCCAATCCCTAAAATGAAAGTCACAACGAATTTGAACCTGCCTACCCTGAGGGTCTGATAAAATCATTCAGTACAAATTTACCACGCACCTCCTCTGTGTTCTCCCTCACCCACACCGGGCATGGCTGGGCACCAATGCCTGGTGCGACACTGTTCCAGTACTGACCAAATTAAATTTTTTTTTTAAATTCATTACCATCAAGTAGATACTTACTCAGAGTGACTCTATAGGACAAAGTAGAACTGGCCCCTGTGGGTTTACAAAACTGTAACTCTTTCTCCCTCTGAGTGGCTAGTGGTTTTGAATTGCTGACTTTGCGGTTAGCAGCCCAATAAACAAATAGCCATTACATCCATAGGACTCCCACAGCACTGTGGTAGTTGCGCAACTTCACATCAACTTGATAAAAGAATGAAGGGTGGAGTCTAGCCTGTCAGTCAGGTCACAGCCTGAAGATGTGTCCTTATGGGTGTGGCCTAATCATGAGGCTCCTGGGAACTCCCTTGAGGGACACACTCTCTGCTTCATCTTCCTGTTGACAAGCCACATGGAGCCCAGCTGATGGCACCCAGAGCCCTGGAGATGCGTCCACTGCCATTGGATCCACAGGACTTTCCACGCACCAGCCTGTGATTATCCTGTATTCGGCATCATCAAATATGCTGTGTGAGTCTGAAGAGGAATGGACTTGATCTGGACTGAGATGGGATGTTTTATTGCTGCAAAAAAATTTTCTTTCTTTTTTTTTAATCATTTTATTAGGGGTTCATGCAACTCTTGTCAAAATCCATACATATATCAATTGTGTAAAGCACAGTTGTACATTCATTGCCCTCATCATTCTCAAAACCTTTGCTCTCTGCTTAAGCCCTGGCATCAGCTCCTCATTTTTCCCCTCCCTTCCCTCTCCCCCCTGCTTCATGAACCCTTGATAATTTATAAATTATTATTTTGTCATATCTTTCCCTGTCCGACGTCTCCCTTCACCCACTTTTCCCAGAGAGGAGGTCACATGCAGATCCTTGTAATTGGTTCCCCCTTTCCAACCCACCCTCCTTTTACCCTCCCAGTATCACCACTCAAACCACTGGTCCTGAAGGGATCATCCACCCTGGATTCCCTGTATTTCCAGTTCCTATCTGTACCAGTGTACATCCTCTGGTCTAGCCAGACTTGCAAGGTAGAATTGGGATCATGATAGTGGGGGGGGGTGTTGAGGAAGCATTTAGGAAAGCTGTATTTTTCATCGTTGCTACATCGCACCCTGACTGGCTCATCTCCTCCCCGAAACCCCCTACAAGGGGCTCTCCAGTGGCAGACAAATGGGCTTTGGGTCTCCACTCTGCATTCCCCACCTCATTTACTATGGTAAGATTTTTTTTTTGTTCTGATGATATCTGATACTTGATCCCTTTGACACCCCGTGATCGTACAGGCTGGTGTGCTTCCTCCATGTGGGCTTTGTTGCTTCTGAGCTAGATAGCAGCTTGTTTACCTTCAAGCCTTTAAGACCCCAGACACTATATCTTTTGATAACTGGGCACCATCAGCTTTCTTCGCCACATTTGCTATGCACCCATTTGTCTTCAGCGATTGTATCATGGAGGTGAGCACATAATGATATGATTTTTTGTTCTTTGGGCCTCCACTCAAGTACTCCGTTGGTGCAAGAATACTTTCTTCTATTAAATTGGCATTCTATGATGCTCACATTCCCAACACAATCACTGAAGACAAAGCGGGTAAATAAGCAAATGTGGTGAAGAGAGCTGATGGTGCCCAACTTTCAAAAGATAGAGCGTCTGGGGTCTTAAAGGCTTGAAGGTAAACAAGCGGCCATCTAGCTGAGAAGCAATAAAGCCCACATGGAAGAAGCACAGCAGCCTGTGGGATCACAAGGTGTTGAAGGGATCAGTTATCAGGTATCAAAGAGCAAAATTATTTCTTAATATAAAGTTCTCTTTTACACATATATGAGTGTCAATGAATTTGTTTCTCTAGTCAATCCGAACGAATACAAACACTGACCAGCTCATAGAAACAGGGAGACAAGGCTGGGACAGAAATATGGGCAGATAGTAAGCTGTATCCAAAATGTTCAAAGGGCTATAGGAATTCAACAATCGGAGTGACCTCAGATCAGGAGGAACCAACAGAGGCAGCACCTGAGATCAAGTTCAACACATTCTCTTTAGACTCATCGTCAGCAAAGACTGATCTTTAGAAAGGGATACCATGTTTGGTAGAGTCAAAAAAAATGAGGGAAGTCGTCAGTGAAATTAATAAGTGTTGGATGGATGGGTGGGAAAGCAGACAAATAGACAGACAGCGGCTAAGTTCAAGTCATGGAGACTTTACATACAACAGAAAAGTTGCCCAGTCCTGTATCATGGTGTGTGTGTGTGTGTGTGTGTGTGTGTGTGTGTGTGTGTGTGTGTTTCTGAGGTGAATGGGTGGGTTCCTCCGGGCTTAAAACAAACAAACAACAAACTCCAACACAGCTAGAGAGTCAATTCTAACTGGTAGCGGCCTTTAGCAGGGGGTAGACTACAGTTGGCATGTGGAAGCCCTGGAAAGGGGGGGTAGGTGTCCACGGACACTTCGGAGAGGACGGCGGGTGGAGGAGAAAGAAGAGCATCGTGGATTGTTGGGTTTGGTTTTTCACTCAGCTCTTGGACCAGCATGCCTTAAAAGGCTCAGGGATGGCAGTAGCCCCGTGCTTCCCCACTTCCCTGCCGAAATCTCTGCCATGGCCCTCCGCGCCCTGGAAGCTTACGGTATGTGACAGCAGGCTAATCACAGCCACTTGATTCTGAGGAGGGCCCCTTGTCACTCTCCCAGGACCCTCCAGCCAGGACAAGGGCAGGACAAAAGCAGCGCCGGCCCCTCCTCCTCGCCAGTACCGCCCTCATTAGCATCACACAGGCGACTGCCGCGGGCTCCCCCCTCGGCCGCTGGGCAACTGGACTTAGCCCAGCTTTGGCGCAGCCCCAACCGAACAGCTGTGGGTCCTAGAGGGGACCATGGCCAAACTCCACTCACCCCCAAAGCAAGTCAGGCGGCCACCACCCTGAGCGGGGCGCCCCGTTGGCCTCTCCTTGAGTCGTCCCACCGAATCAAAGCAGCCTGCAAATCTCAGACACTCACAGAACCATCGAAGCACTGAAATGGATACCCCCAGCACCCCTCGAAGCCTCAACCTTTACATCTGACCAGACTCTCAGAGTAGAATCTGAGCATCTCAGAGCCGGCAACCTGAGCACGGCCATCTCCTTAATGAATCATATTAGAACATGACATGGCCCAACCAGAGCACTGCAGGCTCCCAGAATCACAGACTTTGAATCTCTAGCAGGTAGCTCTCAGGTCCCAGTGGTCCTGAGGAAAAATTGGTTGGGGGCTTGGGGCTGGGAGTGCCTGTGTGAGCCTGGATCCCACCTATTCAGAGGGGGGCGTGAGAGTGATGGGAAGTCTGATAGCCCATTGAGCACAGCAGCTCCCTGGGGAGATCAGGAGAGGGAGGGGCTCACCAGCTGAGAAGGAGCCTGGCCAGCCTGTGTGGGAACCACCAAGGGGCAGAAGGCCCAGCCCCCTGGGGGAGACCCCTCCGAGCCTGGGATCCACCACCGGCACAGGTCCCAGGCTGAGAGGGGCTGAGGACCCCGGCTCTCGGGTCTCAGCTGGCTGAGCTGTTGCCATGCACAGGGTGGGAAAGAGGTTTCCCCTCTGATCCCATAGCTTTGAAGTCACACACCCCCAATCGGCTGCCGTACAGTCAATTCCGAATCACAGTGACCCTGTAGACACAGTCGAACTGCCCCATACATTTTCATATCTGTAAATCTGTATGTCCGTCCCAAAACTCAAACCTCAAATCACCGCCATCAAGTTCATGCCAACTCTATAGTGACCCTATAGGACAGGGTAGCATTGGCCCCTGTGAGTTTCCCAAATTGTAACTTTACGGTAGTAGAAAGTCTCATCTTTCTCCCAAGGGGCAGCTAGTGTTAACCTTGTGTATGGGTGAAATTTCAGATCACCATCTGCATAACTGAAGGTGACAGGGTCCCCCCTACCCTCCCACCCCATCGGTAAGCAGAGAACTCACAAAATACCTTATAGGCCAGGGAGTCCATCCCTGAGATCTCTTTAGAAAGACCAGATCTTACGGTCCTGGGACTGCGTGGTGCTGTCTGGAACGATCACAGCAGTGTTCAAAGGACTTGCCTGTTATGGGATGAGGGAACTGGCTCTCTAAACAGCCAGGGTTAGGACCACAGCTCGGCTCCTTTCCTGCCCACATGGCATTGAGCAGGTGATTTACCTCTCTGATCTCGGCGTTTCTGCATCTGTAACATGGGCGTAGCCGACTCTGGTGCACAGGGCTTGTTGGAGGAGTAGCCGAGAGAAAGCACAGCCCCTTCTTTAAGACACCGCAGACTGAACACAGGACAGGCTCCGCTCTGGTGGCCTTCGCATCCTCTTTCTGGCCTTCTTAGGTCTGGGATCTGGGGGCCCTCAGCCTCAATTCACCGAAAGCTGCTCTTCGCCAAAAAAATCTGGACAAAATTCCTTTATGATGAACTCTCAGAGTCTCATCTCTTCCCGAGGGCTGGCATTTTAAAGGGCCAAAGCTTTCGGCCAAAGGCAGACCAACTGATGGTGCAATGACTGGCGGAGAGGCTGGGAAAACATGAGAGCAGTTTGGGCCTTGGGGTTCAGAGATTCTGGGCTCCCCCGCCTTCATGTCCTAAAGTCTTGGAATCTAGTCTTGTTCCTCTCAAAGATAGCCAAGTCTTCCTCTGACTCTACAGAAACAAGAAACCAACTTTTCCACATCTCTCCAAGCAGGTGCAATGCTGGGGGGAGCAAGACTGAGTCTGTCCAGTTCTCCTTGCTCCCCTTGGGCCCCTCCACATCAGCTACCAAATGTTTCCCCAAAACCCTTATCGGACCTTACTTCTACCTGGCTCACACCACTCGGTGCCTCCTGATTGGCCTACCTACACTTAAGGCCCCGAGGGACTGGTCCTGTACCTGTTTACACACACACACACACACACACACACACACACACACACACACACATTCTGCAACTTCACTACCCCTCGGTCCATGCCACTCTTGCTCCCTGGACCGCCATTCCTCCTTTAGCTCTCTTGATAAAGCCCTACTTGTCCTTCTAGAGCCAGCTCCCTCTGGGAAGGCTTTTGTGACATGACCCCTAGGCTCAGTCAGATTCCTCCCCGGGTTGACCTTGAGAGTAGCACTTAGCACAAGGCTGCAATTGCCTGATCCATCTGGGTCCTCTGTGCTGCCTAGACCAGCAAAGGAGACATTAAGTGCGTTGTTGTTAGGTATCATCCATTGTGTCAGTTCTGACCCATAGCAACCCTGTGCACAACAGAATGAACACTGCCCGGTCCTGCACCATCCTCACAACGGCTCCTGTGCTAGAGGCTAGAGTCTCTCATTGCGGCCGCTGTGTCAATTCATCCTTCTTCTTTTTCCCTGCCCCTCTACTTACTGAGCATGCTGTCCTTCTCTGATAGTATGTCCAAAGTATCGAAGAGGAAGTCTGTCATCCTGGCCTCTGCGGAGCACTCTGACTGTACTTCTTCCAAGACAGACTCGTCTATCCTATGGGCGGTCCATGGTACTTAATACTCTCCTCCAGCCCCACAAGCCAAAGGAGGAATTGGCTGCCCACTTCAGGGGAAAGAGCCGCTGAAGACCTTACGCATAAACAGTAAGTGTAAAGTGACCGAATGGAAGAGAGTTGCGCTGCCCAATGTAACAGCCGCTACTCACACACATATATGTCACTGAAGTATACATGTAGAAAGTTGAATTTGTGTATTTTTTTCCTGTGTATAGTCTCAATTAAAACAGAATACTTATTTTTTAATTCTTTCGCTTGGTTGCACTAGCCACATTTCAAGAGCTCTGTAGTCACCGGTGACTAAATGAAAAATAAAAAACCAAGCCCATTACTATGGAGTTGATTCTGACTCAGAGAGACCCTGTACAGGGCTCCCGAGGCTGTAAATCTTAACCAGAGCCAACAGCCTCGTGTTTCTCCTGGAGAGAGGCTGGTAGGTTTGAACCACTGATCTGTTTGTCAGCAGTCCACTGCCTGGTAGTGGCCCTATTGGATTGCACAGCTATAGAACACGTCCGTCATCACCAGAAGATGTATCAAACCGTGTAAGCCTGAAGGGATGGTGAGAGCAGTGGTTTGGAAGCCAGGAAGCCTGGATCCTAGCAGCTGCACCTTGTCTCCTACTCCCTGAGCTTCGACAGGCCCCTTTGCCCCCTGAGTCTCGGCCTCCCTCCTGGGCACACTGCATCAGACAGTCCATGCTGGATGAAGAGCGTGGATAGGTTGTTTGGACTTTCTGCTGTACTTCTCCTGATGTGCTTTCCTCGGGCTCCCGAGGACCTAAGGTAGCAGGGGCCCGATGGAGCCCTGCCGAAGTGGAAGCTCAGGGATCCGTCTGCCACCCTAGGGACCCACCTGCCCATCCTCGGCTCTAGACACCCCAGAAATTAGCCCTGAGTCAACAGTTTGTTCAATAGGCCTCCTTGTGTCTCTGTCTTCCAGCCATGTGTTCCCCAGGTCAAGAAAATGAGTCAGGGAGACAGGCCCTGCAGAGACAGGCCCTGACGCTATGGGGCCAGCTGTCTCCTTTGCGCCCCTGTAAACCCCACATGTAGCTCTCTAGAGGATTCAACAGGCCAAACTCAAACTCATCCCTCCTGAACCCAGAGAGAGACCAAGGCCGGGCTTTGGTGAGGCAGCTGCTCCAGGGCCAGCCCAGAGGGGAGGGGAAGAGTGCGGCGTGGGGAGTCAGAACCGCGCTATCAGCACTGCCTGTCCTCCCCGCTTCCTCTGTTCGAACGGATCACATCCTGTTATTGTGTGGACAGAGAGGGCTGGGACCTGAGGAGGGAGGCAGGGCTCGGCCCAGGCAAGTGTGGAGGGTGGGGAGGGCAGGAGGTAGCTGTAGAACCCATTGAAACCAGACCCCAGGTGGCCTGGGTGTGAGTCTAGGGTCCATCCGAGAAACACCAGCACCCGCTGAGGTGCTTGCATCTGCCTCTGGGAGAAGGTGCTGGAGGTCAGGTACTGTTGAGCCTCCCTGCCAGCCACCTGGAAGAGAAGCTTCTTGCACCTCCTCCAAGAAACCTGCTCCCGGCCCCATCTCCAAAAGCAAACAAGACTCCCTGCCTTGGAGTCCATTCTGACTCATAGTGACCCCTGAGGACAGGGAAGGAAGGCCCCTGCGGCTTTCTGAAACAGTAACTGTTAACGAGAGTAGAAAGCCCCATCTTTCTCCCACAGTGCAGCTGGTGGTTTTAAACTGCTGACCTTCTGGTTAGCAGGCTACCTTGTAACCATGATGCCACCAGGGCTCCACCTTGGGTTCCTTTGATTCAGCATGCATCTGCTCAGGGCCTCCAGCTCTAGAGCCTGGTCCTCCGCAGACACTGGGCCCCTCCCTCTCACAGCGCAAGGCTCTGGCGTCGTCATGGCTGCGGATCTTCTCTTATACCCACCTTCACCCCGCCCGGCAGCTCTCAATGCACAGGGACCGGGTGGTCCCTTGCTGGCTCTCCAGCGTGTGACAGGCCCAGAGGAATTCCTGCTGCTCTGAATGATTAATGTGGCTGCGTCCCTCTTTGCCCCTCTGTCTCTCTTCTGTCCTCGCTCCACCCTATTTCCAAGAAGAATGATGGCTGCTTGACACGTATGATTGTGAAATCCCACAACAGTGAGATGAGCATTCCGATCTTCATTTATCAGATGTGGACACTGGAGCTCAGAGAAGCGGTTTCTGCAAAGACACCCAGCTGCCCCGCGAGCCCAGGTGAGTCTGACCAGAAAGGCCAGACCCTGTCTGTGGCCCAGCCTGCCTACCCTCTGGCTCTCCTTCCCTGAGCCAACAGTGCGCGTGCTGTCCTTGCTGCTCATGGTCCTGGGCAGACTGCTCATGGTCCTGGGCAGACTGCTGGATGAGCGGACCTTCTCTCTGGCCCACAGCAGAGTCCAAGCCCAGCTTCTCTAAGCATCAACTACCTAGTGGCTGTTACCAACTTCTTCCTTTCCTAGGCGGCAGGGAACACTAGTTCTAGACTCAGACTGAATTCAAACCCTGGGTAACTGTGACCAGGCCCCTGGCCCTCTCTTGGCCTCAATTCCTCTGCTGGACAATGAAGCGGGGCCCTGGTGGACCCCCGATCTACTCCTCTGCTTACTCTGAGCCATGAGCACCCAGCCTCCGCTGCTGCACATGACCCAGTGCCATACTTGTGTCCCCAGCAGACTGGTCAGCGGTCTCACATGGGCAGGCTGAACAGAGGGGGCGTTCTGATGGCCGGGGGATAGTTGCTTGTGCTGTAAATGGAGAGTGGGTAGGAAACTGAGTTGGGGAGGCAAGAGTGCTGTGAGCAGACCAGATAAACAGCCTCTGGTCTGCCTGATGCCTCAACTCCGGCCCAGCGTGATCACCAGGCTGTGCAGGCCACCCCAGGAAAGCTCATACCTCCTCGCCACTCCCTGGACCAAGAAAGGCAGCTCAAAGGCCTTTGCCTGTCCACCAGGCAGAGGTAGCCCTCTGCTCCTGGCCAGCTGCAGACCTTGGTTTTCAGGGGAGGAGGAAGGGGACCCTGGAGTTGGCACCTTTAAAGGCATGGCGCCGCCTCTCAGCCAGCCCCCTTCCTCCATCTTCCCCTTGCATCTTGAACTTCAAAACTGAGCTTAGGGAGTTTATACAGGGGACCTCGTCTTTCCACAAATATTCAAGGAGAGCCAGGTCACCTCTAATGCAGGCGGGGTGTCGGGGTGAAGAGACAAACCAGACATAGTCTCGACCTCCAGGAGCTCATGGTTTGGGTAGGGAAGCTGACAAGGAGACGGTACCAGACAGCACAGAGTGGAAGGGCCACAGTAAAGCACAGGGGACCTGCAGTGATAGAGAGGTGACACTGACCCCAAGAGAGTCAGGAAGTTTCCTGGAGGTGAAGACAAACTCACCAAGTGAAAAGAAGGTAGAGGATGGGTAGACAGTCTCACGCAAAAGAAAGAGCTAGGGCACACACTTCAAGGTTATTTTTAAAGGGGGGTGGGGTGGATGGGTGGCCAACAGGAAGAAGGATGATACAATTGCAAAGGGAATGAAGGGTGGGTGATGCAGTGAGGCTGGAGAGATCAGCGGGGCTATTTCAGAAAAGGCTCCAGGGTGTAGCCCTTTCCCCATGGTAGCTGGCAGATACACCCAGTGCCCCATGGGGTAGCACTGCACTGGGAGGCTAGAGGCCTTGTCCTACCCTACCTGTCACTGCCTGTTTGTGGGATGTGGGATCCCCTTTCCTCTCTGGGCCTCAACTTCCCCACATGAAGATGGGCACACTAGCCCAGACAGTCGCTAAGGTCCTGGCCAGTCAGAACCTTCTTTAGCCTTAGTCTTGGCCTTGGTGAAGACAGTTGGTCGCTGGCTCTTCCTGACCACTCTGGACATGGCATGCCCACCTCACTCCTGAGAAAAGTCTGGGAGCAGGTTACTCCTCTCCTGCTCGGTCCATCACATCCAGCCTGCTGCCTCCATCTCTCTCCCAACACTGATCCACCAAAGTCGTCCTGGCTTCCATGTTGCTGGTGCCAGTCAATGCCTCAGAACACTCTTGCTTGAACTCTCAGCTGCACTGCACTTGGTTATCCACTTCCTTGTGCCCCGAAGCCTCTGAAAACACCATGCGCCCAGGGTCTCCTACCTCCCCAGGCTTAGTCTCTCCCTTTCTTTTCTTTCTCTCTCAAGCCCTTAATGGCAAGTGCCTTCATCGTGTGCTCCTTGGGCCCTATGTCTGGGCTCTCTGCCCAGGCTCGATGTCCAGAGGCCACCACCTCAAAGCCACAGCAATGTCGCAGCCCTCTTCACTCCGGACCTGGCTATCACCCTCCTTGCTTCCCATGACCCTCCTTGCCCTGGGCTAGAAAGAATACTCTAGCATTTTCCAACCCCCAAGCAGCTTCCTTACAAGCCGGAGCATAATCCTCAAGCTCTGGCCTGCCTTTGTCCCGCTAGCCACAGTGGGCAACCAGGATCAGATCACCTTACCCCTCTGAGCCTTTTAGGGTGAAGGAACTTTCTGTGGGTCCTTTGAGTTCCTGCAAGCACAGCTCCTTCTGTAAATACCATTCACATTCTCACTCACCCTATAACCAGCCTACGTATTTGGCTATCCACTTCCCCGTGCCTTGGTGCCTCTAAAAACACCAGTCCACCATCACTCACCATATAACCAATCTATTTATTGAGTATGTCAGTGTGTGTGTGCGTGTGTGTTTACTGTATCCCCTGCTAGATTTAAGTTCCACAAGAACATACCTGCTTGGTGAACGGTTAGATCCCTGGGAACCTAGCGTCACGCTGTTGCTAACTGTCCTACGCCAGCTCCAACTCCCAGCGACCTGACAGCGCAAAGAAAAGCTGTCCAGCCTTGCACCGGCTTCCTGTTTGAGGGCATTACTGTGGCTGTTCTGTGGATCCATCTCCTTGAGGATTTCCTCATTTTTGTTGGCTTTCTCATTTACCCTCCACTCTTCTAGTTGCGGATCTTAACTGGCGATACTGTCGGAGGGGAATATCCCAACGTCCTTGTTTCTAAAGGTTGAGACCCCACACATCCCAGGCTCGGGCTGAAGGTTAGGAAGCAAAACAGTTGCCCCCGGTCAAGTCCAGTCCATCTCGCAGTGGTGCCATGGGCTCCACGGGCTTTCAGAGGTTGTGTTTGGGAAGCAGGTTGGCAAATCTTTCTTCCGATTCACTGCTGGGTGGACTCAAGCTGCTCATTTTTCGATTCGCAGCAGAGCATAGTAATCGTTTGCACCATAATTTGAACACACTTAATTACCCAGCTCCTCCTAGCTGATTGATATTTGTTAAATGAGTGAAAAAAAGAAGAAAGAATTGGCCTTCTATCAGAAGTGCCTGCCGGACCTACCCAACAGTCCAGCCTCAGTGAGCTCCCCAGAACCCTGAGCCCTCCTCTGAGTAGCTTCCCAAGCACTGAGCCTCAAGGGAAGAAATCTTAGAAGATGCCCCAGAGCCTCCACTCCTTATTTTCAAAGGCTTCATTCAGCCTTATCTCCAATTGAGCCCCACGAGAAACCTGTGGGTCCCTCACTCATCAAGATGCAGACATAAGAGCTGCTGCCTCCACTGAGGGGTGGGCAAGCCTGGGGTCCTCTTGTGGTGTGACTTGAGTCTGGCCAAACCTCTGATAAAAGCAGCTGTCTCAGCTCCGGGAGCCGAGCCCAACACAAAGGAGGAGAGTTCACCGGGGCTGCTGCTGAGGAAAGGCCCATTTGTGAGCCAGACAGCCTCTCCTGCTCAACCCGCGCCAGGCTCGAGGTGAAGCAGCAAGGAGAGTGTGCCTCCATCAGTCCATTCCAGCCCAGCTCGCAGTAACTCCGTGGGCTCCGATGGGGGTTTGAAATATTAACGGCTTTGGAAGTAAGTTTGCCAAGTCCTTCTTCCGAGTCTTTCCCTTTCAATGAGCAGAAAAGCGTAGTGATCGTTTGCACAGCTCAGGGGCTCCTATTGTTGTGAACCAACTCACTGCCTTCAAGTTGCTCTGACTCAGTGCCCCGAGAGGCACAGTCGGAGTGCCCCTGTGGGATTCTGATATTGTCCATCTTTATAGGAGTAAAAAGTCTCATTCTTTTCCTTTGGAGGAGCTTGTAGCTTTGAACTGCTGACCTTGCAGTTAGGAGCCTGCTGTGTGACCCACTACACCACCGGGGCTGCTATCTATTATTGCTAGATCTCATTAAGTCGCCTTTATCTCCTGGCGACTCTGTGCGCCAAACTAGAACCAAACACTACCTAGTCCTACACCGTCCTACCGTGAGCGGCTGTGGAACAGACCATTGTGATTCGTAGGGGGTTCCTTAGATTGTCTTGGAAGTCAACTGCCAGACCTTCCTGTATTTCTTCGTCTCGGAGCGCCATTGAAATGTGTTCAGCAGCATGACGGCAGCCCACACTCCACTGACACAAGTGCACTTGGGCCACGAGGTGGAGGAACTGAGCGGGTCCGGGAAGGCCAGGGTTCAGCATCACCCTGTGCCCTGTATCTTGAGGGGAGGCAGCTTATTGTCACCTTGTCTTTCAATCTCCCCAATCTCAGGCCTAGGGATGCAAAAGGTAAGCAGAGTCCAGGACCCTTTGTAAAATGTTTATTTAGAAATCTTCCCAATATATCCTCATATATATATATATATATGTATATATATATACACACATCATCATCACCACCACCACTTGGGTTGGTTTGCCAAAGAGTCACACGGCCACAGCATTGGCCTCTGGGCCGTACAAAGGTCAAGGTACCTTGAGCGGTGACTCCTCTTCTGCAGAAAAATGCAGAGACCACCGACTCATCACATACAGTACAACACGGACGGAGGGTGCTCGACCCGCCCACAGACACGCTGCACGATGTACACGGGCAGGGGCAAGCCTTTGGCCGGGGGCCACGTACCATTGCAATCACAAGTACGACTAGACCCACCCCCAAAAGGCCCAAAGAGTTGTCGGCTGACTATCGATGCTGTGCCTTTGGCTTTATTTTTGGAAACAGGTAAAGGTTGTACCATCTTGTAATTTTCAACTACAAATAAAATAATACTAATTTTTCTTTTCTTAAGGTGTGATTCTTTCCTATCATTACATTCAATTTTGTTCTCAGAATATTCCAGAGAGCGTCGTTCTTTTCGCCTCAAATTTTCTTTTATATAGATAGGATTCTTGGACTGCTGCCATTTGGGGGGAGCAGGCAGGGGCGTGGTAAGGAGGGCATCGAGGGCAGAGAAGGGTCTGGGTGGCGAGCAGAAAGGAACATTAAGATGGTGGATCTTCTTGCGTCCGTACCCAGGCCTGAGCTTGGCCCCTTTCTAGCTCAGCAGCATTTTGGGTCATTGGAGCTCATTTTACATTCCATACCTCGTCCATATGCACCTGTCCCTTGCCTTGGAATGAGACAGAAATGGGGACAATCTGCAGAAACAAGGTCAAGATAACTCGGGTCAAACCTCCACTGCCCGAAAGCTGTGCCATCAAGAAGGCCTGGCCACAGCTTGGGAAACCCCCTGCAGGGCTGATACTGAGGGCAACACCCCTCTTTCTGTTTCAGATCCCTTCCACTTTCTTGATGCTGCTCAATCCACGGTCTAGCAGAGGCAGGCCAGGCCAGGGTCAGATGAGAGGCTGGTGCTCAGAGAACTTATTCAGGACACACTGCCAGTCCGGGGGAGGAGGAAACTGGACCTCCTGATAGAATGTGGAATCTATGTGGTAGAACCACTCCCCCACGCACAGTGTGGCAACTTTTCACTTCCGAATCGAATCAACCCATCAGGAAACAAGCACAGTGTCAGGACCTCAGACAGTACCCCGTCTTTAGGTAGATGGGATTTCTCAAAGGCCCTTCCAAACGCTGGAAAGGAATCAGTGCCTCTGTTCATCAAAACATGGTGTGAGAGGCCTGAAGTGGGGTGGGGAGTCAGAGTGCCCCCATCCCCAGGAGTGGGGCTTACAAGCAGGAGGAGGGGCAGGGATCATTTCTCTGACTGCATGTGGCCGCACTCGGAGGGAGGCCTCACTGCTGCCCGGACAAGCCACTGTGCTGAAACGCAAGGTCCGCCAGGGACTTTCCTGACAGCCAGGGGTGGGCCATACAATGATCCTCCTCTGACCTCACAGGCAGGCCGGGGATGGCCGGAAGGTACAATGAGAGGCTCGAAGACTCTGTTTAGTTGGTTCCATGGCCTTGGAATACAGCCTACCAGCAGGCTGAACCCACAAAAGCCACTTCCTACCCTCAGATCCCCATGGGAGAGAGACAAGGGGGCAGTGATCCACTCTACAAAAGGATGTGTCATTTTACAAAAGGACTTGCTGTATTTCTTTAAAAGGTGAAGGGTAAAATTTGATTTATAAAAACTTGCATGTACAACATTTGGGTGGGAAGGAGGGGGGAGACAGGTAGACAACTCCTATTTCAAGAAGCCGGCCTCCCATATACACTCTTGACGACTGAGCCAGTCACGATTGAAGGACGGTTCTGATTCTGCCAAGTGACCATGCCTGTGTTTGGGTCTCAGCCAGGGGCTGGTATCGGATTGGACTCCCTAAGCCCATCCCCTAGTTCCCATCAAGACCTAAAGATCTCAGCAATAACTGAAGTGAAACAAAAGCCCCAAATGCAAGGCATGCTGAGGACAAAGGCTGCACTCAATTCAGGACACAAAGCAGCCAGCCCCTCAGCAAGCGGGCATCCTGCGGCGGGCGGGCGGGCGGGGAGGGCCCTGTAAGCAGCTCGGAGAAGGCCCAGGCGGGGCTGCAGCGTCTCAGCGCCAGCATTGTCATCTGGCATGTGCCCAATAGCATGAACCGCAACGTGCAACTGAGGATCAGGTGGGTCACTCTGAGACAGCAGCTGGATGTGAAGCCCACGTGCCCAGAAGAGCTGTCGCTCCATTTCACTCCGTATCCTTTTCCCAGAACCCCTTGCTCTGCCTTCGCACAAAGCCCAACAGGGAACACGCAGACTTAGTCCCACAGTCGCGGGGATCCAGTTACGGGAGCAGAGCTTGGATCCCCAGGGCAAGGAGTAAGGGCTACTGGGCTCTGTGCCCCTCTGGCCCAGCTAACCAGGAGCAGGCTGTCCACTGGTCGTCTTCATCAACCAGGCCCTGAAGAAGGCACCTCAAGTCTTGGGAATCTGCAGCAGCTGGTGAGCTGGCTGGATCTGCGTGGGCCTAGGTGAAGATGGGGCTTAAGAAATGGACAACTACTGGGTACCTGTGTATTTGGACTGAAGCGGCCACATAAACTACTGCAGCCAGCATGGGGGGTGGACTGAAGGCCAGGCAGAGTCTGGTGGATGCCTCAGGGGAGAGCTGACAGTCCCTGGTCTCAGCAAAGACAGGGATCCCAAACTCCAGGCCCCAAAACAGTGGCCCTGGAGCCTCATACTTGGGAAGTCTTAGAGGTTGTGGGGAGGGGGTGGGAAGGGGAAGGCCGTGCCGTCTTCATGAAAAAGTACCTACCACTTTGCTCCATGTTTCTGTTCTCCTCTTGGGGTAGGAAACAGAAAGGCCAGCCCCAGGATCCGCTGGGGCTTCCCAAAGTTCAGACATCAAGGAAAGCTCATCGAGTTCATTGCCCAAGGCTTGCCCCACCTTGCCCTGAATCCACCATCTCAGTGGCCTATGGACGCCCCTCCTGGCTGGTCCCGGGTGGGCCCAGACTCATCACCGAGGGCCAGCTCCATCAGCGGCGGGCAACATGGCAGGGTGGAGGCCACGAGCTGGGTGCTTGGGTGGGGGCTCCTCAGTGTAGCTGTCTGGGCTGGCTGCCCCATCTAGGGAGCTGCCACAGCTGGAGTTGGGGGAGAGCACGTCCTGCAGGAGGTCATCCGGGGGTGCGCCGCCCCCTCCCCCACCCCCACCTGCCCCAACAACCGGGTCTTTGCCAGGCTTGCCCCGCTGGGTTCCCTCCTCCTCCTGGTCATTCAGCAGCTTGGCCAGGAAGTTGATGTACTTCATGGCTAGGCGGAGGATCTCGTTCTTGCTGAGCTTCTTGTCCGGGGGATGTGTAGGGATCAGCTTGCGGAGCTCGGCAAAGGCCCCGTTCACGTTCTGCTGCCGCCACCGCTCCCGGCTGTTGGTGAAGATGCGTCGCACTACTTTGGTGTGAGGACCTGTGCGGGTGACAGGGAGGAGAAGGGTTAGGAGCACGGGCTGGGGCCCTCCAGGGGAATCTGCGGAAAACGAGGAAAACCAGCCTTTGGAAACTTGGGAAGGAATGCCTCGTTGCCCTTCAGAAGCCAGTTCCTACGCTTCCTACGCAGAGCTAACCAACTGCCACGGCCCTACAGTCCCTGCAGCTCCATCGCTCTGGATTAGGACTTTGTGTTTTCTCCCTCTGGACTGGAGGACACTCGAGGACAGGGGCATGGGATTCACGCATTCACTGGCTCGGGGACATGTCATCATTCATTACTGCACCCAGTGGCCACACAGCACACTCGTCTGGATGACAAAGCCGGGAGCCGGACTCCTTGAGTTCAATGCCTACGACTAAGCCGAGCGACTTTGGGTAAGCTACTGAAAGCCCCTGTACCTGAGGCTGAGCACCTGTAAAATGAAAATAATATGAGGAACTCAAGCAGCAAGATTGGTAAATGGATCCAGCAACTAAGAAGTACAGTGGTTAAGGAGATTCCTGCCTCAGATTAAACGCTAAGGAACTCTTATTAACGGAGACAAAGGTGAGGATGGCACAGGGCCGGGAAGTGTTTCGCTCTGTTCTGCATAGGGTCACCATGTGGCATCTCTCAACAACGATTATCAGCTCGCATTCTTCATCAGCAGGTGTTTACTAACAACACTCCAGCATGGCGAGCACTACAGAAGAATGCCGGTGAACAAACAGACACGGGCCCTCCCCTCAGGGAGGCTGCAGCTTAGTGGGCTAATGCGAGAGGGGTGCAGAATCTCTCTAATGGGATGAACCAGAATGGAGCAAATTGGGTAGATAGTTGACAGACCAGAGCCACTGCATTTAGCTAAGACGGTTGGAGAGGCGGCAGCCCTCACAAGCACTTGGGGTTGCCCACAGCCTTCGTATAGATGACAACGCCATGTGAAGAAAGCACAAGTCCTCACACGAAACCCAGAGGAACCGTCGTGGTCAACGGAGAGAGGACTGATGCCTGCCGCCAAGGATGCCGTGGCGCTTGGACCTACGGTCGACACGCATGGGAACGGGTGTCGGGAAAGAAAGGGGCGCACTGCTGTTGAAAGTGCTAGAGAACAAAGGGGGCCTGGGCCAAACCACGGGGTTTGTCCAGCGCCTCGTGTGCCGAGTAAGCAAAAGCAGGTTAGAATCCGTGCTTATGAATTATGGCGCTGGTGCAGGACAATCAAAGTGCTGAGAACCGCCAGCAGAGCAAACATCTCCGGGAAGAAGTACAGCCAGAGGCTCCTTGGAACAAGGACGGCAACACTTCACCACACACGCTTCAGACATGTGATCAGGAAATACCAGCCCCTGGGTTATGTCAAGGGTCAGTGAAACAGAGAGAGATCCTCTATGAGCCGATGGGCATGAAGTTAGGCTCCAGTGTAACGGGGATGGGGAGGATGGCGTCAACTCAGGCCATTTTCTTCTAGTGCACATGAGGCTGCCGGGGTTAGCGCTGTCTGGATGGCGCCTGACAACAAAAGGACTGAAGAAGAGCCAGGCGTGCAGGGGAAGAGAAAGAGCAGGGCATGTACGCAGAGGGCAGGCTCAAAGTTGGACAGCGACTGATGGCAACGAGGCCAGGCTTTCTCTCTCCTACACACACACACACACACACACACACACACACACACACACACACTTTTCCAGGGAGATCACTAGCTAGACCAGCACCACAAGATCTAGCAGGCAGGATTCAGATCCCACGGGGCCCTGCCATAAGATGTAGGCATTTTACTCTAAGAGTGATGGAAAGCTCAGGGGCGAAACGCAGTCTGGGTGTGCAGATGGACTTCGTGCGGCGGCAAGTGGGGCCTGGAGGGGAGGACAGAGACCAGGGTGAAGTGGGCCTGCCCATGGACTCGTTCCTCAAGGAGAGAAGTACAGACACGCACATTCGGGGTCTGAAGCCCTAGGCAGGCGTCCTAGGTCTGCCTCAGCAAGGTCCTTTCGGCAATGGATGTGGGACAGGGACTGCGGTCTTAGAGCAGTGGCAGAGCCAGCACAGGTCTCAATGTTGACAGTGTGCAGAGACCCTGGGCCTGTCGGGGATGGTGTCTTGGAGGAGCACCCTGTAGTGCTCCGGAGCTTTCTGGCCAACGGGATGCTTCCCTCCCCAACACAGAGGCCCCAAGCCAAGCTCACACAGTTCTCAGGAAGCTCCACACATGAGGGCACTGCCAATTTACCCGACACCAGGCCTCAGATGGCAGAAACTGGTAGAGGAGAAGGGGAGGGAGGGCCTTAAGGGTCCCTGCTTATTGTGCAGTCTGGGGCCAGGACAGAGGCTGACTTTGCCTCAGGGGTCAGTCCTGTGGCCCTACAGAGCCGGGCTAACACGTCTCCCTTGTCTCGCTTGCTCTCTATGTTCTCCTCTGTCGCACGGATTGAACACTATCTTTCTCCCAGGGAATGTCACTTTTCCCATACCCGTGGTGCTGTCAATTCTGTCTTTTCCAAATCCCACCGGGTCCCAGCCCAGTAGACAGAGGCCAGAGGTCAGACCCAGGCAGGGCACACGTGGCACACCTGGCGGCCAGTCCTGCCTCACAGGAAACAACTTGATGTTCTCTGGCTTCCAGGCCAGATGGAGGGGAACCCTTAGCTAGGAGATAGGGAGGACCAGCCCATACCCTGGCCCAGCTACTGCTCATTGGTCTTGAGGGAGCCTCTGGGTGGGTGGCGGTCAGGGGTGCCGTGGCTGCTGTCACAGTTAAACAGTTAAAGCTAGACAACTCCATAAGGAGGCCAGGGGAGGGGGTCGAGAACAGCAGGTCAGGATTCAGAGCAGTGCTATGGAGATGGTCCAAGACTCAGCTGAGTGGTCTTGAGCAGGCTGCTTAACCTCTCTGAGCCTCAATCTCCTCATCTGTAAAATGGAAATAATATTATTTACCTCCTGGGCTTGTGGTGGACCAACGAAAACTCGAGGACACAACGTCCATCAGCAGAAAGGACTGTAATCAACTGCTTCCTTGCCCTTGCCCCACCTGCCAGTTCTGGGCTGGGGGCTGACAGTAGAGGGGTGAATAAGACAAACAAGATCCTAGTGTCCGGTAGGTCCCAGTCTCTGGGGGAAAGAGGCTTACTGTCTCCTACCCCTTTTCACAGCATCCTGACAAGCAAGGGAAGGGGACAGGCAGGGGTGAGCACTCCCTCGGCGCCTTCCCTGAGACAGGCACTAAAGACTCTTTACCGCCCTTGTATCCTCTCAACAATGTGGGAGGAAGTTGCTAATCTCCCAATTTTACAGATGAGGGAATGAGTCCACATCAAACCCCGACTGCGCATCTTACATCAGTGCCACTTCCACAAATTCTTTCCCAGTCAGTCTCTCACTTCAACACCCAGTGGACACATCCTGCTCCCACACACTCTCCCTCTGCCCACATGACACTCAAGCTTAGTCCACTCTGGCTGCCTCCCAGGGACTGCCCATCTCCCAGCACCTTGGTCCTCCCTAAGTCTGCCCATCCAGGGACCATCCCCTCTCTCCCTTGCAATGCACTAAGGAGATGCTCAGTAAATACTTATAACATTTATAGGTAATTTGATTCCCCAGTATTCTCCCAACCCCCTCACTACTTCCCTAAAGAGAGAGATAGAGAGAGATTGATTTTCCAACACCTCTGCCCTTGTAGGAAATGTCTCTTCCCTGGGGACCGTCAGAGCTGCTCCTGCCCATTTCCATCACTGCTAGACCGGCGGACCTCTCTCTAACCTAACAGCATTAATACTTCCATCCTCCTTCCCTCTTGACTTTACACCCCCTGACCATGCTGGCCAGGGCTTTTCAGAAATCTGTTCCATTGTCCGCACTCTGGCCCCCTCTTCTCCAAGACACCAGAGAGCTCCCCTCCGTCCCAAAGTTGCTAACTGCTATCTAGTCAATTCTGACTCAAGACGACCCTATAGGACCGGGTAGAACTGCCCCTGTGAGTTTCTGAGATGAAGTACTGAGTAGAAGGCTTGATCTTTCCCCTGCGGAGCAGCTGCTGACTTCGAGGTTCACCACTATGCTACCTACTATATCCCTTGCCAACCTCCAGTCTGGGGCAAGGGCTCAAGGTGCCCTTCCTGCGGTACCCCAAGCCCCAGCCAGGCTGAAATACTGTCCTGTCCTTTCAAGGATTTGTTGTTCCTAGTCCCTCACCTATGAGGAGATTGTGCTCCTGCCCCCCAGTGGTAGGACCTATCGACTACACCAAGCACAGAAAAGGGGAGAGCATCTCCATATGTCTCTGTTTATCCAACCTCTCACCACAAGTTCAGGGTCAAAGAGTATCCAAGCAATTCACAATAGCTGAGCCCCCCCCACCTCTACACCCCAGGGAAGCTAGGGGAAGGGTAGGATCTGTGGTGCCAGGGCTTGAACTCTAGGTCTCTGTCCAGAGTGTGGGACAGAGAACAAGAGGATCCCTTGATGGAGGGATATAGGCAAGGACCTTTGAAGGTACAGTTTCAGGCAGAGAGCAGACCTCAGACTCCTAAGTTGAGGGACAGAAATTCCTTGAGTGGCACTGAGTAGCCAGGAGACACCAGTGTTTTTGCCCTGCCTGCTGCCTCCTGGATCCTTGTGGAACCGCAGGGCTGGAGTCCAGAGCTGAGACTCCAACTGAGGCTAGAGGTTTAGGTTAAGTACCCTCATGTCCCCTCTTCCCAGGGCTGTAGGTGTACCTGTGACACTCCCTGAACCCAACTCAGTTGCCAAGTGACAGGCTTTTCAGCTTGGGCTTCAGGCATGCCTCCCCAGGGGCCTCACCTGGGGAACAGTCCTTCCCCAGGGGGTTCTGTCCAGCACACGGGGCGTGGGTACCAGGTGAGGGGGGCAGACTCACCATCAGTAATCTCCATCTCATAGGGTGAGGGTCTCCTCTTCATGCGGTTGTTGGTGGTGAACATAGGGAAGGCATCAGGCTCCCCAAAGAACCCGCTGTGGGTGGGGCCAGTCAGGTCACAAGATCAGGTGCCACCGTGGAGGAGAGAAAGGGGCTTTTTAATGATCTTCCCCAGGTGAATGACCGTCCCCAGGAAAACCTGGGCCACCCTAGACCCTTAATGCTTGAATTGGGGGGTAGTAGAGCACACACACACATTGGAGAGCATGTGCATGCTCCGCTTTCCCACCCGATGCCCATGGTGAGGCAGACAAAAGGGCCACATGCCCACACCCTCTACAAACAGAAACACAACCCGAAATTGAGTCAATGCAAAAATAAGCACACACACACCAGACAAAAAAGCTCCCTCCTCCAGGCCTCACAGATACCTCCACCCTCAAAGGCACACACAAGTACATGTGCCTTCCTATCCTGAGCGTGCCACTCCAACGCCACAAAGAGCACACTGCCCACGCCCCTTCACCCAGGCCCCACAGGTCCCACAGTCAGACAACAGGCAGGAACCCTGACTCCCCACAGCCACTCTGCTATCACCCACGCCCCGCTCCCGAGAGCTTCCTTCTCAGGGTGTCTCCTGCCCACCCGACCGTCAACCCCATCTCCCTCTGCAGGACAGGGGTCTCCAGGCGATCAAAGGAGGACGTCCTCCGGTACTTTCCACCCCACCCCTCTGGCCCTTCTCGCTTACCTGTCCACAGAGGGCTGCAGCTTCTAGAACACTGTCGCCCTCAGCAGCAAAGGCCCATGTCTACTCACCGTGACCCACCTTCTCTCACGCTCTTATCTGCGGCTCCCTCGCGCCCTGCCTCCAACACACCACCGCACGCCCTCCATACACACACACACACACACACACACACACACACACACACACGGGTCTCCCGCTTCTGAGCCCCACGAAGCCCCGGGCTTTAAAAGCAGCCCCCGCCCCGCTGCCCCGCAGCCCCGGGCGCCCGCGCCCCTCACCTGCCGAGCGAGGCGAGCGGCTGGCCGAGGCTGTAGAGCAGCGCGCGGCCCGGGCCGCCGGGGGCGGCGAGCGCGGGCGGGCTCAGCTGCACCATGTGGCCGTCTGCGGGCAGCTCCGCGGGGGCGGGCGCGGGCGCGGGTGCGGGCCCCGGGGGTCTGCACAGCTCGGTGGTGGGCACCCGATGGCGCGCTTCGGCCGCCGCCGCCGCGTCGCGGCCCTTTAAGTCTCGCGCGGCGCCGCCCCCACCGGCGGGGCCGCCCCCCGGGCCGCCGCGCGCGCCCAGCTCTATGACCGGCGGTTCCGCGGGGGCCGCGCGGCTCGTCTCCTTGGCGACGCCGTTCAGCAAGACAAGGTGCGGGGGGGCCATGCGGGCTTCGGCCGCGTCCCGGCCCTCGAGCGGGGGGTCACTGCGAGCCGCCTCGCTCGGCGGCCGCTCCGTCATCCTGCGGGCAGACAGACAAGCGGACCCCCGCTCTTACAACCGCAGGGCGCCCGGGTCGTGGGACAGACAAAGGCGTGAAGGGCAGAGAGGGTAACTCACGCACCGAAGCGTGGGACCCGGCGGACCGCGCGTGCGGCCACTCGCCCGTCCTAGGGGGCTAACAGGGCGGGAGGGGCCCGGGGTCTCGGGTCTGGGAGAAGGGGGCGGGCGGGTGGTGTGCCCGGGGGACCGAGAGCAAGACTAGAGGGGGGGAGAAAGTCGGAGGCATTGGATCGGGGGAAAATGGAGCAGTGGAAGAAAACAAAAAAAGGAGGAAGGAAATGCCCAGAGAAAGAGAAAGAACGATCGCCCCGGGCCCCCTTCTCAGGCCGCAGGGGAAGAGGAGGGAACAGAACCCCGCGTCGCGCTCTTCCCGCCCCGCCCCGGTTTGGTTTCGGGCGGGGAATGTGTCCTGGGGAGGTGAATGCTTTGGAACCTATCACCCCTTCCCAACAAAGCCCCCCTACTGGGACCACGCGGTCACCCTGAAACCCTGAGGGAGGTGAAAGCAGGATAGTGGGGAATGGGCTTATAGGGGCTGGGATCTAGTTTGACCGAGCTAACAGGGTAATATCCAGAGGAACCACTGTTTCCCCGCTCCCTCCCACCCACCCCCACAAACACCCTCGCCTCTGGGCCAGGAGTGGGTCTCTACGAAGCCAATCACGTGTCCTGGGTGCGCATTCTCACCCAGACAAAACTCTTAGCATGGTAGCGAGAGGATCTGGACCCCACCTCCCCCAGGGTCCACTCTGCTGGACTCGGAAGCCCTGCGAGTAGGGAAGGGCAGCCTGGCTGCGGTGGTGAGGAGCCCGCAGGTCCAATGGGTGCTCCTGGGCTCTGTGCCGCGTTTCCCAAGCCGGCGGCGTGTCCTAAGGGGCCTTGGACTCTTCCAGCCCGCCCTCTTCCCGTGCTACCACCTCGGTGTTCCCCTCTGAGATATGTGGAGAATGTTTCGTTTATGTATTTCAAAGTGCCGTGCAAACTGATCAAATAATTATTTATGGCAGGACTTGGCCAGAGAGAGGACCTCACTTAAGGTCACACGGAGCCCACAGGGGCTAGAGACAAAACAGAACTCCGCGCTCATTCTACATCTTTCTCTGGGAGTCAGGGTTACTCTCTCTCCCGATCAACCGCATTCCAGAATGGCTGCAGGTCCACTGCCCACCAGGCCGCTCGGGTTCCTCGGTTCCTTCCTTACTCAGCTCCCAGGGCTGCAGAGCTGAACCTCAGAGAGAACCCAAGCAGAAAAAGCAGGCGGCTTTGGAGCCACGTTTGGGGGGTATTTGCAAGTCTTTCATTTTGCACATCTACATAAATTTAAGGGAGAGAAGGAGGAGTAGAGAGAGAGGCTTTTGAAAACCCTCTCAGCTATATCCTCTTGTATAATACACGAGAGGACGTCAACACGCCAGTGGAAATTTTCCATTCGTTTTTCATTCCATTTTCCCACGAACTTTTTAAAGCTCTGCATATATATATATCTCCAACTCGACAGGCTTCATAAGATGCTACTTTTTTTCCCCTCTGAAAGCCATAAAAGGGGGGCTCCGTTAAAGGGGGCTCCATTTTAATCCTAAACGGAGTCCAACTAATGGAAAGCCACCGAGCTTCCATGCTGCCACTGCCCGCTCTGAGCCAGAGTCGGAAAGGAATCATCAGCCCTGCACTGCAGAAGAGAGACTGGACCTTAGGCAGGCTCTTCAGGAGCGCAGCCCAATTGGTTCCAGACACTCCGGATCCTGATTCAGATCGCGCCCCCAGCCTGGATCTGCCAGCCCCGCGGCCCCGCCCAGAAACGACAAAAGCGGATGGTCGAGTGCTGGTGAGCAGAAACTACAAAGGCAGTGGGGTCAGACAGGCTTCATTCAAATCCAGTTTACGATTATGGCGGAGACAATAGGTCTATTTGCACAGAAAGCTAACGGTCCAAGAGGAGCGTTCCTCCGCCAAGACCCCGGGTCCTTCTGGCCCCTCTCGGCGGTGAAATCCAGCCGAAATATGCCTCCCACGGCAGAGAAAGGTACAAATCCCAAGATGCCGGCTCCCTACCTCTCAGTACTGGTGCACCCCCGTGGCACGTGCTTTCTGCCCCAGCTTCTAACGGGGTGACACAGTCTGAGCTTCGGCTCGCCTCACGACACATTTTAATTAATTTGCGATGGTTCTGATTAATTTGCGATGGTTCTAGCTATAGGAATGGTCTCTGAGGGGCGAGGGGCGCGGTAAATCAGATGAGTTCACCCTGGTCCCAAAGGTCCAGCCCAGATGCCCAGATCTCTGTATCTCTGAGGGACCCGGTGAAAAACATACGACTGGCCCCCAGGGTGTGTGACCGACCCCTCCCCACACTACTCTGACCTCCCGTAAACCCCACCCTGCTAAGGAGGCCATACACCCAGCTCCCGGAGATAGCCTCTGCAGGGCTCACAAGCGCCTACAGCTGTCCAGGACTAACTCCGCGACAGGGAGTTGGTTAAAATTACTGAAAGGAAAGTCTGAAAGATTTTACCTGGTTTCTATTTGAGGAGGTGGAAGGGGAGGTTTCGGAACGCATTGCACAAGATTAGAGCATTTGACTATTTGACCAGTAAGGCTCCTCGGTCTTTGTGCAGCTGAGATCCAGCACTGCAAGCCTCAACTCCGGATCTTCACCGTGTGGCCGTGAGCCCAACACAAGACCCGCGGTCCCCAGGAGCTCTTGAAAGTCGGCAACAGGGGCAGGCAAAAATACCCTTTCGAATGTCCCGAGCGAGGTTAATTTGTGCCTTAGACCTGCTCAGGTCCCTGGCACCGCACCCATACACAAGCGATCCCCTGGGCGAACCCGAAACCTTATCACCCTCCGGTGAAAAGAACCACTTTCCCTGCCGACAAAGGGTAGAGGGGGGGGGGGTGTCCCAGTGCGGCGCTGCCCTAGGCCTCAGGCCCCAGGTCAGACCAGAGTCCTTACTCGCTAGCCGGATGGCTGAGGCCTTCTTCCTGCCAAGCCCCAGGCGCATCCTGCACCACCCGGATATAATCGCCTCAAAGTTACGGGTTTTGAGAAACGTCCAAAGAACCTGGGGCCAAAGGGAGCAGCCAGGGGTACCAAGCCCAACAGCTAACTAAATCCGGGACAGAGAAACGCAAGGACCCTGCTGAGGCCCCAAGCAGTCTCCCCATTCCCAGCCCAACGCGCGGGGGGGGGGCCACCCCCGTGCTCCCCTCAGTCAAATATGAGACTGACTTTTCCTTTCTGAGCCCCCTACCCGCCCGCCACCCCCACTGCCAGGCCCGAACTCAAGGGGTCTCTGGACCCAACTCCCAAGCACCCTCTCCGCACCGAAACTCACCTGGGGCATTATTTAGAAAGACCAGCCCTCTGGAATGGGATCTCCCCCTCCTCCCTCGCAGGGGGGGCGGCGCCCAAGTGGAGGCTGTGGATCCGGGTCTCTGTTTTCTCCCTCTCTCCTGGAAAGACCAGCAGTTAGGCCGTGGTGTAGTCCAGTGCGGTCTGCCGCGCCCAAAGTGAGTTTCCAGGAAAGATGGGGGTGGAGAGAGAGCGTGCGCGAGAGAATGGGGGGAGAAAAAAACGGGGGTCAATGGCTGGGAATGACCGCACACCCCACCAGCCCAGGGAATTGCCACCCGTTTTCCTCCCTCCAACTAGCAGGTGTTCGGAGCAACCCAGTGGGAGTGGGTACCTATCCCCCTCCCAGAGAACACTATACCTAACCAATCAGAAATAACCATTTCGCCCACCAAAAACCACCCCTCCCGAGAGGCTTCCTGGAGCATTTCAGACCCTCCAACAGTATCTGTCCCGTTCTGGAAAGCAGTTTGTTTTCTAAGCAGAACATATCTATACCAGGCTGGCTCCAGCACCCGGCCTCGGGAGTGGAACCTAGCAGGTGGGTGGGCGAACTTGAGTCAGAAAACGAGAATCGAGTGTTCAGACACTGGACCGTGGGGCAAAACCTCAAAAACCCGACATTCTCACCAGGACCCCCACCTTCCACTTCCAGCCCAAAGCGAAACCAGAACCCAACTCCAGGGGCGGTACTTTCCCCGCAGGAATGGAGTCGGAAAGGCAAAGGCGGAAAGGCGGGTGGGGGGAGGGAGCGAGGACAAGGTATATAATCTATTCAGCTCCCTTCTTCCTACAAAGAAGGGGGGGAGACAGACGAAAACGGGGAGAGGAACACCTTCCCCTCCATCTTCCCTACGAAATGATTTTCGATTTTTTTTTTTTTGGTGAGTGGAAAGGCAGCGTATGAGAATTCCGATCATTCGTTGCAGCAATCTGGCAACCCCAACACCGAATCCGAGGGTGTAATGGGATTTAGTTCGCCTCCCCCCACCATCAGAGTTTTGTTTAATGTATTTTGACTCCATTGCCCAGTTTCTGATTATAGATCCAAGTCTCGGATTATTTGCGGGATCCCCTTCCTTTTTGCCTGGGATTGGTGGAAATATAGGACTAATTCTTCCCTCCGATTCCAATCCATTGCGGGAGATTGCCTTTCCAAGCCAAATTGGGTGGGGTGGGGGAGGGGAGTCCGTCCCTCCCTGGTGTGTTAATGGGGGGTCAAATTTAAATTTATGGTTGAGCCTAGTTGGTCCCTAAATCCAGGTGGCAATCGGGGTGGGGGCGGGGGCCCTTGCCGCTTTGTTCGTTCTCCCTCCAAAGAAACGCAAAGAAAAAGGACCAGCCACTTCGCTCCAAGATGATTATTTTAATTAAATGGGATGTTAAGGAGGATGCTGATGGACAAAGACAACGTTAGTCACTATAATAGCTGGCAAGACAAAATCCTTTCTTCCCGACAAGAGCAGCGTGGGCCTCCGCACGGCAGTGCCGCGTCGCCGACGCACTGGGCACCCGAACCCGCGCAGGAAGGTCGCTCACCTGGGGAGAGGGCAGAAAAATGATCCCGAGGCGATTCTGAGGACCCCCACCCGAGACGCAAGGCCTGAAGAAGCCACCTATTGTCCTGCTTCAGACATGTTTTTCCCCAGACCCCCGCGGCCGCTCCCGCGAAACTGACCCGAAACGGACGAAGCCTGCACGCGCCGGGAGCCGAAGCCGCAGGCTGCGGGCTGGAAGGCGCCGGCGTCGGCCAGCGCTGCTCAGCTTCCAGCCTGGAGGAGCCTCTCCAACGAGGCCCTCAACCCCCAGGTACAAACTGGCCTCTGGACAGAGCAGCCGCCAACCAGCCTCCGTCCGCCCATCCACGCCACCACTGGCTCCCGAATACATCATAAATTGGAATAAAATGTGAAATCCCGATCCCCGCCCCCACGCCGCCGTCCCACCAGCTCCTGGATCCCGCGCTCGCTCTCCCTCCCTCCCCGCACTCCAGAGATTTGCAAAAGCGCTTCTTAAGGACGCGAGGCGAGCTCACGGGCACCCTGGCCAAGGCGGCCAGGAGCGCACGCCATCCAGCCCCCGAGGAAGGCAAGCCGAGGAAACACGACCCAACATTGCCCCCCAAGCCAACCCGGCCAGGCCCACACGCTGTCCAAGAGGACACAACGAAAGCGGACCAACGCAGTCGCTCAGCCACCCAACCCAACGGCACACGCCCGACAAAACACCCACACCGTCCAAGCACAAGGGACGAGGCCACAGTCAGCCACGGCGGAGAGCACACGGAGCCGGACGCCGCCAGAAAGGGCCAGGGGAGGGGGGTCATTTTACGCAACGAAGAAAAAGCACAGAACTCGCCCAAGGGACCCAGCCAGCCTAAGGCGCCATCACACTGGGTGGGACACACAACCGATGGCCACGCAGCCCCGCACTCAGCTCCCGTCCGCGGCGCCACCGCTCGCCGCCACGCATTCGCTCGCACCACCCCACCGCATGCACACAACCGCGGAGGAGAAATGAAAACCAACCCCCGGCTCGCGCATTTCTGTATATTGCGTAAGGAAAAGGGGAAGGAAGGAAGAGAGTCTTCGAGGCGGGAGGGGCGGCGGCGGCCAGGGCCCGGGCGTCGTGGAAAATGCCCCCCCCCCCCCGCCTCAATCGAAACAAAACGAGGGCGAAGGGCCGAAGACCTCTTCTGCGGGCGTGGGGGTGGGAAATCGGATGAGGAGGTCCTTGGGGGGCCGCTCGTGGCCTTGGCCGTAGGAAAAGGCCGGAATGCTCACGTTTTGCCGCCAAGGGGGGACGCGCGTGGCCATTTTGAGGCCCGGTCCGAGCCGCCGAGGCCCGGCCCCCTGGCCCTCCCTCCCCGCCCGGCGCCGCACCGCACCCGGCTCCTGCAGCGCCGCGCTCTAATCCCGCTCACGTTCGAGGCCTCGTTAGCATGGGCGGAGGCGCGCCGGGCCCGCGTGCGCCGCGGAGATAAGGCTCTGCCGCGGGTCCGCCCGCCCCTGATAAGCGCCTCGGCCATTATGGGCCAAATGATTCATTTTAATTTGGCAATTTCACCGGAGGGAGCCGGGACTCGTTGCGCGGCGCTGGGGCCGGCTCCGGAATGCGCCACCGAGAGAGGGGCGCATTGTCTAGGACTGGACCAGTCCAGCCCCCACGTCTGATTCTGAAGGAATCGTTCCCTTGGCCTTCTAGACAGTTTCCTTCAGCGGGCCTCGCCCCAATATAAGGTCCCTAAACCAGGCCCGCCTCAACCTCTCCGTAGCAGTCAACCATTCTTTCTCCAGTGTTAGAGACAGCCAGATTCCGCCGGGCACTGCCCCGTATCCCAGAAGCTTCCAGCCTCCTCTCCCGAGTTGCCCACAGCCTTGGCCCTATTCAGCCCTGCAGTGGAGCCTGCTCGGCCCTCATCTGCTACACTGAGCTGAAATCGAAGGGGGACTCTCTGGGGACAAAAGATGTGTTAAGGGGGAAATTAAAATGTCTTTTGGTGGGGAGGATGTTTCAGGCTGAACCTTTTCCACAATGTTTGTAACAAACATTTTCATCTTGCTCCTGAAGCTGCTTAAGCGCTCTACAGATATTAACTCATATAATTGCTGTACACATCCACAGGTTGAGGCTATTGAAGCAATTATTTACAGATGAGAACACTGAAGCCAGTGGTATAAGCAAGGTGCCCAATGCTTCACAGCTACCCAGTGGTAGCAAGTCTGCCTCCAGGGTCCTCTCTAGTGGTGCAGCTGGGTAAAGGATCTGGCTCAATTCATGGCAGAGACCAAAATCTGAACTGTGGGCCTAAGAATCTGAGTTCAGTGAAGGGTGGGTGCCTGGGGCTCAGGCCGAGTTGTGTATCTGGGGTCACTTTCATGTGGAATATGGGGGGGCATAGGTTTAAATTTTATGTCACTTAGCTCTGAACTTCACATTTTCCATATGACAAATGGGGAGCGAATACCTATTTCCACAGCACTGTGTAGGTTAAATAAAATGACCCTTCAAAGGTGGTGGTCCACAAAACCTCCCTGCCATGGAGTTGACCCTACAGGACAGGGTGGAATTGCCCCTGTGAGTTTCCGAGCTTGTAACACTTTATGGAGATAGAAAGGCCCCTTTTTCTCCCGAGAAGCAGCTGGTGGTTTCAAACTGCTGACCTTGAACTGCCTAATGCATAACCACAACACCAGCAGGGTGGTGGTAGTGGGAGGTGATCATCTATGGTGTCCCTTCCAAGGACGAAGGTGACATCATTGATTCTTGTATGGGAAAGAAGTTAGGTAAAGAAAGCAGTGGTTTGGCCCAAGTCCTACAGTACTCTGAAAACTCAGTGTCATTGGGTAGAGGCTAACTCATTGTGGCCCAAAAGGACAGAGTAGAACTCAGTACCCTACGAGTTTTTGAGACTATAACTGTCTCTGGAGTCGAAAGCCCCGTGTCGCTTCTGACCTTGTGGATCACAGCCCAATGTGGGGATCACACTCCCGGGGCAAGTCCTACAATGACCCAGAGGAAAATCCAGGTCCTGGGCCCATGTGTCTCAATCCCACCCTCAAACGCTACATATCTTGCCAGGCTGTTTTGGTCTTCCAGCATCTCCAGCTTTAAGCTCCAATGGGAGTTTGTGAACAGGAAAAGCCCGAGTCTCACACAGATTGAGTCCTAGCCAGGACTCAACCAGAGCTATGGTTGGTCCCCTTGGTGCCTGTGTTCTCTCTGAGGGAAGTCAGGATGCCACGTGGAGATGGCTAACTATCACCGAACTCCACAAAAGAAGAACCATCCATGTTCTCAGAAAAAGAACCGAATGCTTGGCCTTGCCAGGAGCCCCCATTTGGCCCAATCACACCAACTACTCAACAGGGACCCTGAGGACAAGGTTTTATGGCCTGTTTGGCACGTTTCCCACTCTCTCCCTGCCCCTTCGCCAGCCCAGTCTGCATGACAGCTTTCAAACCAACTTGCACTCTCCTTCCATTCTGCCAGGCTTGTGTTGCTCCTCCCACCACACTTCCCTTCTCCCCCAGCAGAACCCAGCAGGCCTCCCGCCAGGCCTCTGGACCTGAAGCCCTCAGGTATCTCCCCAGTTGACTTGGTTGTACCGCTGCCCTGGTCCCCATTGTCTCGGCTTGAGTGCATCACCTAATAGACAGAGTGAGAGTCACAGGATTCTCAGTTTGAAGTCCAGGTCTGTCACCCTTGGTCTGTAGAACCACTGGGCAAGTCATGTCTCATCTCTGAATCCCTGTAACATGGGCTAACCATGCCTCTGTCAGAGAGCGCAGGTGGGGAACATGTAAGTCCAGGAGAACGTGGTGCCTGGAAGGAGCTCTGAGAGTGACACTCAGATGTGGGGTGGGGGAGGTCAAAAGGGAGTCTTCTCAGGTGAGCTGGGTGACCAGCTGACCCATAGGCTGATGCAGAAGAGTAGCCAGTATGCCGAAGGCAAATCTGTGAACCCTCTTACGGAGTGTGGGGATAATTTTGTTTGGCTGGTTTGAGGGCACAACATCTGCACACAGGATCAGATTTGCATTTTAAAAGAGCTCTTCTTTGGCTGCCCTGTAGAGATGGGAGAATGTGGGTGGGGAGGATGCTGGGATGGCAGCTTGGAGGCCAGTGCAGTGGTCCAGAGAAGGCGTATGGAGCTTGCGCTAGGGTGCTGGCACCAGAGAAGCCAAGAAGAGGGTCAAGATGCATGTATTCAGCATGAAAACGGAGTTTGTAAGGATTGGGTTTGGGGGATGAGGAAGAGGGAGGACCAGTGATCTCTGGCTCTCCTACCTGGCTACGTGGTGATGCTGTCTCTGGATAAGGGCGTGTGGTGGGCGAGGGATGTCTGGAGGTCAGTCTCAGTGAAAGGGATTGTGCGTTTGGTGACCGTCTTGGGTTTAGATGCCTGCTGAATGACCCTGCTTGGCGTCCTCCAAGAGCTGTAACAAGGGACCCTGGCAGGTGGCCCAACCTGTGCGGATCCTCCCACAGAGGGGAGTCCAGGCATCTGTCTGTCACAGGAGGAGAAAGTGACATTCAACGCCTCCTCCTCCAACACCTGCTTCTGACACCCTGGAAGTTCCGGGTCTCACAGCGGCCCTCACCTGGTCGCCCAGCCCAGGGGCTAGAGACTCTGTGACGTTTGTTTACACTCTCTCCCTCCCTCGTTTCCAACAGTTGGTGGGGAAAAAACCGGAAACAAGCCGGGTGCCTCCCGAAATAGCATCTGGTGCCTGTGGGTCAGCAAGCTGTCCAAAAATCCCTCAGAAAGTGGCTTGGCCCGCCCGGAAATGCCACCCCTCCTCCACCTGCCGCCCACAGAGCAGGAAACCCCTAGCGCCTGGACTGGGAGTGCCACAGAGGAGAGGCCAGGACCCAGACTGACCCATCTGGATGACAGGCCTGGAGTGGCCGCAGGAGGAGCACCAGGACGGCTTGGTGAGATTCTGGGCCTGAGACCACAATCGCCATTCTTCCACTTGCCCTGCGCCCTCCCCTGGAACCAGCAAGGTTGAGTTCTCCTAACCCCCAATCCAGGTGTTTTGGTTTTTATTAAACATTATTCAAGTACTTTTGCCTACATTGCTTCAGGATATTAACTGACCTCGGAGCTCCTCCCCTGAACTTGCCCTCTCTTATGAGGGCCAGTGCAAGCGCTAGGTCCCTCAAACAACAAACACACTGCCATCGAATCCATGCGGATTCGTGGGTTTCCGAGGCTATAACGATTTGTAACTGTTTACTGGAATAGAAAGCCCAGTCTTTCTTCAGAGCTGTGGGTGGTGGCTTAGAACTGCTGACCATGCAGATCCCAGGCCAATGTGCAACAGCTACATGACCAGGGATGAGGGGGAGGGAGCTTTGCAAGGTGTTTGCAGTGGCCTACTTATCTGCAGGTCAGTGCTCAACCCTCTCCCGGCAACCGAGCCTAGAGACCCTCGGCCACAGAATGTGCCAGGTGCGGTCCTTGGCAGTTCATGCACAGAACTCAGTTCATCCTGATAACAGCCTGGCGACCTCACCTCCAGCCGTGTCCCAAGGACTCAGTCAAGACACAGGAGAGGTGGTGCCACTTGTGCAGCCCACCGGGGGTGTCTGGCTTCAGATGAAGGCGCTTCCAAGGGCAGTTGAGCAAGTAGAAGGGTCAGACAGCCATGGGTTTGAATCCCTGCTCCCTCACTTGCCAGAAGTGTCGTTTACATTGGCTCTGAGTTTCACTTTTTTCTTAACACCAAAATCAAACAAACAACCTAGTGCTGTGGAGTCCATTTGGACTCAGGGTGACAGAGTAGAACGCTCCCTTTGGGTTTGCTGGACTGCTATTTTCCTAGAAGCTGATCGCTAGGCCTTCCTACCATGGTGCCACCGAGTGAGTGTAAAACAGCAACTTTGAGGTTAATATCAAAAAACGAAACCCCCTATGCCATTGAGTTGGTTCCAACTCACAGTGATCGTACAGAGGGTTTCTGAGGTTGTAAATCTTAACGGGAGCAGACAGTCTCATCTTTCTCCAGGGGAACAGCTGACGGCTTTGCATTGCCAACCTTGCAGTGATCAGTCAGATACCAAACTACCACCACCACCACCACCAGGTCAGCAGTCAAGCACAAACTGTTTGAGCTACCCAAAGGAGATCAGAAGAGCCAACCCAGCACAGAGTCCTTGGAAAGGTCACTTAATGGCAAGATCTCCCACGTGGGGAGCTGCCTTGTTTCCCCTTCTGCCTCATCTCACCTGATCACTGTCTGCATTTTGAAGCCCTGCGTTGCCCTGAGGTGCCCTGGTTGGCATAGTGCTTATGAGCTAGGCTGCAGTGCGCATGTAAGCAGTTAGAACCCACCAGTTACTCCTTGGGTGAAAGACGGGCTTTTACTCCCATAAAGAGTCACCTTCTCAGAAACTCCCTGGGGCAGTTCGACCCTGCTCTACAAAGTCATTATGAGTTTGTGTTTTGTTTGAATGGCCCTGAGGCATCCACTGTCCAGCAGTGAGTAGCCCACAATTCCAAGCGGGAAAAGTGAGCAGTGTCATCTCTGTCCCTCCAGCCCCAGCTCGGCCGTCGAGTCATCAGGCACCAAAGGGACTTCCATCTAATTCACTGGGTTGCAAAGGGTGATCTTGGACCATCAGCATCACCAGGGAGCTAGTTAGAAAAGTATATTCTCAGGCCTCACCCCAGCCTACTAACTCATAAGCGTCGAGCAGGCTTATGTTTTAACAAGCTCTCCAGGTAATTGCTAGTGCACATAAAAACTTGAGGGCCGTTGCTCTAGTGCAATGTTCTCATTTGCAGCAAAGGTCATTGTGAAACAATTTAGAATAAAAAACCTGGCAATTCTGGGAAGATGGTGTGTCATAAATGAATCATGGTTCAATCCATCCAAGTACAAAAGGTTAGGCCATGGTGTTCAGGGAGTCCTGAAGTGGGTAGCAGAGGAAAAGTGTGGGGAACTGTATCCCAGCCCAAACCAAAAAAGCAACAGGTCACATGTCGTAGGAAAATCACTTTTCCTACCAGCCCTCCCCCGGTCCAGTAATGTTGCTGGCTACTGTGAGGTGGGGTAATGGCTCCTGAGAGCCGGCTTCCATAACCACCACAGATAAAAACCCATACTTCTGTCAACAAGGCAGACCTTCCTGGGGATTGGTTTGGGGTGTGCCAGCACCTTCCTCACCCAGACACCATCGGTGGCAAACCCACGGGGAATTGCTACAGACGCTCCATAGATGGGGTCTGCTTCCGTGGTGAATGCCACGGAATGCCAGTTCCCGGTACACTCCACAGTTTTGGCCTCTGAAGCCATAGGATAGCCCTCCCAGGGAGTCAGTTGTGGTCTGCCCGGGTAGTTGGCACTAAGAAGCAGGCATGTTTAGGGAAGGTCACACCCTAAACCCATGGCCAACACACTTGAGCGGGGCTGAGGTGGGTGGGAGGCGGGGTCGTGGTTGAGAATAATAAGGCAGACCTGGGGCAGGGAATGTATGGATGTGCTTTATACAATTGATGTATGTATATGTATGGATGGTGATAAGAGTTGTGTGAGTCCCTAATAAAATGTAAAAAAAGAAAAGAGGAGAAAAAAAAAGAAAATGATTAGGGCAAAGAATGTACAGATGTGCTTTATACAATTGATGTATGTATATGTATGGACTGTGATAAGAGTTGTATGAGCCCCTAATAAATTGTTTTAAAAAAAATAAGACGGACCTGACTAAGACAGGGATCTGACTGGAGCATGACACTCCTCCTACCCCCAACCTGAAAGTGTTGGTTGCCAAATTCAAAACCAAGTCAAGCTCACTGCCATTCAGTCAATTCTGACTCATGCTAAACCTACAGGATGGAGTTGAACTGCCCTTTCGGGTTTCCCACACTGTTTACCTTTATGAGAGCAGAAAGCCTCATCTTTCTGGAGAGGTTGGTGGGCTAGCAGTCGAACGCATAACCCACTACATCACCTGGGTGCCTTTCACTGGTTGCCAACAAGTTGCAAACTGCTACAGAAAGCCCCTGCATTGGAGTCTGTGGCCAGGGTCAGCACCCTACCTGCCTCAGGCCTCCGAAACAAAACAGACCTTCCTAGCGATTAGTTTGGGTCTGACTGCTCTCCCTCTCGGTAAGCACTGAGGACTGTTGATTGAGGCTCCTGGAAAGCAGCCATCTTGACTGGAAGCCACAGCAAAGGGACTGTGAAGGGGGCTCTGATTGCCACAAGGCAGACCTCCGGGGGTGGGGATCGGGGGAGGGTCCTTGCACTGTGTGACTATTCATCTCCCACCTGATAACTGTTGGCTGCTGGACTGATACGAACTCTTACAGATTGTTCCCAACAGCCGAGTCAGGAGGCAGTTCATCTGAGCGGAGATTCTTCCTCCAATGTCCACTGAGGCTCTGAAACCAGCTGTATAGATCTGGTGAAGGTTCTTCTGGGCCAGCCCAGCCCTTCCTCCTCCTGAAATAGAGGCGAGGCTGCCTGTACTTGGTCTAGATGCTGGTTCATATGAAAGCAGCCTCCGCAGAATAGGGAAATAAATCTCAGGTGAAAACGGAGGGCAACACTGAGCAACAGAGGGGACCTTCTGGGTGTGGATTTTCTTATTGAAAACATGATTGCAGAAGCAGCCAAGAGAGTAATAAACAGAGAGGAGAACTGCACCCCCTGGTGGACAGATTGATTGTACATATTATCTCACTTGAGTGCCCTACTGGGTGTTCAACAGACTGACTGACCACAGCATGGTCTTTGGTGTTTGCGGGAGAGTGTGAACATGGGAAAACGAGATCTGGAGCTTCTCGATCGAATTGAATCAGAGATGGAGAAGGCGCTACCTCAGAGAGGGAGAGGAACTGGTAAGCAAAGGCCAAAGGTTCTGCGCACCTGGAGTGTGTTGCAGAAAGTAGTGCCAGCAGAAACTCCAAATAGTGAGGACACTGAGAAAGGTGCCATCCTCAAAAATGCCAGTTCCCCAACAAAAAATCACACAACACACACAAAGAACAGGCATGATCAACTAGTGGGGGGAAATGAAAGACTATAATATAACCACAATGAAACATAATAAAGAAAATACAGGGATGCATAAACAAAGCGCTACAAGCAATACTGGAAACAATGCAGGTACAAAGTAAGCATCAAGAAATGAGATATTGCAACTGAAAGGGATGATTACTGAAGTGAGAAGCACATTAAAACTTAGCGATAGATTTAATCAGTCAGAGGAAAACAGAGGATAAGATAGTTAAAATCACAGAAACTGGTCACTATGGAGGAGGCCAGATCACGGTGGGAGCAGGGAGAGGGGAGGGATAGAATCTTGAGGAAGAAGGGGGAGCGGGGAGGGAGAGAAAGAAGATCCTATCCGTGGAGGGGTTAACAGGATCTCATTGTTGACTTCATTCCTTGAGGAAGGATTGTGTAAAATCCCTCCGGCTTCCTTAGCCCTCCGACCTAAATCTTGGTCCCAGTGGCTGAAAGAGAGAGAGAGAGTAAAACTAAAATGAACTTGGATTCTTTAGTGACAAAGATATTCATTTCAAACAAACAAAAAAATTACAGCTGCTGAAGAGCAACAAGAACAAAGGCTCAAGATAGCTGAGTACAGTTTAATGCAACTACCAGGCGAGACGCCTAAGCTACACAGCATAAGAATTCCAAAAGAAAAGGACAAAAATAATTGATACACTAATGGAAATTTCCCCCAATCTAACGAATCGACAAATCAAAAAATATCGAGGTACCTCAAACAGGATAAATCCAAAGAGACCTGCGCTGAGACATCTGACGGCTGTCTTGTTGTTAGGTGTCCTGAGTGAGCCCCTCACAGCAACACTACACAGCAGAGGGCAACGCTGCCTCGTCTTTCACCATCCTCATGACTGCGGTTGTGTTGGAGCGCATTGATGCAGCCTTGTGTTCATCCATCTTGTTGCGGGTCTTCCTTTTTGTCAGTGCCTCTCCACTTTACCAAGCGTAATGTCCTTCCCCACGTACTCCCCCCCCCCCCCGATAACAAACCCAAAGTACATTTACCTCATCTAAGACAGATTTTTGTTCTTTAAAAAAAAGTTTTATTAAAGATCATTTTATTGGTGAATTTGTACATATGTTGCCTTCATTCTTTTCTAGACATTTACTTTCTATTGAGTCCTTGGTATCAGCTCCTCCTCTCTCCCCTTCCCACCACAACCACCCTCATAAGCCCTTGATAGATTGTAGATTGTTATTGTCTTCATATCTCACACCGATTGCTGCCTCCCTTCCCCCATGTTTTCTGTTGCTCTTCCCCCTGGTGAGGGGTGTAGGGTTATGTGTCGATCATTGCGATCTGTTTCTCCTTTCTTCCTTCCTCTCCCTCTTCCCCTACCACAGATTTTTGTTCTTATAACAGTCCATGCACTTTCAATATTCTTCCCTAATGCCATAATTCATTCCTTATTTATTGTCCAACTTTCACATGCATTCAAGAAGGCTGAAAATATCATGACTTGGATAAAGTACACCACAGTTCTCCGAGGAATACTTTGGCTCTCTAATTTTTTAATAAATCATTTTATTGGGGGCTCTCAAAGCTTTTATAATAATCCATACATCGATTGTATCCAGCACATTTGCACATATGTAGCCATCATCATTTTCTTGATCTTTTTTGCCTCTAACATTTTCAAGAGGTCTTGTGCAGCAGACTTGCCCTGTGCAATACGTCGCTTGATTTTGTAACTGCTGCTTCCATGAGTGTTGATTGTAGATGCCAGTCTGATGAAATCCTTGACAAATTGAATCTTTTCTTCGTTTCTCATGACAGGTCTACTGGCATGATGGTGAGTTTTTGCTTTCTTTACACTGATGCCTAATCCATAATTAAGGCTGTAGTCTTTTACCTTCACCAGCAAGTGTCTCAGGTCCGCTTTGCTTTCCGGAAGTAAGGTTGTGTCATCTGCATATGAAAGGTTGCTTAATGAGCTCTTCTCCAATCCTGAAAATGCATTCTTCTTCAGAGACTCCAGCTTTTCAGATTATTTGTCCAGGACACAGATTGAATAGTATGGTGAAAGAATGTAAACCTGAAACACCCCTTTTCTGCTTTTAAACTGCGTCGTATCCCCTTGTTCTGCTCATGGACAGGTCCATGGTCATGTACAGGTTCCACATTAGCACAATTTAGAGCTCATGAATTCTCATACTTCACAATGTTATCCACAGTTTGTTACGCTCCACAGAGTCAAATGCCTTTGCCCAGTCAATGGAACACAAATGACCATATTTCTGGTGTTCTCTAGTTTCAGCTGAGATCCATCCGACGTCAGCAACGACACCCCTGACTCCACATCCTCTTTTGAATCTGACTCGAATTTCTGGCAGCTTCGTGTTGATGTACCGCAGCAACTGTTGTTGAATTGTCTTCCGCAAAATTTTACTTACATGTGATATTAGTGATCTCATTTGACAATTGCTGCATTCTCTCAGGTCATCTTTCTGCAGGCACAAATATGTAGCTCTTCCAGTCCGTTGGCCAGGGAGCTAGCTGCCAAATTTCTTGGCATAGACTAGTGAGTGTTTCCAGTGCTTCATCACCTTGTTGAAACATCTCAATGCATATTCCTGCAATTTTTTAATTTTCGCTAATGTCTTCAGTGCAGCTTGGGTCTCTTCCTTAAGTAGCGCTGGTTCTTGATCATGCACTACCTCTTGAATTGACCAATTCTTTCTGGTACAATGACTCTATTTCTTCCATTTCTTCTGAATGCTTCCTGCATCTGTCAGTATTTTGCCCACAGAATCTTTCAATATGGCAACTCGAGGCTTGAGTTTTCTTCAGTTCCTCCAACTTGACCATGGTTTTTCTCTACTTTGTAACTCCAGATCTTTGGACATTTCATCAAAAATACTTTGTCCGCTCAAATTGTCCTCTGAACTTTGCTACTCAGCTTTCTAACTTCATCATTTTCTTCCTCTTGCATTAGATTCTCTACAGTCAAGAGCAAGTTTCCAGACCTCTTTCGACATCTACTTTGATCTTTCATTTCATTTCAATTTTTTAATGACCTTTGGCTCTCTTCATGGATATGTTCTTAATGTCAACTCCCAGTTCATCGGTTTTCAGCAATTAGTATTCAGTGCATCAAATATGCTATTTTTATTTTAAGAAAAATAAATTAGTGTGAATTAGGGGAAGATTTAGAAGGCAGACTCTCACTGGACATTCAGTAACTCATGCTGATTCAGAATGACTCGACTTACCCTTGTCATCTCCTGTGTACCATCAACCACCCACTTCCTCCTGTCTTTCCTCTTCCTGTCCTCCTTCTTTTCTAAGCCTTGGAAGTTTGTCCTTGGGTAGATGCTGGCTTTGGATCTTGCGTAGCTGAGTACTCTAGCATAGAGGTGTGCTCTGTTCCAGATCGATGGGGTAAGAGCCATCATATTGGGGTCCCTATAGTTAATATCCGGTTGATTAGCCCGGTGCCCCCATTTTATCCATACCTTCTAATGTGATCCTTTCAGAGCAGGCAGTAGTGTAGCGAGTCACCATCTAGTTCTTCTAGTCTTAGGTTTGGGAAGACTGATATAGCATCAAATATGTTCTTGAGATGGTCTCAAAACTCAGGTGGTATATACTCAAAGTCATATTTTGGCTCTTATGGACTTGTTTTAAGTTTCTTCAGCTTCAACCTGAACTTACATAGGAGTATTTCATGGCGTGTTTTACAGTCAGCCCTTGGCCTCATTTTGTCTGCTGATACTGAGTTTCTCCATCATCTCTTCCAACTGATAAAGCTGATTTGGTTCCAGTGTATCCCATCCATTGAGGCACAAGAGTATAGTCGCAATTTAGATTGTTGTCAAAAAAGGTGTTTGCAATGAAGTCATTGGTCGTACAAAACTCTATCATGAGATCTCCAGCATTTTTTCTACCACCAAGGCCATATTTTCCAACTATTGATTCTTTTTCTTTGTTTCCAAGTTTTGCATCCTAATCACCAGTAATTATCAAGGCATCTAGAGTGCATGATTGACCAATTTCAGACTGAAGAAGTTGGTAGAATTCTTCAATTGGCTCATCACTAGCGTTAGTGATTGGTGTATAAATTTGAATGATAGTTGTATTAACTGGACTTTCTTTGTATACTATTCTATCACAGACAGCATTGTAGTTCAAGATAGATCTTGAAAAGTTCTTTTTGGATGATGAATACAATGACATTTGTCTTGAAGTGGTCATTCTTGGGAAAGTAAACTATATGATTATCCAACTCAAAATGGCCAATATCAATCCATATCCACTCACTAATGATATTCATGCATTCCATTTCATTTTTGACAACTTCCAATTTTCCTAGATTCATACTTAATATATTCTATGTTCCAATTATTTTTAATTTTACTTTAAAACAATCATTTTATTGGGGACTCTAACAGCTCTTATTCCATACATCACTTGTATCAAGTATATTTGTACATATGTTACCATCATCATTTTCAAAACATTTTTTACTTGAACCCTTGGTATAGGCCCCTCTTTTTTCCCCTACCCTTCAACCCTCGTGAATCCTTGATCAATTATATATTGTTATTATTATTTCCTATTTTATACTGTCTCTTGTCTCCCTTCACCCACATTTCTGTTATTCATCCCCTTTGGGGGGGGCTATATATCCAACTTTGTGATGGGTTCCCCCTATCTCCCCCTTCCCCCTCCCTAACCATCCCCCTGCCTTCATAATATCGCTACTCCTACTACTGTTCCTGAGGAGCTTATCTGTCCTGAATTCCATGTGTTGAGAGCTCTTATCTGTACCAATGTGTGTTCTTTGGTCTAGCCAGATTTATAAGGTAGAACTGGGTCATGGTATTGTGGGGAGGAAGCATTCAGGAACTGGAGGAATGATGTGTCTTTTGTCAGTGCTATACTGCATCCCTTCCTTATAACCCTTCTGTGGGGGGATATCCAATTGTCTACAGATGGGCTTTGGGTCTCCACTCCGACCGCCCTATTCTCATCAATATAGTTGTTTTGGATCTTCTGGTGCCTGATACCTGATCCCATTGACACCTCATGATCACAGAGGCTTATTCAATGTGGGCTTATTTGCTTCCCTGCTATATGGCTGTTTGTTTAACTTCAAGCCTTTAAGACCTCAGATGCTATGTTTTTGATAGCCAGGCACCATCTGCTTTCTTCACCACATTTGCTTATCATGTTCCAATTATTAATGGATACTTGAAGCTTTTTGTTTTTTTTCTCAGTTTTGAGTCCACCCTAGCACTGCAGGTCCTGTAAGCTTTACCTCATCATGACCCTTAAGTTGGCTCTACTTTGAGGAGTCAACTCCATCCCAATCGTATTTTGAGTAACTTTCAACCTGATGCGCTCATCTTTCAGTCCAATATCTGACAGTGTTCCACTGCTATTCATAAGGCTCTCAGGGGCTAATCCCTCAGAGGTGAACAGCTTACTCCTCCTTGGTAGTCTGTTCTTAAGCTAGCAGTTTCATGGGAATCTGTGCATCGTGAGTGACACTGCTGGTATGTGAAATAGTGGTGGCACAGCTTCCAGCATCAGAGCAACATACAAGCCGTCACATTATGACAAACTGACAGACAAATGATTGACATCATAGTTAGGCTTTCAAAAATTAAAGATAAAAAGAGAATTCTGAAAACAATGGGAGAAAAGCAAACATTCACACACAAAGGATCCCTTATGAGAATAAGTGGCAATTTTTCCTCAGAAAAAATGGAGGCTACAAAGCAATGGAATGATTTATCTAAAGCGTTAAGGAGGTGGGGTAGGGGGAACAAAACAAAACACTCTCTACCAAGAATACTAGGCCCAGAAAAATTCAGACAAACAGAACCCAAATTAATTCATATACATGAGACTGAGCCTATAAAAAATAGTAATAGTAGTTATGTAGGTGGATGGGAAATATAGCCTAGAAAGTAATTCAAGGATATATATCCTAATAAAGGGAAATGCATGAACAAGTGTAAGGGCTTGTACTAAGGTATTCATGCTTAATAAATTTAAGTATTTTGTCCCTCATGTTTTTAATAACAAATATATGAAGTAAGGATATAATTATGTCACCAAGCACGTAAAATATAAATATGTAATTCAGGCAACAAAAGGGAGGGAGGGGAATGGTAGATATGCTTGTATGCTACTGAAGTTAAGTTGGCTTTTAAATTCATGGTAACCACTAAGGAAACATATTCTAAAAATACACAAAGGAAAAAGATGAGATAACCAATAAAATATAAAAGCAAACAAAAACCAAAAAGGCTTAAAACACATACAAAAATAACCAAAAAGCAAACATTTTACAAAAGTCACTTCTTATCAGTAATTACAGTGAATGCAAGTGGACTAAATGCACCTGTCACAAGGCAGAATGTAGCAGAATGGGTTTTAAAAACACACACTCCAATTATGTGCTGGTTATGAGGATACATCTTAAACCCAAAGGCACAAATAGCTTGAAAAAGAAAGGACAGAGAAAAAGATTCCATGTGGGCAATAACCAAAAGGGACTATAGTGGTGATCTTAATGTCAGAGAAAGTAGATGTAAGACAAAGATGGGAAATATATAATGATAACAAAAATCAATTAGCCAAGGATATCTAAATATCATAAATGTATATATCAGAGCTCCCTACTATGTAAAGCAAACACTTATAGAATTGAAGAGAGAAATAGATAATGCCTTGGTAATAATAGCTGAAGACTTCAATTCACAATTTTTAATATTGGAAAGAACATCTAGGAAGATCAACAAGGAAGCAGAAGACCTGCTTAAATTATAAACTATAAACCAACCAGAAACTATGACACTATAAGCCAACTAGACTAAACAGATATGTAGAACACTTGGGTGGCACTATTGGGTAGGTGTTGGATTGCTAACTGAACAGTCAGTGATTTAAGCCCACCAGGTGCTCTATGGGAGTAAGATGAGACCATCAGCTTCCATAAAGACGTACAGCCTTGGAAATTCTATAGAAAGTCACTGTGGGTTAGAATCCACCACTTGTCAATCAGTTTGTTGTAGTGCCATAGCTATGTGTTTCTGTGATGCTGGAAGCTGTCACTAGTATCTCAAATACCAGCGGGATCACCCCAAGTAAACAGGTTTCGGCAGTTTTGAGACGAAGAACCGACTACAAAGATGAAATCTGCTGTCCACTTCTGAGGAGCAGCAGAACTTTGTGACTTCATGACTAGCAGCGGGGCAGTGTCAGATATAGTGCTGGAGAATGAGCACTCCAAGTACATGGCTGAGGAAGAGTGCCTTATTAAAGCAGAGGCGACTGCAAAGATGTACACCTTTGGGACTTTCATTTGCTGATGGGCATGACTAAAATCGAGAATAAACAGCTGTAAGTATCTATTCTTAATTGGAACTTGGAGGGTATGAAGTGTGAATCTAGGAAAATTGGAATCGTGAAAAATGAAATGGAATGCATAAATATCTATATCTTAGGCCTCAGTGAACTTAAATGGACTGGTATTGGTCAGTCTGAATCAGATGATAATACAGTGTACTATGCCAGGAGTTACAAGTTCAAGAGGAATGGCATCACACTCCTAAAAAAAGGACATTTCAAGATCCCGAAGTGCAATGCTGTTTGTGACAGGGTACTGTCTATGCTCATGGAAGGAAACCCAGTCAATACAACTCTCATTCAAGGGCATGCACCAACCACTGAAGCTAGTGAAGAATTCTACCACTTTTCAGTATGAAATTGATCAATTATGCAATCAAGGTGCATTGGTAATTATTGGCCATTGGAATAAGGAAGTTGGAAACAAAACGGAAGATTCACTTGTCAGAAAATATGGCCTTAATGACGGAAACAAAGCTGGAGATCTCATTGAAGAATTTTACACAGTCTTTGACTTCTTCATCACAAATATCTTTTTTCAACAACTCAAATGGTCACTATATATATGGACTACTCCACATAGGAGGCACAGAAATCAAATTGACTTCATCTTTGAGAAGAGACTATGGAGAAACTCAATACCATCAGCTAAAATAAGCTCAGTGGCTGACTGTGGAACAGACCGCCAAATACTCATATGTAAATGTAAGTTGAACTTGAAGAAAATTAAAACAAGCTCACAAAAGACAAAATATGACCTAGATTATATCCCACCAGAATTTTGAGAACATCTCAAGAACATACTTGACTCATTGAACACTAGTGACAGAAGACCTGATGAGCTGTGGGATGACATCAAGACGTCATTCATGAAGAAAGCAAAAGGTTATTGAAAAGACAGAAAAGATCAAAGTGGATTCAGAAGAGACTCTAAAATGTGTTCTTGATCATAGAGAAGCTAAAGCAAATGGAAGAAATTATAAAAGTAAAAGGTTTGAACAGAAAATTGCAAAGGGCAATTCAAGAAGACAAAATATTTGGAGTTAGAAAACCAAAAGAGAAGAATACACTCAACATATCTTAAGCTGAAAGAACTGAAGGGAAAATTCAAGCCTCAAGTTGCAATATTGAAAGATTCTATTGGACAAAATATTGAATGATGTAGGGAGCATCCAACGAAGGTGGAAAGAATACACAGAGTCACTGGACCAAAAAGAACTGGTCGATAGTCAACTATTTCAAGAGGTAGTGGATGATCAAGAACCAATGCTACTGAAGGAAGAAGTTCAAGCTGCATTGGAGGCATTGTGGGAAAACAAGACTTCGGAAATCACCAGAATTGACCAACTGAAATCTTTCAACAAGCTGATGAAGTACTGGAAACACTCACTGGTCAATGGTAAGAAATTTGGAAAAGAGATGTCTAATCAATCAACTGGAAGAGATTCATATTTGTACCTGTTCCAAAGAAAGGTGCCCCAAACAAGGTCGTGGCACGTTAATGCCCGGTAAGCTGTATTAAGACACGTACTGTGCTGGCAGCACCACGACAGTCGATCTGCTTTATTCTGCGTATGCTCGTTTCCATCGGAGCGTGTCTCAGGGGTGCGCGGCCAGTGGGGCTCGCCTTCTTGAAGCTGTGCTATTTGATTCATTATGTTTTGCTACATGAAATGCAGAGAGGATGAGCCTACAGGAAAGAGAAGATAAAAAGAGTTTGAGGAAAGGGGAATGGGGAGGGGCGGGGGGACATGGGGAAAGATGCCAAGGAGTCCAGGAAGAAAAAGTTGTTTTGGAAATCATGTATGGTTATGCAAGAAACTGTAATTATGTTGGACATGGTTGAACTGAGGAATGATATGACATATATACTGAATTCCAACTTACAGCAAGTTAATTATAAATAAATAAAATAAAGGCAAAAATCCAGGAATGCGCAGAGGGATCTAGGGGAGGAGATGAGTTAGTCAGGGTGTAATGTAGCACCGATAAAGAATACAGCTTTCCTCCAGTTCCTAAATGCTTCCTCCCTGCCAACTACCATGATCCAAATTCTACCTTGCAAGTCTGGATAGAGCAGAGGATGTACACTGGTACACTGGAGGCACAGGGAATCCAGGGTGGATGATTCCTTCAGGACCAGGGGTGTGAGTGGCAATACTGGGAGGGTAGAGGGAGAGTGGGTTGGAAAAGAGGGAACCGATTACAAGGATCTACATGTGACCTCCTCCCTGGAGGATGGACAAGAGAAAAGGGGGTGAAGGGAGGTGCCAGACAGGGCAAGATATGACAAAATAATAATTTATAAATTATCAAGGGCTCATGAGAGAGGGGGAAGGGGGGAGTGGGGAGGGAGGGAAAAAAAGAGGACCGGATGCAAAGGGCTTAAGTGGAGAGTAAATGCTTTGAAAATGATGAGGGCAAAGAATGTACAGATGTGCTTTACACAATTGATGTATGTATGGATTGTGATAAGAGTTGTATGAGTCCCGAATAAAATGTATAAATTTTAAAAAAAAAGAATGTCGAGGAGAAAAAAAAAAAGAAATTAAAACTTCCATCCATCTCATTGAGTGTCACCGGGCTGTTTGAATTAGAGATTGTGAAAGGAATTTTTGATACAACCAAAAATAATAATGAGATGAAGACTTTAAACTGGTCGTTGTTTTTGTAATGCCTAAGTTGAAGTTTACCCAGATATTTAAAATCTAATATGATTGAAAAAAAATCCAGGAATGGGTGTTTTGGCTCAGACTAAATCCCAGCCCCATCTTAAGAACAATCAGTTCTCACACCAAGGCCCTACTCGATACTCACCTTCATAAAATGATCTGTGGTAATTGCTTACTCTCATGACAACATGAGGGTTATAAGAGGGAAGGGGTGGAGTTTAGCCTGTCATCAGGTCGCAGCTTGATTGGAGGGCAACCAAGATAAATGGCTCTCTGGAGGTCAGCTTCCCTTTTTCTGTTTCACCTTCCTTTTGACAAGCCATGTACAGCCATGCTGAAACCTGAGCAAGCCATGCCATGGAGACCTGCGCCAGGTCTGTGATGCTTCTGCTGCCATTGGATCCACAAGACTTTTCACCCATCAACCTGTGATCTTCCTGCATTCTGTATCATTTCATGTGGCTGTGTGAGTCTGAAGAGAGATTTATAGACTAGTATCAGACTTATGGGCTAATATCAGACTTATGGACTTGCTCTGGATTGGGCTGGGATATTTTCTTAATATACAGTTACTCTTTGATATAAAGCTCTTTCTTATACTTTTACGAGTGTCTCTGGAATCATTTCTCTAGTCAACCTGGCCTAACACATGACCACTGAAGGTAGGAGTGCTACAGAAACATGAGGTGAAGAAAGCAGATGGTTCTTGGCTATCAAACAAAATAGTGTCTGGGGTCTTAAAGGCTTGTATTCAAATAAGCAGCCATCTAAGAGAGAAGTCAACTAAGACCAAATGGGAGAAGCACACCAGGTTGTGTGATCCAAAGATGACAATTACGAAACTCGAATAGTGTTTTGAGGAGAAAGGCATCAGAGTAAAAATTATGAACACCCAATTTGTGCAGGGTTATGGGGAACAGTGAGAGCCCAAAACCCATCTGCAGAATATCTGGTCAGACTGAGCCACTGGCAGTTCCACCCTAGCCACAGGCAAGAGTCTGGATCAGCCTTACTATCAGGCAGAGACCATTGTAATCCTGATTAGGCTGCATCAAACTTGACACCTGGCCAGTTGATCATCCTATAGATGCTCTGAGTGCAAGAATCTCTCTGTTAGTTTTGGTTGACTAGAGAAACAAATCCAGAAACACGCATATGTGTGTAAGAGAGAACTTGATATCAAAGAGCAATCGTACATTAAGAAAACATCCTAGCCCAGTCCAGGTGGAGTCCATAAATCTGAGATTAACCCATATAACCAGTCTATAAATTCTTCTTCAGATTCACGCAGCACATGCAATGACGCCGAATGCCAGAAGAAAGATCACAGGCCACTCGGTGGAAAGTCTTGTGGATCCAGTGGTGGTGGAAGCATCTCAGCTCTGGTGTGAGTCTCCACATGGCTCCTCCATTTCCAGGGTTCTGGTTCCATCATTGTAGCACATCTGGCTTGTCAGCAGGCAAACGAAGCAGAGAGCCTGTCACCTCCAGGGAAGAATACAGGAGTTTCCAGAATCCTCAGGAGAAGGTCATGCCCACATGGAGGGCTCACTGGCTATGGCCTGATTGTCAGGCTAGACTCCACCCCTTTGCAAGTTGACAGGAGATATGTAACTGCGACAATCTCTTACTGCTCCATGACAGAAATTTCTTCCCTGGATTTGGGAATATTGTTGGGAGTCTTTTCCTTCTTACCCATTATTGGTACATTTTGTCTATATAGTATTAAATTATTACCCCTTACACCTTAGAGCGATTTTGGTTTTGTTACTGTTTTCTGTTGTGCTCCAGGTGTGAAGCACAGGAGGCGTGCATGCATAATGATAATAACAGATACAAGGGGATCTAGGGAATGCAGGAATGGGGGGCGGGGACAGGGAGGGAAAGGGGGGGACTTGGGGAGTAACTAATGAAGACAGGAGAGGGCAGAGAGTCCTAGACAGATTGTGGTTGCATTTCATCTTAAGGCGATTTGACCATGGGGGGCATGGGGGAGGATTTTCTAAAATTGATGGGGGGGATGATTGTACAATTCTCCTGGATATGATTGAGTGATTGAGCTATTGAATTATATGATATGTAAATTACCTGCCAATAAAAATGTTGGGGGGGGGAAAGGGTGGCCAAAAAGAACTCATAAATTGTCTAACAGTATCATTAATAACACATGCAAGTAAAATTTTGCTTAAGATCTTTCAATAAAGGTTGCATTGAAAGGGTATTGCCCGATATTCAAGCCAGATTTAGAAGATGACATGGATGAAGGGATATCATTGCTGCTATTAGATGGATCTTGGTTGAGATCAGAGAATACCAGGAAGATGTTTACTTGCGCTTTATTGACCATGCAAAGGTATCTAACTTTGTGATCATAACAAACTATGGATTGCCCTGAGAAGAATTGGAATTCCAGAACACTTGATTGTGCTCATGTGGAACCTGTACAAGGATCCAGAGGCAGTTGGGTGAACAGCACAAGGGAATCCCGCGTGGTTTAAACTAAGGAAAGGTGTGCACCAGGGTTGAATCCTTGCACCAGAGGTGACCAGTCCTTAGAAAAGGACATCACACAGAGACTCCAAAAATGGGCTCAAACAAAGCAATTGAGAGGATGGTACAGGAGCGAGGAGTATTTCGTCCTGCTGTGCAGGAGTCGCTAAGTATCCAAACCAACTCGATAGCACTTAACCACCGAGTTGGGTATCGTTCAATGGCAGTGGGTTTGGTTTGTTTGATTAAGGTGGGGAAACCGTGTAGTGTAGTGGGGTAGGTGTCTGCACTAAACCCACCAACTTAGTGGGAGAAATGAGGCTGCCAGCTTCTCTAAGTCTTTCCAGTCTGAACAATCCTAAGGAGCAGTTCTACTCTGTGCTGTAGGTCACCGTAAATCAAAATGAACCCGATGGCAGTGAATGGGAATGGATTTAATGCAAGAAAAGGCTTGAAGCCTTTTTATTTTTAATCATTTTATTGAGGGCTCATACAACTCATCACAATCCAGACATACATCCATTGTGTAAAGCACATTTGTACATTGATTGCCCTAATCATTCTCAAAACATTTGCTCTCCATGGAAGCCCCTGGCATCAGCTCCTCATTTCCCCCCCTCCCAGCTTGAAGTCTTTTCAATTCTTTAAAAGCTGCATGTGCAGCAAGTAAAGGTAACTGTGATGAAGAACTTGTTGTGAGTTGGAGGTGGTTCAGTCATTTCAAAGTGAGGGCAAATTGACATAACATTAAAGGAAAAGTGGGAGGCATTTGTAACTGAGGCATTCAAAATCCAGGAACTGCCTATACTCCCTAATTGACCCATGAAGCAAACTACTAATTTCTAAATGACTGAGAGCCAACCCAGACAAAAACATCACAAGAAAAGAAAGCTGCAGGCCAATATCACTTATGAATATAGATGGAAAATCCTCAGCAACATACTAGTGAACATTATTCAATAGCATATCAAATAGTTCTACAAGTGGGATTTATTCTAGGAGTGCAAGGATGGTACAACGTTGGACTATCAAACAGCTCAGGAACACAGGCAAAGGCAACAGAGGTAAATACTATTACCTACCCAGCCCTGCAATAACAGTAATAACAATATTCGACAGGTACATACAGACACTCAAGCTGAACAAAGGTGGGAAGGGGACTGAGACCACAAATATACATAGGTTTGACAGAGGATGGGAGTGGTAGTTACATAATTTCATGACAACTTGAGGATATTAAGAGTGAAGGGGTGGAGTCTAGGCTATGATGCCTCCTTGTACGTGTGGCCTTCTCATGAGCATCCTGGGAACTTCTGCTCTTTTCTCCCTCGAGGTGGAGCGTACTCTTTCTCTGCTTCACCTTCCTTTTGAAGAGCCACATGGAGCCACACTGATGGCAGTAAGAGCCATGGAGATTCATCCAATGCTATTGGAGCCACAAGACTTTGCACCCACTGGCCTGTGCTCTCCCTGTATTATGCATCACTGCATGTGACTGAGTGAGTCTGAAGAATGATTTCAGTACTGGTCTTGGACTTATGGGCTAACATTGGATGTAATGGACTTGATCTGGACTGGGTTGGGTTGTTTTCTTAACATAGGATTACTCTTTGATATAAAGCTCTTTCTTATACACATGTGAGTGTCCCTGAATTTGTTTCTCTAGTCAACATGCTTGAATACAATGTGTCTACATATGTTTCTCTGTGTACTGTGACTATATTCATGTAAATAATAGAGTTTATAAGCAGAAAAGTTATTACAACTTCTTAGCCATAACCAAATACCTTGGGGAGATGGGTCAGACTTGGAAGATTCCAAGATCAGTTGTCATAACACAGCCTACAAAGATAATATTCTACATCCTTCTTTTGTCACTAATGACTAATGACTAGAGTCTTCAAAATGTGTGAGCAGTCATCTAACATACAACTATTGGTCTCTCTTTGTCCAGAACTAAAACCCGTGAAAAACATCAAAGATGTGAGGAAACAATTAATACATAGGCCTAATGGACCATGAGAACCCCAGGCTTTGTGTGGTAGTTACACAATTTCAGGTAAACTTGGTAAAGAATGAAAGGGTAGAATCTATCCTGTCAATCAGGTCACACAGCCTGATGATTCCTCCTTGTGGGAATGGCCTTCTCATGGGGATTTTGGGAAATTCTCTCTCTCTCTTAATTCTGCCATCAGAGGCAGGATAAACAATCTGGAGTAGAAAACAATGGGACCAACGGTTCTGGGGGAACATGGGAGACGGGGAGGTGGGGGAAAGGAAGTGGGTGTTAACAAAGCCAGGGACAAGGAAACAATAAGTGATCCAAAATCAATGGCGAGGAGGATGTAGGAGGCCTGGTAGGGCCTGATCAAGGGCAATGCAACTGAGAGGAATTACTGAAACCCAAATGAAGGCTGAACATGGTAGTGGGACAAGAGGAAAGTAAAAGGAAATAGAGGAAATAACTAGGAGGCAAAGGACATTTATAGAGGTCTAAATACAGGCATGTACACATATAAATACATTTATATATAATGATAGGAAAACAGATCAATGTACATATATTTATTTGTTAAGTAGTAAGGCAGTAGATGGACACTGGGCCTCCACGCAAGTACTCTCTCGATGCAAGAACACTTTGCTCTATTAACATGGCATCCTGGGATGCTCACCTTCCCTGACACGATCGCTGAAGACAAAATGGGAGCATAAGCAAATGTGGTGAAGAAAGCTGATGGTGCCTGGTTATCAAAAGATATAGTGTCTGGGATCTTAAAAGCTTGAAGATAAACAAGCGGCCATCTAGCTGAAAAGCAACAAAGCCTACATGGAAGAAGCACACCAGCCTGTGTTATCATGAGGTGTCAATAGGATCAGGTATCAGGCATCAAAGAACAATAAATCATATCATTTTGATATGCAGAGTAGAGACCCAAAACCCATCTGTAGGCAATTGGACATCCCTTTACAGAAGGGTCTCAGGGAGGAGATGAGCCAGTCAGGGTGCAGTATAGCACCGATGAAACATACTTTCCTCTAGTTCTTTAATACTTCCTTCCCCCCACTATCATGACCCCAGTTCTACCTTACACATCTGGCTAGACCAGAGCATGTACATGGGTACAGATAAGAGCTGGAAACACAGGGAATCCAGGGACAGATAAACTCATTGGGCCCAATATTGAGAATAGCCATACCAGGAGGGTAAAGGGAAGCTTGGAGGAGAAAGGGGAAACTGATCACAATGATCTACATATAACCCCCTCCCAGAGGAATGAACAACAGAAAAGTGGGTGAAGAGAGACATTGAACAGTCTAAGACATGAAAAAATAATAATAATTTATAAATTACTAAGGTTTCATGAGGGAGGAAGAGGGGAGAGAAGGGAAAAATGAAGAGCTGATACCAAGGGCTCAAGTAGAAAGAAAATGTTTTCAGAATGACGATGGCAACAAACGTACAAAAGTGCTCGACACAATGGATGGCTGTATGGATTGTGATGAGAGTTGAACGAGCCGTGCTCGCTTCGGCAGCACATATACTAACATTGGAACGACACAGAGAAGATTAGCATGGCCCCTGCACAAGGATGACATGAAAATTCATGAAGCGTTCCATATTTTAAAAAAAGATTTGTACGAGCTCCAATAAAATGAATGGGAAAAAAAGACCTATATATGGAATCTAATTGCCACTGGCAACTCAGAAGATTGATAGAAACCTTAGCTGACAGTGAATTTGTGTTACTGGGGGAGGAACAACTCTGAAAAGTTTTATGAGATTGGCTACACGATTGAAGAATGTAATCAGTGTCACTAAATTATTAAAAAATTATTTTATTGGGGGCTCATACAATTCTCATCACAATCCATACATACATCCACTGTGTCAAGAACATATATACATTTGTTGCCATCATCATTCTCAAAACATTTGCCTTCTACTTGAGCCCTTAATATCTGCTGCTCATTTTCCCCCTCCCTCCTCACTGCCCCTACCTCATGAACCCTTCATCATTCATAAATTATTACCATTTTGTCATATGTTACACTGTCTGACGTCTCCCCCCCGCTCTCTTCTCTGCTGTCCATCCCCCAGGGAGGAGGCTATACGTAGATTCTTGTAATCAGTTTCCCCTTTCTACCCCACATTCCCTCCAGGCATTACCACTCTCACCACTGGTCCTGAACACATTATCTGTCCTGAATTCTCTGTGTTTCTGGTTGCTGCTATCTGTACCAATGTACATCCTCTGGTGTAGCCAGATTTGTAAGGTTGAATTGGGATCATGATAGTGTGGGGGAGGAGGAAGCATTTAAGAACTAGAGGAGTTATATGTTTCATCGTTGCTACCCTGCACCCTGACTGGCTCATCTCCTCCCCACAACCCTTCAGTAAGGGGTGTCTAGTTGGCTACCATTGGGCTTTGAGTCTCCACTCTGCACTCACCCACATTTACAATGATATGATTTTTTATTCCTTGATGCTTGATACCTGATCTCTTTGGCAGCTCGTGGTCACACAAGCTGTGTGTTTCTTCCATGTGGGCTTTGTTGCTTCTGAACTAGATGGCCACTTGTTTATCTTCAAGCCTTTAAGACCCCAGATGCTATATCTTTTGATAACCGGGTACCATCAGCTTTCTTCACCACATTTGCTTATGCACATGTTTGTCTTCATTGATTGTATCAGGAAGGTGGGCACCCACTGATATGATTTTTAGTTCTTTGATGTCTGATAATTGGTCCCTTCTACACCTCGTGATCACACAGGCTGGTGTGCTTCTTCCATGTGGGCTTTGATCCTTCTCAGCTAGATGGCCGCTTGTTTATCTTCAAGTCTTTAATATCCCCAACGCTCTATCTTTTGATAGCTGGGCACCATCAGCTTTCTTCACCACGTATCCTTATGCACACATTTTTCTTCAGCAATCGAGTGTGACTAAATTTTATGAACAGAAACTTGAATTGGTGTGTGTTTTGTGGCATAGATTCTCAATAACCACAAAATAAACAAAATATAGAGTCCCTGTGCTTTCTAAACTTTCACAGTCAGGTATTTTTCCCTAACCCATACATCCCACAGAAGCATAACCGAAACCCAGCTGCAATCAAGTGGATCCTGACCCAGGACAACCTGCCGTGCGTCACAGAGAACTGTGCTCCTTGAGGGTTCAGTTGCTGAATTTTTAGTAGATTACCAGGCCTTTCTTCCCACGTGCCTCTGGGTGGACTAGAAATGCCAACGTTTTGGTTATCAAACAAAGGTGTTAAATATTCACTCTCACCTTAATAATTAACTGTCTACAATCTATTAGGGGGCAACGAGGGTTGGGGGGTGAGGGAAGAAAGAGGAGCTGATCCCAAGGGCTCAATGGAAAGTAAATGTCTAGAAAAGAACAATGGAACATACATACGAATATGTCAGATACAATTGATGTATGGTTTGTAACAAGAGTGCTAAGAGCCCCCAATAAAATAATGGAAAAAATTAAATATTTGCACCAAAATTACTTCCCAAACTTCCAGAATGCATAGTACTAACCATGTGCATCCTCTGAGCAGAGGACCTCAGACAGTTCTGCCACCAATTATTTTTCTTCCAGCATTCCTAGAAAAGGAAAGAACATATGCTCAGCCATCAGCCCTGCGGTGAGCAGAGTGGCTGGTGGTCACTCCGACAGGACCCTGGAGAGTGTGTGCATGTGGGTGGGATTCCTGGACCTCTGAAGGAGATTTTCTGTACAGAGTACCTGCTGTCTGTGTGTGCATTGCTCCATGCTTCTCCCTCTGTTCTGTCATTTGCTCCTCCACAATAACCCTCTTGGGTTGCCATTAGGACCCCTACTTAGAGAGAAGACTCAGGGTCAGCGGACTAAGAGCTACCCAAATGGTCTGACTCAAGCCTGCTCGGTACCACTCCTGCTTTCCGCACCTACTGGCTTCAATGACAGATTTATCACATTGTAAGAACGACTTCAAAATTGTGAGCATGTTAGATAGCACTGTGCTATGTGCTGGCTAGCCTTAAAAAAGATAAACAATTTTGAATCTCAGAAACAGAGACTCAACGTTGCATCAGAGTGATGCGAATTAAAACCACAATGAGACATCACAGCACACCCACTAACATGGTTAAAATTAAAATGATTGAAGACGCTTGTTTCGTTGAAGACATGGAACAAACGAACTCATACATTGTTGAAGGAAACTGCAAAGTCATTGGACCACTTGGAAGACCTTTTCAACAGCTTCCTACAGACAAGCGCTTTGCAGCACGTACCTAAGAAAATTGAAAACCATGTACCTGAAAAGGGACTTGGACACAATGACCCAAAGCCACTACACTCATAACAGCTAAAAACTGGAAATAAGCTGGATGGCCCTCATCGTGTGAGTGATCAATTCTGGTGTATCCATATCATAAAATGTCACTTAAATGAAAAAGCAGTGAACTACAGGTACATGCACAAAGATAGAGTAATCTCACAAACATTCTGCTCTGTAAAAGCCCCACATACACACAAAAGATGATAGATTACATAATTCCATTTATGTAACATTCTAGAAAAACCAACCCACCCAAACCCATTACCATGAAGTCAGTTCCCACTTGTGGCTAGTGCATGTGTGTCAGCGTAGAAATGTGTGCTATGTAGTTTTCAATGGTTGGTTGATTAAGTACTTCTGAAAAGAAACGGTTTTTTTTTCTGAGGTGACTGGGTGAATTAGAACCTCTAACCTTGACATAAACAACTAAGTACATTCTGGATATTAAAAGATATAGTATCTGAGGTCTTAAAGGCTTGAAGGTAAACAAGTGGCCATCTAGCAGAGGCACCAAAACCCACATGGAAGAAGCACACCAGCCTGTGTGATCATGAGCTATTGAAGGGGATAGGTATCAGAAATTCAAAAACAAGCAATCAAATTGACATGAAGGAGTGTGGACAAAGTAGAGACCCACAACCCACCTGTAAGATAATTGGACAGTCCCTCACAGAAGAGCCACCTGGAAGGGATGATAGATCTAGGGAACGGTATAGCACAGATGAAACACATAGCTATCCTCTAGTTCTTCATTGTTTCCTCCCCTTACTATTATGACCTTTGTCTTCCATCATTAATCTTGTTAGACTTGTGATTATTCATTTGTATAATCAAGAACGTTTGATGCATGAAAACTAAAATAACTAACTCTTCAGAAACAGTAATGATTCCTGAGGGTATGGGAAGAGTAGGGGGAAGACAGGGAAGGGGGAGCTGATAGCAATGATGACTTTATAACCCTACTTGAGGAGAATGAATAATAGAATTTCAGGTGAATGGATACATTGGATGGTGTAAGATATGGCAAAAAATTAACAATTATTATTATTAATAACAAAATTAATAATAACAAGTGGTCCTGGGGGTTAGGTATCAGAGAGTTCAAGAAGAAAGAGAATGTTTTGAAACTGATGGTGGTAGAAATTTTAGAATTATCCTTGATCTAGCTGAATTGTGGATTGTTATAATATCTGTAGAATCTCCCAATAAAATGATTAAGAAAATTAATAAATTTATAAACAACAACAACAACTGAGCACATTAACAGTTCGCACCGCTAGGGACTCCAGAAAAAAGTGAAGATTGTCTAATGGCAGAAATCAGATGAGAGGCAGTGGGTGGGGAGATGATTTCAAAAAGTCACAGGGGACTCTCTGGGTGATGGAAACAGTCTTTATCTTGACTGTGGTGGTATTGGCTAAATGAGTGTTTGCAGTGGTCCAAACTCAGTAAACTGTAAGCTTAAAATGGGGCGTTTTGTTATATGTAAATTGTACCTCAGAACATCATCCTTGCCCCAACCCCCATGATCATCTCCTCCTCTCAGCCCTTACTGTCCTGACGAACACAGCCTGAAGCCCAGTTCCAGGCTAACACATGCTGTTCAGTGGCAGGCTTGTGGGGCTTCATCAGTGGAGATCAGGGGACAGGAAAGGACAGAGACATCTGACAGGAAGTAGGGTCATTTCCTCTTCTGACCCTCAGTTTCCCTATTTGAAACAGGGATGGCCGGTGTGGGTGTCGGAGGGCTGGGGAGCCACAGGCTCTCTCTTCCTTTTATCTCTCGTCATCTCCCTCATTCTACTCTCATCTCCCCCAGCTCTATCTCAAGCTTCCCCCACCCCCACCCCCCTTCTCTCTGTCTCTTTTCCTCTTTCCTGCCTCTGGCTTGACCTCTCTGTAACTGCCTTTCATCTGTCTGTCATCTCTGCCTCCTTCCTCATTCTTGGGTTCTGTTCGGTTTCTCGTTTCCCACACATGGCTGTAGAAACAGGGCATCCTGGTCTTCTCATCACATTTTAACATGTTTCTAACCCGCAGAAGTCACAAGCTGGTCCATCAGCTGTATGAGGGGTGGGAAAAAAGGAGCTGGAAAGGGAAGGGGCGTTCCTAAGAGGCACCCTTAAAGGAGCTGCACGGACTTACGCCACGGAGGCAGGTATCCGTCTCGGTGGGCTCTGTCTGTCATTCTGTCTCGGGTCCCAGGAAAAGCGGTGGTGACACCAGGCAAACATAGAGGAGGCGCTACCCCGGGTCCTGTGTGCCGGGACGAATGAAGAGCAGGCTGGCTAAGAATATGCAATTGGGTGTGCGTCCATCCTTGATGAAAATCCCATAACGACCTCGTAGTTGATGATCTCACGCAAGTTACATCATTTCTCTATGCCTCGTGTCTTCGTCCATAAGAAAAGTGGCAACATGAGGCTGTGACTCCTAGCAGGTGGGAGAAAGTTATGCGAACCATGTCCACAGCTTAGCACAGCGCCTAACACTCTTGAATAAATAGAAGGTATTCTTATTGTAAACCTGTACTCATGCTACACCCTGGGAATACGGAGATGAAGGAAACAGACACATGTTCTCCTAGCGGGGAGTGTCCAAAACTCTGTGTGTGTGTGTGTGTGTTGGTTATCCTGGCTGAAATAATGCATGTAAACCTTTTCTGAAACTGATTATTGTTTTCTTTGGGCTATGAATAACCAGGGGAAGATAGCAGGGTAGAACATTCCAAACTGAGGCCGCAGCAAGTGAAAAGACCCAGAGATGGAGAAATGCAGAGGGGCTGCTAAGCCCATTCCCATTAGACACAGAAATTGTGTAGCAGAGGGATGAGAGGCAGCCCAGGGTTATCCCGAGCACATGAACATCAGTCATTCATTCGCTTTTATCCCACAAACCTTCACTAAGCACCCACTGTGTGCCAGATACACTGTGCAGTGCCTGAATTGGAGAGGAATAAGATACATTCCCCACTGTTGAACAGCATGTCCGTAATAAGTGAAAAACACTGGGTTCTTTCCTGACTATCAAGAAAACAGTGTGTGGCCTGTGTGTGGGCTGGCATGCTCTCTGCCTGTTAAATAGACATTTGTTGAGCAGCCATGCTGAACACTGTACTGGCTCGTGGGGATGTGAGAGGACTGAGAAATGGGCCGGGCTGCCCTCAGGGAAGTGAGTCTCAAGCCTAGTTAGATAGGAGGATGGAATGGAATCCTAAACTTGAGCACAGGCCCTCCTTAGGCAGTGCTGCATGAGGCTCTTGGCTGCCCCAAGGGAGTTCTGACCATTCTCTTGGTTCCCGGCCTGGGCTTTGGGGGCCTGTAGAAGTGGAGTGAGGAGGTGGGGGAGGAGGCACAACCACCTCAAGGCAGGCCAAGTGGGCCAAGGATTTGGGTTGGCCTGAACCTCCCAGCAAGCAGAAGTCCCTGCCTGTTGTCTTTTTTCTGTGCTCTCCAGTATGGCTCTGACCACCCTTCTCTGGGTGTATGTCTGCCCTACTGAGCCCCTGGAAGAAGGGGACCACGTCTGGTTTATTTAGGCCCCAGCATATAACAGAATCAGGTAGCAAAGCATGCTGGGCAAATAAGGCCGATGGAAACCAGAGAAAACAATTGGGGAAGCAAGCACTCACCCAGCAAGAACCTGGGCCATGAATTTAGAACTGGATGGCTTGTCTGCTCCTAGAAGCCAGCCACAGAGAACCATGAAAGTGTGCCGTGCCGTGTGGCCTTTGTGAGGAGAGAGAAATGGCTCCATGGTCACACAGCTATGAGCCGCAGCCCTTTCCTGGTAAGTACCTGTGCTGGCTGGGGAGGGGAGGGGAGAGTGAGCCATGGCACAGGTCGTTAGGTGGGCTTGTAGCAAGCTGCTCACCAGCAGTGACTCAGCTGTGGCTTGTGTACCTTCTCTTACGGCCAGCCAACCAATGCCTGAGATCTGGTACCATCTCATCCAGCTAAGAACATGACCGTTAAGTCAGCTGACACCCACGATTACCCTAGCCCTCTGCTCTTGAGAAGAGCGTGGCCTCCTCACTTATGCAGGCCTGAGTTCAAATCCTGACTTAATCATTTACTTCGCTGTGACTTTAGCGCAACACTTCACCCCAGTCTACTTTCTCACGGCAATAATCCCAACACAATGTGCAGGTTAAGGGCATGAAGTCTGCAACCATCTTGCCAGGGATTGAATCCTGGCTCCTCTTATTGGCTTTGTGGCTTTGGACAAGTTACTTCAAATCTTTGTTCCTAGAAAATGGGAGATAATAACAGTATCTACCTCATACCATTGCTTAAGAGGCAAGTTAACAGATCTAAAAGGGCTTCGAGCAAAGTGCAGCGCATAGGGGATGTGCTCACTAAATGTTAGCTACCTAATTGCTACGATGATTAGACATGTAATACATAGTGCTGGTGGCAGAATGCGTTTCCCAGTGAGCTGCTAATCCCAAGGTCAGCAGGTCCAACCCACCAATCACTCTAAGGGAGAAAGATGAGGCTGTCTGGTCTCAGAAAGACGAAAAGCCTTGGAAAATCAAAGGGGCAATCTGCTCTGTCCTATACAGTTGCTGTGTGTTGGAATGGGCTTGATGGCAGTGGGTTTGGTGGGTTATCCTGTGAGCCCAGTGTTCCTGGATGCACAGGCCAACAGTGCAGGTTTTGGTCTTTGAAAAAGACCTCCAGGGATAATCCCATCCTTCGCGAGTCTTGGTCCTCATTACACTGTCCTGAGCCAGGACTTTGCCATTCCTCGTGGGTTTTTTATCTACTTTGGTCGCAAAGTTCTCTGTGCCTGTGTGCACTTTTTGGCTTCTCTTTACTTCACAGGGTTCCCATGAGGACTAAGTGGGAAATCTGAGTGGGATTCTGATGTGAATGCGGTTCTGCGCCTCCGTGCCAGTGTGGACATAAATGCTTCTACCACGGTAGGGCCGAATGGCACCTCGCAGTCTCCGTTATGTTCCCTGAGTGCAAACCAAGGCCCCAGACAAAGCGGGACCATCGCTCATCCAGCAGGCCTTTTCCATGTCACTCTTCCCTGGGCAAGGGGTCAGACAAGAGCCCTGCCCTCGCAGAGCTCCCAGCAGTGGGCATGTCTGCCACAGTTGGCTGCAGTAACCTCTATAAAAGAGGGCGAGAAGAGGAGCAGGCAAAGGGCTCGATGGAAGCTCCGAGGGGCGACTTCATGTCCAGGTGGGGACTCTGGGAAGAGTTCCTGTGCAACTGTGGGATAGAGAAAGGATACAGAGAATTAATTTTCAAGCTGGGCTTGGGAGAGCCCACAGGGCTTTGAGGCCAAGGAGGGTTGGGATGCAAAGGAGATAATGTGAGCAAAGGCAAGAAGGGCTAGGATTGTCTCGCTTTCTTTGTTCTAGTAAGTCCAGGGTAACAGGGCCTGGGTTTGGTTGCCTGACCCCTAACTTACTGGCAGCTCGGAGTCCTGAGATCTGCGTGTGTTAGCTGGGGCAGCTCCGGAGAGTCGCTTCCCTAGTTTGTCCTCCAGGGTCCTGTCTAGTAACATGAGACTGGAGTGATTTCTGGGGGCCTGCTGCTCTGCCTCCCCTTGCAGCTCAGACGTCACCTTTTCCATTGTGTTTTTAATTAGCCTCAACAGCCCTCTGGGCCCCAGACCTCCCTTGAAGAGGCAGGACACAGGACTTTCCTCAAATCCATCCTTTTCCGGTAGGTCTCCATCCAGGAAGTGGGAAAACAGGATTTCCTCTAAGGATGTTCTGAGACCCAGACAGTCCCGGTTTGGGGAGGAGAGAGGAAGAGATAGGGAGGATTGCTCAGGCTTCCAAATCCTAAAGTATTTGGGGGGAGGTTTATGTTTTCCACCCCCACAGACTTTGAGCTCCTTAGAAAGAGGGAACATAGAATTCAGAGCTGGAGTGGTGCCCATTCTTTAAAAATGTTCACATCTTAGTGGGGGAAGTGGAATCCCCGGCCCCTTTAAATGTGTATGATAAAGGTTAGCAGATCAGACCATCAGTTTACACTCAACTATTGTTTCAAGTCATTCCTTGTAAATTCCTTCAAAATACCGTCTATATCCCACTTCCTCCCTGGGTTCCCTGTTTCCATGCCTCCTTCTCCCGAAGCCCTCTGCACTTTGTCCTTGGATAAATGCTATCCTTCTGATCTTAAGTGATGGGCTATTCTCACACGATGAGTTCCGTTCCAGACCTCAAGGGTGAATCGAGGCCCATAGTGTTAGCTATTCCACCAAGCCCTACCCAACCAGAAAGCCTGGCCTCTTATGACTTGAGGTTTTGTTCCACATTTTTCTCCCTTTCTTCCCAGGACCGTGTAAAATGATTCTTTTCTAAGTAGTTGGTACTGGTAGCCAATCACCACCTAGTTCTGGTCTACGGGTCATAGAGGTTGATGTTGGTGTGGTCCATTAGGCCATTATGCTAAGTTTCCACACGTCTTTCAATTTTCATTGTTTTCCTCTGGATGGGAAGACACCAACAATAGTTGCACCTTAGGGAAGTCCTTTTTGTATTCTAAATTATGAAATTGTTAAAGCATTAATTCGAACAGGTATATCTTTTCTCCAAGTATACTTGTGGACATTTCTTAAAATCCTTCAAGGCCCAACATCCAGCACTATCCCCGCCAACAAGCTTCTCCTGTCAACCCACCGCCGACGTCTTTCCTTGCAGCAACTCATATAACCATGCTGTGTCGGAGTGGCAGGGACCAACCCCCACTTCCAAAATGGGTCAGCTGAAGCCTACATGGGAAACGACTTGCCCAAGGTCAGTTTGGAGCACAGCAGCAAACTCAGTTCTTGCCGACTCTCAATCCAGTGCTCTTTTTAGTCTTTCGTTCTCCCTCCAAACCCATACTATGCAGATCGATCGATCTCCATGCTTTCAGAGCTGTTTCCTCCAACACCAATGGCTCCTTGTCTCCCCTGTTCTTTCTGCAAGATTCTGTGGAAACGTCACCATCCCTCTGGAATGTTCTGATAACCCTCCTCCCAGTGTCTCTCAGTCTCATGGCATAGTATATAGTCGTGTTATAAACCCTGACCTGAGTGTACAAGTATTGCTAATGTTTGTTTTCCTCTTGCTCACATGTCTCCAGGGTGACTCTCTATTGCACATCACTGCTTGCTCAGCACTTCTCTCAATTCCAAGCAGAACTAACGGTATGCTCCTGTGGAATGGCAGGAGTAAAAGTCCTGGTGTGGGGAGGGTCGAGGAAGTAGCTGCCCCGAATTAAGCTACGGAAGGACACTGGGCTGCTATCCCGGTCATCAACTATATTGTGTAATATTTACCAAAGTGGATGATACCACATCTGAGGAATGTGCCAGAAAAGCGGGAAGCGGGGCAGGCAAAAGCAGAAATCTATACTCTATCCAGGATTAGTGGCTGGAGCACAAGTGTTTCACCGACACAGGGCAGGGCACTGAAGAGCAAAGAGCACCTAGGAAAGCCAAGAGGAGACGGGTGTTCTCACTAGGCACTGCTGGGGCCCTCTCCGTTCCGGATCACTCCTTTTGGCTCTTGTGCACAAAATGCCTCCTATGTATGCTGTATGACTGTTTCCAGACCTATCTAGGATGTTTGTAGTCGGTTAATTCTTTCATTTTTTCCCCCTAATCATGTAAAATACAAATGATCCCTACATTTACTTCTTGGTTAATGAGGGTCAAACAGCCTACTTGAAGTGGTACTGACAATTCTGTTCCTTAATATTTACGTCCTTGAAATGGGGATGCTCTGTAATTTTCCTATAAATCTAAAACTACTTTAAGCAAGACTTATTTTTTTAGCAAAGAAAATCTCAAGGCTTATAGTTTTTTTTTTAGTTAGTAAAATAACGCCACAAACAATGGCCATAAAAATATAAGGGCAGAATGGACATGCAGTTTATTACAGTACTTCCTGCCATGGTGAATACCTGGCAGCATAAAACATGCATTCAAAGAATGGTTACAGAAAATGATGGAATGACTATGACCCTCTTGAATTTGTGTGATATTTTTTCCGTTTTCCAGTATATGAAACCTAGGATTGATGAGTCTGCAGGGACAGCGAATAGTATAAGGGTTTCTGGGGGTACAGTGGTGGGGTGCATGTGAAAAGGAGTTCAAAAGAAAAGAACATTTTAAAACGGATTGTAAGAACAATTGTACACAACTGCCTGATGTGAGTGAACTATAGCATGACAGGATGTCTGTATTAACTACCAATAAAATGGCTTTGAAAAAAAAAGGGCAGAAAAAAATACGTGGCAAAATATGCCACACACACACACACACACACACACACACACACACACAGGAACAGGAGAAAGCCATGTCAGCCTGCTCCCTAACAATCTGGTGTCTAGGTAGAAGCGTGTAACAGGAGACCATCTTTATTTCAGTAGCAAAGCTCTCTCAAGTTGAACAGGGACATTTCCGCTTACATTCAGAAATAATTTAAAACAATTTCTTCAAAGGTGAAGATAAAGGCATAAGCTATGGACCTATGTAAAAACTTGGTTTCGAGAGGGCATTACGCTGAGGATGGCCAGAGTATGTGATCCCACTCAGTAGATCGTCTCAGACCCACCGAGAGCAGCTCCTGGGCTGTCAGGGGTAAGGGGCAGCACTCGCTTCTCCTGGGCAATGGAACAGTTCTGTATTCTGAGACTGCGACGGTGGCTAGAACTAAGTACCAAACGAGTCCACATAAAAACTGGTCGAATCCCAAAGATGTGTAGTTTCGTTACTAGTGTTGGACCAATGTCAGTCTCGAGAGTTGACTCCGGTAGTGCACTGTCAGTATGCTGGGTAAGTGTATGCCTGGGCTCTCTGTGCTGTTTGTGCCTTGTGCGTCTACCAAAAGTTTAAAACAAGTGAGGAAGGGATATGGCATGGCAGAGGACTGAGGAAAACAATCTAGACATTTTTACTAAGTTTCATTAAAAACTAGCAAAGAACTTGAAAAAAACTCACTGAGTTTATAAAACACACTCATACCCAGTACTTTTATTCTGCGACAACTAGTGCTACAGACATGGAGGGTGTCACATGAACAGTAACCCACTAAATTGCAAAAGTTTTACTTCCAGAGAGTTTAAGAAACATACACCTCAACTAAGAGGAAATACACTCCTTGTACAAAAGATACAAAACGAAAAAAAACGAACCAAAAACTTTCCACTGAAATTCTGTAAGGGTTGATTATGCTAATTAATCAGAGTCATGATAACTGTATATTCTTTTAGGTGATGCTGGGTTTGTGCTGAGGTGAACACGCTGGGAAACAAGTGTACTATTTAGAATGTACAGTATAAAATGGCGCCTTAGATTCTTAGAGGGACAATGTCTGTGTCCCCAATTTTGTTTTAATAACTTATCTCTGGGTTTCTTCTTTTTCATGGTCTCAGCTCCTGGAACTGCTATGCTTGAACAAAGAGAACTCAGCCTTGCCAGTCATCTCACTGACTCAGCTCAGTGCAGTGAGCGGCTACCATGAGACAGACACTACTTCGAGAAGGGTTAAGAACTCCAAAAGGCGCTGGCTTCCTTAAGTATCTTTAGGAAAGGTGTCATTAAAGGCTTAAAATAACTTGGGCAACTGCCTAAGACGTTTTACATCTAAGAATGTGCCTACTGAATTCATGCTGTTCATCTGCCTTAAAGTTTCAGAAGGCTGCACACTTTCTGGAAAACCCGGAACATCCTTTGTATTTTCTTTCTCGGGATGTTGGGTAAACTCCGCTTTACCAGTTCGGAGGTTAGCTGCCGGACTTGGCTGAAGGTTCTTTGATAAGAAAGCCGGGCTGTTCAGTAACTGCAGTGCTGCCTTTGGTTGGCCACCTTCATTGGTAATGTTTCTCAACACCGGCACATCTGGGTGAACGCCCGCAGGCGTGGGACAACCGATGAGCTCACAGGCATTCCGAGACGGCTCTTTCTGACACACACGTTGCTTTGGCCCGGATGAGCGGTTGTGATTCGACACCTGCTCACTTTTGCCAGCTGTGGTGTTCGGAGACGCCTCTTCATCTTCACTATTGTCACTGCTTTGTATGAGTCCGTATCTCTTCATGTACTTTTTGGTTGCAAACGACATGTTGCTTGGTGAGATTAAACTAAGGCCCACGGTGCTTTTGTCCGTGTTGATCTGTAAAAGGCTAAAGGCCGAGTCACCGCTATGTGGGTTTGATCGAGTGACAGAGAGTTGTGACAACTGATTTTCATTGAGATACTTCAGCGCGATAGCGTTTGCCTCCATGCTCAGATCCACCCCGCTGGGGCTTAAGCCACTCGTGCCGACATTAGCAAATGACATGTAGTTTAGTCCGGAGATCACGGCTTCAGGGCTGATGCATGCCAACACACTGAAAAACACAAAGCGGGAAGCCATCATCATTCTGCGTACTAGACGGCACTCACTGAAATGCGGCCTTCTACGGAAGGAAGAAAAGGCTATCTGTGTGAAGCTTCCTGGTGCTTCTGATCTGGGTGTTCAAACATGCAAACCTTGACCATGTACACATACCGCCATGGGCTGAGCGTAAGAATCTAGATTCGCACGCTGAGAGTGCGACACATGCTATTTTCCCAAGTTCAGACATTAGTCGATGTGTGAAGACCAAACATAACACCCCAAACAGGCAAACTGTTGTGAGTTGTTTAATTTACGACTAGTCCAAAAATAGGAGAGAACACCTAATGTTCAATGTAAATCAAAACAAACAACATCAACAACAAAAAAAACCATATTTGATCTGTATAGTACAAGCTTTGATGAACAGCACAGAAAATTAAACTGTTGATGAGAGTCCATGTTTTGGAATTCTGTCAATTGAAAGCACAAACCAGTCTCAAGATAAGGGCTATCACCTAGCAGGCTAACTGCTAGCATTCGATATCATCTTCAACTCACTTTGGTCAGTGTCAATGCAAATGGCTTGGCTTTTCCATATATGTATATAAAAACACACAAAAATCTAAATTGGTTGATTCCAATTCATGGCCACCCCATGCATTTCGGAACAGCACTGCACTGCATAGGATTTCCAATGGATCTAAGATCTCACTTGCACGATGCCTCTATGTGGATTTGAATGGCCAGCCTATTGGTTAGTATCTGATCGCTTAACTGCTTGCACCACCCAGGGACTCGTGTACAATACTAGCTGTTTACCTCTTGGTGAGGCTTAATTACGTGCCAGCCATTCTGCGAAGCATTAGACATGTATTATCTTATTTCTGTCCCTAAACCTTCACTAGTAGTAAGCCTTCCCTATCTAATTCCAACCGCATTCTCTACTCTAGCATTGTAGATTGCCCTTCCTCTACTTTTCTTACCTCCCAAGGGAAGGGATTTTTATCTGCGCTCTCTCTCTCTCTCTCTGTGCCCAGAACAATGCTTGACCCATAGCAGACACTCAATAGATACGTGAATTGATAAAAGAAGCAAAGGTACTTTTATCATCTTTACTGTACAGGTACAGTTTTTGAGAAAAGTGAGGCACAGAGAGTTTAACTAACTTCTCTAAAGTTGCACAGCTAGCGGGTGGCAAACTGGGGCTTTACCCCTGGCTGCCTTATTCTAAAGCTCTAGAAATCATTGTTTCACCATATGGTATTCAACAACTTATATTCTGCTCTCAGTTTTCCTGTTTCCTAAGACATTAAAAGGCCTTTGTGCACTGCTTGTTGTGGTAAACATTATATTCTAGTAAAAAAATAATATGCTGTAACTTTCTATATCCTTCTGTTTTATACATATGACTGCTGCTGCCGGCATCCCTACTCCACAAAGCCCAGACAACTGTCAGGTATTTTCATTCCTGTAAGGAACTTGCAAGAAGCAGTTCCAAGTTACTACTATTCCCTGACACCAGTGCTATTATTAAACAATGAACAGTGTGCTTAATAATGCTGAGCTTGATAACTACGGAACTCCCTTAATCTTCTGTAAGTTTAATGCTTGGGAGACAATTTAATAAAATGGAAGAGATGCTACTATTTTACCTAGACATTCTGCTTTTATGTTACATCCCTAGCAAAGATAACTTCTACACAAAGTCTCCTCCTACTCTACTGTTTGGTCATTTCCTCATAAATCATAGGCATAGCATATTAGGAAGTGTGTACATATTAAAATAATTACTTGTATAATAATTATAAATAATACTAAAATAAAAATTGTCAAAGCAGATAAAAATTTCACAAGTGTATTTAAAAGGTAGATTTAATTTTAACTGTATGTTCTGTTACAGTGGCATAGTGGTTACTTGTACCCAGTTAGAAACCACCAGCGTCTCCATGGGAGAAAGACGAGACTTCCTACTCCCTGAAAGAGTTCCAGTCTCAGAAATTCACGGGGCAGTTCTACCCTGTCCTGTAGGGTCACTAGGAGTTGGCATTTGCTTGATGACAGTTTGATTTGGTTTCTCCTGCGAAGGAATAGGTAAAGAATCTCTAAGCAGTCAATATTAGTTCAGAAGATTCTTCAAGTTTCACGAACACTCAAAAACCTCCAACTCGCCGCCACGGAGTCAATTCTGACTCACAGTGACGCTACCGGGCAGGAGAGCACACCCTTGGGTTCTGAGCCGTCCTCATCTTTCCCCTGAAGGTGGCTGGTGCTTTCAAAGTTAGCAGCCCTACACTCACCCACTGCGCCCTCAGGGCTCCCCAGCACAGCTCCTTTCCTTTTGGAAGGAAACAAATCAAACAATACTCAGAGCCAAAGCACATCGCCACCAGGCCAATTAAGATGGAAATCAAAGAGAGGGTATATCTTAAAACCCTTGTGCACAAACAGACCGTGTCAGAACCCCCTTAGTGTGCAGTCCCAATCCAATGACGCAGAGACTATGACGGTCATATGCCAACAAATAAGATGATTCCAATTTACTCAAAGGTGAAAATTAACCTTGACTCACTGTCCCCACTGAGCGCAGAGCCAAGAAGCAAGGCAAAAAAAGCAACTAGTGAGACTTTGAAGACATGCTTTGAATTCAAAGGTCACTTCCACTGGGAGTCTGCCTGCAGAGTCTCTGTAGACCTCAAACCCACCATTTCCTTTTCTCCACCATTTCTGGAAGGAGCACTGGCTGCTTAAGTGGCTGCCTAACCCCAAGTCGTTCAAAACCCCCAGCTGCTCTCAGACGGGCCTTTCTACTCCCGTTCAGTTGTAGTCTCACAAACCCACAGGGGCAGGTCTAACCTGTCCTCTCCGCTCCCTGGATGGCCGTGCATTTGGTTGGCACCTATGTCTGGGTAGGTCTGGGGCCCTTTCTCTGCTCTTCCTGCACCTCATTCTCTCATTTTCTGCAGTGTCTGAAACAGGAAAGCAGAAGGGAAGTAAGTCTACTCTCCTTTGCATCATTGTTCTGGTGAGATGACTGTATTGTTGTTGTAATTAGAAAACAACAACTACTAATTAAGAGAAAGCATGCCAGCTTTTCATAATCCCCAGCTTTTATCCCTTTTATTTAATAAGTATGTGCTGAGACCATCTTTGAGGAAGAGAAACCTGAAGTTAATTAAAAAGGAAGGCCAGCTGAAGGTCACCGAACTACGCTTTTCAAAATAATCCCTAGAAAATGAGTGCTTTGCGTCCTGGGGGGCCGGCTGTGTGAGTGCGGGTCCCGTAGCTGGATCCAGCCCTTTCTCCACCAAGAGAACTCACTTCTGAGACACGCCACCCTGTCAACACACTTCGCTGGCATCTCTTCTCAGGAGACATTCCACAGTCTCTCTCAAAATATGTTCCAATGTATTTCTCTCGCCTTCTAAAAGGAAGCATCTAACATGTAAAGATGCTTTCTCATCCAACAACCATGTAGCAAGCACTGGATAAATGACTTAGCTGATTTGAAGGCAAAGCTATCTTTTCTCATCAGGACCGCTACAACACATCTACAATGCATTCAGAATTGAAAATAGGTTGTAAGAAATTACCTGGCATGATCCACTTTATGTGCATTTTTTTTCACTTTAGTGGGAGAATCCATTTTGACTCCAAGGCTTCTTAGTTGCTTAAGGGTGGCATTAAGAACACAATCTTTGTCCACTGATGCTGCATCATGTTTTTTTTTCTTTGTATGGTAGACATTTTGAGTCCGGGTACATTCATGGCTGATAATCACTGCTTTTGTAGATGGCTGTTCTGTTTCTTTGCAAGACTTATTTAAAAGGTGGTTCACTTGACCCTAAGGAAAATAAAAAGGATGCACTTAAACACCATTAACCATCTTAGAAAAGGAAAATAGTAACAGTAACAGGCCACACTGCAGGAAGTGCAAGTACTGAGAGCAAAAGGAAAATGGAGCAGCTGATGCCAGGGCTCCGTAGAAAGGAAATGCCTAGAAAATGAGGAGGGCGGCGTGTGTGCAGATGTGCTCGACACTCTGATGTATGCACTGTGGTAAGAGCTGCAAGAGATCCCAATAAAATGATCTTTTAGTAAATAAAAAAGAGTAAAAGAAGTCCACTCTAATGAGTTTTTATCAGAACTTACAGCTATGTTCAGACATATTCATTTTTAAAATGTCAACAGATTTAAAAGCAGTTAAGTAATATTCTGTCAAGAGGAACCGATTACAAGGATCTACCTGTGACCTCCTCCCTGGGGGACGGACAACAGAAAAGGGGGTGGAGGGAGACGCCGGACAGGGCAAGATATGACAAAATAATAATTTATAAATTATCAAGGGTTCATGAGGGAGAGGGAAACTGGGAGGAAGGGGAAAAACCGAGGAGCTGATCCAAGGGGTTTAAGTGGAGAGCAAATGTTTTCAGAATGATGACAGCAATGAATGTACAAAGGTGATTTACACAACTGATGTATGCATGGATTGTGATAAGAGCTGTATGAGCCCCTAATAAAAGGATTAAAAAAAGCAATATTCTGTCTTTTCAATGATTTATGTTAAAATCTTTATAAACAATAATTTTAAAAGCCTGCTTTCATTTGAAATACTGATCATGTGTTTCCGGGTTATACATGAAACACTCATGTTACTTTCAGAATCTGGCTCCTTTCTACAGCCAAGAGTGGCCTGTGATGTTATCTCTGCCCTCCTGACACCAAAGCATATTTCATCCCTGAGCACTAATGATAGTGGTCACTTCATACGCATGGATTGTGCCTCTAGGTCTCAAAACTGTTGCACTATAAATTGTGGCACTAGACTAAGGCCCAGCAGATACATAACAAATATGAAGTGTTTGCTGAGCGAATAAATCCCTATGAAGTATGTCTACCAGCCTTTACTAACAAATGGAGAAATCAAATGTTCCATTGTTTATAAACTGGGCAGATGTCAAAGTCAGAATCATTCACCCTTTAAATCTCAGCTTTCCACCCTAACTTTTCCAAGACTATTTCCTTCAACCAGAATGATGCCTTTCTACACGTGTTCTTTGCGGTTTTAACATACCTCGTCTTACTTTACATTCATTCATTACTGAGTCGGCACAGTTATTTCTCCCGGGCTATGAGAACGGACACAGACATGTTTATTTTTAGACTATCCACAGTACTGCCTCCACTTTTTAAGATTAAGCTAAATATCAGCGAACATTAGCTTGCCTGGATCCAAATCAGAAAATAATATTATAAATAACCCACAAGGTTCCAATTTTCAAACTGACTACAAACTCTTGCTTGTTTTTTTCTGATAGTAAATCTAGTTTGAATTTGATATATCATCACCCCTTTCATTTAAAAAAATGAGGCTTTTTGTTCTGGCATAGTTTCTGATGATTGGTGTGTTTACAGTAAATTACTGAATTTAGGGTATCATATACATGAAAAGTTCAAGAAAATAAACCATATATTGTCAATTAGGCAAAAACGATTTTATCTCAAGATCCAATCAACTGCTTTCCAGGAAAGGACCCTGTATTAAACAAAGCTCTCAAGAAGAAGAAAGGCTCTCTAGATAGTTTTTTACCAACAAATCCTGGTAAATTTTCTGGTTGTCCGTTGGTTGATGAGGTAAGGGCTGTATTACTTGCTCAATGTTTGGTTCTTCTAATGTGACCGAGTTGTTACTAGCACCCTCTGTTGGCCCAGTCTGTAAGCACATGCTTACACTCTCCGCCAACAGGGAATTGGGGAAGAACACAGGCGCATCGGCTTCTTTTCTCTGAGGGGCAGAGCTGTTTGAAAAGACACGAAGCAAGTGTTAGTTATCATGGTACCACTAATGCATACTGGGGGTGCGGTACCTAAGAGGGGGGGGACTCGGGCAGCAGTCTGGTTCTTCTTTTCAGCCCTTGTGACACTACATAAGTACCTGTTCTTGGGAAGTTGCACACACACTAGATCATGGTAGTGTTTTAAGCTACATTATTTATAATATATCTAAGCAGCTTCATCTAAAGGCTGGAAAATATACCTCCTATTCTAATCCACTGATTTCACCTGGACGTGGCATAAGTGTTCTTGGAGAATCCCAAAATTTAAAATATATCATTTTTTCACCTAAAGTTTTAAGATATAGTTAAAAAAAATCAACTCAAGTTCATGAAATGTCATCTGTAATTACATATAGTTGGGTACTACTATTTTCTTTCATATGTTTTGAAGTACTTTAACTTCTTATATAACAAAGAGGTCACTCACTCACTGCCATCAAGTCAATGCCAACTTATATCAACCCTACAGGACAAGGAAGAACTGCCAGCGAGTTTCCGAGACAAACTGACGGGAGCAGAAAGCCTGATTTACTCTGCAGTGCGGCTGGTGGTTCCAACCGCTGACCTTATGGATTGCAGCCCAACGCAAAACCTCTACACCACCAGGGTTCCTATAATAAGACATATTACTTTCAAAATTAAAGACTAACCAACACGTATCTTAAAAATAACTAATATTGGCTAGTAAAATATTTATTATAGGCTAGACGCTGTTAAGTGAATCGTATCATATAATCATACACATCAGTGCTTCTTAAAGTGGATGAAACCACCCCCTGGGGACCTTGCGGGTGATGGGAGGAGGCTGCACAGCAGGTGCCCACACGCTATTCTGGATGACGGCTACGTACAAAAGCAGATGTTTACACACTGTCCTGGATTGTGGGCTATGGAACAAAAGCTTCTCACTGCCAGGGGAGGCAGTGGCCAAATAGATTTGGGAATCTATGTTCTACATTACCCCCATTTACCAGACAGGGAAATACAGGCCGAGAGGGGTTAGGAAACAACCTAAAAGTGTACTCAGTAGTAAGAAAAGAAAAATCAAAAGTAAGTTAACAACTGAAGATAGTCACTCTTTTTCTTTTAAGACAGTCACTTCTAAGACTTTAGAATATTTCTATCTATATTTTTCTGTATTTTCTCTGAAAAGCTTTTCTATATGTAGTTTTCTTTTCAATATGTAGTTTTTTACAAGCTCTTAAAAGCAATCATTATACCAAATACTGTATCTTCTTGTTTCACGAAACAGTCGTAAAACAAAATTTTGATGGTCATACAATATTTCTTTTATGGATATGATATATTTTTCTATTATCCCTAACAATACCTTTTAAACTTCCTTTAAAATTTTAGGTTATTTCTAATATTTTCCACATCTTTGAATTTTAACGATGCGAAGTGCCAGCACAATGTTAGCACATGCTCAAAGATACTATCTAAAATTAATCTTTGCAAAATACTAGTCTAGATTTTTTTATGCACATTATTATCTCTGCAGGTCTATCTAGATAAGACAGGATGAATAAACAATCTGGAGGAGAAAACAACTGGACCGATGGTTCTGGAGGGTCATGGGGGAGGGGGTTTGAAAGGAAGTGATGTTAACCGACCTGGGGACAAAGAAACAACAAGTGATCCAAAATCAGTGGTGAAGAGGGTGTAAGAGGCCTGGTAGGGGACTGATCAAGGGCAATGTAATCGAGAGGAATTACTAAAACCCAAATGAAGGCTGAGCATGATAGTGGGAGAAGAGGAAAGTAAAAGGAAATAGAGGAAAGAACTAGGAGGCAAAGGGCATTTTAGAGATCTAAATAAAGGCAGGTACATATGTAAATATATCTCTATATGAGGATATGGAAATAGATCTATGTGCATCTATTTATAGGTTTAGTATGAAGTAGCAGATGGACATGGGGTCTCCCTCAATGCAAGCACACTTTGTTCTATTAAACTGGAATGCCATGGTGCTCACCTTCCCAACACTATCACTGAAGACAAAGCAGGTGCATAAGCAAATTTGGTGGGAAAAAGTTGATGGTGTCAGGCTATCAAAAAATAAAGTGTCTGGGGTCTTAAAGGCTTGAAGGTAAATAAGTGGCCATCTAGCTCAGAAGCAACAAAACCCACATGGAAGAAGCACACCAGCCTGTGTGACCATGAGGTGTCAAAGGGATCAGGCATCAAAGAACAAAAAAAAAAAATCACATCATTGTGAATAAGGGTGAGTGCTGAGTGGAGACCCAAAGCCCATCTGTAGGCAATTGGACACCCCCTTAAAGAAGGGTCTCGTGGAGTAGACGAGCCAGTCAGGGTGCAGGGTAGCAACAATGAAACATATAACTTTCCTCTAGTAAAAGACCAGTTGTCTGCACTCCAATGTTTATTGCGGTGCAATTAATAATCACTAAGAATCGGAAACAACCTCTATTTCCATGGATAGAGGAGTGGAATAGAAAACTAGCACATACACAGAGTCGAAAGCATCACTGAAAACACTGATGATTGCATGAAGCACATCATCTCCTGGGAAGAGCTGGAGGAAATTATGCTAGGCGAAGTCAATCCCAAAAGGGCAAGTACAACATGAGTCCACTGAGGTAAGTATAATCAACTCAGTAGGCATAGAAGAAATGCCACTTACCTCAGACTTTACATGCTGAGGTACAGGCAATCAGGCGGGGAGACAGACCAAACCCAAGGATGTACACAAAGGATGAACACAAAGAAGGGGAAAGGCAGTGGGGAGGGAGAAAAGGGCAAAAAATGAGGAAAAAAAGAGGGAGATGATGGCATTGGGGGAGTAGGGCACTAATTTACCAAGGGGGAGGGTATTGTTTATGTCTCCACAGAAACGGGAGTGTGAGTACAGACTCCACCACGGTGCGCAGAACCGTGAGGGCACCGTAACCACGCAGAGCAACTCATGAACAGAGAGGTCTACAGGGCCAACCCCATTCAGAGGCAAAAATGACCCCCCCCCCCCTGAAGTATATGCTACAGAGGACAACAGTAAACCTACAGGTTAGGGAGAGGGGCAGGCCTGCCAGGTAATAGAGAAGCAAAAAGAGTGAGGGACTAGACCCCCTACTGGCACGCCAAGCCTGGAGGATGCTGTCCCTGCACGGAGCCGCTACGGGCTGACAACCGCTCGAGACATGCTGTCCCCGAACTGGAGCACACTGTGACAGAGGACAATACTGGGGACACACAGCAGGGAGTGAGGCTGGTCTGACCACCCCCCTATGGGACGAACCAAGAAGGGAACATAACAGATCAGCAACGGGAGTAAATCCAAACCACAAAACCTCTGAGGAGCCCCCAAAATAGACTTCAGGTCAGGAGCGGCAGTTCCCAGAATCCCCCAGGACTGGTGGGGAGATGATCATAAAGGTCAACAGACAAACCTAGAATTATGTATGCTTGTTTAGGGCCTTTTCTGGCTAGTTCTTTTTTGTTTGTTTGTTCTCTTTTTATTTGGTCTCTGATTGCTGTTTTGCCTACCTATATAAGATCGCCATGGGAACCAGCCTGAGGAGAAAGCAACAAGACTGAGGGTTCCAGAGGGACTTTGGGGAAGGAGGAGGCAGGGGAATGGAGCAATGAGCAAACAAAGCCATAGACAGGGAAACAACTAGGGAATTAAAATCAACAATGAGAAGGACATAGACACCCTGGGGGCATTGGAACAACAGCAATGGAGCTGAGAGGAACTACCAAGAGGCAGAAGAAAGGAGCGTGTGATCGTGGGGGAGGAGGAAGGTAAAAGGAAACAAACGAAAGCTCTAGGAAGCAAAGCTATAGACAGAGGTATAAACACAGGTGTGCACTGATGTAAATATATTAATTCATAAAAAGAAAGCCACCGGCCTATGTACAATACACTGAGGTAGTGAGTGGATGGACTTTGGGCCTCTGCTCAAGCCCTCCCTCAACACAAGAACACTGTTTTAAAAACCTGGCATTCTGTGAGGCTCACTGTCCCAACATGATTGCTGAAGACAAAATGGGTGCATTAGTAACGTGGCGAAGAAAGAGGATGGTGCCCAGTTATCAAAAGATACAGGACCTGGGGACCTAAGGCTTGAAGTTAAACATGCAGCCATGTAGTAGAGAAGCAACAAACTCACATAGAAGGAGCACACCAGCCTGTGTCATCATGAAGTGTTGATGGTAACAGGCACCAGAAAACCCCAAACAAACAAAGCCATATTGTTGAGAATGAGTGGGGTTGGAGGAGAGTCACAAAACCCATCTGTGGACAATGGGACATCCCCTCACAAGGAAGGGATGTGTCATCCAGGGTGGGTGCAGTGTAGCACCGATGAAACACGCAATCTTCCTCTGGTTCCTTGAGGCCTCCTCACTCCCCACTATCATGATCCCAGTTCTGCCTTTCACTGTGGGCTAGGTACAGATAAGAAATAAGAACTTACAACACAAGGAATCCAGGAACGGGAATGAGAATAATGATACCAGGAGAGTAGAGAGAAGGTAGGGAGAAAGGGGGAGGAAGGAGGAACTGATCCCAACCATCGACACATAAATACCCCGACCCCCAGGGGAATGAACAACAGAAAGGGAGACAAGTCTCCCTTTATATATAATAATAATAATTTAAACTTTATCAAGGGGGATGAGGGTGGGAGTGGGGGAAGGGAGGGTAAAAAGAGGAGCTGATACCAAGGGCTCAAATATAAAGTAAATGTTTAGAAAATGATGGCAACATATGTACAAATATGCTTGATACAACTGATGTATGTTATGTTATAAGAGCTGTAAGAGTCCCCAGTCCAATGACTCAAGAAAGAAAAAAGCTGGCAAGCCTGTGAGGAGACAGGTAATCTTAGACACTGCCGGGGAGATCACAAACTTAACACAACCCTATCAGAGGGGAACTGGGGAATCCTTAACAAATTCCACATGCGCTTAACTCTGGACTCAGCAGTCCCACTCCTAAAATCTTACAAAATATTCGTGCAAAGATAATTCCACTATAGTATTGTTGGTAATGGTTTAACAGTGGAAATAACCTAAATGTCTATACATAGGAAAGTGGCTGAATAAGCTTACTATGGTACAACTTTATAGTGAAATACTATGTGCCTTTAAAAAAAACCCCGGAAGAGCTCTAGAAACTGATTTGGAGTGGCTTCCCAAGCATACTGTGAAGTGAATAGAGCAGATGTAAAAGCGTACATACAGCAAGCTACCCTTCATGTATGAAAGGAGCATCCGAAAAAACAGGGCAGATAAGTGGGAACTGAAGAGATTGGTTTACGAAGGGGGGAGAAGTGGGAAAGAATGGAAAAAATGGGCGAGAGTGGGTCACAGGGATGAGAAGAGAGAGACACTAGGTTTGAGTAGACAAGTTTTTATATAACTTTATCTCTTAGAACCACGATAATGTTTTCACTTAACCAGAAAAGAAATAAAATCAACTAGGGTCAAAACAAGTAACAAAGGAACCTGATGGTACTACAAATGAGAGACATAACCACACTGAAGGGGAAGGAGGAAGAACTAACCTAAATCACTCTGGAAAAGTCATTTGAGTAGATATTACTAATGCTAAAGATAAAAAGAACTGTGACAGACACTATACTAATCTCAGGGTGGGGGGAGGTGGGGGGAAAAGGGGGAACTCATCGCTATGAATGACGTACAACGCCTCTCCTCCCCATTGGGGGATGAACAGTAGAAATGTGGGTGAAAGGAGACAACAGACAGTGTAAAATATGAAAATAAATGGCAAAGTATGTACAAATGTGCTTGATACTAATTGATGTATGGATTGTTATAACAGCTGTAAGAGCCTCCAATAAAATGATCTATTAAGATTAAAAAAGAAAAACCTCTACTAATTTAGTAACACTGTTTCTTTCAGGGCTATGGGTTAACAATTCTTAGTATACTCAATATGTACACAAAGAGAGAACAAATGAACAGACACACTGTACAATGAGAGGCAGGTTCCTCGCTGTTAGGGAAAGAAATTATAAATAAATGAACACTGAATTGGAAATAGAAGATCAGTAGGAATTCAAGTAATTTAATTACAGATAGATACACTGAGGAATAAATAGGTGTGCGTGCACGCGCAAACACACACACACACACACACACACACACACACACACACACACACGCTTCTTAGGTGTCTTCTAAGACGCTCTCAAAACACTAACATCTGTTGTTGGTTCCAGAGCTGAGGCTAGGGAAATTCAAGTGAAGTCTAAAACATTTTGTAGTGGAAGAAAATTATCATCAGAACCCTCACAATAATTGTATGAGGGAGGAACCTGTATTATGCAATTTTATAGACAAGAGTCACCCAGCGGTTCTGAGACCTGCCCGTGGTCACCCTGCTGTGATGCAAATCTAGGCCCTTGCTTTCCGCCACTCTGCTGCTATATATCCCCTTCAAGAACTGAAATAATCCGTCTTGGTATTTAACTTCGCAAGCAAAAATTGAAGTTGAATAATTATTTATAAACTGTCAAGGGACCAGTGGGGGGAGCGGGGAGGGAGGGGGAAGGGGAAAAAAAAGGGAAACCGAGCTGATTCCAGGAACCCAAGTGGAGGGTGAATTATGAGAATTATGAGTGCAACGAATGTATAAGGGTGCTTTGCTCAATTGATGTATGTACAGATTGTGATAAGAGCTTTATGAGCCCCAATAAAAAGATTTAAAAAAAAAGAAAAAGAAAAATGTAGAGAAACCAAACACTAAAGATTTTCTCAATCCTCAAAGGTTTTAAAACAATAGCAGCACCGACTTTCAATGATGACTCTACTATGGCAAATATTAGTAGGTATTTCTAAAGTGTGGCTTCTGGAAAAAAATTAGGGTCATTTTAAAATTCTCTATAAATATCACTACTTGTACTCTGCACTGGAGAAAAAAGCAATCAATAACCAATTACACTGCAAGGCAAATAAATGTATCCTTCACAGACGGCTTCAACATCAGAAGGTCTGATACAGGCCAGCAAGACATCCAAGAGGAAGAGGGACCCCATGGAGCCCGGTGCCATCCATGAATACCCAACAAAGGGAACCATCAGATGTCTGCGAAGGATCCTAGACACACTAAAACCACCAGGGACAACACTGGAGATAGTCTTTAATCCAGATCAATACATTATGCTGCACAAAGATTAGATTTGCATCTACTCATGTGCTAAAATCAATAGAGCTGATTAATTGCTCCGAAAAAGCAATTAACAGCATTCTATCAATTAACTCAAATCTGCTTTCCAAAGTTAAAATTCAACAATGGATCTGAGAGTGTTTTTAAAGTTCTGATTAAAAAACGATTTTAAGAGTAGAAACCCGTAATTCAAGAAAATCATCTGCAGTTTACAGAATTGAGGAGGATAAACAAGGGTATACGTGGTTCTTTTCTCCCTGTCCTCATTTTCTGTAATTATTCAAAGTAAAACACGGACCTTGGGGTCCACTCCAATGCTCTATGCATCTGTGAATGTGTCTGAAGTCACTTATATGGGAAAACACACTAAGTCACATTCCGAAAACACAGAAATATGATCCCTGTCTTCTAAGGAACTCAATCTAGTGTGAGACATGTATATAAGACATATTTAAATACACTGTAGTACATAATATAGTGTATACTTAATTGAATTACATGGTTAACATATATGAGGATAAATATTTCTCTGTGGTTTACATGGTTTTAATCTGTATTATAATCAGACTAATAAAAATAGGCAACATATAATAATAATAATATAGTGATCCACTGTATCTCACACCAGTCTACACCAAGTCCATGGCTTCATACTGTTCTTGCTATGTTATACCTACATTTCTGATCCCTTCTGCCAGTTTACTCAGTCCAAGTTACTTTCATCTCTAATCTATGGACCAGTTTCCCACTTCCACTCTTAGCTTTCTTTAATTCATTCTCCCCAAACTAACTGTCGTGTTGTGGCTGGGGCTCATGCAGTGGATTCCCACTCACAGTGACCCCATGTCAGAGTAGGAATGTTCCAGAGGGCTTGCCTAGGCTGTTCTTTTTATCAGAAGAGAATGCTGGTCTTCCTCCCAGGGTGCTTCTGGGTGGGTTCAAACTGCCAGCCTTTCAGTTGGTAGTCACGTGCCTAACGAGTGTGCCAGCCTTTCAGTTGATAGTCACGTGCCTAACGAGTGTGCTAGTCATAGTTCACTTGATTATCAGTCTGTTTTATAAGAACAGTTATCATTAGATTTTCTTTGATTGCTTCAGCTGGTTGCTCATCTCTCCAACCTACGTAAGTTAAGTGCTGTCTACCTTGCCTCATGACTGCCCATGCTTGGTTCTGTAAGAGCACATGATTTATAACAATCCATACATCAATTCTATCAAGCACAGTTGTGTATATGTTGCCATCATTCCTTTCTATTTTTAAAAACATTTTATTAGGGACTCATACAACTCTTATCACAATCCATACATACATCAATTGTGTAAAGCACATCTGTACATTCTTTGCCCTCATCATTTTCAAAGCATTTGCTCTCCAATTAAGCCCTTTGCATCAAGTCCTTTTTTTCCCCTCCCTCCCCGCTCCCCCCTCCCTCATGAGCCCTTGATAATTTATAATTATTATTTTGTCATTATCTTGCCCTGTCCGGTGTCTCCCTTCACCCCCTTTTCTGTTGTCTGTCCCCCAGGGAGGAGGTCACATGTAGATCCTTGTAATCGGTTCCCTCTTTCCAACCCACTCTCTCTCTACCCTCCCAGTATCGCCCCTCACATCCCGGGTCCTGAAGGTATCATTTGCCCTGGATTCCCTGTGCCTCCAGCTCCTATATGCACCAGTGTACATCCTCTGCTCTATCCAGACTTGCAAGGCAGAATTTGGATCATGGTAGTTGGGGGGAGGAAGCATTTAGGAACTAGGGGAAAGCTGTATTCTTCATCGGTGCTATATCGCACCCTGACTGACTCATCTCCTCCCCTAGACCCCTCTGTGAGGGGATTTCCAACAGCCGACAAATGGGCTTTGGGTCTCCACTCTGCACTTCCCACTTCATTCACTATGGTAAGATTTTTTTTCTTTCTTTTTTTCTGGTGATGCCTTATACCTGATCCCTTCAACACCCCGTGATCGCACAGGCTGGTGTGCTTCTTCCATGTGGGCTTTGTTGCTTCTGAGCTAGATGGAAGCTTGTTTACCTTCAAGCCTTTAAGACCCCAGACGCTATCACTTTTGATAACCGGGCACTAACAGCATTCTTCACCATATTTGCTTATGCACCTGTTTGTCCTCGGTGATCATGTCATGGAGGTATGCACACAATGATATGATTTTTTTGTTCTTTGATGCCTGATAACTGATCCCTTCGGAACCATGTGATCACACAGGCTGGTGTGTTCTTCCATGTGGGCTTTGTTGCTTCTGAGCTAGATGGCCGCTTATTTATCTTCAAGTCTTTAAGACCCCAGATGCTATTTCTTTTGATAGCCGGGCACCATCAGCTTTCTTCACCACATTTGCTTGTTCACCCGCTTTGGCTTCAGTGGTTGTGTCGGGAGGGTGAGCATCATAGAATGCCAATTTAATAGGAGAAAGTATTCATGCATTGAGAGAGTCCTTGAGTAGAGAGGCCCAAGGTAATGGACAATTTTAAAATTAAAAATTTCAAAAACGAGAACATAGCTTAATAAATTGTCATATACTCACAATCTATTTCAGCAACTACCAACTGACAGCCAATCTTGTTTCAAATATACCCCTAGTCACTTAATCTCATCTCTCATTTGAAACTAATTCCTAACAACTACCGTTTTGTATAAAAATATTCAAGGTTTAGCTCTCAAAACAGAGATCTTTTATATGTAATTGTAGTATTAGGAACTTTTAAAATTGTAAAATGTGGGGCCTCATGTCCCTTTGGGCGAAATGAGTCAGCACCTCCAGGGTGAGGCGCGCATTATGTGTGTTCTTCAGATATTCCCAATCCAGCCAGCCATCTCCGAGGGAGTCCAGAAGGCTCAAAATTGAGAGTTACGTAGGCACTCTACCAGGCAAACACACCAATGAAAATTTCTTAAAGAAGATAAAAAGTTTAAGTTAAAAACCCAAAAGTTTTAGAGTTTAAAACAAACAAAAAGAACAAAGATAAAATATTGAATGAAAGAGTCCTTACTTGGATACAGAAAGTGGCTGATTGAATTCTTCCACAATGATGTTGCTCTCTTCAAAACTGGGGATGTCAACTGCTTTTAATGAAGATGCACTGCCTGGAAGACTTGGGCCTTCATTATTAATATTAACAGAAAAGTTCATGTCCTCGCTGGAAATTTTGGTGTCATCTTTCAGCTGAGATCCAGGCTCTTGCTGATCACCTGCTGCATTCCAAAACAAGCTAGCACCTGGGGGTTAAATAATTGAACAGATTTTGAAACAAACATTCAACTATTAAAATTAATTATCTGACAACTATAAGTAAGACTGGCTATGTCATTTTAGTGCAGTTATCTAGAACAGTTTACAGCTAGTATTTCCTCAGAAGTGCAACCAAGCGGTAGGTGACGGGTAGAGAGATAGAGAAGCTACAGAAGTGAACGGTTCTACTGTAGTGGTTTTCAACCTGTGAGTCACGACCCCTTTGGGGGTAGAACGACCCTTTCACAGTGATTCCCCAGTTCACAACAGTAGCAAATTCACAGTTATGAAGTGACAATGAAAATAATTTTATGGGTGGAGGGTCACCATAACATGAACTGTATTAAAGGGTCACGGCATTAGGAAGGTTGAGAACCGCTGCTGTACACAGTCACACCCCAGCCTCTTGGAAAGGACGGGCTTTCAAATGATTTTTTTTGCAAACGATCTTTTCCATATTAAAATTCCAAATACAATTTGGGCTGGGAAAGAGTGTTGAATACTATTCTGAATACCAGGAGAAAACATATAAAATACAAATGCTCTGACTCTGATTTGATCCCTAAATACAATTCTTATGACACTACATTTGGGGTGCATCAGACTTGTGAAATATCAGCAGGTATTTAGCATGCCCGGTGGTTTTAAAAACAATAAAAAATTAAGAATCCTGAAAATCTGAATTCTTTCACATTTTATCATTTAACAACCATAAAATTTGGGAAACATTATATTACAACCAAAAGTTTCCCAAATATTATGAATCACTATCACAATATTTGGAGAACTATGTGCATGTATTATTTGCTTACTATTTTTCTTTAAATTAATTCACTTAATTTTTACTTGCCATTATCATCAAAGAAATAAAACCGGTAAAATCTTAGATTTGAAGAAACTATATTTTTCCAATACTAAATGTAACTTTTCCCCCTGAAATACATACAATATTCATCTTTATAACACCCAAAAGCATCTTTTTACCCTCCGTATATAAAGATCACACTTTAAGGAAATGTTTATATACACAGTAGTTTAAAATGGTTGCAAAGATGCTAATCCAAGTACTTGATGGTCATTTTAGATGCATTTACAAAAACAAAATAAATAAATGACTTTTTATTTTTGCATGCATTAAACCTTTTAGTTTTAGTTTAAACAATAAAAAATAGTCTTGTAAGCCTGTCTTTAAGTCCTGCTGCTCTTCCTGAACACATACAATACATATCTTTAGAAGTACATTGTAGAATATACTATATTTCTAAAGACATCTGCTTCAACAGACTTTTAAAAAATTATCAATCATTTTATTGGGGGGCTGTGTTGGACAGGGTTCTCTAGAGAGACAAATCAGATTGCTAGTAATTATATATAAATATATTTATATAGATATATAATACAAGAAATGAACCGTTAAATTATATACAGATAGATAATTTAAGAAATTAACAGTTAAATTATAAAGCAGTGAGCAGTCCTTTAAGGCTTGAGAGCCGCCAGTTGCCAGTCCCCTTCTGTAGAGAGAGCTGGGCTATATATATCCAGGCAGGAAACAGCAAGGCAGGTCCCCAACTGTGCCCCATCAACTGTCAGTCCCCAGCTCCAGAGCTGAACATTCCAATTGTGTGGGCTTAAAGGTACCTCAACTTACAGCGACACAGTCCACAGGCTAGGCATCCCACAGGTAGTGTACCCCTTTAAACTGAGGCACAGAACAAACAAGGCGAGGCTCACTGAGCCATTTATCCCTCTGCCCTTCAGTTAATCCTACTTGTGTTTATCAGCCAGGCTGGCACAATAAACTATCGCAGGGGCTCTTATAAATCTTATAACAATTCATCATTCAATTGTATTAAGCACACTTGTACATATGTTGCCACCAACATTTTCAAAACATTTTCTTTCTACTTGAGCCATTGGTATCAGCTCCTCTTTTCCCACCCATCCCCTCCCCACCTTGTGAATCCTTGATCAATTATATATTGTTGTCATATAAATAACTCTGGTGAAGATTTAAACCATGTTTGAAAACTAGTTTCACTTAATTTTCAGAAAAGCAGTTCAAAGACACAAATGACTTAATTCAATTCTTTTCTTGGGCATCTACTCTCTATCAGGCATTATGGCAGCACTGAGATCCATTGGGAAGCCTGTGTCCCAGGTTTCCGAAAGCTCATTCTAGTAGCAGATATAGATGATAAGCAACTTTAATACAAGAAAACCCGAATTTAATAAGTAAATTGACACTTTTGGGTCTGTTTACTTAGCTCACAATACCCACATCGCTTTCACTGGTGCCCTTACACCCATCCGCCCAACTTTCCCTTGGGAGCGACCTCCTGCAGCCCACGGACCAGGGCCTCCAGCAGCTATTTCGAAGCTGTAGACACACCCCCTCCACTGTACTACTGAGCCAGGAATTAAAGCCTAATGCAAACTAGGCCGCTCAGGTTCTAGAATTTGTAACTGGCACAAGGACTGAGGGACAGTACACTGGTTACCTAAGCCTGTCACTGTGTAACATACAAACTTCAGTGCTCTGGGTCAAGAGAAGCAGCGAAAGCAAGGTTGCAGAGAGCTTTGATTACAGAAAAGAGCCATGGAGTTGCAAGAAATCCCAGTGCTGGCCCAGTTTCTTGTTCTTGTACATTTTCTGATGTCCACACCTTCATTTTAGGCCTTGTCTTTATTCAAACATCTCCGCACACTTCCAGCAAATTCTGCTTCCTTGTTAAAGTTAGTGCACGGTAGTTTATGTTACTTGCAGCCAAAGGCTCTTAACAATACTATTAGAATATGCTGTATGGGCGTATGTGTGGTTGAAGCTAATATTACACTCCTTACTTTACCTAGTTTATATAATGCATGAGTGAGTTTAGAAAGAGTATGAAATCTGCAATTTTTTATTCTCCTGCCTCAAATCTTCACACAAAGTCTAAGTCATCACCTGCACTCCACTCCCTATCTCCTGACATTGAGCAGCTCCAGCCTCTTGTCCAAAAGTAACTCAGCCTCAACAGGAATTTATACTCAACTCAGAACTCTAACTTGCCTAATTTTGTTTAAAGTTACTAGTATTTTGCCTATTATGCAGGTTTAGAGCCCAGAATAACTTTTTATCTTTAATTTACTTCACCTTATATTTTTATGAACATTTGCAAAAATCAGGAAACCAACATTAGTAATTATTAACAACAAAACTATAGACTCCTTCCCACCCCCAACCTTCCTCCCCACCACCGGATTTTCTACTAAGGTCCATTTTCTGCTCCGGGACACCTGGAATGGGACATTTGGCTGGCATAACTTTCAAATCCGCCCTCAATTAGCAAATCCAATGATTAGCTCTTCCTCGCATCTTACGCTACTCTGTTCATTCGTACTACCCCCACGCCGCGTTCTAGCCAAAGAGCCACTCAGCTAGACCAGAGTCGGACTGGCCGCTCTAGGCCACCAGCTGTCCCCTGGAAGAAAGAAGTGTCATGGACTTTCATAACGACAGCAGTCTTGGAAAGCGCTTGGGTAGTTGTACTCTGCCTTCTAGGGCTGCTATCAGTTGGAATGGACTTAACAACGGTTGTAACTTGGGTTATGGTCTAGACACCGAGCTAGATGTTGCAGACATAAAGATATTCCTGAAGATTCATTGTCTAGTGGTAAGCAAACACGTCATTGCCATCATTAATGGAATGGTTTGACCTTGCTTTGTGGACAATGTTAATAAAGGCGCTCCGAGACATCGTGCGGAGGAGTTTATGTTATGATGCCAGACTGCCTGAGTTCCATTCTAGAATCTGATGGTCACTACCTGCGTAACTTTGGCCAAGCAATTTCACCTATGTCACCAGTTCCTCATCTATTAAAGGTTAACAATTAAACCTACTTCTTAAAACGGTTCCACAGATTAAATCAATCACACACTAAGCACTTAGAAGAGGCAAGGCACCTGGTAAATGCTTGGTAAGTGTTGGCTGTTATTACTAGGTCAGCAGTTCGAAACTACTAGCTGCTCCAAAGGAGAAAGATGGGGCGCTACACTCGCGTAGAGGGCGCCACTCTCAGAAACCCACAGGGGCATTCTACCCTGTCCAATAGGATTGCTCTGAGTCGGCCTCAAGTCAATGGCAGTGAGTTTGGTTTTGGTTTGGTTACTGCTTTATTCAGTTTCCCTTTAGCATGCTTCAGATTATCAGTCAAAGTAAGGAATTCACAGAGCCTTGTGATTTTCCTCAGAACCCATACTTTCCCTACCCACCATGCTCTTCCTGGTCTACTCCACCCACTAAAACCATATATAATTTTCAAAGCCCGGCACACATGAAACCTCTCCTGATCCCTCAAACTAGAGATAAGTTAACTAACTAGGAGTTGGAAGCAAAAGCAACCAATATATCGAATGATATGGTTTCACATCTGTGTGCAGGTATTGTTTTAATTCATAAAGAGAAAATTCTCACAGAGGCTTAAACAAGTTACTCTGAACGACTTGGTTTTGATTCGATTTTTTACTGTACACCAATTTCAATGTAAAAATTTAAAGACAGATACGAAAACAGCATTTTCAAAACAAGTCCTTAAAAATTTAGAAATTACCAGCTGATACCAAGGGCTCAGGTAGAAAGCAAATGTTTTGAGTATGATGATGGCAAGAAATGTGCTTGACACAATGGATACATGTATGGATTGTGATAAGAGTTATACGAGCCCCCAATAAAATGATTTTTAAAAAAAGGAGTTGGTTGAAGATAAAGATAAAATATGGCACAATGTAAGGAAGCTATAAAATAGGCCAAGAAATACAGGAGTTATTAATAATTATTAAGTGCCTGCCTCCAGTTGATGTATTGGTGCCAATAAATGACAGGGTACCAGAGAGTTGGTTAGCATATCAATCTAATAAACTTTTATAAAGACGGAAAAAAATTGAGCAATTACCTGTGCTCACGGCAACGCTCACACCGTTACTCACGGGCAGGCCAGGCGAGTGTGGTGCCATGGAAGCCAACTCCAGCTGCCCCGCACTGTCTTCAGCAGGGGCCGTCGTGGGGGTGCAAGGCGGCAGGGGCTGTGCTTCCAACAAACGCTGAATCTGCATCATTTACAGACATACTGTAAGTCGACAGTGGCGGTATCAACAAACCTGGCAGCAGAGCTCAATTAGTAACTGAAGTTTCCCAACTGTAAATAACTGGCTTTGAACTCTATTTTCTCCTATCTCCATACAGCTTACCATGCAACATCTTCAATGCAGAGCACCACTGTCAGTAGTCATTAGAAAGCACTCTATGTTAGGGATAAACTTACAAGTGAAAACATAAAGGCTAGTGGCTCACAAATTGCCACTCAAGTAGAAAACCTGCCTGAGCAGGTACCATTTCAAACCAGTGTTTAATTTCTATTTCACTTACAAATCAAAGCAAGACCACAGATATACTCTGACTCTATGCACCACATACAGTACATTTCACACAGATCGATCTTACAAAGCTTTTTCAGAATTGCCCATGCCTAGGCTCACAAAAACTGGCAACAATATTCATGCCAATAGATAATAGTCAGTGAGTGTTTCCTGCTTGTGAGACACAGCCCTAGAGCTTCTATGCATGATTTTTGAAACAAATGCAGGAAGGAGCTACTACAATGTATCTAACAGCTAAGATAACGTGGTTAGTTGTATGTTAGGTGCGCCATCCAGCCTGTTCTGACCCACAGCGACCCTGTGCACAACAGAAGGAACCCTGCCTGGTCCTCACAACTGCTTCTATGCTGGGCTCATGGTGCAGCCACTGTGTCAATCCAACTCCCGGAGGGCCTTCCTCAACTTCATAGATGATTGAAAAATAAGTAGCAAATGGAGGTTCAAACACAGAAGGCCTCTCCCTTTCTTTAAAATGGAGATGTAGTATAAACACACACACACACACACACACACACACACACACACACACACACACACACACCCTTCAGGGAGACGAACAACAGAAACCATTGGAGAAGGGAGACAGTGGTCAGTGTAAAATATGAAAATAATAATAATAATTTATAATTTATTAAGGGGTAGTAAGGGTCGGGGAAGAGGGACAAAAACAAGAGCTGATACGAAGGGCTCAAATAAAAAGTAAATGTTTAGAAAATAATGATGGCATCATATGTACAAATATTCTTGCCACAATTGATGGTTGGATTGTTATAAGAGTTGTACTAAAAAATTTTTCTAAAGTTGTACTAAGGGGGAAAAATTGAGATGTAGTTCACACATCATAAAATTCACTCCTCTTAACATGTACCCCTTTAAAATAGTTTTTAGTACTGTTACAAAGATGCATAACCATTACCACTAATTCAAAATATTTTAATTTCTCTAAAACGTCCATACCCATTAGTAATTTCCCATTTTTCCTACTTCCAACAATCATGAACCGAATTTCTGTCTCTATTGTGAAGAAGCTCTGGTGGCACAGTGGCTCAGTGCTCAGCAGCTGACCCACAGACTGGTGGGTCTTCACAGAAGAAAGCTGTGACAGTCGACTTCCACGACAAAGACCTCCTTGGAAACTCCATGAGGTAGCTGTACTCTGTCCTAAAATTGCTATGAGCCCAAATCAACTTGGCAGCACACAACAACCTGCCCAAAGTTGGAGAAGATGCAGAAAAATGGGTTTAATGGTCTAGCCTTTCTGGTGGCCATGTTTATTCATTCAGTTAACCAAATATGGACTGAGCTATTATTACACGCCAAGCACCATTCTGGGTCGCTATGAGGCAGACGCGACTCAACAGCACCTACCAACATTCAAGGTGCTAAGAATCCAGAGCAGAGTAGAAGCTCCCTCCACACAGCTCACTCTCTACTGTAAACACACCACACCAAAACACAGGTCACCACGGTTAGAAGATAAGAAGCTATTAGAAGAATCAGGAGAAGCAGCTCCCTACACAGTGACCTGATGGCATGCAAATCTAACGCGGGAACAGACATCTCGGCATGTTTGTAGGAGGAATTCATACCACTGTGTAGCCAGGGTGTGGTGACCTTGGAAAGATCACCAAGGGGTATTTTATTTTACTCAATTGAAATAGAAAACCATTGGGGATGGGTGGGTGTGAGAGCGAGAAAAGAAAGAAAACCAAGTAAGGATGGCACACGTGCAGCTGGGACTCGAGCTTGGCAAAGACGGCTGTACTTTCATCTCGAGGAAACCTGGGGGCAACACTGCAGGCGGCAGGGGTGGGTAAGAGAAGACAGCTGACTGAATCTGGGTGGTGGAGGAAGTGCTGAAAGAAAGTGGGTAGGTGCAGGATTCCTCCAGAAAGTAGCCTGGGAGCTTTGACTCTATGAAATGTGGTAACACGAAATGAAATAATAATGATAAAGAAAATAATACTTATGTGCACTAATTAAATTCCAGGCACTATTCTAAGCTCACAAAATCCTTAGAACCCATATTCATTTATGTATATGTGCGCATGCACACGTAGGAGTGAATGAAGGCCATTGAGGGTTATCTAGTCAATTCTGACACACAGCACCTCATACGACAGGGGAAACAGCCCCACAGGATTTCCTAGGCTGCAATCTTTACAGCAGCCCAATGTCAGCTCTTTTTTCGCCCACAGAGCAGGCAGTGAGTTTGAACCGCTGACCTTTTGGTTAGCATACAAGCACTTCAACATTGTGCCAACAGGGTTCCTAGAAGATATCTATTATATAGACAGCAAATCTACACACCTTATTTTATAAATAGGCAGACTAAAAGTCAATGAGGTGAGTTAATCTGCCCAAGATCACATAATGCAAGTTATCCAGAAACTGGACTAGAACCCAAAGAGCCTGATGCCAAAAAAAAAACAAACAAAGAGCCTGATGCCAGAGCCCAGGCCTTTGAGCGCAATATCAAAATGAAACTTGGAATATTAGGGCAAGAACAAGTCTCAGGATGTTTCAATGTTCAAGATGTCAGTGCCCTTTGACACATTACAATTTGTTTCTAAGGATCTGCTACACAGCAGGAGAAAGATGCCGCATTCTACTCCTCTAGAGGTAGAGTCTCGAAGCCCCAGGGGCAGTTCTACCCTGGGCTACAGGGCTGCTCCGTGTTGAAACTGACTCCACGACAGTGCGTTTGATTTTGAGAGTGCTACACAGATATTTGCACCTGTGAGGGTGGATGCAAGTATAAGAACAGTCAGATCAGAAGAGTGGGTGAAGGGAGACACCAGCATGTAAGACATGAAAAAATAACAATAATTTATAAATCATCAAGGGTTCATGAGGGTAGAGGGTGCAGGAGGGAGGAGAAAAATGAGAAGCTAACACCAAGAGATAGAAAATGTTTTGAAAATGATGATGGCAACAAATGTGCCAATGTGCTTGATGGATGTATGGACTGTGGTAAGTGTTGTACAAGCACCCAATAAAAAGATTTAAAAACCCCAAAGTCATTGCTGCATTGTTTGCAATCCCAGAAACTTCAAGTGATTGTAATAACCAATAGGAAAAACTCAAAAACTTTAAAAATTGTTATATATCATCATATTGAATGCAGTTCAGGAGACAATTCTATATGTATTTATTTAGAAAGATGTCTAAGACATAAATATATGAGATGGCTTCAAAAGCTTGTGGAAAAATGGAATGAAAAGATAGTGGATTTTCCGGGGGGGGAGGGGGACGACACTTGATCAAGGGCAATGTAGTCGAGAGGAACTACTGAATCCCGAATGAAGGCTAAACATGGTAGTGGGACAAGAGGAAAGTCAAAGGAAATAGAGGAAATAACTAGGAGACAAAGGACATTTATAGAGGTCTAAATACAGGCATGTACATATGTAAATACATTTATATATAACGATAGGAAAACAGATCGATGTATATATATTTGTTAAGTAGTAAGGCAGTACATGGACACTGGGCCTCCACTCAAGTACTACCTCAATGCAAGAACACTTTATTCTATTAACCTGGCATCCTGGGATGCTCACCTTCCCTGACACGAACGCTGATGACAATGGTGCATAAGCAAATGTGGCGAAGAAAGCTGGTGGTGCCCAGCTCAAATGATATAGTGTCTGGGGTTTTAAAGGCTTAAAGATAAACAAGCAGCCATCTAGCTCAGAAGCAACAAAGCCCACATGGAAGAAGCACACCAGCCTGTGTTATCATGAGGTGTCGATGGGATCAGGTATCAGGCATCAAAGACCCAGAATAAAAATCATACCAATGTGAATGAGGGGGTATGAGAAGTGAAGACCCAAAGCCCATCTGTAGGCAATTGGACATCCCTTTACAGAAGGGTCACAAGTTAGAGTTGAGTCAGTTAGGGTGCAGTATAGCACCGTTGAAACATACAACTTTCCTATAGTTCTTTAATGCTTCCTCCCTCCACACTGTCATGACCCAAATTCTATCTTACAAATCCGGCTATATCAGAGCATGTACACTGGTACAGACAAGCGCTGGAAACACAGGGAATCCAGGACAGATAAATCCCTCAGGACTAATAATGAGAGTAGTGATACCAGGAGAGTAAGGGAAAGGTGGGGGGAGAAAGAGGGTACAGATCACAATGATCTACATATAACCCTGTCCCAGGGGGATGGACAACAGAAAAGTGGGTGAAGGGAGACAGTGGTTGGTGTAAGACATGAAAAAAAAATTATAAATTATCAAGGGATCATGGGGGAGGGAGTGAATGAGCTGATACCAAGAACATATTTTAAAAATGATGGCAACAGATGTACAGACACAATGGATGGATGTATAGATTATAAGAACTGTAAGAGCCCCAATAAAATTATTTTTTTTAAATGAGTGGATTTTTCTACAAACTTTTTGAAGCTCCTTCACATACCTATTTTTTTAATAAAAAGCAAGTAATAGAACAGTATGATTATAATTTCATTTTTAATTGACTCTTAAGGTTCTGGAAGTATGGCAGGGAAGTATAGATCATGAACTTATTTGTTACATGTGTATAGACCATATTAATCTCTGAAGAGGGGAAAAAAACCTGCTTCCTTTTGCGCCAGTTCCATTTATTCTACAAGGAATAAAGAAAATGGTATCTTAAAAAATGTTTACATGTGAGAAACATACTATATATGATTACCATAGAAGCATTTTGTACATTAACTTTTATTTTCAGAGCATAGTGCTTTAGATAATTAAACTATACAAATCACAAGTAACAGATTTCTAAGTAGCTTAAATGATCTTTCTATCCTCTATCAGTCTATATTTGAACAGAGAATTCTTCTCAATGTAAAAAAAAATTAGTGACAATAAAAATGTTCATAATAAAGATTCAGCTTATATTTTACCATTACAAAGAATTTAGCTAGATTATACAGTGAAGCTAAATTCGTCTTAGGAATTCATATCTGAAGCATTTTATGCAGAATTTGAAAATGTCAGACTTTTAAAATTTGCAAATTACGAAGAATTTTTTTAATTTTAGAAAGCAAAGATTGTTTTTAAAACCATAAATATGTATATATGTCCATCACATGTACATTTATAGTCATAGAACCCTGGGGAAAGCATATGAAAGACTACATTCCAGTGTGTTCACAATGCTATTGAGGGAAAGGCAAAGTAGTTGAATTGGTTAGGCAGACGGAGGAAAGGTATTAATTAGTAAGGAAGGAAAAAACAAGAGACACAATACCTATATAGAGAAATTCTGTGTTAGGACATACACAAACAATGACGACACCAAAAACAAACAAAAACCCCACGAAACCACCCAAGATCACTGTAGTAAACCCCCTAAAGAAAGAAAATATCCAGAGCAAAATGAGTCTGGGCATTCTAGAGCTAGTCCCTATTGCACTGGCTAAGACTAGGATGCATATATACTACAGAACTGACTGACCAAATCATAACAAACCTATGTACAGACTTTATATTTAGTTGCACATAAAGGCCTAGTAAATTAGAGATGTCAACTAGGGACAAAAATACTAGAATTATATTTACTGGTCTCTCTAGTTCTGATTTTCTACAATCCTATTCTATATTCTAATATAATTACAGAAGAGTTCTAGTTATTTTTTTAAAGCCTTATTATATAATCCACAAAGACAATGTTCTATATCCTGCTTTGGTGAGCTGCAGTGAGGTTTTAAACACTCATGAGCAGCCACCTAAGGTTCATCTATTGATGGCTTGCTATCTGAAGTAAAGAAGAATGAAGAAAACGCATGGAAACAATGCAATGGACTAAAAGACCGTGCGAAACATCAGCCTCCTCAACCCTGAGATCGAAAGATGTATGCATGCACAGTGACCACGAGCAACTGATTTGATAACATTAGATCATAGAAGGTCCTGAAGAGAGTGGAAGACAAATATGGAACAAAACTAAAAATGATGAAAAAGATCACGCTTATAACCTCCTCCCTGGGGGAAGGACAACAGAAAAGTGGGTGAAGGGAGATGTCAGATAGTGTAAGATATGACAAAATAATAATTTATTAAATTACCAAGGTTCATGAGGGAAGGGAGAGTGGGGAGGGAGGGGGTAAAAGTGAGGAGCTGATGCCAGGGGCTTAAGTGGAGAGCAAATGTTTTGAGAATGATGAGGGCAACGAATGTACAAATGTGCTTGCCACAATTGATGTATGCATGGATTGTGATAAGAGTTGTGTGAGTCCCCAATAAAATGATTTATTAAAAAAAAAAAAAGACCAGGCTTACTTGTGGAATAGAGCCTGAGGGGACCCCTGGGGGTATGGTCCTCAGTCATCCTTCCGGTCTGAAATGGAACTCAATTTTCAGCCAAACAACAGACAGGTCTGTCATATAAAGGGAACAGTAGCACGAGGGAGGTATGTACACCTTGGAATATTCAACCAGTTGAGATAAAAAAGGCAGCAATAACCAAGGGCAAAGTTCAAAAGGTTATGAAAGGAGGAGGAATGGAAACAGAAAACGGGGCAATACGTTTGGGGATGACCCGAATGAGATGAAACAGCATGTATGAATTGTTGAATGGAAAACCGATTTTCTCTGTAAACCTTCATACTGAAGCTAGAAAAAGCAAGGGCCATGTTACACTAAGAATCTAGCACCATAACTAAGAATGTTCCAAGCAAACCTGTGCCTGAAGTAGTTTCAGCTGTCTGTCTTGTTCTGTGAGGAATCGATAAGCATCTGGAGAGAGTCCCATCATCCCATTATCTGCTCCAGTTGTGGGAGTGTGCAGGCACGCTGCACATGGCTGTGGGTTACAAGAGTCTCCATGTGAAGGCAGTCTGGCCACAGGTGATGGTTCCGTGGTGCTGTGGGGAGAACCACCCCCCATGCCTCCCTGGCATCGCATGGCTGTCGGACTGCTTGAAGAATAACATGCAGTATGATACAGAGCTGGATATCCACTTGGATGAAACACTGAATGCTTTTGAAGGGTCTCACATTGGAGGTCTTGAACAGATCCCACTGAATTCATCCCTCCTTGCCAAGAAGGTATGGGGTTATACTGAACGTGGCCATGACGTTGGCAACAACTGCAGACATGTGTGGGGTAATAAGATGGGGTGGGAGCAGCAGCTATCTGAAGCTCCATTGGTCTTGAAGTGTGAGGTGAAAAAACAAAATTGTGTGGGTGAGTCTGGTGGGCAAAAGAAGGCTGCAAGGAATCAAGTGTGGAGGATCGTACAGGATACTCTTCTCTTGGGACATTTTCAGCAGGAAGTACTTGACGCTTTTCAGATGTCTCAGGAGACAGTCCATTAAGAGAAGATACTTTAACACTGTTCCCGATGTGGGTGCTCCACATTGGGTGTCTAACTTTGCAAGGCCTCAGTGGAGCAGTGCCTTGGTCTAACCGATTTGGTAGCTCTTTCATGGCTGGTTCTCCAGCCTCAGCAGCTGGGCTGTGCTGGTCCTCATAAAGCTGGGAATGCATTGGCTGCAAGTGTTCAGAATGATCAGCCAGCAAAGCATTTTCCTTATTCGTCATTTCCAGTGGGTTATGCTGAGCACTTGATTCTATAAAGTTGCCATCCAACACAAGCGAAAGTTCGGGAACCGATGGTTGGATCTTGGACAACTAATGGGAAATAGGAAAAAAAATCACTTTCTTCAGACCAACATGCCCCAAACGATATACAACTATTTATTAAAAAGCACACAACTGTATATTTATTTAAACACCACAATATTATCTGGGCATTTCTATGAGCTAACCATGAGGATTACAATTCTAAGCTAAACACAGTCCTTGACCCCAAAGAATCCAACCAAGCATTTCTCAATCTTACTTAATAATGGCCTTCCTTTTACAGGCATACTGATTGATTACTCAGATCACCAGCCAAAACACAGACAGCGCCTTTACACTCCAGGCTTTCTGCCCCCTGCAAATACCCAACCAGACGGTTTCAACCCATCTAGTAGCAGAGTGGTTTTTTGCACTTTAAATAACAAAGAGCTTCCAAAAAAATATTCTCCACCAAAGGAAACTATTCACTATCATTCCTTCTATTGTCAGCAGCTAAAGATGTGGAAGAAAGCAGAAAAGAATTTAAAAAAACTAGCTGTGGTGAATTTGGTTACAATTTGATATTATTTTCCCACTCTTTTCCTGCCTAGGCCTTCAATTCCTGGTACTCTACCGAAGATAGCCAACAGTCACAAACCCACTGATGGGTAGCAATCAAACATTCTGATAGAGGTTGTTGGCAATGAAACCTTCGGAAGCGTGCACAATGTTTTCAGAATCTGGTTCTACTGAGGTGAATGGCATGGTATGGGGTCTTGTATTCATAGTCTGTAATTCCTGTGAACTGACTGACTGGGACTACGTCAAGGTGAGATGTTTATGGCCTCTAGAGGAACTGAACAGCGTGCTCAAGTGTAAATAAGGCATGTAACAAACACCCTTAGGGTTGTTGTTAGTACCATCAAGTTAGTTCCATCTCTCAGGAGACCATATGCAAAAGAGAACAAAACCCTGCTGGTCCTGCAGCACCCTCATCATTGTTGGGATGTTTGAGCCCATGGGTACAAGCACTGTGTCAATCTATCTAGTATTCTTGGGGTAGAAACATACACATTATGTGTATGGAACCCTAGCATGGGGATTGGTCAGTTTTGCAATCCCCCCAGACTTAAATGAGCCATCTCAGAAGTAAAAAGGGGACCTCACTATCATCAAGACATGAGCCAGTAGTAGCTGACGTTATCCTTGGATCCTGAGATGTCTACATTGAACCTCCTCAATTCAAGAGACAGAGAGCTGTGAGACTACACGCAGCCAAAGGCATAGAGAAGCAGTGGCAGACAAGTGGTGGTAGCAGAACCAAGTGCGTGTGACAGAGTGGTGCGCTTCCTGGCCCACAGAGCAAGAAAGCTGGGTATGTTTGGGCAGGAAACCTGGTGGCAGAGGAGGCTGCCTCCAGGCACTGCCACCCCACAGAGCTAGAACGGAGTGCTTTCAGAGCAAGTTTTACAAATGGAGTGGGCATTTTAATTGGAAAAACAATATTTACAGGTCAGAAAGTTGAGGGGCCATGGGATTAAGATGCTAAGAACGGAAAGACCTTTGTTACACTTGCTCAAGCAGGCCATGACGCCAATGGCCTCACTTCTGATCCTGAATTGTAACTAGTTATTTCCCTAATAAACCCCCCAATTATGAATATGGGCTATGAGTTCTGTGTAACCACTGCAATGAATTTTCAAACTCAGCAGAAAAGTAGCACATGCCACAGACAATCGGTGTCTGAACTGGTAAAGAAAGCTACAGCTGGAAGCCAGTCTGCCCTTGACCCTATGGAAAGCAGCCTTGAGCTGCTGGTTTTGATTCCCCTTCCCCATACAACGTCACAGGTCAGAGGCTGGCCCACACTACTTTTACAATGGTAGTAAAAGCTAATGCCAAACTCTAATAATAGTGCAATATGTTGAATAGGTGTAGCATAAGGTTTAAAAGCACTAAATTGTGAAAGCAGACCTCCTGAATGAGAACCCTAGCTCACCCACACAGCATCCTGGCTCTGTGATCCTGGGCAGGCAACTTAACCAATGTGCCTGTTTTGCTTGGTAGTAATAATTGTATGTACTTCTAAGATGTGTGTGTATCTGTATACCTAAATATATAAGCATACATAAAGACAAACAGATACATCCATATATGTAGTTAGATACAGATACATAGACATATCTTAGAACAAGGTATTTGGGGAGACAGTGGTGAAGTACTTAGCGGCTAAATGAAAGATTGGTGGTTTGAACCCATGAGCCCACTAGATGGGGGAAATGTAATTGTCTGCTGCTGCAAAATTGAAGCCTTGGAACCCCTAGAGGGCAGTTTTATTCTGTCCTATGAGTCACAGTGAGTTGGAATTAACTCGTGGGCACACACCACCACCTTAGAATAGTTAAATAAATTCTAGATAGTATTATTTAGTGCGTTTAACATGAAGTGGTCTTTAGGTTTCTAACCACACGTTAAGTTTGTTACAAGATCAGACATACCTTCTGACTCACTGGATGAGGACTGGGAATTGGTCTTGGAGAAAAATCTTCATCTTCCACGCCAGAGTCATGGTCATTTATTAACATTTTCCCTGGAGGCAACTTCTGAGAAGACCTAAGGAGTGGGAAACCAAAAACCTCTTCAGCAACCTGGTCATTTAAAAAATGAACAAAGTGCTCTAACAAGCCACATTAGTGTTTGGATCCTTGAATTCAGTATCTGATAGCACCAATTTTCCCCACTGAACCAATTTTAGTTAACCAGAAAAAGTGGCCAGACTCATGCTAATTATCCTGTACCTGATCACGGTGGGTTTAGCCCAGCATTGTATTTTCTCAAGTTTTCATTTGAATTAGATCATTAGTTTTACCGTCGACAATTCATTTGTTTCAACTCATCCACTGAAACCTCCTCAATAACGTACCATCACTTATTCTGCTTTCTCCCCGTTTCCAACTTCCATTCCTCCTGCTTTCCAATCCCTCTTAACTTTGTCTTAGGGCAAATGCTACCCTTTGACTTTAACTGGCTGTGTATTTATTCTATCAGAGGGGGGAGTTCAGTTCCAGACCTGAATGAAGGGTGGCTTAGGGCCATAGTGCCAGGAGGCCCACTTGTCTCTATCTGACCTATAAGCCTGGCCTCTTAAAAAAAACAGTATTCTTAATACCACAATAAGTTTGAGGAATTAGAAATATGCAAGGTAGTACTCAGTGTCAACAAATTTATAATCTGATGCTACAAATCGATATACTATTTCATTAAAAAGGAAAATTAAATAAAGACTTATAATTTCCTATGGACTTCTATCTATAGTCAGGACATCCTTTGGGACATGCAGGTTACCTCTTCCCAATTAGTCAATTGTAATCATTGTATAATGCGTGGCAAGCCCCCAGCAAACCACAGAAGAGTTGTGTCAGTATTGAGTTTTGAGAACTGAAGTTGAAAAAGAAAGCTGAAAGACTGCGACCCTAACTAAATAAAGTCTCGATAAGGATGAGTTAGGAAGAGAAAGATGAGCCAGAAGTAGTGCAGAGTGGAGACATTACTGGAATCTGAGAAATCCTCCCTAGAAGGGAGAGCAACAGAAACCCCCACATAGATTTGGCTTCAGACTCTGGTACTCTGGAGAAGCAGAGAAGCTCAGCATGCTTTACTGAGCCAAGTTATCGCCTTTAAGTAATCAGAATAGGTACATGATGTGTTTGAGCAGACAAGTCTGTACAAGCCCACAAAACCCCCTCTCTTCCTAAACCCAAGAAAGACATGGAAATATACAATGATGGCCCACGCGCCTCAGTATGTATGGACATGAGACAAAGAAGCAGCGACCAGCATAGAATAAAGGAACCTGCCCAGAACATCTGTCAGAGAACAGGGGCAATGAAACGCTCATGCGACGGCAGCACGACGGATGAGTCACACCACACATCACCAGCCGTGAAACCCCGCAGTCCCAACTACATGCAGTCCCACAGCAAAGGAAACGAGGAGACACTGAACTGAAACTTACCTAGGACCTAGCAAAATGAACAGGGGCCCCAAATGGAAAATATAGCTCATTTACTAGGGAAAAAAATTAGATTACTTCTATATTTGTGTTTGTGGCATGGGATTAAAAATGCTGTATCTTTATTTATACCTCAACCATTTCCACAAAAGACCTAAGACAACTTGTGGTAAGTACATACACACACACACACCACAGTTAATATAAAAAATTGAGAATGAATTCATTAGTTGTATAAAGTTGCTGCTTCTGAGTAAAAAAATCCATTTCTGTGAGTTTTTAATCACCGAAGGCAAAAAAAAAAAAAAGGGGGGGGAGGACCCCCTATGTTCCATAACTATTTTACCAGTTCTTTAGGTGATGCAAACAGCTTACTAAACTCTAAAATGAGAGACACCTTTAACGCTTCAGTCACTTGAAAACTGTAAAAAAACTGCAAAAAAAGGAGAAAGAAAACACAAAAACCCATAATTTGCCCACTCGTTCAAGGCTTATATTTTTGCAAAAATGTTTAGATTTTCCCATTTTCTAGTACCACCCTGCCTATGTCACAAAGAACTGCTACGATGTTGTAGTTGATTTATTTCACCAAAACTTCTTTTTCTCAGCTGCACAGAATATGACCTTCTGTGTAAGCATCCATCTATGTGCTGGTGATGCTCCTATCACTCTCTAGTCCACAACTCTGAGCTCTAACCTCAGACATCACCTTGTTATGCCTCACAGGAAACACACACACACACACACACACACACACACACACACTTCCAAACTCTACTAAAATTCTTTCTATCACTCAACAGTACCACTTCATATCTTAGCATAAAACATCTTTCAAATAATCTGGTTGCTTCTTGTACTGCCTATTATTATTTTTCATAATTAGCACTTTGTAAACTGTACTTGATTAACTCACTTACCAACCAATCTATGATTAGACTGTATGTTTCTTATTACATTTGTAGCCTTTAGCGCAATGCAATGGCATACTATACCAAGTGACAATAAGTATTTGTTAAATGACCTGCCGCTTCAGGTCATTTATTGTGAGTCTGCTACCACATCCCTTCTTTTAAGGCATAGCAAACCACATGCAGTCATTTGAACATAACAGATTGTTTCAGTGTTCTCATCAAGCAATTATTTGGAGGAGCCCCAGGGGCTCCAAGGTCAGCAGTTCAAAACCACCAGCTGCTCCTCAGGAGAAAGATGAGGCATTCTACTCCCGTAAAGAGTTACAATCTGTCCTACAGGGTCACTCAGAGGCAGAAATGATGCACTGGCAGTGAGGTTGATTCCTCCTGAAGCATTTACTTGCTCTTTTCTCTATGCCTAGAATGAGCCACACTCTTCTATTCATTTAGGGAAAAAACAAAACAAAAAAATACTGCTTTGCACCTCTTTGAGATGATGCTTTAACTATGGCATCACTTTCCCTATAAAAATTTCTCTCCAATAAATAACTCTGTGTATACAGGAAGGCATACATCTAATTCACTCAAAAATTTTATCTGAATGCAAACCAAAGATGCTCTAAGATAGTATCCAACTTTATGTCATTTGGAATGGAAATCTAATAAAATTTTATCAGTCACTCCACCCTGTCCATGACATTGATAAGGTTTTATAACAGGAACTAACAAATAACAACAAAAGGTAACAATGATATAAAAGCAGCAACCACAATTTACTGTCTGCATTCTATATAGTATGCGTCTACTGAGCACTTTTCATATTTTTAAACGTGATCTCTGAGCCACCCTTCTGGATGGAGTCCACAGTAGGCAGAACAATGGCTCCTGGGAGATGTTTGTGCCTCATTCCCTGAGACCTGTTATCTGACATGCGAAAAGGGACTTTGCAGATATGATTATGGATCTGGAGGATGCACATAGAGAGGCAAAAGGACCAGAATCAGAGAACATCTAAGACAGAAGCAAAGGTCACAGTGTGGGAGAGAGTTTTGAAGATGCCCTGAAGATGGCGTACGGGGCCAGGAGACAAGGAATGCAGGTGGCTTCTAGAAGCTCGAAGAGGTTAAGAAAACAAAGTGCCCACTAGCTCCTTCAAAAGGAATGCTGCTCTGCCAACGCCTCGATGTTAGGCCTGGTTCAGATTTCTGACTCTGGACCACAGGGGTAACGCAGTCATCCTCTTGAAATCATTGAGCATGAACTAATGTGTTACAGCAACAATAGGAAGCCATGCTGGCGCAGTAATTCCTATCTCACAGACAGGATACTGAAGTTAGAACCAGGACTGCGCCAGAGATATGTCCAACAGCATAATGTAACTGCATAATTATTAGGTATGCATCTTCTATAAATAGTTGACATTTATTTCAAATTTGTATCATAGCTAATATCCACCTATTAGAATTCAAGTGTTAAGATCAGACAAATGTCACACAAAAATAGAAAACATCATTTTCTTCTAAAAGGCACTGCATGATTAATAATGAAAAGCTGTACTTTATATCTTCCTATTTCTCATGCAAGATACTAAACAGATAATATTTTTAAAAATTGAGAACAGGGCAAATCAACAATTTGGATGTACTAAAAATAAAAGTAGCTTCTACATAAGAGAGTCAAAGAATGAACCAAGGCAAATCTCATTTTGAAATGAAGCTATTAAACATTTGGCAAACACAGAGCAAACCAACGATATTGAAGGTAACATGGAGAATACTCTAACACTGAACTATAAATAAAAGGCATACAGAGGAGGACCGAGTCTGCATCTGTTTTTGCAGATGGCCGTACCCCCAGGCCATCACAGAGCGCAGTAATACAAACAAGAAGGCTACCCTAAATAATATCTCCTTTTCCACCACACGGGGGAGTCTGTTTATTGCCTGCGAGTCAACGCTGACTGAGGCCACCTTCTAGGAGAGCTGCCCTTGAGGACAGGGTGGAATGCCCGTGAGCTTCTGAGACGGTAACCCTTCACAGAGGAAAGTACCCCACCTTTCTTTCCATGCAGCAGCTGCGAGGTTCCAGCTGCTCACAGTCAGGTGAGCAGTCCAATGGGCAACTACGGTGCTCTCACTGACTCAAAAAGTCAGAGTATTCTCCAGCTATATTTCTTAAAAAGATTTTTTGTTTGTGTTTTTAAAAGTAATTCTTTGGATCTGCCTAGGTATAAAACTCTAAGGAATGGAATAACAAACAAAAGGCAAATTAAATACAAATAGGATGTTTTTTGCTGAAGCAAAAGTGCTTCGTGTAGTTTTTGCTTTCTCTGTATAATAAATCAACTCAAAGACAACCACTGAGTTGTCATTTCATTAAAATTACCATGCAATTCCTACTGCACATGAAGGAATGCATTTCACACCGATATCCACAGTTCATAAGGTTAATAAGTAGTTTCATGAGAAATAATTGGGAATTACCTTAATTCAAAAGAAAAAAGAAAATGAATACATGAAAATAGAGATCCTTTACCTCGTAATTGAAAGATTCTTGGAAACCTTTCGGAAAAATTCTGCTTCAGCATTCTGGCTTTCAGCAGTCATTTCAAAATAGATTGGATTCTTGTCAGATGATTCAGCATTCTGAAATGAAGTAGTTCACACTTTGAGATACGACTTAAATAAAACATCAGAGGATTCTAATTAGACAAAAAAGGCAACTGCAAGCCACGGAGGAAGGGGAGAGGACTGAGGATTTTTGATTTCTACACCTGTACCTTTTTCATTCAATCTGTCCAATGCTCCCACATAAGTGAAAAGTTAAACATCTCAATTAAATAACTAATGTACTAATCAATGATTAAGTTATAAGTTATGAATGAAATATACCATTTAAAGGATATATTCATAAAGTAGAATTATATTATTTAATTTAAGCTAGGAGCCCTGGTGGCATAGAGGTTACACATTGGACAGCGATCCACATGAATGAGTTTGAAACCAGGTCCACAGGAGGATGACTGGGCTTTCTACTCCCATAAATAGTTACAGTACAGGGAACCCCCGGGGGCAGTTCTACCCTGTCCTATTGGGCCCCCATCAGTCAGCATCAACTCGGCGGCACTGAAATTGGTGTGTTATTCCAATTAGTATGATTATTCTATATAAGTATTAATTTTTAAGTGTGGAAAAATCATGTTACATATATATTTTCAAAGTAACAAAAGAAAGCACAAAAAAATAAATTTAACCATCAACATCAGAAAACATTATTCATACATTCACTAAAGGTTGTAGATAAATACAAGCACATTGTTTTATAGATAATCTTGGATTCCTTCTTGTAATTTGGTTCTGTAGATATGCGCTAAGATTTACTAAACAAAATTGACACTTAATAAAGATGATTATAGGTTGGTGAAGAAGACCACTGGCCTGGTGGGATTGGTAGTATGTGACTTAGTCCCCACGAGAGACGAGGAATATTATACACAAAGATCTTAAAAAAAAAAAAAAGATCTTTGATGTTCTTGAGCAAATCCTAAAACTGCAACCTATAAAAGGATTCAGACGAGATTACAAGGAGAAGCTAACTATGGTTAAAACAGAATCTGATGGTAAAATATGAGAAGACCTTCAGGGAGGGCAAATTGAGGAAGGGATTTTGCAGGCTGCAAAGGAACTAAGTCTGGAGAGAAAAATGACCCAGTGGAAACCATGGGCGCCTCGAGCGGAAGAGCCCCTGCCAACCAGTGAAAATGGCCAATATAATCCTCATTATGTGATTTTATTGTGCTGATGGAGAAATGGTGCGATTAAATACTGCTATATGATTTAAAATAAAGATAATTATAAACACACAAGTCAAATTGTTGAAAGAGAATATGAAAGGGTAAAGACCATTGTATCTAATCTGCCAAAGCAAAATTCCAAATAATCATTAATTTACTAAGCAATCAAGTCACTTACTTTGAAAAGCTGTAATGTTTCCTTGCTGGTTAGTAGCTGAAATTGAAGGTCAGTAATCCCACTGCCACAAGGGAGGCATTCATAAAACTCAGGTTCCTTATGTGTCATAGAATAGAGAACTAGGATGAAACTTCCAGATTCTGAAAATACCCTGAACAAAAACACCCATTTAATTAAAATTTCCTGAGGATAGCAAGAGTATACGCACAGAATTTCATGTGAGTCTCCCAATTTTTGAAAGGAAACTGGGAAGCAGATTTATGCTTACTTTTTCATGTCGCTCATTTTTAATCTTTAAATACATTTTTATTAGAGAATGCATACTCCTTATAAAAGCTTTGAAAATAGCAATACATAAAATAGAAGATAAGCCCATGTTCTAGTTTCGCATACAAACTTCCAGAATTTATTCTTAAGCATACAAAAAACCATTTTATATAACTTAACAAAATAGGGTTATATTATATTCACTATGTACCTCGCTATTTATCATTTGAAAATATATCTCAGTTCTCTTTCTGTCATGTTTTATATGTCTCATTATTTTAGGCAACTACCCAATCATATACTTTATGAGTCACAACTGATTTACATAAACTTATAAAAAATAGATAATTATGAAGTCATCAAAGTCCTTAAAAATAAACAGGGAAAACAACTGTTGAGTGAAAAATAACCTGGGGATATGTTACAGCACCCATAAGATAAAGCAGTGGGGGTAGGGAGGCAGAATGCTGGACAATTCAGGAAACACAAAGGTGCTCAGCTATTACTTGCTGAATGAATGAGCAAATGCTCGTGAAGGAGAGGGGAGAAAATGTATGAACATTTACTATGGTGATAATCATAAAGCTGTACAGTCTTTTTGCAGAAACATGGTGGTCCAGTGACTCAATGTTCAGCTGCTAATGACAGATGCCACCTGCCCCCCAGCAACTCTGTAGGAGAAAGACGCGGCAGGCAAGGAAAGCAGTCTTAGAAAGCCAATGGGGATCCATCCGCTCTGCTCCACTGGATTGGGATGAGTCGCAATGAACTCAAAGGTGAAAGGCATTTCTTTGGAAGGCAATGACATTATCTACCATCATTTTCAATTAACCCAGGAGAAACATTTAGAAACTTATCCTACAAATGTACTGGCAAGTGCACACAAATTAGACACAAAATATTCAGTCTAGCACTGTCTGTAAGAGCAAAAGCATCTGTTTGAAAATATATAACATATATTGCATCCTGTTCAGTTCTTAAAAATGCGCTGACTATCTGTACAATAATTTCCAAGCTCTACTGCTATAGAGAAAACACAGCAGCATACGGGAAAGAACGGTGCGCAGCCTTTGCTGGGAGGGCATTATTCCCAGTGCATGGACTACTCCAAGAATTGAGTAAAGGGAGATTCAACTTATATATTTATTTCAACCGTTTATTGGCATATAATTCACATAGCATACAATTAAATAGTTCAATCACATCAAGAACAGTTGTACGATCAAGGGGAAATTTATTTCCATGTGTATTGCTGTGTATGTCTGATTTATCATCATGCACTTGCCTTTGCAGTAAAAATGTTTTTTTAAAGTCCACTACAACTAAGACCTGTCTTGGAAGGGCAGCCAGCATGTTCCTTGGAGACAAAGATGTTTCTTTGTGTACTAGTAGCAGATTGTACAACTTGATAAAAGATTTGTAAGGTAACAAATTTAAACTCAATTGCAGTTGTCATTGAAAATTAGCTTATTTATAAAATAGCACGCCAAGTATATGTTGGAATCCAAACCCCTATACCGGTGATGCGATCCTGTTTGGAAACCGGGTTTTGTTATGTTAATTAGTTTAAAGCAGAGTAGAGCTAATCTTCTTCCTTCTGAATTTTTAAAAGAACAGAGATTAGACACAGAAGCACTTTCATACAGTGATACCTCCGTAGTCCAATGGCTCCAAGCTCGAGCTTTCCACAACTCGAGCGCTGCTCTCACACAACATGTAGTGCTTGTGGTAGTGCATTAAACACTTGGCACTGTGCTTTCGCCTGCACTTTATTTGTGTAAATAGCAAGTTAGTAATATAAGCAGTAGAGCTGAGAGAAAACTGAGGACCACAATGGAGTAAAACAAAGAAATAATTGCGAACTTTGAATCAATTGGTTGTTTGTCTCATTTGGCAGCTGAATACAACATGGCTCACTCCACATTATCAGAATTTTGGGGGAAAAAAGTATAATTAAAGCGGCTAATATAGCCAAAAGGAGTGAAATTGTTAACAACGAAACAAAGAACCCAGACCATCGAAGAGTTTGAAAAGTTACTGTGAATTTGGATAAATTAGAAGCAACTCGATGGCGAGAGCACACGGAAGACAGTGATACGCAAGGAGACTAGATGGCTCCACAGGGATCTCATGAAAACCGTTGAGGAGCGAGTGCTGAGCAGCCCCAAGGGTTCCAAGCCAGCCACGGCTGCTGCGACCCACTCACACAGAACAGCCACACAGAGTAGTGAGGCCGGGGCCCAGCGCGATCTGGACCTAGCTGATGAATTTGTGGCTGAATGTGCTGAATAGGTGGACACTTGAGGGTTTCGTTCCCCAGCAAGTGTTCAGCTACAATGAAACTGGACTTATTTGGGAAAAATTATCCAAAAGGACCTTCATTACTAAAGACAGTAAGGCACTGCCAAGCTACAAGCCTATGAAAAATAGGCTGACTCTGTTTTTGTGTGGGACTGCTAGTGGGGATTTTAAAGTGAAGCCCATGTTAGTATACCATTCTGCAAATTCCTAGTTTTTAAAGAAGATATAATGAAAAATAAGTTCATTTTACTTACTATATTGTGTTTTGATATTTAATGTACTTATTTATTGCATTCAGATGTTTAAAGGGTATTTCCACAACCTAGAGCTGTGTTGAGGTCCCAGAAAAATTAATTTATAAGTGCAATTTTGGGGCCTCAAAACCAATTACTTGGTTTTTCTTATGGGAAAAATGTGTTCAATCCTTGAACTTTTCAGCGTTTGAACATGAATTTGGAACGAACTGAGTTAAACAATCGAGGTATCACTGGTTAAGGAGACATCGATGTCATCTGAGAATTGCCAAGGGACCAACGCGGTCCACAGCTACAGATAAGGAAGGCATTAACAAGGCCCTGATGAGAACTTCCAGAAGTTAAGTTTCTGTTCGTTAGACATCTACATGTGGCATTTGTGTTCCAGCAGCTCTAGGCAACACACTGGAGCAGATGATCTGCTTTTCCACCTCTAAAAAGCTTATTTTCTGTATTAGAACTCAACGGCTAGACAAGTGAATTTCTTATTTTCAGGTATGGAATAACCTCATCCTAATTGTGTAGTTTTGCTGAATTAAAAAATGCTTTTCTTAATGAGATTACTCATCTGCTGTATAAGTATTACAAAAGGTTATGGCATTGCATGACTTTTAAATGAGATCAATAAAATATGATCAGCCCCAAAAGATCAAAATAAACTACAAGAGAGGAAATATTACTTGCCTTTCTTGAAAAGAAGAATTGAATATATATCGCAAACAGCAAGCCCATGTGTGAGGACTATAAACATGAATAATTCCAGACAGCCAACTAAAAGAAAAAATAATTTAAAAATTTTAAAAATGCAATTACTCACAAATTAATACTTACTATAACTTGTATTGAGAAGCTCTGTTGGTGTGGTGGTTATGAAATGGGCTGATAACTGCAAGGCCAGCACTTTAAAACCACCAGCTGCTCCGAGGGATAAAGATGAGGTTTTCTACCTCTGTAAAGAGTTACTGTCTATCTAGATAAGATAGGTGGGATAAATAATCGGAGATGAAAAGAATGGGACCAATGGCTCTGGGGGGATATGGGAGAAGGGGAGGTGGGAGAAAGGAAGGGGGAGGGGGAGAACCAGCCCAGGGACAAGAGAACAAGTGAACTATAATCAATGGAAGGAAGGTCGTAGGATACCTAGTGGGGCTGAATCAAGGGCAATGTAGCAGGGAGGGATTATGGTACTTAACATGACGGTGGGACAAGTGGCAAGTAAAAGGAAATGGAAGAAAGAACCAGGAGGCAAAGGACATTTTTATAGGCCTAAATACAGGCATGTACCTATGTAAATATATATATAAAATGAGAGCAGAATAGAACTGTGTATTCACATCTATACGTTAAGAATTGAGATTGTACATGGACATTGGGCCTCCATTCAAGTACTCCCTTAACACAAGAACACTTTGTTTTAACAATACGGCAGTCTGTGATGCTCACCTTCCAGACACAATCACTGAAGACAAAGCGGGTGCAAAAGCAAATGTGGTAAAGAAAGCTGATGGTGCCGCTGCGGTCTTAAGGGCTTGAAGATGAACGAGCAGCCATCTGGCTGAGAAACAGCAAAGCCCACATGGAAGAAGCACACCAGCCGGTATGATCATGAGGTGTCGATGGGATCATATATAAGGCATCTAAGACCCAGAACAAAACCATACCCAAGGTGAATGGGGTGGGGAGGGCATGGAGTGGAGACCCAAAGCCTATCTGAAGACAATTGGACAACCCTCACAGTGGGGTCACAGGGAAAAGATGAGCCAGTCAGGGTGCAGTATAGCACTGATGAAACACACAACTTTCCTCTAGTTCTTTGGTGCTTACTTCACCCCACTATCATGACCTCAATTCTATCTTACAAACTGGATTAGACCAGAGCATGCACACTGCCACAGATAAGAGCCTGCAACACAGGGAATCCAGGATAAATAAACCCCTCAGAGCCAACAGTGAGAGTAGAGATACCAGTAGGATTAGGGGAGTTTGTGGGGAGAAAGGGGGAATCGATCACAAGGATCAATCTAGAACCCCCTCCCAGGGAGATGAATAATGGAACAGTGAGTGAGGGGTGATGGAGGACCATGTAAGATATAGAAATAATAATCTATAACTTATCAATCAAGTGTTCGTGTTGGAGGGTAGGTGGGAGAGTGAGGGTAAGAAATGGGTAGCTGATATCAGGGGCTCAAGTGGTAAGAGAATGCATATGAGCAAATATGCTTGACACACTGGATAAATATATGGATTGTGTTAAGAGCTATAAAAGCCCCCAATAAAAGTATTAAAAAAAAAAGAGTTAAAGAGATCCCCTTGCAGAGGGGTCTAGAGGAGGAGATAAGTCAGTCAAGGTGCGATGTAGCACCGATGAAGAATACAGCTTTCCTCTAGTTCCTAAATGCTTCCCCCCTCCCCATCATGATCCGAATTCTACCTTGCAAGTCTGGCTAGACCAGAGGATGTACACTGGTGCAGATAGGAGCTGGAGGCACAGGGAATCCAGGGCGAATGATACCTTCAGGACCAGGGGTATGAGTGGCGATACTGGGAGGGGAGAGAGACAGTGGGTTGGAAAGAGGGAACTGATTACAAGGATCTACAAGTGACCTCCTCCTTGGGGGACGGAGAACAGAAAAGGGAGTGAAGGGAGACGTCGGACAGGGCAAGATATGACGAAATAATAATTATAAATTATCAAGGGTTCATGAGAGAGGGGGAAAAAAAGAGGACCTGATGCCAAGGGCTTAAGTGGAGAGCAAATGCTTTGAAAATGATGAGGGAAATGAATGCACAGATGTGCGTTACACAATTGAAGTATGAGTTGTATGATCCCCTAATAAATCGTTAAAAAAAAAGAGTTACAAACTCGGAAACCCACAGTTCTACCCTGTCATATAAGGATGCCGAGCAGTAATCAACTCAAGGGCAGTGCGTTTGACTTTGGTTGGACAACTTACATTATATTCTTCTCAAAGTACTATGATAGATCCTGGGTATTCACCAGCAATACAATGCAAGCTTCACAAACAAAAAAAGCTATAAGCACTAGATCAGGATGATTATTAAAAGGAGAAAGTACAGAATTACCTTCTTTTGGTTCTCCACTTTAGATGTGGGGGCGAAACTGGGAAACAGACAGAAAAGCAGGAGGCTGGAACAAAGCTGCCTACAGATAATGGATGCTTGCGCAGCGGTTCTCAGCCTTCCTCCGGCCGCGACCCTTCCAGACAGCTCCTCATGCTGTGCTGACCCCCAACCGTAACACTATTTTCATTGCTACTTCGTCAGTATAATTTTGCGACTGCTAGGAATCAGGCAACCCCTGTGAAAGGGTCGTTCGACCCCCAAAGGGGTCCTGACCCACAGGTTGAGAACCGCTGCTCTAGAGGAAAGGGTGGTTTTTGCATAAAAACAGCTGCATGCAGTTGAGAGAACTAAATGCTGCAGTGTAACGGATAGGTTGTTGCTAGGTACCAGCAAGTCAATTACAACACACAGCAACCTCATAGAGTACGACTGTCCTACTGGGCTGTCTTGTTTTAATTATTCAGTTTCCATGCTATAGTCAGGTCTTTCTTCCATGGAGCCACTGAATGGATTCGAACCCCAACCTTATGGATAGCAGCTGATAGCTTAACCAATTATGCAACTAGGATTCCTTATAACTTACACAGATAGCCTAAAACATAAGGGACTCTTAATATTCACCTGGGCATCAATTACCCATAGCCAATAAGAGCCCCATAGCAAACAGACTGTAAGGGTACTTAAGGGTCTATAGAACACTTGTGCATTTTCATCTTTTAATTCCGTACATACTGCCTGCTCATATAAATACCCTTTCCCACCAATCCTCTTTTCAACCATCCTGACCCTTAAAGGGCCAGCTCATGTAAGAAAATGTCCTTTTCATAAATAACTTGTCATGCTCAGGTCTATACTGCTTGTTTCATACTCAATCATATACTTCTTTATTATCTTTTTATATGTGAATACCTGAATATTTATCTCCTAATTATAATTATAAATTCCTTGGGAAGCTTTATAACCTAACATAACACCAAACATATTGTAATGCATATGGCAAGTACTCAAATTACTACTGATTGAATATAAATGTCATTAGCCGTTAGCTCTAAAGAGAAAGCCATTCACCCCAAAGAGAATTTCTATAAAATTATCTGGCAGCGAATTTTATTCAGTGTCAAGGTGCCTCAGGGCAGAGGGCATAAAGAAGGCTGGAGGAACAGGGCTCGTAGGCCTGTGTCTCTTATATATTGGAGTTCTTATAAAATCCAGCCAAATCTTGTTTTCTAGCTGATTCCAGTATTAAAAAAAAGGAACAGTTAGGAACAACTGGCCTTTGTGGCTGATTTAAAGATTCATCATATATTCACTTAAATGCTTACCATAATTACTTTGATATATGGTTAGTTAAAAAGATTCTCATAAACAATGCAAAACTTACATTCCCACTAGTGGTAAGGAAGAAACCTTGGGATCAGATTCCAGCAAAAGTAACAATTTGCGTGTTTCATCCATGGTAAGGTATCTAAATAGAAGACATTTATTTAAAAATAATGGAAAATATTACATGATATACTTTTACCTGAAAGAGATGATTATTCTAAATATAGAACAAGCAAATTTTAGGTAGGGAGACGGTTCAAATTGAGCAGTGGCTCTGAGTTACCCACGATTCTCCATGTGTGAGCACAAGCTCTTGGATCACAGAGAAAATGTCTTTAGAAAGACTGGTGAGAAGAGATTTAATATTTTAAAACCTGAAACTTTTAAAATGGTCACTAGGAATTAACCATTCTTAAAAAAATGCTTCCCAAAGTATCAACATCACTTACTTTGATCAAGTGTTCAAATTAAAGCAAGCATTATTTTTGAACTGATTAAGTTTCCGTGGGAGCAATGAACTCCCCTTCACTGGAAAGTCTAAGCATCCAGGTGATTTGGCAAGGATGCGACCGAGGGGACCACTCATTGAAGGACCCTGACTTAGGTCAGCTACATTCAAGTTTCAAATCTGACAGCCCTCCAACCACTAAAAGTAATTATGAAAGAAATCTGGAACCATCAAGGGGGTGTTTGAAGCTCCTTCTATCTTACACTTACACTTTCAAAAATATGAAAAACTGCAGAACTGTTGAGATTCAAAATAAAATGATTGTTACGCTATAAAAACGAAGCATTAATGATATAATAACTTGATAGTACCATTGAGAATATATTTTGTTGCTATTATAACCTTAAAACAGAGATAATAAATTTATCAGAATATATTATAAGATTACATCTAAGTTGGCAGATTTAATTATCAAAATGACACTTGGTCCTGCTTTGGAAACTCTCCGTATAACTTGTCCACCTAATAAAACCGTTGAAATGTATTTCTTTGAAATAAAGAAATACTTGAAAGAGTCAACTCAGGGTTCAATGATTTTTCCAGGCCGCATGCACACACCTTCATGCTAGTCTCGCACGATTCAAATGCACCATGATAGCACATCATGTTTTATGTTTACATGTTAAGATGAGAGCTTCAGAAAGTTCATGGAGAAACTCCATTAAAAAAAATTTACGTTTCATTGACATTCAAGGGGGGGTACCACCCAAAAAAATCCACAATTTTTTTCAAAGCTCTGTATTTAAACTTTTTTTTACAAAATAACCATATCACTTTCAAAGTACTCTCCATTATACTTAATACATTTCTCAGATCTGCAATTCCAATCTTGGAAACATTTTTCAAATGCATCTGTTTGGATGACTGTGTTCTTCACCTCTTCTACATCTTCAAATCACTGTACTTTCATGGCCTTCCTCATTTTAGGAAACAAAAAGAAATCTCACGGAGTGAGGTCAGATAAGTCCGTGCGACAGGAGAGATGTGAATTTTTTTTTTTTGGCCAAAAAACTGGCACACTGAGATGACTGCCTGAGCAAGTGCATTGTCGTGGGTGGCAAAACAAGCTCCCTGTCTGCCACAAATCAGGCCTTTTTTGTCGTACATGGTTATGCTATCTTTTCAGAACCTCTACATAGAATTGTCTGATCTGGGGGAAAGAATTCCAAGTGCACACCAGCCGACATTTTCATCTGTTCAGGAAGTTGCCAGACATCCAGAACAAGGTTTGTCATCAGTCAACATTTTACCTTTTTTGAAACAAGAAAACCACTTGTACACTTGGGTTTTTTCCATTGTGCCTCCATTGTAAGCTGTGTTCAATATCAAATAGTTTCTATGGCATTTTTCCTGAGCAGGAAACAAAATTTCACAGCCTCATGCTGTTCTCTTAAATCAGCCATCACAAAACATAAGATTCGAGCAAAACTACTTTTACAGAAAAATTCACTGTGACCAGAGAGAACCCTCGCAGGGATGCCACTGAGTGAGCTAACTCACAGTGAGCAGCTTAATGCTCACCTAGCGGGAAAATGGCACACAACAAAAACTCTGCTCGCCCGGCACAATTCCGACCCCACCTAATTCACAGATCACACAGTTCAATGGTGCAAACATGACTGTAAATAGATGTGCAGTTAACACTACAATCATTTTTCTCATTCTCTTTTAACTCCATATTTTCATGAACTTTTTGGATGTCTCTTCATACTTACCCCGTAAGTGTGCTTCCTTGTTTGTTTTTCCCCTATTTATGTATGTGGGTCTTTAAAAAAATTGTAAATTAGGTGAGGTTTTACATTTCAGATCATCCACTTTGTACTCAACAGTTTACTCCACCCAGTAGTTGACTCCTCCTCTGCTCCCTCTTGCCGACACGAGACTCCACTTCTCACAAGTTCACACCAGTTTCCTGTTTAAGCGATGGCTTTATTTTCCCTCATTTCTACCCCTTACTCTCTCCACATCTGCTTCTTTTAGTATAAAAGCCTTTCTTGCTTGTTTTCCCTCTTTTCTCACAGTGGCCCCCCTATACCAGTTGTCCTTCTGTGATCCTCCAGCTTCACTCAGCCTCTTCTTTAGGCCCATCTGGGCCAGGAGGTGTTTCGTGGTTTTCTCATTGCTTTTTAATGATGCAGGGTGTTATGTACCCAAGTTTCTCTCTCCATTCTTCTAGGAATCGGCATTTATTCTCTCTTTTCCTTTCTTCCAATTAGTCTTCTTCCCTGTCCTTTACACTCCACTACCTCAGCTCTGCTTGGTGGTCCACGTGGAGATGGGAGACGGGAGGGCAGGAGAGGGGGAGGGGAAGGAGGACAAGTGGAAAGGGAACAGGGGAGCGAGGACAGGGAGAAAAGGGGGAGCCGACCAGAGGCCAAGGCTCCTTGTTTTTTTTAATATACACTTATTTCTAGTGCTTAATCCAATACCTAGGCCAGAATGGAGGCGAATGTCAAACCCAATAGATGTGTCTAGGCAGGAACAGGGCAAAGCGAATGAGGGAGAAGAGAAGAGTGACGTCCCGGGTTAATAATGGCAGCAGCACACCAAGGATTATTAACAGAAGGACCTCCCTCTTTCTCACTCTCTTTTAAGGAGACATTTTCAAAGAAGGAGACGTGGAGAAGACTGCATAGCAGCAAAAATCTTTAGGCTCTAGAAACCTAACAGGAAGTTGGGTAGAGTCAATGGGAAAAGAAGCCAGAAGTGAGTTCCTTTGGGTTCCCTCTGGTCAGCCTAATTTTGAAACATGCCAGTATTGCCTGACCTGGTTCAGCAGCCAGCAGGTACAGAAAGTGCATGAGGATGCAGGGAAGCATCCCTGCCGAGGACTAGAAAGCACGATTTCCTGGCTTCTGTTTTCTAAGAAACCTAAGCGTCCTGGCAGGAAGCAGAAGATACTGCTTTAGCTCCACAAGGAAACTCTACTCTCATGTAGTTGGACAACTGGGTAAGTAACAGTTCTTAAACCTTTTATTACATTATGACCTTTCTTTATGATGGACACTAATAAAACTACTTAATATAAATAAATTCTCAAGCCTCCTTAGGTTTACTGTTAGTCAAATTAGAGTCATAAAAGCAAAATAAGGTCCAACCAAGGTGTGGGATATAAAGAGGCTTTCCCCAGTTTGCTTCCCCCAAATATGTCAGACCTAGGACACTGCTTGCAACTAATGGTAAATGATTGTCAAGTTATCAGCCATCCAGAAGGTATCAGCCATCCAGAGCAGTCAGACTACTGTCTGGTCCACCGTAGGTGGGGCTCACTCCTTGCTGTTAAGGACCATGGATTGCTTTCCCTGAAGGGCTCAGAATAAATCAACCAGCTCAAGGACAATCATGGTTAGGGCACCATCATGAATCTAGGATCCACCCATCTTGTCACATGTGTACCCCTAAACCCTCCTTATCACATATACACCCCTAGATCGTCCCCTCCCATTGTTGTATTGCCTATGATACTACCCCTTCCTGTGACGTATGTCGTTACCTGTTGTCACGGACTACATGCCCCCAAATATATAAAAGCCTTGGTTAGAAAGAAATCGCTCTCTCCTTGCACACCTCCACGTGGACCATCAAGAGAGGCTGAAGTGAGCCTGCTACCATGAAATGTGTCTGACTCCTTTATTTTACTCTCTCCTAGCTCTCTTATTCTCTATGACTTTACTGTAACCTTTATATATTGTAGCTGCACAATTGTGCCTACCAGACCCATAATTAGTTGTTAGAGGCTGGCTCTCCTGACACCAAGGCAACTGGGAGGGATAAAATGGTAAGAGGATAGTTTCTCCTTACATTTTTAAATCACAAAAATTCATTATAATTTTACCATCAGTTTTTCTTGTGATAATGGGTACAATTCTTAGAGAAGAAACTGTACATTTAGCAAAAAAGTTAACTTTTATCTTCTTTGATAATTTGGCATGCCACTTCAAATCTCTAGCATGTACACAGACCACACAATTATATTATGTAGCCATCCTGAAAATGCATGATTATAACCAATATTTTAAATTTTAGATTAATATTCCTTACTTACCCATATTTATAGGTTCCTTGAACTTGAGAAATACTCAGATTGCTGCTCAAGTTTCTTGCCAGGGCTGTTGGAATTATGGGGATAGGCTTCACAGGTGTGCATTTAAAGGAATTTGCTAGCGTTACTGCCATCCAGTGAAAGTCTAAATCCAGCGTGTCCAAACTCTCCCTGGATGATATGAGAGCCCGTAGGGAAAGCAGCTTACCACAGTCCAAGGAATCTTTGCTACATACATGGTGCTGTAGCGCCTAAGGAACCAATATTATACAGTTACTTTAAAACTCTGAAACATGTCCACATCTCTACATGCTTTTGTTTAATCTGCGGTGTATGTGTGTGTGTCCACCACCCAACTTTCAGTCTGCACTACTGTGGAGGCTGGCATGTGGCTATGATGTTGTGTCACTGGCATTTATTTCCCATATCAGCAGGGTCACTCATGGTGGCCAGGTTTCAGCAGCATTTCCACACAGAGAGACTAGGGAGAATCCTGAAGATCTAATTCTGAAAACCAGTCAATGAAAACCTTATGAAAAAAAAAAAAAAAGAAAACCTTATGGCTCATACAGAATATTATCCAATATTGGGGAAGAAACTTAGCCCCTAAATTGGAACCAAAAAAAAAAATCACACCCACTGCCATCGACTCAATGCTGACTCATAGTGACTGCCTTGTGGGTTTCTGAGACTGAACTATTCATGGGAATAGAAATCCAGTCTTTCTCCTGAGAAGCAGCTGGTGGTTTCGAACTGCCTTCTATTTGGACCATAGCCCACTCCACCACCAGAGTAACCACTCCACCACCAGAGAAAGCACTCCAAACACATAATGGCCATAACAACAGCCCCAAAATGGGCAGGGCCAGGCCCCGCTTCACTCGGATGTGTATCAGGTGCCAGGGGGTGGTGCACAACACTTGACAACAAGCATCCAGCGTATCTTATACTGACAACAAAATGAGCTCTGACGTGTAAGACTTTCTTGCTCTTATTTCTTCCCTGTGACCAAGAAGACTACATGTATCATTATTTCAAAGGAAATTAAAATGGACTGCCTCAAACTTTATTATAAATTTCAAATTAAAAAAAATTCAAATTTATATTCCAGTAGTACTTCAACCTTCTTTCTTTTTCTTTTTTTCTTATTACTTCAACTTTCTATTGGGAAATGTTACCCACAGTAAATATGTACATAGGGAAAGGGGAGGAAATAGATATCTAAAGTCCATTCCACATTGATTCCTGTCACTCCATTGTCAAGTTAGTTCTTATTTTAGAGTTGTTCAATCTCACTGTGTTGTCCTTTCTAGTCTGACTACATACTAATATGCCCCTCTAACATGCGCATCTGGTACTGGTATCTCTGACTTCAGTCGGCCTTCCCAACCAAATTAACCACTCATGACTTCACAGTCCTTGTTCTTTTCAGACATCTCCAGTGACTCTACAGAACCCACATGACAAAGTCCAAATTACTCAACCTTGCATGCAAGAGCCTCTATAATTTGGCCGAAGGCCGACTCTACTTTTTACACTGACAAATCCAGCAAAAATCTGTACCCACAATGTCAGCCTGAGCAGCTCTCACCTCTGTCCCATCCTGTTCCTTCCTCTTTCTGGTGTGGCAGATTGCTAACCACATCCCCTACCCAGCCTTTCAGCCCTCAGAAAAGTATCTGAATTTTAGATCAATAAACATCATATCATGAATTATGAATTCTTCCCTAATACTGGTTAAAAAACACACACTATTCTTAGTTTGACTCTTAGGTTGAATGACAGATAATGAAGTTATCAAGTGGGCCTCACCTTAAAAACTGAACTGAAGTCATCTGCATTGTGAACTATCATTTCTTTTGAATAAAGTCCTTCAGTATCAACTTTACATGGAATCAAAAAGTCCCCAGGAAGAGAAGCAGTTGGAGATCTTTCTGAAGACTCAGGTACTTCTCGACCAGGATCAAAGCGATCTATAGTCAACGTCACACCTTCTTCATCTAAAGAATAAAGAAAACACCTATCATATTGCATGCTAATAAAGAAATGTGAACCGAGAGGTATTACTGAAACCTGACTGAAGGTTGAACATGATACTGGGACAAGAGGAAAGTAAAAGGAAATAACTAGGAGGCAAAGGACATTTATAGAAGTCTAAATACAGGTATGCACATATGTAAATGTATTTATATGATGATGGGGAAATAGATCTATGTGCATATACTTATAGGTTTAGTATTAAGGTAGCAGATGGACATTGGACCTCTACTCAGGTACTCCCTCAATGCAAGAACACTTTGTTCTATTAAACTGGCATTCCATGATGCTCACCTTCCCGACACAATCGCTGAAGATAAATTGGCGCATAAACAAGATAGCTGATGGTGCCTGGCTATCAAAAGATATAGCATCTGGGGTCTTAAAGACTTGAAGGTAAACAAGCAGCCATCTAGCTCAGAAGCAACAAAGCCCGCATGGAAGAAGCACACCAGCCTGTGTGATCATGAGGTGTTGAAGGGATCAGGTATCAGGCATCAAAGAACAAAAAAAAAAGAACAAAAAACATAACACTGTGAAAGAGGGGGCGTGTAGGCAACTGGATATCCCCTTATAGAAGGATCACATGGAAGAGACAAGCCAGTCAGGATGCAGTGCAGCAATGATGAAACATACAACTTTCCTCTAATTCTTAAATGCTTCCTCCCCTCACACTATTATGATCCCAATTCTACCTTACAAATCTGGCTAGACCAGAGGATACACTGGTACACATAGGAGCTGGAAACACAGGGAATTCAGGATAGATGATCTCTTCAGAACCAGTGGTGAGAGTGGTGATACTGGGAGGGTGGAGGGAAGGTGGGATAGAAAGGGGGAACCAATTACAAGGATCTACATTTAACCCCCTCCCTGGGGGATGGACAACAGAAAAGTGGGTGAAGGTAGATGTCGGACAGTGTAAGACATGACAAAACAATAATAATTTATTAATCATCAAGGGTTCATGAGGGAGGGGTGATGGGAAGGGAGGGGAAAATGAGTAGCTGATACCAAGGGCTAAAGTAGAAAGCAAATGTTTTCAGAATGATGACGGCAATAAATGTACAAATGTGCTTGACACAATGGATGTATATATGGATTGTGATAAGAGTTGTATGAACCCCCAATAAAATGATTTTAAAAAGAGAACTCAACATTAAAACTCAACATTAAAAAGAGAACTCAACATTAAAACAAACAAACAAAAAAAACCCCCACAGTGCTCATACTAATAACATACTTTAAGTTTTTACTTTGAAAAAAAAATCACTTTAATTTTATATTCTGACTAGATTGTGAAGTCTAGGATAGGAAGGGTCAGGCTTCATTTATCTATATATCCTTGGTATACAGCAAGAAGAAAATTTAATACAAAGTATACAATGGACTTCAAAGTTTGCGGAAATTTCCATTATCTTTTAATTTTATTTTTCCACAAACTTAAAAAAATTATTTTATTGGGGCTTTTACAGCTCTTATGACATTCCATATATCAATTGCATCAGGCATGTTTGTACATATGTTGCCTTCATCATTTTATAAACATTTACTTTCTATTTGAGTCTTTGGTACCAGCTCCTCTTTTTACTCCCTCCACACTCCACAAACTTTTTGAAGGCCCCTTCTATTACAACAGTTTGCTAGATAAATTTGATGATCTATAATTGCATAAATAATTTTTAAAACAATACTACCTTGATCCACTGTGAGAGAACCCAGTAAAAAGCATGGCAGGTTTTTTTTATTCTGTCTAGCATGACGAAAAGCAAGTCGGATGGCTTTTTCAGTTACTGCAAGCTTTGGGTTTCTGAAAAATAACAAAAGTCATTTAAATATGGTGAGTCTGATACACTAAAACACTCTCATGCTAATCTATTATTGTCATTTTTGTGCCCCTTAAAGGCCTATGCCTACGATGAATTCTTTTATACCTGCCAAGAAACCGTGAAAATGGAGGATATAGATAGTTAAGACTCCTGATACAAGCATGTTGACTGTGAAAGAGGTTTAACAAGTGGAATGTTCTTACTGCAAACAAGATATCAAGAAGGAATGCTTTTGTCAGAATGTTCCTAAGCTACATCCAAAAAGAATTCTTCTTGAACTACAAGAACAAGTTCTAAAGACTGAAGTCTTTCTTTCTTTTAGACTGAAGTCTTTCAAAGATCTGATAAGACAGGTACAACTGAAAAACAGGCTATCTGAGGAAAATGTCAAGATTATGGAAAATTATTTCACAACCTAAGAAGCCGCTAGGCTATAAAGAGGTTATAAAACTAAAACTCCTTGCAGGTCTGGATAGAGCAGAGGATGTACACTGGTGCAGATAGGAGCTGGAGGCACAGGGAATCCAGGGCGAATGATACCTTCAGGACCAGGGGGTGAGGGGCGATACTGGGAGGGTAGAGGGAGAGTGGGTTGGAAAGAGGGAACCAATTACAAGGATCTACATGTGACCTCCTCCCTGGGGGATGGACAACAGAAAAGGGGGTGAAGGGAGACGCCGGATAGGGCAAGATATGACAAAATATTTATAAATTATCAAGGGCTCATGAGGGAGGAGGGAGCGGGGAGGGAAAGAAAAAAGGAAGATCTAATGCAAAGGGCTTAAGTGGAGAGCAAATGCTTCGAGAATGATTAGGGCAAAGAATGTACAGATGTGCTTTATACAATTGATGTATGTATATGTATGGATTGTTGTAAGAGTTGTATGCACCCCTAATAAAATGTAAAAAAAATAAAAATAATAAAATAAAACTAAAACCTTTATGTAAGTTTTTGAAGCCAAACCAAATGACATATAATTTGAATCTCTTCCGTGTAAAGTTCTCATCTTAGTAAAGCTATGTCTAATGTCTAGGTACTGCTAGACCTTCTTTTGCTGCAATGCTAACCTGAGAAATTTTAAAACAATTGTTGGTTGTTAAGAAAAGCTTTTATTGTAGGATTCTTTGCCAAATTAGAGCTAAAATATATTTAAACATTTTAAACTCTCCTATCATAAAACGCTGCCTAAAATACATTTTATTAAAATTAAAACTCTATCTTGAAAATGTACAAGGTCATCAGCGAAACCACTGTGAAAGGGAGGAATGCCTGGAAACCACAGCAGAAATGAGCCACCTCTTCTGTTATCATTTTTCTCCAGGTCCCTACTTAACTGTATGAACAAGACCTGGGCTTCACAAGTTATGAAGCAAGTCTCCTATTGGTGTGAATAAAACGTTGTTTGAACATGGCAATACCCACTTATTCACATATCCCATTTGTGCAAACTAAGCAAATGTACATCACTACTGAATACAGAATGTAAAATGATTAAATATTTAAAGACATATAGAAGAGACTCTAAACTATACTCTAGGAACAAGATACTATCAAAACTGATCATGCCAGACAGTTTGGCAATACCTAAAGAAGGAACTGCAATTCCTAAAACATTACCAAAGCACCCAGCACTCTCGCTCCTAAGGACAGACCCCAAAGACCTGCAAACAGGGTATCAAAAAGATACTTGAACACCAATGTTAACTGCAGTTCTGTTCACGACGACAAAATCAACTCAATCTTTTCATGGTTTTATCGACATTATGCTGAAGCATAATGAAAAATCGTGTTTTTTTATTCTTCTCTCCTGAATTCCTACACTACTCAAGACGCCTTGGTTTGTGGAGTATTTTAAATGTGAATTTCTCCTAAAAATGAGGAACAGATTTAAGAAGAAGCAGAAGAATCATTTTGTCTGAGATCTCCTACATAGAAAAGAAATACGACTTACCTGAGCAAACTGATCAAAGTAAGCAACTCTGTCATACACATTCTTCTAGGACTCCTGTTTATACTAGTTTGGTCGGAAAAGAGAAACATACCTGTAATAATTAAGATGTAAGTAGGTGAAATCCCCAATTGGAGTTTGGTTCCAAAGTGCACATTTTGATGGAGGAAAGTAGAAAGGTACCATCTTTGAAGAAAATCTTTAAACAAAATTAAAAAACACTTTATGATGAAAGTGCAAGGAAAATCAAATTTTGCAACAGTTAACTTTTATTACATGAAAGAATTTGAAATTATAAATTTAGAAAAGTTGAAAAATATTTATGAAGAAAAAAGGACACTCACTTGTAATCCCAATTATCAGGAGAACACTTCAAATTGGGGTATAACCCTTTCCTTTTTCTATATACACACAGTATTACATGTCAAAATATATCTTGAAATGGTCTTTTTTCAGTGAACCTAACGCCATTCCTCTTCAATTTGTTATTCCAGGTATAGTAAAACATATGATTAAAAGTGGCCAATACTAGTCGATTTCAGCCACTAGAAACGAGGATATTGCTCTTTATGCACCCTATTTCATTTAAAAAGAAATCATTGTATTGAGGGCTCTTAAGCTCTTATCACAATCCATACATCCACGTGTCAAGCACATTTGTACATATGCTGCCATCATCCCTTTCAAAACATTTTCTTTCTACTTGTGCCCTTGGTACCAGCTCATTTTTCCCTCCCTCCCTGCTCCCTCATGAACCTTTGATAAATTATTATTTTCATATCTTACACCATCCACTGTCTCCCTTCACTCATCTTCTGTTGTTTGTCACCCTGGGTGGTAGTGGTGTTATATGTCCATCACTGCGATCAGTTCCCCCTTTCTGCCCCCACCCTTTCCCCTACCCTCATGGTGTTGCTATTCCCATTATTGTTCCTGAGGGGCTCCTCTCTCCTGGACCCTGTCTTGGGAGCTCTTATTAGTACCAGTGTATAGGCTCTGGTCTAGCCAGATTTATAAGGTAGAATTGGGATCATGAGAGTGGGGGTGGGGGTAAGCATTAAAGAACTAGAGGAGAGTTGTGTGTTTTGTCGGTGCTACTGCATCCTGGCTGGCTCGTCCCTTCCTTGTGACCCTTCTGTGGGAGATGTCCAATTGTCTACAGATGGGCTTTGGGTCTCCACTCCACCCTCCCCTAGTTCAAATTAATATGATTGCTTATTTGGGGTCTTCTGATGCCTGATACCTGAGCCTGTCGACACCTCTTGACACATTCCAATTTTTAATGGATGTTTGAGCAGTTTTTATTTAGTCATGCTTAGAAGTACCAGTCATACTTAAAAACACAAGTTTTGATAACAGACACACCTAGATTCACATTCCAAATCTGCTACCAAATACTGTAATTGCTGTATGGAGTCAGAAAAATTACAGTTCGTTACATACGAAGAAGATTATAAAGCTTTCCAAGTCATAGCAATTCTGTATGGCAGGGAGAACTGCTCCTGTGGGTGTCTGAGTCCGTAAATCCTTATACGAGCAGAAAGCCTTATATTTCTCCCACAGAGTGGCTGACGGCTACTGACCATGAGGCTAGTAACCCAAATAAGTAACCCACTTTACCCACCAGGACTCCTAAAAGTTATGATTTAGCCTGTTATTACTTTTAGCTTTTTTTCTTCATCTGGGCTAAAAAGAGAGATTTTAGAGCTAGGGAGACAAACCCCTTGAAATCAGGGGCAAACTGGTGTGTCTGTGTATGTAATAGTTTTTTCTTGCAAATGGGATTCCAAAGGGTCTCTCAGCTAAACTAAAATAAATGTTTAGCTTGGCATCAGAACTCAGAAATTACCGAAAACCAAGAGACTTCAAAATGAGTACAACAAGCTAGATTTGAATATACTAGAAATAATTTAAAGCATGAGTATCTTACCCGAAATGAGGGAAAGGACAAATATTGATAACAAAATAAGACTGTATTAAACCTACCACACAACAGAATCTTTAGAAGAACTTTAAAAAGGTCGACACATTCTCAAAAGCGTTCAATTGCTTTAATCTAGGAGGGAGGAGTAGGGTAGAACAGAAGGGGCTAAAATTAAAGCAAAAGGAATATGATATGCTCCTCAGATCCTGTTTCCCATTGTCTTCATCAAGAACATCTGGCACACAAAGAAACAATACGGAGCGGAAAGGCACCCTAAGGATGCAATTCTCATTGAGGGAGGAGAAAGAAGAAATCACATCTCAGCAGCATTACTTCCTCTTCCCAAGGGAAAAACAATAAATGATCCAAGAAGCCAAATAACACATGCCAACTTGCTTGGCCCTCATAGTAATGACAGAGTAAGAAAATCAGGAGGCAGGTGGCAGCTCCTCCTTTTCTATTCCGCATGGGTGGGAGTGTGGGGACTTTGAGAGGCACCCGCTGTGCAACGCTTCTGGTCCAGAAATGAACCGCGATTGAAGGAGCAAAGAAACCCAATCGCTTTCCCACAGGATGTAGGAGATTTAGCCTCAGGGTTACCAGACCTATAACAACAGAAAGGCAGGCTCTTGGTTTTAGTAATCTTAATGAGCCCCTCATAAAAATCTGGTAAGAGATTAAGAGAAAATGAAAACAGGAGACTACATCAGTGTGGCTTCAGTTTTCAGGTGCTGACTCTTCTGAAGCAGATCAGTAGGACTTTCTTCTCAGAGCCCTCGAAGTGAACAAAACCCCCAACCTTTTGGTTAGCAGTTGAGTGTGTGGACCAATTGCACCACTCAGGAAGTGGATGCAGGGTCCTAGGAGCTGAAATCAACTATGTTTGGAATTTGAGAATTATCTTAATTTTACAGAGAAGGAATCTACGGCTTAGAGAAGTTCATCAATTTGACCAAAGTCAGCAATCTAAGTGGTAAAGCTGGAAATACTGAACCAGTTTTTTCCAATTCAAGTGGATAGTTTCTTCTATTCCAGCGGTTCTCAACCTGTGGGTCGGGACCCCTCTAGGGGCCAAACAACCTTTTCACAGAGGTTGCTCAATTCACAGCCGTGGCAAAATGACAGTTATGAAGTAGCAATGAAAATAATTTCATGGTTGGGGGTCACCACAACATGAACTGTATTAAAGGGTCACAGCATTAGGAAGATTGAGAACCGCTGTTCTATTCCAACCTATGTTCCCAAGTTACGTAAGCAAACAGCTATTGTAATAATTATTTTTGTAAAAATATTTCTGTACCTGCCATTTATCAGGGGTCCTGCAAGAGGATACACAGGCTCCATGAAAATTTGAATGACTTACTCAATTTCAAATGCTGTTACCTAAAAATAGAGCATAATATGAATGAGTGACAAAAACAAAGGTTTAACCATTTATTAACAAAAACATGATTCAACTACTTATTAACAAAATTAGAGGCAAAAATGTTACTTATATGATGTATATTATAGGTTAATAAAATGCTTATGGATTCTACTAACCATTTTCATATTTTATAATCACTCTTCTTATAAATTAAGTATTCCCTAAGATTCTTGCATTAACTTAATGAGCTGGATAGGGCCAGCATTTCAACACAGTCGGTCAATCTGTCTGTCGACAGTTTGTCTCTTTTTCTTTCTTAGATGCAAAGATGTGTGTCATATGACTGTGCCAACATCATGAACATTCTGACAAAATTTATAACCAGAATTGGCAGTATTTACATCAGGGGCCCTCAAACTTTTAAAACAGGTTCACTGTCCTTCAGACCATTGGAGGGTCAGACTATAGTTTAAAAAAAAAAAACTATGAACAAATTCCTATGCACACTGTACATATCTTATTTTGAAGCAAAAAAACAACACGGGGCACAAATACCCGGCGGGCCAGATAAATGTCCTCGGCAGGCCGTAGCTTGAGGACCTCTGGTTTACATCCTCAAGTCCTCTGCTCTCTTGCCATTTCTTCAAAGTAGTGAACTGTTGCAATATTTTAAAACATTTATTGCTACTTTATAGTTAACAGGTTCTTAAGGACTAAGAAAAGGATCTAAAACATGACCTTCTTTGCAATGAGGCATACAGAAACACCTTACAGAAACATCAAAAAACATCTTTGCTCATGGTGACGTGGCAACAATGATTTAGTCTGAAAGCCTGTTGTATGTACCTAGCTATTGTCATTTACTCCTCCGAGAGCTGGTATGAAAATATTTAAAATATATTAGCATTTAAGTGGAGAGCAAATGCTTTGAGAAAGATTGGGGCAGGGAATGTATGGATGTGCTTTATACAATTGATGTATGTAATCAGGAGTCCTGGTGGCATAATGGGCTACTGCTTGGGCTGCTAACCATGAGGTCAGCAGTTCAAAACCACCAGCTTCTCCACAGGAGAAAGATGAGGCTTTCTACAATTGATGTATGTATATGTATGGATTGTGATAAGAGTTGTATGAGTCCCTAATAAAATGTAAACAAAGAAAAGAGGGGAAGAAAATGATTAGGGCAAATACTGTACAGATGTGCTTTATACAATTGATGTATGTATATGTATGAACTGTGATAAGAATTATATGAGCCCCAATAAATTGTTAAAAAATATATTAGCACATCCAATGTTAATTAAATATGCTCTTCTGGTTGTAGGATGACTCATAGCACCTCTAAGCACAACACTGCCCTGTCCTGTGCCACCTTCACAATTGTCATGTTCAAGTCCATTGTTGGAGTCACTGTGTCAATGTATCTCTTAAACAGCACTCCTCTTTTTGATTGCCATACCACTTTACCAAGTATGATGTCCTTCTCCAGGGGCTGATCTCTCCAAATAACAAGACCACAGTATTTGAGACAAAGTCTCACTATCCTTGCTTCCAAGAAGCTTCCTGGCTGTACTTCTTCCAAGACAGGTTTGTTGGTTCTTCTGGCAGTCCATGGTACTTACAAAATTCTTCCCTATCATCCGTTTTTCTGCAGTCCTCCTTATTCACTGTCTAACTTTCACATGGACATGAGACCATTGGAATTCCAGGGCTTGAGTGAGGCGCACATTAGTGCTCAAAGTCATCCTTGCTCTTCGACTCTTGAAAGAAGTTAAATGTAGCAATAACAAACTGCCAAGGAAGGGAGTTTTAAACAAAAATTTCACAGTGTACAGAAAAATCACAAAATCGCAGACAGGAACAACTCTGGTTAGATATCTATTGGATCTACAATGAACCGAACAAAAAAATCTTCAATTTTGTAGAGATGGAAGACAAAAACTTCACCTACACAAACTGACCTTATCGGTGATAAATCAGTGGCTGTTTGTCGCCTTCAGATATCCTCTCTGGGTAATTCTATTCACTCCCATTGTTTCCACATCCATCTACATAAACACAGCTTCCACCTCGCTTCTGAATTTCAAATCCAAACTTCTAATTTCCCATTAGATAACACTGACTACTTACCAAAACATATAATCTTTCTATACCCCTGCAAGAATGCCTAAAAAGTTCCTTTTGGAGACACGGATTTCAAAGGTTTAATGGGATGCCTATGGAATGTCCGGTTTTCCAAAGCCTTTTTATGTCATGTGGTTATCATGGCTAACTCAACTCACTGCCAACAAGTCAAATCAGACTCATGGCGACCCTATAGAGCAGGGTAGAGTTTCTGAGGCTGTAAATGTGTACAGGAGTAAAAAGCTGCATTTTCCTCCCATCATGAATAATAGGATATATAACTTTAGAAGCTATATGAAACTGCAAATTTCTTTATTAAACTTAAGCCTTAAAACTTTTTGCATTTAACAAAAAATAGGAAAATGATCAATTTTTTAATTTTAAAGCAAAACGTTAAGGTGTTCTGACAAATAGCACACAAATGATTAGTTAAGCAAAGTCCAACCTAATCAACACCTATCAAAACACATTCTTTTTGCTATGCTTACAAAATATATCCTCAGATAGTGGCATTTATAGCTACTGAATGTAAACTAGAAGGTCCTTCTTACCTCTTGTTTTTTATGTTGACTGCTATATATACAAATTGTCTTTTTTTGCCACTGCCTGCCTTAAATCTTGGACTAATCCATCCTCACCAGCTTTACTGAGAAGTCTCCATAGTGTTGCTTGAAGGATACTTCTAATACAAATCTGACCAAGTAATTGCTGAGGTTTAAAAATCCGGATGTCCTTCTTTAGACCCCTAATGTAGTTTTCACAATCTGACACACACACCCATTTTTCTAACATCCCCCAACTGAACTACTGGCAGTTGCCCGCCCTCCCCACCCGCATTGGGTTGTCTTTGCCCTGTGAGGATTCTATCATGCTTCACAACATAATTCGTGTCACTCCCTCTGAAACCTCCTCCTAGTCTCTGGGGTGGTGTTTCTGCCGCTGGGAGTGTGTTCCGGATGTAATCTTTACAGAAGCTGACTGCCAAATCGTTCCCCCCATGGGAGGACTGTGGATTTAAACCGATTACCTTTAGGTTAGCAGCCCATCGCTTTCACCCCGCAACATCAGGGCTCCCGTCCACTAGACAACGAACGTCAAAAGCTGAATGACTCCTTCCTGTGTGAGAGTCCAGGTATCGACTGAGAGAAATGACAAGTACGAATACCTGATCTCAGTCCTCAATAGCCTTTTTCAATGAAAACTACTTAGCGCGCCATGCAATCTATTCTAAACTTGGCACATACCGGGCCTGGTTTCCAATGAATTTAATGTGACCGACCCACTGAGCCTCCCCCACTAGGGCCTCGTGTGGTTGGCGGCCCTAGGCTGAGCCCACTACAGGACCCTAAGTGTTACCCACGGTCCTTCCCCACCCCCCGCCGAGAACCCGGGAGAAAACCCACCCATTCCTAGCTGCCACCGCTCGGGAAGAACCAGAGGGAAAAAGCCCACTCACGTCAACCTCTTCCGAAGCTGGGGTGTTTGTTAGGCCAGAACACAGGGCAGCGCCTAGGAACGCCAGGGCCCACGCCAGCCCCGCCTCCAGGACGTTGGGGTCGCGGGAACCCGAGCGGCAAACACCAGCTCGCGAAACCGAAGACCGCGCCGCGTTAGCTGAGTGGTCAGAAAGCCAGCCCGTCCGGGGCGGAGGCGGGGCTACTGACGTCAAGCGTGGTTTCCGCAACCGGCCAACCCACCAGCCAATCAGCGGCAGAACAGGCCCCTCGCTCGGCCAATCCTAAACCTAGAAAGAGAACGGAGCGCCACGGGCGCGCCAGGATCGGGATCCGGAGGATTTAAATGCTGCTTTTTCCGCAACGGTCTTGAGTTCCGGGGTGGGGCGGAGTCCTGCGCGTGCGCAGTGAGAAGCCCCGCTGGCGAACCGTGAGAAGGGAGCGGCAGAGGAACCCGGAAGTTGTTGCTGGCGTTTGCGACCCTTGGAGGAGGACGCGTTAGGAAGTCCCCAAACCCACCTGGAAAGAGCAAGGAGTAAGGGAAGTAGGTTTCTTCCAGAGGCTTTTCTCAAGAAACCTTTCCTCTTCTCCGTAACATAATTGTAAGTTACGGGATATTTCCTGGTAAGCATAAAAAAAAATGACTTAAAGGTATAATAACCCTTATACTCATCTAGTCTACACCTAACGTCGGTTTGGCTTTCTCCGTCATTTTATTCTACCAGACTAGACAAGAGTTATCGCCGTTCACACCAGATTTCACTTTTGTTAGTCGGCTGATTGACTTACAAAGTGCGAGCTAATATCTGCCCTTTTGAGCAAATGAAAGTACTATTCTGAGCAATGCACCAAACTAGATATCCCATAGAGTGTCATAATATGTCCTGGAAAAATTCTTGTAATCTAGGGCACACCTCTTGAAAATTATGTCCAGTGAGTGTGAAAGCTTGAATACACTCAAACTCATTGCCACCTAGTTGATTCCTACTGATAGCAAACCTACAGAACGGGTTCGAGAACTTTAAATCTTTACGGGAGTAGACGGCCTCATTTTTCTTCCTCAGATTGGCTGGTGGTTTCCAACTACTGACCCTGCAGTTAGCAGACCAAACCTAACCCACTAAGCTACCAGATCTCCTTGAATAGGAAAAAGTAAGTGGAAATTGTGGGAGAGGCATCAGACATGCCACCATCTCATCTCCCCTGAAGAAATAGTAGTTGTCATCTATTTGCTGTGTGCAACTGCTAGCCTGAATTTGGGCAAATTCAAATCCACCCAGCTAGTGGCTCTGAAAGAAAAGCCCTGGGAACACGTATGGATCATAAGAAAACCTTATGGAACATGGGATTGTGAAGGGAAAGTATAGCTGGTTTTCCTTGTCTATCGATGAGCTAGAGGTTTGGAAAGGACAAAGAACTTTTTGGTCAGACTGCTATCTCTAAGCTCATGGGCACAAAGTCTGTACATCTTTTTTTGACCCTCTACCCTCAGAAAAAAGCCTTGCAACTTGATAGGTACTCGGTTAATATTTGTTAACTGAGAAGAGATCACACAGCCAAAGAAGTAGATGATGCAAGATTTAATCCAGTTAAAGATGTTAAGTGCCATCGAGTTGGTTCCAACTCGCAGCCCTCTGTACAACAGAGTGAAGTACTGCCTGGTCCCGTGCCATCCCCACAGTTGTGGAATTGTCCTTATGTTTGAGCCCATTCTTGCAACCACTGTGTCAAAATACCTTTAAAAAAGTGACAATTAGAGCATTTCAATTTAATAAAAAGTGTGAGAAATTTCTGCTAGGTAAGTAATAGCATGGGGAGAATAAAGCAATGTTTTTCTGTAAAGTTATGTGTGGAATAGTTGACATGAGACACCTTCTAAAGGTCCCAGGAGGAAGTTGTCTACAAACCACATATCTTACAGCTGACTGGCAGGTTCTTCCAGGAAGGTTATCTGAAAGACAGTTCCATGACATGCCCGCCATGGGCACATTAAGTACAAAGGCTCTTCAAGGAAGAAGGCACGATAGTACATTCTGCACTCTGAGTCAGATAGAAAAACACTGGCAGATTCTAACTACAGGTCTGACATCACTTCACTTGTAAGCGTTAAAGGGATCGCTATGATTCCTCTGTTGGAAAGAAACTAAGGACCAAGGGCAAAAAGCAAGGAGAAGAATTCAAAGGCTGCTACAATAATGTAGAGCAGAAAGTGATGCTTACTTGGGCCAAAATAGTAGCAATCATGAGAGATGTTGGATTCTAGATATATTTTGAAGTAGAATCAGCAAGATTTGATGGCCTATTAAGTATAGGATGTGAGAGGGGCTTTGTATGGGCTCCTCAAGATTTATGTTTTTTAACTGCTCTGAAATAGTACAAAAATAGTACAAAAAGTGTTATGAGTTAGACCAAAAGGATGGAACAGGCACAACACATAACTTTCCATATGCAAGTGTGGGCTTTAGGTAGTGACTTCTTTTTGGAATAGCACTAAAAAAACTAAAGAGACGCCAACGATTAAATGTAAAGTGCTATCCTAGATGGGATCATGGAGCAGAAAAAGAACATTAGGTGAAAACTAAGGAAATTAACTAAACCATTCCGTATTAGTGCTCATGTATCAACATTGTTTCATTAATTACAACAAATTGTTAGACCTATGGTGTCAGTTTGGCTGGGCCAGGGTTCTCAGTGGTTTGGCAGTTAGGATTTAGTAATCCCCTTTAACCTCCCCCCACCCCACCCCCCCCCACCCCACCCCACCCCCCCACCCCCCCCCCCACCCCCCCCCCCCACCCCGGTGATGAAAGCTAACATATAATCACTTCTTCCATGATGAGATCGTCTACGAACAGCCAGACTTTAAAAGGAGATTTCCTCAGGGGTTTGACCTGCTTCCAATATAAGTGGACACTGGAGAAATTTGTTTGCTTTTTACTGGGTCTGGATTGGGCATCTGGCTCATCATTTGATCTCTGGTTCTTTGATATTCAGCCACCATGCTGCCATAATGCCTCCCAATCTTGGGACTTATCAGCAGTCTGTCATCTTACCCATCAGCTCTGGATTCGTCCACCTCTGCAACCAGAAACATGCTGTTTGACCTGCTGATCTTGAGTTTATCAGCCCCTACAGCTACATGAGTTAAGATTGCACAAAACACAATTCACAAAGACAATGTTCTACATCCTATTTTGGTGAAAAGTGACTGGAGCCTTAAAAGCCCCTGAACAGCTATTTAAGGTGTAACTATTGGCCTCTCCCTGTGAAGGGAGAAAAGAAAATGAAAAGTTAAATATATATCAGCATGTTGAAACATTTAGTCCAATGGACTAATGAAGAATGTAAACATCTGATTCCAATACCCTGAGACCAGAAGAACTAGATCATGCCTGGCCACCACTGCTAACTGCTCAGAAAAGGATCACCCCAGAGGTTCTGGATTGAGTGGGGGTGGGGGGAATGTAGAGCAAAGCCTCAAATCATAAAAGAGAAGGTTTACTAGTCAGAGATAGACTGGTGCATCCCCAAGATTATGGCCCTTAGTTACCCTTCAGGTCTGGAAATAATCTCACCCCTGTGTTCAAATAATCATTTGAGACCAAAAGGGAAGTATTTACCCAAGGCCAAAATATAGAGGATTAGGATAGAAACTGGAAATACAGAGAGGAAGTGGGATAAGTGATGGTCCATTGAGAGACTGCAATGGGTGAGTTGAAGCAGAATGTCAAACTGATGATCTGTTCAGTAAGCCTTCACCTAATTTCCAATAAAAAGTTAAATTTAAAAAGAAAGAAGCTCGAGCCTGACATTTAATCCAGGGACTTGAACTTGACCATCTCTGCAACTGTGTGTGCCATTCCTTTGATATAAACTTCTCTCTGTGTGTATACATATACAGTGTTCACTGGTTTTACTTTTTTATTCAGGATTTATTTCTTTTTAATCGTTTTATTAGGGGTTCATACAACTATCACAATCCATACATACATCAGTTGTGTAAAGCACATTTTTACATTCATTCCTCTCATCATTCTCAAAACATTTGCTCACCACTTAAGCCCCTGGCATCAGGTCCTTTTTCCCTTCCCTCCCCGTGCTCCCCTCCCTCGTGAACCCTTGATAATTTATAAATTATTATTTTGTCATATCTTTCCCTGTCTGACATCTCTCTTCACCCACTTTTCTGTTGTCCATCCCCCCAGGGAGGAAGTTATAGGTAAATCCTTGTAATCGGTTCCCCCTTTCCAACTCACCCTCTCTCTACCCTCCCAGTATGGCCACACATACCACTGGTCCTGAAGGGATCATCTGCCCTGGATTCCCTGTGTTTCTGGTTCCTATCTGTACCAGTGTACATCTGCTCTAGTCAGACTTGCAAGGTAGAATTGGGATCAAGATAGTGCGGGGGGAGGAAGCATTTAGGAACTAGAGGAAAGTTGTATTTTTCATTGTTGCTACATCGCATCCTGTCTGCCTTGTCTCCTCCCCTGGTTTTACTTATTTAAAGAAGCCATATGAAGACAAATGTACTAATCTTCAATATAACTATTATTTCTTTTTTTTTCTGTGAGTCTAATACTGTTCCAGTAAATAACGCCTATTAAAAATAAAAGGAAGGAGTGAAAGCAGGATTGAAGCATACTAATTTTTAAACAATAAATACCAATAAAACCTCAATTAAATATTTTATTACTACAAGACTGGTTATTTCTGCACAGCATATACATCTAATGCATAAGTACTTTTTAAAAAGTTGAATCTAGAGAAATATTCAATTCATAATTTTAGGGTTAGAATGACTCAACTTTACATTGAGGACAAATTGGTGGCACCTGAATTTGCATATTGCATTAAAAAGTTAATGTGTATGAAAATTAATTTTTAAAGTTGCCCACATATGAAGAGTTCTGGTGGTGCTTTCAGGTAAGTGTTAGACTGTTACCCATAGGTCAGAATTCAAATCCACCAGCCACTCCATGAGAAAAAGTGGTGCTGTCTGTTCCCATAAAGACTTATAGTCTCTAGGGGAACACTATTTAGAGTTGCTATGGGTCCACAATCGACTCGATGACTGTGAGTGGGCCCCTATATTGCAACCACTCTTTGATCTTTGTTTATATATTTATGTGCCTTTTCAGAACACTAACATTGATTTGGCTATTGGCTTCAATAAACAATAAAACCACTGAAATTGTCAAGGAATTCATTTTGCTTGGATCCCTACTGCCAATGTTTCATTCTTTTGTACATAGGGTCTATATGAGACCCAACTCAGTGACAGCTAACAATTACAACTGGCTTCACAGAGGACAGCTAGCAGCCTTAATTTTAGAATACCCAATTTTCCATTTGCTTTAGATAGACCATTTCCAGAGGCCTCGTAGTGTAGTGGGCTAGCTATGCACTGAGCTTAACTACGAGGTCAGCAATTTGCACCTGCAGGAGAAAGATGAGGCTGTCTATTGTAAAAATTTAGGCTTGGGAACCCAAAAAGTGGCAGTTTACCCCATTCTATAGGGTCACTATGAGTCGCAGTAGAATCTATGCATTGAATTTGAAGGTGGTTTTTTTAAGTCATTTTATTGGGGCTTTTACAGATTTTGCCACAATCCATACTTCCATCCATTGTGTCAGGCACATTTGTACATATGTTGTCATCATTTTCAAAACATTTTCTTTCTACTTGACTCCTTGGTATCAGCTCCATGTTTTTTTTTCCCTTCCTTCCCCCACCCTTCCTCCCTCATGAACCCTTGATCATTTATAAAAAAAATTTTCATGTCTTACACTGACCGCTGTCTCCCTTCACCCACTTTTCTGTTGTTTGTCTCTGGGTGGGGTGGGGTGAGGTTTTTGGTTTTTATACTTAAAAATATATATATTATGATTAAATTACACAACATTATAAGAAAGGGCCATTTGAAAAAGAAGAATTCATCCCAAATTCTACATCCTAACACCGTGATTATTTTTCATTTTCCCCTGTTCATTTTTTGTTCCTATTCACATGATACGGTCTTTATTATTAGACCAGGTAAACAATCACTGTTATAAAACTTGACTGTAGGGATGAAAGAGCTTTTGTTATCACCAGGACGTAGGAAGTTGGAATCACTACGTACTCTCCTCTGTCCTTCACATATTTACTAAGTTTCTAGAGCTAGCCAATTTTCACTCTCAATTTATACTTCTGAGCTAAGATGGACTTATTTTTTGTTACATATATATATATTTTCTTTCTAAAGAATTTTTATTCTGGAATTTCATTAAAATATAATTCAAGTCAACAATCAACTGTTGAACATCTATTGTGTTCTAGCTTCTGCAAAATGAAGGAAGACATACGCTCTATTGTCCAAGAGGATCATCAAACCTAACAGTACAATGTTATAGAATTTAAAACATACGTAAAGCATTTTTAGATCATTTTATTGGGGGCTCCACCAACTCTTGTTACAATCCATACAGCAATTGTATCGGACATATCTGCATATATTGTCTTCGTTCTGTTCTACACATTACTTTCTATTGAGCCCTTGAGATCAGCTCTTTTTTTTTCTCCATTACTCCCCCATCACCATGTGGCCCCTTGATAGATTATAGGTTGTTATCAATCGCTATGAATCATTCAATTAATGAATGACATATAACCAGACACACTCCTCCAGGAAGAAGAACAACAGGAACTTGAGGGGACAGGCGACAGCGGTCGGTGTGAGATGCTTAGTTTCTAAAACATTCTGTTCTTCAGTGTTGTTGAGTTGGTTCCAACACATAGTGACCCTGATCCTATGTACAACAGACAAAACACTGCCTGGTCATAATTGTTGTTACATTTGAGACCCTTGCTGCAGACATTGTGTAAATCTATCTCAGAGTCTTCCTTTTTTGGGGTGGGCGGGGGGGGGGAGGGTGTTTGACTCTGTGCCTAGCATGCTGTGATTTCAAGGACTTGTGCCTCCTGATAACATCTCGGAAGTACTTGAAATAAAGTCTCTCCCTCTACTTCCAAGAAGGATTCAGTTGTACTTCATCAAAGACAAATTTGATCAATCTCACAGTCCGTGGAATATTCAACTTCCTTTGTCAGCTCTATAATTCAAGTGCATCAATTCTTCCATCTTCCTTACTCATTGTACCATTTTTGCATGCATGTGAGAAATTTTGTAAATATCATTTATAATTGGATAAAAACATGACTTAGGTCAGATACCTCCATCTTCAAAGTGATACTTTAAAAATATATTTTATTGGGGGCTCATATAGCACTTATCACAATCCATCCATGCAAGTACATTTGTACATTTGTTGCGATCATCATTTTCTTTCTACTTGAACCCGAGGTATCAGTTCCTCCTTTTCCCTCCCTCCCTCACAAAACCTTGACAATTTATAAGTTATTATTATTTTTATATCTTTTTATTAGGGGCTCATACAACTCTTATCACAATAAGAAATATATTTTTAAGAAGGATTACTAATCTGTTGATTTATGGAAAAAGTTTCAGACTCTAAAAGCTTAAGCAGGTTGACTTTCTTATTTTAATAATTTGGGATAAAGACTAAATTGATCAAAAATCGCACACTGGCCAAAAAATATTTTGTACACCAAGTTAATTAATATGTCATCATCCTGATTTTGCAGACAAGGTATAGCTAACCTCCACAAACCTATGAAATTAATGAACAAAGAAGCTGTAGAAATTTCTATTACTAGTCAACAAAAATTTCCTTTTAGTGGAAAGTTCACTGCTATCATTTTGCATAATGGAACAGACCAAGCTCAGCACAGTCACTTCTGTGCAGTAGGCATGTTGGCTTCAGCCACATCTGGCATATTAGCTTGTTGAAAACATTTTAAACCAATGAATTCAGATTATTTGATAAGATGTCCCTTGATAATGCATTAGGGTAATAACCACATCAGTGTGACTAACAGGGACCTTTATTTGTTAAGCTCCATTAAATAATTGGTTATGCAATGGGCTATGTAGGAGGAAAGAAAGCACACCAAAACACGACATGAATACAATGTATGTAGCTTACCATCCACCAACCTATAATACAATGTTTTTGCTCTATCACCCAGACATCCTAGGGGAGACCAACTCTAAGGTGTATTGTTCTAAGAAAGGTATCTCTGGAATTAAGAAAATATCTGCCAAAGATAAAGTAGATAAAGTCAATGGTAACAACAATATCATAGTCTAAGTTTTCCAAGAAACTTGAAGTTCCTTTGAGAGTGAACCATGGTATAGCTAACACATTTGTCCTGCACTGACTTCACTGATAATCAGATAATAGTATCAACAGTACCTACTTTGAAGGAGCTCAGAGCTTAGTGTGAAAATATATAAAGTGATCACTGTGCAATATACATACTGCTACAATAGGAGTAAGCCCAGGAATGAGGCAGGGAGTTGTAGAAGCACAAAAGAGGGCTACCTAATCCAGCCTTGGGAATTTAAAGACTTCCAGAAGATAAATTCTGAATTGAATCCTGAGAAGTGAATAAAATATGGGAGTGATTATAAGGTAAACTGAGGCACAAGGAGACAGACAAAGATAGCTGACAGGACAAGGGCGTGCAGAAACAGCAGTAGCTTTATTAGAGGAAAGCTCCCGGACGAGGTTCCGAGGGCTAGCATTCAGTCTTGTGGGTGTTCAGTCCTTGCTCTTCGCTCCTGTCCAGTGTTCAAGAATGGAAAGTGGGAACAGATGGTCTCTCTTAAAGGCCAATTATGATTAATAGGGCAGATGAATAAGGCTTACTTTGTTAAGCCCTTAGCTTAGAGAGTTCACTAGGAACATAGGTATACACTGGGAATACTTGCCTGGAAAATATAGGCCAATAGGCTAATACACTTTATGGTAAGCCCATATGGGGTGGGATGGGCTTTGAGCTTAGCTCTTGCTATACCTCTGTCTGAAAACAGCCTTCTACCTGTAATACAATTTACTTGAAAGGAATTTTGTGAAAATATTTTATTTCATAGGGAGTCAATATTGTACAAAAAGTTGCCAATTTAAAAACCATATAGTTTGATTTTGACATTTACTGCCTTGGAGGTCTGGTTCTTTATAAAATGATATTCATAGTATTATGAGGATTTTATAAGTGTGGTACAGTGAATTACTTGATATAGCACTTCTGCCCATACTCTTTGCAATTCCTACCAAATGATTGTGCAGGACTACAAAACTGTGAGCTATCTGTCACCCACCAAGGGGATTGGATAGTTGGCTAATAAGGGAAATAATGTACACGGGGTGGAAACATGCACATAAAGCTTGTGGAACCCTAATGTGGGGATTGGTTAGTTTTGCTATCCCACTGGGTTTAAAATGAGCCATTTCAGAAATGGGCAAATGAATCTCATTACCATCAAGAAAAAAGCTGCAGGATGGTGTGTATCCTTTAGCAATCAGGATCGGTTGCATGGAACCTCCTCAATCCAGGAAACAGAGCTATGACTCTGGCGGCAGTGAGTGGTGTCCGAGAAGCGTTAAGAGTTGCAGTAGCAAAGGCAGCAGAACCGAGAGCATGAGACCGAGTAGTGGCCTTCTGGCCCTTACAGCGAGAAAGCTGGGTACCTTTGGGCAGGAGACTTGCCGGCAGAGGGATGCCTCTGGGAAATTAATTAGGAATAGCTAAATTTGCCAACCTACAGACGCAGATAGAGCTTTTTGGCTGAGGCTTACTGGTGGAGTGGGCACTTAATCAGGACTGAAGACAAGGAACCATGGGACTGAGAGGGCCAGAGCTAAAAGAACTTTGTTTCACTTGCTCCAGCAGGCCATAAGCGAGGCCTGGGTGTGACTGCAAGCATGGCTGAGATGACGTGCTATTGTCCAAAGGACTGTATCCACACAGGTGACAGGAAGTTGGCAAAAGATCTAACCACAATTCCTTTAGTGTTAAAGGATAGTAATAATGGACATATAAAGAGATCCCTGTCTATAGACTTTGTATATGTTGTTAGGTGCTGCCGAGTGAATTCAAACTCACATTAATCCTATGTCCAACAGAAAGGCCACCGGTCCTACACCATCCTCACAATTGTGCTTGGTTGAGTCCACTGTTGTAGCCACCTTGCTAATCCATCCATCCCGTCGAGGGTCTTCCTCCGTTCCCCCACTCTACTGAGCATGATGTCCTTTCCCAGGGACTGGCCTCTCCTGATGATGACATGTCCACAGCACATGAGATTTCACTCACCATGCTTGCGTCTAAGAAACATTCTGGCTGTACTTCTTCCAAGACAGATTTGTTTGTTCTTTTTAATTTTTTGTTCTTTTGTATTTCTTTTCTTTTTAAAAAATTTTTTTATCTTTTGACAAACCCTTGTGTTGAGGGCTGACTTTCAATGGATCGCAGCGAGGGAGCTGCTCTGCTAAGTATGAAACCCCGACCCAGAAGCAGGTCCTCTACGAATGGTTTAGCACCAGGCTCCCCACGAACGTGCAGTGCGTGACGGGCGAGGGGGCGGCCGCATTTCCGGACGCGCCCCGTCAGATTTGTTTGTTCTTTTAGCTGTCCATGTTTCTTCCAAAGTCGTTATCACCATTCCTATCTCTCTCTATATATTCATCTGTTCACATCGCCTGGCTTCTCACCAGTAGTTAAAATCTATGCAAGGAGAGATAACACATTGTTTTGGATGGAGGTACGATACAAACTTTCTGAGGAATGGAGAAAGCAACACCAGTCTGGACGAAGCGGGGCGTGCACGCGTCGCGCCCTAAGTAGTCGCCAGGGCAAGGCCGCCGTTGGGCGGGGCCCGAAGCTCCTCCCTTTCCGGAGGCGGGGCGAGCGCCCGGGCTGCCACAGCGGCTGAGCCGCAGCGGGTGCCAGCTCGGCCCGCCCCTTTCGCCGCCGCCTCGCCGCCCCGCCCCGCCCCGCGCCCGGCCGCTGTCAGCTCCTTCGGGCCCACACTGTATGCGGAGCCGCTACTGCCGCCAGCTGCAGCGCGCCCTGGGCTTTCGTTTCCCGCTGCCGACGCGCCGCCCGCTTCTCTTCGGCCCACACCGCCTCATGAAGCCGCTGGTCGTCTTCGTCCTCGGAGGGCCGGGAGCCGGCAAGGGGACCCAGTGCACCCGCATCGTGGAGGTCAGACCCGGGTAGCGGATGGGCTCCCTGAAGCTTGACGGGACGCGGGGCCTGCTTGTCCCGCGGCGTTTGCCGTCGCCGCCCCCAGGATCCCGGGCCACAGACTACGAGTCCCGGCAACCTTCGCGCCGGCAGCGTGCCTGGGACCGAGGGCGTGCAGGCGCGTAGCCTGCCGGAACTCGTAGTCTGCGTCCGCCTGCGCCGGGGGCTCTCAGTGGAGGGGGACGGCTTGGGGTCGCTTTGTTCCGGCGGCCCCTCACGTAATTCATTCGCAGACGGAATCGGACTGAAGGGTGGGCTGGGAGAGGGCGTCCCGCGAGGACTGGCTTCCAGGACCTCCCAGCGCCGGGGCAGTGTGTCGCTAGGTGTGTGTAGCTAGGAACGGGGGTTTAGGGTAGAGGCGGTTTGGTGCCCACAGGAGAGACTGGTCTTTTCCTCTCCGCCCCGTGTCGCAGGACCTCTCTATCCCGAAACCCCACAGACCGGTCTCTTCCCTAGAAAGGAGCCCCGTGGGGGCGGTGGGGCTATTCGAGCTGCTCTGGAATCTCCCGAGAGCTCTTTCTGACCCAGTCGGTAGGAGGCTCCTGGGCAGTGGCAGCTCAGGCAGTGCCGGGATCTACGTGGCTGGAAAGCCAGCTGTGCAGTCCTGGGCGGAGATCCTGCTTCAACCTCTGGCCCTGCTGCCAACTCACTCTTGTCCTTGGGCGAGTCACTTCCTCCTCTCCTTAGTCTCAGTTGCCCATTCTGTAAAATAAGAAGAGGTCAGGCACCCAGATTTACCCGCATTTGTAAAATATCTCCCAACTCTGAAATGGTGTTACCATTTAAAACTTAGCAGTGCAATTCTTTTGCACTATATTTCCTACCCGAGTAGCACACAGGTGCTCAGCCGCGTAGAGACTGGGAGGAAAAAGGCTTATTGGAGAACCTGAGGCATGTTGGGGGAGAGATTGGGCAACAGAACAGAAATAGGGAGTTGTGATTGTGCAAAACACGCAGATGAATGACAGTGAAACTCCGTGATCAACAAACGTTTTATTTTTTTAACAGAACTTCTGAGGATAATCCCCACCCTTTTCCCTTCTCTGGGATAGAGCTATTGTGGACTTTTACATTCACCATCTATGTTTGTACAACCAACCTCTGCCCTATATTTTTGCCTAAAGAGTTTCCCTCCAAAAGTGGTGATCGATAACATATGATTCATTGCCCTGCTTCTGTATTTATAATTACTATCAATTTTAAATGTAAAAGTGTTACCTAAAAAGTATGCATACTTTTTCATTTTTGTCGATTCTTCTCATTTTTCTTTTTAACAATTTATTAGGGGCTCATACAACTCTTATCACAGCCCATACATATACATACATCAATTGTATAATGCATTCTTCTCATTTTTCTAAAAGATATATGGCAAGTAGATTATTTGCAATTTTTGTTTTATATATAAAATGACTTTTGCCTGGAAACAGCACGAGAGGGTAAGGACCCAAAGCCTTTGGAGCCAAACAGCAAATGGATTCGAAACCTGACTCTTGATTTCCTGTTTCTCTAGATTCAAAGAAGTTATTTTTAGATAAGTTTTTCTGTTGAAAAAGGGAGAAATAATAGCATCTTGCATAGTAATTTTGAATTGTACATGAGGTTCATGTAAAATATCTAACATGTGCAGAAAGATGCAAATAATTTTTTTAGACTCTGATTTTATTAGATTATTTTTACTTTGAAGTAGTATTATGTTGAAATTGGTTTATAACTGTTACATTTGAACTCATTTTAATATTTTGTTTTTGACTCATAATGTGGCTTAAGGTGTATACATCCAAACTAATAATCATATATTATTCCACTAGTCTAAAAATTATATATACATTTTGTTACTAGTGTTTATTCGTTCCTCTGTTTCAGTGATGGCTGATGATATTTTAAACTTGTTGATTGTCAGTAGTAAGATTTCCATGATGGGATACTATGTTCTATAACATTTAGCATTTCAGCAATTATACGATCTATTTAATTTTAAACTTTGCATTTTCTTTTGATTCTTATTGCTGTGCAACTAAGCTGGTATCAACTAATTGCAAATAGCTAATAATCAAGCAGTTGATAACCCTAGCTGACTGGCATTGGCAGTTAAGCATTATTTGCCCTGCTAACTGCTGGGTGAGTGGTTTACACCCACCCGCTGCTCTGAGCGATATGAGACTGGAAACCCTAACAGTCAGAGTCAACTGTATGGTACTGGGTTTGAGTGTTTAGGTGATAAAACAGAACATTGGAATGTGTATGGTTGGTTAGGTCAGAGGGGGTGTGTGTGGGGTGTGTGTGTGTGTGTGTGTGTTGGTTAGGTCAGAGGGTGTGTGTGTGTGTGTGTGTGTAGTATTTTAGCTCAGTAATTTATTATACAGGCACTTAAACTGAATCGCCAAAGACTTTTGGAACCAATTTTTTTTCCTCTGTAGGGAACAATATATACCAAGGTTACATTCCCCGGAGTATCTTTGCCACTAGTAATTCAGCCTCTTCAGGTACTTGACTTGTAGCTAAAATAGAATAGTTTCTTTTACAAAGCTACTTTGATTTCCAAGCTACTTTTCCAAGAAGCCTTATCTTGGACCCTTGGCCACACAGCCTGAGGCCGTGAAAGGGCCTGAGGCATTGCAGTAGGGGAGCGTTGGGCTTGGGCTGTGAGTAGGAGCAGCTTGTACTTGTTTTCTCTCTGAAGGCAAATTCTTTTTCTGCTGCTTGCTCTGCCAGACCAAACTGGTGTCTTCTGAAGTATTGCGAATTGGGAACAAATTATTTGAGAGAGGTTTTAGAATTGACTTTGTTCACTTGTATCGTGCTTTTCCAATTAGATGTTTTCTTTTGTTACTTTCTAGCGGACTGGTTCTAATTTGTGCCCTCTAGTACTAAACTTGTTTTCGAAGATTAGCCGTCTTCTAAATCTTCTTGCTTTTTGTAGCACCCAGTATTCTTATCATAACTTCCTCCAGAAACCATAGGGTACTTTCCATAGGATGTATACATAAGGAGCCCAGACGGGCAAGGGGTAAGTGAATGACTGCTCTGTGTGAGGCCTGGGGACCTGGTTGTGTAAGATTATAACAAGATAAATCTATGGGGCAATTCTGCTCCGGCAGGTTGGTCACTAAGTTGGGAGTGACTCCAGGTCATCCAGCCACACCATGTATTGTGTAGCTGTTCTAACTGTCGTGCTTAGAAAAAGCTTAGAGTGATACTGACGTTTTGTTAGGCGCCGCTAGCCGGTTACACGACGCCAAGCAACCTTATGCACGACAGAGCAAAACACTGCCCCATCCTTACAAGTGTTCCTTCCTATGCCTGATCCAATTATTGCAGCCACTGTGTCAGCCCAACTCACTGAGGGCCTTCCTCCTTTTTGCTTCCTCTCCACTTTACAAAGCATGATGTCCTTCTCCAGGGACTGGTCTAAAGTATGTAAGGTGACGTCTTACTGTCTTTGCCTCTGCTATCCTTCCACGACAGGCAGATACTGGCGTTAAGTTTGTAGAAACCAGAAACTTGGCTAGACATTTATATATTGTATCTCTAGCACTGAGCATTGTCCTGGACATATACCGAACAACAACAAAACCCCCAAACCCATTGCCATCAAGACAATTTTGACCTCTAGCCAGTCGATACGGTTCTCTACTAGGTTTCCCAGGCCGTAAGTCTTTACTGAAGTAGATCGCCATGCCTTTCTCCCACAGACCAGCTGGTGGGTTTGAACCCTCAAACTGTGGATGGATTCGCAACCAAGCACTTTAACCACTGAGCCACCAGGGCTTCTTGCCTAGCACATTATGAACAAAAGAAGACCACACCCACTGTCAGTGAGTTGATTGGGACTCAGAGCAAGCCTATGTAGGGTTTCTGAGGTAGTCAGTCTGATGGCCTCATCTCTCTCCCAGGGAGCAGCTGGTAGATTTTTGAACCTCTTATCTTATGGTTAGCAGTCCCGTTTTTATGTCACAGTGCTTATTAAGTGTTTGTGGAATGAATGTTTGTGAACGTTTTCTAGAAGACAGATTTTTGAAGGTGTTTGAAACATTTAAAAATTTGGTCTCTAGGGGGCGCCCAAGTAGCAGTTAAACCCAAACTAAAAGTTCCAGTAGATTCTGTAGCAAGCCTATAGAAAGAGTAGAACTTTGCCTTCAGGTTGTCATGGCTGTCAATCTACATGGGAGCAGAAAGCCTCATCTTTGCCCACAGAGCAGACGGTAGATTTGAGCTGCGCTTTTGTGTTTGCAACCCAACTCAATCCTCCTCTAGGGCTCCTTTAGTAGCAGTTATATAAAGCAAAACAAAACAGACTCACTGCCATGCTGACTCATTGAGACCTCCTGTGGGTTTCTGAGACTTAACTGTTTACAGGATTAGAAAGCCCAGTGGGTTTGATTTTGAACTGCCAACCATGAGGTTTGCACCCCAGTGCGCAATCACTACACCACCAGGGCTCCTTTAAGTAGCAGTTAGTGTTTGCTTGAATGTGAAACTTAGCTCTTGTCGTATTGTGGAAATCTCCTTATCATTCTAAAGTTTCTAAGTTCTAGAATTTCTAATTTTCAAAGTAGAGTTCCATTTATATAAGAAACCAAATGGGAAGATCCCTTGGATGCTAAGGGTGGTCAAGAATAGGCCTTTATCTTTTTCTTTTTGTTTAGTTCAAGGATCATTTGTTGGCCTTTAGGAGTGTTTTCCAGTCCAGTCTGTTGGGGCACCACGCCCTGGCTCCAAAGTCCACTTTCAGCATTCCCTGGGGACCTTGCCACTCCATTCCCTTGCTGTTCCGCTGCTCTCCCCCAGTGCTTTGCCTCGGTGTGATGGGATCAGGTCAGGAGCAATTCCCACACTGTGTCTCTGGTGCTGTTCCCTGTAGCGCCATGGGTCAGTGAGGGGCGTCATATCTCATAGTGGGGCCAGCCATGTTGTCCTCTCTGTGGACTGGCTGCTCTAATCAGGAACATCATCTTCACGGCCTGGTGGGCCAGGCTGTGCTCCACTCTCTCCTCCTCCCCCTTCATCTGCTCCGTGTGCTCTGATCAGATATGTCCCTCTCCCGGAGCTGCAGAATCAATGTCGTCCTTTGAAACAAATTCTTTTGGGGGGAGGGGCAGGCATCCACTTAATATTTGGTACTGGGGCCAGCCTCCCAGACCGCCTTTATCTTTTTCATGGGATGGGGTTTGATGTAACTTCTTCCAGTCAATGCCAACTCAGAGTGATGCTGTAGGACAGGGTAGAACTGCCCCTGTGTGGTTCTGAGACGGTCACTTCTTTACTGGAGTAGAAAGGCTCATCGTTCTCCCACAAAGCAACTGGTGGTTTCAAACTACTGACCTTATAGGTAACCTCAGTACTTAATAGCTATGCCACAAGGGCTCCTGTGGCATTTGAAAAACACTTGATCTTTTCTGTAAAAGAGGTGATACTATGAATCTCTGATCCTGAAACACCACAGTTTCATTCGAAGGGATTATAACCTGTTTTTATGTTAAGAATTTGGTGAGTGGTGTAGAGGCTATATATTCAGATTATTTCTAGGGGCTATTTGGCTTTTGAAAATAGTGTTTCAATAAATGTCCTTGAGAATACAGCATTGCATATGAAGGATGTTTGCATTTTTGTAGGCTAACTTCCTAAAATTGGTATTGCTGGGTCAGAGGTTTATGCATTTAAATTTCTCAATGATATATTGTCTGATTATTTTCAAAAGCATGCTTACTACTTTTTTTATCAGAAGTGTATGATTCTTCACTAGTATTGGATATTACCAATCATTTTAATTTTTGCAGATTTGGTGTTTGATGGTTCTCTTTCTGAAGTTTTACCGAATAAATTCCTTGTTTACCTCCAAAATGTCCACTAAGATGAAAGGGTATAGTTAACTTCATTTAAGAAAAATATTCTTTTCCTTTATACTTAGCTATTTACTCACAATCCATTTTGAGAGCCATGTACTCTGCCAAGTTCCTTAAGATGAGTAAGACACAGGTGACTACTATCACAAGGGCTTAACTGTGCAGGGAAGACCACAAAGTTAATTGGTGGCTGCAGGTTGGGTTGTAGAGTGTCTTTGAGAGAAATATACAAACCATACCATTTATGTATAAGGGGCATCTAAATATAAACAGTGGGGCACGAAATCAGTCGGTCAGGGAAGACTCCCCAGAGAGGTGATCTGTATGAAGTCAGCTCAGTAGGAAGGGAGCTGAGAACTGTGAGTGAGTGGACAGCATCAGGAGCAGGCGCTAAGCCAGACATAGTTGGCTATTGGAAGTTTCAGGTCCGTCTGAGAGAAACCTGAGAGAGTAAAGCCGCTTTCAGTGAGACTGACCAGAAAACTACTTCCTGACTGCGAAATGCTTGCGGGGATAGAATTTTATGAGCATATGAGTGAGCTTTTACAAATAATAACTTTCTTGCCTGAACTAAGTTGTAATGTTTTCAAGGTGAGGCTATTTTTTTTTTTTTAATTTTTTAAAGCGGGGGTGGGGGCGATTGTCTTTTGTGCTTTCTCCTCACTGTTCACCATCTCTCAGATTTTAGTTTATTTCAGGGATTCCCAGATGGTCTCATAGCCTTTTCTGCCTCAGGAGTATCTCCCCTGCCCAACAACACTTAGTTCAAAAGAAATATCTAACAGTTAAAGTGGGCAGTTGGGAACCAACAGCAGCTTCATGGGAGGAGGACTGGGCTGGAGAAAGATAGGTCAGGTTGCGTCTGTAATCCTTAAAGCCTTGGAAATCCTACGGGCAGTTCTATTCTGCCCTGTAAGGTTGCTGAGGGTTGGAATTGACTCAATGGCAATGGGTTAATAAGATCTAAGTTTACCCTGGCTCAAAGTCCCTCCCCAATATCAGTTCTTCCCTTTTTCCTTATTACTCCCTTTGAATTTTTAGCCCTCTGGGCTAAAGCATCAACAATTTGTTAATTTAAATCCAAATTATAGTTAAGTTAGTATTGAAGAGGAACTTGATGGAATAGTGGATTATGCATTGGGCTGCTAAGAACAAGGTCAGAAGTTCGAACCCACCAGCCATTCCAAGGGAGAAAGATGAAGCTTTCTACTCCCATAAAGATTTCGTCTCGGAAACCCATAAAGGCAGTTCTACTCTGTTGTTTATGAGTCAGAATCCATTGGATGACTGAATTTTTTGTTGAGAGAGTCATTAAAAACCAGAAATATAATCATTTGCTATGGAGTTTATGATAGGTTTTTTTGTGCCAACATGGCACCCTTAAGAAAGTTTGGGTGGAGTGTAGCCTGTCAGTCAGGTCACAGCTTGATGACCTCATTCTTGCCACCAAGATAAATGGCTTGCTGGAGGCAAGCTGTTCTCTTTCTGCCTTTGCCTTCATGCCTGTGAGCCACACTGAGACCTGCAGAGCCCTGGAGATGCGTTTACTCCCATTGGCTCCACCCATCTGCATATGACCTTCCTGTCTCATTGCATATGGCTTCATGAGTCTGAGGAGGGATCTATGGACTAGAATTGGACTTACAGACCAATATTGTACCTATGGATTTGAGTTGGACTATGCTGGGATTTCTCTTTACATTCAATTACTTCTTGATATAAAGCTCCTTATGTGAATATCTCTGGGTTTGTTTCTCTGGTCAACCCAGCCTAACACAGAGTTGCTTCAGACTCTTGGAACTCTGTGGATATCTTTGTAGAGCTGTGCTTCACAGGCTTGTAGTGGCTCATTTCCCCCTCAACAGTTTTATGATTCACATATCATAAAATTTAATAGTTCCCTCACATCAGGAAGAGTGTACAATCACCACAGTTTTAGAACATGTTCTTTAATCTTGTACTCATTGTTATTGACGGATTGGAGACGGAGCCATGGAACAGAGATAGAATGTGAAGTTGAGAAAGATTTTAGTGAGGCAGGGAAAGAACTCCGGGGAGGGAAGGGAGGGCAGGGAAAGGGATGGGGGCATCTTGAGCCCCTGGTTGGGTTCCACGACCCATGGAGTCAGGGAAGTCGAGCCTGGCAGTGAGGCAGTGAAACTTTTTTTTTTTAAACATTTTATTAGGTGCTCATACAACTCTTATCACAGTCCATACATACATCAATTGTGTAAAGCACATCTATACATTCATTGCCCTCATCATTTTCAAAGCATTTGCTCTCCACTTAAGCCCTTTGCCTCATGAGCCATTGATAATTTATAAATAATTATTTTGTCATATCTTGCCCTGTCCAACGTCTCCCTTCACCCCCTTTTCTGTTGTCCGTCTCCCGGGGAGGAGGTAACATGTAGATCCTTGTAATCGGTTCCCTCTTTCCAACCCGCTCTCCCTCTACCCTCCCAGTATCGTCACTAACACCACTGGTCCTGAAGGTATCATCTGCCCTGGATTCCCTGTGCCTCCAGCTCCTATATGCACCAGTGTACATTCTCTGCTCTATGCAGACTTGCAAGGTAGAATTCAGATCATGACAGTGGAGAGGGGTGGGGGACAGGAAGCATTTAGGAACTGGGGGAAAGCTGTATTCTTCATCGGTGCTATACATCGCACCCTGACTGACTCATCTCCTCCCTTAGACCCCTCTGCAAGGGGATCTCCAGTGGCCGACAAATGGGCTTTGGGTCTCCACTCTGCACTTCCCACTTCATTCACTATGGTAAGATTTTTTTGTTCTGATGATGACTTATACCTGATCCCTTCAACACCTTGTGATCGCACAGGCTGGTGTGCTTCTTCCATGTGGGCTTTGTTGCTTCTGAGTAAGACCCCAGACGTTATCTCTTTTGATAGCCGGGCACCATCAGCTTTCTTTGCCACATTTGCTTATGCACCCGTTTGCCCTCAGCGATTGTATCATGGAGGTGTGCACCCAATGATATGAATTTTTGTTCTTTGATACCTGATAACTGATCCCTTCGGAGACCACCTGATCACACAGGCTGGTGTGTTCTTCCATGTGGGCTTTGTTGCTTCTGAGCTAGATGGCCGCTTGTTCACCTTCAAGCCTTTAAGACCCCAGACGCTGTATCTTTTTGATAACCGAGCACCATCAGCTTTCTTCACCACATTTGCTTATTCACCCTCTTTGTCTTCAGCGGTTGTGTCAGGAGGGTGAGCATCATAGAATGCCAATAGAAGAAAGTATTCTTTCATTGAGGGAGTACTTGAGTAGAGGCCCAATGTCCTTCCACCACCTTAATACTAAACCTATAAATATAGGCACATAGATCTATTTCCCCATCCTCATATGTAAATATATTTGCATATGTACATGTCTTTATCTAGAGTTCTATAAATGCCCTTTGCCTCCCAGGTCTTTTCTCTATTTCCCTTGACTTTTCTCTTGTCCCACTATCATGCTCTGTCTCCCCCTGGGTTTCAGCAGTACCCCTTTGTTAGATTACCCTTGATCATTCCCTACCAGGCCTGCCACACCCACCTCACCACCAATTTGTATCACTTGTTTTCCCTTGTCCCTGGGTTTATTAACACCACTTCCTTACCCCCCTACCTCCCCCTCTCCCATCCCCCCCCCCCGGAACTGTCAGTCCCATTGTTTTTCCTTCAGCTTGTTCATCCAGCCTGTCTTATTTAGACAGACCTGTGGAGATAATAACATGCACAAAAACAAGAAAGAGCAAAACCAAGCAACAATGTACAAGAAAACAACAACAAACCACTGACAAGGAACAAACCAAAGCACAACAAGATAGAAAAGCTTGTCGTTAGTTCAAGGATCATTTGTTGGCCTTTATGAGTGTTTTCTAGTCTAGTCTTTTGGGGTACCATGCCCTGGCCCCAAAGTCCACCTTCAGCATTCCCTGGGGACCTTGCCGCTCCATTCCCTTGATGTTTGGCAGTGGGTCTTATATAGGATATCAGCTTAAAGGCACATGAACCTGTAAGGGGAAGGGAAGTTCTTTGTGCCGTGGTTGCAAATTTCGGGCCAGGTGACGTTTTGTTAGTAAATCATGTTCCTAGGAAACAATGCTAGGGAGAGGGGGGCCGTGTTCTGTCCAGGGAGGTAAGCTCTGTGAACACTGAAGGCAGGTGCTTTGAAATTCAGCCAGGTCATTTGTCTTCTCTACAAGGGGCTGCCTTAGTCCAGACCAGCCCCAACCAGTTATTAGCTTCCCATTTTCCCCAACTTCCCCTATAGAGCGACCCTTCTTAAGGTATCTCTGGTGGACTCAAACCTCCAAACTTTAAAAAAAATTGAACATTCTTGCTTTGTTACATACTAAATGTAACCAAAGAGAAGTTTTAGTTTAAAAAAGTTTTCTTCATAAAGGAATATTGGTTAAACTAAAAATAAAACATATCTAAACAATCCTGATGTTTTATGTGAATAAGTGACCATGCATTAATTTTATGAATGAAATACTTTAGTCTTATAAGGATATTAATTTATTTCAAAGCAATTAATAAATACACTGCAATTCCAATCAAGTTCACAAATAACTTTTATAAGAAAAATTAATAAGCTTATTTTAAATTTAATTTAATATGTGCAATTGTATGATATCAAATGGGTTGTGGAAAAAGCAAAATAAGAGTAGTAGAATCATATTCTACTGCTTATAAAATATGTATTTCCCTTACTAACATAGTATATACTTGATCAGGTATAAAACATTTGATTGATGAGTGATCTAGAACTGGAACAGATCTCAATATATATGAAAATCTATAATAAAGGTCACATTAAAATAAGTCATAATAGTTTAATAAACCTCTAAACTTTCAGTTAGCAACCAACCTCTGTAATCTTATGTATCTGCTCAGGAACTCCATCCTCACTGAAGATCTCCCAAGTTACATAGATGTATAGGCAGGCTTTTACTGTGATAACTCCATCAGAAGTAGATTCTGATATAAACCAAGTCTTCCCCTTTTATTATTATTATTGCCTTTCATGATCAATGTTTTTATAAATCTGATATTTGCCTTTGGGGGTTGAAGATATTACATATAAACTTGCAAATATATTTTAACTGCATTTTTGATAAAGTGGGGGGAAAAATCGGTGGCGACTCCAATTATCTAGATTCTATGGGGCTGTGGTCAGACGTGGGGAATCTCCATGGGTTATCCCAAACCAAATGTCAGAGATTCCAGTGATGACGGCCCTATGTGAGGGATGGTGGCTGGCTGGCTATTAAAATCTCCCATTTGTCTGCAGTGACTTAGTCTGGCCCCAGACGGCATGGGGTGGTAGTGGGACAACACAAGGTTGCTGGCAGACAGAACAGGCCAGGGCCCAAAAGCACATTGGGGGAGGAGGGAAAGATAAGGGGTTTATGTGGACCTGCAGGGCCAGGATGGATACAGGACAAGCAGGGCTCCATCCAGGGCGGGTGCTCGGAGGTTGTGGGTAGGTCTGCTACACTACACACATACCAAGACGTGGGGGTGTCTGACAGGCAGTCAGTGACACAAGTGTTTGAAGACAGGGTATAATCCTCATACTCCTGTATAATGCCAGTTTCATGTAACTACCCAGTCTTTGCAACCTAACCATATTGTTAAGTGAGGACTGGGTACACACAAATCATAAAAATTGAACATAAGATGCAGAAGAGTTGGATGAGTTGATATTTTGTCAGCTGTAGTAATAACTCCACTTGGAAGACTCTGTTGATCATTGCTGGGAATGAGGATGGTGTTTCTAGTCAGAAAATTAGTGAAAGTTGCCTGTATGATTCTGTTCTATTTTTTCTCTATTTTGTGGTAGTGACCTTCTGTTCTCCAAATCTACCCATTAACTTTAGCAAAGTGATTAGTGGTTTGGACCCATGTTCTTTAGCAACTGGAGCCCCTGATTTAATTTAGAAAAAAATCAAGACAATCTGTCACTGTAAAACATTTTTTGTATTATAGTTTTTATTTCTTTTTTTAAACTATAATTTTTTTATGGACCGCTTCATGAATTTGTGTGTCATCCTTGTGCAGAGGCCATGCTAATCTTCTCTGTATCGTTCCAATTTTAGCACATATGTTGCCGAAGCAAACATACTATAAATAATTTTATTGGGGCTCTTAAAACAATCCATATATCAATTGTACCAAGCACATCTGTACATGTTGCCATCATCATTTTCAAAACATTTTCTTTCTACTTGAGCCCTAGGTATGAGCTCCTCTTTTTTGCCTCCCTCCCCCCTCCCCCCTTTGTGACCCCTTGATAAATTATAAATTACTATTATTTTCATGTCTTACACCATCCACTGTCTCCCTTCACCCACATTTCTGTTGTTCATCTTCCTGGGGGAGGGGAATGGAGGGTTTATACGATGATCACTTTCTTCCCCCACCTTTCCCCACCCTCGCTGCTCCTGAGGGGTTTATCTGTCCTAGACTTAGTGGTGAGAGTTTGTTTTTTAATTATTTTACTGGGGGCTCGTACAACTCTTATCACAATCCAGACATCCCTCCATTATGTGTCACGCACATTTGTACATTTATTGCCCTCATCCTCAAAAAATTTGCTATCTATTTGAGCCCTTGGTATCATCAGCTCCTCATTATTCCCCTCCCTCGCTGCACCCCTCTCTCAGGAACCCATGATAATTTATAAATTATTATTATTTTGTCATATCTTAAGTCTCTCTCCACCCACTTTTCTGTTGTCCATCCCCCAGGGAGGAGGTTATATGTAGATCCTTGTAATTGGTTCCCTGTAAAAAATTTTTTGATAACCTTTTTCATCACTCTTCTTCCTTTCTTTCTTCAGCATTTTCTTCTTCAAAAATTTAAATAGTGATTTGCCAGCTTCTATTTGTAATTCACATTGATGATAATCAAATTCTGAATTCAGTATTCTTGTCATATAGATTATTATTAGTCTTTATGAGCATTAGAGGAGATAAACTATCTTCTGTCATATTATCCTGATCAGATGCTGGAAGCATGTTCACATAGCTCAACATTTTTTCCTATAATCTCTGCATGCATTTCCCCATTGCATCCTCCCGGAAAAATGCAGTGTCTCAGGTACTTAAAAACTACATGTGTGTGGTTCAGAGTAACTTTTAATGTGTTGTTAGCTGGGGACTCTCTGTTTAGTGTGAATTCTAGTCTTTCTCTGGCCCTCTAGTAGTGGGGCACTGAGACAAGTCAGAGAGGGGATAATCTTCTCTTGTCTTGACCTGATGACGTTCATTCTTGCGACCTTAAAGCTAATACTTTGAGTTTAGTGAACAAGAAAATGTATTTGTTCTAGCATTTCAGTTAACAAATCCAGCATTTAACCTGACAAATCAAGAACGTTTTCACAGACGAAACATGTGATAAGCACATTTAGACCTAATAGATAACAGATGTGTCTGACATATTGTTTGCTGACCAACAGTTTTATGCTGCTTTGTAAGAAAAGTTAACAAACATCACTTTGTTAAAGTAAAAAGTTCCAATTGTTACCTACTGTCCTGAGAAAGTTTGAGAGACTGGGTTTCATAAAACATATATTCATTCTTTATCTGTTTTGTGTCAGTCTTCAGCCCAGGGGTTGGTTCCAATCACCATTAGGATACAACCCATATCAATAGGCAATTAAATATGCCTAACGTGGGCCACATAAGAGACTGCTTACCTGCCACTTTGTGTTTGTGTTTTCCACCATACACTGGAAGTCCCTGACATAAGACTGGACTCCATTCTGACAATTCCACTCTGTCATAAGTCAGCTCTGATGTAAGTTGAAGCCTCACTCCTCCCCCTGTTTTTATTATTATTACTTTCATTTATTGGTATCTATAAATATGATCTCTGTGTCTTTGGAGGTTGGCAGCATTACATCTGAGAATGATAACCTCAGGAAACTACATGTTACAACATTGAATGCAATGCATATTACTAATGATAACGATTCCCAAAACAGCAATATCACTGGATTGTCACAAGTGCAGTTCCTTGTAACTTGAATATGTTGTAAGTTGGACAACCTATGTTAGTTATTGATATTTACCATGAGAAAGTATTGTGATTAATTCTATCCATAGGTGTTACTTTTATCAATCTATATGATTTATGGAGATAATAACATGAATTTCTCTTTTCTTGGTGTTTACAGGGAAGAGACAGACAGCTGAGAAAGTGTTTTAATTATGTAATTGGAAATAGACCTAATGGCCAATTTTGGTTTTTAAATAGTTGGATATTTTCTTTGCTGCTTATTTATTTAATGATTAGTGAGTGAGATGAGAGGAAAGTGGAACTAGAAAAGGCTTCAGAAGTAGAGAAAGGTCGTAATAAGAGAAAGTTGGTCAGAATCTGACTGAGTGAAGGTGGTCAAAATATGACAGGCTTCAAAGGGCTTAAGTGGAGAGCAAATGCTTTGAAAATTATGAGGGCAACAAAAAAAAAGAAAATGATGAGGGCAATGAATGTACAGATGTGCTTTACACAATTGATGTATGTATGTATTTTGATAAGAGTTGTATGAGCCCCTAATAAAACGTTTAAAACATATGAGAGGCTTTAAAAATTGGTGGAATACAGGATACAACAAAATGATAAAGGGTATCAACTTCAGAATCTTTACTTTGTATCAGTTGATTCTGTTGCTGGAAAGGAATAATAGCTTGAAGGCTAAAGCACTAGACTGCTAACCACAAGGTCAGTGGTTCAAACCCACTAGTCACTCTGAGGGAGAATAGACAGGTCGTGTGTTCCTGTAAAGATTTATAGCCTAAGAAGCCGTATGTAGGGTTTAATCAAAGGTGGAGAGTGGGTGGTCTTACCAGCTCTAAAATATGTCATACCTATACCTGAAGGCTTCAGTGTTAGATGGCATCTTGATTAATACAGTCACTCACAAATACAAATTATTCACTCTATATGGCTACATAGGCCCTCTTTGCTATTCTATACTACGTGAATGGGAGCATCAAGAAAGAGAATTGTGTTTAATAAAATCTCTTTTGTAATTTTTGTTTACCTAGAATTTAAAGGTGGTAGCAAGAACTTGTAAAGGCAAGGAAAACAAATGGCTGCTTGAAATAAAACAATGGTGTATATGTATAGATTTAATTTAAAAATGAACTATTATGACTGACTTTTACAGTATAGCATAATATTACAAAGAATGTAGGCTTTGAGGTCAGACACTGGTTTGACTTCTAGGAAGTCTGATGCTGTATTTTCATATGTTAAAATGATAATGCCAATTCTACTAGGTTGTACAGATTAATTAGGTAGAGATTTAATCTGATTTAAACATTAAAGACCTAATTTAAAGATTAAATGAGATGTTCTCCGTACAATGTGTAGCATAATTACATGGTCATATTTTACACAGTAAAATACAACTTTATTTTTAAAATCCTGCTGTATTTTTTCTTATTCTTTTGAATAATAAAGATCTTTATATTTAGGGAAAGTGTTTGGCATTAACTTAGACTTCAGTGCTAGAAGGGTGTTATTGTTACCTAGTGCTGTCATCACAACTAAAACACCACAAGTGAGTTGCTTTAATGAATAAGACCTTATTGTCAGTTTTAGAGGCTGAAAGTCTAAATCAGGACATTGGTCCCCCTGTCGTAGTGCTTTTCTGCTAGTCGAAATATCTTGATCTGTGCGTCCTTTGTGTGTGCGCACATGCTCAATCTTGCATGTCTAGTCTTAGATTTTTATGTGACACTATTGAGAGGGGATTAGGTTTAGGATTGGTTGTACACTGGTATGACTTCATTAGTACAGCAGAAGAAAACCCCTATTTCTAAGCAGTCTTTATTTACAGATAGATGGAATAGGACAGCATAACTTTTTTGAGCACACTAGTTAATCTGTAACAAATTGGGAAATAGATTTAAGGAAAAATTGATAGTATAATAGATGCTAGTTATATTCAAAGCAGCCGAATAGATTCCAAATGAGGCTAATGGCCTAATAAACTGATAAGTATCACGAGCTAATACTATATACACTGTGCTATTATTAGACACTCTGGTGGTACAAAAGGTTAATGAGCATGACTGCTAAGCAAAACATTCTAGTTCACCCAGAGGCCTCTGGGAAGAAAGGTCTGGTGAGCTACTTAAGAAAATTCTGCCTTTGGAAACTCTGTGAAGTGCAGTGAAGCCCTGACACATGCGGTCGCCATAAGTCAGAATGGACTGGATAGCACCAGGTGGAAGGCTGAAGGTGCATCTCATTGTGCTTTACTTTTGGGTTTCCCCGGGAACTAATGCTGCTGAGCATCTTTTTATGTAATTGCTGGGCAGCTATGTACCTTCTTTGGAGAAATAGTTGTTTACATCATTTTGTCTCCCCGACTCCTCTTCTTTTTTTCCCCCGCTGAACAATGTTTTTAAAATAGTTTTTGTCCTGTTTTTAAATGGCTGTCTTTTAAATTATTGTTTATATATTCTACATCTTGATACATGCTTTATCCAGATGAGATATGCAAATATTGAAACTTTTAATGAAGTCTTATATCTTGCCCATTATAATGTATAGTATACTTTCTATTACTTATCATGCAGGAACTAAAAGACTACATCTAAAATTGCAAAAAAGACATAATTGGAAATGATCTGTATTGTGCCTGAGGCAGAGACTTGGCGGTAGAAGAAAAGGGTAGGGGGTCAGCAGTAGATGGGAAGGAAGGGTGAGGATACTCATTACTTACTTGACCCATGCAGGCACATAATTGGGTTGAAGTGACAAGTCAGACTAGGAGGGTGGGAGAAATTGTAGGCTCTGCAAATGGTTTCCAGAGCTCTTCAGTTGCTTAGTCATAGTAAGAGAGCAGTTTTTTCATAAGCTTGCTACATTTTAGGGCATAATTCCCTCATACAAAGAAATGGTCTTTCACTAGAATCAGAAGCCATTAATATTTTTTTCTAGATTATATAAGTGAATACTGTTATTTCTTGTCAATACTGTATCCCAGGCTATGTTGGAATTTGATGGCTATCATAAAAAAAAAACATATATTCCTAGGCCAGCTTTAATTTTAGATGGAACAGGATGTAAACGTGAAAGAAAGTTTTATATCAGAAATTTTAAAAAGTACTGCTTTTGAAAACCAAATAATGATTTTGCTTCCACTTTCTTCAATTTGCACGGGCTTTGGGACTAAAATGGAAGGACTTCTTAGCTGTCTAAGCCATGATCACTATTCGCTAAAAGTTAATTGAGCGAGGTTGCTTGTACAGTTTCACTCTAAAAGCTGATCGCTGGGGAGACTAGGCGTGTGGGACTTTGCCTCTGCCATGGAGGTGGCATTTGCAGAACATCTTGCTTATATTTTTAACTTTATTATGTGGATTAGGACTTCATTCAAATATGTTTCCTCTTAAATGCTTGCTTGCTGTGCCTTTTGGGTCTTCTCAAACTGAGGATCTCTACATTTCCATCTGTTTCTAGACTGTAAAACTGGACTGTTTTCTGTCTCCTTCTATGACTCTTGACTTCGCGCCCATGCAGTGTTTCTGCATTACTCTATTATGATTTTCTTTCTCCTTTGTTTGAGGAATGGATTTCTTTCCAGAGAAATTTTTATCTAAACACTTGAAGTGATTTTATTCATTTAAACATCTCACCAATATCTGTCTTCAAAGCTGCTGTTTTGTATATATAGCAATTTAGTTTTAAATTTTAAGTAAGTTTATAGTATGTTGTAGGTACGGTTTCTCTTTTTCCTTCAAATCAGATGGTGTTTTTTTGTATTTGGATTCTTATGCTCACTTAATGAGAGGATACTTTGAATTTCATTTTGCCCTGTTCGTAGGATTTGCTATTAATACAACATATAAAACATCAATTTTGCCATGAGGTAATTTCCTTTTTAAAATGTGTGGTTACCTATGCATGTAGATGCTTTAACAAATTATATATATGCTTGTGTGTGTACATTATAAAAAATTAAATACATTTGAAAGTACCTAGAGCACAAATGGAAAGGTCACCTTAATCATCCTTGTCCTATTCCCCTGCATACTCACTTAAAATCATTTAGAAGCCTTTCAGGTTCTGTTTTAGAGTTTTTATACACATACTTAATACACGTATCCACCTATGCATGTGTGCATACACACATACTTGTTACTTATTTTGTGACTTGCATGTTTTGTTTAAGTGTATGTTAGACAGATTTCTATATAAAAACATAGCTAGCTACTTCTACTTTAGCTATACAACATTGTATTTATGAATATGTGCTAATTTAACCATACATGTATTGGTGGACATTTAGATTTGTTGTTTACAAATTACGCTATAGTGAGCATTCATGTACATGTGTGGCTTTATGCAGATATGTAACCATTTCAGTAGCGTTCTAAGTCAAAGGGTATGCAAACTTAAAATTTGATAGATTCTGCCAAATTGCCCTCTAAAAAGGCTGACCCAATTTACACTCCGACATCATTTAAGGGTCTCTCCCACATCTGTGTCATTGCTGGATGTAATCGTTTCTATTTTTCAATCCAGTGGGTAGAAAATGGAATCACATAGTTTAATTTGCATTTGCATTTTCTTGATGACTAGGTGAGGTTGAGCATCTGTTATTTTTTCTCTTTTTTGAAAGTGTTCTTACCCTTTGACTCGTTTTCTTTTAGGCTGTTTTCTTTATTTATTAGTAGGTTCTCTTTATCAAAACAAAACAACTCAACTCATTGTCATTGGTAGCCTCTGACTCATAGCATCCCTGCAGGACAGGGTAGAACTGCCCTTGTGGGTGACTGAGACATTAACTCGTGAAGGGAGTAGAAAGCCTCATCTTTCTTCTGTGCCGCAGCTGGTGCGTTCAGATTGCTGACCTTGTGGGTTGCAGTCCAACTTGTCCTGCACTACCACCAGGGTATATTATTCTGTCATCTTTTCATACTAGAACTTTTCTTCCAGGCTGTTGCTTGTCATTTGATTATATTTTTGATGTTTTTCATGTTCAGAATATTTTATTATTTATGTGGCAAAACAAATTTTGCTGTCTTTGGTATTAATTTAGTAATACCTTTCCCAATCTCAAAACTGAAAATACAATTCTTTATTTTCTTCCTGTACTACCATAGGGGCTTTTGTATTTTTTTAGATGCTTAATTCAACTGGAATTTAGATTTGTGTATGGTATGAGACAGGGGTCTATTTTTTTCCCATATGGGTAGATAGTGGCACAAATAACATTTATTTATCTTTTCTCCATTGATTTTCAAATTCTGTTAGCACAGACTGAATTTCCAGTAGGTGGGTGAGTCAGCTGTTATATGTGAGTCTGTTTCTGGAACCGAAAGTGTTCCATTAGTTTGTCTAGTTTTGTGTGCAGTGATTTAAATATAATCACTGTATCATATTTGTGCCATTGGGTAAGATAAATTCCCATTTGTAATTAATATTTTAAGTTTTGGCCATTTACTCACATTTACTCTTCCTGATGAATCAGTTTACCAGATTTTATTTTTTAAAAAGAAAAAAACTAATCCCAGTTGAATTTTGATAGAGGTTACAATAAAGTTATTGATTGGTTTTTATAAAATTTAGATTTACAGTATTAAGGCCTTTCTAATATTCATTATGTTTCTTAGTTAAAATAGTTTTAATTTTTCTATGTAATTCTTGTGCATTTAATTTTAAAATTAGCTTAAATGTAAGTTTCTATTACTACTTTGAGTAGAATTTATACATATATTTTAATTAGTCACTACTTGTGTGTTAGGAAGCCATTGATCTTTATTTCTAAGAAGATGGGAAGAGAAATAAATTATTGTTCTCAATAATATTTATATGTTCAAACACATTTGTGATACTGCTTTTTGAGAGTCCTGGTGATGTAGTCAGTACATGTTGGGCTACAACCCATAAGGTTAGTAGTTTGAAACCACCAGCCACTCTGAGGGAGAAAGATGAGAATTTCCGCTCCTATAAAAAGTTACAGTCTCAGAAACCCACAGGGGCATTCTCCCCTTTCCTGTAGGGTTACTAAGAATTGGAATTGACTCGATGGCAGTGAGTTTGGTTTTGGTTTGGAAGTTTGTGATATTTGCATAGTGAGTTGGTTTTATGGTTTTTTATGTATCATACCGTTCTTTGACTTTGCTCCTTTATACACAGTTCATTTGATGTCGAGCCAATTTGATATTTTTGTTTCTTTATTGGTGTGTAATTTGTAGTTTAGAGTTTGATTTTTTGGACTCTGCTCTAGGAGTAACCTGTATGAGTTGATCCTTTGGCGTGCTTTTGCAGGTCTTTAATATATATAATCCAGGTGTCTAGTGCTAACAGCCAATCATGATATCTTGTTATTGTAAGAATATAAGTAGTGTAGTATTTCTAGTTTATAAACAAAGAAAACAAGATAGAAAAAAGGCTAAATGCGTCCCCTAGAATCATACGGGATTTTAACAGCTTAGTTAAGACCTTTCTTCTACTTCCTAGTCATGCACCGAGTATCTGACTTCGTGCGAGGTTCTATTGTTCTTGTGATCCTTTTGAACTCTGTGTGTCTAAATGGGTCCTGAAGCCTCTGTACCTGTCCATTAATGGTGAAAGTTTTCACATTACAGCCTCTGGGAGCCTGGAATGTCTGGTAGTTTCTGGGACTGACCTTCTCTGACTATTTTCCATCTACTTTTTAAGAAGGGAATGCAGATCGATTTAGACAACTGAGTTGAATTAAGAAAAAGAAAAATATATATACCTTTGAAATGGCCCACTGTGGAATGAAATTAGAGTTGAAAATTCCAATTCACAGTTGCTGTAGGGGCGCTGGGCTATGTAAATCAGATACCACAGTGCTCCCTTATCTGGAGCAGCCTGCGGTGAACTGTTAGGGGAGCAGTCTCACCTCAGACAGACAAGGAAGCAGTCTGTTCAGTGACTTCTAGTCCAGTCTTTCTTTTTTTAATTTATTGTCCTGTCTTCTTAATGCTGTCTTTGAAGAATCAACTGCTCCAAGTACCCAGTGCTGGCAAAGACTTTTAATTCCTTAGGAAAGTTTTTTGCAAATATAAGTTGCCTTTATTTGTCATAATCGAGCTCCAGTCACTTTATAGGTACCAGCTACTATTCCATCCCTTTTTAAATGTAGCTTGCCTACCTCTCCCTGATCAGCACACTGCCTGTGATTTTGCAGACACTCCCGGTTTACAGATTTAAAATAGGAAAGTTCTGAGGATTGCTTAAATTAAGGTTTTCTTGCGTGAAGAGCTAAGCAGCAAGGACAATGAAATGGTGCTGTAGCTGTCTTCCCTTGAATGGATTATATCCCTCTTCTTTTTTTCCTTTGCACAGTGTAAGCCTTTAAAATATCACTCTGTAATTAGAGAAAGAAGGAATCTCTGTTAAAGCTTCTTCTTTAAGAAGACTTAGCTTAATTGTGACTCCTATCCTTTGTAGTTAATAGGTAAATTTGCAGTTAGATCATATGGCCAGATGCAGTGTATGCATTTAGAAATATAGTAAGGGCAGACTGAACACGATCGGAAATCCTCTAGCAATTTAAGTCAAATGTTACACAAAGTTCTCTTACTGGATAATAGACTTTTTGTTAATGATAATCTTTCTTTAATGATGATTGTAGGAAAACCTCCCCCTGCCATTTTGTGGGTGGACTTGGAAAGAACCCTTTAGAGTCAGCTGCTGTGGCACTGCCCACAGTCACCGTACTGTTGTACTTAGAATTCAAAGGTAAATTCCCCTGGACAGGTAGGGATCCTCCTTGGGAAGCCCTTCTCACACGTCTTATTTAGATCAGTTAGATTTGTGATGTCTTTGTAACACATTTGAGCCCTGGGTTTACCCATTGGGCTACAATCTGCAAGGTTGGTAGTTTGAAACCACCAAGCTGGTCAGTGGAAGAAAGATGAGACTTTGTACTCTGGTAAACCGTTACAGTCTCTGAAACTCACGGGGGCAGTTCTGCTCTGACCTATAAGGTCGCTGGGAGTCAGCCTGGACTCCATGGCTGTGAGTGAGTGAGTGAGTGAGTGAGTGAGTGAGTATAACAAAGGCTATCCAGAGCACACAGGGTGTAATTGGGATGCTGGGGTCCCAAACCATGCTGTTTGCAATCCAAACATAGTCCCTGCTGCAGTTCTGGTGTTGAGAGAATGTAACCAACATCTAGGTTTTGAAGTTCATTGCTATTTTAGTGCTCAGTGCTTCATAATTGTGTCAGTTAGCTAAAGAACACCCAGTATTTTTCAACCACGTATACAAGTCTGTATCCGGAGCTCTGTTCTCACTGTAACGTGAGCTCAGGAGTGATCCAGTGGCGCTTTCTGAATGCACATCTGCCACCTGCATCTCTCCCTGCCTCCAAGGACTTGCTGGTTGTGTGTCTTCTGTAGTCTGGATACTGTTTATTATTATTGTTTTGTTTCATTTTTTACTTATTTGCTGTTGTTATCCATATGGGAAGATGAGCCAAGCACATCCCTTGAATTTAGAAGGAGGAAAATGCTAAAATGTAAGTGCTATGTTAATCAAGATTGTCTTTGATTTGATGCCATAGATGGTCAACATTTGCCTACTTGTAGTAAAATAGAGGCTCATTCTGAATTTAGGAAGAACATGGTGCTTTTCTCCCCATCCAGTTCTTACTGTGTGATTTGTGAAGGTCATTGAGTTGTGTGTTGTAAACTTCTTAGGGAGAAAGTGAAAGTAAAACTTTGAGACAGTTACTCTAAAGGAATTGAGTTTATACTTTTGTCATTAGAAAAACTACTGGTAATTATAGTTACTGTAGTTTATAGTATTTATAATCTGCTGTGGTTTTGAATGTTGCTTTAAGACTGTAGTTAGTGACCTATTAAGTTTTAATTGCTAGGAACTTACAGAGAATGTAAAAAAGTTTTGATTAAGACTGGAAAAATAGCATTCTTTCCTCAAATTTGGCATCAGTCACTACTTAATGGCAGTAGAATGCTTTGAACACATTAAATGCTCTTTAAAGTGTAGTAATTATTAAATACCATAATAACTAGTGTGTAAATAGCAGTTGTTATTTTTTGTCATTGAAACTGTGGTGAGAGGAAATTTCGGCAAAATCCTCCTGGAAATAAACATGCAGTATAAAAATATAACTGGTAAACAGATGATATTAAAACATGGAATATAATGAGAAATAAAAGAAACACGATATGATCATACTTAAACTCTTGGTTTCCTTGGATTTTGTGGGTAAGATGATTTTCTCTTCCTGACAAATTGTGTAATTGTTTTATAAAATATCAATTGTATGCCTCCATGGTTTATAACTGAGGAGCGTTGGAGTGTTTACATGTTGGACTAGAGTGCACAAGATTGGCAGTTCAAAACCACCAGCTGCTTGCTTCATGAGAGAAAAACAGGGCTTTCTACTCTACTGCAGGGTTACCATCTCAGAAATTCACAGGGGCAGTTCTGTAGGCAGTCTGGCAGGGTTGTGACGAGTCACCATTGACATGACGGCAATGAGTTTGATTTTTTTTTTTTAGATAGTTTATAACTACTTTTAAAAATTAAAAGTACATAAACTTGCTAAATTTTATATAAATTTATATTTAAACTTGTTAAAATGCTAAAACTCCATTTTAATGCAATTTAAAGCTTGCTAATTTGAGCTCTATATCTGTTAGCAAACAAATAGCATATACACTAATTTCTAAATTACTAGCTAGGCTTCCAAGTATATATGTTATTCATACAGCAGAGTGTTACAATCTGTATTGTTGGTATTTCACTATGAGCGTTTGTTTGCCATTTAGTACTGTTTGTTTCAGCATTTATTCATATTACCATATTCTATAATCACTAGACCAGATTAGAGCGTCAGGCAAGCATAGACTACCAACCAAGAGCCAAGATAAACAGTGGGAAAATGAAGCTGCTATGAAATTTTGTGGACAGTAGCTGCAAAATGATTTTTAAAAACTTATCAGATGTGGAAAAGTAGGAATGGTAAGATTGCTTTTTCTACACGGTCTTGTAACTCCTCCCAAGTGATTGGGTGCAACTATGCAAAACTAGGACCCGTGGCCCACCAAGGGGATTGGAAGCTTTACTAATAATGTGGCATCCTTGTAGGGGTGAGGTCATGCAAATGAAGTTACAGAATTATAATGAAAGGATTGACTTCAAATGAGCCATCCTGGAGGTGGGAAGGGGGACTTCACTACGACGAAGAAAGAAGAGCCAGGATGGAGTGTATACTTGAGACCTGAGAACCCTGGGCTGAACCCTCCTTGACCCAGGTATACATAGTGAGAGAACTGCAATCCAGAAGATGGCTCAAGGTGGTGAGAAGCAATGGCAGAGAAATAGCAGCAGCATAGTCAGCAGACTGGTGCAAGATGGCATAGTAAGCTTGACAGTCCTTGGAGTAAGGTGGCTACCATGGGGGTGCCAACCCATGGAGGAAGAGAGTGTCTTCAGATAGGAGACTTGCTGGTGGAATGGGAGGGGTGCCTCCTGGCACTTAATAGCAGATCTATAAGAACTTTGTAACATTTGCCTGAGCGGGGCAGAAGCTAGTCTGTGGAGCAAGTCAAGAGACTTACTGGTGTGCACAGCTGAGAAGCTATCTGTACCTGAGAACTGTATCCTGAGACAGTCCTGATCCTGAATTGTAACTTGCTCCTTCCTTAGTGAACAGTATAACTCACAGTATGGTGTGTAAGTTCTGTGTGACTATCGCAACACCTATTCAGATCCCTTATAAACAGAGAAGGGGATGGCTGGTGTCAGAATCGCTAAGAAGGTCCCTCCTCAGTGCGCTCAGCCTTGGGTTGCTAATGCTGAGTCTCCAGCGCCCGATGGATGCTATTTTTTTTAGAGTAGGTCCTACCTCATTTAAAAAGCCATTTCTTGTCCCTGGCTTTCAAAGTTTGCTTATTGGGTGAACAGAGTAGCAATTTATAAATGATGTGAAAATAAACATAAACTCTCTTGTACTTATTTCCATTCTAGTGATTAGAAAAAAGTATCAAAATTAAATACTTTCAATCATTTCTTCTAGTGGCGAGGAAGCAGCTAAGAGAGACAGGGATGTTTATTCTCATCAAACTTTATACAATTTTAGTCAGCACATAGCTGTATTTTCCTTTGCTGATTACTTAACTGTTACTCTTTGGAAGCAATAAAAGCCACTTAAAGAATTAGTCAGTAGTGATAAAATTTAGAATTTTTTTGCCTTGAATTTTATAGCTAGATTTTATTTTTGTCTTAAATAGACCTTATTTTTTAGATCAATTTTAGTTTTCTAGAAAAACTGCAGAAAGTACAAGCCAAACCCCAAACCAAACCCAATGCCACTGAGTTGATTCCGTCTTGTAATGACCCTATATACAGCTTCCAAGAGTATGAATCTTTACAGAAGCAGACCGCCTCCTTGTATAGTGAGCTGCTCATTATGTATCAAATTCTCAATCCATCTTGAATAGTTCAGCAAGTTTGAGGGTGATCTCCTGGTATGTAAGGAGCCCTGGTAGTGGTAGTCAGTAAGCTTTGGGCTGCTGACCAAAAGGTTGGGGCCTCAAACCCATTGGCCGCAGGAGGAAGGTGAGGCTGTCTGCTTAAGTAAAAATTTACAGCTCTGCAAACCCTCTGCACGGTTAGGAAATGTCTGGCCCACAGGGCGTATAAGGCCTGCAAAATCACTAATTCCAGGTAATGTCACATGCCTCACCAGAGAGAAATAGGTCCAACCATCACTTTAAGGGTGAGTTAGTTACATGTTTGACTAGTGCAGCCTGAGAATGATGTCATACATACCTGCATGGCGTCGGCAGTAAAAAGATTCCCTTCCCTTGCTCTATAGGGGTATTAGTGGAAACTGACTCGTCATGATTTTGGGTTTATGGTGTATAAACATCAAAACTACTTACACGCTATGTAAATTAAAGATATTTGTTAAGCAAAATGTGTGAAATCTCTCTTACATTTATTATTTAGTTAGCATACAGATAAACATGCTTATTGTGTAAACATAGAATATGCAAATTAGCAAAGGATGAAAATCACTAATCCTATTACCGGCTTGGTTGTATTCTGGTTTAGATTTTCCCTCATTGTCTCTCTTTCAGAAATATGGCTACACACACCTTTCTGCAGGAGAACTTCTTCGAGATGAAAGAAGGAACCCAGATTCCCAGTATGGTGAACTCATTGAAAAGTGCATCAGAGAAGGAAAGATTGTGCCAGTTGAGATAACCATCAGCTTGTTAAAAAGGGTAAGGAGTGTGAGTGGTGACCAGTTAAACCAGCAAGAAGACAGAATTATGTCTACCTTTTGTTTAAGTAAGGAAAAAATCAGGGGATTGAATTTCTCCCTTGTAGAAGGAAGTCATGCCATTTGAGAATGGTAAAACAGAAAATCCTGTTCCCACTTGGGCATAAATGCTATTCTTGAGTAGTCGCAAGAACACTGCTGTGGATGAGGTAGGGCTCAGTGTGACATCCACGTATGTGTGCACACTTGACTCTTCCTTTCCAGCATCAAGACATGCATGGCGATTGTTTTTACTCCCCCGCCCCCACCACACGGCCTCCTTTTAGTTTTCTTGTATGCCTTTTCTCCTTTTCCTTTCAAACCTTGGGGCCCACCCGCTGTTGAACTTTTTCGGTCTGCATGCCTGCGTTTCCAGTGTCGGTCTTGCCGCTTTATCTTGAGTCCTAAGATGAATAGGGATGTCCTTTCCACAGCACAAGTCTCTCGCGTTGACTCGACAACTTTCCCCTGTAGATTCTGAAGACCACAGTGATTGGAAGGTATTTTCTTTCTTTTTACAAAAATGTATTTATTATTAATGGGGAGTTATTCCATGTACAATTGCTACCACAATCAGGTTCCAAACATTCTTTTTCTTCCTGAGAAGGTATTTTCGTACAGAAGAAGTGTTGAAGGAGAAAAGCAAGACTGGGAACAAGAACTAGCTAAAGCCTGATGAGAAAGAGATAAATGAGAGTAAATGAAAAAGTATTGCTACAAAATTATAGGAACTTATTAAAAATATCACAATATGAAGTTAACTGTCTTTGCATACAGTCTCCATCTAAGTCCATTCACTTCTGAAAGAGGTGTTTTAGCCCTCGTGTCATCAAGGTCAGCAGTTTGAACTCACCAGCCACTTTGCCAGAGAAAAATAAGGCAGCCTAGGAAGCCCACAGGGGCGTTCTGCTCTGTCCCATAGGGTCACTATGTGTTGGCATCAACTACTTGACAGTTGGTTGGGGTAATCCTTCCCCAGAGCATTCTGTGCCCTCTGATTTACATTCTATGACCTCATCAAAGGACTCAAGTCTTGTTCCTTTTAAATATTCTTTGAGTCGTGAAAACAAAAGGAAGTCAGAAAGGGTCGAGAAGAGACTGTAGGGTGGATAGGGTAAACTTTCCCAATGGAATTCTCCCGGGGGAGCCCTGGCAATCCCTGAAGGATAAGTAGGTGCATTGCTGTCATGGCACTGCTTTCTGTCAGGGGAATCCAGCCCCTAACACATCATTACGGGTCCAGTAGGTGCAATTGTACAGCGATAAGTAAAGATCATAGTAAAGTTATAGAGAGCATGAGAGATAGAAGTATTGAAATAAATGGAGTCAGACACGATTCATGGTAGCATGCTCACCTCTGCTCCACTTGATGGTCCACGTGGAGGGAGAGAGAGAGAGATCTTTAATGCCAGCCCAGGCTTTTTATATTCTCTGGGGACGTGCAAGCCCCCTAATTATAGGTGAGGACATATGTCACTGGAAGGGGCTGTCCTATAGGTATACAGTAATGAGAGAGGGGTGGTCTAGGAACATCCACGCAGTAGGAAGGGGAGGGATTGAGGTTATACATGTGACAAGATGGGCAGATCCTAGGTTTAGGATGGCGGCTTAATTTTGACCTATTCCCTAGATCTCCATAAGAACCATTTTCAGTATGGTGTAAACCCCACCTACTGGAACCAAATAGATGACTGCAGGCCTCCATTGTCTTTAACAGCAGGGAGTGGGGCCTCCCCTATAGTCTGGCAACTGATCGCCCTCTGGGATGATGTCTGTGAGCATCTGACCTCCCCCCACAGCTTTCCTGACCTGTTTCTCTCCAGTACAGTTTTCTGTCTTCAAACAGTGTTCAGAATAAGCCCCTGTGATCCTCCTGTGAACTTCTGAGCTGACGTCTCTGCTTTTCATTTAACTGGCCCAGCTGATCTTTTCAGAAGTCACTGTTTGGAATGGATTCTTTTTTTTTAACGTTTTATTAGGGGCTCATACAACTCTTATCACAATCCATACATACAGCAATTGTGTAAAGCACATTTGTACATTCATTGTCCTCATCATTTTCAAAGCATTTGCTCTCCACTTAAGCCCTTGGCATCAGGTCCTCTTTTTTTTATTCCCCTCCCTCTCCACTCTCCCCTGGATTGGATTCTTTGAAGACACTTTAGCAAGACCCCGACAGATGTATTACGGAGACTACTTGTCTGCAGCCATCCAGGAATCATTAAGACATGTTTAAACATGGTTTGTTTGAGATAGATTCATGCATGTATGAGCTGGAGCCCTAGTAAGATTTTTGGCTTAGCCTTGTGTAAGCACCTAGACTTGACTATGAACACTTGACTGTTCCTTCCCAATTTTCAGACAATGATTCTCTTATAACTTTTCCATCTCCCCCACCCCCATCCTCTTTTCACTTCAAACCAGAGCCATGTAAAGATGAAGAAACAACTCTCTCCCAAGCACTCTTGCCTCAGGTTGGAGAAAGTTGTTTTCATTCCAGAGTAAATCTTCTCTTCTCGTTCTTGGACCTAATCCACTTTCTATATTTTAAAATGTGATCTTCCTGTATTCTCTGCCCGGGTTAATGATTCTGCCATCTACTGAGCTAAGCCATCTATTAACCTTCCCAGGAAAGAGAAGAAACAGACCACAAATTCCAACCCATCCTAAATTTTTCTCTTTCATCTCATTTCTCCACATCCCTTCAGTGAGCGGATCGTTCCAATTAGTTTCTCCTAATTGTCCGCTTTCTTTTCTCTATTAATTTAGTTCATATCTTTCTTAATTTTTTTGCTTACCTCGACACCACTACTAAAACCGAGACATATTAGTTGCCATCAAGGAACTTTTAAGTAACTCCTGGTCACCCTAGATATGTCAGAGTAGACATGTACTACACCGAGTTTTCAGGGGCTGAATCACCAGACCTTTGTTCAAAGGCGTTCCTCCCTAGATTCCAACGCTAACCTTCCGTTAGCGGCCAAGCATTTAACCCGTTGATTCATCTTGAGCCATCACTGTTGTGGCTGCCCTCCCTTGGGAATCCGAGTCAGGCACTTGTTCTTCATGGCATCTGATACCAGGCTTGCAATCAGAGTGTACTGAGTGGGCAGACACTGGCCTGCCTCCTTCAGATTCCCCCACTACCAGAGTTGAGGCAGAAATGACATGTCACGGGCTCAAAAGCATTCAGTAGAAGCTTCTGTGAGTACTTGAGGGGAAGCAGAGGCTAAGATAAAGCTTAGCCTCAGATAAAGAATTGGGGGTACTCAGCCATTTTTTCCCTTGAAGAACCAGGGAAACAGTTTGCGCATTGAGGGGAGAAGTACTGCAGCACTAATAATCAGTGCTAACCCTGTGTTTGTGTCAAGCTCATTGCAAGCTGGGTACTGGTCGGAGTGGTGTCTTTCCGAGCCTAGCACCGTGACTTCAGAGGCGCATAGAGGAGGGCGAAGTAAGACGCCCAGTGGCCCGAGCAGAGTACATGAAAGTATATGATCAATTGATGGTCTGTTGATCATCGCTTAGAGAAAAGCCGTGATAGTCTCTAATAGTCGACCATCAGTTGGTCATATACTTTCCTGTAGATTGTAATCATCTCAGTCTACATGGGAAAAGTGTATTTCTGAGAGAACGTTGAGTTCAAACTACATTTCTCATGACTATTTATTTACTTGCTGCTTACATAACACAACTGTATGTGCAAACCAGGCCCTATTTTGCATGTGCATGGATTGCTAATGTAGTCTTCATTATCTTACATATGTTCTGTATTGATTTATACATATAGATAGTATTGAATGCTTGATTTTATTTTCAAAGCAGTGATTTTTTAAAACCTATTTTTGCATTTTGTATGGACACTTCTGTTTATTGTAGAAAATTTGGAAGTGAAAATCTACGTACCTATACATGTACACATACCCACACATAACCCTATAACTCTACCAGCTTGGGACAACCGTATTAATAGCGCATTCAAGTTTGGTTGTGTATTTCTTCTGTGCGTCCTTCAATCTTTACTTATGCTATACAGTATAGAACACACATCCTGTATCCACCACCCTGCTTACTAGAACTATGTATTTTTAATGTAGTGTTGAAGCTAAATCCCTCCTTTTTCCATTAGGAAATGGATCAAGCAATGACTGCTAATGTTCAGAAGAATAAATTCTTGATTGATGGATTTCCAAGAAACCAAGACAACCTTCAAGGTTGGAACAAGACTATGGATGGGAAGGCAGATGTATCTTTCGTCCTGTTTTTTGACTGTAACAATGAGGTAATGAAGATTGTTGTCAGCCCACATGGGCTTTAAGCAACTGCTGGTCAAACAAAGTGATTTTTAACAGATCTGTATTTTCTTGTGGCAGCATTATTTTCTGAATCGGTAGCTGGATGGACAGAACAGCACTGTCTGGCTGTTGAATAGCCTTGTGGACCTAAAATTAACTTTATCATTAGAATAATAAGAGCTTGGTTGTTTTAAGCATTGGTATGCACAACATTGTTATCCCCAATAAAGCTGAGCTACTGTTTTCTTAAACATGCATTATGATCAGCATCTAGTCTTAGGGTAGTTTTACTGGAAGAGAAAGACATTTCTGGACTTAGAAAAAGCAATCTATTTTAAAGAGACGTAAAATTAAAGACAACAAAGAACGCTGTTGGCATTAAGTTGGTTCTGACTCATAGTGACCCTATAGGACAGATTAGAGTTCCCCTGTAGGGTCCCAGGCTGTAAAGCTTTACCAGCTGTAAAGTCTTTTTCCTGTGGGGTGCTGGTGGGTTTGAATCCCCTTTTGGTTAGCAGCTGAGCACTTAAACACTGCACCCTTTGGACTCCTTAAAAATATGTTGTTATGGAGGTGCTGCAGAGTCAGCTCGATTCCTAGAGACCCGTGTGCAATGCAACACACCAAGTTCTGGTCCTGCACCATCCTCACCATTGTGGTTCTGTTTGAGCCCCTTGTTGGGACCCCTGCATCAGCCCATCTTCGCCAAGGTCTCCCTTTTCACACTCCTCTACTTTACCCAGCATGGTGTCCTTTCTGGGGTCTAACTGCTCCTGATAACGTGCCCTAAGTGTGTTAGATGAAGCTCACCCCGCTCTCTAAGGGTCATTCTGGTTGCATTTCTTTTAAGACAGATTTGCTTGTTTTTCTGGAAGTCCATAGCACTTTCAGTATTCTTGGCCAGTATTATAATTCAAATGCATCAATTCTTCTCAGTCATCCTTATTCATTTTCTAACTTGTGCTTGCATATGAGACAGTTGAAAATACCATAGCTTGGGTCAGGTGTACCTGAGTCCCCAAGGTGAATAGAGCCCTCCCTGTTATTTTTTCCTTTAAAGAAGTCTTGCGAATCAGATTTGCCCAACACATTATGTCATCTGACTTCTTGACTGGTGCTTCTGTCAGTGTTGACTGTGGGTCCAAGCAGGATGGCATCCTTGATAGCGTCAGTCTTTTTCTGATTATTATGATGTTACTTATTGGTCCAGTTGTGAGGACTTTGGCTTTCTGTACATTGAGTTACAATCCAAAACGAAGGCATGTAGAGACCCACAGAACAGCCTAATTTGTCTTCTGGGAGTGAAATGACCTGGGAAAAGTGTTCTTTTTTTCCTCGGCCACTTCGAACGACATACCCAGAGTTACCTTGGAATAACTAAATGGAACTTCTGAGAATCAGTTCATTCAAATGCCAGCCTCTGACAGCTGCTGGAATATAAACTTCCTTGAATCAGTGCCGTCCTCCTGAAGGAAGAGGAGTCTGAAGTTGTGCCTTGAAGGGTTGCTATTCTTAGGCTAAGTTGCAAATGCTGTGCCTTCCGTGGAGAGACTGGCTGCAGTCTTTGCATTGTTTTAAAGTATAACTCTTCCTCCAACTCCCCAAAATGTGTTTTCACTTATTCTTCAAAGTTAACTTTAGAATGTTACCACAGCTTTATAACCAAGGAATGTGTGTTCACCATTAATAAGGGATGCTTTATTCAATGCAAATATGTCGACTCTTAAATATTTGGATATGTATGGAATTATTGACAAATAAGGGAAAAGGGAACGAAGTTTAAAGCATGTAATTCATACCTAATAAGTTAATAGTATATCTTAGATGGAGCCACATACTTACAGATCTTCTTTTTATTGCGGTTTATAAAAAGCACGCACAGGAAAAACTGAGTCATGTGTGAATTCTTATGCTCTGTACTTATTTATGCTAGTTTATATAAATTGAACCACATGTTTAAATTTAAAAGAGTTTTGCATGTTGATTAATGAATTAGATACATTGGGTTTAATGTAGAGATTTTTTTGGGTAACATCTTTAGATTTTTTTTCAGTTTAAGTGAATAACAAATTCCTATCTTCCTGTTCTGTTGATGACCTTTGTCTCTAGATCTGTACTGAACGATGTCTCGAGAGGGGGAAGAGCAGTGGTAGAACTGATGACAACAGAGAGAGCTTGGAAAAGAGGTACTTGCCAAGTTCATCTATTTCCACCTCAGCCTCACTGCGCAGCTTGGTGACAGATGAGATATCTGCCACCTTTTGGCCTAGACTAATAAAATGCGTACACTGCTTCATCTAAGAGCATTTGGGTCAGGGCCGGCATTGGCCTCTCAGTTATTCTGTGTCATGGAGGAGAGAGGGTGGCTAACAAGAACGTTGTTAATAGTTGCTTCTTTTGCAGAATTCAGACCTATCTTGAATCAACAAAGCCAATTATTGACTTATATGAGGAAATGGGGAAAGTCAGGAAAATAGATGCATCCAAGTCTGTTGATGAAGTGAGTATCTCTCCATAACCTGCCTTAATAAGAAGTCAGCTAAACGAACATGGTTGATTTCTTTTGAGGCAGGCAGACAAAAAAACCGTGGCATTAATTTTTTTCAAGGCTGGAGGCTAAATGAAAGATTCATTTATGCTTCGTCTCCTTTGGGGATAGTGTGTGAAGTGGTCTTTGGTGATTAATCCCAGAGCCTTTACTTAAGCATTGACAAATTGGCATTTTGCGATGAAGAAAAACAACAAACCCAAGTACCGAGTTAATATTTAGAACTGTAACATGAACAGCATTGTCGTGTAGAAGCCCAGGTTGCTCTGCTCATCATGTAGCAGAGCACAGCGCTCCCCAGGGGCAGGCTTTCCCCGACTCATTGCCCCTCTCTCCCTCACAAGCCAGCCACCTCTAAATGGGGAGTTACAAGCCCATAGTGCCTGCTGAAGATGTCCAGTGTCTCTTGATTCACCTAGTCTCCCTTCTCCTAACTCCCTAAATCTGCTTATCCTGGACCTTGATTTGTGGTCTTGACGCTGACATTTTTTTGTCATCCATCACTACTTCCTAAAGAGGCCAGCCAATATATAAGAAAACCTGTGCACTAGACTCAGAACTAAGAAGATAACCCACTTTAGTTTATGTTTTATCAAAATACTGATCATCTCTCAAGAGATCTGTCATGCCCTTAAGATACTTGTAAAGTTGAATACAGCATATTCTTAATTTTAAATGTATTTATGATTACTCTTTCTCTAAAGTAAAAGGAACCCTAGTGGTCTAGTGGTTATACATTGGGCTGTGATCCACATGGTCAAGAGTTCAAAACCACCAGCAGCTCCTTGGAGAAAGACTGAACTTTCTATTCCTGCAAAGAGTTACAGTCTCAAACAATAATAATAATTTATAAATTATTAAGGGTTCAGTGGGGAGGAGAGAGGGGAAAAAGTGAGCTGATACCAAGGGCTCAAGTAGAAAGCAGGTGTTTTGAGAATGATAATGGCAACATATGTACAAATGTGCTTGACACAATTGATGTATCTATGGATTGTGACAAGAGTTGTATGAGCCCCTAATAAAATGATTAAAAAAAACTAGTCTTAAAAACAGACAGGGGGTTGCGGCGAGTCAGCATTGACTCGATGACAGTGAGTTTGGTTTTGGTCAACCATTTAAAATTTAATATAAAATGGACTTAAGCATATGGTGCTTTCACAATGTCTGCTCTGTAAATTAACGTTTTTTTCCATTACAGGTTTTCGATGCAGTTGTAAAGATTTTTGATAAAGAAGGCTGACTCTACACCCAAAGGCGTCCTTGAAATCATGCTTGAATATTGCTTTGATAGCTGCTACACACCCCTCTTAAGGCAATTTTGATCTTTCATAATTACATCTCATTTAATGGCTGGAAAGTGTGTAGTAAGACAAATTAAATTTCTACTTTCAGGGTTTTTGTTTTGTTTTGATTTTCTTCTTTTGTCACAGGAATGATTAGATAGACAGTGAATTAAGGTTCAGCTTCATGTTAGTTTTGGTGCTCACAAAACATAGAAGGATATCGGCTACTTTTTGCTTTTATTTAAAAAGACTGTTTCTTTTAAGTCTGTGCCTTCTGTGAGCAAAATTTTTAGTGTGTATATATATGTCCCCTTACTAATTGCAATATGTTAGGATTAGGAATCCCCAGTTCTCCCCTTTTCTTGCAGATTTATTTATTTTTCTTCCTTTTTAAAATTAATTTTTGTATTGGGGTTCATACAACTCTTATCACAATCCATACTTACATCAATTGAGCAAAGCACCCTTATACATTCGTTGCCCTCATCATTCTCAAAATTCGCCTTCCACTTGGGTTCCTGGAATCAGCTCGGTTTCCTTTTTTTCCCTCCTCCTCCCTCCCCGCTTCCCCCTTCCCCCTGCACCCATAAGAGTTTATAAATAATTATTTTATCTTGTTTTACACTGCTCGGTGTCTCCCCTCACCCACCTTCCCATTGCCCATCTCCCAGAGAGGAGGTTACACATAGATCTCCAAGATCGGTTCTCCCTTTCTACACCCCCTTCCCTCCCGGTGTCGCCACTCCCACTGCTGGTCCTGAGGGGTTCATCCGTCCTAGATTCCCTGTGTTTCCAGATCCCTACTGCACCACTGTACATCCTCTGGTCTAACCAGGTCCGCAAGGTAGAATTGGGGTCATGATAATTGGGAGGGGAGGAAGCGTTCAAGAACTAGAGGAAGGTTTTGAGTTTCATTGTTGCTACACTGAACCCTGAGTGACTCATCTCCTCCCCACTACCTCTCTGCAAGGGATGTCCAGCTGTCTACAGATGGGCATTGGGTCCCCATCACGCACGCACTCCCCCTCATTCATGGTGATATGATCCCTTCCCCCACCACCACCACCTTTGTTGTTTGAGACCTGGTCTCCTCTGCCCTTCACGATCACACATGTTGGTGTGCTGCTTCCGTGTGGGCTTTGTTGTTTCTGGGCTAGATGGCCACTTGTTTTCTTTTAAGCCTTTAAGTCCCCAGACGCTATATCTCTCAATAGCCGGGCACCATCAGCCTTCTTCACCACACTTGCTTATGCACACATTCGTCTTTAGCGTTTATGTGAGGAAGGTGATCACACAATGATTGTTTTTGTTCCTTGGTGTCTGCTACCTGGTCCATTCAACACCTTGTATTCGCTTAGGCTGTGTGCTTCTTCTCTGTGGACGTATTCGCTTAGGCTGTGTGCTTCTTCTCTGTGGACTTTGTTGCTTCTAAGCTAGATGGCCGCTTATTTGCCTTCAGCCTTTAAGACCCCAGACACTATATCTTTTTGATAGCCGGGCACCATCAGCTTTCTTCACCACGTTTGCTTACACACACGTCTGTCTTCAGTGATCATGTTGGGAAGGTGGGTATCATGGAATGACCGTTTAGCTGGGCAAGGTGCTATTGTTTTGAGGAAGTGTGTGTGAGGAGGCCCAATGCCCACCTGCTACCCTACTGAACCTATAAATATATGCACATAGGTCTATCTCCCCCATAATCATAAATATATTTACATATGTACATGTCTGTATTTAGGCTTCTCTGTATGCCCTTTGCCTCCTACTCCATTTCCTTACGCTTTCTTCCTGTCCCACTACCATGTTCAGCCTTCACTCTGGTTTCAGTACTTCCTCTCAGTTACCTTGCCCTTGCTCATTTCCTACCAGTCTTCCCCTCCCCTCCCTCCACTCGTTTTGAACCACTCGTTGTTCCCTTGTCCCTGTGTTGGCCAACACCTCCTCCCTTCCCCTACCTCCCACGCTCTCATGTCCCTCCGGGACCACTGGTCCCATTATTTTCTTCTCTCATTGTTTGTCCAGCCTGTCTTGTCTAGGTGCACCTGCTGATATAGTAATATGTGCATACAGATGCAGATGGCTTTGACAGCGCCCAAGTGGCACATAAGAACATGGCTTCGAAGCAGCAACACCAACACGCTGATAGGCAAAAAAGCCACTAACATACAAAATTTACAAGATTAAAAAAAGACAAAACAAAAAGATAGCAAAGAGAAAAAGATTGCTAGTAGTTCAAGGTCTGTTTGTTGACCTTTAGGAGTGTTTTCCAGATGAAACTTGTGGGGTGCCATGTCCTGACCCCAAAGTCCATCCTTTATACTCCCTCGGGATCCCAAAGTTTCCAGTCTGTTAAGTGACTTTGTGGACCAAATTTTCAAACGAATTTTCGTGTGGCTGCTTCTTGAAAATTGTGTTTGGTAAACAAACTCATAAATAACTTCCCAGAAGTGTTTTAGTGTTTGTCAAATAACTGACCATCTCCTGTAGAAAAATAAGAAAACTGGTTTTGTTTTACTACAACTTGAATAAAATTTTGTGACAGGGCAGGTGCTTTGGTTTCAGGGCTTGGGCTGGGAGCACTTGGGCGCAGAGTCTGGCAGCAGGTCAGCTTTACTCTGACATAAACCTGAGGGCGAGGGTCACATCTAATGGCCATGTCCCTTAGGCTCTGTTACAGAGTGTTATTATTGATTACACCAGTAGAACACTGAAATGCATGTGCTGGATTTATGGCTAAGAATTCGTCTAATAGAGTTTTAGTAATGCTTCTTTTTGTTTTGTTTGTTTCAGACTGAATACAAGTTTAATTTAAAAAAGAGGAAAGCTAGTTGGTTCAATTTTTTGTTTGTATTCCTTTTTCTTGAATATTTTTCAGTTGTTTAAAAAGATTTTAAAATCATTGCACTTTGGTCAGAAAAATAATAAATATGTCTTATAAATGTTTGATTCCCTTTCTGGTTACTTTTTTCAGTAAATTTAATTTTTTTGGATCATGCTGACACATTGAAAGGTATAATATAAAATCAATCCAAAGGAATCTTCTCATGAATTCGTTTTCCTTTTAAATGAATTTTCTTTGGGAAATTAATTTTCATTGTTCTTACTGTTTTCTCTGACGATGAATAAAAAGTGGTGCCCAGTGTTCTTAATATGAGATTTCTTAAAATGTATCTCATTCTCAGCATTTTTGCTGTTAGAAATACAGGGTTAAACAGGGCAAGATTTTGTGTAATTAGTGTAATTAGATTTTATGTTTAAAGTCATTGGGGAGATGGGACAGTTTGATAAATGCTCTTAAAATGTACTAGAGTTATTTATTTCTGTGTGTGTTTTGACATTCACTTATCAAAGATGCATATTTCAACATACTTACCTTTGGAAGCCGTAGGAGTCATATGTTCTTTGTGATTTTGTAACTAAGTAACCGATTGGCCACCAGAATTTGTACTGACATTATCTTGGTTTCTTGGAAGAGGCTGTAATGGACTCATCCTTATTCAATGATGCAGTCCAGTCTTACAAAGGGATTGGCGGTTTAAACAAACTGCTTTGGTATGCATCCAAAGGCTAAAATTCTACACATATGTGCAGAAACCTGTCAGATAAGGATCTAAATATTTATATTAATATTATAAAAGCAACCTTAAGATTTTTTAAAGCAGACTGTTTAGATGAGGTGCATTACTTCCACTCATCAGATATCTTTCTATGGCATATGAGAACAGAAAACCAAGAAACATAGTCATTTCTAAATTATGAGACTTTGTTTTTTGTTTGCTTCTAAGTAGAAAAACATGTTGGCAACATTTAGTTTTGGAGTTGATTGAGATGCATCTGCCTCCACTAGTTTGGCTATTTTATTTGTTAAAGATGTAGTCACCAAGATGCTTCTTTACATTCTGAGACACACCACTTGGACCCTTGCTGCCTTTTTTCTCCCCTTAAATGAAATGAACTGACGCTTCCATTTAATGATGTTGAATGTATATGAATTATCTAGTAAATAATTCCAGTAAAATTTGTGCTGTGGTCTTTGCTATTTGCTAGTTTAGATTTCTGTTCTCTCAAGCATATTAAAGAGCACAAAGTATCATGTTTAACCTGTGTGTCCTCACATGGCAAAAGCAGAGTCCGAGATCCTGGAGAATTTTCTGCTCCGTGTGTTATATCTGTGTATCTGGAATTAGCAGGAGAGTGTAACTTCTGATTTTTTTCAAGAACTAATCTGGATTGAGGCACAAGTAGCCTATTTCATTACCCGCCCACAGCACCGATTGTTTGTCCCTTTCGGGGGCAAATTGCCCCCGGCAGTGGGTCTCAAAGTATGATTTTCTTTTTAGTAGGCTTGTGCCTTGTCCATGGAATTTAAGTGGTTGCCTAACATCCCCGGGGTCCAGAGCACTGGCCAGGTCCAGTGATCTTTCCTCCAGGGCTGGTCACTCTTCAGAAACTTACTACTGATTGCATCAGCCATAGTACGTGGTGGGCCACATTTCAGTTATCTTTTGTTTGCCAACTTTAATCATTTCTAGTGCATTTCACTTCTCTGTACCCCACTTTCATCCTTCATCTTCATTAACTACTCTTTAAAGCACTTAAAAAAAAAAGTAAAAGGAAGCTCATTGTGTGTCAAAGAGAAAAAGTAAATATGGTCCTGATCACCCCTCTCTTTTTCCTCCCTGTCTGCAAGGTAAATACACCCCATTCCTCATGTGTCAATATAGTTAGGTTCCAAAGACTAGGCTGTTATACAAAAATCAACATTATGCAAAAATGGAGGAAGACCTCATCAGATCATAATTTGGAGGATGACGCTATCATTACATGACTGCCAGATCACATCCATATATAACTTCCAAACCACTGAGAATCATGGCCCAGGAAGTTGACATGCAGTCTTTAAAATGACATCCAGTGTTCTTCTCACCTCGTACCTTAGTATTTGTTACGTCTACTGCACAAAACAGATAGGAGGTTATTTATAATTGTGATGTGTAAGATGTCACAAAAAGAGATAGTGGATAAATGAGTATGCTCATGGATCCAAGCATGCTTCCCTTTATCATGGATGTGGTTATTGTGATTGTCATGCTTCTCGACTTGGGTCAAGTCTGCTTTCCTATCTTGGGAGAGCCGACGTTTCAGGCCTTCTTTCTAAGCAACCGTGCCAGGTTCGGACTATTAACAGGACTTCTACTTTCATGAGATCCCAGCTGGCCTGCTCAAAAGAGTGAACCTGCTTCTTGTGGGTCTCTTTTCAAAAGGCTTCTCTCTTATGACTTTGACCTCCTAAGACTCGGACATAAGAGGGTCCAACTGCTTTGTGCTATTTAAGGAAACAGGGTAACAAATGAGAACATTTGTGTAATGGAGGTTCTTTTATTAACTACATTTTGAAGCAACTTTATGTTACTACTGAAATCGGCCTTTGACATTTTAATCAACCAGAGGAAAAGCATATGTGGTCAGTTGTATATATTCCAGCTTAAATATTAGATTATCATAAACTGGGAATTGTATTCAACAGTTGAAATCCAGCAGTTAAGCAACATACTGCATGCATAGAACATATACTTTCATTCGAGAAACTGTATTTAAAAAACAAAAAAGCTACAGGTATGAGTTTTGTATGAGATTGAAGACTTCCCTCATAAATATACTTTCAGTAGCTGCTTCTAGACTGGAGCCTCAAGGAAGGCTTGGTGATCTGCTGTCCAAGGACTGTGGACTGCAGTTCTCTTGAGACACACTTGGGGTCTCCCTGAATCCGAGTGATCGCTAGCAACTAGTTCTGGAACGTAGTTAGCTACTTCCATGATATTTGGTGGGCTTGCCTTACCATGTTCTCGATCCTTGCAGTCTTTTGAGGACTCTGGCTGTGAGTGGCCCTCTCCCAGCTGCCTCGGCTCCAAGGCAAGCAGGGTCTTAGTTACTTAGTGCTGCCACAGGAATGCCTCAAGTGGGTGCCTTTAACGAGCACAGTCAGTTCTCTCTGTTTTTGAGGCCAGAAGTTAGGATTCAGGTGCCTTGGAGATGTCCATGGGTCCTGCATCAGTCTTTCTGTGGGTTTAGGAGGTTCTCAGCACAGACCCTGGGCCCAAAAGACTGCTCCACGTGCAGTTCTGTCTTGATGTTTGTTAGATCCCTCTCTTCTGGCTTTTCTCTCCCTGTCTCTTGTAAGATCAAAGCTCTTACAAGGCCACACCCTTGGGGAACTCCTGGTCCATCAGATAAGGGCTGTGGCCTGAGTAAGGGTGTTGCATCCCCCTTAATCCCTTCACAACTGACGAACTGATCACACCGCATGACATCATTGCATGGTTGCTGATTTACATCGTTGTACACTGACAAACCATGGAGACTTGTGGCTCAGTCAAGTTGACCCATATTGGGGTGGGGGGCGGGGAGCAACACACACAACACAATTCAGTCCTTGACAAGCAGTCAGCGCTTAAAGCACAAAGCTGTCGGGCACGTGGCTCACTCTTACGCTAGCTTTATAGAGAAGCTGTTTAACCATTGGCTCCAAACCTGCTTCGAGAACTAGAGCAGTCGAGTGACTGCAGTCTCGAGGCTGCATCAAATGGAGAACATTTCTTCTTTCTGGTTTCCGGGAAACTTGCACAGCAGGCACTCCCCTCATGTACTCAACCAGAGAGTGGTCAAGAAGGACACTTGTTTTTAAATCATTTAATTGGGGCTCATACAACTCTTAACACAATCCACACTTACATCCATTGTATCAAGCACATTTGTACATTTCTTGCCCTCCTCATTCTCAAAACATTTTCTTTCTACTTGAACCTTTGGTATCAGCTCCTCTTCCCCCACTCCCTCCCTTCCCCCCCTCACCCTTGATATTTTATAAATAATTATTTTGTCATATCTTGCACTGTCTGATGTCTCCCTTCACTCTTTTCTGTTGTCTGTCCTGCAGGGAGGAGGTTATATGTATATCATTGTGATCGGTTCCCCCTTTTTCCCCCCACCTTCCTCATCCCCTCCTGGTATTGCTACTCTCATTATTGGTCCTGAGGAGTTTATCTATCCTGGTTTCCAGCTCATATCTTTACCAGTGTACATCCTCTGGTCTAGCCAGATTTGTGAGGTAGAATTGGGATTATGATTGTGGGAGGGGGGAGGGGGAGAAGCATTAAAGAACTAGAGGAAAGTATGTTTCATTGGTGCTACACTGCACCCTGACTTGCTTGTCCCCTCCCCGCAACCCTTCTGTAAGGGGATGTCCAGTTGCCTACAGATGGGCTTTGGGTTTCTACTCCGTAGTCCCCCTCATTCACAATGATATGATTTTTTTGTTCTTTGATGCCTGCTACCTGATCTTGTCAACACCTTCTGATCACACAGGCTGGTGTGCTTCTTCCATCTCAGCTAGATGGCTGTTTGTTTACCTTCAAACCTTTAAAACCCCAGACACTATATCTTTTGATAGCTAGGCACTACCAGCTTTCTTCATCACATTTGCTTATACACCCGCTTTGTCTTCAGCGATCGTGTCGGGAAGGTGAGCATCATAGAATGTCAGTTTAATAGAACAAAGTATTCTTGCATTGAGGGAGTACTTGAGTAGAGGCCAAATGAAGGACACTTTTTTTTAAACATTTGGAAGAAATATGCTAAAGTTTAATGGCAAACATTTAGATTGGGTCAGAGTATTCCCACAGCAAAATGATCAAGCTGGACCAATTATGTCAAAATACCCTAGGCATCAGATGTGTCAGAATGCCCATGTCAGACCCACGATGAGACATGTTTGAGCAGAGGCTTTATTCATCCGTGTGGCACCTCTACTGAGGTCTGGGTAAGTACTAGGTAGGGAAAGACCAGCCCAAACCCCTCTGCCATCAAGTTGATTCTGACCCATAGCGACCCAACAGTAGGAAGCGCTGCCCGGTCCTGTGCTGTCCTCACAATTGTTCCTATGCGTAAGCCCAATGTTGTAGCCACTGTGTCAATCCATCTCACTGAAGGGCCTTCTTTTTCACTGCCCTTTGGTCTCCTGACAACATGTCCAAAGTATGTAAGATGAAGTCTCACTATCCTTGCCTCGAAGGAGTAATCTGGCTGTACTTCTTCCAAGAGAGATTGGATGGTTCTTTTGGCAGTCCATGGTACTTTCAATATTTGTCAGCACCATAATGCAAATACATCAGTTCTTCTTTGGTCTTCTTTATTCATGTGCAGCTTCCCCATGCATTTGAGGCAATTGAAAATACCATGGCTTGGGACATGTGCGCCTTACTTCTCAAAATAACATCTTTGCTTTTCAGTTTGTCGTACTGTGGTGGCTTGTGTGTTGCTGTGATCTTGGAAGCTCTGTCACTCGTATTTCAAATGCCAGCAGGGTCACCCAACGCAAAGAGGTTTCAGCTGAGCTTCCCGACCAAGAACAGACTGAAGACGAATCAGTTGCCCACTTTCAGGAAGTAGCCCCTGCAAACCTTAGGCACAGAATGGACACATCTGACAGACAGTGGACATTATACAGGGTTTCTGAAACTATAAAACTAAGTCTTTTTAAGACCAGATAGCTTCATCTTTCCTCTGCTGAGCTGCCTGTATGTTTGAACCGCTGACCCCACGGTTAGCAGCTCAATGCCTGTCCTACGGCACTGGGCTGCTGCTGCTGTGTGCCGATGGAAGATTAGTAGTTTCAGGGATAGGATGGGAGTAGAGACTAATGACTGTTGTACTCAATTGTCCTAATTCATATCAGGTGGCTTTTTCAGGAGCTTACCTAATCAGTCTGAAAGTTGTCCTAATCCAGGACCACATTTCTCCTCCTCTCCATGAATATTTTGTTGATGGAAATGGGTTTGAAGACGGTGACTCCCTTAACACCAAGCCATCTGGGCTTCGTTTGCCTTTAATGTGTAGTTTTAGTCATCTGATGGGTATTTCTGAGTTTAGCGTGCGTGTTTAACAAGCAGCTCTGTAAGTATCCCAAAAGGAACTCATCATACATGACAACATACAGATGATGGCCAGTGGCAAAATAGGAACTCGAGGCTTAGAGAAGGCATGTTGTAGTTTATAAGCATTCTTTCAAGAGTCTAGAAGCACAATTATCTAACTGCTCAGTTGTGCAAGTTAAATTTTAGAGAAGGGCTGACCCCTGCACCTGACAACAGAGTCTGTTACTGTCTGTGCCTGCATTAGGTGATGCGTCAGGAAACCAGACTGGGAGATGACACTAGCACTCAGTGACCGTGTTACAAAAAACTTGTTGACCCATTTGGCACATCAAAGGGGGTTTTCAAAAGTTTGTGGGAAAATGCCCCTAAAAAAATGCATTGGCTTGTCATTCACCTGTTGTACAATTTAGTAGCTGCACCTATTGGGAGTTGAGCAGTCAGCACCACAGCCAACTTCAGAACACTTTCTTCCTTCTCACGCTCACTGGCAGCGCCCGTGTCCCCTCAACCTTTCTTGCCATGCCCCTAGGTAGTTATTAGTCCGGATCCTATCGCTCTCTGTATGACTATCTTGTTCATCCCGCTTTCCGAAAGCCTAGCCCAGTGTTTGCGCATATAGGAACTTAATAATTGTTGCGAGAACACACCAAAAAGGAAAAATACCTTTGACTGCAGCGTTAGTTACAAACAGCGATTAAAATGTTTCAGTAAGCGGATGAAGCCTGGAAGCACTCATGCATCTATGTCAATAAATTTGAGAGACAGCCACCTGGCCACCCGGTTGAAGAGAGCCCACCTTTGTGCCCATTCCAAAGGTGACCTGATGGAATGCATAAGTTATTAAGCAATAGCATTCATATCACATGGCTATAGGATCCAGAGCCATTGCTCTGTAGCAGAATTCTGAGAAGTTAGCAAATATATTTAAAGCAGTGTGTTTTAAAGTACCAATGCTCAGACTCTATTCCCATAAATGGATTTAATTGTAAAGGTTCTCCAGGTGAATCTAAAGAAAGACGCCCAAACGAACACACTGTCATTGAGTTGATTCTGACTCATAGTGATTCTCATACTTCACAATGCATCAAAATCACCTGGAGGGCTGATGAACCCAGCTTGCTGGGGTCCTACCCCACAGTTGTGATTCAGTAGCTCTGGAGTAGGGCCAAGTAAGTTTTCTTTCTTATAAGGGGCCAAGTATTGCTGATATTAATATTTTGAGAATCACTGTACTAAACAAAGTGACTAAAGCATGTCAAACTCACGGCCTTACAAGGAGGAACCAGGCCTCCTTTGGTTAACACTCTACGGCCCTGCCTAGCTTGAGTTACCTGGTTCTTCATGAATTGACTAATTGATACACCCCTAAGGAAAGCTTCTATTTAAGTAGTTGTCGTTCATGAAGCCTCACTGTACTGCAAGATGCTCACAAGTGTCTCCCCACCAAGGGTGTTGTCAGATGACTATCAGTTTAGCATCGTGGGGTCCCTTTCATTGTAGCCTCTGCCGGTAGCTGGAGTAGATGCGTTCACTCTGGGCTTGAGGGCAGAGCGAAGGCCATCAGAGCACAGTGAGGAAGACAGTTGCATTGGGTTGGCAGTGAAGTGGCTGCCTTGAGGACTTGGGGAGTTTCCCATGACTACAGTGTGGCAGCAGAGCCCACTTGCCTATTTCGTAAGTTGTTTTAGGTCTTGCCCCGAGATTCTGTGTTTTGGGGACCTTCCTATTTATATAAGTCTGGAGTTTCTCTTAAACCCCAGCCACCTGCTCTGGGGCCTCTTGAAACCCAGGACACGGACAATTACCTGCCCATAGAAGAGGGAGCGAAAGCTAAGGATTTATGCTTTCCCATAAGGACCCCAATGCAGGGCAGTTTCCCTAAGCCCCAGTGCCTGGGGTGGGTGCTCCACACAAGTTTGATGTTGTAATGCTGCTGGTGGTTAGGAGGCACCCAATTTGGGACGAGAGGAGCCCTCTGTCACTGGAGAGGGAAGCAACACAAGCAAAGGGTGGGAGTGAGGAGAGAGGTGTAGGGAATCACACCTAGTTGGAGGGGGAGGTGCCCCTGTATCACACAGTGGGAGACAGGAGTATGGAAAGGGGAGGAGCTACACCAGATGGATCGTGACCCCTTTGGAGGTTGAATGACCCTTTCACAGGGCTTGCCCGATTCATAACAGCAGCAAAATGACTGATGAAGTAGCAACGAAAATAATTTTATGGTTGGGGGTCACCACAACATGAGAAAGTGTATGAAAGGGTTGCGGCATGAGGAAGGTGGAGCACCGTGGAGGTAAAGGCATGTGGAATGTATGCGGTGTCTATTTTGGTGAGTCCAGACTAGCATGGAGCCCTGGTGGTGGCATAGTGGTGACGGGTTGCTCTCTACTCCCATGAAGAGGCAGTCTCGGAGATCCACAGGGCCAGTTCTGCTCCGTCTTATGAGTCCCTCCGTCACTGTGAGTCAGAATCGACTTGATGGTAGTGAGTTTGGCTTGAGAGACTAGAAAGGAGGAGTCCTGGTATCACAGGTGGCCAAAGGCTAGACTGTTAACCAAAAAAAGTTGTTGGTTCGGACCAGCCATTTGATGGAGAACCCGATGACAGTGCACTTCGTCAATATTACAGCCTTAGTAACCCTATGGGGCAATTGGAATAAACTGGGTTAGTTTCCACGGGGAAGGTGAGTAAGTGCTAGGCTGAATGAGTCCGTTTGACAAAGACTTGAGATTGGGGTGTCTGTCCTTTGTTTTGGTTCTCCTTTGGTATTGTCTTCTGTTTACCTCGTAAACGTTTCTTTGTCATCTTTTGAAACTCTTAATGGTTTTTCCATCTAACTAGACACAGTATGAAGATTTCAAGATCTAGTTGTATGCTACTATAAATAATAAAATAATATCTGTATATCTACAAGGAAGACATTTAATATAAGTGGTCTTCAAAATTGCACATTCAATTTACACATCAATGTCAAAGATGAAGAAATTGGATATTTTAAGCAACTTTTTTCAGTCTAAAATTGATCAGACAGGCAATCAAGATAATTAATAATTACAGTGACAGGAATGTGGAAGTTAGAAACAAAGGAGAATTGCTAGTTGGAAAACAAGGCCTTACCGATAGAACGGAAGCCAGGGGTCACATGATAGAATTTTCTAAGACTAACAACTTACTGATCAGAAGTGCCTTTTTCCCAACAACATTAATAGCCACCATACATGTGGACCTTACTAGACGGAATCCATTGGGATGAATAAATGACATCTGTGGAAAGAGATGATGGAGAAGCCCAGTATCATCATCCGAATAAGATCGGAGGTGGGGGAGTGGAACAGACCAATTACTTGTATGCAAGTTCAAGTTTAGACTGAAGAAATTAAAACAAGTTCATGGGCTAAAGAACTATGTTCAGGATATTCTCACTGGAATTTAGGGACCATCTCAAGAATGGCAGCCCAACTCTCAGCCCACAGTGACACCAAGGCTTCACCGAAAGCAGTGTCCAAAATGCTGCAGGATTTGCTGGAATGCCAATTGAGATGTTTCCACAAATGGATGTGATGCTTGTATTGCTCACTCGTCTATGCCAAGAAATTTGGAAGAGAACTTCCTGACCAAGCAACTGAAAGAGATCCATATCCATGCCCATTCCAAGGAAAGGCAATCCACCCCGAATATGGAAATTATCCAACAGCACCATAATACTCGCACAAGACTTCTTTAAAATGTTGCAAGGCAAGCATGTTACTTTTAGGACTAAGATGTTCTGTGGTATTTTCAGTCACCTCATATGCATGTAAAAGTTGGACATTGAATAAGGCAGACCCAAGAAGAATTGATGCATCTGAAATATGGGGCTGGTGAAGAATATTCAAAGTACCACCGCCTGCCAAAAATACAAACGCACCTGTGTTGGAAGAAATACAGCCAGAAGGCTCCTCAGAAACAATATGGCAAGACTTCATCTCCTGGACTTTGGACAGGCTGTCAGGAGGGAGAACTCCCTGGAAAAGGACATTATGCTTGGTGAAGCAGAGGACCGACACAGCGGCTGCAACTATGGGCTCAAACATCAAGAATCATTTTGAGGAGGCCTGGGACGGGGTGGTGTTTTGTTCTGCTGGACATAGGGTTGCCATGAGTTAGAACCTTGCAATTCAACAGCACCTACCAACAACAACGGTCATTAATATCAGACGCATGTAAAATTTTGCTAAAGATAGTTTAAAAATGGTTGCTGTAGTACATTTCCAGGGAGCGGCCCGAAATTCAAGCTGATTCAGAAGAGGATGTGGAACAAGAGATAATCATTGTTAGTGTCAGATAGATGGGTATAGGTTGAAAGCAGAGACATGAAAAAGATGTTTCCTTGCTGTGGCGAAATGAAATTTCCTAGAATGGCTTTTCTATCCATATCTTTGTCATTCCCACCAAATGACTGGGTGGGACCATACAAAGACGTGTAAAACACTAACAGGATATTGGTATAAGAATGAGGCATTTTCGAAGCAGGATGCGAAGCAGGACATCAAGGAAGAAGGGCACCCAGCAGATCACATTCAAAATCTCTGCCTGAAATGGAAGAGGCAGCAGAGGCCATGCCACTCAGAGACCATGAGACAGAACAAAGGAGCAGGGTGGAGTCAGTGGGACTGAGGCAGAGCTTCCTGGCCAATGAAGGCAGAGATCCTGGGATCACATGGCTGAGAAACTGAGGACTAGAAACGTGTCTGCTGGCTGAAGATTGGTGTTGCTGTGGACCAAAGACTGTCTCCTTAGCGTTTTGTGATCCTGGCTTGTGGTGACCTGTTAACTTTCCTGCTAACCCGCTCCCCCCACCCACCGCCTCCATCACTGTGAGTGTTGTCAGTGAGTTGTTCTGGGTGGCCAGGGCAATGAATCCAGCAGAAAAGCAGAGTGTCTTGGAAGAAACATAGTGTCAGGATAGGGTAAAGAAATAGGCCACATTTTAGGGCATGAAGCATCAATAAAAAAATGAGATAATACAAACTATCATTTCAAATCATATACTGTAAAATTAGAAATCAACCAGAAAATGATCATCTCTGAAGAACCAAGTACATGGGAAATGGAATATCACTTTCCTCAAAAGACACTGAGTAACTGAAGAAATAAGCAACACAATGGAAAGATTCTTGGAAACAAATGAGAACAAAAATGTAACATCAAAGCCTTTGGGACAGCGGTAGCTGAGGCAGCTGGTGGTCAGGATGCTTGAGAAAGACCGAGTGGAGACTTCACTGGGAACCACGGCCTGTGTGATGAGCAGCACCAAAGTCATAAATCTACGCCCCCTCCTCCCGCCGCCTGGATTTCTCCTGTGTACAGTTCTTCAGGAGCATGTGCTTGAGATCTTCCAGGACTGTGTGCAGAGAATCACTTTAATCCAGGAGAGTCCAGCCTAGGGCAGCCAGAGCATCAGGAGTGCATACACAGCTTATCTTTCTGAGCTGCTGTTTCATTTCTAGGAAATCAGCCTACCTTCTCTGTGTTCCCATAAGAGAAGATGACCACTATTTACATAGCCAATGCTTGCGTGCTGTATTAGTCATTTAAAAATCATTTTATTTGAAAATGATTAGGGCAAAGAATGTACGGATGTGCTTTATACAATTGATGTATGTATATGTATGGATTGTGATAAGAGTTTTATGAGCCCTTAATAAAATGTAAAAAAAAATCATTTTATTGGGAGCTCTTACAGATGCCATAGCTCAATCACATCAAGCAGTATTGTACAATTGCTACTTTAATCGGTTTCAAAACATTTTCTTCTTGAACTCCTTGATATCAGCTTCCTTCTATCCCCTGCCTCTCTACCCTACCTTCTATAACCCCCCCCATTTCCTCTATAATAGTTATTTTTTGCTATATCTTACACAATCCAATATATCCATTCACACACTATTGTGTTGTTTGATTCCATTGAGTAGCATTATACAGGTATCGATGCTATCAGTTTCCAATTCCTCCCCTCCCTCTTTTCCAGTACCCTCAGTGAACCATTACTCCTGTCACTATCTCTGAGGGGTCATCGATCTTGACTACCACGTAGTGACTGGTCTTAAATATACAAATGAATATATTCAAATCTAACATGATTAATGAGGTAAAACCAGTAAACAATAGTGAAGGGGGGAAATAATAAGGAACTAGAGGATAGTTGTGTGATTCATCAGTGCTATACTGCACCTTGGATTTATCATGCCTTCCATGTGGCCCTACTGGGGGGCGCTGTCCCATTGGCTTATAGGTGGGTTTTGGGTCTCCATGATATCCACAGCCCTTCACATCAATTTGGTTGCTTATTTTTGAACTTCTGACACCTCACACAGGCTGCTGGGCTTTGTTGCTTCCCTGCTGGCTGCTGCTTGTTTAGCTGCAGGCCTGTGGGACCCCAGAAGCTGTGTTCTTTAAAGGCTGGGTACCTTCGGCTTTCTTCACCACATTTGCTTGTGTGGCCATTTTGTTTTCAGCAATCCTCTCGGGAAGGTGAGTACCATACAATGTCTCATAATTGGGACAAGCCATTCTTGTACTGGGGTAGGATATATGTAGAGACCCAGGTACATTTGTTTCCTTGTTGCATTTGCTTATATATACATATATAAGTAAACACACATATATTTACATATATATTATTTTTTCCTATTCTCTTCTTTTTCCCCTTGCCCCATTATCATGTTTTACCCATTGTTCACCTATCAGTAATTTTTGCATTTTATTTTTGTTCTTGAGAAATATACCCCAGATTGATATTAATATTAAGAATTCAGGGAATTCTAAGGAGAAATATTTTAAAGATTATTTAATATAAATAATATAAATATTATTTGTATGTATGTATTTTTAATGCACTTCTTACTAAATTACCCACATCACTGCCATTGAGTTGATTGCTACTCATAGGACAGGGTAGAACTGCTCCTATAGGTTTCTGAAACTTTAAATTTTTTCTTTTTCCCATTTTAATCCACAAATGATACAGTTGTTCAATCATGTCTAGAAGAATTGTACAGTCATCACCACAATCAATTTTAGAACATTATTTTCCTCCCCTCCATGATTAAATCACCTTTAAAATAAAATAAAATAAAGCATTGGGACACTGCAAAAGCAGCATTCAGAAGGCGGTTTATAGTGATATCTGCACTCATCAATAAGGCAGAAAGAATGATTAAAACAAGCACGTTTAACATGTCGACTATGACAATTAGAAGCAATGCAGCAAAACAAACCATTAGATGCTAGAAGAAAAGATAATAAAGATTAAAGAATAAAAGATAAATCAGATAATTAAAAACTATAGAAAAATAAGATAGGAAGTTGGTTCTTTGAAAAGATTAGCAAAATTGATAAACCACTGGTAAACACAGGAAAAGAATGAGGAAAAAAATTCTACAAATAAAAAATTAAACAGTTGATATTATAACAGATACAAATAAGATAAATATATACTGATATTAATTAACAATATCTAATATTTATTTTAATATTTAATAGTCACATAGTATTCAAAAAATGTGAAAATGTAGAAAAAGTAGATAAAATTTCTATAAATTATCACAAAATGATGTAGAAAACCTCAACATGCCTATAACATGAGAAGAACTGGATCTAGTCATGAAAACGTCCCAACATCAAAAGGTCCAGGTCCAACATAAGGTAGGTATGGGCAGTGTACCTGAGAAGAAAGCAGCAGGACCAACAGTCCTGGGGAGACCTGGTGGGTGAGAGCGGTGGGGGAAGGGGGCAGTGAGCAGGCAGTGCCATAGACAGGGGAACAATTAGGGTATTAAGAGTCAATAACAAGGAAGAGATAGGGATGGGCTGGGGGTGGCAGAGCAACAGCAAATTAGCTAAAAGGAAGAAATAAGGGGAAAGTGACGGTGGGGCAGGAGGAAGGTAAAATGAAACAGGAAGGACCTAGGAAGCAAAGCAATGGATAGAGATATAAACATAGTGGTGTACACATGTAAATACATTAATCCACAAAAATAGAGGTATTGCCCTATGTACATATATTTATACAGCAATTCTCTGAGGTAGTGGACGGACTTCAGGCCTCTGCTCATACCCTCCCTCAATACAATAACACTTTGTTCTAACAAATTTGCAGTCTGAGATGTTCACCCTCCCGACACAATTGCTAAAGACAAAATGGGTGCATAAGCAAATATGGTGAAGAAGGCAGATGGTGCCTGGCCATTAAAAGATACAGCATCTGGGGTCTAAAGCCTTGAGGTCACACAAGCTGCCATTCAGCAGAGAAGCAGCAAGCCCACATGGAAGAAGCACACTGCCGGTGCAATCATGAGGAGTCATCGGGACCAGATAATAGGCATCAGAAGACCCATAACAAGCAAAGAAACAAAAACATATTGTTGAGGGGGAGATGGAAGGGGATTGGAGCAGAGATCCAAAGCCCATCTGTATACAATGGAATAATCCCCCCACAGAGGGGCCACAGGGACGGGATGAGTCAACCAGGGTGCAGTAAAGCATCGATGAAACACTATATTTCTCTGGTTCCTTGAGGCTTCCTCACCACCCCCCACTACCATGACCCAGTGTTGCTTCTCAATTTAGATTAGACCGGAATATATACACAGGTATAGATAAGAGATGGGTGCTCACGACACATAGAATCCAGGAACAGGAGTGGGAATAACGATTCCAGAAGAGTAGGGGGAAGAGTGGGAGAGGAAGGAAGAAAGAAGGAACCGATTGTCATGATCGATACCTAACCATACACCCCTCTCCAGGGGGGAAGAGCCACAGAAAATATGGGGGAAGGTAGACAGCAAGTTAGTGTGAGATATGAAAATAATAACAATAATCTATCAAGGAGCTATGGGTGCGGGGAGGGAGGTGGGGAAAAAAAGAGTTGATACCAAGGGCTCAATAGACAGTATCTAGACAAGAATGAAGGCAACTTGTGTACAAATTTGACTGATGCAAGTGATGTATGGATTGTAACAAGAGTTATAAGACTCCCCAATAAAATGCTTTTTTAATTAAAAAACAAAGTCCAGGTCCAGATGGTTTCACTGGGGAATTCTACCTAACATTTAGAGGAGACAATACCAATTTTTATAAACTATTCCACAATGTACCAATGAACAATACACTACCCAACTCATTTTTTGAAGCAACTGTAACTCTGATACCTAAGCCAGTCAATGACATCTCCAGAATTGAAAATTATAGGCCAATATCTCTAGTGACTATAGTTGCCAAGATCTTCAACAAAATAGTAACCATCAGAATTCAACTAAACATAAAAAATATATATCAATTGGTGCAGGAAAGGCATTTGATAAAATTTAACATCCATTCTTGATTAAAAAACACTCAACAAAATAGGTAGAGAAATTTGTCAATACAATAAAATCCATATATATTAAACCAATAGTCTTTATCTCACTGAACAGAGAGAAGTTGAAATCATTCCCTTTTCGAATAGCAACTGGGCAAGGTGGCCCTTTATCATCACTCTCAATATCATTCTGCAAGTCTGAACTGGAGACATGCGGCATCAGTAAGAAACTAAAGGTATCCACAGAAGAAATAAAAATGTCTTTATTTGCTATGATATAATCTTATATATAGAAAACCCCAAAGATTCAATTAAACAATTACTCGAATTAATCGAAAAGGTTGGCAGTGTAGCGGGTTATAAGATCAACTTACAGAAATCATTTGAATGCTGGTATATTAAGGATGATGTTACTGAAAAAGGTATCAAAAGAACAATGCCATTTAGAATAACTACACAAAAGATAGAATATTTAGGAATAAATCTTACCAGAGAAACAAAAGACTTATACAAAGAAAACTACAAAATACTCCCTCAAGAAATTAAAAGGAATTTACACAAATGGAACAAGTTATGCATATTCCTGGATAGGCAGACTGAATATCGTGAAAATGTCAAAATGACCAAAATTACTCTATAAATTTAATGCAATTCCAATACAAATCCTACCACAATTCTTCAGTGAACTAGAACAACTATTTGCCAATTTTATATGGACATAGAATAAATTTAACACTATTACAAAATAAAAACAAAATAGAGGACTTTCACTGCCAGACCTTAAAACCTACTATATAATCACTGTAATCAAAAACAGTCTGGTATTGGTACAACTGTAGGTATGAAGAGAAATGGGTTAAAATCGAAAACCCAGAAATACAAACAAGTGCCTATTGGTACCTAATTTTTGATAAAGAACCAAACAGTTCATGAACAAGAGACAGCCTTTTCAATAAAGGGTACTGGAAAAATGTGATCTTCCCTTGCAAAAGAATGTAACAAGGCCTATACTTCACACAGTGAGCAAAAACAAACTCAAGATGGATCAAAGACATAAATATAAATCACACAATTATTAAGACCATCAATGAAAAATTAGGGACAAACTTAAGGGCCATAATACGAGGCATAAACACACTCCTAAACATAATAAAAAATGTCCACAGTTTAAAAGAAAATAACTGGGACCTACTAAAATATTATATTTATGTACATCAAAATATTTTATCAAAAGGGTCAACAGAGAACCCACAGATTAAGAAAAAATATTCAGTTAGAATATATCAGATAAAGGGCAAATCTCCAAAATCTATAGAAAATTACATCTTAAGAAAAATACAATGAATCCAATAAAAAAATGCGCACAAGACATGAGTAGACAAGTTACCAAAAATAAACAGGTGCCCAACAACCATAGGAAGAAATGTTTGCAATCATTAGCAATAGGAGAAATACAGCACAATTTAAAATGAGATAGCACCTCACAACACTTGGCAAAGTTCAATAAAACAGAAAATAGAAATGCTTGAGAAGGTGTGGAGAGAGATGGTTGCTTTTACATTGCTGGTGGGACTAAAATTCTGCCACCACTATGGAAATCAGTGCGGTGCTTCCTTAAACAAACACAAATACAAGTGCCTTATGATCCTGCAATCTCTCTACTGGGGATATGCTCTAAAGAAATTAAGAATATAACACAAACAGGCATATGCACATCTTTGCTTATTGTAGCAATTTCCACAAGAGCAAAAATACAGAAGCAATAAAGAAAAACCCAACTATGAAGGAATGGATAAATAAGCTCTGGTACATTCATCCCATGGAATTTTACTACACTTGATCTTAGCCAAAAGGCTGAGAAGCAATTGTACCATGGAATTTTATGCATCAATAAAAAAAAAGGTACGTCTCTTAAACATTGCAAGACATGGACAAAACTAGAGAATATTATGCTTAGCACATTCCGTCTATCTTACAAAGGTAAATATTTAATTTCACCAGTGTTATAAGAGAAAAAGAGGAGGAAGCAGGGTTGATACATCAACGGAGAAGACTTTAATGACTATGCGGACATCAAGGATTGGGGTGGGAACAGAGAGGATGGCAGGGGGTGGACAAAAAACAATGGAGGGTTGAACAGCATATTGTTGGTTTTATTTCATGTTATGGACTGTAGAATATATATATTGCTTCTTTAACCCTTCCCTCTCCCCAAACTCTCCAGATTCCAAAACAAAAGAATAGGGTAAAGGAAGATGGAGGTGGGAGCCTTTTTGACCTCTGTCCTATGCAGTCGGCTTGGTGCTGGAGTGGAGATGCATTCCCTCCTTTGTGTAGCAAGGGGAGGTCCAACGTGGCCTCTTCACTATTTACTCATTTCCTGTATTTTATTGACTATGCAAAAAAGCATCTGACTGTGGAGTGGATCATAACAAATTATGGACAACGTTGGGAAAAATGGGAATTCCTGAACATTTAATTGGGCTCACGTGGAACTTAACATATACCAAGAGGCCATCATTCAAATGGGATGCTGCGTGGTTTAAAATCAGGAACAGTCAGTGCAGCATATGTGCTGAGTAAATAAGCTGAGAAGATGGAGTGTTTGAAGAACAGCAATAAGCTTAGAGGCAGACCCGTTAACAACCTGCCATAGGCGGATGACCCAAGTTTGGTTGCTGCAAGTAAAGAGGACTTGAAGCACTAAGTGATGAAGATCAACAACTATCGCTCTCAGTTGGATAAAACTTTAACATAAAGAAAACAAAAAATCTCACAATTGGACCAGTAAGCACCAAGACAAACACAGAAAAGACTGAAGTTAGGGACGTCATGGGACTTGGATCCACAGTCAAGAAACCCAGTGGCATATTGCACTGGGCATCTCCACTGCAAAAGACCTCTTGAAAGTATCGAAAAAGGCCAAGCTGTCACTTGGAGGACCCAGGTGTGCCTGACGAAAGCAATGTTTATTTTCAATCAGCATGCAAAATCTGGGTAATGAATATATAAGGATTACCCAAGAAGAATCGATGCATATGCATTACGGTGTTGGCCAAGGATATTAAATATGCTGCAGGCCAAGAAAATGAACATAGCTATCTTGGAAGAAGTACAGTCAGACTATTGCTTAGACGTGAGGTGGGTAAGACTTCATCTCACTTTGGACCCGTCTCTAGCGAGGACATTATTCTTGTTCTTACTTTAAAGAGAACCCCCTCAAGAAGTTGGATTGAGACAGTGGCTGCAACATTGGGCTCGAACAGAGCAATGATTGTGACCATGGGGTGGGACCAGGCAGAGTTTCGTTCTGTGGTACATAGGGCTTCCATGAATCAGAACCGACTCACTGGCACCTACAATCACAGGGACCGTTTGTAAACCCTCCCGGCCTTGGCCTGGTTGGACCTAGGACTGGCTCAGGCAAGTCAGAGAGAGGAGGTGGCTCCCAGGAATAAGCAGCCCACAGACCCGTGTCTGTTCTTTAAGAAAAGTTTCTGGGTTTCTGGCTAATTGCAAAAATACATAATGGATGCTTTGCGCATCTGCTAGTTATTCTGGAACAGGCCTACATCCAAGAGCAAACTTTAAACAAACAATAAGCTTATGGAACTTAACTATTTCAATGTGCAACAGAAAAAAAAACCACCAAGCTCAAAAACTCCATGAACCCACCCGCACTCGAGCACATAGTTACAAGGACAGATGCACCGACTTACAAACGCATGCTTATGTGCATCCTGGTGCCAGTGCCCACAAGTGCATGCGGGTACTCTAGCACCCAGTACATACATGCTTGCACCCAGTCACCAGCACCAACCCCTATGCTTAGGTACCTTCACAAATGTACGCATGCGTACACTCATATACCTGTGTGGACCGCCACATTTGGGCAGCACACACCCATCACACACACAACAATACATTCACAAACATCTTTTTTCCTGCAATAAGCGATCCTCCTGCCTGGGTGAGTGGGTCCTGCCAGGGCCCGAGTAAATGAAGTATTTAATCTACAGGACCCTGATTGTGTCAGGGCGCTAGCAAGTGTCATTATTTATTCTGGCCACCAAGGGGCGCCCAGGATCCATCCTGCATCCATCTTTCCTTGCTTCCGTCTGGAGGACAATGGTTTTCGGCACCCATAGCCTGCACCTTTGTATTTTGTGTATCTGCTCCGAGCTGGGAGACTCTTTGCCCCAGCCCCAGCCTTCTAGGTCTCGGGGAAGCATTCTGGCCCCCTCCCAGTCTACACCACTGAAACAACCACAGTGTCCTCCCGCCTCCTTCTGAGTCTGTTGCCATAGACTTGATCCTGACTTAGGATAACTCCTTGTATCAGAGTATAACTGGACTCTCTTCAGTGGCTGGTGTTTCCTCCCAGAAAAACATCAGGTCTTTTCCCCAGTGCACCTCTCAGTGAACTCTGGCCTTTCTTTAAGACTGAGCGCTTACCTGTCTGCACCACCCAGACACACCTCCTCTTAGCAGGACACCAGGCTCAGGTCCCTCCTCCGCTGTTGATGCCGCTCCCTAGGGATTTCGACTTGTCAGGTTTTATTTACAGCGTGGCCTCTGCCTTAAGCAACTCTAGGAGCAGCTGTCAACATCCGCCTGGTTTTCAGAGCCGATTTCAGCATCGCCAGTGGAGTATCGTCAGTCAGCAGCGCATGTTAAAATGATTGAATGAATGAAGCCCTCCCCACTCACTGCAGCTGGAACGGCCCTGCACGCCCCGCACCTGTGTGGGTGCATCTATGGAACAAGCCCAGCCTTGACATACAAGCCAGGGGCCGAAGAGCCCAAGGGCCGTAGAATCCATCCCTTTCAGCATCCCTGACAGGTCGCTAAGCTCGTAATGGAGAATTCACTTTGTCCTGAGCAGTCCTCCTCATTGAGTAGCTTGGACTTCTAGAACGTTCCATGTCCAGGTCCACAAACATTTCAGAGCTCCTTCATGACAGGTATGGTGGCCATCTCTGGGAAGACAAGATTCCAATCCTGGGCTGAGTTCACAGTCCAGGGAGGGCCCGTGAGACGTGTGGTAGGAGCGCCCAGTGCAGGGAAGAGGGGGGGGTGAACTTTCCAGATGATGGGGCAAGGAGTCCGGGAAACCTTTCCAGAGGAGGTCGGAGCTGAACCGTGACTCACAGAATGAATAAGAACGGCAACTAAAGCTGCTGCTAAGTAAGTGTTTACTGGTGTTTGTGCCCGTGAATCCACCTTGAAGAAAAATTCTAACCAAAGGTTTGAGAGCTTATCTGCTAGGACGAAACACCTCTCGTGACATAAACAAAAGACGAGTTTGGAGGAAGACGGGAATGGGAATGGCATGGATTTTCCCCTGCAGCCTAACTAGTCATCAGGAACACCCATTTGTGACCTCAGGTAGCTTAGAAGTCTAGCAGGACTTGGATGGGCTTTCTGCTTAGGGTCTCACAAGACTAAATACATATGTGAGGTAGATGGACGTATCTCAGGAGACTCGGAGGTAAAAATGAACAACCTCTAAGACAGCGGTTCTCAACCTGTGGGTCGAGACCCCTTTGGGGGTTGAATGACTCTTTCACAGGGGTCGCCTAAGACCATCGGAAAACATATTTCCGACGGTCTCAGGAACCGAGACACCGCTCTCCTTCCATCTCCAGGAGCGCCCGCCCACATGCAGACATACCCACATACGAGTGCCCAGCAGGAAGACTGACCCATGCTATCCCATGCTTCCAGACAATATTTCATTTCTTTGTCATTAGGAATAAATATTTCACAATATATAATTACATATTGTTTTTGTGATGAATCGCTATGCTTTCACTATGTTCAACTTGTAACAATGAAAACACATCCTGCATATCAGATATTTATATGACGATTCATAACCTTAGCAAAATTAAAGTTATGAAGTAGCGACAGAAATAATTTTATGGTTGGGGGTCACCACAACAGGAGGAACTGTATGAAAGGGTCGCAGCATTAGGAAGATTGAGAACCACTGTTCCGAGAGATTTATCTGAGTGAGGGCAACCAGGAGCTCTGGTGGTCGTGTGGTTACAGGTTGGGCAGCTAACTGCAAGGTCAGCAGTTCAAAGCCACCAGCTGCTCCATGGGAGAAAGACAAGGCTTTCTACTGCCGTGAAAACTTAGTCTCTGAAATGCCCAGGGGAAGTTCTAACCTTTCCTGTCTAGTCCCTGAATGAGAAACGACTCAGTGGCCGTGCGTTTCTCTGAGTTTAAGACCATTGAGGTTGTGGCAGTAATTCCGTTCTCTGTGGCTCTAGGACTGAAGGTCCCGTTTCCTTCTTGACTGTCAGCCATGGGCCACTCTTGGCTACCCCACACGCCCCTCTCCACTTTCAAGATGGCAAAGGGGACTCGGATTTTCTACTGGCTTTGGATCCCTGGCTTCCTCTTCTATCATCAGCCGTGGCTCCTGTGACTGTCAGGTCTACCTGGGTAATCTCCTACTCTGAAGTCAACTGGTTATGAACCTTAATGACACCTGCAAAATCCCTTTTGCCATGTGCTGTAATGTACTCCTGTCCACGGGGAAGGGAATGGTGCAAAGCTGGGGCCACTGGGGTACCTCAGAGGATTCCTCCCCACCACAGTTCTTCCTCTGGGTCCTAATGGCCCTCTCCTTGGAGTGTGGGTTGAGCTTGTGGTTATGTTATGTTCTCCGGCAAAAGACATTCATCTGAGGGAGCCCATTCAGTTCCCATGTGGCCTTTAAGAGCCCAGAGTTTTCTCTGGCTGGTAGCAGAGAAGGGAACCAAACACACGTGACCTAGGAGAAGGCTCTCACCTGCCGTTGCTCACGGTGAAGATGGAGGAGCTGTGTGGAAGGAAGGGATAACAGCCTCTAGGAGCTGCGAGTGGACCCCGGATGACAGCTGACAGAGGAGCAGGGACCCCACTACCACAGCTGCAAGGAGCTGCATCCTGTGTCTTTCCCAGAGCCTCCAGAGAAAAGCCTGGCTAAACCACCATCTTGATTTCAGTCTTGCGATGATGCTCTGAGCAGAGAGCCGGTAGAGACTGCCCAGACTGCTGGTCTACCTAATGGTGAAGTACTGTGTTAAGCCTCAGAGTCTGTGATAATTCGCTGAGCAGCAATCAAACACCGGTGCACCAGGAAAAGGGCACATCCGACTCCAGACCAGCGCCATCTCTGGTGGCACAGTTACCTCCAGCTCTTGTTTGTTCCGTCGTTTTTACCAAAGCAATACATTTGTTGCTTGTGCTTCGAGTCAGTTCTTACGCAGGGGCTCGATCCTATGTACAACAGAAAGAAAAACTGCCCAGTCCATCCTCACAACGGCCATGTTTGAGCCTGTCAGTGCAGCCCTGGGTCAATGCACCCCGCTGAGGGCCTTCCTCTTTTTCTGGGGCCCGCTACCTTACCAAGCATGATGACCTTTTCCAGGGACTGGTCTCTCCTGGTGACCATGCACCAAGTGTGTGAGATGAAGTCTTCGAAGGAACCGTCTGGCTGCAGATTTGTTGGTTCTTCTTGGAGTCCCTGGTACGTTACAATATTGTTCACCAACACCAGAATTTGAATGTATCACACACACAGAGTTAAAAACAGCAGGTTTTTCCTGCTCCACACCTTTCGTGAGATGAAAGACTTGAGATTCTTTTAGCTGCTTGTCTCCATAGATTTATATATATATAATTAAAAAATAGACGTATGGTAAAGCTTTCAAACCATTAAAACGATGCTGCCATGCAGCCTCTAGTATCCCTTCCACAGGTCCCCCTCCTCTCAGATGCCACCCCAGCGACCAGTTTTCAGTATTTCCCCCAACGTACTCAACGCACCAATAAGCGCAGCCTGCACATTCACAAATATACAGACTCAGGCTCTTTCCCTATGAGAACACATACGTACCTCCTGCTACACTTTCCCTGCCTACATGGCAGGCTCCTCGTTTCTGACCTGCATGTGCAGCCCGGCCTCGTTCCTTTGCTGGTTATACTGCATCCCCTTGCACATTCTTACTTTCATTTCATCAAGCCCCGACTGACAAACAGGTTGTTTCCTATCGTTTGCTACTATAAACAATGCTGCAGTTAACATCCTGCTTCATGGGTCTGTATACTCAGAAATGATTGTACCTATTTCTGCTATGTTTAGACTCTAAAGCCCTGGCTGGTGGCATCAGGATGACTGACTGGGTTTCTAACGGCAAGGTCAGCAGTTCAAAGCCACCAGCTGCTCCACAGGAGAAAAACAGGGCTTTCTACAGCTGTAAAGAGTGACAGTCTGGCAAACTCACAGGGGCAGTTTTACCCTGTCCTGTAGGTTTGCTATAAGTTGGCATTGACTCAATGGCAGTGAGGTTGGCTTTGGAATTGTTTTGTTGACTGTTCAATATATTGGATAAGAATTGGCTCACTTCAACAAGCTCCTCTCCTCCCATCCGTCCAACAGCTAGAGAGCTAGTTTTAATTGTCTCTTCGTTACCTGCATCCTCTGTTACCTTCTAAGTTTGAAATAGCATCTGATCATAGCTATTCCTTGCCCCACTAAGCCCAGGGCTCACTTTCAGGTGGCTGTATTGGCAGGTGAGTCGATGTCACACATTTTAATGGTTGGAACATATGAAGAATTGTGCAACCATCACCACAGTCAACTGCAGAGCACTCTCTTCTTCCCCGTAGTTGTTGTTGGCCCTCATTTCCCTTGAGGCTGACTGTGGTTTGGAGGTGAAGATGCCAACACCCTGTTCCCCTTCAGTCCCGTCCTGCTTTTAATGTTTATCCTTGGTGGCTGTGCGCTGTCATGGTTGATCCTGTTAAAACCTCTTCTTCAGCCACCCTCAAGCCTTCTCTGCTTCGTTTCCAGGTGTGTGAGTCTGGGTACTTTCGAGAAACAAATCCACAGAAACGCATGTATAAGACAGAGTTTTATATAAAGGTTAAGTGCGCATCAAGAAAACATCCCAAACCAGTGCTGCCCAAGACCACAAGTCCAACATTAACCCATTAACTCATATGTCTGACACCAATCCACAAAGTCCTCCTCCATCTCACAAAACAGACGCAGTGATTCCGACTGCAGGAGGAAAGCCGAGTCAGTGAACGTGGAAGCATCTCAGTGCTGACAGGGGTCTCCACATGGCTGCTGCAGCATCCAGGGCTGCATTGGGCTAGGTCCATGTGGCTTCTCAAGGATGGCCTTGCCAGCTAAAGCAGGGAACTGGCTAAGACAGCTACACCCTGGTGCGGCCATCAGAAAACAAGAGACCCGAGAACTCGAAAAATAAGGCCCACTGAACCATTTATCCCTCCGCCCTTCAATTAACCCCACATGTGTTTATTGGCCAGGTTGGCACAATAAACTTTAACTACATCACCAGCTGCATTCTAAAACCTAGACATGACTAAGTGGTGTTTTCCTTGTTGTGTTCACACTGTTCACAGAAGAGCCAGTGGCTACGGGGTGCATTTCCTTCCTCACATGTTACTTTCCTCACGTTTCTAATGACCCGTATGTTTATCTCATCTCTCCAGCACCCCTGTCTCTTTCCCCAGAGACTTCTTTCTGAGGCCCTCTGTTCGCCTGCTCTAGTCTTGTCGGCTAGCAGCAAAGCCTGCAGGATCGCTGTCAGTCTGACCGATGCACTTTGGACACAGGGTCAGGAGAGACCAGTCCCTGGAGAGGGGCATCATGCCGGGTCAAGAGGAGCGCTGCGGAAAGGAGGAAGGCCCTCGCCAAGCCGCATTGCCTCCCATGGCTGCCACTGAGTGTCAGCACCTGGCAACAATAACAGTTGCTAGCTCAGGGTATGTCAATTACAGATGGAAAATGAAGTCTTCGCATTGGAGTGCATCTTCATTATCTTTAGCACCCCATGTTGCTGCTGCGAAGTCTGACCCAAACGCCCTACTATGAGTTGGTGCTGACGCCCAGTGACCCTGTCAACAATGAAGAACTGCCCCTTTGGCTTCAGAGACTGTGTGTCTTTACAGAAGCAGGCAGCCTCGTCTTTCCCTTGCGAATTGGCTGGCGGACTTGATTCGCTGGTTCTGCAGTTAGCAGCCGGTTGCTTAACGCACTCTAACTCTCCTGCCTCTGTGATCGTTTTCTTTCTTTCTTCGCATTTTTTCCTCTCTAAAAGCTTTTAAACTTCCCTTTCCCCCGAGTAAAAAAATGTCAGATGTTGTGCATTAGTGTGGGCAGCATTCATTCATTTGGGGGTTGCCTACTAAGCCCACTGAATAAGGGACTTTATGAACTTTGTTTATAGGAAATGTTCTTATGATTTTAAATAATTTCTTCATTTTCATCTGCAATGCCCACTTGGATTTTTAGCTCCTTGGATTGATCCTTTGTCTCATATAGAGATTTTAAAACAATTTATTGTGATTTAGGTGAAGGTTCAGGGAGCAGATCATTCATCTTCCAATCAACACTTCACACACATTTTTTTTTTTTTGCTTTTCAAGTTTTTATTTGGTGTTAACTTCACAAGAAAACAACATCTGTTACTCTGGTGAAGGTCAAGTCGGAGCGACAATATTGTGGGCGGGCGTGTGGACTTGGCACACCACCGCACAGCTCGGCGGTCTGCCCCCCTTCTAAATGCCCTCTCTCTGTGGTCATTCCTCTGTTCCCCAAACTAGAAGCCACACTTTCATCTCAGCTGCAGAGTCCCCGAGCTTCAGCCACTGACCCAGGACAGCAACACAGGGCATGTGCCCCGGGGCCCCTCACGCTGAAAGCCCTCCTGGCAAGTGTCTCTGCCATGAACCAGGTCTCTAGAGCACAGAAGCAGAGTCCCAGGCCTGACACACCAGTGGCCTGTTTGCTGTTCAGCAGAGGCTAGTTCACACACTTTTTGTTTCAACTCATTCATTGCAATCCCACCCACGTCCTACATCCTCCTGTTTCCAGTCCTTCCTTTTGTAACCCTCTGAATTTTGACCTTGGGTGAATGCTGGTCTTTTTGTTTCAAAGAGTTGGCTCTTCTATTATGGGGATGAATTCCATTCCAGATCAAAAGGGTGATTAAAGACCATCATCTTGGGGGCCTACCAATCTCCCACCAGCCAGTAGACATTGTCTCTTTTACAATTTGGAGTTTTCTTCCACTTGACCCAGGGCTTCCTAATGTGGTCCTTTCCAGAGTAGTTATTAGGGGTAGCTGGGCACCATCTAGTTCTTCTGGTCTCAGGGTCGTGGAGCCTGATGTGTGCATGGACACTTGGGCTAATTGTTTTCATATGCACTCTGATTTTCCTCACTCTTCTTCCTTCCCAAAGGGGAGAAAACAACGGCTGAAACTTAGATGGTGGTCCGAGAGCTTTTCAGACCCCCATCACTCCTGTCCGAGAAGGGTGTGGAATGCTGTCTGTGAACTGTGCTGTGCCAATGGACCCCGGTGTCCCCTGAGTACACCTCATATTTTCTACTTTATATTCTAATTTCCATCTGAGAAATCTTCTTAGTTTTAAATATATATGAAGATCTCAAGAGCTCTCGCTTGTTTCTTTTTTTTCATGTCATCATATTTTATTTTGTGGACACAAGGCCTCCTTGAATCTTTGTGAGGATATTAATGGAGTGTAAACACGTTTAGCTCTTTCTTGTTCCTTGCATTATTTCTACTTACGAAATAGAAATCTAACTCAAAAGTCTTCCAGGAGACTCACCATTTACCTCATCAGCTAGGTTTGGGCCGTGGAGCCCCCTGCATGCCACAGAGAGGCAGGGCACGCCTCAGCAGGGGGAATGACCAGAGGAAGGGGAATGGCTGTCGGCTGAGCAAGCGACAGTGACTGCTCGCTGGGATGGCAGCTGCTTGGGGCTGGGGAAATGGCTCAAGGCTTAAAAAGAGGAGTTTCTTGTGCTCCTTGAGTCAGAAATGCCTTGGGGGGGGGGGGGAATAAGTTTATTGAAAGCTTCTTCAGGCGGGAAGCATGTGTAAGAGCTGGCAGCATAGTGTTCGTAAGTCAGTTCCCCGTTTGGGGCCTCAGTTTCCTCCTCAGCACAACTTGAGGATCCCTCCAGCTCCTTCAGGCTAGAAGTCGGAGCAGAAGGGAAATGCTGGATGTTATCCAGGCAAGGAGGCTATAAATCGCCCAAGGCAAGCTCAGCAGAGTCTGCTACTAGCCACAGACCACTGGGGTTGGCCAAACATGCCCTAATCACTTAATGAGAAATGAAAATGGTGCCTGGTTCCTCTACTTAATTGCCCCTTTGAAAACAACACACAGGAGATTTATAGTAATCACCATAATCGCCTCATAAAAGCCTGAGCGTTTGAAGATTGACATGCTTCATTTCTGGGAGGAATTAGAGACAACTTTGAGGCAAGGAGTTCCTGGCCTGCTTTGGCCCTGGCTCTCTGGAATCTCAGAGTTTGCCTGCCACCCTGGAGACCCTCCCCGGCCCCAATGTTCTACAGCCATTCTTTCAGCATAGGTCTGCTCCGGTCTCCTCTGTCATTGGTACTAAGCAAGATAGACCAGATGGAGCAACAAGGCCTGCCATCCCCAAGGGTCAGAGGACTTTTCTGGATACATTTGCAGCGTCTGAGCTAAGTGATAAGCGGAGAGGCGGGGGACAGGCAAGCTATCTCTATAGCCTACAGAAAGCCACAGGCTCATAGGTTCTCCCGGGACCAGCCAAACCTGATGTGCACAAAACGCTGGCCGCGAAAATGTTCCAACCCTACTCCCGACAAGTCTCTTCCCTTTCACATCCTTGTAACTGGATTCAGATCACCGAGCCCAAGATTAGAACTCGAAGTTTTTCCTATTTCCTCTCCTCTGCAGCCTCTTTCTGTCTTCACCCTCCCTCTAGTCATTTAAAAGTCGTCCATGTCTTATAAAGGAGCAAAGAAATCCTAGAGCGCTCCAGGTAATTGTGACTCATGACGACCCAGCGTGTCACCGAGTGGAACTGCTCCGTGGGATTTTCTTAGCTGTGATCTCGATGGAAGCACCTCCGAGGCCTTTTCCCCTGGCAATATATCAAAATTCACTGCTGCCGAGTTGATCCCTGAGTCATAACAACCCTAGAGGACAGAGGACCAGCACTTAGGCTTCCGGCCTTCAGTTCTTTACCAGAGCAGACTGCCGCCTCTCTCTCCCCGAGAGAAGCTGGGGGTCTGAATACTAACCTCGTGGTTAGCATCTCCAGGCATGACCCACGATGCCACTCGAGCTCCTTGTCCTTGGCAATAGGTATCCGAAACTACCTGTTCTTAGCACATAGCCAGAGGGACTCTTGTGAAACTTGGGTTGGATCATGTTACTCCTCTGGCACTGTCTAATGGCTTCCAGCTCCCAGTAAATCCAGTGCCTCCCAGGGTCCTGCCTGGATCCCGCGCCTTGACCTTCCATCACCCTGTTTGCCCCACTGGCCTCCATGATGCTCTGGGAACACACGGGGGCTGCTCTGACCTCACACTTTTGTCTCTGCTGTGCTGGAGGACACGTAGCCAATGGCGCTCTCCTTTGTCTCCTTTAAGGTCTTTCCTGACCTGCCTCCCAAACTGACCCCCCCCCACATGCTCTTCTCTCCTCCCTATATTTCATACTCTCCGTGGAACTTACAGAACACCATTCTCGGCCAAGTAGAGGTCACTGAAAACAGAGGCAGCCCCTCAATGCCATGGATCCACATTGTGGCTGCAACAATGAGCGTTCAAACGTAACAACGGTTGTGAGGATGGTATAGAGCCAGACAGGGTCTCATTCTTTCTTTCAGAAACCATTTTATTGAGGCTCAAACAACTGTTATCACAATCTATACATCTACCCATGTGTCAAGCACATTTGTACATTTGTTGTCCTCATCATTCTCAAAACATTTGCTTTCTACTTGAGCCCTTGGTGTCAGCTCCTCATTTTTCCCCTCCCTCCCTGCCCCATCTCTCCCCTTATGAATTCTTGATGATTTGTAAATTATTATTATTTTACCATGTCTTACACGCCTCCCTTCACCACTTTTCTGTTGTTTGTCCCCAGGGAGGGGGTTATATGTAGATCCTTGTAACCTGTTCCCCCTTTCTACCCCACCTTCCCTCCACCCTCAGGTATCATCACTCTCAGCACTGGTCCTGAGGGATTCATCTGTCCTGGATTCCCTGTGTTTCCAGTTCCTATCTGTACCAGTGTACATCTGGTCTAGCTGGGTTTCTAAGGTAGAATTGGAATCATGATAGTGGAGTGGTGGGGGAGGAAACATTTAAGAACTAGAGGAAAGTTGTATACTTCACTGTTGCTTCACTGCACCCTGACTGGCTCATCTCCTCCCCATGACCCTTCTGTAAGGGATGTCCATTTGCCTACAGATGGGCTTTGAGTCCCCAATCTGCACTACCCCTCATTCACAATGATATGAATTTTTACTCTTTGATGTTTGGTACCTGATCCCTTTGACACCTCATGATCGCACAGGCTGGTGTGCTTCTTCCATGCGGGTTTTGTTGCTTTTCAGCTAGATGGCTGCTTGTTTATCTTCAAGCCTTTAAGACCCCAGATGCTATAGCTTTTTTTTTTTTTTTGCTATAGCTTTTGATAGCTGGGCACCATCAGCTTTCTTCACTACATTTACTTTTGTACCCGCTTTTTGTCTTCAGCAATTGTGTTGGGAAGATGATCATCATAGAATGCCAGTTTAATAGAACAAATTGTTCTTGTATTGAGGGAGTACATGAGTAGAGGCCCAATGTCCACCTTAATACTAACCCTATAAATATATGCACATAGATCTATTTCCCCATCATCATATATAAATATATTTGCATATGTACATGCCTGTATTTAAACCTCTTTAAATGCCCTTTGCCTCCTAGTTCTTTCCTCTTGTCCCACTATCATGCTTAGCCTTCATTTGTGTTTCAGTAATTCCTTCCAGTTACATTGCCCTTGGTTAAGCCCTGCCAGGCCTCTTACACCCTCCTCACCACCAATTTTGGATCACTTGTTCCCTTGTCCCTGGCTTTGTTAACACCACTTCCTTTCCCCCATTTCCCCCTCTCCCATGTTCCCCTGGAACCCTTGGTCCCATTGCTTTCTCCTCAAGACTTTTTATCCAGCCTATCTTATCTAGATAGACCTGCAGAGATAATACTATGCACAAAAACAAGACAGAGCAAAATAAAGCAACAAAAGAAAACAAAGCAACAACAACAAAACCAATGGGAAAAAAAAAGAAATGAAAAGCCTGTAAATAGTTCAAGGTCTGTTTGCTAACCTTTCGGAGTGTTTTCTGGTGGAGTCTAATGGGGTGCCACACCCTGGCCCCCAAACCTATATTTGGTATTCCCTAGGGATGTAGTTGCTCTGCTCCCCTTGCTATTCTGCTGCACGCCCCTAGTATTTTGCCTCGGTGTGGTGGGGTCAGATCGGGCACAATTCCCACACTGTGTCTCCAGTGTTGTCCCTGTAAGGCTATGGGTGAGTGAGGGGTATTGTGTCTCGTAGTGTCTCAATGGCACCTTGTCACTTCTTAAATCGTGATTGGCTTCAGGTCTGCCTCCCTTCCCTCAGAGCTAAGATCCAGAAGGTAGGGACTTTTTTTTTTCCTTATGTATTTTTCCTCTGTGGTATTTCAAATCCCTAGCACTGGGTCTGTCATATAGTGGGTGCTCAATAAATGTTTGTTGAAAGGCAGAACAAATGGGATAAAACAACAATGAAAAAGACAAAGCCGCTACCCCCATAGAACTTATGGACCACCAAAAGAACAAATCAGTCTTGGAAAAATAAACCAGACCCTTCCTTAGAAAGAAGGATGGCAAGGCTTCAGCTCACGTACTTCACACAGGTCATCAGGAGAGACGGAGTTGGAAAAGGACATCGTGTTTGGTTGGGTAGAGGGCCAACAGCATCGAGGGAAGCCGTCCATGAGAGAGACTAACGCTGTGGCCACACAGTGACCTCCACCATACCTACAGCCATGGAGACAGACTGGGCCCTGTGTTGTTACATACAAGGTCACTGTGAGTCAGAAACAACTCCAGGGCAACTGCCAACCACCAGAGAAATTAGCACTTGACAACACCCAGGGCTAAGTCACTGCAGTGATGATACAGCCAGGGAGAGGAGTCCTGACTGTGGACTGGTTCCACGTTGGGCTGTGAACTGCAAGGCTAGCGGTTAGAAACCCGAGTCGCTCCTCTGGAGAAAGACGTAGTTTCTACTCCTGTGAAGAGTTACAGTCTTGGAAGCGCACAGGGGCAGGCCTACCCTGTCCTATAGGGTCGCTGTGAGTTCTGGGAAGGAAAGTGGCCGGTGCTGTGAGGGTGACCTATAAGCCAGAGAGCTTGCAGAGAGCAAGGATTGTAGGCTGATGAAAGTTTGGGACCATGGATTTGGGGGAGGAAAAGATGCTGGAGAAGCTGCAGTTGCCACTTCTTCACTTGCTGATGATGATGGAACTCAGTGAAGGGAGGACACGTGTGTTAGACAGGGTTCTCTAGAGGAACAAAACCAGGACACTAATAATTTTGTGTATATTTATATAGATAGATAACATAAGAAGCAAACAGTTAATCTATAAAGCAGTACAAATGGCTCAGTGCAACTCACTCCTGTGAGACAGCTAGTACACAGTCCTTCAAGTCTTGAGGGCTGTGGTGTAGCCCTCTGTGGAGCAATTCAGGCTATCCAGCCACAGGCAGCAAACAGCAAGCAGGTCACCAACAGTCAGCCAGGTGACAGGGTCCGACAGTCCCCAGCTCAAGAGATGTATCTTCCAGTAGCGTGGCGAAGCAGGTCTTGATGGAACCTCAAGTTACAGTGACACCGTCCACAGGTTAGGTGACCCACAGGTAGTGTAGCTTGCAAATGGAGGCACAGAACAAGCTAGGCAGCCGCACACTGGTCTGATGATCAAAGCAAGAGAGAAAGAGGCGAGGCTCGCCGAGCCATTTATCGCTCTGCCCTTCAACTAATCTCACAGGTGTTCATTGGCCATGTTGGCACAACAAATCTACCTATCACAACAAGCATCTGCAGCCAGGGTCCAAGTCCCTCCTCTGCCACTTCCAAGCCAGGTACTCTGGAGCAAACTGTGTCAACCCCCCGAACTCTCGTTTCCTTACTCATAAGAGGATCACTGGCGCCTGGGCTTGTGGGGAGAAATAGATGAGATATTTGACAGAGCTGGAAGCTGGCAGACACTGAATAATGCCAGCTCATTTCCTCCTGCTTTCTTCTTTGTCAGCCCCGTTAATAGCCTATATCTTTTCTCTTGGTCCCAGATGAACCCTGCAAAAGAATATGAGAAAAGGAAGTACCCAAGCACTCTAAATATAAAACAGCAGTTTGTGGAGATGAATGAGCTATGGGGTCACCTAGTACAATCACGACTGGCAGAGCCCCCCGCTGAGGAACTGTCCCCATAATCTTATGAATTGGTAGTTAGGGGGTGCTGAAAGAAGGGCAATTGGGATGAGCAAAATAGACTTTATCTGCCATCCTGCCCCCCCCCAAGGGCCTACTACACACCAACAATATAATGTGGCAGGTGCTCATACGAGTTCCAGTGGCAGGTCCTGCCCCATGACCTCAGGCAAGCCGCCACCTTCTTGAGGATAGAGTTTCTTTCTTAGTACACTGAGTAGGGAGAGACTAAAGTATCTTGTGGGTCCCTTCACTTTGGGGACCTTGATCCCATTGTTAACCTTAGTTTTCTCATCTGTACAATGGGACTAGACACCCAACTTGCCGTTATTGAAAGATACTGGGCATGACAATATTGAACATGGGTTGGGTTCAGCTCAAGAAGTGCTAAAACTGGGAGATTTAAATTGGGGGGTGGGGCGGGCTGCCTAGTTTCCAATGGTTCTCTACAAAGCCCATGACTAGGCTAGTCCTTTTGTAAAATAATTAATTTTTAAATAAATAATTATAATAAATTATTTTGGGGGGGCTATTGCAGTTCTTATAACAATTCATACATCAATTATATCAAGCATATTTGTACATTTGTTGCCATCATTTCCAAAATATTCTATTTCTACTTGAGCCCTTGGTATCAGCTCCTCTTTTTCCCCTCCCTCCCCCACCCTCCCATCCTTGTGAACCCTTGATCATTTATAAATTATTTTTATTTTCATATTTTACACCATCTGCTGTCTCACTTCACCCACGTCTCTGTTGTTTGTCTCCCTTGGGGAGGAGGGGAGTTGTACGTCCATCACTGTGATCGGTTCCCCCTTTCTCTCCCTTCTTAGGACAGCCCTTTGCCTTTGGGGCTGACCTTCGCCAGTAGCTGCCAGGAGGTGGGCGTGGGCCCCACATTAGACCAATCAGAGGCATTCCCTGGGATGCTCTTGCCTTGGGATGCAGAACTGTATGAATGGGAGAATGGTGCTTCCAACAGTGGGTCCCAAACCTCACGAAGAGTATGGTCTGGCACGAAGACTTCTGAGTGCTGGATGCCAGACATCCCTAGGCCCAGTGCCATCCTCTCCCTGATTTGTGAGCCAAGAAATGCCCACTGGTTTTGAAGTTAGAGTGACTGTTCTGTGCATTGCAACCAAAGATTCCTAATAATACTTCCTCCTTTCCTTCCTAAACCTCAGTATCCTAATCTGTGCAGCAGAAGACCTGCCCCCTGCCTTCTTTCATCTCTGATGCTCCATTGCTCTAGTCATTCAGCACGCACGCACGCACTCACTCACTCACTCACTCACTCACTCACTCACTCACTCGCTCAGTCTTCTTTGAGCATCTCTTCTGCCCTGACCGTGTATACTGGGCACTGGGGGTCCTGCTAGAGGAACAATGCACATCCTCAGTCCTCCGGACTCTAAGTTGGGTGGTGGAGGGGGTTAGGTAACTCTTCCTTGTGGCGGGGTGGGGGGGGGTTGAGGGACGATGGCTGTGGCAGGAACTCTGGGGAAGCCTGAGAAAGGCTTGAGCCTATTTGGAAAGCTTCTTGGAGGAGAAGGTGGGAGCGGAGTTTTTCTGATAGAGGCAGGGGTGTGGGGCAATGAGGACCAGCAGGCAGAACCCTCTTTGTAAGCCTGGTGGCGCTGCTACCAGCCAGGCACCACCAGCCTCTCCGTGGGAGAAAGAGGAGGCTTCCCAGGACAGGTGTCAGGTGTCGTCTTAGAAACCCACAGGGGCAGTTCTGTTCTGTCCTAGCGGATCATGATGGGTCAGAGTCCACTTGATGGCAGGGTGAGATTGTGGAAAGGAGAGAGAAAGCAGCCCGAGGGAGGGAGGGAAGGAGGGAAAGGGACGCAGTCATCTGGGCTCCTCTTGACTCACTTGCATTTTCTCCTCCTGCAACGTGGGAGGGGGACTGGATAAGAGGAGAAATTCCGCCTCCAATTTTTAAGTTTAGAAAAATCCTCCCCCGCCCCGGGGGGGGGGCGTAGTCTTTGAATGGAAATGAAAAGAAGTGACTCTTGACCACAGCAAAGCACTGGAGCGAATAATTCCTTCCAGATGAGGCTGCCCCACTGGCCCTCTGTCCCTCCGTCCTTCCGTGTGTCCTTCTGTCAGTCAGGGAGTTAGCGCTCCTCGCTTGGTCGCTGCTCACCGTTACACCCAGCTGGTCCCCCCCGCTGGCGGCTGGATAAAAATAGGAAGGCGGCTGAGCCTAATACCAACCAGACCGGTGCCAACCGCCCAGGCGGGCCCAGGGGCGGGGTGGGGGGTGAGGGTGTTTGCGCCCCTCCTCCTCCCGTCCCGCCCCAATTGCCGGGAACAGACTCATTACTTTCTGAGCAGAGGCGGCTCCCATGCGCCCGGAGGAAATATGCAGCTATTGCCCCCAAACATGGCAAAGCCTGCTCCGGGGCTAACGCCTTCCAGACGCCGCTTCTGCCCCCATAACTCGTCTACTTCGCGCTCCTGCCTCTCGGCTCTTTTTCGGCTTCTGGTCCTTGGCGAGATAATTGGTGTGCTGCGAGTGTGGGGTGAATGGTTGCCCTCTCTGGACCACGGTGGGGCAGGCTGCGGGGGGGGGGGGGGGGGTTCCTTACCTTAGCAGATCACTGTGGAGCCTGTGCCTGCCTGCCCAACAGTGTGGGGAGAGAGGAAGTGGGGCAGAGGGTAGCCAGGGACCCAGAGAGCTAGGGTTGTGTGTGTGTGTGTGTGTGTGTGTGTGTGTGTGTGTGTGTGTGTGTGTGTGTGTGAAGAAGGTCGGTTTTAAGCTTGGGTCTTTCCGTTTCTGCACCTGTCGGAGGAGAGGAATCTGCAGGGAAAGAGCACGTGCAAATGAACCGCAAAGCCCCAAACATCAAGCCCTACCCCCTTACCTACATCCTGACTTCCTGGAGAATACTGGACTCCAAAGTTTCCTATTATAAATAACACAGTGAGGACCGCTCTCGGGCACGCACCTCTGAGTCTCATAGCTCATCTTTTAGGATTCAGGTTGGGATAAAATGGGGCAGGCGAGGCCTTGCCCACGGAGACCCTGTGAGGATTAGAGATGTCCTGTAAGGCTCTTTCCTCATGCTGGGGGCAGACAAATAGATCCACAGGCTTGAGTTCAAGGGGGTCCCAAAGAGAAGATTGGCCAGTGTCTGCCCACATCACACTCTTCCTTGGAGCCATCCCCATCCCCAGATCCACCTCCCTGGAATCTCCTAAAGGTGCCACAGAGGAGAGACCCCGTCGTTTCTGATTTTTACCCTTTCATTCAGTGGGGTCTTGACTCCTGGCACACTCCTGAATGTTGCATCTCTGGGGAGGATGGGGGAGGAAGCCCATGTGTGTAGGTTCTGCCAATTCCCATGGTATAAATGAGATGCACCCAGTCCTGGGCTCCTACAAGCTGGTTAGAACTGGTTCCAACAAACCATGCTGTTCTTCCTAACTTCCTTGCCTCCCCCTCGAACAAGTCCATCTCCTGCATCTCCCACCTGGGGCTTCCACCTCTCCCACTTTAAAGGAGAAATGAAGAGAGGCCAAAGTAACCTTGAAAGAGGTCAAGGGTACTCAGACTGGTGCCCTTTTCACAGAATCTAATTACCTGGGCGCTGCTTGCAAACTTCCCAGTTGGGAGCCAGGGCTTCCACTGTAGAAACCCACTGCCTTTCTAACCACCCCATCCCACCCACCCTACTCTTCCTCTTCAGTGCAGAGTGCCCGCCAAGCATTTCAAACTCCCTTCTTTCTCGCTTCTTCCTTTCTCAGAGCAAACTCACCACCGTCTGGTTCATCCCTGCTCTTAGGGCCCCTCCAGGAAGGGTAGCTGTTCCGCAGGGCTCCCAAGGAGATCCGTCCTCCTGAAAGCACCCTCGGAGCAGATGGTGGGTTTCCTTTAGCAGTCCATTGCTTAACTCATTGCAACACTAGGGCTTCTTCATTCCTAAATGAACACAGATTTACTACCCCCCACCCCACCCTGCCAGTATCCATGCTTTCCCACATACTGACCTGCTGCTTGGGAAAGTGACCCACCCCCAGTTCAAGAAACTGGGTTCTCATTACCCATTCACTGCCACGGAGGCAATTCCAATTCATAGCGAACCTACAGGACAGGGCAGAGCTGGCCCTGTGGGTTTTTGAGGCTGTAACTCTTTATAGAAAGCCTCATCTTTCTCCCTCAGAGCAACTGGTAGTTTCGAACTGCTCACCTTGTAGTTAGCGTCTGAACCAAATAACCTAGTCCAACATCTAATTAATTCCCCCTTGCCAGTGATTGGGTTAGGAATGGGCAAATGATCCAATTCTGGCCAATGAGAACTCAGGAGACATTTGGAGGGAAAGAGGCTTTCCCTTCCCTAAGAAATAAGCCTGGAAAGAGACGGGTAGTTACGTAATCTGGTGTCAACTTGAGACTATTGAGAGTGAAGGGGTGAAGATTAGCCTGTCAATCAAGTCATGGCTTGACCTCATTTGGAGGTGCTACAGAAATAAATAGCTCACTGGATCCCAGACCCATGCTCTCTGCTTCATCTTCCTGCTGACAAGCCACATGGAGCTACACTGATGGAGCCGGACCCCTGGAGTTGGAGGAGACACCCGCCAGTGCTGAGATGCTTCCACTGCCACTGGACCCACAAGACTTTCCACACACAGTCCTGCGAGCTCCCTGCATTCGGTGTCATTGCATGTGTTGCGAGAGTCTGAAGAGGAATTTACAGAATTGGTATTGGACATATGGGCTAATATCGGACTTATGACCTTGAACTGGACTGGGCTGTTTTCTTAATGTGCAATTACTCTTTAGCTAAAGTCCTTCCTTTACACATATGAGTGTCTGAATTTGTTTCTCTAGTCCACCCTGACTCACACAGAGACCATCTCTATTTTTCTTCTGGAAGCTTGGGACTCGTTTTATAGTCTGGGTGCTGTCATTCTCTTGCTGCCAGCCTGTGGATAAAGCCAAGCCATGTGAGGCTAGCTGAGCCAACCTTGAGAGATAGAGAAGCAGAGAAAATGGAGCCAGACACCTCCACCCCCACCCTACCCACTGTTGTAAACTTGTTAGGGAGAAAACCTAGTCCCCCACAGCTTAAATCAGTTTGAGCTGAGGTTTTTCTATTTGGGGGACTCAAAACATCCTAAATGATAAAACCCTCCAGTACATTGCCCACCTTGCAAATGCAGGGGTTATGGTACACCAGGGATCTTATCAGGCCACTTCCTGAATCAAGTCCTTCGGTGGCTTCTAGAATACAGTTTTTGTCCAGTGTCGCCCCCTGCCTCTGACTGAATGGATGCCTTTGAGGGCAGGGTCCCTGGTCTTCGTCATTGCCTCCTCGGTGCTTGTATAGAGCAGGTGCTCAAGAAATACTGCCGAATAAAGGCAGAGAAGAAGCAGTTGAGCGCAATTCAAGTGCTGGGCTCCATTGTAGCCTCTGCATTGACTTGATGTGGGCCTTTAAGGAGGTGGCTCTTTTCTGGCCCTCGGGGCCCAAACTGTAAGGAGGCATGTTGGACTGGAGCGGCCGTTTTAAGAAGCATCTCCTAGCGACTCCGTACTACTGTGGTTGCGCTTTTCGTATCCATTGAGAGATTACAAGCCATAATGCTAAAAACCAAAGCGACTGGAGAGCTTTTGGATGTGGTTGTGTTTATCAATCACAGCAGCATCTACGTCACAGGGCTTCCAGATGCCTCGCTCGAGCTAAGGGGCCCAGCCGTTGGAAGTGACCGCATAGCTGCTCGCTTTACAGTCCGTCTGGCACTAGGGGCGCGCGCACGCGTCCGACTCAGCGCCGCAGGGCTTGTGCATAGCGTCACCCAGAGAAGAAGCGGCGGATCCACACTGCCCTTGCTCAGCCTGGGTTCCCTTGGCAGAGACAGCATGGCCGACAGAACCACTCGCCCTGGGAATGAGAAGGAGGGAGGCTGGAGAGTGCTGAGATGGCCAAAGGTGCGGGGCGAGGCCGATGTCTGAACACCGACAGCCCCAAATGACACGGAACACACTTCCGAGGCCACGTGTGTGGTTCAGGAGCGGCTGGAATTCCACCCTCAGGGCTGAGCCAGCATTGTCTGCGCCTGAGCTGCGCCTGGACCCTGCTGAGGCAAGGAGGGCATGGGGGGTCTTGGCCCAGGGCCACAGAGCCGAGCTGAGAGGCAGTGAGGGCAGGAGGCAGATTCCGAGCTGGAAACCAGGCCTACCCAGACTGAAGTATGATCCGAATGAGGCGACACAGCGAGCGCAGCAGCTGGGCAGCCTGTTCTCGGGTACAAGACGAGCGGGGCAGAAACTGCGCCCAGTCTGCCACGGGAGGGCTCTACGGGTACCACCAGGTCATGGGTACCAGTGGTCCTTTTAACAAGAGAACCGATTTCATGTTTATTGTTGAGAGCGTAGACGGCCAATTACACCATGGACCGTTTCTCTAGACGTACAAACCGGTCATATTGATTCCATCCTTTGAGGACGTCCTTCAACCGGTCATATTGATTCCATCCTTTGAGGACGTCCTTCTCATAGTCCTTTTCCAAGTTAGCACAAACGAGTCGCCCCTAAGGCTTATGCCTATCTAATCCGCCGAGTCAGTTGTTCATTTGACCCCATGTGCAGGTTCGTGCTGCCTCCGTCTGTTTGGGCGGCATCCTACCACATAGACCTTGGTGGTCTCGTAAGGTGTTTCGTTGTTTAAAAGAGAAAGCAGTTCTCCTCTTGTTGCTGATTTCCCCCTAGCAGGGTGAAAGATTCCCAGCCCCCCAGCAGCAGAGCCAGTCATGTCTTGGTCTTCCTCCTCCCCACCCCGCCTTCCCAGCTCCTCTTGATTTCACTCACAGCCAGCAGCATCTCTAAGGGCAGCTCCTGCCACGACTCCTCCTCTCCTTCCATGGGTGCTGGCAGCACTGGCCCACGCACGCTGCTCACTGGCTCTCTGCTTCCAGGAGTGGTGGTAGCAGCACATGATCAGGAAGTGACCACACTCCCCCACTGGCACCCATAGGTGCTTCTGGTCACTTCTCTGAATCTCTATCTGCATCCCCTAACCCCCAACCCAGACTGCGCAAAGTCCCCATTTGGCTGCCAACAGAGCACCTTGCACAGACCCACCTGGTTCAGTCACACACCCAGCAAGGCTGCCATCCTGTATGCAGTGGATATAGCTCTCAGGTGTTGTCTATCAGTCTCCCATAGAGCTTTAATAGACTAGGCTTTACAGGAATTTAACAATGGGGGCTGTATGCATAGATTATGGCATGCACTTAATGACCATGCTGCACAACACCCTATTTTACAGAACATCTCGATGCTCATGTAAGCAGCAGTCAAGAATCAAGAGATGTATTTCATTAGGTAAATCTGCTGCACAAGACCTCTTCAGAGTATTGAACAGCAAGGATGTTACTTTGAGGCAGAATATTGAAGAGAAAGGATGTTACTTTGAGGACTAAGGGGCACCTAGCCCAAGCCATGTGTGTTAGGCCAGGTTGACCAGAGAAACACATCCAAGGACACTCATTTATATATAAGAAAAATCTTTATATCAAGAAGTAATTGTATATAAGGAAAACATCCCAGCACAATCCACCTCAAGTCCATAAGTCTGATACTAGTCCATAAATCCCTCTTCAGATTCATGAAGTCACATACAATGATGCAGGAAGATCACAGGCTGATAGGTGCAAAGTCTTGTGGATCCAATGGCGGTGGACTGGTCTTAGCGTGGCTCATCGGCATAAAGATGAAAGCAGAGGGGGTGAGAGGAGGTCACACCCACAAGAAGGCACCATCAAGCTGTGACCTGATTGACAGACTAGACTCCACTCCTACACTTCAAGTTGACAAGAAATTATGTAACTACCCCACCATGGTATTCTCCATTGCATCATATGAATGTGAAAGTTGGACATTGACTAAGGAAGACTGAAAAAGAATAGATGCATTTGAATTGTGGTGCTGGAGAAGAATATTGGAAGATCCAAGAACTGCTAAAAGGACAAACCAATCCATCTTGAAAGAAGTACAACCAGAATGCTCCTTAGAGGCAAAGATGGAAAGACTTCATCTTAAGTTCTTTGGACATATTGTCAGGAGAGACCAGTCTCTGGAGAAGGCCAGCATGATTGGTACAGTGAAAGGGCAGCGAAGAAGAGGAAAGGCCCTCAGCAAGAGGGACTGACACAGTGGCTGCATCCATGGGCTCAGGCACAGCAACAACTGGGAGGACACCGCCGCACTGGGCAGTGCTTCATTCGGCTGTGCATAGAGATGCTGTGGTTTAGAGTTGACTCAATGGCACCTCACAACGACAAGAACAACATCGTGGCCATTAAGTACCACATAGATTTCAGAAGAACGCAATGCCCATGGTAGATCTATACTAGTTAGGCTAAAGGGTTATGTGGCTTTAAGAAGACTTTTGGTTTAAGTTTAAAGATTATCTAAGGGCAATAGTTTCAAGGGTTTAGCCAGCTTCCTTAGCTCCAGAAACTCTGGATTCTATAAGGATTTGAACTCCTGTGTTTCCTCCCCTTAGTAAGAATTATTCTACAGACTCTGACCAAAATGTTCAGCCATGGGAGCTGGCACCATCCAGTTCTTCTGGGATCACAGCAAGGAAGCAAGTTGTTTGTGGAGACTATTAGTCACACATTCTACTTTCTCTTCCTCTCCCTAACTCTCCTTCTTCCTCAGTTAATCCAGGCAAATAGTGACCACTGTTTTACCTTGAATGGCCACGTGCAGGCCTTTAAGACCCAGACACTACCCAAGGAACTTGGAGGTAGACTAGAAGCCCTAGCCATGGTATTTGGTCAGGTAATGTAATGTCTCATGAAACCAGGATCCTAAACCTCTAAACCAAAGAGCCAGCTCTCAAGAAGTGTTCGTACGTAAGCAGCCTCCGTAGTAACTCTTTTTTCAGTCATTGTTGTGGATGTATCTATGACTTTCCAATTCACCTTTTTATAGCTGTATACCTATTGACCGGGATTACACGAATCAGTTGTGCAATATTACCCATAATCTATATGATCACTCTATCATTGTACACCAAAAGTTGGTACTCCATGAGTGATAATTCCTCTTAACACCCCCCCCCTTATAAAATTACATCCTGAGAAACGGCTATAGACAAATCTGTTGCAGAAAACCTCTTCCAGGTGTTGAATAACAAGGGCTAGGGTGTGCCTGAACCAAAGCATGGTAGTTTCAATGGCCTCATATACACGTGAAAATTGGACAATGAACAAGGACGACCAAAGAAGAATTGGTGTATTTGAATTATGTTGTTGGTGAAGGTGTTAGGGTGGGTTGACTAGAGAAACAAATCTAGTGACCCTCGTATATGTGTAAGAAAGAGCTTAACATTGAGAAGTAATTGTATATTAGGAAAACATTCCAGCCCAGTCCAGGTCAAGTTCATAAGTCTGATACTGGCCCATGAGTCCGTAAATCCCTTTTCAGACTCACACAACTACAAGTAAGTGATGATGCAAAACGCAGGAAGGTCACGGACCGCTGGGTGCAGTCTTGTGGCTCCAATGGTGGTGTACGCATCTCTAGGACTCTGGCAGGTCTCTGATGACTTGATGGCAGAAAGGTGAAGGCAGAGAGAGAGGGAGATTCCCAGGACCCACAAGGAGGCACCATCAGGCTGTGACCTGATTGACAGGCTAGACTCCACCCCTACACTTCCAGTTGACTGTGTCTTGTAACTACCACAGTGAGTAACAGTGAAAGAACCATAAACTCCAGAAGAACAAACCAATCCATACAATGAGAAGGTCTTAGAAGCAAGGACGGTGAGACTTCGTTTTATGTACGCCTGACATGTTGTCAGACAATGGATGGGTACGGTGGCTGCAACAATGGGCCCAAACACAACGACTGTGAGGGCGGTGCAGTCTTGGGCAGTGGTTCATTGCACCCAGGGTGGCCGTGAGTCGGAACCAACTCCACAGCATCTAGCAGCAACAGAGACAAAGTAAAAGGCAAATGACAAACATACAAAAATATTTGCGGCATAAGTGTTACACAACATAAAAATCTCTTATTGCGGTTGTTGTTAGGTGTCGTTGAGTTGCTTCTGATCCATAGTGACACCAGAAGGAAACAGTGCCGAGTTCTGTATCATCTTCACAATGGTTGCTGTGGTTGAGCCCATTTTTGCAGCCACAGTGTCGATCCATTGCATTGAGGGTCAATAAGAAGAAATTAAGCACCCACAAACCAATATACCAAATACATAAACCAGCAATTCACTAGGAAAGAAATATGCACAAACTTTTTTAACCCTTAACAATAATAAAAAAATACAAATTAAAACAAGAAGGCGATACCCCTATTGCTAAGTTGCACAGATTAAAATGTATAATTCCTAAAGTTGTTAAGGATGGAGAGACATGCTACTCTGGGTGGGAGGTGAGTTGAACTAGTCACATGTGATCTCTTATCAAGTCGCTTAGACTTTCTTTCCTCATCCATGTTGCTGTTTTTGTGAGCTGCTATTGTTTTTCTGTTTTTGCCTGCGGTAGTTATGTGATCATTTGTCAATCTGAGAGGCTTAAGAGTGAAGGGGTGGAGACCAGCCTGTCAATTAGGTCATGGCCAATGAGGCCTCTGTGTGGGCATAGCCTTCTCCTGAGGATTCTGGGAATTCCTGTATTTCTCCTTGGAGGCGGGAGACACACTCTCTCTCAACTCACCCCCTGTGAGACATTCCTGCTGAGAAGACACATGGAACTATGCTAGTGCCCTGAGCTGGAGGAACCACGTGGAGACCCCTGCCAGTGCTGAGATGCTTACAATGCCACTGGATCCACTTGACTTCCACCCACTGGCCTGTGATCTTCCTGCATTCAGCATCATTGCATGTGTTTCATGAGTCTGAAGAGGGCTATATAGATTGGTATAAGACATATGGGCTAACGTCAGACTTATGGACTTGATCTGGACTGGGCCGGGATGTTTCCTTAATGCACGATTACTCTATAGAAAGCTCTTTCCTATGCACATGGCTGTGTCTGTGAACTTGTTTCTCTAGTCCACCCGGACTGACACACTGCCTTTAGGTGCTGCAGACCAGGACTGGGTTTTCGTGGTGGTCATCTTCAAGGAAGTCAATCTGGGTGGGAACCACCCACCTGTGGGTCAGTAGCTGATCACAAATAGCTGACAGCACCCAGACGCCTTCCTCATGCACAGTGAAGATAGCAGAGGCTCTCTCACTGAGTTGTTCTGAGGATTAAGTGAGGTGATGTTTGTCAAGCATCTGGCATACTTCCTAGCACATGATAAGCCCCCAACATGATGTTATTACACCATTGTCTGGAGGGGACAGAGGAAGGAAGGAGAAAATGAGAAAATGTTAAAGAAGATGCACTTGGAAAGTAGTTCTCAAAGGATGCGCGGAGATTTGCTGGGCAATTTAGGGAAGCAAAGACCCCCGGGCAGAGGGACCAGCGTGAGAAAGTGACCAGTTCCTTCTCCGGGTCTGGATAAAAATCCTCAGCGTCGTAGGTTTGTTTGCTGTTTGCTTGTTTTGACGGTTTGGAAGTAGGGTTTTTCCGAGGGAAAGCTGGGACTTTTTTCCCTTCACTTTTGTCAATTGGGTGAACGTCCACAGAGCCGATCCGTTTTCCATTCACCAATTCACACTTTATTCCGTCGCATTCACAGTAACCGCATCCATGCAACACCCCTCCTCGCTGGTTCCCCGTTTCTCCTTGCGCCCCTCCTCCTTTCAACCTAGCTGAGCTTTGTTCTGGGCCAATGCTGCCCTTTGATTTTCTGACATGTGCATCTTCCCTGGGGTTATTGTGCCCCATAGAGGCCTGTCTACTCTGGCTGAAAACTGAGTCATGAGGTTCATGAAGGACTTTACCAGTCTGTATTTGAAGGATTGGACTTCTTTCCAAGGAGGGTCATAGGGACTTGAGGGGCTGGTGAGAAACAAACGAAATAGTTATTGTATCTGAAAGTAGCAAAGTAGGTTGTACTCATTTTAATTAGCAAAGGATCAGAGTGGAAGAGAATCTGGCACAAGGGCTAAAAGCAACTCTATTTGGTTGTGTGTGTGTGTGTGTGTGTGTGTGTGTGTGTGTGTGTGTTGGGAGTTAGGGCAGAGGTAGACTGGTGAGAAATGAGGCAGTAGTTTTAGGCAGGCATCTGCCAGCAACTCTAAGGGTGCTGGGGGGACCACTGAAAGTGTTTACCACAGGCCACAGGATGAGGCAAGGCTCTAGCTACTGAGACAAGAAGACATTGAGGAGGGAAGACAGGGAGATCGGGTAGGAGGCTGTGGCTGTCAGCAGTGACAGTGGCCCGAACCAGGACGGAGACAGAGGGACAAGAGAAGAGAATGGATGAGAGAAGCGTCTTTAAGTGTCTTGGCGACTGGAAATGATCAGAGAGGAAGAAAAAGGAGTCAGGGATGATGGCCTGACTGTATTAGTTTTTCTTGGTTTTAGTTTATTAGGGATTGCATTTGTTTTCTAGGGCGCTGTAGCAAGACCCCACAAATGGGTGGTTTAAAGCCAGACATTGATGACCTCCCAGGTCTGGGTCTGGAAGTCTGAACTCAGGTGCCAGTTGGAGGGCCTCTCCGGAGGCTCTAGAACATCTTCTCTAGCTTCTGGAAGCCCCAGGTGGTCCTCGGTCTTCACCTGGCCCTTTTCCCTCTGTGCATATCTCATATATCTGACTGTGCCTCTTCTCTTTAATAAGGACGGCACTTACGTAGGACCCCTCCTACTCCAGGAGGACTTCATGTTCACTGAGAGCCTCTCCAAAGATCCTGTTTCCAAACAAGGGCACTCTCCCAGGTCAAGAGGGTCAAGACCTCAGTCTGTCTCTTGGGGGACCCAATGCAATCCCTAGCAGTGGTAAAGCACCCAGGTGGATGAAGGGAGGAGCTTTCTCTGTCCTGGTCAGGAGTAAATGTGAAAATATCTAATGCTTCGTCCCCCTGCCCACCTCAGCTGCCTTGCTTCCTACCTCACCCTATAGTCAGCCTTCCCTACGTCCTCCATCCTTTCCCCTCTCTAGTCCGTCCCCTGCCAGACTGAGGGACCTAACGAGAAATACGGTCACGGAACAGCTCTGCTGGAACGTTTTCCCAGGGCTGCACTGTCTCTAGAAAGATCCAGACTTGTCAGCATAATCAGTAACGCCATCTACAGTGTGGTCCCTGGTATGTTTCTTGTTTAAGAATTCCCTTGATACGCGCCAAAGAGTCCCGGCCACAAGCACAACGGCCGGCATGTCACACTTTTGATCTGTACCACGCACTTTCCTGAGTCATCCTCAAATACTTACTTGGGGTGGGGGTGGGGGGGAGTGCCAGGCACTTTTCCGAATGGACTGGATGCTGTTACCTTCACACCTTTGCCCTGAAGTTTCCCGTCAGCCTCCAGCCATCCTTGCTGCATCCCAGGCATATTTACCAGCCATCAGCTGGTGCCAGATATTAAGTGCTGGGACCCAAAGATGAGGGAGCCAGGGACCCTGCCTGCAGTGCCTACAAAGGCTCGCATGGGATGGATGCATAAAGAGACACCAAAGACACACAAGCTAAGTGCAGTGAGGGCGATGTTACAGTGATATAACGAGCCCCTAATCCATCCTGCGCCTTCCTGTCCCCCTCCCCACCACCTCCACCCTATTTAGTCTCCTGACTTCCCAGAGCTGAAGAAGATCCCCTTTCCCTGCAGTCCTGATTCCACTGGCATCACACACTGGCCACCACATGTGGCAGGGTCAGCTTGGCTGCCCCTCCTGAGCATGGTGAAGGCCAAGAACAGCCGATTCTCCACTGCAACCACAGCACCCGGGCAGGCCGGACAGGGAGCAGCCTCCTAAGGACATGCCAAGTGAAAGAGCTTGAGGGCTACAGAACCATACAGAGGGGCCGTCCCTCCCTCCTGCTCCGACCAGGGACAAGCCTACATTTGTTCCCTTCTGAGTCTGGGTGTCCCCCAGGGCTCAGCCCTATGGATAAGTCTGGCTGCAGCTTTCACCACGAATTCAGGAGCAGCTTTGTCAGAACAGGCCTCACCAGAGTGGGGTTCCAGGCCTCTCCACCCCCAGCTGCTTGCTCCATGCTCCCAAGAAATGACCAGCATCCTGGGCATCTCCTGGTCCAGACTCAAAAGCTCACTGTTGGGGAGGTAGGCTCAGAAACTCACAGGGCACGTTTTCCCTGCCTTGTAGGGTCACCATGAGCTCCAGGTGCTGGTTTTGTGGTAACAGGGACAAGGTCCTGAGGTCCCATGCTGCCTTCATATTTCCTAAGTGGTGGGGCAGGGGGGTGGGGGTGGGATTGACTCTGGGATTTCCTTAGGTTCCTGAGCTGCTCTGGAAGCCTCTGAGTTGTGTGATCCGGGGCGACCACTGTGGGAGTGTTTGATGGAAAAATGACTCTGGGGCACTCTCAAACTAGAGGTTGGAGGAACCCCTTGGGAAGTGGCAGGGGGGTTGATTGACAGCTCAGCTGGCCCTTTACACCCTTATTAGGTTAACATCTTTGGTTTTCCCCAGAGCTCCAGAGGGCCGATTCTGGGTGCTCCAAGAGGCGCTGGGATCTAAGAGAACTTTCTGCCTCAGCCCCTCTCCCAGGCAGAGAGGTTGGTATGCCTGGCTCCCACTCTGCTGCTTGCCTGGAAGCCTGTCTAGGTTAGTGGCGCCTCTACAGAGCCAGGACTGGGGGCCTGCAGCCTTGGGGGCTAATGCTAACAGCTTTGGACAAGGGTGGGAATTTCCACTCCTATCTAGGGAGCATCAATTCTGTATGCCCTGACCTGGGCCTTTGGCCTCCAAAGGGCAGTGGGAAGGCCAGCCCCAGGGCCAATCCCTGGCCATTAATCCCTCCTGCCAGCCTGAATATCCACCCAGTGTGGTCAGACAAAGGGCTATTCCCCGCCCCAGGGCTCCTCTCAGCCGCTGGTCTACTGGGCCGCCTGGAATCCAGGCCCATGAGAAAGGGGCCACCTTCACTGGCCGTCTTCTGCCCGGATGCTCCGCCACATCACGTCCGGCCCAGGGCCTGTGAAAAGCGCGCCCAGCCACGCTGAAAACACGGATTAGCCCTGAGGTCACCCCCTGACACTGGGCTGCTCAACTCCGGGAAGCAGGCCCAAAGAACTGGAAAAGTCTGGGTTCTCACCCCTCTGACCCAGCTCCCTGCCCCCACCTTCCCCAGCCAGTTGCACACTCAATGTCGTTTATTGAACATATACTACACACCAGGCTCCACACACGGGCTGGGAAAGTGAACTCACATGAAAACTGCCGTCTGCCATGGGAGGTAACCAGGCCCAGCCCTCTCACCCCACTCAGTCCCTGGAGGGCTGAGACAGAGACTGTAGAAGGGGGCTTTGACCCTCAGGAAAGTGGGGAGAGATGGTGGCTGAGACCACAGGCGCTCTGGCTGTAAGATGCTGCTGCTCCGACTGGAAAACACGGAGGCTCTGAGACCTCTTTCTTAGCCCAGGCAGTCTCCTGGCGCTCCTGGTTGAAGACTGGAGAAAGCAGTTGTACAATAGAAAGATAGCCTTTGTTACCAAATTTGGAGTTCCCAGGTGGCACAAAAGGCGATGTGCTGGATTTGCTAACTCCCATTTGGCTGGTGATTCAAAGCCACCATGGTTCACCTTAGAAGTACGGCCCGATGACCTGCTTCTGAAAGGTTATGTCCTTGAAAACTCTGTGGGGTGACTCTGCTCTGCACACATAGATCCACCAGGAGTCCGAACTGACCCAATGGCAACTAACAACAATTTCCAGGTGCCAGTGCTGGGCCAGATCCCTTCCCACCCAAGCTCATTTAGATCGCAACCCCACACCCAGAGGGACCGGTGTTACCTCCATCCGGCAGGTAAGGAAAGGGAGGCACCACAGCGACCATCTCTAGCCCAGGTCAGACAGCTCTTGGGAGTTTGGACTGTCTGCTGGCGCGGTTGCTTGTGCTGCCTTTGTCCTCGCTGAGTCGTTCCTTGTGGTCACACGGTCAGGTGCCTGGGTGGCTTGGGCTCTGACCACATGCACCTGGAGGGGAAGGTGAGAGGGTCCTGGGGCAGAGCCGGGTCTCAGCTGCTGGAGGTGGAGCATTGTCTCTAGAAGTGTCTCTTTCCTCTCTGCTCCCACAGCCCCTCTTCTTCTTTCTCATTGTTGGTGACTGTTTGTGTGGCCAACCCCTCACCCGGTTGTTTTCCTCTGCGCCTCTCTTGTTTGGAGACCAGCAAAGGGCCTGGCTCCTAGGTGCTTGGTGAGTCCCGATTGAGGCCTGGAGAACTGAAGGCGGGATGGGTATTGAGAGGCATGGGTTTAGATGGACGTGGAGTTGATTTGATTTGATGACTGCTTGAACATCAGGACTGAGGGAGCTCAAGGAGCGCAAGATGAAGTTCACATTTCTGATGTGGAGGTCCAGAGAGAGGGAGGTCCAGTCGCTAAGATCACAAATGCGGGAAGGGGAGCTGATTGGGATTGGAGAGAGCACTGGGTAGAGGGCAAGCTGAGTTTCATTAAGGTCACTCTGTGCTTGAGATGCCTTGAGTCATGGGCACTTGGGTGTGCTGGTCTGGAGGCCAGGAGAGAGGCTGGGAATTGGCTTTGGCAGTTGAAACTGGGGAGGGAGGCTGGCAGAGCTCTAGAGTCCATTTCTAAACTCTTGAAGGTTGATGTTCAGATAAGAGTGTTGGTCCGTGTTCTGAACTTCAGCTTTGTGGGTCTCTGAACTTCTCAGAGCATTAGTTTCCTCATCTGCAAAATGGGAGTCGTAACAGGACTTACCTCACAGGGTTGTTGAGCCTTAAATGAGTGTTTCGCACCTGTCAAACAGTGACTGTTAGAGTAGGCACACAGAATGAGATACGAAGACAGCGGAGAGAGCAATGGGCAGAGAGGGCTGGGCTGGGTGCCAAGCTTGGATTTTAAAGGCCTGCAGGATCTAGCTTTTGCCCTCTGAGCCCAGGGGCCCTCTGCACCAGGGCCAAGAATGGGATGAAGCAAGCACGGTATCAAGGGCCCACATACTTCCTTTACTCTGTGAGTGCCCCTTTAAATCTTGCACCACAAGCATCTCAGGCCTGTGCTATCTGGTCCAGAGGACTGGGCTCCTTCAATAAGGCACGTCCACTCCCCTTTCCCTGTAAGCCTGGGAGCATCGCCCATGGTGTGTACTAGAGTGATGTGCATCTACAGCTGCTCCGGGGAAGAAAGTCCAGCGGTAAAGTCACAGAAACAGAAGGGGCAGTATACTCTGTCCTATGGAGTCACTATGAGTTGGAGTCCACTCGATGACCGTGAGTTTGGTTTTGTGGATAGTGTGTGTGTGTGTGTGTGTGTGTGTGTGTGTGTGTGTGTGTGTGTGTGTGTGTAGGAGAGGGAGAAAAAGAGAGGGGAAAAGGGGAGGCCATCTGCTCTGGTGATTTGTCTGGTTTGGCTTTTGGTGCTCTGGTTTCCAAATCTGCTAGTTGAGTCACTTTTCACGATTTCGTTATTTTCAAGGAACACGCACAAGTGGCTTGGGCATGAGTGGGGCACAGAGGTGAGGTGGCTCTGATTTGGAGTGGTCAAACTGCCTCACCTGGGGAAAGCCAAGTCCCGCCCGGCCCATCCTCCCTACACTCTCCTGTGGATGCCCAGGCCCCTCCAAGCCCAAAGTCGGCCTGCAGGCGCCCTGACAAGCCCCAGGTGGCTGGGAGGGTGGCCTGGAGGGTTGGCCTCCCCGCGGTAGGTTCTGGGGATGGAAGGACCATGGGGAGAAGGCTGGGGGAGGAGGGTGGAGGGGACTGGACTCAATTGGGAGAAGCAAAATTGGGGAGGAGTGCCATGAATGTGAGTGTGGAGGACAAGGCCAGTGGGGAGGGGGCTGGAGACAGGGAGCGGCCGGCCTGGGGAAAGACTAACCCAGTGAGGCAGAAGGAGGGCTGAATGGAAGGGCAGCGCGGGACCTCGGCAGGGGGTTGGGAGCGCAAATTAGATGGGAGGTGCCGGTCAGCCAGGGTTGAGGTCCCAACACTCTCCCGGGTGGCGGGGGGGGGGGGGGGGGGGCGGTATCCATCCATATAAGGGGGGTCAGCGGTCTCTACTGTCTCTACTGCGACATCTCGCCGGCTGGGCGAGGCCACATGGAACCGCCCACCGCTTTCTCGGGCTTCCCGTGCCTGCCCTCCGTCGAGCCGTCGGGGTCGCAGCCGCAGCAGCCGCAGCAGCCGCCTTTCGCTGGAACCCCGAGGGAGCCGGAGCCGGAGCCCGAACAGGAGGCGGCGGCGGGGGCAGGCAGCGGGGAGACAGAGCCCGCGGCGGGTCCGGGGCGGCGGCGGCGGCGACCCCTGCAGCGCGGGAAGCCGCCCTACTCGTACATCGCGCTCATCGCCATGGCCTTGGCGCACGCCCCGGGCCGCCGCCTCCCGCTGGCCGCCATCTACCGCTTCATCACCGAGCGCTTTGCCTTCTACCGCGACAGCTCGCGCAAATGGCAGAACAGCATCCGCCACAACCTCACGCTCAACGACTGCTTCGTCAAGGTGCCCCGCGAGCCGGGCAACCCCGGCAAGGGCAACTACTGGACGCTCGACCCGGCGGCCGCCGACATGTTCGACAACGGCAGCTTCCTGCGGCGCCGCAAGCGCTTCAAGCGCGCCCAGCTCTGCGCGCCGCCGCCCTGCCCGCCGCCCGCGCCCTATGCGCCCTACGCGCCCTACGCGCCCCCCGGGCTGCTGGCGCCGCCCCCCGCCGGCCCGGGCCCCGCGCGCCTCTTCGGCGTCGACGGCCTGGCCGGCCTGCCGCCCGAGCTGGCCGCGCTGGGGGCCCCCGAGCTGGCCGCCGGCGCCGCCTTCCCGCCGCCCGCCGCCGGCTACGCGCCCGCCGGCCCGCCGCTCTATGCGCCCGGCCCGGCCTGCCGCCCCTGCCCGCCGCCCCGCGCCGAGCCGCTGCTGGCCGTGGCCGCGCCGGGCCCGCTGAGCCCCGGGGGTGCCTACCTGCGGCCGCCGGGCTTCGCGCCGGGGCTGGAGAGCTACCTGTGAGCCTCTCCCCCAGGCTTCTCCCGGGCTTGGGGCGCGCCTCGGGACGCTCGCACCGGCCAAAGCCTCTGCCCTGGGGAGACCCCCGCCTGCCCTGCAGCAGACTGGGGCACCTCACTCCAATTGTGTCTCCTCGGTTCTTCTCCTGGAACTCCCACCGGGCCCTGCCCGCTCCCAGCGCGGTCTATGGGCTCTGTGCGCTCGAGCTGCACCCCACCCCAGCTTCCTGGGGGAGTTCCAAGCCTTCGGGAGTCGGGCCTGTGATCTCAAGCTGAATTCCCAGTCGACTCCGTACTCCATCAACCTCTTCCTCTCAACGTCCTGTTTTTACCGCGCAGTAGCTTTCCCGGGACATTAGCCTCCCCTGACTTCTCCTTTCCTTCTCTTGAGTAGATATTCGTGCCTTCCACCCGCACTGCTTGTCCAGAATAATTCAGTGGGCGTGAGGGGAGGCAGGTGCTAGGATTGGCAGAATGCAGCCGGAGAAGGGATGCGATCCAGTCTCAGAAAGACTGAGCTAAAAAGATGAGCCCTAAGGCGGGCGGAAATGGAAATGAGGTGCCGAGGAGGGAGGGGGACTCTTTCCCCACTAGTAGGTCCCTCCAACCCCATGTACCTGTCTGCCTGTCTGTCCGCGTTTCTTACTGGGCGAGAGCTGCCGGTCCACACACACACCTGGGCAGCTGGCTCCTAGGGCCTGAGGACAAACCCCCAGGACTCCTGGCCTTTCTGGTGGAGACTGGACCTTTTTGTCTGTCCTGGAACAAAGAACTTTTATTATTATTATTATTTTTAATGTTACAATAAAAAAAGCAGAAAGAGACCTTCCTTTGGACTTGAGGGCTGGCTGGTGATTTGGGGGAGTGCCTTGCTCAAGGGCTTGGCTTCCCACAGGGGTAATAATCCCTGGCGTCTGCAGGCGAAGGCCTTTGAAAGAGAGTTAGGAATGCATACAGCACGGCCAATAACATGCCTGGTGCACAGCTGTGCATGTCATCAGAAACCAAACACCCGGTGCCACGGTGTCAGTCACAACTCACGGGAGCCCCCTGTGTTTCAGAGTGGAACTGCACTCCTGAGGGTGTTTAAAGGCTATAAGGCAGAGTGCCAGACCTTTCTTCTGTGGCACCTTTGGGTGAGTTTCAACCACCAACCTTCCAGTGCTTAACTATTTATGCCACTCAGGGGCCATGTGCCATACCAGGGTTTGAGGTTACCAACAAAAGACACAGGCCACACGGGCATGCTCCTTTAATGCATGAAGTGCTCTGCTCACCAGAGACACTCGGCCAGGCACACTGGTGTCTGATGACTAGCAGGGGCCTCCCCCCTACGAATGATGGAGGGCAGGTGCTCTCCATTCACCTCTTCCCTGCCGTAGTCGAGAGACCAAGTTCCCAGGTACAGATGTGGTGTCATATGCTTCCCATGCATGTGCAAGAGGCAGAAGGCTACCGTGTGCCAGAGCAGGGGGAAGGCGCCTTTGATAAGGAGAAGGGACAGGGGAGGCTGAACCCACTCCTGGCTTCTTTGTCAGAGAATGTTCTCAGCCCAAGGCCTTTCTTTGCTTAGACAATCTGGTTGGGAGACATAGCGGCAGCTCATTCCCATCACCCTGCATATAGTCACTCACTCACTCACTCCCATCAAGTTGATTCCAACTCAAAGCCACCGTATAGAACAGAGAAGAACTGCCCAGGGTGTTTTTCGAGACTGTAAATCTTTACAGAAGTAGAAAGCCTCACCTTTCTTCGGAGGTGGTTTCGAACTGCTGACCTTGTGATTGGTAGCCTAACAGGTAACTCACTACACCACCAAGGCTCCTCTGCATAGAGTAAGTCTAGTAAAAATGCCGTCATCTGCTTCCCTGAGCTTTGTGAAGATTAGGCTGTGTGTGTGTGTGTGTGTGTGTATTTGGGTCGTGGGATCATCAGCTTTTTGGAATGATCCCCAGTTCCCACAGATAAGGGAGCCTGGCCATTGATTCACTCCTCAAGCAAGTGTTTATTGAGTGTGCCAAGCAGTGTGCTAGACCCTGGGGATGCATCGGTGAATGAAGGGGCCCATGAGAAAGAGACATTGCTTCAGCCACCACTCCTCAGGGAAATTCAATGTTCTAGAGCCTTGACCTTGAAGTTTGATCCATAAACCTACAACAGCACCTGAGAGCTTGCTAGAAAGGCAAAATCTCAGCCCAGTCCCAGACCTATTGAATTATCGGATTCTGCATTTTAGTAAAATCCCCAGGGGTTTAATATGCGTAGAGGCTGAGAATTCTGTGTAAAGGGTTAATCTCCCTATGGGAGCGGGACCAGGTCCTCTTTAAAGCAACTGGAGCTGGTCTCTTCAATGTCATCTATGACCCTTCTTACCTTCCCTGTTGACTCTGAACCTTGGCATCAGAGACCCAGGCAGATTTATGACTGTCCCCAGCACTGCCCAGAGAAGTAAAGGCTTCAGCACAAAGGAGGAGCTGGTCTTTGACCCTATCCTGCTCCCAGGGCTGACCCAAATGCCAAGCTCCCTGGTCTCTCCTCACCTCGCCTCAGGTCTCCGGTGTAGCAGAGCCTGGATCAAAGGTCAAGGAGGCCTGGGGAGGGGACCAGCGTGTCTTGAGAAGGTTGTTTGTGTGTTGGATTTGTCTGATGCACCTCTTTTAGATCTCAGACCTGGAAGCTCTGGGCTGGTGATGAAGGGTGAGGGTGAGGGAGAGTGGGTGGTTCCTAGAAGGGAAGGGTGCAGGAAATCTGAGAAGGGAAGGCCATTTTTGTAAGCAGGGTAGCAAATATACACTGCAAAACCAAAACTTGCTGCCATCAAGTCGATTCTGACCTATAGTGACCCTACAGGTCAGGGTAGAACTATCCCCTGATACTCTAAATCTTTACAGGAATAGAAAACCTCGACTTTCTCCTGAGCAGAGACTGGTGGTTTCAAACTGCTGACCTTGTGGTAACAAGCAGTCCAACTTGTTACCCACTAAGACATTAGAGCTCCCAGCGTGGTACACAATATCCTGGACTGACACTTCCCATGCCAGCTACTAACCCCTTAAAGCAGGGTTCAGCTCTATTTGCTTGATGCCACCCTGCATGTCCTATTTGTTGAATGCATGTCTCCCCTGCATCCACTGTGGTGCCTGACTCCCTGCATAATGGCCGAGTTGACAGTACCTTGTAAAGACCTCAAAGCCCTTTCTTATTTAAAAAAAAAAAATCATTTTCTTAGGGGCTCATACAACTCTTATCACAATCCATACATACATCAATTGTGTAAACCACATCTGTACATTCATTGTCCTCATCATTCTCAAAACATTGGCTCTCCATTTAAGCCCAGGGCATCAGCTCCTCATTTTTCCCCCTTTCCACCCAACCATCCCTCCACCCTCCTGGTATTGCCCCTCTCACCACTGGTCCTGAAGGGATCATCCGCCCTAGAGTCCCTGTGTTTCCAGTTCCTATCTGTACCAGTGTGCATCCTCTGGTCTAGCCACATTTGGAAGGTAGCATTGGGATCATGATAGTGGGAAGGGTGGGGGGAGAAAGAAGCATTTAGGGACTAGAAGAAAGTTGTGTGTTTCATCGTCGCTACACTGCACCCTGACTGGCTCATCTCCTCCCCGCAACCCTTCCAAAAGGGGATGTCCAATTGCCTGCAGATAGGCTTTGGATCCCCACTCCGCAGCCCCTCTCATTCACAATTATATGATTTTTTTGTTCTGATGATGTCTGATACCTGATCCCGTCGACACCTCGTGATCGCACAGGCTGGTGTGCTTCTTCCATGTGGGTTTTGTTGCTTCTGAGCTAGATGGCTGCTTGCCTTTAAGACCCCAGATGCTATATCTTTTGATAGCCGGGCACCATCAACTTTCTTCACCACATTTGCTTATGCCCCCATTTGTCTTCAGTGATTGTATCTGGGAGGTAAGCACACAATGATATGATTTTTTGTTCTTTGATGCCTGATAACTGATCCCTTTGGCACCTTGTGATCACGCAGCAAAGCCTTTTCTTATCCACTCTCACCTGCAGTTCCATTTGGACTGCCCCTCCCAGGGGGCCCTCCATCTCTCAATTCTTCAGAACGCCAACTCCAAACCAAACTCACTCCATCAAGTCGATGCCAACTCATAATGACCCCATAGGACAGGGTTGAACTGCCTTGTAAATTTCTGAGAATGTTGATGGGCATAGAAAAGTCCATCTCCCTCCCAAGGAGCAGCAGCTGCTGGATTTCAACTGCTGATCTTCTGGGTCACAGCTCAATTCGTATCCACTATGCTACCAGGGCTCCTTCCTCAAGACAAGAGCTCCACAAAGGTCAAAATGCAAGATTTCTTTGGCTCCAAGTGGTACGACAGCCCACTCTCCTGTCTCAGAGCACCTCCTGTTAAACTTCCCAGGTGGCCAAGGGGGGATGCATTCACTCTGCTGAAACTGAGATGTTCTTCAGCTTTGAAGTCCCTGCCTGCTGCGGCTTTGCTGGTCACTTCGAGGAGAAATCCTGGCGAGTGCCTGCTGAAGTTAAAGATCACAAAGATCTTTGTTAAGGGCCTCTCGAATTTTCCTTTATTCAATACCATCAAGGGCTAACTGTTTGCCAGGCTGTGTGCTCGATGCTGCAGATATAAACTCTATAAGGCTATAAAGGCGATTTATACTCCCAAAGAGCTCATAATATTGAAAGCTCTATGTCCAAATATGGACAAGAATATTGACACTTTGGTAGAAGTTGGAAATATAAAACAAAAACCCTGATCTTACCGTCTTTATCAGGAAGTGAGAATCCAATATTGTGCCCACCTGTCGTCGTCGTTGTTGAGATAATCACCTGAATGAGCCCTTTGGAAATGTTCTTGATGAAACGGAGAAGCCATCTTTAATCTGAAGACAGCTTGTCCAACACCATTTGTTGTCGAGCCTGTCTTTGTCCCATTGGATATTTCTGGGTCCTTTGTTGAAGATTTCCCACAATTGTTCTTAGGCATGAGACCATTGTTGCAGCCACAGTGTCAGTCCATCCTGAGGGCCTTCCCTCCTTCACTGTCACTCCTCTTTACCAAACATGATGGCCGTCTCCAGGGACTTGTCTCTCCTGACATGACGTCCAAAGTATGGAAGGTGAAGTCTTGCCATCCTGGTCTCTTAGGAGCACTCTGGCCTTCTTCTTCCGAGACAGATCTGTTTGTCCTTTTAACAGCCAATGGTACTTTCAGTATTCTTCTCCAGCACCACGATTCAAATGGAGCAATTCTTCTACAGTCGGTATTATCCAATGCCCCACTTCACAGGCACAAGATGCAGTGGAGAATACCATGGCTTAGGTCAGGCGCACCTTAGTCCTCAAAGTAAACTCTTTGTTTTTCAATACGCTCAAAAGGTCTTGTGCAATAGATTTGACTAATGCAACACTTCTTGACTACTGTTTCCATGAGCATATACTGTGGATCCAAGCAAGACAACATCCTTGACAACTTCAACCTTTTCTCCATTTGTCACGATGTGACCTATTGGTCCAGTTGTGAGGATTTTAGCCTTCTTGACATTGAGTTGCTTTATCTTTGCACACGGGAATATTGGGCTAGATAGAAAGGTTGGCAGAGACATTGGCAAACAGGAAAACCAATAGGCTCCTTCCGGCAAGTCCCTGGGTTGTGGGCATCACTATCAGAAGGAGAACGGAAGTAGCTGGAGGAGCCTCTGCTGTAGTGAGCGCGTTAGCTCTAAGCCCGGGGAAGCACTGCTCTGGGAGACACCAGAAGAACTGCAGGGATTTTGCAAGATACGGAAGGCTAAATGATCGTCTTTTAACGGGGAGGAAAAATCTATGGACTCTCAATATCCACTTAAATAACCTATATGGTAATGTCACTCCATATGTACAGATAAAATTCCTTAGGTATGTGTATCTTGTGCACCAATACACGTTTAAAAATAATTTAATTGAAAACAGCGGTATTCAAATTCCCAACATTAATCCAATGTCAAAGAGGACATCATTTTGCTGAACCGAAATCGCTTGTACCATGAATGTGGCCTTAGCCATTTCACTGCAGGTCTTCAGGGTCTGGCCTACCTGGAGCCATGTAGGGATGAAATTGACCCCTACTTCGCTCTGTTCAAAGAACTGAGCGCGTCCCTCTATGTAGAGGCCACGACCCCAAACTGGCCTGACACCACATTTATTTACAAGTCTCCTTTTTTTCCTGTCTCATCGTCAAGATTAAAGTAGCATTTTCCAATATGAAATGAAATTAAGACTCTCATAACAACTGTCTGTTATGAAGAGCTCATTTATTCATCTGGAAGATGCTCCTATGAATGTTTTCAAGATTAATCTCTCAATGAAGACACAACACGAAAACATTTTTCTAGATCATGAGAATATGCATTTGGACCCAGTTTGAGAAATATTGAGGCAGGATTTTCGAAATATAATGACTTCTCTAGCTTTTCCCTGATGGCTCACAGTTTTTGAAGTACACATGGAGCACTTTTGAAAACATTTGTCAAAGATGTCTCAATCGAAATGGCACCTTTAAAATAAGATTGCTACAGGACATATTTGCTGAGCACATGCATTAAAAATTAAAAATATTGAGGTGAGGAGGGAGGGAGGGAAAAAAGAGGAGCTGACTCTAAGGGCTCAATGGAAGGTAAATGTCTAGAAATGAACGATGGAATATATGTATGAATATGTCAGATACAATTGATATATGGTTGGTAACAAGAGTTGTATGACCCCCAATAAATGATTAAAAATTAAAAATATTACTCATTAAAGAAAGAGATAAAAGCAAAATTTCCCTATATTATTCAGCTTTGCTAAGATAACAAAAAAACCCCAATGTATTTCTCCCTCTCAGGACAAAGAGGCGGCAGGCTGTCCGAGAGCCTGTTCCGGGAAGTGGTTCTGCTTCTTCAGTGTCTCATTCCGGGACCCAGGCAGAAGGGACCCTCTTGGTTTTGTGGTATCAGGGAAGACCACCAGCAAGAATGCTGAGGGAAACTGCTTGTGATGTCTCCTACAGCTTCTGCTCAGAAGTGGTCTACATCACTCCCACTCCTTTGGTCAAAGCATTTCACAGGCTGAGCCCAAAGTCAAGTGAGGTGAGGAAGAATACTCCTTCTACAGGACACAGGGGAAGTCTTAAGTTGAGGAATCAGCTTCTGTGGCCGCTTACTGTAAAGAGCAGGGAAGTGAATAGTTTCTAGCTATATAACTGCTCGTACTTGTAATATACGTAGTCCTTGACATCTGAAACTTAGAATTTCTGACAGTTGTAAAGAATCTACTATCTGACAATTTGCGCATTGCCCGCGCATAGCTGGCAGTAACAAAGACTGAGGCCCGAGGCTGGCGAAATGCTGGTCATGCTGATGTTGTTGGGTGCCACTGAGTCAGTTTCCACCCACAGTGACCCTCCACACAGCAGACGGAACATTGTGCGGTCCTGCGGCATCCTCACAACTATGCCTATACCTGAGCCAGTGTTGCAGCCACTGTATCAATTCATCCTGTTGAGCGCCTCCCTCTTTGTTTACTGCACCTTCACTTAGCAAGCACGCTGTCCTTCTCCAGGGACTAGTCTCTCCTGTCAATGTGTCTGAAGTGTGTAAGATGAAATCTTGACATCCTTGCCTCTAAGGAGCACTCTGGCTGTACTTCTTTCAAGACAGATCGGTTTGTCCTTTTAGCAGTCCCCGGTGCTTTCAACATTCTCCAGCTCCACCATTCAAATGCAGCCCCTCTTCTACAGTCTCTATTGTTCAATGTCCAGCTTTCACAGGCATACGATGCAACGGAAAGCACCATGGCTTAGGTCAGGTGCACCTTAACCCTCAAAGTAACATCCTTACTCCAAAGAGGTCTTGTGCAGCAGATTTACCTAATGCAACACATCTTTTGATCTCTTGACTACTGCTTCCATGAGCATGGATTGTGAATCCAAGAAAGACGGAATCCTCGACAATGTCAGCCTTTCCCTCATTTATCATAATCTTATCTACTGGTGCAGTTGTGAGGATTTTGATCTTCTTATCCTTGAGTCATAATCCATAGCAAAGGCTGCAATCCTTGATCATCATTAGCAAGTGCTTCGAGTCCTCACGCTCAGCAAGCAAGGTTGTGTCATCTGCATGTAGCAGGTTGTCAGCAAGCCTTCCTCTAATCCTGACGCCACACTCTTCTTCACGTAAGCCAGCTTTTCTGATGAATTGCTCAACATATAGCTTGAACAAATATAGTGAGAGGATACAACCATGACACACACCTTTCCTGGTTTTAAACCATGCAGTACGCCCTTGTTCCATTCACACAACTGCACCTTGCTCCGTGTAAAATGCTACTTTAATCTTGACGATGAGACAGGAATAAAAGGAGACTTGTAAATAACATGAGCACAATGAAGCGTTCTGGTTTCTTATTCTTCTCATTGTTCTCCATAGTCTATTATGGTCCACCCAGTCGAATGCCTTGGCATAGTCAACAGAACACAAATGAACATCCTCTGTTGTTCTCTGCGTTGAGCCAAGATCCATCTGACACCAGCAAAGATAAATCCCTTGTTCCACGTCATCTTCTGAATCGTGCCCGAACCCTGTCAATATACTGCTGCAATCGTGTTGAATGATCTTCAACAACATTTTACTTCCATGGGATATCAATGATATTGTTCTAAAGACCGAGCACTCTGTTGAGTCACCCTTCTTTGGAGTGGGCACAAATATGGATCTCTTCCAGAAGGTTGGCTAAGTAACCGTCTTCCAAATTTCCTGGCTTGTTGAAATATTTCATTTGGTGTTCTAGTGATTTCTAGAGCTTTGCTTTTGGGTAATGCATTTAGTACAGTTGGATCTTCTTCCTTAAGCACCGTTGACTCTTGCTCGTATCCTACCACCTTCAAAGGTGGTATGTTGTCTAGTTAGTTCTTTTTGGGACAGTGACTCTGCATTCTTTCCATCTTCTCTGGATGCTTCCTGCATCAGTCACTATTTTGCCTTTAGAATCGTTCAAGATTACAACTCGAGACTTGGATTGTTTTTTTCTTGAGTTCTTTCAGTGTAAGGTGTGCTGCCTGCGGTCTTTCCTTGTGGTTTTCTAATTCTAGGTCTTTTCACATTTCAATGTAATCTTCGGCTTTGTCTTCTCCAGCTGCCCTTTGAAATGTCCTATTCAGCTCTTTGACGTCCCCATGTGCGTTAGCTACTCTATGATTAAGAGCAAGTTTCAGTGTCTCTTCTGATATCCACTTTGAACTTGGCTTTCCTCATGAATGATGGTCTTGATGTCTTTTCAGAGATGATCAGGTCTTCCGGTATTAGTGTTCAATGCGTCAAACTTGCTCTTGAGATGTTCTCAAAATTCGGGTAGGAGAGACTCAAGGTTGTGTTTTGGCTTTTGTGAACTTGTTTTAATTTTCTTCAGTGTTATCCTAAATTTACACACGAGCAATTGACTGTTCCACAGTCAGCCCTTGGCCTGGTTTTGGCTGCTAATATTGAGGTTCTCCAGCGTCTCTCCCCACAGAAGTAGCCAATTTGATTTCTGTGTATTTCATTTGGAGAAGTTCATGGGTATAGTCACCTCCTGTGTTGTTGAAAAATGGGCATTTTCTGTGAACAAGATGTTGGTTTTGCAAAATTCCATCGCGTAATCTCTAGCGTTGTTTCTATCACCCAGTCCATACTTTCCAACCGCTGTCCCTTCTTCTTTGTTTCCAACCTTTGCAATTGGCAATAAGGATCAATGCACCTTGGTTGCAGGCTTGATCAATTTCTGAATCAAGTTGTTGGTAGAATTTTTCAATTTCTTCACCACTAGCTTTTGTGGTTGGTGCCTAAATTTGAACAATAGTTGTATTGATCAGATTTCCTTGAAGAGGGATAGATATAATCCTATTACAGATAGCATTGTACTTCATGATTGATTTTAAAAGAATCATTTATTGGGGCAGCTCTTATAACATTCCATACATCAACTGCATCAAGCATATTTGTACATCTGTTGTCATCATCATTTCTAAAACATCTTCTACTTGAACCCTTGGTATAAGTTCCTCTTTTTCCCCCTTCCTCCCCCACCCAGCCACCCTTGATCCTCAATCAATATATATTGTTATTATTTCATATCTTACATTGTCCATTGTCTCTCTTCACCCACATTTCTGTTATTCATCCCCTTTGGGGTAGGGTGCTATATATCCAACCTTGTGATGGGTTCCCTCTTTCTCCCCCTTCCCCCTCCACAACCAACCACCTCTCCTCTTGATATGGCCACTCCCACTACTGGTCCTGAGGGGTTTATTTGTTCTGAATTCCATGTGTTGAGAGCTCTTATCCGTACCAATGTGTGTACTTCAGTCTATCCATATTTGTAAGGTAGAACTGGGTCATGATTGTGGGGGTGGGGGAAGCATTCAGGAACTAGAGGAATGATGTATGATTCATCGGTGCTATACTACACCTTGGTTGAATCATCCTTTCCTTATAACCCTTCTCAGTTGGGGGGATGTCCAATTGTCTTCAGATGGGCTTTGAGTCCCTCGTTCTCATCAATATAGTTATTTATTTTGGAGCTTTTGATACCTGATCTTTTATCCCCTCAACACATCATGATCACACAAGCTGGTGTGGTTCTTCCATGTGGACTTATTTGTTGCCCTGCTAGATGGCTTCTTGTTTAATTTCAAGCCTTTAAGACCCCAGACACTCTATCTTTTGATAGCCAGGCACCATCCACTCTCTTCACCGCATTTGCTTATGCACCCATTTTGTCTTTAGCAATCATGTAAGGAAGGTGAGTATCAAAGAGTGCCAGGTTATCAGAAGAAAATGTTCTTCTGTTCTTGAGTAGAGGTCCAAAATCCATCTGCTATCTTAATACTTAACATATAAATATATGTACATTGGCCTCTATGCCTTTCATTATAAATTAATATATTTACATATAGACATGCCTATAGTTTTATCTCTATAAATAGCTTTTGCCTCCTATTTCTTTCCTCTATTTCCTTTCACCTTCCTCCTGTCTCACTATCATTTTCACCCTCCACTTGGCTCCATTGTAATTCCTCTCGGATATATTGCACTTGATCAAACCCCACCAGGCATTATACACCCTCCTTGCCATCAATTTTAGACCTCTTGTTATTCCCTTATCTCTGAGTTTGTTGGCTCCCCACTCCCCCTTCCTGCCTCCTCTTCTCCCATGTCCCCTCGGAACCGCCAGGCCTGTTGTTTTCTCCTCGGGATTGTTCATCCTGTCTATTTATATAGATAGACTTAAGGCAAAAGCAAAAGAAAAAACAAAACATAATAAAAAACAAAACAAACAAAAATGATAGTTCCAGGTCTGTCTGCTGACCCTTATGTATGTGGATTCTTAGTCCTGGTCACTTTGGGTGACCCTGCTGGCATTTGAAATACCAGGGACATAGCTTCCAGCATTACCGAAACACAGGCCACCACAGTGTGACTAACTGACACACAAATTTGTTATAATTAAGATTCTGTGTCAACTTGGCTGGCCTATAGTTTGGCACATATGTAATGATGTAATTGGTAGTTGACAATGATTGAATTTGGCAGTTATACCATGCTACAAGTTGGCAGTTGTGTAATTATGTAGTCATTTTCTATTTTGTGATCTGATGTGGTCATCCTCCATTTTCACATAATGCTGGTTTTTGCATAACTACATGGTCTTTGGAACCTGACTATGTCAATAAATGAGGAGGGGATGTAATATCTCAACATAAACTACAGCAGCAGAGGCTATGGCAAAGAGACCAGGAGACAGGCACGGAGTCATGCTGCAGATACCATGGGCAGTGAAACAGGGAGGCAGAGCTGCAGATGGACTTCCTGACCCAAGGGGGCAGAGATCAAAGGACAATATCCTGAGAATCTGAGGACCAGAGAGAGCCTGACTGCTGGGTGAGGAGGGATGCTGCTCTGAACCTTCCTTTTTGCTGATCCTGGCTTTTGGTAACCGGTTCATTTTCCTAAGGAACCCCAATGCACCTGAAGGTTATCTGTGAGTTCTACGTGGCCATTGCTATGCGCTATCAAACCCAACAGTGAAGTAGAGCATGGTGGCAGGGAGGCTTGTTGTCAGAATGCAGGATGGAGGGTACGGGCTTATCTGAACTCTTCCTTGTAGCAATCAGCCCTTGGATGGCACGGGGTTGGATTCCCCTTTGTGTGGCCAGAGGAGACCAGATGTGACCTCACAATATCTTCACACTCCAACCCTATCTACTTAGTTCTGCTCTCAAAGCTGCTAGGAAGTACACCCATACAATATAGACCAATGTCATCTATGAAAGGAAATGCAAGGTTTCAAAACAAAATAACAGCCAATGGAATCTGGCCGTGGATGTATACACACACACACACACACATACACACACACACATATATATACACACACACACATATATATTAAAAAATACACACCCAGGTGCAGTTGATTCCTGAAATGCACAGGCGATTTGATTAGCGTTATTAGCTCCACTATAACATGATTAACTTGGGACACAGACAGGTTAAGCCAGTTACCCTGGGGATTGATTCAGGACTTGACTCCAGGTTGGTCTCACTCTAAAGCCATTCTCTTTCCTCTGAGGAAGAGGAAGGAGAGGTCGGAACTTAGATTAAAAGCCCCAGATATCATAAAATTCCTCAGTTTACTTCAGTATTCCATCTCTTGATTTCCCCGCGCCCCCACCCCCCTACCATGACCACCACAATCACAACCCTCATCCCAGAAAGACACCTTTCAGTGCCAAGTATTTGGTTTTTGGTTTCTTGTCCCCAATCTCCATCCCTTCCTTCCCTTTTTTCTTCTCATTTCTCTTCGCCGGAGATTTTTATGGAGACAAAAGCGCCATCTATTGGTCACCTTGTCTGCACCTGATGGTGATGGGGCACCCGTGACTTGAACAGGAAGTCAGTGGCACTAAGCCAGGGTTCACTGGACAGGGGATGGCCCCTGGTGGCTGGAAAGCACCTGCTCTAGTGAGGAGCCCAATTGTCTGCTGTGGAAGAGGAAGCTTGCTTCTTCTGGGAAGGCCTCCCAGCTCCCCCATCTTCCTCGCAGCCCTTGCTGCTCCCTAGCTGAGGACTGGGAGATGAATCAGACACTGCCTGTGCACGGAGGAGCCAGAGACGGACACACGACAATGTCATGAATGGAGTGCTTGACAGGATGTGGGAGCTCTTCAGTCACCTTGATGACTCACCGGTGTGATGTTTTTCCCTGACCTCAGCCTCAGGCTCCTCAAAAACAGATAATCCACCCTATCCTGCCTACATAGAGGTGTCCTGGTGGCAGCAGAGTTGGGCTATGCACAAGATTGATGGTTCAAACTTACCAGTTGCTCCTTGGGACAAAGGGAACTGTATGGAGGGTCACTGTGAGTTGGAATCAATTTGATGACCGTGAATTTGGATGTGGAGGGAGCAGACTTGCCTGTTTTTTGAAGCAGGTAGTCAGCACTTAGCATCCACTGACTTGGGCTTTCTCATCCGTTGCCTTTAACAAGCAGAAGGAGGCCTGATGGTGTAGTAGTTTCATGTTGGCCTGCTAACCTTAAGGTCAATAGTTCAAAACCACCAGCACCTCTGAGGGAAAAAGACCAGACTTTCTACTTCAGGTCAGAGTAATATCTTATCATTTGATCCCCCCTGTCACCCGTTTTAAAGTTGTTTCAGTTAAAAAACAGAAAGTGAGGGGGAAATACACCTGGATTAAGCCTCTGGTGAATCCCCTTTGACCACAGACCAGGGGAAGTGTGTAGCTTTGCTCTCATGAAGAACACACTGGAAAGTGGATTGTTGCAGATGCAGTTGGGATAAAAATTAGCACCTTATCATTTCATCTCCCTCATGATCCACTTTAAATTTTTCCTAGTTTTTAATACTTTCTGCTTTCTTTTGGATTGAGTTTTTAGTATTATTAGTTTGGGGTTTTAAAACGGTTTTCCTGTATATGAAATCCAGGAGAGGTGACTCCATAGAAAGTCACTGGCTGACTGGGCTGGGCTGGCTCCTCGGAGCATGGCAGGGGAGGGGTGGAGGTGGGGGTGGAGAGTTAGTAACTATGAGTAGATGAATGAAGACAAATTCTAAAACTGATTGCGATGATGATTGTACAACTCTTCTTGATGTGATTACTGAAATGTATGATATGTGACTTATTATACATTAGATTATGAACTAGTTTTATTAAATAGAGCTATTTATTAAATAGAACTATTTCATTAAAATTTTTATTTTATTTTATTGGGAACTCTTACAGCTCTTATCACAATCCATAATATATCCATTTTGTCAAACACATCTTTTTAAAAAATATTTTATTGGCATATTTACATATGTTGTCATCATCTTTTTGAAAACATTTTCTTTCTGCTTGAGCCCTTGGCACCAGCTCCTCCTTTTTCCCCTCCTTCCCCCTTACCCTCCTAGTATCACTGCTCCCCTTATTGGTCCCGAGGAGTTCATCTGTCCTGGATTCCCTATGTTTCCAGTTCTTATCTGTATCAGTGTACATCCTCTGGTCTAGTCAAATTTGTAAGGTAGAATTGGGATCATGATAGTGTGTGTGGGGAGGTGATACATTAAAGAACTAGAGGAAAGTTGTATGTTTCTTCATTGCTACCTTGTACCCTGATTGTCTTTTCCCTGCTCAACCCTTCCATAAGGGGGATGTCCAGTTGCTTACAGATGGGCTTTGGGTCTCCACTCTGCACTCCCCCTCATTCACAATGATATGATTTTTTGTTCTTTGATGCCTGTTACCTGATCCCATCGACACCTTGTGATCACACAGACTGGTGTGCATCTTCCATATGGGCGTTGTTGCTTCTGAGCTAGATGTCTGCTTGTTTATCTTCTAGACTTTTTTTATAGCTGGCACCATCAGTTTCTTCACCACAATTGCTTATGCACCCGCTTTGTCTACAGCGATCGTGTAGGGAAGGAGAGCATCATGGAATGCCAGTTTAATAGAACAAAGTGTTCTTGCATTGAGTAGAGGTCCAATGTCCATCTGTTACCTTAATATTAAACCTATAAATATATGCACATAGATCTATTTATCCATCGTCACATATATATTTATATGCATATATATATGCACATGCCTGAATTTAGACCCCTATAAATACCATTTGCCTCCTAGTTCTTTCCTCTATTTCCTTTTACTTTCTTCTTGTCCCACTACCATTTGGGTTTCAGTAATTCCTCTCAGTTATATTGCCCTTGATCAAGCCCTACAAGCCCTCCTACACCCTTATTGCTACCAATTTTGGATCACTGGTTGTTTCCTTGTCCCTGGCTTTGTTAACACCCACTTCCTTTCCCCTGTCTCCCCCTCTCACATGTCCTACCGGAACTGTTGGTTCTGTTTTCTCCTCCAGATTGTTTATCCCACCTATCTTATCTAGATAGACCTGCAGAGATAATAATATGCATTAAAATAAGACAGAACAAAACAAAATAACAAAAGAAAACAACAACAACAAAAAACAATGACAAAAAAAAAGGAAAAAGAAAAGAAAAGCCTGTAAATAATTCAAGGTCTGGGGGAAGTGCAGAGTGGAGACCCAAAGCCCATTTATCAGCCACTGGAGATCCCCTCACAGAGGGGTCTAGGGGAAGAGATGAGTCAGTCAGGGTGCGAGGTAGCACCGATGAAGAATACAGCTTTCCTCCAGTTCCTAAATGCTTCCTCCCCACCCCACCCCCACCATGATCCGAATTCTACCTTGCAAGTCTGGATAGAGCAGAGGACGTACACTGGTGCATATAGGAGCTGGAGGCACAGGGAATCCAGGGCGGATGATACCTTCAGGACCAGGGGTGTGAGGGGCGATACTGGGAGAGAAGAGGGTGAGTGGGTTGGAAAGAGGGAACCGATTACAAGGATCTACATGTGACCTCCTCCCTGGGGGACAGACAACAGAAAAGGGGGTGAAGGGAGACGCCGGATTGGGCAAGATATGACAAAATAATAATTTATAAATTATCTAGGCCTCATGAGGAAGGGGGGAGCGAGGAGGGAGGGAAAAAAGAGGACCTGATGCCAAGGGCTTAAGTGGAGAGCAAATGCTTTGAAAATGATAAGGGCAAAGAATGTACAGATGTGCTTTACACAGTTGATGTATGTATGGATTGTGATAAGAGTTGTATGAGCCCCTAATAAAATGTTTAAAAAAAAAAGGAAAACAAGGGGAAAAAGTGGAGGGTTCTCTTCCTGAATGAAGACACGTTGACCATGTTGTCTACCCTGACTCGCTCCTACCTGATCACACTTCTTCCTATGATCTCCTTCCCTCTGTGTATTGGACTGATTTGCCAAGCACTGAACATGTGAATTAACTTCCATTCAGTGTTCAACAAATATTTACTGTTATTTATGGTTTATTATGTGCTGGCCCTGGGAATACAACGATGAGAAAAATGAGCAGTCTGTGCTGCTGTGGAGTCTGCAGTCTAGCTAAGGCGAGCGAAACGGACCAAGGACACATGTACTGCATTAAGTGCCGTGACGGAAAGAAGGACAGCGTCATAATTGCGTATGCAGTGCGCAGTGGGGGTTGCATAGGGGGGCAGGGAAAGCTTCCCAAGGGTTAGAATCTTGGAGCTGCGATGTGAATAGGGGCGAATATTAAGTAGATGGAGAGGGGCCCTACGGAGGCGCATGTGCTAAGACTTTGGGCTGGGAGGCAGCATGGCTGGTTGGAACTGAAGGCAGGCCGGGGTGGCTCTGAGAATCCAGACTCTAGTGGACCAAACACGCAGCTGTAAAGGAACAGAGGTCTTACAGGGCAGTGTGGCCTATGATTGAGGCAGAGGGAAAGTGAGGGTGTGGCAAGGGGTATGAATCATGTCTGAAGATGAAGAGCTGGGCTGAAGAATAGTCAGGAGTTCAACAGGCAGATATGGGCAGGCTGAAGGACAGCTCCTCTTAGAATGGCTGGAGACACAAACGTATGGACCGTGGCAACTGGAACAGGGACGCTCACTGGCGAGTGGGAACAGTGGTGGTGCTGATGACAATGACAGAAAACTAGCCTGGAAACAAATCACACTTGCAGGGTCTCATATGCTGGTTCTATGAACCCTCTTTCCAATGCAAATGAAATCCAACTCAAACTAGCAGAAGTTCAACTCAAATTAGCTTAAGCAAAAATCAGATGATATCTCTTTCTAATGGGTAGAAAGGCTAAGGGGGTTTCAGGCATAGCTGGATCCAGAGACAGAACGCCCAATCTCTCTCTCTCTCTCAATGGTTTCCCTCTGGTGGACTTCAATATCAAACATGGAAGAATGTCAAACATCTTTCTCCGCATGGCATAAAGATGGCTGCTGAGTTAGGCCTGTGCACCTCTGCCTTCTGACTCAAAAGGAGGAGCATGTCCACCTTCCCTGCAGCCCCTAACCAGAGTCCCTTTCTGTCAAAGTCAGAGCCCTGGTGGTGGAGTGGTGAGGTGCTGAGCTGTGATCTAGAAGGTCAGCAGTGGGAAACCACAGCTGCTCCTTAGGAGAAAGACAAGGCTTTCTACTCCTGTAAAGAGTTACAGTCTCAGAAACCCACGGGGGCACTACTATCCTATCCTATCCCATCCCATCCCATCCCATCCCATAGGGTCCCTATGAGCCGACATTAACTCTGTGGCAATGAGTTTGGTCTGGGGAGGGTGGTTTAGGGTCCATATATTGAATCCTGTAGAAGGAATGTTTGGTTAGACTAAGGTCACTAACCTAACACATACAGGCTGCTGGCTCACTAGGCCTTATGGTGCTTGTGCTGCATTTAATTCAGCTGGGGTTACCTCACTGGCTCCCTACCCCATGGAGGGAGTTAAAGGGAGTGAGCTTGGGGAGGCTCATCAGGACCATCTTACACATAGAAAGGGAAGTTTTCCTCAACAGAGGCATTGGACACCCAAAGACTGTGAACATGTTGAGCTCATCACCCCCAAGGAGACTGAAATTTTCAAAACAGGCAATGGGGCCCAAAGTCCATCTGTAGGCAACTGGACACCCCCTTATAGAAAGGTCTCAGGGAGGAGACGAGTCAGTCAGGGTGCAGTGTAGCAACAATGAAACATACAACTTTCTTTTTCTTTTTTTAAAAACACAACGTTTTATTAGGGGCTCATACAACTCTTATCAAAATCCATACATATACATACATCAACTGTATAAAGCACATCCGTACATTCATTGCCCTCATCATTTTCAAAGCACTTGCTCTCCACTTAAGCCCTTTGCATCAGGTCCTCTTTTTATTCCCCCTCCTTCCCCGCTCCCCCCTCCCTCAAGAGCCCTTGATAATTTAAAAATTATTTTGTCATATCTACCCTGTCTGACGTCTCCCTTCACCCCCTTTTCCGTCATCCATCCCCCAGGGAGAAGATCACATGTAGATCCTTGTAATTGGTTCCCTCTACCCTCCCAGTATCGCCCCTCACACCCCTGGTCCTGAAGGTATCATCCGCGCTGGATTCCCTGTGCCTCCAGCTCCTATCTGCACCAGTGTACAACCTCTGCTCTATTCAGACTTGCAAGGTAGAATTCAGATCATGATAGTGGGGTGGGGGGGAGAGGAGAGGAAGCATTTAGGAACTAGAGGAAAGCTGTATTCTTCATCAGTGCTATACATCGCACCCTGACTGACTCATCTCCTCACCTAAACCCCTCTACAAGGGGTTCTCCAGTGGCCGACAAATGGGCTTTGGGTCTCCACTCTGCACTTACCCCTTCATTCACTATGGTAAGATTTTTTTGTTCTGATGATGCCTTATACCTGATCCCTTTGACACCTCGCACAGGGTGGTGTGCTTCTTCCATATGGGCTTTGTTGCTTCTGAGCTAGATGGCCGCTTGTTCACCTTCAAGCCTTTAAGACCCCAGACACTATCTCTTTTGATAGCCGGGCATCATCAGCTTTCTTCACTACATTTGCTTATTCACCCTCTTTGTCTTCAGCGGTTGTGTCAGGAGGGTGAGCATCATAGAAAGCCAATTTAATAGAAGAAAGTATTCTTGCACTGAGGGAGTACTTGAGTAGAGGCCCAAGGTCCTTCCGCCACCTTAATACTAAGCCTATAAAATATAGGTACATAGATCTATCTCCCCATCCTCATATATAAATATATTTCCATATGTACATGTCTTTGTCTAGACCTCTATGAATGCCCTTTGCCTCCCAGCTCTTTCTTCTATTTCCCGTGACTTTCATCCTGTCCCACTATCATGCTCCGCCCCCACCTGGGTTTCAGCAATACCTCTTCGTTACATTACCCTTGATCAATCCCTACCAGGCCTGCCACACCCACCTCACCACCCAATTGGATCACTTGTTGTTCCCTTGTCCCTGGGTTTGTTAACACCACTACCTTTCCCCCACCTTCCCCTATCTCATTTCCCCCTGGAACTGTCGGTCCCATTGTTTTTCCTCCAGCTTGTTCATCCAGCCTATCTTATTTAGACAGACCCACGGAGATAATAACATGCACAAAAAACAAGACAGAGCTAAGTCAAGCAACAATATACAACAAAATAACAACAAACCACTGACAAAGAACAAAACAAAACACAACAAAAAAGAAAAGCTTGTAGTTAGTTCCAGGATCATTTATTGGCCTTTATGAGTGTTTTCCAGTCCAGTCTGTTGTGGCACCACGCTCTGGCCCCTAAGTCCACTTTCAGCATTCCCTGAGGAATTCTTGCTGCTCCATTCCCTTGCTGTTCCACTGCACTCCCCCAGTGCTTTGCCTTGGTGTGGTGGGATCAGGTCATGCTCAATTCCCACACTGTGTCTCCAGTGCTGTCCCCCACAGGGCTATGGGTCAGTGAGGGACGTCATGTCTCATAGTGGGGCTGGCCATGTGGTCCTCTCTGTGGACTGGCTGCTCTAATTGGGGTCATCCTCCTCAGACCTGGTGGGAAACATACAACTTTCATCTAGTTCTTTAATGCTTCCTCCCCGCCACTATCATGATCCCAATTCCACCTTACATATACAGCTAGACCAGAGGATGTACACTGGTACAGATAGGAACTGGAAACAGGGAATTCAGGACAGATAATCCCTTTAGGACCGGTGGTGAGAGTGGCAATACCAGGAGGGTGGAGGGAAGGTGGGGTGGAAAGGGGGAACTGATGACAAGGAGCTACATATAACCCCTTCCCTGGGGGACAGACAACAGAAAAGTGGGTGAAGGGAGACATCAGACAGTGTAAGACATAACAAAATAATAATAATTTATAAATTATCAAGGGTTAATAAGGGTGGCGGGGAGGGAGGGGAAAATGGGGAGCTGATACCAAGGGCTCAAGTAGAAAGGAAATGTTTTGAGAATGATGAGGGCAACAAATGTACAAGTGTGCTTGACACAATGGATGGATGTATGGATTGTGATAGGAGTTGTATGAGCCCCCTATAAAATGATTTAAAACAAAACAAAAATCAAGCAATGGGGACCTAGGAGATTTGGGCAGGGCTCCGACCACTGTGCGAATAAATGGGAGAGAAAGGGAGGCCGGAGGCTGAGAAAGCCTTGGGGGAACAGCTAGATGTTCCATATGAGAAAGGGTAGAGGCCTGGCGGGGTGTGTGTGACTTAGCATGCTTGACTTCTCACGGCCTATTTGAAAGGGAACACTGAGGCAGAGAACCAGAAAAACATAGTGATGCTGGAGTCAGGGACATGGAGTAAGCTTTAGCTGCTAGAGCTGTGGTTCTCAACCTTCCTAATGCCGCGACCCTTTAATACAGTTCCTCATGTTGTGGTGACGCCCAATCATAAATTTATTTTCGTTGCTACTTCATCACTGTCATTTTGCTACCATTATGAATTGTCATGTAAATATCTGATTGGCAGGATGTATTTTCATTGTTATAAATTGAACATAATTAAAGCATAGTGATTAATCACAAAACAATGTAATTCTATATTGTGAAATATTTATTTCTAATGGCAAATAACTGAGATTTTGTCTTGAAGCGCGGTGTAGCATGGGTAACAGTCTTCCCACCGGGTACTCGTATGTGGGAGTATCTGCATGTGGGCGGACCTGCCTGGAGATGGATAGAGGCGCGGTGTCGCCCGCCGTTCCTAGGACCATCGGAAATATGTGTTTTCTGATAGTCTTACGCAACCCCTGTGAAAGGGTCGTTCGACCCCTACAGGGGTCGCAACCCACAGGTTGAGAACCGCTGCCCTAGAGGGACATGCTGTCTGCCTGTCTCCTCAAGGGTAGGGCGTCATGGCAAGAGACAATACCCATCCTCAAAGCGCAAGTGTGTCGGGCCAGGTGGTCTAGAGAAACACATTCAGGGACACTCGTCTGTGTATAAGAAAGAGCTTTATATCAAGAAGTAATGATATGTCAAGAAGGTATCCCAATCCAACTCAAGTGCTTAAGTCCGACGCTGATTCATGAGTCCCTCTTCAGACACACATAACTACATACCAGTGACATAGAAAAGTGACCGAGGAAGCAGGAAGATCCCAGGCCAGTGGGTGCCGAGCTGCATGGATCCAGGGTTGGTGGGCACCCACAACTTTCAGGGTTGGGTGGCCCACATGAGGCCACCCCTGGAGGGAGGCAGAGTTTCAGCAGGTGGGAAGATAGGGGAACAGAATCCTCACTCTTGTACAAAGGCCACACTCCCAAGCTTCTACTTGATTGGTCGGTTTGATTCCACCCTGGCCATCAGTGTCTAGTTGACATAGCAATCCCTGCTGTGGTAGTTGGATGCTGGTACCAGGGATTTCCGTTGATGCGGCAAGCTGGCTCTCTGGGAATCCCAGACAGAGGGAGAGGCAACACCACGTCCTTCCTTCACTGATATGCACATGGCCACATGTGTCTAACATTCAATGAGCACCTGCTCTATCGGGCTGTGTTCCTGGCAGGTGGTTGTGATTAATGGAGCCCTGGCAAAGTTGCAGATGCCAGCATACGTATTATCTTATTTCATCCCCAGCAACAATCCACTGAGGCAGGTACGATGATCCTCTCCCTTTTACAGAGGAGCAGAGATGAGGGTGAAGACAGCAGGGTTCTGGTTTCCAAGAAGCTCACCGTCTACAGGGGACAAGAGCGGGAGCTGAGTCACTCCGTCACTGCTCAGGACAAGGGTCTCAGAAAGCTTGGCATTTGAAATAGAAATGGCCTCTTGAGAGGGATGAGGGAGACTGAGTCAGCAGAAGGAACAGTGCGTGCCAAGCAAAACGGTGAGAAAGAGCCAATCAGGTGTGAGCAGAGCACCGGGGCAGATGGGAAGGCGGACAGATAGGCAGGGGCCAGGCTGCCTGCCGGGTGTTGTGGGAGCAAGCACGCTACCGGCCGGAGATGATGAGCCTCCGGTGAGTTACTCGGGGTCTCATGCAATGGCACGCAAACCTGGCTCTCAGCTTCTGCTTCAACTCTGTGGTTGTAAGTGCACACCACACTGTTCCTGATTGGTCTAGGGCCTCTGCAGTGGCCCTGTAACGGAATGTTAGCAGAAGTCACCCCAGCTTCTACCTCCTTTCCTAGGGGCTGGAGATGTTAGCATTTGCCTGACTTGAAGCCTTTCCCAACCTCTGGCCCCACTCACCTGCAGAGGTAAGATGCTCAGCCAACCCCTGACATGCACAACCCTTCAGAGTTGCTTTCAGGAGCACTGGTGGTGCCGGGGGTCAAGTGTTGGGCTGGAACTGCAAATTCTGACGGTTTGCCACTGCCGCTCCTCCAGTGAGCGGTCCACTGGATGGTAGTGACTTTGTCTCTGTCGAAGGTGCTTGATCTGGGTCAGGGCTGGCAGAGACTGGATCAGCCCTCCTGAGCAACTCTGCCCCCTGCCTTCCATCACTGCCCTATCCGGGAGAAGTGACCACCCCATCTCCAGCTCACGCCAAGTCTCCCCTCTCTCATGTCCAAACTCCCTTACCCCTGCGTCACCGCTTAACACGAACCTTTCTCCCGGCCACCACTCCTCACCCAAGTGAAGTGGGGAAGCTGGCCAACAGGAGTCTAGAGTTCTGGTTCTACCTCAGCTACTAAGTTGGTGTGTGTGACCTTGGACAAGCCGGGCCTCTCTGTCCTCACTTGGGCACCAAGCTTTGAAAATGTACATTCCGATTTGGGGATAAATGACTAGACTTTATTTAGTGTATGTGGTGGGGAAGGGGCAGCCCACTTGGCAAGCAATGCCAGGGGTGGGCGGGGAGGATGAAGGACTGGCCTCTGTCTGAGGAAAGAGAGGCAGGACGTGGGGCAGCCAGGCAGTGTGGTATGCCAGGCTGGAGTCAGGGGTCCAGGCTTTAGGTTCTGAAGAACTCTAAGCACGAAGAGCAGCAGGCTGAGCAGGCTAGGAGAGTCTGCCCAGTCTTGTGTCCATCCGAGCAGAGCTTCGAGCAGGGACTTACAGCATGGGGACAGTTTAGCAAAGGACCAAGTTCGAGCAGAGAGGGAGGCCCAGAGGTTGTGACTCCCTGAAGTCCTTTCCATAAGGGTAGGGACACCCCAGGGAGGGAGGATCACCAGCGCTGTGGGCCTAGACCTGGGCCTGTCTTTAGCTGTTTGCGGGGACGCATGCCTCCTCCAGAGGTCACTGTTCCCTAGGACTTTGCCACTAGGATCTGCAAGGGGAAGCCTGGGCTCCACCGCCGCCTCCCCCCCTCCTTCCCGCCCCTCCGTCTCTGGCCACACCACTACCCTGCCAGAGGCAGCCAGAAGCAAAAGCAGAGAGCTTGCGTTGTGTACCTGTGTGTAGAGTGTGAGGTGTATACTAGGGGGCAGGGATCAGGTTTGAGAAGCTAAGCTCCTTTCCGCCCTGCAACAATTCAGGCTCCAGATGTGGGGAGGGCTCGCTCCCTGACAGGGTGTTCCCCGAAAGGCAGGAGTTCCTTCACCAGCCCTTGGATGAGCGTTCTGCATGTACACGCTACGTTCTCAGGGGATCCCTTCCTCCATAATCACGGGCCGGACCCAAGTGACCCACCGGGGCATACCCACACATCCTCTCTCCCCTGCGGGGCTCTCAGCCCCGAGGCTCAGGGCCGGGTTTCAGCCGTGGCCAGGTTGCACGGCTTCAGGAGCGTGGGCCATGCGGGGCCGAATGTAGAGCCTCCCAGGCCAGTCGCGGTCAACCTGGCCCTGCGGGCACTGCTCGTGCACTCTGTAAGGGGAAGCCAAAGCCTAAGGCTAGGCGATGGGTGCAAACAGACTCCCTGTCACCGTCACCGGGAGAGGCAGGGCACAGGCATTTCCAGAGACAGACAGACCCCTGGGGACCCCAGGGGCTGGGGAACCCCTAAGAGCTCGCTGGGCTCAGGCAGACCCTCGGTGCCTCCAGCTGGGACCCCTCTGGAAGCGCCCCCCGCCGGTCGGCGGCTCCCGCGGTGGCGGCGTGCCTGCTCTGCCAGGCCGAGCCGCGGGTCCACTTGGGGGCATTGGGAAGCCGCGGCACAATCCATTAGCAGTTGCTCGCACCCGTTCCCGACATTTGGAAGTGGGTCCAGAGTTATTTTCACCCTCTCCCAAGCCCGCACCCTCTCCCCGGGGAAGCTGCAGCAACAGGCTCCGCAGCAGTGTGGCCGTGGCGACTTGCGTCTGTGGTGACCGCGGCGCAAGCAGGGTCCCCACCACCTAATCCGGGGGCGGCTGGGACGGCGGCCAGAGGAGTGGAAGGAAAGGGAGGTGGGAATCGTGTCTTCGAACTCCCTGCCCCACCCGCCCCCGCCCCGCGGTGTAGCAGTTAGCCCAGCGCGGGCAGCCGGGGGCGCTGGTGGGCAGGCAGAGGGCCCGGCTCCCCCGCCGTCGTGGTCCTGCGAGTTAGGAGCTCAGTCGCCTGCCATCCTGGTCCAAGGTGCAGCGGAAAGGAGGCCTGTGGAAGGGGTGCGGGTCACCCCTTCCAGAGGAGGTCAGCTGGCACGCGCCATCACTCCAGAGCTAGCGTTGGGAGTGTAACGCGAGCAGAGGGTGCTGGCGCGCTGCAGGTGGACCAGCTCCCCGCTGCGGGCAGGCAGCGGAGGCGCCCCCTCCACTCTCCCCCCCCCTGTCCATCGCTTGCCCAGTGCGGTCCTCATCGTCACGGCTCCGGACACACTCTACTCCCAGGTTAGCCGGCTCCGTCGTGCTGGTTTCGCCCCAGACTTCATTAGGGCGCAATCACCCCAGGGCTCCACCTCCCCGCCAAGCCGGCTTACCGAAGGCAGCGGAAGGGGAATTCGAAAAGGCCTGCACCCGCTGCTACCAACGGATACGCAGCAGCGAGAAAGACACTGTCGCCATCGCTCTGGTCCGGAGGGGGGAAACCCAAGCAAGCTTTCTCTCCCTCCTTTCTGGGCTGCTGGAGGGAGGCAGTGGGGAGTGAGGGGGGATGAGGGAGGTGGTCTGTTCCTCATCCCAACAAGCCTGAAGCCTGCCACGTGTTCCTTGAAGGCTTGTTCAGGCATGGATGTGGGGGGCTAGGCTTCTGGAAAGTTCCCAGATTCCCCCCTCCCCCCCAGAGAGGGTGAGCCTCAGCTGTTCACAGATTGTGTCTACAATCTGAAGACATCGAGTGGGAGCTTCGGTGAGCAAGCGAGGGAGTGCGGAAGGCAACACCACCATCATCTCATCGGAGAATCAAACAAAAAAGTTCTCCAGGGCAGGGTTGTCCTCCTTTCAGCCCCAGCTCCTGGTATTGTTTAAAACAAATTGGTGGAGCGCTGGGGCGGGACGGGTTTCGGAGGGCGAGAGAACACGGAAGAACACTCCCCTCCTCAAGCCAGAATGTAGCTGGGTCAATGGAGGGACACTCGGCTGGGAGTCTGGGAACCTGGGTTCAATCTCACGATAAACAACGGGACCAATGGCCATTGAGTCAATTCTGGCTCCGAATCACCGTGCGGGTCGGAGCAGAACAGATCCGTAGGGTTTCAGAGGCTGCATATCTTTACCAGTGAGCCCTCTTTCTCCCACTGAGCTGCTGGTGGTGAGCGGCCCAATGGGGAATGACCACACATCAGGCTCCTTCAAAAGCTGCATGACCTCTTAGGCCCCGGTATGCATCCCTGTAAATGTGTATGTGCACCCCAAAAAAGGGGGGTATGTACACATGAGTGGGGGTGGGGGAGATCTAGATAGTGCCTCTCCCCACTGCAGAACAAGCGCTGGGAGACCTCTAAGTCCTTTTCCATGGGTGTCCAGAGTAGCGCATTATGAGTGGCTGGGTCAGGCCCAGGCTCCTGCTGGCGGTGCAGCTGCCCCAGACATCATCTGAGCAATCTAGGGAGCCTAGGGATGTGGATTCTCTGCAGGGTATCCCCCTCCTTTCTTTGGGGCCAGGGTGGTGCTTATCACTTAGGAAATGCCAATTCCAGGGCCATAGTCCTTGTCCATGGTTTGAGGACTGGATCTGTTCTCCTTGTCCCAAAGATGGTCTACTCATACAGACCAGCACAGTAGGCGGACCTGCCTCCCACCCTCCTCTGCTCTCTTAGCCTGATGGCTTGAGTGGAAAGCTTCTCCAATCCTGGGTGAGTTCTTTCTCCACCTCATGGCCTGTGTGGCCCCATCTGGGGAATAGAACACTTGGGCCGAGACTACATTATTTGAGCACTCCTTCATCCTCCCATTGCCTCCCTGGAGACACAGCATCATGGGGCTGCAAATTCCCTCCCACCTACCCCCCCCCCCAGCACTTCTCTCTAAGGGGCCTCCTTCAGCATAGTATGGACAATACTCTGTGTGTGTGTGTGTATGTGTATAGGGGAGGTGCTGGGCAGGGCTTGAGATACAGGTGAGGATTAAACCATCCCCAACCTCTTTCTCTTTCTGAGGTAACAGAGCTTCAAGAGTTCTCAAATATCATAACTGTCCCAGAAAAATAAGTTTCATTTTACATATTAGCCATCAGGTAGAGGTTTTGGGGTCTCATTTTTACAGAGGAGGAAATAGAAACAGAGGAGTTAAGAAACTCGCCCAAGGTGCCAAAACAAAGAGGCCAAAAGAAAACAGCCCAAAGTGACCAACCCAAATCAAACCCACAGCCACTGAGGCAGTTCCGACTCATACCAACCGTAAATCAGTTACCCAAGGCTGTTCATCTTTCGGGGAGCAGAGCGCCTCGTTTTTTCTCCCGAGGAGAGGCTGATGGGTTTGGACTTCCAACCCTGTATTTAGCAGTCCAACAGTACCCAACAGCGCCACCAGAGTTCCTTTACTGCGGTAACAGAGTTGGCAAATAGTGAGCTCCGAACTCCAGTAACCTGACTATAAAATATTTTGTTCTTAATGCCTGACGCCCAGAAACTGAGGCTAGGGTGGGGAGTGAGTGGCCTTCGGGCACAGTTTTCTGACGGTGGCAGAGCAGCTGTCTCCGTCTTCGTAGGCCCACGCTTCGGCCACTGCGCGGCGCTGTCCGGGCAGCCGCAGCGCCATCAGGGCGGTTGCCGGAGTCCTCGGCCCACCTTCCCGTCCAGTCCCGGCGGTTCCGAAGAGCCTAGTCTGAGTGGGAGCTAGTCCTCGCTGGTTTCCTGGAGGAGGGGGAAGGTGGAAAAGCACGCGACCAGAGCCGAAGTGCATAGTTTCAAAAGCAAGCCTGCACCGGGCTAAGGTCGGCGTTCATTGTGGGTGGTCTCTGGGAGGGTCGAGGTGGGGTGGGGGTCGGGGGTTACAGGTCCACCCAAGGGCGACCCTAGCGGGCACCTGGACGAGGGAGAAGCGAGGGGCTTCCAGACCCATGAACTGTTCAAGCCCAAACAGAGGTCGAGTTGTCCACATCTTGAAACGGAGAGCTAGGAAGAATCCAGTCCCGGAGATGGAGACAAATGACTACAAGGACGAGAGGGGTCAGAGTACAGGCCGGTTTAGAGCAATTGACCGGTGTTCAGCCAGGATGGCGGCCGCGGGGCGATGCAGGAGCTCCGGGGCAGGGGTCGACTGACAATCCGCTCGCTCCCGGGCCCGGCTCCGCCAGAGCCCACTCCAGCCTCGCAAGTCCCGCGCGGCGAGGACAGAGATGCGGGCCCCCAGCCTGGGCGGGGGAGAGAGGGCGCAGTCGGAATTTCTCACCTCGGCGAGGTCGGAGACGGCCAGTGCCAAGTTTCCTCCTCGCCGCGCTCTCTCGAGTCCGTCTGCAGCGCGGGCCGGAAGCCGCTGGGGCTCCGGCGGGCCTGGACTCCCCGGGCGTGCCTCTGGGCGCCTCCGGCTCCCGATCGCGTCCCCGCTGCGCTGCAGCCTTGGTGGCCCCGGGGCGCCGCCTGGGGGAGACGATGGGTGGGGAGGGGACTGTCGCCACTTCTCCCGGCTCGGGTTGGGGTCCCCTGGAGCCTGGCCATCCCGGAGCTGAGCGGACTGGAGGCGGCGGCGGCTCAACCGAAAGGAGGAGGGTTTGCGGGAGCTGCTGCGGAGAGGGGGCACCCGCCTGCCTGCGGCCACCCGAGCCGAGCTCCCGCCGCGGCGGCGGTGAGTTCCCGCCGGACCCTCCGCGGAGGCCCTGGACCCGCCCCGCTCGCCCCACCCTGCCAGAGAGCTCCGCCCCAGCCCTGGGTTCTTCCGCCCAGGGCTGCCGCTACGCCGGAGGGGCTCATCCCCTGACTCCCCCCACCCGGGGGGTCGAGGGTCCGGGTGGCGGAGGCGAGGGCAGGCTCGAGCTCCGCCCCCGGCCCTAGGTGCAGACCTGCGCTGGGGCTCGGCGGGCGGGCGGGCGGCGGGAGAGACCGGCCAGGCCAGTGCGCAGCGGGAGGGCAGAGAGGCCGCGCTGGGCCACGAGGGGGCGCCGCAGAGCCGGGGGACACCCCTCCCTCCTGGTCCGCCTCGGCCCCCCGCCCCTCCCCGCCCGCCCGCCCGCCCGCCCGCGCGCAAAACACACTGGCCCCAGAGGCAGCGCCGCCGAGCCCGAGCCCGAGCCGCGGCCGGAGCGGAGCCGGAGAGCGGCGGCGGCGGCGGCACCATGACCCTGGGCAGCTGCTGCTGCGAGATCATGTCCTCCGAGAGCTCCCCGGCCGCGCTGTCCGAGGCGGACGCAGACATAGACGTGGTGGGCGGCGGCGGCAACGGCGGGGGCGAGCTCCCTGCCCTCTCTGGGCCCCGCGCCCCCCGGGACGTGCTCCCCAACGGCCCCCAGCTCCCCCCGGAGGACGCAGAGGCGGACGCAGCCGAGGACGAAGAGGAGTCCGGCGGCTGCTCGGACGGAGAGCCCCGAGTCCTAGCGCCCCGGGGGGCGGCGGCCACCGCTGGAAGTCCGGGGCCGGGCGTGGCGGCGACCCGGGGCGCGGTGGGACCGGGACCCGGGCCGCCGTCGGGGGGCGCGGCGACGCGCAGTCCTTTGGTGAAGCCGCCCTACTCGTACATCGCGCTCATCACCATGGCCATCCTGCAGAGCCCCAAGAAGCGGCTGACGCTGAGCGAGATCTGCGAGTTCATCAGCGGCCGCTTCCCCTACTACCGGGAGAAGTTCCCCGCCTGGCAGAACAGCATCCGCCACAACCTCTCGCTCAACGACTGCTTCGTCAAGATCCCCCGCGAGCCGGGCAACCCCGGCAAGGGCAACTACTGGACGCTCGACCCGGAGTCGGCCGACATGTTCGACAACGGCAGCTTCCTGCGGCGCCGCAAGCGCTTCAAGCGGCAGCCGCTGCCGCCGCCGCATCCACACCCGCACCCGCATCCGGAGCTGCTGCTGCGCGGAGGGGCCGCGGCGGCCGGGGACCCCGGCGCCTTCCTGCCGGGATTCGCCGCCTACGGCGCCTACGGCTACGGCTACGGGCTGGCACTCCCGGCCTACAGCGCACCCCCGCCTGGCCCAGCCCCGCACCCGCACCAGCACCCGCACGCCTTCGCTTTCGCCGCCGCCGCCGCTGCGCCCTGCCAGCTGTCGGTGCCCCCAGGCCGAGCCACGGCGCCTCCACCCGGACCCCCGACGGCGTCGGTGTTCGCCAGCCCGGCCTCTGCCGCAGCTCCTGCGCCTGTCCCGGGCACTGGGCCGGGCCCGGGCCCCGCGGGTTTGCCGGCCTTTCTGGGCGCGGAGCTCGGCTGCGCCAAAGCGTTTTATCCCGCGTCACTGAGCCCTCCCGCAGCGGGCGCCACGGCCGGTCTGTCCACCGCACTCCTGCGCCAGGGCCTCAAGACAGACGTGGGTGGCGGTGCGGGCAGTGGGGGCACCGGGCCCGGGCAGAGGCCTTCCTTCTCGATAGACCACATTATGGGCCACGGTGGTGGCGGGGCAGCACCCCAGGGCGGCAGCGAAGGCTCCCCAGGATCACCGTTCGCAGCGGCTGCAGGCCCCGGGGGTCAAGCCCAGGTTTTGGCAATGCTGACTGCCCCAGCGCTGGCTCCAGTGGCCGGCCACATTCGCCTATCGCACCCTGGGGACGCGCTCCTGTCCTCTGGGCCCCCGTTTGCCAGCAAAGTCGCGGGCCTCAGTGGCTGCCACTTCTGACCGAGGCAGGCCTAGGGCGGGTTAGGCCTGCACTCCTCACAGCCTCCCTCCCGGAGCTCCTGCGGTCCCAGCGGATCTCAGGGAGTCTATTTATGAAGAGTCTCCAGACCTCGGGCGGCGCGAGGCTCCACGCTCAGAATCTCCCCGAGTGTTGGGACGAAGCGGGCTCCATCGCTCCGAGAGGAAGCCGGGCTTTAAGTGACCAGGCCGAAAGCAAAGACCCCCCTGTCCCAGTTGAGCAGTAGCAGGGCGGGATGGGTGGGAATTTTCACCTTTCCCAGCCTCTGCATCTCCTGGCCTTCCCAGGAAGAGTGCTTTCTAGGGAGAGATGCGGGCCAGGCCCTGCGGATCGCGCCTGAAACACCTACTGCCTGTCCCTTACTTCTCCAGAGTGGAGGCCCTGCTTGTCTGATATTATAATTTAAACACACCTATCATCCACTTTATGCTAAAAAAGAAAGCCTCCCTGATCGCCCGCCCCCCCCCCTTATTCTTGAAGGAAGTTCATCCTTCTGAAGCCCAAAGCACTGTCTACACAGTGGAAGCTAAACGGAGAACTGTCTCCACCATCCCCATTCCCACTCCACCGAGAAAACCCCTTCTCTTTTTGTGTGTGTGTTTGGGTTCTTTTAAAAGGAAGATTCTCCCTTTCCCCGCAGCTGGTTGGGTCCAGACACCCAGAACAGCAGCCCCATCAGCATCCCCTGCCCCCAGGCCCTGTGATATTTATTGTAGCTTGAAGCAATGAGGTTGGGGTGGGAGAGAAGAGTCGGGGTCAGGGACTGGAGAGGTGGGGGATGGGCCAGGGGACATCCTGTGGCAGAAGCGCCCCTGATTCTGTGTAAATAGCTGTCTAGCGGGCTGCTGTCGGCTTTCTCCACTGGGTGTGCGGAGATTGAGGTTTCTCCACCGATGGGGACACTGAAAGCCTCTGATGGTTTATGTGGAAGAAAAGAAAAGGAAACTGTCCTCTCCACCGGCCCAGTCCTCCTCGGTGTCATTTGAATAAATGTATGTGAACCTCCTGCAGTCACCAGCTCTGTGTGCTTGCCTGGCCACCCCTGCCAAGGCTTTCCCAGAAGGTCCCCAGCCCTGGGCAGTCAAGAAGTGAGGAAGGGTCTCTGGGAAACCCAGGCAGGCAGAAGAGGGTTTAAACTTTTCAAATTCAGGGGACACTGTGGCATCAAAATGTTCATGGGGTCAGGATTGGGGTGGGGCAGCCTGTGATTCCCACCTCCACCCCCACCCAATCCCAACACTTTCATTTTCGCTCTCTCTGAGGGAGGTTTCTGCCTGGGGTTTGGTTCAGGAGGGGTCTTACTTCAAATGCACCTGGGGAGTCTAGTCTAGGTGAGGCCTGAGTGGGGGCCTAGGCAGGTCTGGGTGCCGGATGACCATGGACACTAGATCATCTTTGAAATATAATTTGAGGTGAATGTGTCTTTGGCTTTTTGCATGATTTGCATGCATCTTTGTGTGTGTGTGTGTGTGTGGCGGGTACTTTCATGAGGTTTGCAGTTTGCGTCTGTCTGGGGCATCATGTGTCTTTATTGTTTGTGTGTATGAATTGTATTCCTGGAGATGTGCTGTATGTGCCTGTAAATATGTCTCCATCTGTAGAGGGAGGAAGACTTCTGTTTGGCCACTGCAGGGTCTTCTTTGACACACCTGAGGACTGTGAACCTCTCTTTCCTCCAGCCCCAGAGGGTGAGAATTGCAATCTGAGCTCGAGAGTCACTGCCAATGGGGCTTCTTCTGCTGGACGAATCTTCACCACCCCTTGAACCTTACTCATAAACCAGAAGCTATTGCCTGAGTGCACGTGCACTGGGCCGGTTGGAGTCCTCATCAGCCCCGCTGAGCCTCCTAACTCCTTGCCTGGGACTCTGTGTCTAGAGTTGTACCCACGTTGGGTTCAGACCCTATGATGATACTTTAAGTGAAGCAGAGAGAGTTGTCTGGCTCTTTTCACTGTGTAGTCAAGTCAATTCAAGTCAGATACTGGGAGAGAGGGAGGACTACGGAGGTCAGCCTTCACAGAAAATAGGCATGCTGAGGGCAAGCTAAGGGATCAAGTGCCAACCAAAGACACAGATGATGATTCAGCCGCAGAGAACTTGGGCGGGGGAGGCAGAGAGAAGCCACTGTAGGTGGAAACCAGGAGGCTGAGGAGAGAGGCCCCTGTAGGAGGAAGGTCAGAGTGGAGTAGAAAGAGTACCCCAGAACTTGGGAAGACTTGTAGGGGTTTCTGAGGCTCCCAATCCCCTTTTCCAAGGAAGGAGCACTAAGGCTTCCGGAGCAGAGGGTAATTGCAGTCCCTCTGTTAGAGGTGATGGGACCTCAACTCCATCTTGTTGAGAGATTGGCAGTGGAGGAAGGTCCAGAGCTGTGGACCACCTTCCTACTTTTTTTTTTAACCAAATGGCTCAAGATGAATAAGGGTAGGTTAATTGGTAAAAGGGGAAAATGTGTGCTGATGCTCCGGGGATAATGGTCTCCGGCTGGCTGCTTCCTCGACTCCGGTTGTGCTGAGGTTGATTTCTTTTCACTGGAAGAAGTGTGGCCGCATGTGTGTGTCCTCAATAAAGCACTGTGTAGCTACGTAATCTCATTTGCTGTGAATCTGCCACTTCCAGATAGTAGGTTGGAGCTTTGAGTAAAAGATTTATCACTTAGTTTTTTCTCTCTAGAAGAGAGAGAAAATGAACTTGGCCAGAATTTATAAAACCCAAACCAAACTTCCTGCCATGGAGTCAATTTCGACTCTTAGTGACCCTGTAGGACAATTTCGACTCTTAGTGACCCTGTAGGACATAGTAGAAATGTCTCTGTGGGTTTCCTAGGCTGTAAACCTCTTTCTCCCTGCATAACTGATAGTGGGTGGCTACAGTCTGTCCACCAGTGGCTGCTTACTCGGAAAAGCAGTCGATTTATCCTGGATTTTTCTTTCTCCGTGAAAGTGTGTGTGTGAGAGGAAGCATTGCCCAGAGCATATTGCATGGGGCGGTGTCTATTTAAGTGTGTGCTCAAGGGGAAGAGTGGGTGTGCACTTTCATGGGCTTCTAGGGAACCTGGGGCCCTAGACTATGACCTAGACCTCAGTTTCCTGGTGGATCAAGACGACCAGGCCTGGGCTAGATACAATCATAGCTGAACCCTGGGGACCAGAGAAGGCACAGATGCTCAACTGGCCCTGAGAAATACTAAACGGAATTGCTGGAGGTAGGGAAGAAGACAGAGTGTCTGACCAGCCCGAGTCCTTCAGGCTGCATGAGAGAGCCCAGGGTACACACCCTTAAAGCACCCGTGGGTCTTTGGTTGGAAACTGCCAGCCTGTCTGCAGGAGAAAGATGTGACAGTCTGCTCCCCTAAGTCTTTGCAGGCATGGAAACCATATGGGGCAGTTCTACTCTGTCCTAGCTGAGTCTGAAACAACTAGGCAGTGGGTTTGGGGTTCCGTTCTAGGTCAGGGGAACCTGTTCCACAGCTACCAACCCTGAGACTCCAGGGAAGAGCTATCGGTGGGATGCAGGAGTTGAGAAATTTATATGATAGTGTTCACTTGATTTCTGCCCTCTGCCCCCCTTTCAGACCCCAGGTGTTGAGTTAGGTGTGTTCAGTATAAGAGGTTCACTTAGCTTTGCTAGTCTTCTGGGATGAGAGATGGAGGCCATCCTATTTTCAAAGCGGCTTTGGTGGGGACCCTCGCCACAGACCCTACCCAGCCCACAGCCCATAATAATCAATTGGTGACAATAATAAGGAGATATCCAGGGCACGCCTTCATCTTTCCAGGCGAGGAAAAAATATATATACGCTGTGAGAGCGGCCTCCAGTTCAGAGCGTGCTGCCGCGAGCGGGCAGTTTAAAGGGGGAGAAAATTGGCGAATTTCACTGGTCAATTTGACTTCATTTCGTTCAATTTCATTCCTTTTCATCCGGTGCCTGGAGGCTCTAGGCGGCTAGGAGGGGCGGGGTGGGGGTGGGGGTGGGGGGCTCTTTCCATCAGGAAAATCTTGTAGATAACTGGAACCAGCCCCATCCTCAAACTTTGAGATACATTTTTCAGGCGCAGTAAAGGGCAGACTTTTTTTTGGTTATTTTATCTCATTGAGGGAAGATTTCTTTGGGTGATGGGGCACATCCAGGAGCTTCTCCCCACTCCTCTCTGGCGGCCCAATTAAAGCGGTTAATTCTTTTCGCCGCCGATTCCTCCCCATCTCCCTTTCTTTCTCCCGGGGCTCACGGGACCACCCAGGAGCCAGAGTGGAGGTGGGGGGGGGCGGACACTTCCCTTCCACATCCAATTTGTTCTCGCCGCAGCGGGAGCGTCTTCGTGGTTACAAAGCGCGTTCTCCCTTGATGACTTCTTCCCCCTTTTCAAAAACACTTCTCTGGGCCCGCTGCAACGCGCATCCCTCCCCTTCTCCCCCGCGCTCGGGTTTATTTAAACTTCGCCTCCTCCAGCGCCGCGGTAGCGCGCACTTAATGAAGTTGAAGGCTCGGTGAGGCCGGGTGAAGAGGGTTTGGAATCTGTTGAAAGGGGCGTTTTGTGACACTGATTGGGGCGGGGGCGGTGGCGGAGCAGACAATGACCTGCCAGGCGGATTTTCCACCGCAAAGGGTCAGGCGAATAAAGGCGCCGACGCGGTCTAAACGAGGGACCCCGTCAGAGCAGGGGGCCAAGGACTGGAGTGGGGAGCGTGCCTCGGAAGGTTTCTGGCTTGGGGTAGGGGGTCTGGGGGGAGGGGACGGCGGCTCGCCTGGGGTCTCTACAGAGGGGATTCGTAGTTCCATTCGAACCGTGCCCACCTCGCCAAACGGAAGCAAGGCGAGGCTGGGTTTGGGTCTAAATGATTCCGATTCGTGGTACCAAAGGTCGTGTCGGTTCGACCTTGGAGATGCGTTTAAGCCAAGGTCCAACTCGGGTGAGGAGGCGCGGCCGCGTTGGTTCCGACGACTGGCGCCCCGAGATTTCTGGAGCAAGGGCGAGGGGTGCGCAGGGGGCCGAGAGGAGGCGAACGTAGTCGCGCCGGCTCTTGGCAGTGCCAGTATTGAAGAGCCAGACAAATGGCGATTGGAGCGCTGGAGCAGAGGGACTCGGTGGCTGAAGGTCGGAGGAGACCCGCACCACACGAGAAAGCCGGAGAGAGGACGGAGGGGTGTCCCGCTCGGGTTTCCGGGAACGAATTTTCCTGCGGGCCAGGTGGTGCGGCGCGGGCACCCCTCCTCCGGAGCTGGAGCCGCCGCGGCGGCCGCTCGCCAGGCCCGGGGCCCCGGGGCGCTGGGCTGCGGTGGCCGGCGGTCTCCCCGGGGCGTGCGCAGCGGGCAGGGCTACTCGGTCTCCCCGGGGCGTGCGCAGCGGGCAGGGCGACTCGGCCGGCCGCCCCCTTTCCCCAGGTGACTGCCACCTCGGGGCTGCTCCCAGCTCGGAGGCCGCGGTCCCTGCGGACCGACGCGCTTTCGTCCCACGCGGACTCTGAGCGGAGGCCGCTCGCTGGCAGGCGCAGGACTTTTCTCAGTCCAGCCAGGGTTTCTGCCCGGGGGACCTCCTCCCACCTCCTTAGCCTCTCCCCGTAGGTTGCTGCCTTCTCCCGGAGAAGGTCGCCCCTGTCGGCACGCCCAGCCCTTGGGAGATGCGTGCGACCCGGAGGAAGCCCCTGTGCCGCCGCCGCGACAGGGGTCTCGATGGGAACATTTCCTGAGACTGCACTCAGCCTGGGCGGAGGTACTTCTCATTACGCAGGCACAGAGATGTTTTGGGAATTGTGGGTCTTCGGACTAGAAATGACGAATCCTGGGGGGGGGGGGGGAGGATGGGAAGGGGGAGAGACACATTTTAATCCGCTCATTCGATTCCTAAAATTTAGCCCGGATCGGAAAAGCGCAGCGCAGCCTCTCTGCGCAGACCCTGGCGAGCAGCAGGCAGGGCTTGGGGGGACAGGAGTGGGGCTTCTGGCCCGCCGCTTCCCGGAGCCCTCGCTCTGCGCCTCTTTCCCCAGCAGGTGTCGATGCGGTAGATGTCCTAGCCTCTGTGATGCACACGTGTGGGAGGAGGGGCAGCTGCGTGTGGGGAGGCCATCCTCCTACCCACATTCCCAGTCTTCCCCTTCTCTCACCGCCACCTTTTCTCCTGTGCCCTCTGGTCTCCCGTCGCAATGGACTGTTCCGTGCAAATGCCCTAATTCCACCACCACCCCCAACTCCCGCCCCAGCATAAGTTTCGCTCTCCGCATGTAGTCGCCTAGGTTAGAGAGGGCAGCTGGTGAGGCGATCGACCGCTTAAATTAGGCCTGTGCCAGGGGCTGCCAGTTAGGAGGTCCTGACGACTAGAAGGGGTTCTTTCCACCTCCGGCTCTGGAGTGAAAGAGACCAGACTGCGGTCATACAGTCAGGCCGGTGCCTCCCAGCGCCAGTACTCCGCTCCCCAGGCTTAGCGCCGGCCACGATTTGCAGAGCCTCAGGCACGAGGGAGGATGAGGGGGAGATCCGAGGCCCTTTGCAGACAGGTGAGTCTGGCAGGAGGCAGCCAGACCGGGTTGCGATGATCTGCACGGAATCAAGCCGGCACCTCCGATCCTTGGTTTCTCAGTTGGCCAGCATCAGGCCTGTCAGTGGCCAGAGGCAGTTTTGTTTTGTTTTCTTTTGTGTGTCGTCGTCATCGGAGGAGTCACCTAGTGGGCATTAAGCACAAGCAAATGAATTTGCTCCCAAGCTTGCTGATCTTTCAGGCTCTTTTCTTCCGGACTACCGGTATTGTGCACCGAGTACCATGCAGCTAGCTATGGTCCTGGAGGGTCAAGCCCAACACCTGCCGTTCGCCCCGGTAAGCACCCGTGGCAGGGTAGCTGCGAGCGGAAAGAAAGCCCTAACCACCAGGCTTGAGATAAAAAGTGACGTTTTGAAGGGTTAAAGATAATTGATTTCTGCTTGATGTGCTGATTCTAGGCGTCAATCATGCCATTTTTTTGATGGTCCGTTCCATTGTTTTTGTCTGAACGAACTGCGTATGTATCCGCATGTGGGGCAACCGTATTTAGGGGGAAAGGTGAGTGACTGTGTGTAGTCTCATGCATATTTTCAACAGTCTCTGTGAGCCCACTCCTGTGTAGGGCTGGGGCTGGAGCAGAGGCCAAAGTTCTATGAGTGGAGAGCACTGGCCTACTTGGCTGGGGAGGTGGGGTCCCAAGTTCCCAGCCTCTTCCTTCATGCCTTTCTGTCTTGCGCAGACTGCAGGTAGGGCTGGGAGCCTCAGAGAAGGTGCTGTGGGAGCAGCGGCTTGCCCTTCCACAAAGGGGTTGGTGCCCTTCCTTCCTTCCCCTCCTTGTAGTGGCTCACACCTGCCTAGAGCTCTGGATGCTTCCAGGTGGTTCCCTGGTCAGTCTGCAGTCTGCCCCTACTTTCTTGGGCATCTACAGCTCACCCCCTTCTCCCCAGCTGGCAGGGAGAGATTTGGCCAGCACTTCCAGGGGGGCTGTGGGGCTTCCCTTCCCGGGCCAGGAAAACATCCCACAGCCAAGGGGTTGAAGCAAATGTGAAGCCCTGATCAGCCCAGTTTGCAAGGGGGTGTGCTTTTGTGTGTGTGTGTGTGTGTGTGTGTGTGTGTGTGATATTAAACAGGTAGGAAATTGTGGTGACTGAATTTCTCCAACAGAATCTCCAATGAAAATTTGGATCCCGCAGCCTCTCTGTCCCGACGTAGATAACTAAAGCAAGCGCCCAGACATTTTGAGAAAACCCAAAAGCCAAGCATTGTGCCTCCTACTTCAGGACACTTTCAATCGCATCTGCCTTGTGCATGTGTCTACCTTCAAACGCTTCCTTCTGGAGATGGGATGGGAGCAGTTATCCTGCAGAACCAGTGCACAAAACAGATTGCCCTTTAGCGAGCAAGGGCCTGGCTGCAGGGGGCTGGGGGGGGGGGCGGAGAAGGCTGTGGGGGCCTCTCTTGACAGTCTCCCGAGTGCCTCCACCCTGACTCCCTGGTTGGGCATGGCAGCAAATCCTTCCTCAATGGCTCAGAAGGTCTGGCACCTGGGGCTGCTTGGAGGAGAGAGTTGGTGAGTACCTTGCTTGTGTCCCTTTGGGCTTTCAGAGGGAGTAGCTTCCATCCCTCCTGGCTTCTTTGAGTCACTTGAGAGTCTGGCTGCCCGGCTGCCCCTGCTGCCGCCCGGCTGCGGTGAGGCTTGCTTCCTGCGCAAGTGGAAAATAAATGTAGCCATCAGGGTGCCCTGATGTCCCTGGAAGTGGATCTGCTGTGGCGCTTCAGGATCGTGTGTGTGTGTGTGTGTGTGTGGTAGCATCAGGGATTCTGAATTCTATTCACCTTTGGAAAGTATGGGGCTTGGGGTCAATTCCCCCTTCCCCCTGCCCCTTTCTCCTCCTCTGTCTTCTTCTCCACACCTACCCAACACCCCCCCCCCAAGGAAACCCAACAAAACAAACTCACTGCCATTCAGTTGATGACAACTCAGTGACCCTATAGGACAGGGTAGGACTGTCCTTGTGAGTTTCTGAGACTGTAACTCTTTATGGGAGTAGAAAGCCATGTCTTTCTCTCATGGAGCAGCTGGTGGTTTCAAACTGCTGACCCTGTGGATCACAGCCCAACGCTGTAACCACTATGCTTCAGGGCTCCCCACACTTACCCAGAAGATGATTGATTAATTATCTAATACTGGAGATGGAGGACCGAGGCCAGAGAGGCCAAGAAGACTCTCTGAGACCTTGAGTAAGTAATTTCCCTTCACCAGGTCTCAGTTTCTCTATCAGAGAAGAATGGGAAAATATTAGCTTTGACAAACTTTTCCAGACTGCAGTCAGTGCCTGCCTGCCTAGTTCCTCTCTCTACTGGCCTGAAAGGTTCATCCCTCCGGTTTCCCTTGAGCCACCTTGAAGGTCCTGGAGTGGACTTGGGGGACCCAACCCAAGTGGCTGCCACAGGACTGGCGTGAGTCCTTTCGGGATCTAAAGGGCTTCTGGTCCTTGGACCCAAGCTAGAGGAGGTGCTGTAGGCTCTGGGGACACTTTGGTCCCTGTGTTCCCTGAGACCCTGCCCTTGTGGAGGAGGGGGATGTGGGTGAGCTTGCTGGTGAATCTCCCCTGGGACCAGCTCCAAGGTCTGTCCCTTGTGTCTCTGCAGTGCCCCAGGGGTGGGGTGGGCCCAAATGTGAATTCCATCTCTACCTCTGCTACCTCTGCTCCCTTTTACTCTTGCCTCTCTTCATTTAGACACGCCCCCCCCCCCTTTTTTTAAAGTTTGGCCTGAGTGTGTGTGTTTGAGTGTTAAGGGGAGGTGAAGGCAGGGCAGCCAGAGACCTGGAACCTATGCCAGAGGGAGGGAAGGAAGACCCATGCCAAAGTCTGGATGGGGAGGGGGCTGCGGCTCTGCTTCCTTTCCAAGTGTCCCCTCCCCCCACCTCCACTCCCACCCTGGCACCACACCGCTGGAGCCCAAACTCGGGAATTTGAGATCCTGCAGTGATTGTAGCTGGAAAGGCTGGCTCTCAGCGGCGGCAAGAAGAGTGGGCATCTGCAGACCAGATTCGAGGGGCTGGAGGCAGGACAGAGGGCAAGGACCTGGTGTTGTCACTCTTTCCCTGCTTTCTCCAGAGCTAGGACTGAAATTTCCCAGGATGTAGCTTCTCTCTGCCTTGGATTCTGGGTGTCAGAGGCACTTACCCCAACAGTGTGTGTGCTGTGAGCCAAAAGATGCATGCAAACATTATTTGAAATAGCGATTCCTGAAGGCGGAGGCCCGGCCTGTATCTGCTGGATGTGCGAGGGGAGCAAGGGCAGAGAGCTTGGCACCATGGTTTCAGAAATCCTCTGAGATTCTGAGCACGGGGTGGCCCAAGCCACGTGGGGGCGCTGACCCTGTGCTGAGCAGGACTTACCTGCACTAACAGAGACAGATGACTATAGGAGCAGAGGCTACCTCTGCTCATGAGGACAGTCTTGGGCCAAACTGGGCGGACACAGCACTAACTGCAGAACATGTCTGTGGTGTCGTCCCTTCAAGGAGCACACTGATCTGCCCTGGGCTGACTCCGTGCTAACAGGCATGACTTGAGGCTGATGGAGGCCGAGCCCAGGCTGAGTGCAATGTGCTCTTGCTCTCCTGGCTGGGCTGCAGGATAGCAGGTCCTGTAGCTCTAGTACCCAAGCCAGGCACCCTTTGCCCTTGCAAAAGGTCACTGCTCTGCTCTTCTTTGGCCCACTGGGGAAGTTTTAGGGTGCCTGGTTGGAGTGAAGGTGTCAGAGCTGAGTGGCCCCCCTGCAGCCCTGGGATAAGAATTTACAACCTGGAGGAGGCCTTGGTGTGTCTCAGCACCTTGGCTGCCCCATGTGAGTTAGTGACAGGACCTTTGAGCTCAGATACAGCAGGAGCCCTGGCGCGGGGGGTGGGGTGGGTGCTGGTGGAGGAAGGGGCCAGGGTCGTCCTAAGGACACAGATGCTATTGTGTGTTGGGCAGAGAGTGAGCACCTTGGTGTGTCCAGGTTCTCTCAGGAGCACCAGGCTCACAGCATCTCGCCTCCTCCCTCTACTGGGAAACTTTAACCTTGCCAAATGCCATCCGATTTCTGTCAACTGAAAGGACTGCCCCTCATTGCCTGGAATGCCCTTCTGTATCCACCCATTAGCCTCAAGTCATTTTAACAGTCTGCTTTGTGCCTGGCCCTGTGTCTGGCACTGTGGACATAATAGTGAGTACAGCAGGTGTAGTTCCTACCCTCAGGCTGGTGAAAAAAATATCTATCTATCTATCTATCTATCTATCTATCTATCTATCTATCTATCATCTATCTAATTTAGGCCTTTGGAAGATGAAACTGAGGAGAAAATATTCTGCCTCCAGTCCTGGTTGTCTGGAACCTGTTGAGGGGGTGAGTCATCAAACAGAGCTCCATCTTCTCTGACTCTGGCTCCGGTCAACAAAGTGCTGACCACTGACCTCACCGAACACAGTGCACGCAGGGACCAGGATCTCAGTCAATGAATCCAACAGACCTTTAAAACGTGGAGGACCCTGCTTCTGACCAGAGCATCTTCTGTCTTCTGAGCCCTTTGTGTTGAAAGAGCCAGCATGATTCTCAAAAGGTTAAGGACGCGCGGCTGGCTTTGAGAGGGGATTCCTGCAGCTCTAAGATCTCCTTACGCAGCACGACGTCTTGGCATAGTAAATAAAGGTCAAGTAAAAGAATGTTTCTGGGAGTCTAGGAATCTGCTTTGATGAGTTCAAGATCGAGGGATCCTTTGGGTCATGTATCTTACTGTCTTTTTTCCCCTCTTCCCACTGGGCTTACTCCTTGCTGAGATGTCACCTCCTCCAGGAAGCTTTCCCTATCTCAGTCTGGGGTTGGATGCTCTCCTTCGGGTTCCTGCAAACCTGGTGCATTCAAAGAATTGTTGTGGTACAATGGTTAAGGACTCAGCATCTAACCAGCAGGTTGGTGGTTCAAATCCACCCAGGGGTTCTTCGGGAGAAGAACCTGGAGGTCTTTTTCCGTAAAGGCTGCCATCTAGAAAACCCCATAGGGGCAGTTCCACTCGGTCACATGGGGCTGCTCTATGTTGAAAACAGACTCCCCAGGACCTAACAAAAACAGCATGTTCTGTGTTTACTGCTCTGCCATTCTGGTCAGACTGGGAGCTCCTTGAGGGTGGAGCGGACAGCACAGAGCCTGGCACCTGGCAAGGCACAAAGATTGTGCTCAGGGGAAGGAAGTGGATAAACCAACTTTCTGGATACAAGAGCCCGGAGCAGACATCACATTGAGCAAAGCAAGGTGCAATGAGTGTTGTTAAGAAGTGTGCCCCTCCTTAGAGCAGTCCCGATCTCTGATGCCTGCGTGGGGGACTGGTTGTGTGTTCCAGGCAGGGATGGGTGTGTGTGTGCGGGGTGCGGGACACTAAGCCAGGGCTGCATGACAACCTGAAGGGAGAGGGAGGTTCTTTACTCATCTCCATTCTCATTTCTGTTCTGGGACAAAAGGAGTGTGGGGAGGTGGAGGCCCCCTCCGAGCGCTGCTCCTTGACACCCCCCCCACCCCTCTGCACAGCAGCTGTCAAGGGAGCAGGATGGGGCTCTCTAGGGCTGCACAGAAAAGATGAATTTTCCCTGTCCAGGGGCAGAGGCTTCAAGTGATTACTGGGCAGGGTGGGGGTGGGGGCTAGGGCTAGGGGAGGAGAGGGGGTGGGCAGGGCTTTCAAGAGTATGGGACAAAGAGAATGGCTCTGTGTGGGGATCCAGGAGGAGGCAGCATTCATCAGGGCTGGAGAGAATTCATCTAGTTTTTAACCCCTTTGTGACTCCCCAGTCTTATTGCCCAAACTGCAGAGACCCAGAGGGCAATAGGAGTAGAAATGAGTTGGAAATCCAGACTGGGCAGAAATAATGCCAGAGAGAGGGAAACTGAGTCTTAATGTAGGAAATCACCTGACATTTCCCCCTTCCCCTGTAAACTCACAGTTCCCTAGTGCCTGTTCTGTGTGGGTGGCACTGGCCAGTTCTGGGGGACAGGAAGGGGCATGGGGTGGGGGTGAGATAGAGACTTCCCACCTGCCTCCATGAAGCTAACATTTATTGGGTCAGCTGGGGCTGGGCACTCCTGGCCTGGGCTCGCTCTAGTGGGCGGGTGGGTACAGGCTGGGCACAGTCTGTGGTCTGTCACTGGAGGTTGACAGCCCTTCCTGCTCCAGGTTGGTAAGTTCTGTGAGGGAGCCAGCAAAAAGGAGAGCCACAGGAGACTTCCTGGAGGAAGTGGCATTTGAGAATTTAGACCAGTGGTTCTCAGCCTTCCTAATGCCGCGACCCTTTCATACAGTTCCTCATGTTGTGGTGACCCCTCCAACCATAAAATGATTTTCGTTGCTACTTCATAACTGTAATTGTTTTACTGTTATGAATCGGGCGGCCCCTGTGGAAGGGTCGTTCGACCCCCAAAGGGGTCACGACCTCCAGGTTGAGAACCGCGATGCAGACAGTGGGAGATGGTGGCCGAGGCGTGGGCATCCCATCCTTTATGAGCAACTACACTCAGGAGGGCTAAGAGTGAGGCCAACGCTGAGCGGAGGGGAGGATTCTACTCTGCCCTCGCCCCGGGGTCACGTGGACTCCCTTGTATTAGAAACCATCTCCAGAGGCCCAAGAGCTCAGCATACGGAGGTTCTTTTCACTCATGTTCTGGTCCAATGGTTGGCTCGGTGGAGGTGGGAACAGGGCAAGGTGCTTTGGGCCGTGCCCTCACTCGGGGTCCTGGGCTCCATCAGTCGCTAGGGCAGGAGCTCTAGTTCTCTTCGGCAGTGAAGCTCTTTGGGCAGCCTGTGAAGTCTTAGAGCAAAGACTTTGAAGTGCGTAAAGGGAGCTCAGAGAACGACAGAAGGTGCTATTATCTTGGAATCCAAGCATCAAAAACGGTTTTAAACGTTGTTATATAACAATATTCGTGATAAAAGTCATAGAACAAATAAACAAATATCTCCAGACATAACACGTTAAACACCAGGATTGGTGGGTCACCACAGGGCAGGAGGCCCGGAGGGTGAACATGCTGCCATGCTCAGCGACTAAGGGAGCCGTTGGGGGGATTCTGTCCGTCTATAGACCCGTCAGAGGAAAGGCTGCGTCCTAACACCAGCCTGCGGGGGAACATTCCACTCTGCACCCGGGTCGCCATGAGTCAGGCCAGCTGGCCTCCAGGGCAGCTGGTTTGCTGGTCTGTTTTCAGCAATAGTACTCTTTCTGCAGCAACACATGGCAGATGGGAAAACACCCATGAGTCTCCGGCGCATGACGGATGGAGGAAACAGCGGTGGTTTGTTGCCTTCCTTCATGAAATGGAAGGAAATGCTGAGTTTTAGTGCAGTGGTGTGAGAAAACCAAGATAATTTCCTTCCCCATTCACATTTGTGGATCAACCCCTCCACCCCCCAACAAATTCTCTCCGTGACCCTTTGGGAGTTTTGGACCTCAGCCCTGAGGCCTGGAAGTCTTCCACGTCACTTCGAAAATCAGCGTGTAGCAGTGGGAGAGGGAATCGAGCATCTTGGGGATGTTTTTGAAGGGCCAGGGCTGCCAGAGACTGATAGCATTTCTCAGCACCTTCCTTTGCCAGGATGCAGACGTGCGGTCCTACCTATCTGCAAGGGGGCCTGGGAAACAGTCTGGCCAATGCACGGGAGGCAAAGGAACCGGGGCTCAGAGACTAGGCCGTATTGACTCTGCCATGCCTCCTAGCTTTTCTTCACCCCTTCCAATTGTCTTTGGGGGTGTGGTAAATATAGACAACACAACATTCACCATTTCCACCACTGTTGGGTGTACAGTTCAGGGGCGACAATGATCACTTGGTTGTGTAAAGGAGCCCTGGTGGCATAGTGGCTACAAAGTTGTGCTGTAACCACAAGGTCTGAAGTTCGAAACCACCAGCCGCTCTGAGAGAGAAAAGAAAGACCGGGCTTTGTACTCCCGCAAAGAGTCGCAGTCTCAGAAACTCACAGGGGCAGTTCTACTCTGTCATATGAGGTCGGCATCGACTCTCAATTTTTTTCATCACTCTTAACAGAAACTCAGTGGTCCTTAAACAAGCACTCCTCTTTGGCGCCTCAGACTCACCATGGTAGTCACGGATCCACGGTGGGGTCTGTACATTGGCCTATTCTGGAGATGTCATGCTTGTCCTTTTGTGACCGACTTGTTTCACTCAGAGTCATGCCTCCTTCTTGAGTCCTCTGTTCCATTCCGCTGAGAGACTGTGACTAACTTTGGTGGGAAGTGCAGAAGACATAAGCCTGCATGGGAAGGGGAGAAGATACAGAGAAAGAAAAAGCCATTTCTTGATCCAGTGTATTCAAGTCCCATGCAGTCAGCTCCGGAGGCACTGAGCGCTCTGATTCTAGCCTGTGTTCAGTAGCTTCTAGAACCAACTCCCCCTTGCCATCCACTCCTGTCACTCTGAACACTCTTAGCCGGGGGGTACCCTAAGTGAAGCCCAGCTCAGTGGGCTATCACTCTTCCATGTTCACCAGCCTGGTTGGGCCTAGTTTCATGGGAGGGAGGGAGGGAGAGGAGTAAAGGCATATTTGTCATAGCTCTCTGAAAGGCCAAACTCACTGGCCTCGAGGCGAGGCTGACGCTCAATGGAGTAGAAAGCCTCATCTTTCTCTGGCAGTTTCAGATGGCTGGCCTTGCAGTTAGCAGTCCAAGGTGTAAATCTGACTCTTCCAGGGCTCCTAGCTCCATCCCTGGGAAAATTCAACCAGGTTAACGGATCCCAACCAGGACTTGGGAGCCTGGGAGGCAGATTATGCATTAAGGCCAACAGTTTGAGACCATCAGCTCCTCTAAGGGAGAAAGATGTGGCTTTCTACTCCCATAACCAGTTACAGCCTCAGAACCCCACAGGGCCATTCTACCCTGCCTTAGATGGTCACCATCAGTCAGAATCAACGGGAGGGCAGTGGGTTTTAGAACTTTAGAACTAGGAATGAAAAGGGGCCCTGGTGGGTCAGTGGGTTAAGCACCGGGGTGCTAACTGCAAAGTTTGTGATTCAAACCCACCAGCCTCTCTGTAGGGGAAAGATGAGACTGTGTGCACTCATAGAGCTGTGCAGGCCGGGAAACCCCACGGAGCAGCAGTTGCAATTGACTCCATGGCAGTGGTTCAGTTTGAATGCTTCTCTACCCTGAAAGGAGGTTAAACATTGGACTCCTGGCCACAGGTCAGCAGTTCAAATCCATTGTTCCTCAGGAGAAAGAAGAGACAGTCTGCTAATACACGAGGGGGTACCACCCGAAAAAACTGGAATATTTTTGAAAAGTCATGTATTTAATTTGTTTTGTTGTTTTTTTACAAAATGACCCCATCACCTTCAAAGTCCTCTCCATGACACTGAATACATTTGGCAAATCTGCGATTCCACTCCTGGAAACATCTTTCAAGCTCATGTGTCTGGACGGCTGACAGCACCTCCCTCATTCCTTTCTTCACCTCTTCTACGTTGTCAAATCGCTGTCCTTTCATGAGCCTCTTCATTTGTGGAAACAAAAAGAAGTCGCATGGAGGGAGGGCAGGTGGGTAAGGTGTGGGGCAAGAGAGGCGTGCTGTTTTTACCAAAAACTGGTGCACTGAGATGGCTGTGAGAGCAGGTGCATTGTGGCAAAACCAGCCCCCTGTCTGCCACAGATCAGGCCTTTTTTTTTGGTCCCACACTGTTACGCAATCTTTGCAGAACCTCTAAATAGAAAGCTTGACCTGGTGGAAAGAACTCCAAATGCACTGTGAGTTGAGATTTTTGTCTCTTCAGGAAGGTGACTGACAAACAAAGGTTTGCCATCAATCGACATTTCACCTTTTTTGAAATGAGAAAACCACTCGTACACTTGAGTTTTCCCCATAGCAGTACTGTCCTTGTAAGCTGTGTTCAACATCACAACAGTTTCTGTGGCATTTTTCCCAAGCAGGAAACATGCTGTCCTCTTAAATTCACCATCACACACACACAAATGAGGTTTGAGCGAAACTTTTAACAAAAAAATTTACTGTGACCACAGAATACCTTTCCAGGTGACACCACTGGGTGCTTGATGCTAACCTAGCAGGAAAAATTTATATGACAAAAGCTCTGTCCAACAGAGCTTTTTTCCATTTTTGAGGGGGGTACCCCCTTCGTTAAGGTTTGCAGCCTTGGGAACTCTATACAGCAGTTCTACTCTCTCCTAGAGGTCACTATGAGTTGGAATCAACTCAATGGCAGTGGGGGGGTTAATCAGGACTTAAACTTAACCTGATACATAGTAGGTGCTCATTAAATTGGCATTGACTTTAATGTCTGAAGGAATGACTTTCTTTCCTCCTGTCACCTCTGCTTTTATTCCGGGAAGGCAGCTCGGCTGGTTTCCTTAGGCTCCCTCGGATGCTTCTGTCCTACAGGCCTATCTCTGCACCCCAGACAAGGGATTTCCATCTTCACAGATTCAGGGTCTCAGGAAGGCACTGGCAGGGCTGGCCAGGGAAATCATCTTCAAGTCTCCGCTGGTGGCTCAACTGGCCGGCTAGGGCCATCTCTACACCAACACGCCAGACTGATGGGCCTGCTTCTTCCTCTGCCTGTACTCCATTCCAGCGGGCTCTGTTATCATTGACTCCCCTCCTCTGCATTAACTGGGGCTGGGGTGGGGATCTGGTCTCAGGATGTGTTGGCTCTCTAATGTCAAGGGCAGGCCGAATCTTCAAAGATCCACCACATCCCGCCCCCCTTCCCTCCTCCATCCACAGGGTCCCAATGCTGAGTCTGCTCTGTCCTAACACACACACTGAAACAGGTGTGCTAGTGTGCCAATGAGTGCATCCTCCCATGACCTGCCCTGCCCAGCCGACCCCACACATGGCATGATCTGGTACCGACATGCAGTTGTAGAATTAGAGATATAGCTATATGCAGCAGAATGACTTCAGCGCTTAGAGATGTCTAGCCATGCAAGCGGCAGCTACAGTTAGTATAGGCAAATAAAAATATATTTAATATTTACTTGGATATCCCAGTTCAGGGTTGAGTCTATGGCTCACTTTCTACATATATTAAGAAGAACCAAAGCCACTAACTCATAGTGACCCCACACAGGGTTCCCAAAGCTGTAAATATTTTAAGTCTTTCTGGGATCAGATAGCCTCATCTTTCTCCCCCTTATCGGCTGCTGGGTTTGAACCACTGACCTTGGGGTTAGTCCTAACACTGTTAGTCCCAACAGCGCCACCAGGCCTTCTTTCTATCTGCACATGGGCTAGGCCTTGCTAGTAATGGTGAGAAACACTCCTCCGTACTTTATACAGACTCTGTGGGGTCTGTGTGCTGCTGATGAGAGAGGTAGATGAACGTTGGGTGGGCTGGTGGGTGTGTCCCGAACATGGAACGTGGCATCCATCTGTGACGGCCATTGTGTATGGGAGGAGGTGTCTGTGGGTGGTGGTGTGTTTGGCATGTGCACACACGTGAACACGCGTGGGGCCAGCAGGAGAGGTGTGCAAGTATCAGGAGGAGCAGCCAGCTCGGCGCTGGGGAGAGACACTCATGGATGAAGAGCTCAGTGCTTGAAAGCGGCTGTTTAACAACTTGAGCATCAAATTATAGCCCACGTGGACAGTGGTGTCAGCGGTCGCTGGTTGCTGTAAATACTTCAGTGCAATTGACAACAGCTTGTGTAGGGCTAAGTGACTTGGGGAGGGGGAGGGCGAGGGAGGGGCAGCACCTTCCACAGAGACCCTCTGCCCTGCAGCCCCATCTCTGCTGGATGTAGTGCTGGGGGGGAGGACGAGGTACGGGAGGGAGCAGGAGGTCTCTAATGGAAGGAGCTTAAGAGCTAGACAAGTTCTAATAACCCAGCGTTTCCAACTGTACAACCTTGAGCAAGGACGCCCTGGCAGTGTGGAGGGTTAATTGTTAGACTGCCAACGGAAAGGCTGGTGATTCGAGACCACCTGGAGGCACCTATGAAGAAAGGCCTGGTAATCTGCATCTGCAAGGTCAGAGCCATGAAAACCCTGGAATTGAAGCAAAGTTCTGCTCAGCAGCACATGGGGTCGCCATGCGCCAGAACTGACGGGTCGCCCCCTGGATTTCCCATAATCTTGAGCAAGCGACTTACCTACTGGGTGCCTGAGTTTCTGTATGGGACAAGAAAAGACAGCAGGTCATAATACCCTGGGAGATTGTTGTGAGGAATGAATGACAAGCACTTCTTTCATCTGAAAGCGCTTACAGACATTAGCTTTTGTTGCTTTGTGCGGAATAATGCCGGGGAATTCACACAGTGATTCAGCCATCAGAAGCCTTCAATAAACGTTAGGAGAATGTTGTTAGCCTATTGCTATTGTTCCCTTAAGCCTGAACCCACAACGGTAGATACCACCGCCCTTCCATTAGAAGCCCTGAAAAAAGGCTTCCCAGAGGGAGGGCGGCCAGTGGAGCTTTGTGGATTTTCAGAGAAGATGATTTTAGTCTGCAGGCTTCAGAGAATCCTGCTGCACAGGATCCGAGACTGGGTGGGCAGCACGGGAGCTCTTTTGGTAGACCTGCTGCCACCGCCTGCCTTCTTGAGAAGTCCTGTGCAAATGGCGTCCTGCAAACTCAATCCCATTTAAAGTACGCCCCGGCCGGTCTCAGGGCTTAAGGAGGCCCCGCAGTGAACTCCTTTGTAAAGCCAGCAATCTCCTGAACGTATCTATTTGGTAAAGGACAAATATTTATAAAATAGGATTTTTTGGGTGCCTACTATGTGCCCAGTCCTCAACATCTATTATGCAATTATAGCCTCTCAGTCAGCCTGCAGGGGACACCATTCCCATTTTTCAGAAGACGGGAGGACGCACACCCGCCTGAGGCCCCACAGCTGGAAGGCGAAAGAGTGGGGACAGGAACCTGGCAGAGTGGATGTGAAAGCTGGTCTTCTTCCTCCCTGCCCTCCCCCCTTTTCATTTTCTCCTTTCCCCTCCTCTCTTTCATCTGTATCCACCTCAGGCGATGTTGCATACGCTAGAAAGCCCGCGTAAACTGGGCTCACCGATAACACAGGCAGAGCTGGACCATGTTGAAGTTAGAGCCATGGCTGCGACCGGTGTCTGGAGCTCAGAAATCGCTTGTTAAAAATTTGGTTTTCTCCCTGAAGACCATTTCAAGCACGCACACAAGTGGAGAGGACCGTCTCACGAAATCCCTACCCACCATTCAGCTTCAACCACCATCAAGATTTTGCTTCATGCATTTCCTGCTTTTTAAAAGAATTATGGTGAAAATAGGCCTATCAGAATGAGTCAGGTCACCAGTGTTCGCGTGTCTGTTCAGTGGCACTGCGTGCGTTCTTCATGCTGCGCAACCTCATGTCCTGTCTGCTTGCACTTTATTCCACCGCCATGAACAGACACCCAGTGCCCCTCAGCAGTCACATATGCGCACCCTCTCGCCCTGCCTCCCACCTCCTATAACCACGAGTAGCCTTTAGTTCCTGTCTTGTTGCTTCTTTCACATAAGCTCACACCATATTTGTGCTTTTGTGGCTGTTTTATTTTGTTCAGCATAGTTTCCCCCTCCCCCCTCTCCAAACTGTTTCATTGACACAGAATTCACCTATAGATCAATGGCTCAAGTGCACAAAAAGGAGTTGGGCAGTCATTGCCACAACCAGTTTGGGAACAGTTCTTTCATTCTTGCATCATTGTTATTAGCATCTCCTGCCCCGCCCCTCACCCCCGCCCTCTCCTGTCCTAACCCCAAGGAATCACTGATTTTCCTGCCTGCTCTATAGGCTAACCTAGCCTGGATTTTAGATAAAGAAAATCATAAAAAAAGAAAACGCCACCAATGACAACAAAATAAAACATGGAAAAATCTCATTCCAAAGGAAAGTAGGAAGTAATAAAAACAGGGCAAGTTAAAAATGAGTCAAAAGAGAAAACAAATGTTAAGGTATTAAATGTCAACCGGACAGTACGCGTAGTAATTCACTTTCCAATTTGCCTTGCCTGCTTCCAAGGCTGTTACCATCCCTGTTTCATGGTCGGTGGGAATTCAGTACAAACGTAAGCCACATGAGGATTCTGCAAATGGATCTTGGGCTTTCATGTCATCCTCAGCCTTCTGCAAACTCAGTGTTCAGAAGGGAAGTGCTACCATCATTTCTTCTTCCAATCTTGGGTTTCACCATGTGAAATTCTTGGATCCCATGGGCTGGTATGCTTCTTCTATGTGACTTTAGCTGGCCACCTCACTTAAACGACGTGTATAAAAAGCCTGTAAGACCCCAGTGCTCTTCTTTCTGACAACCGGGCACCGTCTGGTTTCTTCACCACACTTTGCTCGAGCACCCATATCTTCAGTGGTCTCTTCAGGAGGGCGAGTACTGAGCAGAACCGCATCGTAAGAACCACTTGTCCTGAGATTGGGGCTTACAATTAAGTCAGCACAGTATTTTTCAGGCTCATCCTTAAGGCATTCATTCCATTGTATGTTTGCTTCCCACTGAGTGTCTCCATTCGTCTGTGGGGCCCGTCCCTCCTTTCAGCTGTGGCGAAACGTGCCGCAGTGATTGTTGCTGTGCAGGTTTCTGTTGGTGCTCCTGCCGTCACTGTTTCCTGGGTGGATACACCTGGTCGGGGGCGTGCTGGGCCACATGGCAGTTTGATGGTGCACTTTCTGAGGCCCTGCCCCCGGTGACGGAGCATTATCTGTGATTCTGATCACTCATTCAACGATTCGGATACTTCTGGACGTGCTTGCTTCCATTCAGGAGAATTTGATGTATGCTCGCAGGCAAGTGTTTTATGTTGTTGTTTTGTAGGCAAGTTTCTTTTCCTACATTTCTATGGAAAGTTGTTGTAAGATCTGTCTACATCGTGTAACTCCACTGGTGTTACTGGTGACTTACCTGGCACCATGGTAAGGGACGCCTGGTGGAATCAGACCAGTGAGGGTCAGGGTTTATAGAGGTCATTTTGAGGAGAAGAGTAGGTTGTTTTGTTTTCACTCATTATAAAGAAAAATATTAACTAAGTAAAGTCCAGCTGATATCCAGCTATGGCAAAACTCAGAGGAGCCCTGGTGATGTGATGGGTTACGTGTTGGCTTGCTAACCACGAAGTCGGCAGTTTGAAACCACCAGCTGCTGCACCAGAGAAGTCATGAGGTTTTCTACTCCCGTCAAGAGTTACGGTCTCAGAAACCCACAGGGAGTTCTACCCCATTAGGGTCCTTTGAGATGGAATTGATTCAGTGACCGTGAGTGAGTGAGTGAAGACATCAGGCCTCGTGTCCTGAGGAATTGACCTGTGGACCATTTTAGTTAGTTGTAAGGGACTATTTTCTCTAGTAGCGCCAGTCCCTATGGTGCCAGTCATTGGATGGTCACCAGCCTATTTGCTTTCTTTTGTATGGATGCAGTGGATCTCTGATTTCCCTCCCGAAGCTAATCATTGTGTTCATAATAAAAAGGAATGCTTATGAGCATCTGCAGTATCCGTCCTTCTTAAAGACCACTCTCTCAATGCTGCGAGTCATCCACTTGCTCTTTCCACTATGTTGCATGTATGTGTGTGTTTTTCGTATGTTGAATTCATCTGTTTTGCCAGTAGCAATTATGTCTTAAACAGGCGGTTGGCTGGAAGCAGCAGGAGAGAGCTCTTCCATCTTAGGGAAAACCTCAACTTCCAGATATGTCCTGCTCCTTCGGGATACCTGGACCATTAATCTCAGATCTGTTGGATAAGTCTCGAGCACTCTCTACTTGCTGATGGTCAAGGCACACGTTTGGATGGGTGGTGTGTCCTTGGACCATAAGACCTACGTCTGAACTATGATCAAGTGCTCCCCAATCTGGAACAGTAGCTTCTGAAACAATTGTCTGCCATAAATCCTCATCAGCATACAGGCGACTGTCCGTGCACAGGGCACAGTAGCCCCTAGCTGCCTGGGCAGCCAGCTTGTGGGATCATCACTAGAAAACCCAGGGGGGGCAGCATCACCACATTAAAGCCTAGCAAATACACTGCCACTTCACTCATGAGCAAAACTTGCCCTGCTTCCCACCAGCTCAGCTCTCGGTCCATCTTTTCTACAACAGGTAGGACTCTTCCCTGAGGAATGAAGACCCCAGGAAAGCTGATGAGGCGGTTTAAGAGTTTGGGGATGTGGCTGTAGCCCTGCCGGGATTTCCAGGATCCTTGTGAGACACTGGCCCGCCTTCATTGCTTGTACTCATTGCAAAATTGGGCTTAGCTGTCTTCTCCTTTCACATCAAGTCTACCAAGAAGACCGCCCGATACCGAGTTGGCTCTTTTCTCCACTGAGTTGATATTGTCTTCCCAAGTTGTTTTGGTTGACATTCATTAATCAAAACATTTCAATGGTCCAGTGTCTGGACAATTTTTGGGCTCCCCAAACAGCCAGACAACTTTTGCTCATTGAGGCGGTGTCTGAGAGGGCACGGCAGGGGAGGTTGTGGGGCAATGGGGAGTGATTAACAACGAGGCAGAACATGTTCTAGAATTGATTGTACACCCCTTCTTATGACGATTGAACTCTTTAACTGCATGTTATGTGAATTGTATGCCAATAAAGCTTAAAACAAAACCGTGCCTGTTTGCCACGTTGCGTTTTTTTCCCTGGAGACGTGTAAGGCGACTAGCAGCACACGGCAGTGCCAGGCACTCCCGACAAGCATCATTGTGCTCCACTGAGGTGCTTCCAAAACTTTCCACAGCACGGACAGGATGCCTTTTATAAGGACACGGGGTCAAAGGGCAGGGGATGGCAGGTCAGAGCCCCGGGACTGGGGACTAGTGATGACACCCTCTGTGGGAAGAGTCAGCCCAGAACTGCTCACAAAACCACTTGTTGAGTTGATTTCAACTCCTAGGGATCCCATGTATGTCAGCATGGAGCTGTCCTCCACTGGGGTTCAAGGACTGGCTTCTGGGAAGTTGATTGCCAGGCCTCACATGTGAGACGCCTTGGGTGGACTCAGACCACCACCTTTCAGTTAGCAGTCAAGCCCCTTAACCATTTACACTTCTCAGGGGCTCCGCCCACTTACACCGTGGGTGGCAAGTTTACAGGATGAGGGGATCCCATCAGGACAAGGGGAGGTCGGAAGGAGGTGGCAGGTGGCATTTGTTGAAGACACTGTATAGAGGTGGTTGGGGTTGACAGAGCTTGACAAACCTTGGGTTTGAAGCTGTGCCCAGCATTCCAGGACCGGGTGGTGGTGCACATGCAGCAGGGGGCTGGTGAACAAAGGCGCCCCAGGGATGGCCTTTCACCATTTGTGATTGTATAATGACGTCTTAGTGACTGTTTTGAGAGTAGGGACCCAACCTTCTGTGTGTAGCATCGCCTCCCCAGCACCGAGTGACACATCGCAGGGATTGCTGTCAGGTGCTTGTTCCTGGTAGTAGGCCATTGAAGGATGGTCCACTTTGGATACGTACTGAGAGGAGAAGGGAGGGTATTCTTGGAGGGGAACGAGCGGAGGCAAAGGCACCGAGGTAGGAAAGCATGAAGCATGTCTTGAGATCAATGAGTAGCCCGGTCTGTCTGGAAAAAAGGGCTTGCGCCAGGGAGTTGTGGGCGATGAGGTTGGAAGGTGGGCAGGAATGCTACATTTTCCAGGTTGGATTTGAGGCCACAAGAGTAATTCTCTGCAGAAGGGGAAAGGGAGGATTGGGCAGCAGAGAGATTTGCTGTGTGGCCCATGTTGGGTGGGTGGGTGGGCAGGAGGCTGTGGCCACCTCCTTCAGTTTCTGTCCAGCCCCTCGTCTCTTCCGGTGTTATGCAACTGGGCGTTGAGGGAAGGGCCAAAAAATATCTTTGTTTCCTTTTTCAATATACATATATGAGTGGAAATACACACTCACACACATCCTGATTCTGAGAATGATTTTTTTACCCCCAGAGCTGGGAAAAGTTTGAAGGTATAAAGTTCAGACCTGGCATGGGCCAGGGGGCCAACAGAGAGGGCTGAGGGCCAAGTTGAGAAAACGGGCTGGATCTGTGAGTTTCGTAAGTTGCTCTAACAGCTGGGAACGGGGAGCAAAGAGAAAGAAGATTTTCCCCGAAGCATCTGCTGTCGTCTGGGGGAGGCTTCTGGAGAGGGATGCGTTCTCTCAGAGCCCAGGCTACTGGGGTGTACTTTCTGTGCCCTGGAAACACCCCCTCTGGCTTGGAAGATGAGGCACCAAGTGCTCCCGCTGGAAGTACCTGGGTCCATCTTCAGCGTCACACTGCCTAGGTTCAAATCCTGGACATGCTTTTAACCCCTTCCCCCCTTTCTTGATCTATAAAACAGCGGCGGCAGCATCCACTTCTCAGGGGTAGTACTTGTCTGAAACAACGCACGTTAGACCAAACCAAGCCAGCTGCCGTCACATGGATTCTGAATTATGGGGATCTTACGAGTTTCAGAGTAGAACTGTGCTTCTTAGAGTCTTCAGTGGCTGTGACCTTTGGGAACCAGATGGCCAGACCTTTTTGCCATATCATCTCTGGGTAGAGGCGAATGGACAGCCTTTTGGTAAGTAGCCGGGTGTTTGACCATTGGTATGCACAGGAATTCCCAGTGAATGTTAGGTAGAATCATAAAAATTAATAATAACTATAACAACAGGAAGGTCAGGCAGAAAGGACATGATCAGGTGACATATGCTTAGGCCCAGTGGGGACGAGGTGGCTTCTTCAGCCAATAAGGAAAGATTGAATAACTTTCTGTATACTTTGATGAAGACATTAAGGACAAACTATAATTTTTTAAAGAGCAATTTCTAGGTGTGGTGAATAATTTTAAAAATCTGATGTTTAAATCTGTAACTATTCAAGAGCTCAGAATTTTATAATGCTGCATTAATCAAAGATTCCAGAGAGCTCAAGTTTTACTGTCCATGTACATGGAGGTGGGCAGTTGGACACACAAGAAGATTGAAAATTGAAAGTGCCATCGATCTCCGGAAGACTTTATATCAATGCGTGCTTGCTCCATAATGCAAAGACTACGAGACGTGGAGACAAAGGATTGCAGGGCTGGTTTAACTGGTGACTGGCTAACTTGTTTGGACAAATCACCTAGTCTTCTTGAGCCTCAGTTTCCTTACCTGAAAATGGGATAACAATCCGTATCAATAATGATGATAAAAATAATCCAAAAGATAATTCCTATAAGAGACAGAGGACTAGGGAACAGTCCTATATGCAGGGTGTTAATATTTTCCCAACCAATCAGTCTGCTTTTTAAAAAAGGTGTTTGCTTATCTTTATTCCTAAGTAATTCTTATTTACTATACTTTTATTAAAAACTACCATAAATAAAAAGAAAAACATGAAGCTCACTTTAATGCAATTGAGTCTTATTTATTTTTTTATTAAAACATGTAAAATATCTTTGCCTTAACAGATGTATAATTCTTGACAGTTTGAATTCAAAGAAAAATTTTGAGAGCCAGGATGGGTTGGGATTTGAAATTTATTTTGTATGCAAAGGAACTTGGGGTCCAGAGAGGTCTTTGACTTAAGTAAAGTCACACAGCTAACCTGGTTTCTTCTGGAGAGAGAAGATGGGAATATTTTCCCATTAGTCCCAGAGAGCTATTTGGGCAGCCTGGGCAGGTGTGCTGTCCTGATTGAGAAACCTGGGCAGGAGGGGAGACACGCAAGAGCCGAGCTGGGCCCAAGCCGAGCTGACCAGCACAGGTGCTCAGCCGGAGCGGTGTGGTTTAAGCCACTTCCCGAGCCATGGGCTTGCCCTTCCAGGGCATCATCCCTGGTCACACCTTACCAACTCCTCCACATCCTTGGGAAGCTCGAGGCTGAGATTTTGGATAGACAGAATACATGGAAAGGAGGCAGGAGAGGAACCACTAGATCAGACGAATTGTATAAAGAGACTCAGGGAGGAAGGGATTTCAGGAGTACTAGGCTCTGGAACTTACACTCTCCTGCCTCCTTGTCCCCTTAATCTCCTCGTCCTCCCCTGACCATCTGTAAAAATGGCACTTTGGCGTGTTTTACCTCTTTTGGGAGGAAGGAGAATCAGACTCAGTAGCAGCCCAAGGCTGAGTCCTCTGAGATGGACATCAGACATGCCCCTGCCTTCTTTTGCAAGTTCCAGGGCCAACCACTCGCACCTCCCGGGCACGCTCCCCTTCTCTGCTAGACTTGCTAATCCGATGCAGTGGCCACACCACTCACAGACCACACTCAGGAGTCTGGAGTGTATTAGAGAAGTTAACGGGTTACCATTCAGGATCGCAAATGCTCAGGAAGCCTTTTTCCCTCCCCCAGGATTGCCTCCTTCCGCTGTGCTTGCAGGCAAACCTCTCTCTGGTATGTAGGCTTGTCTTTCTTGATGGTACCAAGATCCCCCCACTTGTGCTTCTGAGGTGACTCATTAAAACCTAGTGACGTGCAAAACAGACCAGTTCCCAAGTTAAGAGTTCCATGTACTGTTCAGCCATGTGGCTTCTTGGCCTCTGCCCTGCTTTGGTGATGTTACATAAAAGCTCTCTCAGAACTGCCAATAAACGCCCCACAGAGACTTCACTCTGCCAGCAGCATCGGTTTGAAGGTGTTCAGCTCTAGATCCATAGCTTAGCAAGCCTAGCTCCCCAGACAACTTCCCAGGAGGCGCCCCATTCCCCACACCCTCATGGTATTGCTACTCTCATTGTTCCTGAGGGGTTTATCTGTCCTGGATCCCGTGTGTCCAGAGCTCTTATCTGTTCCAATGTACACGCTCTGGTCTAGCCGGATTTGTAAGATAGAACTGGGGTCATGATGGTGGAGAGTGGGGGGGTGGGGTGAGCGAAGGGGGGCCGGAAGAAGCATTAAGTAATTAGAGGAATGTTGTGCTTTATCAGGTCTGTGCTGCACCCTGTCTGTCTCATCCTTTCCTTGTGACCCTTCTGTGAGGGATTGTCCAAATGTCTATAGATGGGCTTTGGGCCTCCACTCCAACTCCCATCATTTGCATGGATACATTTGTTTGGGGTCTTCTGATGCCTGATTCCCTCGACACCTCATGATCACACAGGCTGGTGTGCTTCTTCCATGTGGGTTTTGTTGCTTCCCTGCTAGATGGCCACTTGTTTAACGTCAAGTCTTTAGAATCCTAGATGCTATATTTTTTATTTATATATTTTTAAAAATAAAAAAGATCATTGTATTGGGGCTTTTACAGCTCTTATAACAATCCATACATCATTTTTATCAAGCATATTTGTACCTATATTGCCATCATTATTTTTTTTAACAATTTATTAGGGGCTCATACAACTCTTATCACAGTCCACACATATACATACATCAATTGTATAAAGCACATCTGTACAGTCTTTGCCCTAATCATTTTTTTCTCCTCTTTTCTCTTTTTACATTTTATTAGGGACTCATACTACTCTTATCACAATCCATACACATACATACATCAATTGTATAAAGCACATCCATACATTCCCTGCCCCAATCATTCTCAAAGCATTTGCTCTCCACTTAAGCCCTTTGCATCAGGTCCTCTTTTTTTTTCCCCTCCCTCCCCTCTCCCCACTGCCTCATGTGCCCTTGGTAATTTATACATCGTTATTTTGTCGCCATCATTATTTTCTAAACATTTTCTTTCTATTGAGCCCTTTGTATCAACTCCTTCCCCCCCTCCTCCACCCTGGTGACCCCTCGATAAGTTATAAATTATTATTATTTTCATATCTTACAATAATTGCTGTCTTCCTTGCCTGACAGTTTCTGTTGTTTGTCCCCATGGGGTGTGTGTGTGTGTGTGTGCGCGCATGTGTGTTTATGAGTCCATTATTGTGATCAGTTCCCCCTACCTCTCCTCCTCTCCCCACTTTTCCCCTACCCTCCTGGTATCACTACTCCCATTCCTGTTACTGGATTATGTGTGTCCTGAGCTCTTATCTCTTATCTATACCTGGGCACATGTTCCGGTCTATCCTGAAATGGAAGGCAGGACTGGGGTCATGTTAGTGGGGGTGGGTGGGTGAGGAAGCCTCAAGGAATCAGAGGAATATTGTGTTTCATCGGTGCTAGACTGTGTCCTGGTTGACTCATCCCTTCCTTGTGACCCTTCTGTGAGGGGATGTCCCATTGTCTACAGATGGGTTTTGGCTCTCTGCTCCAACCCGCCTCGTTCTCAACAATATGGTAATTTTTTTGGTTCTTGTTTGTTCGTTTTGAGTCTTCTGATGTCTGTTACCCGATCCCATTGACACCTCATGATTGTACAGGCTGGTGTGCTTCTTCCATGTGGACTTGTTGCTTCTTTGATAGGTGGCCACTTATTTAACTTCAAGCCTTTAAGACCCCAGACGCTATATTTTTTAATAGCGGGGCACCATCAGCTTTCTTCATCACATTTGCTTATGCATCCATTTTGACTTCAGCAATTGTGTTGGGAAGGTGAGAATCACAAAATATCAGGTTATTAGAACAAAGTGTTCTTGTATTTAGGGAGTACTTGAGTAGAGACCCAATGCCTGTCTGCGACCTTAATACTTAACATTTAAATATATATATATACATAGACCTATATCTCTATCATTATATATTAATATAATTACATATGTGCATGCCTATATTTATACCTCTATAAATGTGTTTTGCTTCCTAGTTATTTCCTCTATTTCCTTTTACTTTCCTCCTGTCACACACTCATGTTCAACTTTGATTCAACTCTCAGTACTTTCTCTCGGCGACATTGCACTTGATCAAACCCCATCAGGCATCCTACGCCCTCCTCGCCATCGATTTTAGATCTCGCATGGGTCTCTTCCAAATCTTCCCCATCTCTTTTCTCAGCTGAATTAATTGTTCCGTCCTCTGTGCTCCCACAGCAATTTGTACATTTCCCTAGTCTAGCACTCATCATACTGAATTTTAATTACTTGCTTACTTGTCTGTCTCACTGGCTGGAGAGAGAGGAAGAGAATACAGGTTGGCGTCCTCATCTCTGCAGCTACAGGGTGAGCTTGGAGCCCAGCCTCCAGAAACAGCTCTATGTCTGTATTGGTGAGTTCTGGTGGCGCAGCACTTAAGCACTCTACTGCGAACCCAAAGGTCACAGTTTGAATCCATTGGCTGCTCTGTTGATATGGTAATCTGTTTTCATAGAGATTTCAGCCATGGAAATCCCATGGGACAGTTCTCTCTGGCCTGTAAGGTTGCCGTGAGTCAGAATCAACTTGATGGCAATGGGTTAGGTTTGGGTTTATGTCTGCGTCTCTCTCTTCCTATTTATGCATCTACCTAGCTGTCTATCATCTATCTTTGCTCTAGTTAATGACCTCTGTCCCTCACTGCAATATGCCCTACTAACCTGTTCACCTTTCCTTGAGAGTTTTGCTCAAAAACTTGCTTCAATGAAGTCTTTCTTGATTTTATTTTGCCTTGGACTCTTGCACGTACTGTCTTTTTTTTCTTTTTTTTACATTTTATTAGGGACTCATACAACTCTTATCACAATCCATACATATACATACATCAATTGTATAAAGCACATCCATACATTCCCTGCCCCAATCATTCTCAAAGCATTTGCTTTCCACTTAAGTCCTTTGCATCAGGTCCTCTTTTTTTTTCCCCTCCCTCCCCTCTGCCCCCTCCCTCATGTGCCCTTGGTAATTTATACATTGTTATTTTGTCATATCTTGCCCTATCCGGAGTCTCCCCTCCCCCCCTTCTCTGCTGTCCCTCTCCCAGGGAAGAGGTCACATGTGGATCCTTGTAATCAGTTCCCCGTTTCCAACCCATTCACCCTCCACTCTCCCAGCATCGCACCTCACACCCTTGGTCCTGAAGGTATCATCCACCCTGGATTCCCTGTACCTCCAGCCCTCATATGTACCAGTGTACAGCCTCTGTCCTATCCAGCCCTGCAAGGTAGAATTCGGATCATGGTAGTTGGGGGGAGGAAGCAACCAGGATCTGGGGGAAAGCTGTGTTCTTCATCGATACTACCTCACACCCTAATTAACCCATCTCCTCTCCTAAACCCCTCTATGAGGGGATCTCCATTGGCCGACACTTGGGCCTTGGGTCTCCACTCTGCACTTCCCCCTTCATTTAATATGGTATATATATATATATATGTATATATATATATACACATACATATACACATACATACACACACATATATCTTTTTTTTTTTTTGCATGATGCCTTATACCTGGTCCCTTGGCACCTCGTGATTTCACTGGCCGGTGTGCTTCTTCCATGTGGGCTTTATTGCTTCTGAGCTAGATGGCCGCTTGTTCACCTTCAAACCTTTAAGACCCCAGACACTATCTCTTTTGATAGCCGGACACCATCAGCTTTCTTCACCACATTTGCTTATGCACCCATTTGTCTTCAGCGATCCTATCATGGAGGTGTGCAGTCAATGATATGATTTTTTGTTCTTTGATGCCTGGTAACTGATCCCTTTGGGACCACTCGATCACACAGGCTGGTGTGTTCTTCCATGTGGACTTTGTTGCTTCTGAGCTAGATGGCCACTTGTTTATCTTCAAGCCTTTAAGACCCCAGTCACTATCTCTTTTGATAGCCGGCACCATCAGCTTTCTTCACCACATTTACTTGTTCACCCACTTTGACTCCAGCCGTTGTGTTGGGAGAGTGAGCATCATAGAGTTCCAATTTAATAAAAGAAAGTATTCATGCATTGAGGGAATGTTTGAGTAGAGGCCCAAGTTCCTTCCGCCACCTTAATGCTTAACCTATAAATATAGACACATCGATCTATTTCCCCATCCTCCTATATATATTTGCATGTACATGTCTTTGTCTAGACCTTCATAAATGCCCTTTGACTCCTAGCTCTTTCCTCCATCTCCCTTGACTTTCCTCCTGCCCTACTACCATGCTTCATTGCCACCTGGGCTAGAGTATACCTCTTCTCTAAGCAACCTTACCCTTGATCATTCCCCACCAGGCCTGCCACTCCCCCCTCTCTACCATTTTGGGTCCCATGTTTTTCCCTTGTCCCTGTGTTTGTTAACACCACTTCCTTATCCCCCCCACCCCCCCACCCCAAGTCCCCCCGGAACTGTCGGTCCCGTTGTTTTTCCTCCAGATAGTTCATCCAGCCTGTCCTATTCAGACAGACCTGTGGAGACACTAACATGCACGAAAACAAGACAGAGGAAAACAAAGCAACAGTATACAACCAGACAACAAAACAACAAAAACAAACCACTGAAAAAGAACAGAACAAAACAGTTCACAAGAGAAAAACTTGTAGTTAGTTCAGGGATTGTTTGCTAGCCCTTAGGAGCGTTTTCCAGTCCAGTCTGTTGGGGCATCATGCCCTGGCCCCAAAGTCCACTTTCAGCATTCCCTGGGGACCTTGCCACTCCATTCCCTTGCTGTTCCGCTGCACTCCCCCTAGTGCTTTGCCTCGGTGTGGTGGGATCAGGTCAGGTGCAATTCCCACACTGTGTCTCCGGTGCTGTCCCCTGTATCGCCCTTAGTCACTGATTGGCATCATTTCTCATAGTGGGGCCAGCCATGTTGTTCTCTCTGTGGACTGGCTGCTCTACTCAGGAACATCATCCTCACGGCCTGGTGGACCAGGCTGTGCTCCACTCTCTCCTCCTGCCCCTTCATCTGCTCCCATGTGCTCTGATCAGATATGTTCATCTCCCGGAGCTGCAGAGTCAATGTCGTCCTTTGGAACAAATTCTTTTCGGGGGAGGGGCAGGAATCCACTTAATTTATGGTGCTGGGGACACGTACTGTCTTGTCACAGTGCTTTGTTGGCGTGGGAGGCAGTGGGGAAAGGTTACCTGTAGAGACTATGACAGGCATAGTCCCCTATCCCTTAGCACTGGCTATATGTCCTGTTAAGATCCTGCCCCTGGCCCCGACCTAACCAGCCTGACATGCTGATCCTTGGGGGTTCTCCTGCCTCCCTGGTGTCCCAGGTGACCTAGGCATGCTGAGAGGAGGCTTCAAGTTGTTGAGACGACATTGGCAATTTAGGGGATAAGAGGGACATATTTACCTAGAGAATTACCCAAGAGGATGGACTAAGCTAGGGGAAATATGTAAATCAGAAGCAAATTGAATGCAAATAGTATGCAAATACACATGTGGTTCTTTTGATTGCTTCTTTCAGTGGGAGAGGGCCAGCCTTTTGCCTGGGTCACTGGGGACACAGCATGCAGGGCCCTCCCCCACCTCATGTTCAGCCCTCTTTCCTCCTGCAAAAACCAAGCTCCTGCCTCGCTAGTTGTGAGATGCAGCCACACAGCTGTAGGTCTGCTGTTTCCTCCTACTTAGGGGAGGGTTTGGCTTGTATTTCTCACCACACTGAGGGAAAATGGGGCCAGGGAAGGTGGCGTAGGGTTGTCAAGATACTAGCTAAGTCTTATGCAGGTATATATGCAAAGAGGTGGCAGCCAATCTTTCTGTAGTCTTTGGCTGTGGAAGAAAAGGGGGAGAGGAAGGGACAGGGAGCTGGATATGGAAGGGGTCTCTGTCCTTCAAAATAACAAGATGAAATGAATATCCAGGAGGGCAGGAGGGGCTGGTCACACAGAAGAGTTATCTTCAGTGTTAAAAAGAAGCCCCCTGCCATTGAGTCAGTTCTGACTCATCAGGACCCTAGTGAACAGAGTAGAACAGTTCTGTCGGTTCCTGAGATCATAAATCTTGACAGGAGCAGACAGCCTAATCTTTCTCCTAGGGAGCAGCTGGTGGATTTGAACAGCCAACCTTATTATTGGCAGTCCAATGTGTAGCCCACAGCACCACTGGATAAATTAAAGAGCAGAAGGGTGGTAGAGCGTCCATTCATGCAGAGATTCAAAATCACTAATTCCCAGGTGCTCAGTGACTCACGGGGTATAAGGGCAGCTAGGGTCTGTCTCCAGTACGTCAGGTGCTCATCTGTTCATTGGCTCACCGATCCATTCATACTCTTACAGAATATTTTGTATATGTCAGGAGCTAGGACTCACTCTGTCACTCATCGATTCTCCTCTGTGATTCTACTAAGTGGCTGATTTTAACACACATGACACAGAGCATGGCATGGTACATAGAGTTTCAGGGGAATTTCTTAACACATTCACACACTCACTCCATGTTTATCCTTATTTTGTCATGAAAATATTCAGGATAGCTTAACCAAACTTTCTGCAAACTTGCTCTGTGTCAGTTTCTTACTCAACACAGGCAGAAAATGAGACACCTAGGTAAGGGTAGAAGAATCGGCCCCACTTACAGTCACCATATGCTCTACCACAACCTGAGGGAGAAGGTTCTGTCCCGACTTGGCCAGTAGGGATGGTCTGCATAGGCGGTCATGACCCCCCGTTGAAGATTATCCATGAAGGAGAAGGGGGAAAGACATTCCTGGCTATGGGAATGACATGTGGGAAGGAACAAAGCTGGAAGGAACATGGGAGGTAGGAGGACTACAAGACAGATCAGTGGTATAAGTGTTGGGCTAGGGGCTTGCGGAATGCCCACAGGAGTCTGAGGAGGCATGGAGCCTGCTTTATCTCCTGCTAGGAAGGGATAGACTTTGGTCAGGCTTAAGTTGAGGCCAGTCGCTTTAGCTACAATTGGAGGCACAGAGTGATGGGGGCTAAGGGATGGCGATGAGGAGGTGGGGGTGGAGTGCTCCAGGCAGGAAAGGATGGGTGTCTGGGCTAGAGAGCACTGGAGGTGAAGAAGTGAATGCATTAGTTGCCTTTTGGAGAATTTGAATGGACAGGGCTGGGGTGGCCCTATGGCTTGGGCACTGGGCTGCTAACCACAAGGCCAGCAGTTAAAACCCACTGGCTTTTCTGTGGGAGAAAGATGGGGCTGTAAAAATGTACAGTCTTTAAACATTTTTATAGAGTCATTTTGAATTGGCATCGACTCAGTGGGTTTGGTTTTGGTTTGGAGACCAGGGGGGTGTGGGGTGGAAAGGGGCGGTAGGGATGGAGGGCAAACCCAGGTTCCTGGCTTGGAGTGATTGTCTGGAGAGTGGGGTCATCATTTTAATCAAGTCCTTGGGGAGGTGACTGATGGGTTCACTGTTAATTCAATGAGCTTGAAATATTGGTGGGGCACTGGGACACGATTGTGAGGCTGGTATTTGAGACCTTGCCTGGATGTCTCTGGTGTGTGTGTGTGTGTGTGTGTGTGTGAGAGAGAGAGAGAGAGAGAGAGAGAGAGAGAGAGAGAGAGAGAGAGAGAGAGAGAGAGAGAGAGAGAGAGAGAGAAGGGGTAGGCCAACCTCATAGCTGAAAGCAGTGATAGCAAGTGGGTCATGGGCCAGGGGTGCTGGGTCACTAGCTATCTTAACCCACCACGGTATTTGGGTATGGACGCTGGGACCGTATCAGATAAATGGTATGCCTGCATCCTTCCTGCTCCCAGAGCATGTACTTCTGCAGAGGAGGGAAAGCCAGGGAAGGAGCCTGAAATGGGACTCTAGCTTCTTGTTTGAGAGTTTACAGTGGAATCCCTTTCTTGGCTGAGCTGTTTTGTTTACTACACCCCCCTATTGTTTTTCCTGAGGTGAGGGGGAGTGCATGTAATTTCCATAAAAAGGTCCACCTTGTCCATTCCCTGAGGCTGGTGAGCAGGGCCCTTAGCAGAACCTGGCTTGTGGTCCAAATGTCAGTGAGTCAGTCCCCATTGGCTCCCTCTGCAATCCAGGGCATGTCTTTCATTAAGGGGACAATTGCTTGGCTCAAGGGTCTTGGGCTTCCAGCCAATGCGTCCACCCCCTGGCAGATCCGAGATGTCCTGTGCATCTTCTCTAAGCTAGTCCTGGAGTCAAGCCTCTTTGTTTTCCCATAGTAGGAGGGACACCATGTGGGCAAACTGGAATGAAAGAGGGGAATGGAATCCCCTTTTTAGGATCTGGTCAATCATGAGTGTGTCCCCCAGAGTCTGGAGCTGATAATAGACTCATGCAGGACAAGTCCTAGAAGTCTTTATCATTCAGTCCCGGGAGGGTGTGGGAGCCAACGACTCCTTCTCGGGGGTCCGGGGAGGGTAGTGTCTTTTTAAAGGTCCCACACAAAGGCAGGGGCAGAACTCGGATCCCGTGTTGCGGTCCCCTCTTTCGGCAGAGCTCGGGGAACAAGTGAACACCCGAGACGATGGCGGCCTCCGTCTCTGGGCCCAGTGCTTAGTGGGCTGTTTTCCCAGCCGTTGTACTCACGTGTACAGTGTCGTCCTGCAGCTGTTTTAAGCAAATCCCGTAAAACATTCAGATGCACAATTGTCTTTGCAATGCTTCGGTTTTATTCACTGCACTCAACAGTCACACACGTATGTAGGGATGGCCGTTTAAACACCAACCTCCTTGCCCTCTGTGCACAGGCTGTTAGCGGAGGGACCTTCCACAGGAGGCCGCCACGAAGCTCCAAAAGGCACGGAGGAATCGCCTCCTCAAAGCTCATAAGCAATAGAGAAAATATTCAGTAAAGAGTCAATGTTACTATTCTGGGGCAGATGTTGTTTCAGCATCTTGACAAGGAAGATCAGTGTCCTGCAAGGAAGGTTGTTGGTTCTGGGGCATGTGGCCAGGGGCAGGGTGCTCTTTTCTCAAGGACGACTGCTAGTATGCCTCCTGGCCCCGTGAACTCCAGGGCCACCACGTGCAGTGAGAGGCCTGCATGGCTCACCTCAAGCTGAGAGAGTGCTGCCTAGTGGTCTCTGCTGATGCTTGTCAAACTGGGGTTATGCGGACGTGCCTGGTTGGGCTGACATGTTTTGGATGTTTTCCCTGACGTCTTAGGGGGTGACCGTTTTGCCTGGGTTGTACATTATCTTTCCTTTTTCAGGCTCACAGTTTGGTAATGTCTAATTTTTGATTTATTCATGTAGCAGCAGTGTATTGAGTGACTTAAATGGCCCTTTTAGTTATAATCTTTATAACTTTCATCAAACAACTGGGTAGGACTATGCAAATATGAGGTTCTTGTGACCCACCGAAGGGATTGGACAGCTGGTTCATAGCACCTTTGTGGGGGTGGGAGCATGCAGAGAAGGGGTGTAGAACCCTAACAAGGGGATTGGTCAGTTTTGCCATTTTGTTGGGCTTAAGATGAACCAACTCAGAAGTGGGAAGGGAGACCTTACTACCAGCACGATACAAGAGCCGGAGTGAAGTCTGTCCTTTGGGCCTGAAAGCTCTGTGCTGCACCTCCTGGACCAGGAGACACAGAGAGAGCGGTGCCACTGGAGATGGCGAGAGCCAGTGAGAAGGCGCCACTGAAAAATGGCTGCCGCAGAGGGAGCAGAGCGAAGAGCGGGCATAAGACAGGACAGTGGGCTTCCTGCCCCCCTGGGCAGGAACGCTGAGTGTCTTCAGGCAGGAGGCTTGCCGGTGGAGTGAGCGCCCCTGGGCACTTGCCAGGGACTGGACTTGCTGATCCATGGAGCGAGAGCTGTCTGATTTCGGATCACGGCTTACTGGTAGAATGCGGTACCTGTGGCCACTGGTCAGCAGAGCTAAATGAGCTTTGAAACACCTTGCAGGGCAGAGGCCAGCCCAAGGGACCGAGGGCCGACGAGAGGCCGCTCTATGGGCATGGCGAAGAGGCTGCCCTGGTCAAAGAAGTATACCCCGAGTATGCATGAACCTGTTTCTTCTGTAATGAACCCCATAATGTGACTTCACAGACGTGAATATTGCCTGTGAGTTCTGTCTGGCTATTGAAATGAATGATCAAACCCAGTCGAGAAGTAGAGAGCACTGTGCGAGCGACAGTTCGGGTCAGAAATGGTCAAAGTGTGGAAGGTGGAGGCCTGCGTGAACTCTGCTCAGAGCAACCAGCCTTGGGTGTTGATCCTGATCCCCTTCCACTGCTGGTGAGGTCAGAGGGGCCAGATGTTCCCACCCCAGTTTTCTTTATATATATATATATATATATATATATATATATATATATATATATATATATATATATATATATTCATTTTATTGGGGGCTTGCACAACTCTGATCACAATACATCCATCCATCCATTGTGTCAAGCACCCTTGTACATTTGTTGCCATCATCATTCTCAAAACATTTGCTTTCTACTTGAACCTTTGGTATCAGCTCCTCATTTTCCCCCTCCCTCCTCGCCACCCTGTCCCTCACGAACCCTTGATAATTTAAAAATTATTATTATTTTGTCATATATTACTCTGTCTGATGTCTCTCTTCACCCACTTTTCTGTTGTTCATCCCCCAGAGAAGAGGTTATATGTAGATCCTTGTAATTGGTTTCCACTTTCTACCCAAGCTTCCCTCCACCCTCCCAGTATCGCCACTATCACCACTGGTCCTGAAGGGATCATCTGCCCTGGATTCCCTTTGTTTTCAGTTCTTATCTGTACCAGTGTACATCCTCTGGTCTAGTCAGATTTGTAAGGTATCATTGGGATCATGATAGTGAGGTGGAGGAAGCATTTAAGAACAGAGGAAAGTTGTAGGTTTCATCATTGCTACATTGCACCCTGACTGGCTTGTCTCCTCCCTGCAGCCCTTCTGTAAGGGGATGTCCAGTTGCCCACAGATAGGCTTTGGGTACCCAATCTGCACTCCCCCTCATTTACAATGATAAGATTTTTTTTTTTGTTCTGATGATGCCTGATACCTCATCCCTTTGATACCTCTTGATCACACAGGCTGGTGTACTTCTTCCATGTGGGCTTTGTTGCTTCTGAGTTTGATGGCCTCTTGTTTACCTTCAAGCCTTTAAGACCCCAGACGCTATATCTTTTGATAGCTGGGCACCATCAGCTTTCTCCACCTACCTCAGTTTCCTGAGTTTCTTTTGTCCATTTTCCAGACTGGGTTATTGGTGCAAATGGAATCATTGTGGAGCCAGTCTATAGTTCAGTTTTGCCTGGATATCATGTTGTTGGAAGTGAAGTCTGAGAAAGGCTTTGTCATTCAAAGGCTCCTACTATGGAACCTGCTAGGGCAGGGTCTGCAGGTGAGGCCCGGGCCCTGGGATGCTGTGGAAGTGGGTGGATGGCTTGAAGGTGTGTGTGCTGCAGACACGGCTGGATGGGCCTGCTGGGCTCCAATGGGGGGCCAGAAGCATCTTGCCTAAGACTGCCCTTGCAAAAGAGGTGCAGGCCCCAGAGATCCTCGGTTCTCAGGGAAGGGAGCAGGCTGAGAGGTCTGGAGTGGGGAGGTGTGCCTGCTGGGTGGCAGGGAAGGTTATGGCCTTGCAGAGCCTCATATCCGCTTCCGCAGCTCACTGGCAGGACCACTAAAGGGTAACAGATGGCCTGCAGTGTGGGCTCAGGAAGGCAGTGGCAAGCCTTCCTATCGGAATCACAATCTGTGGCTCATGGTATTTAAATAGCAGCAAGGCCAGATAGGGAAGAGGCGCCCCAGGGCGGCCTGGCCTCGGTGCATGAGGACTTCTCATTCCAAACCGGGGGCTTTGGTCTTCTCAGCCAAGGCTACCTTGGGCACAAAGGTGAGGCAGGGGCAGATTAGGTGTCATAGACTGGGCCATGGGGACTGCTGTGATGGTGTGTGTGGCCGAGTGAGTGGGTGCACAGGCAGATCACACCTTTCACATCACTTGCCTTGACTGTATAGGTGAAGGTGAAGGACAGACGCTCTGGTGTCAGACTACCCAGCTGGAAGTCCTGGTTTTGCCATTTACCAGTTGTCTAACCTTGGACAAGGCATTCCATCTCTCTGCACCTTCCAAACTCCAAACGCAACTGCCATTTCCAACTGAGTCAATTCCAACGCACAGTGACCCTATTGGAGAGGGTAGAACTGGCCCTGTGGGTTTCAGAGATGTTTCAACTCTTTATCAGAGTAGAAAGCCTCAACTTTCTCCCATGGAGTAGCTAGTGGTTTCAAACTACTGACCTTGAGATTAGCAGCCCAACTCGCAACCCCAACTCCTCTTTGTGCCTTAGTGGGGAGTGTGTTTGTGTGTGGGCTGCATCTACTAAGAACCCCATACCCATGGGCTCCTTTTTCTAGTGTTTTGCAGCGCAACACTTCCTGTCAGTCTGTCTGGCATGTCCAGGGGCCAGTGGGACCCCAACAAGGTCACAGCTTTTGCGGCATTTCCCAGAAGGCCCTCCCTAGGTCGGAGGCAGGCTGGGTCAGGGGACAACATGGTCCAGTAAAGTGAGCCTGCGTGTTCCTATGTAATCAAGGGGACTCAGCATCAAAACCACTCCTAAGGTATATGACCTTTATCAAGAGGTCACCTCACTTAGTTTTCCCGGCTGCAAAATAGGACAGATTTCATCTTAAAAAAATCCCCAGGGTTGCAAGCGTGAACTTATGGGAGTTCGTGGTTCTCTGACTACAGGCTACCAGACTCTCAATGATCAATGTGGCTTGTTCCTTGCGGCAGTTCAGAAAGACCCCTGCCGAATTTAATTTATAGGCTACCTGTTTCTATGGCAGTGCCATGACAGTCAGTGATGGCCCTGCTAGGCATATCACATTGCCCGGATGACACATGCTGGGCATCTTCCCAAGCTACCCTCGCAGCAGCCTTGTGAAATACATGGGACACACATGGTTATGTGTTAGCTGCCAGCAAGCCCCACAGTTTGGAACCCCAGCTGCTCTGCAGGAGAAGGGCCGGGCTTTCTACTCCATAAAGAGCAACAGTCTTGGAAAGCCACAGGGCAGTTCTACCCTGTCCTACAGCATCACCATGAGTCTGCACCAACTGGAGGAGGAAACGCGGCACAGAGAGGACTGGGAGCCTCATTCAGGTGCTTATTGCAGGTGAGGCGCTTTCCAGGCAAGTGGAGCTTGAGTCTTTTTTGGGGGGAGGTGTGGCACCTGGGTGGGGAGCAGGGGTGGGGGACCACTCTTATGCAAATCAATGCGTGCTAATCGCTTTCCTAATCAGAAACACTAGCAGAGATAGGATCTGCAGCAAAGCGGAAAGACCTTTCAGAGCAACAGAGCTGGGAGAGACCCCAGCGGAAGCTGGGAAGATGATAAGCTGCTGCCCCGGGACGGAGCTGGCAGCACTGTGGGCAGGCACGGTCGGTGGGTCGGTCGCTTGGGAAGAAGGGGAGACTGATAGACACACAGCCACACACACCTCTCCAGGGGAAAGAACAACGGAAACCAGGGGGGATGGGAGATGGTGGTCAGTGTGAGACACGGAAATAATAATGTAGAATCTATCAAGGGATCAGGAGGAGAGGGTTGGGGAGGGGGAAGAGCTGATACCAAGGGCTCAATAGAAAGTAACTGTCTAGAAAACAATGATAGCAACATATGTACAAATATGTCTGATACAATTGATGTCTGGATTATGATAAGCATTGTAAGAGCTCTCAATAAAATGATTTTTTTAAAAGATCATTTTATTGGAGATTTTTACAGCTCTTATAACAATCCGTATATCATTTGTATCAAGTATACTTGCCCACATGTTGCCATCATCATTTTCTAAACATTTACTTTCTATTGGGTTCCTTGATATCAGCTCCTCCTTTTCCCCTCCTTCCCCCACCCTCCCAACCTGGTGAACTCTTAATAAATCATTAATTATTATTTTCATATCTTATACCATCCACTGTCTTCCTTCACCCATGTTTCTGTTGTAACCCCCCCTTGGGGGTGGGGGTAGGGGGTTATGCATTGATCATTGTGATCAGTTCCCCCTTCCTCCCCTTCACTCCCTACCTCTCCCCGACCCTCCTGGTGTCGCTACTCCCATTTCTGTTACTGAGGGGTTTATTTGTCCTGGATTCATGGGTCAGGAGCACTTAGCTGTACCAGTGCACCTTCTCCGGTCTAGCCGGAACTGAAAGGTAGGACTGGGGTCATGATAGTGGTGGGTGTGGGGGGCGGTGAGAAAGCCTCAAAGAACCAGAGGAACAGTGTGTGTTTCCGCGGTGCTATACTGCATCCTGGTTGACTCATCTCTTCCTTATAACATACATTAAAACAAATAAATCTAGAGAGAGACATAAACATGTACACAAGCTCTCTGTCCTGAGGTCCTGTCAGGCATCTATGGAAGAGATGGAGCATGTAGTTTGAGAGACAACAGAGAGGACAGTGTGAATCTTGGCCCCGCTACTTGTGAACTGCTTTACTTTGGTCACATAGAATAAGTTACAGGAGCATCATTTCCCTCCTTGGTAAAATGGAAATAATAATACACACATGAGCATGAGATGAAATAATGATGTAGAGTTTTGTACTGATTTGACCCACAGAAAGCAGCACCACCACCCTCACCATTCATTCCTGAGGTTACCCACTAGGTGTGCTATCTTTTTGAATGAGCAGGTATGGCCACGTGCATCCGTATGTAGGCACTGCCCAGGAACCTCAGCCTTTTACACTGTTCTCAAGGAGAAGCCACTCTGGAAATCTACAGCAGAGAGAAGGCCACCTGGTTATTGGGCATCCACTTGTCTGCCCTTTTGAATCCAAGCATTTCCAGAGATCCCTCTTTTTGGATTCCAAGGTTTGATCTCATGGATTTTAGGATTTTGCTTTACTTGGTCTCGGGGGTTCTCCTGCACTCTACAGGTTGCCATTGAGTGGTTTCTGCCTCACGGTGACCCCACGTGTGCAGAGTAGAGCTGCTGCCTCGGGCTTTCCAAACGGCGACCTTTCAGAAGATCATCAGGCCTGAGACACTTCGGGGTGAACCAACAACCTTTTAGTTATTAATCACGCGATTCTGTTTGTGCCACCAGGGAGACCTGCACTGCAGTTTCTGATTAAAGCCACCCTGCATGTCGACACAGGAGAGCGGAGGCCTTCTATGCTTGTGAAGAGACACAGTCTCGGAAACCGACAGGGACAGTCGTGCTCTGTCCTACAGACGTATTATGAGTTGGAATCGACTCGATGGTAGTGGGTTTGGTTTTGGCTTGGTGTACAGATAGATGCCAGCAGTTGCTCATTCCCTTACTTGACAGTCATTGAGCACTGGCTCTGGGACTGGAATTGGAGCTACCATGCCTCTGTGGCTGCTGTGTTAGGCCAGACGGACCTGAGAAACAAATCACAAAGATAGAGAGTGGATGCTTGTTTGATCTCTGACTTATGGTACCGAGATTGGGGTATTAGAGAAACAAATCTTGAGACACTCGTGCATGTGTAAGAAAGAGCTTTATATAAAGAAGTTTTATATATCAGGAAAACATCCCCGCATCGTCCAATTCAAGTCCATAAGGCCAATACTAGTCCATAAATCTGATACTAAACCATAAATCCCTCTTCAGACTCACGCAGCCACAGCAACGATGCAAAAATGCAGGAAAATCACAGGCTGGTGGTTGCAAAGTCTTGTGGATCCAATGGCAGTGGACGCACCTCTAGGACTCCGCAGGTCTCAGAGTGACTCATCAACCAGAAGGTGAGGCAGAGAGAGAGAGAGAGAGGGACCCACCTGCAAGAGCTATTTATCTCAGTGGCACCTCGAAATAAGGTCATCAAGCCGTGACCTAATTGACAGACTAAATTCCACCAATATCTTCTTACAGGTGCCATGTTGGAGCCAAAAAACCCCCCTAACTATCACACCTGTTCTCAATTTGCTCATGGAGAGGGAGACAGAGGAAAACGGGCAATTAAAGAGCAGTTGTCAGGGATTGTGAAGAGGTCAGGGACTGTGGGAGCACCAGGTCAGGGACTGTGGGAGCACCCCACCCAGCCCCCTCAGCCATGTGTTGAGCCCTTTCCCCATCAGATGCTGTGCTGTGTAGTATGTTACTTTGTTCTTCTAAGAACCCTGGAAGCAAGTGTGACTGTTAGACCCATCTGAATTGTTTCCTGTTGTTACTGTAATACATCACCACACATTTAGGGGCTTAAAACAACACCAATTTGTTATATTACTCTTCTGGGGGTCAGAAGTTCAAAGCCAGGTTAAAATCAAGGTGTTAGCAGGGCTGGTAGCTTCTGAAGGTTCTGAGAGGAGACTCCATTCCTTGCCTTTTTAAAAACTAGCGGACCTGTGTTTCTTGGCTTGTGGCCCCTTCCTGCCTCTCGGCGTCCGCCCTCTCTCAATCTGACTCTCCAGCCTCCTTCTGATAGGGAGCCCTCCTCGGCCCACTGGGATAATCCAGGATCATCTCCCTATCTCAAGAGCCTGAGTTTAATCATCTCTGTACAAGCCCTGTTACCACGTAAGCTAACATCTTTACAGGGGATTAGGTCACGGGCAGCTCGGAGGGATCATCGCTGAGCTGTCACACCCTCTTACAGATGAGAACACTAGAATTGAGAAAGGTTACGGAATTTACCAAAGGTCACACCACTGGTTCCGGGCCGGCCCAGGATTTGCTGGTTTCAGACTTTAAGCTTGTTGCCTCTGAGCCGGCAGGCTGCTGGCGGAGGTGAACCTTGAGCCAGGTTTGGAGGAATGGACCCGGATTATCAACAGGTCTTAGCAGGCAGAGGATCATGTGGAAGGGCAGCGGCAAAAGCAAGCTTAGCACCCGGCCTGTCTTGACCACATATTGCTCAGAGGTCAGTGTGGCACGTGAAGACACAGGAGGTGGGACATGATCATGCTGAGCCCCATAGTTGGCCAAGAGGCTTGGAATTCAACCTGAACGATGTGAAGAAGCACTGGCGGATTTTACCGGTAGGCCCTCGGTCAAGTTCCTTCTCTCTCTGCACCTCATTTTCCCTTCAAGGGAAGCGGTGGGTCCATTTTTCTGCTCAGGACAGTGGGGCTCTGCCCTTGTCCCTCCCACCCTTCCTGCCGCTGCCTGGCCCGGTCCCATCCATCCCTGGGCAGAAATGAGAGTGGGGTCAATTGCCCTCTTCCCCCGCCCCCAGGACAGCAATGGTTTCCAAATATCTGCCTGTTGAAATAATGTTCTCTGGGCGCTGGGCCTCCCTCCCTCCCTCGCATTCCTGGGCGAGCCTGCCTGTTTAGCTTGCTCGGACAAATATTGACTTTCTCTGTCCTTCTCACTCTGGGTCTGTTTAAAAGGCATCAATCTTTGCTGGGGCGTGAGCTCCCTCTCTGTAACCTGTGGCCTCTGCGGTCCTATCTGGGCAGGGAGTGGTGGGGAGGGGCGCCCAGGCTCGGGGGACACCGCTTTCTAGCTCGGCTGGAATATTGAGGCTTTGAGTGCATCGCCATGGCTCGTCAGGTGCTTTACGTATGAACAGAATCGCCCCACTTTTTGAACAACTGCCTACTGCGAGGCCAGCCTGTGGGCACAAACCCGGCACTGAGACGCACGTATCTCCAGGATTCACAATCAGCAGCAACGCTGATTTGTGATTGTGTTCATTTCCTTGGGCGGATGGTACAAAAGACCATAAACGAGATGGCTTTCAGAACAGAACTTCGCTGTCTTGCAGTTCGGGAGGTGGTTGCCGCCGTGAGGTGCTTCCAATCCAGTGGCTCCAGTGGCCCTGCACGCCACGGAATGAAACCCTCCAGTCCTGTGCCCGACTCACGATTGTTCCTCGAGGGACACACAGGAGGCGAAGAGTTTGCATTCGGGGTGTTGGCGAGGCTCTCAGGGCAGATTTCTTCTCGCTCTGCTCCTGGTGGCCCTGGGCCTTCCTGGTGGAGCCCTGGTCGCATAGTAGTTCCCCGAGTTGGGCTGCAATCCACAAGATGCACAGTTCGAAACCCCCAGCCACTCCCCCGGAGAGCGGCTTCCTATGCCAGTAAACAGTTATGGTCTCAGGAACTCAGTGGCAGTTCTGCCCTGTCTGAGAGGGCTGCTCTGAGTCGGCAGGGACTGGGTGGCCGTGAGGCATTCCTTGGCATGTAGCTGCAGCCTCACTCTGTCGCAGCACAGGCATTTCTCATCTTGGAGGAGGTCACTGTGGAGATGGTACTAGGGTCCACCTGACTCCAGCTGGCCTCATGGCCGTTCAACGGAGAGCATCTTCGGAGATCTTCTTCCCCAACGGACTCGAACTCAGGAAGTTAGAACCTCAACGTCGCTGTGAGTGGGGCACAGTCTGACCCAGAGGAGCAGCCCAACTTTTCTTCCGCCTCTACGGTGGCTGTTTGGGTCCAAGACCCTATCACCCTGTCCCTGGGTTAGTAGGCTCACCTCCTGTCCTTAGGGCCTCCAGTCTGTACACAATAATTGGAACCAGAGTGACCCATGAAGCTCTGTCTCAGCTTATGTTCCCTGTGTGCCCCCATCTGGTCAGAGTCATACTCTGAATCTGTCTTAAAACGTCACCCAGGATCTGTTCCTGCCCATTCTTGCCTGGACCCCCTCCTTCGGCTATCTTCCTCCATCACTAGATGCTCCTTAGCCATCTCTGACCCACTCCTGGTCCAGGACCTGGAAGACCTCCTCCTCTACTTCTGGCCCCCTGGACCATAGGACCGTGATGATGCACGGGGTTTCAACATTGGCTGCTTTTTTTGAAGTGGATCGGCAGACCTTCTTTTCCAGTCTGCCTTAGCTAGAAGCCCTGCTGAAACCTCTATGGTATCATACCAATACTCAAGTTGGGGTGCGTTGACTAGGAATCGAACCAGGGCTCCTGCGTGGAAGGTGAGAATTCTTGGATGAATTTACCACTGCCCCCTCTGACCAGTGAACAAACGGTGTGTTTTATTTATCAGAATGCTTCTCTCCTGAGACATCACGGCGGCGACAACAGTGCTGACACAGATTGAACTGCTGGACGGTGTGAGATGTGAATGAGGAGCCAATACAACTGTTGAAAAGAAATAAAATAAAGGACAAGAAAGAGATAAAGTCAACAAGTAAATAGTCAAAAAAGTAGCCCTGGCACCTATCAAAAGCTCAATGACGATGTCTTGCACTAATGTGGAACTCCGTGTCATCGATCTTTCTTACATGCTTTCTGAGCCCCCCTTATAGGCTCGCTTATTATCTGCTCCCACCCAGTCGTACGTGGACACTGTTCGTATCCCTCTTTCCAAATGGAGGCGTTGAGGGTGGGAGTGTGGGGGTGGTGTTGCAAGGGTGGGTCCTGGATGGATTGTCTCCCAAAGCCCACCACTCTCGGCCTGACATGGTCTCCCCAACCAGGTCTGCCACAAACGCCCGCAATGACTCAGGCAGAGGGGGCAGAGGGGGGCAAACTCCGGAGCCTTCACCTCCTGGTCTCCCCACCAGCCACAAGGACTCTTGTGTGTACTATCACTCAGATTTATTTTTGTATCTTTGTGGATCTCATTCCAGCTCCTCCCTGCCTGCAATCTCTCTACCCGCCTCCCCCCGCCAGCCCCCCGCCCTGCACCCTGTTCTATTGCAGGAGCTGCCCTTAGACCTCACTTCTGTTCTCTTTGGCTCAGCGCTCCAGGGAGCAGGTCTAAATGCCCTCCCGGATCTTGATGCACCTTGCGAGCACTGCCATAGACTCATGCCCTCTCCCACCCCCTTATCCCTCCTCGTTTTCTTGACCACTCCCATAGCTGTCCCCTCTCTGCTCTGGGGTGCCTTCTCTTACATCCTCAATATAGCCAATTGTCTTTCTTTTGAAAAACTTGGACGAACAGGAAAGTTGTAAGAATTGCACAATGAATACAGACATCCAATGAACATGTTTATCTGCGTTGACCATTCACTAACATACTCCCTCCCTCTTTCTCCCCTTTCCTGAACCATTTGTGAGTAAACTCCACACTTCACACTTCAGCTCTTACAAAGGCCATTCTTCTACCTTGTCACAACACAATCATCACACAGAAGTTTTAACGTTGATGCTATGCTGCTTTGTAGTGTGTTGCTGAGTCAATCCCTATATAGTGACCGTGTAGAAAAGAGAATGTCTGCCCCACAGGGTTTCCAAGGCTGCAAATGTTTGTGGAAACAGACTGCCTCTTCTTTCTCTCTCAGGACAGCTGATGGGTTTAAACCACTGATTTTCCAGTTAGCATCTGAGAGCGTAATCACTGTGCACCCAGAGCTCTTTACGATCTAACATGTATTCAAACATTTCCCTAATTTCCTAAAAATGTTTTAAAAAAAAAATCCAAATCCCATCAAGGATTGTGCATTTCACTCAGTTTTACGTCTCTTTGCCCTCCATTCTGGAATGATCCCCAGCCTTTTAATTTTAGTTTGGCCATCTCTCATGGCATTGACTCTTTTGAGGAGTTAAGATCAGCTATGAGGCATCCGGGTGCCCTAGTGGGGCGAGCTGCTAGCTGGAGGGCCATGGATTTGAACAACCCACCAGTTGTTTGGAGGCAGAAAGATGAGGCAGTCTTACAGTCTTGGGAACTCCAGGGGAGAAGCTCTACTCTGCCCTAGAGGGTCATTAGAACTAGGAATCGACCCAACGACCTCGTGCTAAAGCAGTGATTTAGCACAATGTGCCTTCATTTGGGAGATTTGTCTGATTGCTCGCCATGATGGGATTAGGGTGTTCATTTTGGCAGGATGATGTCCCTCTTTCAGTGGGAGAGAGAAGGCTGTCTGCTCCCATAAAGATTCAAAAAGTCTTGGAAATCCCAAGGGGCAGTTCTACTCTGTCCTATAGGGGTCCCTGTGGGTCGGAATCTATTAAATAGCAGTTTGGTTTTTGGTTCAGCTCCTCCCTGTTTGCAGCCTCTTTCTGGATCATTCCACCAATGTCGCTATCCGGTGCTTAGGCACAGAGTCAATTCCGACTCCTAGTGACCCCATAGAATTGCCTGTGTGGGTTTCTGAAGCTATAAGTCTTTAAGGAAGGAAAAAGCCTCTTCTTCTTTTTTTCTTTTTCTGAAGTAGAGAACAATTTTATTTTTGTAATCATTTTATTGGGGACTCATACAACCCTTATCACAATCCATACATCCATCCATTGTGTAAAAGCCTCTTATTTATCCCTCGAAGCAGCTGGTTTGAACTGCTGACCTTGTTCGCAGCACAACTCATGCCCCACAAAGCCACCAGGGCTCCTCAGCTTTGCTCCCAGCGTTCCCTAAATCTTGCCGGTGCTTCTCCACCCCTCGCCAGCCGAACTGCCAGCTCAGTAAGAAGTCTTGCTCTGGCATCCAGGGACTGAAATGAGAGGCAGAGGACAGGTGAGAGGTAAGCCGGTCACCCTGCCTGGCCCACCAAGAAGACATGAGGGGACCAGGGACCCTTCATTTAGAGGGACTTGGGAGGCAATGATTGGCACTGTAGATGGAAGAGCCTTTAGCAGCAGAATCTTCTGTTCAAGCACATCTCAGACAGAGAAGCGCTGGAGGATGGCCCTGCTCTTACTGAAGGAGATGTGTGAATGTGCCTGTCTGTGTGTGTGTTCATGAACCCGTGTGCATGCAGGTGTGTATGTGTGTGAGTACCGATAGCCGTGTGCTTGCCCTTGAGCTCTAGTCCTGAGTTTCCCTTCTTACTACAGTGTCCCCTGGAGCTTTCCATACAGCCTCTGGGGTTCACTGATCCAGGAAATAGAGCCCCCCAGGCCTCCATGAAGCGCGCTGGGTTTGGGCTGGGTGCATGGGAAGAAGGACTAAAGGTGGTGTAGCATAGTGATGCAGCACGCTGGCCTTCTCATTCCTACTGGGTCTCTTGTCCTGGCCACGTTATGTCGCTCTTCGAAGCCTCCGTTTTTAATCTGTAGAACAAGGCTGGTCTCTGTTTTAAAAGCTAGGTTCCCTCCACATGCTCTTGTGAAGGTGAGAGGCTGAAATGCCCACAGGGCCTGATGCACAGCAGCCGAGGCCTCCAAGTGGAGTGAGAAGAGGAGGGAGGGGCTTCCCATGGTTAGGGGACTGAGCTCCCTCACCTGGCCGGACAGGTGTGAGTCTCAGGAACAAATTGTTAGAGCAGTTGGTTCTGCCCCACAGAAGACTCATTACTTCTAGCTCTAAGCCCATCACTCTGTGGTGGGTGATCAAGGTGTGGTACCTTCCACAAAGTCATGGTCTGCAGAAGGCTTCCCCAGTACCGAGAGTTTACGGAGGCCCTGGACAAAGCTGGAGTGGGTAAAATGTCCTGATTAGAGAGCGTGGCTGTGATCATAGCCAGGGACCGGATCTTCGAGAACGCTGTCCCCGGGCCTGTTCTGGCTTTCAGGTGGATGTGGATAGCGGCAGGAGAAGAAGGCTGAGATGAGGTACAGTCCCCCAATGCCAGACTGGGCTAGAATTGTGTTAAGGGCTCAGTTGGGAAGGGAACGGGATACTATCTTGGATTGGTTGGTTGGTTACCAGGTGCAGCTATTTGGTGGCCTAGAATCTGACATCCTGGGCAAACTGCTCCAGCTGCTCCCGGATAACACCCGAATGTCCAAGGGATGCTGCTGAAGACTTACTCTGCTGCTCTGGGGGTTGCCAAGAAGGCTGAGCAGACCCCCTAAATCCCAATCTCCTCTTTGCCCAGGGCTGCACGTAGGAAAGTATTAATAAAGGAGCTCATCTGGAGAGTGAATGGGAGAGGAGTCTGTGCTTAAGGTAGGTTGTCATCATTTGACAGTCTGAGGAGAGAGAGGGGCGTGGAAGGGGCTGGAGCATGGGCCTGAGCTTGGGGACCCCCAAGGAGCTGCTAGGTCCTTGGAGGGTGCATATGGTTTGTAATCTACAGTTAACCTGAGAGTTGGAGTTTAACCCTATCAATTGGTGCAGTGAAAGAAAGGCCTGGTAATCTGCATCCATAAAAATTGTACAAAGAGAACACGATGGAAGAGTTGTATTCTGGAACACGTGGAGAGAGAAGTCGAATGGTTTGACAGCTATGTTTTGCTTTGTTTTTTAAGAGATGGCTGTTCACTCTGGACTTTACGAAGAAGAATACAGCCTCAGACCTGGAGGAAGGCTTATGAACAACCTTTGATATGCAGATGACACAAACTTGTTTGCTGACAATGAGGAGGACTTGAAGCACTTGCTGATGAAGATCAAGGATTGCAGCCTTCAGTGTGGGTTATGACTCAATATCAAGAAAATCAAATGCACATGTGAAAGTTGGACATTGAAGAAGGAAGACCGAAGAAGGGTCCATGCATGTGAATCATGGTGCTGGCAAAGAATGTTGAAAGTACCACGGAAGGCCAACAGAACACGCAAGTCTACCTTGGAAGAACTACAGCCAGAATGCTCCTTGGAGGCAAAGATGGAGAGACATTTTTTTTTCTAAATCATTTTATTGGGGGCTCGTACAGCTCTTATCACAATCCATCCATCCATGTGTCAAGCACATTTGTACATTTGTTGCCATCATCATTCTCAAAACATTTGCTTTCTACTTAAGCCCTTGGTATCAACTCCTTTCCCCCCCTCTTTCCCTGCCCCTCCCTCATTAACCCTTGATAATTTAGAAATTATTATTATTTTGTTATATCTTACACCATCTGACGTCGATGGAGAGACTTTGACTTGTGTACTTTGGGCATGTTGTCAGCAGATTCCAGTCCTTGGAGAAGAGCATCTGCTTGGTAAAGGGGCAATGAAAACGAGGAAGTCTCTTGACAAGATACAGACAGAGTAGCTGCACCCTGGGCTCCAACGTAGGAACAATTGTGAGGGTGGCTTCGGGCCAGGCGGTGTTTCATTCTGTTGTACACAGGGTTGCTACGAGTGAGGATCAACTCAAGGGCACATAACAATGACAATAGCAGTAGCAACTTCTCATTCTGGAAAAGTTGTCAGAATGGTTTGAGGATGAAGTGCTGGAAGACTTAGCTTCTCCAAGACCCTCCAAGGACTGTGGTGAGTTCTAAGTACATGGATGGTCAATGAGCTCTCCTTTTGCCAATCTGCCTTAGTCTCTTCTGTGTTGGTGGAATCATTATTTCAGGTACTTGCAGGTCTGGGCAGTGTAACACAGCACAGACCCATTCAACTCAGTAGATCAATTTAGCTCCGCTCACCATCTGCGCACTAATCTGTACTCCACCTCAATCTCCGCAAGGCAATGTGACTCAGGGTGTCTAAACTCATCACAGCTCAGAAACTCAGCATACCTTCTCTCCCTGCCACAGAACACAGTGATGCTGTTCTAGATTCGACTCGACTCTAGATAATCCACCACATTCAGCTCAATTCAATTAAACTTAGCTCAATCTCCCCAGATCTATCCAACTAGGATCTCAATGCAGTTCAGCACAGGTCAATTACCCTTTAAGCACATCTCAAATCAATCCTTTCCTCAATTCAGTATGACTCAAATCAATACAATCCAACTTAATTGAGCCCCAAATAATCCAATTTGCCTTAGTTCAGCTTGGCACAGTTTTCCCCAGTCTAGTCCAAGTCCTAGGCCAGGACTCATCCTGCACCATCCGCATATTCCAGCTCAGTTAAAAATCAACTTGGATCGGCCCAATTGGACTCAAGTAGGCACAACGAAAGTTTTCTAAATTTAATACAAGTTATCTCAGGCTTTCAGTAACTCTATCTAGAATAAGAGCTCAGTGAGGGCAAGGAATTTTTTCGGTTTTATTCACTCAGGTGTCCCAAAGACACAAAACCATGCTTGACCCACAGTAGATAGCCAATCAATATTTGTTCAATGAATTGTTGAATGAACCTTTCTGGAGTCAACTTACTTCAGCTTGACTTCAATCAATTTATCAGTCTTGATTTGGTGGAATTCTATAGCCTTTTGCATCAACCATCCGAAATGTAAGCAGTTCATATATTTATTTGACTATGTGCCAGGGAAGTCCCGAAGTTGGGAGCATCTCTGCCTTTCCCGAGCTTGCATTTGAGGGAGACACAGAAAAAGAAGAAAAACGTATGGGCAAATCCACACATGAGTATACATGTAACCTTCACTCTGGTGTCACTGCGGGAAAGACAAGCTGAGCAGGTGAAAGGAGCAGAAACAATGGGGAACCTCCCCGGTGCTGCTGGTGGCCATCCAGAGGGACAGAGAGCCAGGTGGGTGAACTGCACATACCAAGGCTGTTGAAAATGGCAATTGTTTCTTATTTACATATTGACCATATTAAAGAAAAAGACTGGGGGAAAATGCTACCAAAAGACTGTGGTGGTCCCAGAAAGCTTCTCTGCGGAGGTCTGAGGAAGGGGGAGGAGGGAGCTCCACATTCATGTGGGGTTTGCGTTTTCCCGGAGCAGGATGTGGCACGTGCAAAGGCCTGCAGCAGCGATGAATCTGGGCACAGGAAGGCCAGGATGCAGAGAGCAGGGTTTGAAGCCAGTCTTTCCCACACGACTGTGAACTTGGAGAGACTCAGGACTGCCACACACACCACCAAAGTCTGCTTGGGACACATGTCTGACCTGCCTGTGCCACAAACACATGCGCACACAGAATTTAAAAAAATACCAAAAAACCCAACTTTTTATTGTGAATCGGGTCAAGGTTTAGAGAGCCGGTCATCGGTTTTCCATTGAAGAATTTATACACACCATGCTCCATCTCATTCACTGCTCTCCCCTCAATGCAACCCCACTCCTCCCCCCTCTTCCCTGTGCTCCCAGCCCCCACTCCTCCTCCTCTCCTCACCCTTCCGAGTTTGTCCTTGGGTCCATGCTGCCCTCTTAATGTCAAGTGGCTGGCTATTCCAAGGTGTGAGCGCCTCACGAGGGTCACGGTTCCCTCTGTAAACCTGTCTGTTGTTTGACCGGAAGTTGACCCACAGGAGTGAGTTCAGGGCTATAGTCTCAGTGACATGACCAGTTTCTATCAGACCAGTAAACTTGGGCTCTTTTATGACTTTGAGTTTTGTTCCACCATTTCTGACCATACTCTTCAGAACCTCCTAGGTGTCAGAGCAATTGGGAGTGGTAGCCGGGCACCATCTAGTGCTTTTGCTCTCAGGGGCATGGAGATTGCTGTTCATGTGGTATGATCGATCTTTGGACTAATTACTTCTTTGTGTCCTCATTTTTTGTCATTTTTCTTTCCTCTGGATGGGGAGAGATGAATAGTTGTACCTTAGATAGCTGATCACAAGCTTGTAAGACCCCAGTCATGACTCACCAAAGTAGGATGTCGAACATTGCACGAAGATGGTTTTTGTTTTTTTGAATGAATAGATGAAATTGAATGTAATACAAACTAATTTAATCCAAATCTGTTTAATTAAACTCATTGTACTTTAATTCAGTTCTCTCTCTCTCTAAATATATATTTGGTTTGCCTTTTAAAAAGTTGTCAGCTCAACTCTGACAGGATTATGTGCTGCTTCCCGTAGCCTCTGTAAAGAAGCCTGCAATTCTACGATTTGAAGAATACAAGATGGTGATATAGTGGATTAAGCATATGGCTGCTAACCGAAAAGCTGGCAGTTCGAAACCACCAGACACGCTGCGGGGGAAAGCTGAGGCTTTCGATGCCTGTGAAGAATTAGTCTCGGAAAACCACTGAGCAGTTCTACTCTGCCCTCCTGGGTCTCTCTGAGTCAGAACTGCGCTGCGTTGAAGCCTCATCATCTATCAAATGTCCGTCAGTACCATCTGCCTGGCCTCCCGATGGGTGTGGTGGGAGAATGATGGAGACTGGGTCTGTAGACAACCAAGGGTGAGTGACAGGGAGGGAAGGCAGATCGCCTGCTCCCCAAGGTCACTTCTGTTTCTGATAATCCACAAATTCACTAGGGTGTTTAAGATCCAAATCGGAGCAAGTCCCTCCTCCCTTGAAACTCCTCCACAGATGGCTAGTGGAAGTAAGACAAAGTTCACAGCGCTCATCAGAGCCCACAGGCCCTTCTTGTTCTGAGCCCAGTGTCTTCTGTGGCCTCCGTTCTTTCCCTTGGCCTCGGGGCCCAGCTCACACGGAACTGCTTGCTTTTCTAGGACTCCCGATCACATTTCAGTCTCTGTGCCGATGGTTCTCTCTGCCTGGACTCCAAAACCTTCCAGCTCTTTCTTTCTTATCATCTCAGTCGGTAGTTCTGCTAATTCGTCTCCACCTTACGGTAAACCTGCCTCCTCAGCTCTCGCGCTGCTGTATTTTATGGCGCTCCCTCCCCCCACTTCAATCTCAATTCCCTCTCCCATTTTTTCTCTCTTCCTTGTAGCTACTAATGTAATGAGTTTGGTGTATGACCTTGGAAATGCACTTTTTTGGTGAAAACTATATAGCGCTGCCTTCTTTATGTATGTTTTTAATTTACTTAAATGGTATTTGGCGTTAGAGCACCTTCTGTTTTTTTTTCCCACTAAGCACACAGTTTTAAGATCGATCCATATCATTGTATGTCCAATGAGGGTCTAGTTCATTGCCTCTACATGCCTAACTGCCGTCTGCCTGCACTGCCACTCTCTTACCCACGCCCAATGGTCCTCAGCTCCTGGGCACCACAAGCAGTTCCTGAATGAGCATCCTGTACCATTCCCCCCGGGGAGCAGGGCATGAATTCTCGGTGAGCACCCAAGGAGAATTGCTGGGTCATAAGGTCTACCTGGCGTTCATGCCACTGAGACTCAGCAGTGCCCAAAGGTTCAGGTTTCCCCCAGGTCCTGACCAACACTTGGTGTTATTCAACTTTTACCTTTTTTTTTTTTTTTTGCCAAACTGGGTGTAAAATGCTAGCTGATCATTTGAATGTGAGTCTTTCTGGTCACGAGGGAGGGGATTTGTCTCTCAGACACTAGTTTGCCCGTTGGCTTTGCCTTTTCCAGCTTGTCTTGGCTGTATCTGGCTGGCTGGCCCTTTGGTCTCAGAACAGACTCCTCTGACTGCCCCCTCCCGGCTGCACTTCCCGCCTCCTCTGCACTCTGAATCCCCTGTCATTGCTATTGTAAGGGGCCTTATGCTCTGGTACAGAGCCCTGGGGGGAGGAGCTCGGGTGGGGTGGGTGACAGGCTCCATTGCTAAACCCAAGGTCAGCACTTGGACCTCACCAGTTGCTTTGAGGCGGAGCGAGGAGACTGTCTGCCCCTGTAATTCAGAAACCATGGCGGCAAGTCTACTCTTCTAGAGGGTCGCCTCTGGCACGGTAATGACTGTGTCTCCCACCATCCTTGAGGGCTGAACCGGTGTCTAATTCATGTATTTCTCGAGAACTCAGCACAGGACTTGGCCCACTGAAAAGTGAATGTCTGATGACTGACGGAACACGAGGTGCGATCTGTATAGGATAAGGCTTTGGAGGGTTGAGGGGTCGTGCTGTCAGGCTGGGGGCTAGAACGGAGAGATCTGTAACTGGGAAGAGAAACAGTTGTTGCTGGGTTGCTAGCAACTGCCGCGTGACCACCCCATGAGTCAGAACGGTGCTGCGTTGCCTTTTGAAGGACTGAATTTTCAGAAATCAACCACCAAGGCATTTTTTTGGCCAAGGCACCTGGGTCGGACTCGAACCTCCAGCCTTTTGATGAGCAGCTGAAGGCTTAGCCCAGGGAAGGCATCACCCAGGGAAGGATCTACATTCTGACTTTGGGGCTCAATGGCAGGCTCAAAATCCCATAGGAGAGAGTTTCCCCAGCTCGGGCGCTTTCATTAGCTATCTCTCATGGGAGGAGCCCTAGAGAGAACTAGGAGCAGAGAGAACCTGGCGCTTTCCCCACCAGCCCTGACCTTAATTTAATCACAGGTCTCCCTTTCTCTTGCCCCTGGGACCCAAGTCCAAGACGCAGCTCCCTGACTCCCTCGCAGCCTTTATCTTGGAGCGCAAAGCAATGGCACCGCTCACATGGACTTGCGCTGCAGGCCAGAGCAGCACCAAAGCCCTCCCCGTTACTTGCAGCTGCAGCTGTGGTTTGCTCCGGCTGAAGGATTCTCTCGGCAACAGCCCTCTGCCCCAGCCTGTGGCTGAGGCAGTTCCCCACAAGAGTCCGTCCGCTCCCTTCTCTCCAGTGCCCTTCCTTTCCTTCCACATGGTTTGGCACAAGCTGAAAGGCAGAAGATTACAGGCATGCAGTACAACCCCACAAACCAGCGTGAAACCCCGTGGCTGTCTTTTTCCACCCTCTGCCTCTACTTAGTTTTTCCTTTCTCTGAGGAACTGGGTTCCCAACATCTCCTCCTTCTCCCCTTCTCCAGGATCAATCAGTTGGCAGGGAGTTGTGGGAAATAAATTTGCATTCAATCAACCCCATGGCAACCATCACAAGCAGGCCTATGTTCCTGTCCTCTAGCCCAGACTCCGTGCTGTTGAAAAGGCATGGGACTGACAGAGCTAAGTGGACTAGGACCTAACTTTTAATAGCACATTTGAGCAGAATTTAATGAGGTTTTAAAACAGAGCTCTAAAGTGGTTCTTTTTCCTGCAAAGACTATTATTAATCACAGGAATAATCATAGCAGCCCATCTTACTTGCCCAGCTTGTTCCAGTATTCAAAGCATCTTCTCATTAGTCAGCCCGTTTGACACTCCTAACTAACTCTCCTGGGAGGTCAGCACGGCTGGCATTCTCCTCCTCGCAGCTTAGAACCTGCCTGCTTCTCAGAGGTGAGCGTGTAGACGGATCACCAGGGGAATCTCGCTGACATGCAGGGTTTAGTTCAGGAGGTAAAGGAGCCCCACTTACACATTGGCCTATTAATCGCAAGGTAGGCAGATCAAACCCACCAGCTGCTCCGAGGGAGAAAGAAGAGGCTGTCTCCTCCCAGAGAGCTTTATAATCTCAGTAATCCTGTCTGGGTCGCTGTGAGTTAGAATCCACCTAATGGTGGTGGGCGAGGGTTGGCCTGAGAATCTGCATTTCTGTCGAGGTCTCAGGTGAGGCTTATGCTGTAGGTCCATGCGTCGCCAGGAGTAGGGAAGGCTCAGATGAGGCAGGCTTAGAAAGGTGAAGTGATCGATCTGGAATTTATGCTTCCTTTATCCCCTTTCTTTCCTTCTTAATTTTTTTTTCTTCCTTTGCCAGACATTGACCAAATACTTCCTAGAGGCTAGATGTGGCTCAGGGTGCAGGAATGCGAGACAGTAAAAATACTTCACAACAGTGTAAGGCATTAGCACTGATTATTCAGAGACTTGGATCACCAGAGATGGCCTTGGGGCATTCGACATAAGCTGGTAGATGCTGGCGCTTCCGGCGAGTCCTGGTCAGAGTGTGGGGTGGTCAGGCAGGGAGGGCTCGGTTCAGAAACTTACGGCTATTCAACGTTCACGATACAGTTTTCCAGGGAGAACGAAGAAGCAGCAGGGGGAGCTGGTGGTCTCGAGGCACTCAGTGTGTCGGGAGGGAAACAGGAAGCAAGAGACGGCTGTTGTTTGTAAGCTCCACGAAGGCAGGCCAAGGCCATCACATTCATCTGTCCCCATCACTGTTGTGCCTTCAGTGCTTGGACATTGCCTGGCACACGGGAGACACCCGATGCATATTTTCCTTTGGGGACAAATGACTGAACAGGGCATGAGGGGTTGCAAAAATCAGGACTGACCAATTCTATTTGGGGTGCAGTGAGGTTGGAAGAGTTGGACAAGGAGGGTTTCCCAGAGGAAGTCATGCTAATAGAGTCTTAATGGGTATTTGTTAGACTGATCAGGAGGGAAATGGGGCTTTCTGCTCCTGTAAAGGTTTATAGCTTCCGAAACTCACACAGGTGGGGCTTCTCTGCCTTAGAGGGTCACTAATGAACGAAACCAACTTGCTGGCATGGCGCTTGATAAGCAGAGGCTGGGTGGCTCAGGGAGTGGGTGTGTTTAGACTCTAGCCCAGGAGGCTCCCGCTGACCCCTACTGTCACCTTAGTGCAGGGAGCTGGCATTTTGTCCCAGGCCCCTGACCTGCAGCTCTCCTCTTCTCCACGGTGCCGGGCCGTTTCGATGTGGTAGCTGGGTTCGCCCACCTCCCTCAGAAGCCCTCTCTCGTGGAAAATCAGGGGCTCCTCTTGGAGGATGACTCAGGCCTGCTGGGCACACTCTATTCAGAGTGGGCTCTGGCCCAGGAAGGACCTCCCTGGTGTTGGACCTCAGAGATGAATCAGACAGCCTCCCAGGACTCCCCGCCAGGCCCATCCGTCCTCATGGGACCTCACAGGCCCTGTTGATTTCACTTGCTGAGGATTTTGCCACTGGAGCGCCCTCCACCTCCGGACTCTGACCCTCTGTCTGGCCCTAGCCTCTCTCTCAGTTCCTGTTTTACCGTACACACTTGAGTATAAACTGATCCGAATATCAGCCAAGGCACCTAATTTTACCACAAAAACTGCATGTAAAATGTGCTGAAAAACTCAGCTTATACACGAGTATATACGGTATGTTTATTTCCTGTGGCATCAAAGCTTCTTTTTATGTTGGGAGCAAGACAGGTGAGAGAATCCCCTTTTTATGGAAATGGAAGCTTTGAGGGAAAGAGAGAGAGAGAGAGAGAGAGAGAGAGAGAGAGAGAGAGAGAGAGAGAGAGAGAGAGAGAGAGAGAGAGATTCCACAAAGGACATATGGGCGAATTAGAATACAAACCTTGGACTCAGATTCTTTTTTTAAACAAAATTTAATCATTTTATTGGGGACTTGTACAACTCTTATCACAATCCCCACATACATCCACTGTGGACTCGGATTCTTGATCTGGTGCCCTTCCTAAGATATCAGGCAATCAATCTATCAATCACTTGATCAATAAATAAGTGCTTACTATCTACTTGGTACCAGGCTCGAGTGGAGGTTTTGAGGGTTCAGCAGTGAATGCCAGATGCAGAATCTCTGCCTCCCTGGGCTTACTAGTTGGGGAAACAAGCTAGAGAAAGAGAAAGAATGTCCTGTGGCCGGTGGTGAATGCATTATGGAGACAAGTAAAGCTGGGAAAGGGAGGGCTGGGGGTTGTGCCTGCGGTTTTAGGTGGAGTCGGTCGGGTGAGCCCACCTACGAAAGTGACTTTGGGATCGATTCGGGGAGGTGGAGGAGGAAGCCATGCAGCTATGCAGGCAGAGGGAGCAGCAAGTGGAAAGACCCTACGGAGGAAAGGTCTCAAAGCCTTGTGCTCCCACCGGCTCTCGAGCTCCCTGTGGTTGGAGTCCGGTCTTCTCAGCCACTCACAATCAGATTCCCTCTTCATGGGATCCTGCTGCTGCCCTCTAGGTTCCCAGTGTGTGGCTTCCGTAAGCCAGGGCCCCGGGAGCCCCTGCAGTGGCTGGAATGGAGGGTGGCAAACCCAAGAGGCCCTTGAGAGCCCTTAGTACTGCGAAGCCTGCTCTTCTGCAGCCTCTTGGCGCCTGTGCCAGCCTGCTGTCTGCTGCCTTGGGATGCGTCTCTTGAGCAGCAGCCGTTGTATTGAAAGGTTGATCTTCCCATTAGAAGGGATTTGTCAGCGCGAGCTGGGGCTTAGTGGCCTAAGCCATGGTTCTGAAGGCTCAGACAGATTCAGGGCCTGGAGGAGCTGACTCAGGCCTGGCTTCCCCACGAATCAAGGAAAGGCCACCAGCTGAGGCCACCGGGTCAGAGTCGGGATGAATAGCTTGGTGTCTCCAGGGGCACTGCCAAAGCCACTGTCGCTCCCAATGCTCTTCCCAGGTCCAGGGGCAAATCCCGGTGCTCTAGTCTGGCATTCAAGGCTGAGCAAGACTTCAGGGGTCATCTAACGCTGCTCTCTATCCCTCCCTTTCTGTGGCTTAACATCTGCGTACGACTGGTTCCTAAACATCTTCTGGACTCCTCCCCTGGGTTCCAACAGTCCACCTGGCCTTTTCTTTTGCTGCCCCATGAGCCTCTCAAGTCAATGCATCCGAACACGGGGCTCCATCCTTCTGTGAGATCTGCCCGTGGCCTGCAGATCATCATTAGCTTTCACGATTGCACACGGTTTAGAGTGTAGCAAGTCACTTAGGTTCCTTCGGTAGCCACTATTTTGCAGACAAGGAAAAGGAGGAAGGGAGCAGGCCCGGCACTCAGTACTTGCACCAAACTGCTTCTCTGAGTCATTTCACCACAACACTCCGCACACCTCCGTTTCCACGGCCATCACCTCATTTCGGCCGCCACCGCCACCACTCCTGGAATTGCTGTTCGTCCCCCAGCAGACCTCCCCGCTCGGCTCTCATGAAGTGCAGCCTGAGCGATCACTAAGACGGTAGAGAGCGCATCATGCTGTGTGCTTTGTACGTGCTGCCAGGAGAGCCGAGTCTCCAGAAACGGACATCCTTCTTGGTAATACAGAGAGTTAGCAAAAAAGAGGAAGGCTCGCGATAAAATGAGTCGACACAGGGGCTGCATTGATGGGCTCAAACGCACACACAATTGTGCGGATGATGCATGGCCGGGCGACGTTTCATTCTGTCGTATTGAGGGTCACTATGCGACCGAACCGACTCGAGGGCACCTAACAACAACATGTCCCGTTCCCTGAATTCTTGAGACAGGCAGCAAATGCCTTAATAAGCCCTATCGGGTTGTCCCATGTGGCTCCTGGGTACCTTGCCTAACTCCCTCTGAGCCCCTGGCTCTGACTCAGCTCCTGCCAACTCCCTGGTTTTCTTTCAGGTCTTTAAACATATTGAGCTCCTTCCTGCCCATGCTTGTGTCATGTGTTGTCCCCTGTGTTTGGAGGACTCTCCCATGGTCTACTTTACTATTGTTCTTGGGGTTTTAGTTGAGACGTCACCTGCTCAGAGAAGCCTTCTCAGATGTCTCCATTCTCGGGCTCACCATCCTGTTAAACGTGCTCATGGCCCCCTAAACTTCACTGGGACAAAACAGCTCATTTTAATCAGTTGGTCTTCCTGTTGGGTTATGGGTCTGATGAAGACAGAGACTAGGACTGGGTGATCCACAATTGTATCCTTCCCACAGCCCCTGGGGGGTCCAGTAAGTACTCCACTATTGCCTGTCAGTTGTTGTACTGCGGTGGTTTGCATGTTGTTGTGATGTTTGAAGTTATGCCATCGGTATTTCAAATGTTAGCAGGTCACCTTTGTTGGGCAGGTTTCAGCAGAGTTTTCAGACTAAGAAAAAGGACCTAGAAATCCACTTAAAAAACTTGGCCAGTGAAAATCTTTAAAAAAAAAAATTTCATCTGCATTTGTAATAAATGGGACCAAACTTCTTTCAATGATAAAAGCAAAGTCACCTCCATCCTCATTATTATCTTGGTCCCTTAATATATATATTCAAATCATTTTGTTGGGGGCTCCTAAAACTCTTATCACAATCCATACATACATCGTCTCAAGCACATTTGTACATTTGTTGCCCTTATCATTCTCAAAAAATTTTCTTTCTACTTGAACCCTTGGTGTCAGCTCCTCATTTTCTCCCCTCTTTCCCCACCCCCAATCCCTCATGAACCCTTGATAACTTATACATTTTTGTTTTGTCATGTCTTATTAATAGTGGTGGGACACTATCTGACATAGATGATCCCTCAGGTCAGAAGGTACTCAAAATTTGTCTGAGGAAGAGCTGCCCCCTTAAAGTAGAGTCAACCTCTGGCAGTTACATAATCTCCTGTCAACTTAAATGAATGGGTGGAATCTAGCCTGTCAATCAGATTGTAGCCAATGAGGCCTCTGTGTAGGTATGGCCTTCTCCTGAGTATTCTGGGAACTCCTGTCTTTCTCCCTGGATGTGGGACACGCACATACTCCCTCTCTGTTTCACCTTCCTGTTGACAAGCCACACAGAGCCATGCTAATTGCAGGCAGAGCCTGGGAGATGTGTCCACTGCCATTGGACCTATAGGGCTTTTTACCCACTGGTCAGTGACGCTCCTGCATTTGGCAACATTGTATGTGCTGCATGAATCTGAAGAAGAATTCATGGGCTAGTGTCGGATTATGATCTTGATCTGGGCTGGGCTGGGATGTTTTCTTAATATACAATTACTCTTTGATATAAAGCTCTCTTTACACATACATGAGTGTCCCTGGGTTTGTTTCTCTAGTCAACCCAGACTAACACAAAGTAGAGTCAACTTTAGAGATGTTGCTGGACTCAAGCTTTTGGGCCCTTCATTTGCTCATGTGGCATGACTCAAAATGAAAAGAAAAAGCTGAAAACAGCCATTAATAATTCGAATGTACAATATAAGAAGTATGACTCTTGGAAAATTGGATATTATAAAAAATGAAATGGAACTCTTGAACACAGATATCCTAGGTATTAATGAGCTGAAATCAGTCATTTTGAATCAGATAATTATATGACCTATTGTACCAGGAATGACAAATTAAAGAGGAATGGAGTCACATTAATTGTCAAAAAGAATGTTTCAGATCTATCCTGAACTACAATGCAGTCATAGATGGGATAATGTTCTTATTTCTACAAGGGAGACCAGGTAATATTATTCAAACTTATGTATCAACTGCTAGTGTCAAATATGAAGAAATGGAAGCTTTTTACCAACTTTAATTTTTATCAACTGAAATTGATCATACATGCAATCAATATACACCGATAAGTACTGGTGATAAGAATGCAAAAGTTGGGTGGAGTAGAACTGGCCCTTTGGGTTTCCAAGTTGTACATTTTGACAGGAGCAGAAATCCTCATCTTTCTCTTGAGGATCAGCTAGGGGTTTCAAACTGCTGTCCTTGCAGTTAGCAGACCTGTACATCACCTAATATGCCACCATAACAGCCACTGTCCACATGAGCTTTGACGGAATCAAGTTGATTACTTCGGTAGGAAAGAAAATGGAAAAGCTCTATGAGCATTAGTCAGAACAAAGCCAGGGACTGAGTGCAGAACAGATCACCCCCTGCTCCAATGCAAGGTCAAGTCGAAACGGAAGGAAACTAAAAGAAGTCAAGAGATCAAAGGATGCACGCACTGCACGGGGTGCATCTGTTGCACAAGACCTCTCTAGAGCCTTGAAAAGCAAGGATGTCATTTTGAGGACTAAGGGGCGTGGCCTACTAAAAAGACAAACCAATCTGTCTTAGACGCATGACTAGGGTGCTTCTTAAGGGCAAGGATGGTGAGACTTCATCTTACACACTTTGGACACGTTGTTGGGAGAGAGCAGTCCCTGGAGAAAGACGTCATGTTTGGTAAAGTGGAAGGGCGGCGAAAAAGAGGAAGGCCCTCATAGAGAGGGATGGACGCAGCGGCTACAACATGAGCGTAAGCCAAGAACAACTGTGAGGATGGCACCGGAGCCAACAGCGTTTTGATTGGTCAGAACCGAATCAGTGGCCCCTAACAGTGACAACAGGATATGCATGTGCGTGTTAGATCAGGTTGACTAGAGAAATCTAGAGACACTCATTTATGCATAAGAAAGAGCTTTATTATACTTACCTGGCAGGGGAGATACCAAGATCACGAAGGTGGTTTTCCCAGGGCGAGGCTTATCCATTGCACTCCGGGTGTGCTGACCCCTGCGATTTCCCCAAATGTGGGAAACTCGACTGCAGAATTTGTGGTAGTGGGGACTGCATTCGCGCTCTCCCCTGAAAAAAAAGAAAGAAAAGAAAGAGCTTTATATTGAAGAGCAATTGTATATTGAGAAAACATCCCATCCCAATCCAGATCAAGTCCATAACTCTGATATTAGCCTATGAGACTGATACTATAAGACTGGTCTAGTATCAATCCCTTTTCCAGACTCACGCAGCCACATGCAATAATGCAGAACACAGGAAGATCACAGGCCAGTGGGTGCAAAGCCTTGTAGATCCAATGGCAGAGGGTGCATCACAAGGGCTCTTGCAGGTCTCAGTATGGTGGCTTGCCAGCAGGAAGGTGAAGCAGAGAGAGCAGCACTTGCAGGTCCCCGTGTGGCTCTGGTAGCTCTTCGAGCGACTCAACAGCAAGAAGGTGAAGCAGAGAGAGAGGCTTTCGCAGTGCGCAGCAAGTCTCCGTGTGGTGGCTTGTCAACACGAAGAAGGCAAAGAGAGAGAGGAAGTTCCCAGAACCCTCATGAGAAGGCCATGCCCACAAGGAGGCATCATAGGCTGTTACCTGATTGACAGGCTAGACCCCGCCCCTACATTTATTTATCACGTTGACATAAGATTATGTAACTACCACAATGTGAAAGCTGAACAATGAGTGAGGAAGGCTGAAAAAGAATTGATGCCTTTGAAGTGTGTTGTTGGTGAAGAATATTGAGTATCCCATCAACCTCAAGAAAAGTGGACAGATCTTAGAATAAGTACAGCCCGAATGCTCCTTATAGATGGGAGTGGTGAGGCTTTGTACTTTGGACATGCTATCAGGATAGACTGGTCCCTGGAGAAGGGCATCAAGCTTGACAACGTCAGTGAAAGAGAAAGACTGTCAGTGAGATGGATTGGCTCAGTGACTGTAACAACGGACTCAAACGTAGCAGTGATGGGGAGGCCTGGGCGGTGTTTCATGTTGGTGTACACAGGGTCACTGTGACTTGGAACTGACTCAGCAGCACCTAAAGCAACGAGTGAATGATGTTCTCAACCTCTCTCTTCATGTCACTCCATCTCCCCTTTCAAACACAGCCCACTGCTTTCCTGATGTCCTTGCACCTAGTGTGGTAGTTAGATTCTATGTCAACTTGAATTTGTATGAAAGGATAAGAGTGGAGTTCAACCTTTCCGTCCAGTCACAGCCTAATGATGCCTCCTTTGGGAGGTGGGCTATTTTATAAGAGAGAGATAACTTCTTACTTTTTTGCCCTTCACCTTGACCCTTGCGGACACTCTGTGTCTGCCTCTAGGGCTACTGACTCTGAGAGCCAACCTCTGAACTCTCTGCATGCTGGCATGCTTCCTCTAACTTTGGATCCATAGGACTCTGCTCCCACTGGTCTGTGATCTCCCTGCATCACACGTGTGCATCACATGTGACCTTTCTGCACCACCAGCCTTCAGGAGGAGGGCTCTGACTAGCCTTGGACTCATGGAGTTGAGTGGGACTGTGCTGGGATGCTTTCTTGATATTGTTACGTCTTGATATAAAGTTTTTTCTTGCATATATATGAGAGTCATTGGTTTTGTGTCCCTAGACAACTCAACCTAAGGCACCTAGTCACATCATTGTAGCCTCTGTGACTTTGCTCTGTCTACTGCCGATGCATTGCTTTTTCTCTCTGTGCACCCTCCTCCAGGGTGTCTTCCTTCTGCACATTAACAGAACGAGTATCACTCTTGCTCTTTTTAAAAAAATTCATTTTATTAGGGGCTCATACAACTCTTATCACAATCCACACATACATCAATTGTGTAAAGCACATTTGCACATTCATTGCCTTCATCGTTCTCAAAACATTTGCTCTCTACTTAAGCCCCTGGCATCAGTTCCTCTTTTTTCCCCTCCCTCCCCACTTCCCCCTCTCTTATGAACCCTTGATACTTTATAAATTATTATTTTGTCATATCTTGTCCTGTCCGACTGCTCCCTTCACCCACTTTTCTGTTGTCCATCCCCCAGGGAGGAGGTCACATGTAGGTCCTTGAAATCGGTTCCCCCTTTGCAACCCACCCTCCATCTGCCCTCCCAGTATCGCCACTCACACCACTGATCCTGAGAGGATCATCTGCCCTGGATTCCCTGTGTTTCTAGTTCACTCTTGCTCTTCTCACCGTCCGTGTCAGTTCTTCTTCAAGCCCTGCCTGTGCCAAAGGCCTGAGATATGTGCAGGCAGTGACTTAGTCTCCCCATTCTGTGTCCTCCCCCAGGGTGGGCTGGGCACAAGGAAATAACAGAAAGATGCACTGAGGCAGCCCGAAGCTTTTAATCTGTTGTTTCTGTTTCTTCTGATTGTTTATGTTTCCCACGGAGGGTGAACCTATCTTCTTGGCTTGTTCTCACCTGAGTGGAAACTTCCTCATCCACTCAGATTTGATGAGCGCATTGGAGAGAGCCAAGACGGTGGAAGCAGCAAGGGGCTTGGATTCTATTAGGTTGAACCAAATATAACAATCATTACTAGAGCAACAATGATTAAATATCAGTAGCTCCGCATGCATCAATTGAATAAATACTCTTGCTTAACTGGTGTGCCCGCTCTTAGTCTCACTGTTGTTAGGTGCTATTGAATCGATTTCGACTCATGGGGACCCTGTGTCCCACAGACCCAAACAATGCCTGGCCTTGCACCGCTGTCACGGTTGTTCTTCTGGTCAAGCTCATTGTTGCAGCCACTGTGTCCATCCGTCTCGGTGAGAGTCTTCCTCTGCCTCACTGCCCCTCTCCCTTCCCAAGCATGATGTTCTTTTCTAGGGACTTGTTTCTCCTGACAGCAGGTCCAAAGTGTGGGAGATGGCTGAGAGGACAAGAATCACCCTTGCTTAAGGAGCCTTCTGGCTGTACTTCTTCCAAGACAAATTAGTTTGTTCCTTTGGCAGTCCACTGTCCCTGTTCTTCACCAGCACCATAATTCAAATGTATCAATTCTTCTTCGATCTTCCTTAGGCAATGTCCAAAGTTCACTTGCATATGACGCAGTTGAAGACATCATAGCTCGGGTCAGGTGTACCTTAGTCCTCATTTGCATGAGATGGGAGGCTCACCTACAGAGTTAGGGAGTGGAGAAAATGAACTAAGTGTACACCCTGGGTTCACTATCCTATTGGAGCTCCTGATCGCAAACGACAGAGTCCATTATGGCTCGTTTAAAGAGATGGGATTTGTCATAGGATGTTGGGTAGCTGGCAGAATATTTTGGGGCTCCAGGCCCAACCAAACTGCAACACACTGTTTGGTCAGTTCCCATCACTTTGGGGATGGATCCGAGAGCCTCTGTCTGCCACTCTTGTTCCCAAAGACCCAGATGCCTGCACCCCTGCCCTCACATCAAGGCGGAGTTCCCCATCTGGATGCCTTGTGTTGCGAAGTCCAAGTCTCATATTCGCCTCTTATTGATGTCATCTGGGTCAGACACACGAACCGGAGCCACAAAGGGACCTGGGGATGGGGTGTTTCTGGCATTTGTCTTGAGACTGTGGCGTTTCATTCAGGAAGTCATAAAAAATGTGGGGTGGGAAGGAAAAGATGACAGCTACCCACTCTTGCTTTTTACTAGCTCTGCGATCTCAGGCAAGTAATTGATTCCTAGTCTCCGGTTTCTAATCTGAAAGATGGGGATGATCGCTGCCTCTATTTCAGAGTCAACAAGAGAGCCTGACAGACAGTAAATGCTCAATAGACGCAGCTGTAATAATCGTCGTTGTATTATTGTTCATGGATCTGTGACCTCCTGGCAGAACGCCCAGCTCAGAGAAGATGCCCTTTCAATGTTTACATATGAACCCCCTGGCCGAGGTGCTAGTGTTCCGACTCCTCCAGGTCCGCCTGGAACACTGCAGGCAACTCGGAGCCAAACACTCTTAGCTCTTAAGAGCCATTTGTTAATTTTTTAGAAAAACCTTTGAAGAGTTGTGTGAGTTGCTGTGTGAGAGAATTTACACCACAGAAAGTGGTAATTGCGACAAAGCAGGGTTCCTTCTTCCTAAACACTCCAACTTCACGCGGTCAGACATCTGCCAGCACACTGCAGTGCCTCTCAGCGTGCCTCCTCTCCTGGTCCTTTTGCACAGAGTCCTTTTCTGCAGTTAGGAAATTGTTCAGATCGACTTTATTTCCCTGATATCCGGACACACAGAGGAACCCCTGGATACCTGGATCTTTCCCCCCTTTTCCCACCTCTTTTGCACCAGTCAGTTCCTACCTGACAATGCGGACCATCCACAGCATCCCAGACAAGGGCTAGGACAAAGTGTGGAAGGGATAAAGGGACTGGGACAAGATCCCTGAAACCCTTTCTATTCCCAACACTGATATTTTTCTCTCTGTTTTCCTGGTGCCTTTGAAATTGCACCGCCAGTCCTGTTTTTCTTCCTCATGCCCTCTGCCATGTGGATCGTCTAAGAAGGGAGTGGCGGCTGGGTGAGGGAAGTGTACTCACATGCTGGTGGACCTCGTGTGTGTGTGTGTGTGTGTGTGTGAGTGTGTGTGTGGGGGGTGGGGGATGTTGAGGGGCTGCGTCCTACTTGGAGACATTCCTGTGAGGGCTCTGCAGAGCTCAGCAGGCTGCCCTGGCTTAAGACGAAAAGGAGGGAGAAGCAAACACCCTTCATTTTAATTAAAGCCAACTTTACATTGTTATTCCATTTGCCTGTGTTATTGCACGAGCTTACAATAAAGTTATATGGTGCCCCCAGGGCGGCTTGCGCTGCGTGCTAGGACGTGTATAAGTTCAGCACTCCACGACTGCGCTTGGCTTCTCTGCAGGGTAGCCAGAGCCAGCGCTGGGTCTTCTCTGGGCTCCACGTCATTGTTGAGGCTCAGACTTGCCAGCAGCGTTTGATTTGCTTTCTCCGTGCCCAGCAGTGAACTAGGGGAGGAGTCGACTCCCGGCACATTCCTGCACGACACCCGGCGTCTTTATGACCTGGCCCTGACCAATATCTTTCCAGCAACACAGGACTTCATGTGGTTCCCTCTCCCACATCAGCAAACAAACAAACCAGCAAAATAGAACCCATTGCTATCAAGTCAATGCCAACTCAGAGCAACTCTGTGCGACAGGGTAGAGCAGTATCATGGCGAGTCCATGGCTGCCAAGCTTTAGGGAAGCCACATATTGCTCCTGCCGAACAACTGGTAGGTGCAAAGCCACGGACCTTTTAGTTAGCGTGTCAAGTGCTCGGCCACTCCTTCACTTCATCCCAAGCTATCCATCCATCGTCCTGACCCTACCCTACTCCACCCCACCCCAGCGCAAATGCCGACTCTGGCTTTTTTTCTTTGACACCCAGCTGAACAACCTCTTAAATTAAGAAAACTCCCTGCTAGAGTTGATTCTGACCCACAGTGACCTTATCAGACAGGGCGAATCTGTCCCCGTGGGTTTCTGAGGAAGCTGAAAGCGCGTTTTTCTCTCCTAGAGCAGTTGCTGGGTTAGAACTGCGGACCTTGCGGTTGGCAGACCAACCCAGAATCCATAAGGCCGCCAGAAGCCCAACCTCTTACATGAGTGACTCCTTAGGTTTCTTCACATCCGACATCTCTTGTGACTCTCTCTCATAGCACTCCTGTCCTGGTCCTCCCCCCGCTTCCAGGCTCCTTGCCAGCGGCGCCGCCTCACTTCAGTCTTCCCTGATCCCTGGGTGGAATTAGATAGGCCTTTCCCTAGACATCTGTGATATTCCCTTTCCATGAAGTTCATGACAATTTAAAAAATGTAAGGTATGTTTTGCATACTGTGAAATGTGCAGATGTGAAGTATAGTTGAGGCAAGACAGTATTCCCAGAAAACTCCCTCAGGATTCTTTCCAGTGAATCTCACCTTCCCAGAGGAGGCGTTTTTGGGATTTTTAACACTGTAGATTCGTTTTTGTCGGATCTTGAATGTCCTATAAATGGAATCAAGCAGAACATACTCTTTGTGTCTGTTGTTGCTCCCCCGCCCCCGCCCCCAGCCCGATGGTATTGAGCTTCATCCATATTGCTGGTAGATCAGTAGTTGGGCTTTTTTTATGCTCACTTGTACTCCACTCTATGGATAGCCCAAGTTTTGTTCTTTATTCATTTGTTTGGGTTGTTATGACTTTGGACCATTAAGAGTGAAGTTGCTGTAGACATTCTTGTACAGTCTTTTGGAGGACATATGTTTTCATTTCTTTAAGAGCAGAACAACTGGATCATAGAATAGATGTATTTTTAACTTTATATAAAACTGCCAAAGAATTGTTCAAGGTGGTCGTTCCATTTGACCTTCTTGCCAGCAGTGCATGCGTGTTCTGCTTGCTCCACCTCCGTGTCAGTATTTGTTGTTAAACATTTTCTATTTGACCTATCCTAGTGGATGTGTTGTATTATCACTTTGTGGCTAAAATTTCATAGGCCAATTGACTTGATGGCACTGAGTTTTTTCCCCCCTCCCAGTTTGACTACAATTTGCGTTACATTGCAGTTAATGTGCATCAATGCCAGTGATTAATGATGCTGAGCACTTTTTCATGCATTGATTTGCCAGTCGTATATCTTCTTTTGCGAAGTGTCTGTTCAACCGTTCAATTTTGTTGGATTTTTGTTCTTTTATTATTACGTTATGGGAATTCATTACACATTCCGAGTACAGGTACACTGTGGATACAGACAGGGACTTCAAAAAGGTTTGGGGAACAGGAAATAAAAAAATAATAGGCTTTTTCCTACAAACTCTTTGAAGTCCCCTCAAAACTCCAGCCATGAGTGCTTGCCGACTCCTAGAAGCCGTGTGGGGCAGGGCGGACTGCTCCTGTGAGTTTCCCAGACTGCACCTGTTCACGGGAAGGGAAAGCCCCATCTTCTCCATGGGGCAACTGGTCATTTTGAACTTCCGACCTTGCAGCTTGTGTATGTGTAGGTGTATGTGTATTTGTAGATGTAGGTGTGTGGAAGTATAAATTGCCTGAAATCCTTAATAATACCTTTTGCTAAACAAAAGTTTTAAAATTGGCTGAGTCTGATTTATCAGTTTGTTTACTTTATGGTTAGTGTTTTTTGAGTCCTAAAATGTTCTACTCCAAAGTTTCAAGTATATTATAGTATGTCTCCTTCTGGAAATTTTATAGTGTTGGCTTTTATGTTTAGGCTTATAATCCACTTTGAGTCATTATTTTTTATAGTGTTTGGTTGTGATTAAAGTTGACATTTCCCCCCTTGCCCCCAAAAGAAAGTTGACATTTCCTCACTCTGTTGTTCTAGCACTATTTATTGGAAAGACTTTATTTTCCCAATTGAATAAACTCCCTCTGTTAAAACTCAATTAATAAAATATGTGTGGATCTAATTCTGGATTCTGTAATGAGCCATCAATCCACTTGTCTATCTGTATGCCATTCTAATCTTTCTTGATTGCCTACTGTAGCTTTCTGGCAACTCTTGAAATCAGATAAGGCTAAGTCTTCAAACCCTGTTCATTTACAAAATTGGCTTGACTATTCTAGGCACTTTGCATTTTTGGAATAAACTCTGCCATGAACTTAGATTGACTTTATATTGAACCAGTTAATACATTGAGGGAGAACTGATATCTTAACAATATTCAGCATACCACTCCATGCCATATCTCTCCATTTATTTGGACTTTCTTTAATTTCTTTAAATATTTTGTAGATTTTAGGATAGAGGCCTTGCACATGTTTTGCTAAATTAAGCCCTAAATTAAAATTTTTGATGCTATTTTAAGTGATATTCAAATCTTCCATTTCATAATAGCTTATTGTCCATATATAGAAATACAATTTAAAATATTGACTTTGTTTTCTGTATTCTTGCTAATTTCTTAGTTCTAGGACATTTTTATAGACTTCTTATGATTTTTTAAGTTCAGAATTATGTAGTCTGTGAATAAATATAATTGTACTTCCTCCTTCCATTTTTAGGCCATTCATTTATTTTTCTTGCTATATTTCACTCACTAGGGTAACCAACACAATACTGAGTAGAAATGATGAGTGAAGTTCTTACCTTGTTCATGTTAGATTATTTCATCATTAAGTTGATGTGAATTATATGTTGTTGTTATTTTACAGATTTCTTTTGATTAGATGAAGAAAGTTCTCTCATATGCCTAGATGATTGAAAATTTCTTTTATGAATGGGTGTTTTTTCTAGTGTTTTTCAGTGATTTTTCTATGTTTACTGAAATGACCATTGGATTTCTCCTCTTTACTCAGGGAATACTGAAAATGACATTGATTTTTAAATGTTATGCTAACCTTGCATTCCTACTATAAGCTATTTGTATATTGTTAATTTATTTGAAAATAATTTATTAAGGATTTTATGCCTATGTCATGAGGGATGTTGATCTGTAAGTTAAGGTTCTTGTAATGTCCTTTAGTTTTGATATCAAGATCATGCTAACCTCCTATAATGAGTTGGGGAGCATTCTTGCTTCCTCTATTTCCTCAGTTTCATTGTATTTTGTATTGTTTATTCATTAAGTGTTAGAACTTACCACTGAAAACATTCTGACCTGGAGTTTTATTTGTGGGAATTAAAAAAAAGACTTTATTGGGGGCTCGTACAACTCTAACCATAATCCCTACATCCATCCATTATGCCAACACATTTGTACATTTGTTGCCATAATCATTTTCAAAATATGTTCTTTCTAACTTGAGTCTTTGGTCTCAGCTCCTCATTTCCCCCTCCCTCCTCCACCTTCCCTCCCTCATGAACCCTTGATAATTTATAAATAGTTATTATTTTCGTGTCTTATACTGACCGATGTCTCCCTTCACCCACTTTTCTGTTGTCTGCCCCACTGGGAGGGGGTTGTATGTAGATCATTGCGATCGGTTCCCCTTTTATACCCCCACCTTCCCCTTACCCACCTGGTATCGCTACTCTCAATGTGGGTCTTGAGGGGTTTAGCTACCCTGTATTCCCTGTGTTTCCAGCTTTGATCTGTACCCATGTACATGCTATGGTCTAGCTGGATTTGTAAGGTAGAATTAGGGTCAGAATAGTCGGTGGGGCGGGCAGAGGTAGGGAGGAAGCATTAAAGAACTAGAGGAAAGTTGTTTCACCGGTGCTATACTGTACCCTGAGTGGCTCATCTCTTCCTTGTGACTCTGATGTTCAGTTGCCTACAAATGGATTTTGGGTCTCCACTCTGCACTCCCCATAATTCACAATGATATGATTTTTTGTTCTGGACCTTTGATGCCTGATATCTGATCCCATTGACACCCCATGATCACACAGGTTGGTGTGCTTCTCCCATGTGGACTTAGTTTCTTCTCAGCTAGATGGCTGTGTGTTTATCTTCAAGCCTTTAAGACCCCAGACACTATATCTTTTGATAGCCAGGCACCATCAACTTTCTTCACCACATTTGCTTATGTATCCATTTTGTGTTCAGCGATCTTGTTGGGAAGGTAATCATCAAGGAATGCCAGGTTATTAGAACAAAGTATTATTGTGTTGAGGGAGTACTTGAGTAGAGGCTGCTACATTAATATTAAATTTATACATATATGTACATAAATCTATTTCCCTATCATTATATATAAATATATTTACATGTGTACATGCCTGTATTTAGACCTCTATAAATGCTCTTTGCCTCCTAGTTCTTTCCTCTATTTCCTTTTACTTTCCTCTTGTCCCACTATCATGTCTGGCCTTCATTTGGGTTTCAGTAATTCCGCTCAATTACATTGGCCTTGTATCAAGCCCTACCAGATCAGGCTTTACCAAACTGACCTATGCCCTCCTTGCCATTGATTTTAGATGTGGGAATTTTTAGAGGACTATTCAGAGTTTCTATTTCTTTCTGTTTTAGTGTTGGCAATTTATGTCATTCAAGGAGTTTATCTAAGTTGTTGAATTACCATAAGTAGTCTAAGTGTGGTCATAATATTCTCTTATGGAATTTAAATATCTCTAGGGTTTGTAGTGATGTTCCTTCTTTCACTCTTGATATATTCTAGCAACTTGTATATCCTTCTCTCTTTTCTTCTTGACCAGCATCGCTATTAATTTGTCTTCACTTTTAAAAAAATGAGTTCCTTTTATACCTTTAATATTTTTTGCTTCTAATTACTTTGCTCTTCTTTTTCCATATTCTTTTTTTTTTCCCACAAAAGAAAAGCTTGTAGTTAGTTCAAGGATCGTTTGCTGGCCCTTAGGAGCGTTTTCCAGTCCAGTCTGTTGGGGTACCACACCCTGGCCCCAAAGTCCACTTTCAGCATTCCCTGGGGACCTTGATGCTCCATTCCCTTGCTGTTCCGCTGCACTCCCCCAGTGATTTGCCTCGGTGTGGTGGGATCAGGTCAGGTGCAATTCCCACACTGTGTCTCCGGTGCTGTCCCCTGTATCGCCCTTAGTCACTGATTGGCATCATTTCTCATAGTGGGGCCAGCCATGTTGTTCTCTCTGTGGACTGGCTGCTCTACTCAGGAACATCATCATCACGGCCTGGCTTTTTCCATATTTTTAAGAAGAAAAGTGCTTTCAATTCTTCTCCTTTTTAACATACCATTTTAAGAGATAAAACTTCCTTTAACACCGCATTAACTGTCTTCCACAAACTCTCTGTTGTGTTTTCATTGTTATTCAATGCTCACGCTTCCCTCCATTCAGGTCTATACCTAACTTCATTTGCAGAGAAATCCCTATGACATAGCCTTCTCACCCCTACCAGACTTGTTACTTTTATTCCACTTTATTTTTTCATAACACCTGATAAACTGAATTACAATTTATTTGCTCATCCTTTTCATTATCTGCCTCCGCTAATAATTTACTTGAAGTCAAGGGCTATCTGTTTTGTTCACTGATATGTCACCAGCACTGTATAAGAGCTTCATAAATATTTCTTGACTGGAGGAATAAATAAATTAGTTAAGGCTCTGCGGTTATCTCCTCCTTGTCAGACTTGTCTGACAGCCTTCTAATGTGATAGCCTTCTTCAATTCAAATTCAAGTTCACCTCACTCCTTTCCTCCTGGAACAACACGGATTAAACTGTATTATTATTGTCCGTCTCTGTCTCCCACATTGGACAACTGCTCACGGGCAGGGACTATGCTTCTATTCAGCAGTGCCTGGTACAGAGCCAGACACAGAAGAGAGATTAGCAAATGTTTGGCCAATGGATAAGTGAAATTGGATCATGTGCTCTTGCTTTGCAAAGCAGTTGTGAACTAGAGTTGTCTATCAGACCAGAGGCCTGCTCAGGAGTCTGGGAGATTTGAGACAGAAAAAGCTTTTGTGTTTGTGGGATAGTGTTGTTTGTGATTTTGGTGAGGAAACAAGTCTGTACCAGGCCTTACCACATTGACCTTCACAAAATTCATATAAGGAAGGCGTTGGTGTCTCCACTTTTGAAATGAGGACACATAGGCTTAGAAAGTTGAAATCAAATAGCCAAGAACTAGAGATTTTGAAATTGGACTAAAAGTTTCTGGAATCCCCAGTCTTTTCTGCTTATTCCTCCTCTGGAAAGAAGCCCGTGTGCGATGTGGAGGTAGATGGGATCGGAGGGCTCATGTACCTGCGGGGAGAGATCTGGTCCTCACTGAGCCCTGGGTAGGCACATCCTGGATCAGCGTGTCTTCATAGACCAGCGGTTCTCAACCTGTGGGTCATGACCCCTTTGGGGGGGTCAACGACCCTTTCACAGGGGTCACCTGATTCATAACAGTATCAAAATTATAGTTATGAAGCAGCGACGAAAATAATGTTGTGGGTGGGGGTCACTATACCCTGAGGAACTGTATTCAAGGGTGGAGGTGTGAGGAAGGTTGAGAACTATAGGCCCAGACTGAAGTTAGCCGGAAGCTTGGGCTTTGCTGCCTTGTCACAGACATAGTCTTGTCTAAACAAAACAAAAGTCCACAGAAACTCCACACTGAACCCATTCCTCTTGGATTAAAATTGTCTCAGGGAAGCCCTTTGAGCTACAGCAGGGGCAAGGAACCTTTAATCTGCTATTTGGATATTTATTACATAATTTTGGGGCTATACAAAATTATCAACTTAAAAATTAGCCTGCTGTATTTGGTCAGACATTTAATTAACTCACTCCTGATGTAATAGCTGGAATTGCTTCTCTTTGGTGAGGTGTGTGACATTAGCTGGCCTTGATGAGTTTGCGGGTCAGATGCAATCCATGGGCCACCGCAGTGTAACAGGGTAGAACTCAGCTCCATTGGTGCTTTTTGGGCTATAATAATCAAAGAAGCAGATTGCCAGACCTTTCTTCTGTGGTCCTGCTGGACCAGTTTAAGCTGTCAACCTTTCCATTAGTAAATGAGTGCCAACTAGGGACTTGAGTCAAAAAAGAATTCAAACTATAAACCTGGCTGATCCCTACAGTTAGTTATGAATCCTGGTCAGGGGATTTTCTTACTTTTCTCATCTCTAAAATGAAGCTTAAATTCTCACCTCCTAGAGGTGCTGTGTGAATAACATTAGAGATTCATGTAACTGTATCTTCTAAGGCAGTGGCTCTCAACCTTGTCTTCCTAATATCATGACCTCATGTTAATACAGTTCCTCATGTTGTAGTGATCCCCCAACCATAAAATTATTTTCATGGCTACTTCATAACTGTAATTTTGCTACTGTTTGTTATGAATTGGGCAACCCCTGTGAGAGGGTTGTTAGATCCCCAAAGGGGTCATGACCCACAGGTTGAGAACAGCTGTTCTAAGGGCTCTCATGAAGGTGGTGTCTCCTTTAGGTAATGTCTATTTGGTTCCTAACATGCCATCATATCTATTATATTCTCCCTGGTGGTTTACCTCACGTGGAAATTGGACAAAGAGCAGGAGCGGTGGGAATCTGCCAATACTTGGTGTTCCGTCACATCAGGATTCCCAGTGGCCATTGACCCTACGGAGACACTAGAAGGTAAGGTCAGCTGGAGCTAAACCACAGTGTTTTCCGGTACCTGTTAATATTGAAAACTTACTAGCTGCCATTTCCCAGCTGCTGTTTATTGTTTGTTCAGTTCATAAACCTGGTCTGAGTCTAAATTCCCTGACTATATCCTTGAGTCCCACGATCCTTGAATTAAGCCTGCTTTCCTTCCTTGAATCCATAGGTTCCCAAATTTATTTGATTTACCACCCTCTTCCAGGAAAAAAAAAATTACCCAGAGGTCTCCTAGCAATGAAAGACTTGTATTATAGCCCATAATCCAGGATAAAATGTTGTATTGTTAGGTGCCATAGAGTTGATTCCAACCCACAGCGACCCTATGCACAGCAGAACAAAACACTGCCCTGTCCTGCGCCATCCGTGTAGTGGTTCCTGTGCCTGAGCCCATTGTTGCCGCCGCTGAGTCACTTCATCTCCTTGAGAGCCTTCCTCTTCTCACCACCCCCCTGCTTTGCTGAGCATGATGTCCTTCTCCAGGGACTGGTGTCTCCTGACAACGTGTGCAAAGTATGTGGATCATGAGGGCCTGACCCTATAAACCCCAGTGCCTCCAAGTCAGGCTTGCCAGATTTACCCAACAAAATATAGGATGCCCAGTTACATTTGAATTTCAGACAACCAATTAATATTCTAGAACAGCAGTTTTCAAACTGTGGGTTACGACCCCTGTGGGGGTCGAACGACCCTTTCACAGGGCTCACCCAATTCATAACAGTAGCAAAATTACAGTTACAAAGTCGCAATGAAAATAATTTTATGGTTGGGGGCGGATCACCACAACACGAGGAACTGTATTAAAGGGTTGCCGCATTAGGAAGGCTGAGAACGATTGTTCTAGAAGGTTTAAAAAATTTCATGGAAAACTGGAATGAAAATATAATGGCATTCTTTCACTAACTCATTTTTTGAAGTATATATATATATATTTATATATTCCTGTAGTAATTGTCACATGCTTATATGAAGTCAGAATTGACTAGCTAGCTGTGAGATTGGTTCTTTGAGTCTATACTAAATTTGTTCCTTATTTATCTTAATTCAGATCTACAGAGATGTCCTAGTTGGTTAGTGTTGCTGTATTACAGATATGAAGGCATTTCAGGAACCTAGTCAAAATTATCTAGGGGAGAGGGACTGTCCTCACAAGAGCCAGTGATATGAATCTCTCCTGCCATGTTTCACAACACTTCTAAGAGGTGCGTATTTAAGTCCCACCACCAGTGGGTGACTGTGATGAGCAGGAATTAATTTTCTTGTAGATATGGAGGCTGGAAGTTAGAACCCAGGACAGTGGCTCCAGGAAAGGGCCTTCTTGGTCTCTTTTAGCTTCTAGTAGCTCTTGGTAATCCTTGATATTGCTGGGTTTGTAGAAGCATCTGCCAGTGTCGTCACCTGGTGCCTGCCTTGCTCCTGAGGGTCTGTCTCCCTTGTCTGTACTCTCCTTTACAAGGCACCGCTTAGAAGGAATTAGATTTAGAACCCACCTACTCTGGTACAGTGTCATTTGCGTGAAAGAAAACCTAGTTCCAAACAGGAAAGCATTTATAGTTACAGGGGTTAGAGCTTCAACATGTTCTTTTGGGGTGTACACTTGAATCCGTAACACTGGGTGTCCTGTTCCTTAGCTGACATCCCTAATCCACGGGCTGTAAGCATATCAACAGTCCTGTCGACTTCTGCTAATATAATGCTTTTGTATGGCTTGGACTGGAAGAGGCTCTGGAAGCCTGGAAATGGAACCCTACTGAGTGCCCACTTGGACCAGGGCCTTCATTTTACAGATGTTGCCCCAAATGAAAGGATGGCCAAAGTTCACACAGCAGGTGGGTTGCGGAAGGGAGGCTGGAACTCAGGGCTCCAGATTCCCAGCCACGGCTCCCTCCTGTGCCAGCAACTGCGCTCCAGGCTGATGGAGCAGTTCAGGTTCCTGCTCCCCTGCCCCTGACCTGCCCTTGGCTGGCTTCAGAGGGGGGTCTGATGACGAAATGTGATCCTGCCATAAAATCCATACCAAACCAACTCTTCTCACAGCCCACCCGCCCGCCTCAAAGGGGGGCGCCTAATCCCAATTTATGGGACCAGGCAGCTGGGCCCGGCCTGAGTCTTTGAACGTGAGCTTGGGGTGCCCTGGGTCAGTCCAGCCTTGGCCAGGGGAACCTGAGAGTGGGAGCCGTGAGGGAGGGTGAGCAGGTTAAGGGACCAGCCGGTCACAGGCTGCCCAGCACAGGGAGCACCAGGCAGGGCAGGAGCACCACATTAGAGGGTTGAAGATGGGGGGTTGGCACAGGGCAGACCTTTCAGGGTGAACGTGGAACCTGGACTTTATCCCAGGAGCCAAGGGCAGAGATGGTGGGTTTAAAGCAGGGAGGGCAGGGCCCCTGTTCGAACACTAGGTTTCGAGATGCCTCACTGTCCCAGTCATCTCCAGACAGAGTAGGAGCGCCCGTAGGGTTTCTGAGGCTGTCACTCTTTATGAAAGCAGACCGCCTCATGCTTTCGTGTGGAGCAGCTGGAGGGTTAGCATGGCTATACTTTGGGTTTACAGTCCCATGCTTAACACGCACTGTCTCCAAGCCTCCTCTTCGTTACCAGCACTGCTGTCACAGAAATCCCACCATGCGGGCTTCAACGAACTGAGCTGGAGGAGTGGACCCAGGGTGCCAGCTTTAGGGGAAGGTTGGTCTCTCTCTCTCTCTCCCTCTCTCTCTCTGTTGGCTCTGGAGGAAAGTTCTTGTCTCTCCAGCTTCCTCTTCCTATTTCCATGGAGATCTCCATGTATGTTGGCATGTCTTCTACCACACGTCCTCTTCTCTGGCTTGCTCTTATAATTCCATACCTATCTCACAAGACACACCCTCCACTAATCCTGTTTCATTAATATAACCCATTCCCAAATGGGATTTTTAACCACGGGCATAGGGAGAAGGCTTACAACACATATTTTTGGAGGACACCATCAATTGATAACAATCAGAAGACTCTGGAAATTGTTCAGACAAAGAAGAGGATTACATCTCTGACTTAGAGAGTGAGGTGGAAGAAGAGCAGTTTCCCCACATTCGTGAGGACAACCCACAGTAAGAGAGGCATCTTCCTTCTAGATCCAGGATACCCCCACAGACAGACACAGACCGAAACACACCCCTCTTTACAAAGTGTGGCACACTTAGGTATTTCATGCCCTACTTTGTTCTTTAAAACTATGCTTTCAACACCCCGAATGGTTTCTGTGATCCTTGAATGATCTGGTCCCCAACCCTGGAGGTAGAAGGAAGAAGGTAGAAGGAGCTCTCTGGGGGCTGAAGGAAGATTGGAGCTCAGAGAGGTGGGCTTGGCCTTGTTCTGGGGGATGGATGACCTTGGTCAAGAACCAGCCATGCAGCAGAGACCTAGGTTTTATGGCTGAAGGTGGTTGACCTTTGTGTTCCCTTGGAAAATCACCTATGGAAACAGATGGGGAAGGAAGGGAAAAGCTGGGAGTTCTGAGAAGGGAGGGGAAGGTTTGAATAGCTATTGTGGGGAGCAGAAGGCTCAGGAAAGCACTTGCATTTCCGAGCAATTTTGAGGATAGATGGCGGTGAGTAGTCATGAATTTAAAGTGGCAACGATGTATCTGGGATTTTATACAGTGAAGCCGAGGCATGAGAGGGTCGTGGGGCGGAAGAGGGGCTGGAGCGAAGGCCTGGCAAAGAACAAAGATGCTGAGATTCTTTGAGAGACTGAATGAGCCAATAGCTCAGGAACAAGACATTGAATTTTAAGAACGTTTGTTTAGCACCTACTATGTGCCAGGTTGGGTGAAAGATGAGGCTGTGTCCTCCAATAAAGATTAAAAGCTTCAGAAACAGTATGGAGCATTATCCTATAGGGTGGCTATAAGTCAGAACAGACTTAATGGCACTTAAAAAATCATTTTATTGGGGGCTCATACAACTCTTATCACAATCCATCCATCCATCCATCCATCCATCCATCCATCCATCCATCCATCCATCCATCCATCCATCCATCCATTATGTCAAGCACATTTATACATTTGTTGCCATCATAATTCTCAAAATATTTGCTTTCTGCTTGAGCCCTTGGTATCAGCTCCTCATTTTATCCCCTCCCTCCCCGCTCCCCACTCCCTCATGAATCCTTGATAATTTATAAATTATTAACATTTTGTCATGTCTTACACAGTCCTTCACTCGTTACTCTTACAACGTCACCCTTCACTCACTTTTTTGTTGTCCGCCCCCCAGGGAGGGGGTTATATGTAGATCGGTTCCTCCTTTCTACCCCACCTTCCCTCCACCCTCCTGGTATTGCCACTCTCACCATTGGTCCTGAGGGGTTCATCTATCCTGGATTCCCTGTGTTTCCAGTTCCTATTTGTACCAGTGTATATTCTTTGTCTAGCCGAATTTGCAAGGTAGAATTGGAATCATGATAGTGGGGTGGAGAAAGCATTTAAGAACTAGAGCAAAGTTGTATATTTCATCATTGCTACACTGCACCCTGACTGGCTCATCTTCTCTCCGCAACCCTTCCATAAGGGGATGTCCAGTTGCCTACAAATGGGTTTTGGGTCCCCGCTCCGCACTCCCCCTCATTCACAATGATATGATATTTTGTTCTTTGATGCCTGATACTTGATCTCGTCAACACCTCATGATCACACAGGCTGGTGTGCTTCTTCGATGAGGTTTTGTTGCTTCTGAGCTAGATGACCGCTTATTTATCTCAAGCCTTTAAGACCCTAGATGCTATATCTTTTAATAGCTGGGCACCTTCAGTTTTCCTCACCACATTTGCTTATGCACCTGCTTTGTCTTCAGCGATCATGAGAACAAAGTGTTCTTGCATTGAGGGAGTACTTGAGTGGAGGCCCAATGCCCATCTGCTACCTTAATACTAAACCTATAAATATATACACATATATCTATTGCCCGATCATCATATATAAATATACTCACATATGTATATGCCTGTATCTGGACCTCTATAAATGCCCTTTGCCTCCTAGTTCTTTTCTCTCTTTCTTTTTACTTTCCTCTTGTCCCACTATCATGCTCAGCCTTCATTTGGGTTTCAGTAATTCCTTTGTTACATTGCCCTTAATCAAGCCCTACCATGCCTCTTACACCCTCCTCGCCACCGGTTTCGAATCACTTGTTGTTCCCTTGTCCCTGGGTTTGTTAACACCACATCCTTTCCCCCACTTCCCCCTCTCTTAGGTTCCCCCAGAACCATTGGTCCTGTTGTTTTCTCCTCCAGATTGTTTATCCCATCTATCTCATCTAGATAAACTTGCAGAGATAATAACATGCACAAAAACAAGACAGAACAAAACAAATCAACAAAATAGTTACAAAAAAGAAAAGAAAAGCCTGTAAATAGTCCACAGTCTGTTTGTTGGCCTTTAGGAGTATTTTCCAGTTGAGTCTATGGGGTGCCACACTCTGGTCTCAAAATCTAGTTTTGGTATTCCTTCGGGACTTCATTACTCTGTTCCCCTTGGTGTTCTGTTGCACGTCCTTAGTGTTTTGCCTCTGTGCGGCGGGGTCAGATCCGGCACAGTTCCACATTGTGTCTCCAGTGATGTCCGCTGTAGGGCTATGGGTCAGTGAGGGATGTCATGTCTCATAGTGGGGCTGGCCATATGGTCCTCTCTGTGCATTGACTGCTCTGAGCTGGGATATTGTCCTCAAGGTTTGGGGGCCAGGATGTGCTCCACTCTCTCTTCCTCTCCCTTCTTTTGTTCTCATGTGCTCTGATCAGACATGTCCCTCTCCCTGAGCTGTAACTTCAGTGCTGTCCTCTGAAGTAAATTCTTCTGCGGGGAGGGGCATCTGTCCGAGTAGTTGGGATTGGGGCCCGACCCCTCAGACTGGTTCCTTGCTTCTTGCTGGTATGCTGCATTCGCATCTTGGAGCACCGGTTTGAAGTCTAGTCCCTCTTTTCCTGTGGAGATATAAACAATACCCTACCCTTGGATGGGTTAGTGCCCCGATTTCCCGCTACCCATTTCTTTTCTTTTTTTGACCTTTTTTCCACCACCCTTTTAGTTGACTGCCATATGTATCCCTGGATTTGGTCTGGTCCCTGCCATCCTACCTGGACCTCACCCAAGGAATGTTCATATACAGTAGATTTTTCCCTATGCCCCTTTGGCATTTTTTAAAGCTTACCTCAGTGGACTCATGTTGTACTTGTTCTTTTGTGTTTGACTTACTTAGCATAATTTCCTCCAGTTCTCCCCATGCAGTGATGTGTTTCATGCATTCATCACTACTTTATAGTGATATGTAATAGTCCATTGTATGTATGTACCACAGTTTTTTCATCTATTCATCTGTTAATGGAAATTTGGGTTGTTTCCAACTCCTTGAAGTTATGGCCTGTGCTACGGTGAACATTGGAGCACAGATGTCTGGCCATGGTTTGTTTCTCGCCTCTTCTGGTTGTATGCCCAGTAGGGGGATTCCTGGTTTGTATGATAGCTCAATTTCCATCTCTTTTAGCTATCACCAAATCTATTTCCACTGTGGCTGTATATACCTACAGGTTCACAAGCAGTGGATGAGAGTACCTTTCTCACCACAGCCCCTCCAATACTTGTTGCTTTCTGATTTTTTTGAATTGGGCTATCTTTGAGAATATTAGGTGGTATCTCATCGCTGTTTAAATTTGCATTTCCCTTATGGCTAATGATCAGGAAAATGTTCTCATATGTTTATTGGCCATTCAGATTTCTGCCCTTGTGAAACTTCTGTTCAGGTCCTCTGCCCACTTCCTCAGTGGACAATTAGTTTTTTTCTTTTTGGAAGCTAGCAGAGTATTATAGATTTTAGTAATTGGGCCTTTGTCTGATGTGTCATTGCTAAAGATGTTTTCCCTGTTTGTGGGTTCTCTTAGTACTGTCTTGGTGAATTCTTTGGATGTACACAGGTGTCTTATCTTCAGTATATCCTGCTTGTCAATTTGTGACTCATCTGTATTTGTGTCCTTTCCTGTTTCTGATAGCCTGTGTATTCCCTGCACCAAAGTTCTCAGGTTGGTCCCAATTCCCTCATTGATAGCCCTAATAGTTTGGGACTTTACCTCAAGAATCAAGGTCCACCTTGAGTTTATTCTTGTGCATGGAATGATATAGGAGCCTTGATTAATTTTTCTGCACGTATATGTCCATTTTTTCCCACAGCACCACGTGTTGAAGAGGGCATCTGCTTCCCTTTTGATATTTTTAGGCCCTTATCAAAAGTCTGTTGTCTGTATACTGATGATTTTATTTCTGGGTTCTCAGTTCTTTTCCATTGGTCTGGGTATCTGTCATTATACCAATACATGCTGCTTTTTACCACGATGACTGTATAATATGTGCTAACGTCAGGTAAAGCAAGTCCTCCCACTTATTCCTTCATCTTAAGGTGCTCTATGCTAATTCGGGGTTTCTTCCCTCTCCATATGAAGGTTGTGATCAGTTTTTTCATTTCTTTGAAGAAAGATGAGGGTAATTGTATTGGGATAGCATTAAACTTATATAGTGCCTTGGGAAGAACTGACACCTTTACTACATTGAGTATTCCAATCCATGAGCATGAGATATTCTTCCATTTGTTGAGGTTACTCTTGGTTTCTTGTAATAGTATTCTGTAGTTTCCTCATATAAATATTTTCTTTTAGTCAGGTATAGCCCTAGATATTTCAATTTGTGCTTGGCTATTGTGAAGGGTACCATCTTTTTTATCTCCTCTTCTGTGGTCTTATCTGATGTGTATATCCTTCTGATGTGTATAGACTTCTGTTTGTTGATCTTGTATCCTACCACTCTGCCATATTCCTCTATTGCTTCCAGTACTCCCCTTGTGGAGCTTTTGGGATTTTCCATATATCAAATCATATCATCTGCAAATGATAGTTTCATCTCTTCCTTCCCCAAGCGAATACCTTTGATGCCTTTTCTTTGCCCTATGATTGTTACCTAAAACTTCCAGTACGATGTTAAATAAGAGTGGGGATAAGGGGCATCCTTGTCTGATACACTTTTTCAGTGGGATTTTGTTCATCTTTCCTCTATTAATTTCCACGTTGGCTCTTGTTTTTTCATATGTAGCTTGTATTATCTCGAGGAATTTTCCTTCAATTCCTATCTTCTTGAGTGTCTTCAACAGCAATGAGTGCTGGATGTTGTGGAATGCTTTTTCCATATCTATTGATATTATCATGTGGTTCTTATAGTTTTTCATGTCCTTGTGGTGAATGATACTAATGAAATCAATGATTTTGTATGTTGAATCATCCCTGCATCCCTGGTATGAACTATTTCTTTTATATATTTTTGTATTCTATTAGCCAGTATTATGTTAAGGATTTTTGCATCGATGTTCATTAAGGATATTGGTTTGTAGTTCTTGATTCCTGTGGGATCCCTGTCTGGTTTTGGTATCAGAGTTATACTAGCTTCATAGAAGGAGTTCCGGAGTTTGCTGTCTTTTTCTATGTCCTGGAAGAGTATGTGTAGGATTGGTGTCAGTTCTTCCCTGAATGCTTGTTAGAAGTCTCCTGTGAAGCCATCTGGTCCAGGATATTTTTTTTGATAATCCATTAATAACCTTGATTATTTCCTCTATTGCGATGAGTCTGTTGAGATTCTTGATGTCCATCGGGGATAGTCTATGGAGGGATTGTTTTTCCAAGAATTTGTCCATGTCTTCCAAGTTGTTGAATTCATTGGAGTGCAATCCTTCATAGTAGTATGTAATTATCCTTTTGATTTCATTGGGGTTTGTTGTATTGTCCCCTCTTTCATCACTCATACTTGATATTGAAATTTGATTAGGGTTGCCAGTGGTCTGTCGATTCAGTTTATCCTTTCAAAGAAACAACTTTCAGCAGCATTATTTTCCCCATAGTTTTATTATTTTCCCTCTCCCGAATCTCAGCCCTGATATTTATTATTTCTTTTCTTTTTATATTAGTAGGATTTCCCTATTAACTCTGCTCTAGTTGCTGTAAATTTTGTGTCAGCGTATCAAGCATAAGTCTCTCTTTTTTCTGGTATGCATGTATTGCTGTGAAAAATCTGATAACTGCCTTTTATGTGTCCCATTAGTTTTGGTATGTTGTGTTCTCATTCTTGTTGGTTTCTAGAAATTTCCCAATTTCATCTCTGATCTGGGCCAGCACACACTCCTTTTGCAATAGATAGTTATTCATCCTCCAATCATTTGCTCTTGTTTTCTTCATCTTCCTTTCGTTGACTTCCAGCCTTATGGCACAGTGGTTAGAAAGAGAGATCTGTATGATTTCAATATGCTTAAATTTATACAGATATTCCTTTGCACCAGCATGTGGTCTATCTCTGAATATATGCCATGTGGGCTTGAAAAGAATGTGAAGTTTTTTGTATTTGGATGAAAAGCTCTGTAAATTTCTATCAGGTCATATTGTCTAATTGTAGTGTTTAGATCTCTAGCATTCTTGTTGAGTTTTTTCCCCTGTGACCTATCTTTCTCAGACAGCAGTGTATTGAGGTCACCTACAATAATTTTTGAGGATGTGATTTCTTTTTTCATCTTTTGCATTGTTTGGTCAATGTATTCAGCGGGTCTCTCGGTTGGGGAATATATGTTTAAAATTCTTTGTGATTCTTTGCCTACCGTTCCTTTAAGCATATATAGTGTCCCTCCTTATCTCTTTTTATGGTTTGCACTTTGTGGTCAATTTTATCCGAGATTAGGATTGCAATCCCTGTTTTGTTTTTTTTTTTTGAATTGTGGTTTTTTGGGCATGCTTTTCTCCAGCCTTTGACTTTCAGCCTATTTTTGTCTGTAGCCTGGAGATGTGTCTCCTGTAGGCAGCAGATAGATGGGTTGTGTTTTCTAAGCCAGTCTGCTAGCCTCAGTCTTTTAATGCCTGAGTTCAGTCCATTGATATTCAGGGTTATGATCATCATCTGTGGACTTTTTAATGCCATCTAATACATTTTGTGTTGAGTGTTTTCCTAACTCCCTGTCTTATCAGTGTGTTGCATGAGTAGGTGTGTGGTACATTTTTTTCTTCTTTCCACCCATAAGCCAATGCTATCTTGGGGGTTGTTTTCTCTTTGTTGCCCTCTGGGTGGGGTTGTTCTATGTGGCGGTCCCTTATTTATGCTTCCTGAGTGTTGTTTTGCCCATACTGTGTTGGAAAGGATTTTTTGTAGGGTTGGGTTTCTTCTAAAGTATACTTTGAATTTTTCCTTTTCTTGGAAGACTCTTACTTCTCTATCTATCTTGATAGATAATTTGGCTGGGTAGAGTATTCATGGGTTTGAGTTATTTTCCTTCAATTTTTGGAATATGTTACTCTACTCTCTCCTCTTCTTCATAGCGTTTGCTGATAGGGCTGAGCATATTTTAATTTGGGAACCTTTATATGTGATTGCTTGTTTTTCCCTAGCTTCTCTCATGATTTTCTCCTTTTCCTCAAAGTTGGATAACTTAACTCTTATGTGCTTGGGTGACTTCTTATTGGAATTCCATCTAGCTGGTGTTCTTTCAGCCTCCTGAATGGCTGACTGGTTTTTGTTCATTAAGCTGAGGAAGTTTTCCTCCAAGAATTCTGTCATTATTGTTGTAGATTTCTTCTTTGTTGTGTCTTCCTCCAGTAATCCAATTATTTTGTTGTTGTTCCTAATCATAGCATCAGACATAGCACCCAGGTTTTCTTCAGCTCCTCTGATGATCTTATTAGTATTTTGTTCGCATTTATTAAAGTCTGCTAGGCTGTGTTCTACACCACTCGTCTATCTCCTCTATCAATTCATGCTTTTCTCAATGAATGTTTCCCTCATATCCTGTATTACTCCAAGCAGTATTCTGAAAATTTCTATCTTTGATTTCTCCTGTTTTTTTTAACTTCTGTTGAGTTGGTTGGTGCTGATTGCTGTTTATATTGTGTTATTTTAGAGGATCAAGGTGCCATTTTCCAGGGAGTTGAAGAGCACTGACTTTCTCTGGGAGACTCATAGTGATGCTTCATCAAACTGCCTGCAGCTAATTATGGAATTGGCCTACCACTTTATCCTCCCGTGGCTTCACTCTTTCTCTAGTCAATCAATATTATTTGGAGGGTAAGTTGGATGGTCACGGGACGCTGGTTGGATTGTTGTGGACCCATGATGATGGTGCTGTACTGGGTGATCTTACAAGACGCCACGATGGTGCGGTCCATGGCAGCTTGTGGTGCCACAAAAGGCCTTCGGGGCTGCCCACTGCAATGGGAGTGCAACAGAAGGCTGGTGGGTTGCCCACTTTTGTGTAAAGCACCATGAATGGTGGGCAGAATTTCCCTGGTCAGGTAGATCACTGCCGATGTTGGGTAGAGATTCCTGCAGCAGTGTGGAATGTTGGTGAATGTTTTCCAAGCTTCCTTAGGTTGTGTGAAGCACTACAGAAGGTGGAAGGAATTCCCTCACTCACGTGGGTCCACAGAGGATGGATAGGAGATTCCCCATACACCCAGACATGAAATTACCTTAAGAAGGTGGGTGGGACATCCTCATCCATGTGTTAAGCACTGCAGAGGGCGAGTGGGCGGGATTTCCCCGGGCAGAAGCTCGGCAGGATATATCCCCTGGTGGAGGGTGGGTGGCCTTTCCCCAGCTTAGTGTTATGCTGCAGAAGGTAGAGCTCTCCCAGCTGGGTGGATGGCAGGCATAAATGCCCTAGGCTAAGGGGAGTGGTCTGGAGGTTGGCAGTGGGCATGAGAGGAAAAGGAAGAGAAAAAGTGAAAAAAAGAAAAGAAAAGAAAAACTAAGCCCGCTGAGACTGTGTGGGGATAGAGAGAAGAGAGGGAAACAAAAATAGCAATATAGCTGAGCCATGATCCCTGACCTTTGGGCTGGAGGGCCTTAATCCCTGCTCCCAAAGAGTGCCAAGCTGTGACTGTGTTGAGATAAAGCCCCTGCACTGGGTCCAAATGATCCCATCTCTGGCCGAGACAGTGGCAGGGCTAAGGTCAAACCCTAGCTGGCCTCCACTGTGGTAAGCCAAAACCCCCCAGTTCCTCAAAATGTAGTGGATCTGTGCCGATTTATCTTTATGATGCTCTTCCTGCGACTGGGCAGTGTGGCACTTCCCTCTGCGCTGATTTCTGCAGAGTCTGTCTGGTATGTGTTCCTCAGTCACCATCTTTCTGGAAGTCCCTGGCAGTTTTTTCTTTTTTTCTTCTTCTTTTTTTTTAATGTGCCAGGCACTATATTGCTGTTGTTAGTTAGTATCAATTCAGCTCCCACTCATAGTGCCCCATGCACAACAGAAGAAACTGCATGATCCTGCACCATCCTCACAATTTTTCCCATGCCTGAGCATAACTCATACCTGTTCTACCGTAGAACTTTGAAAATTTGTCCTGTAGATGCCATAGCTTCACACATAAAGAGGAATTTTTTTTTATCCCAAGCGATTTTGAATTTGGAGTTGATTTAAGACTGTTGTGATGATATGCTTGGGTCAACTGTGTTTTACGTGTCTAGGACATGAATTTTAGGGGCCCTAAAGCTTTAGAGTTTCTGGTTTAAGGGTAGAAGGTATCCATTGAATTGTGTCTCTCCTACATTTGTGTCAATGTGACTAGGCCATGATGCTCAGGATTACCAACCATTCTTCAGTCTAGGACCTGATCTGAGTAGCCTCTATGAATTCTAGTCCATATGAGGTTTATATGGATGGATTACACCCTCACAGCTGTGACAATAAATAACATCATGATCCGTGGTGAAAATATTGAAGTTAAGAATTTCATTCTACTTGAATCCATAATTTATGCCTGCTGTACAGTGATTTACTTGATTTACTTCTCCTAGCTAATACATTGTAACTTCCTTCAAATGGATCTGTGTCCACATTGATCTGTCTTGGAAGAAGTATGGTCATAGTGTCCCTTAAAGGCAAGGATGATGACACTTCATCTTCCATACCTTGGGCATGGTGGTAGTTACATAATCTAGTGTCAATTTGAGGATTGAGAGTGAAGGGAAGGGGTGGAGTCTAGCTTGTCAATCAGGTGATATCCAACGAGGCCTCTGTGTGAACATGGCCCTCTCCTGAGTATTCTGGGAGCTCTTGTATTCCTCCTTGGAGGAAGGAGACAAACTCTCTCTTGGCTCACTCCCTGTGAGACATCCCTGAGGAGAAGTCACATGGACCTACCCTGATGCAACCAGTGCCTCGGAGCTGAAGGAAGAACCATGTAGAGACGCTGACAGCACTGAGATGCTCACAAGTCCACTGGACCCACAAGACTTCCCACCCACTGTCCTGTGATCTTCTTGCATTCAGTGTCATTGCATGTGTTTCATGTGTCTGAAGAGAACTTTTTATATTGGTGTTGAACACACGGGCTAATATCGGACTTATGAACTTGATCTGGACTGGGCTGGGATGTTTTCTCAATATTCAACTGGTCTTATATATAAAGTCGCTTCTTATACACATATGTGTGTTTATGAATTTGTTTCTCTAATTGTCAGGAGGAGAGATCATGTTTGATAACGTAGAGGGACAGAGGAGGAAAGGAAGTTCCTGAAGGCAATGGAATGACAACATGGCTGCAACAGTGAGCTCAAGCCCAGGAACAGTTGTGAGGACGGCAATCTTTCATTCTGTTGTGAATGAGGCTGCTGTGGGCCAGAACTGACTTGCTGGTACCTAATAATAACAACAATAACCAAATGGCTGCCTTGAACCATGCAGATTGGGTATATTTCTTCTTTTCCTGATGAGTCTGGGCAAGAGAAGGTGGGGAAAGATGCTGAAAGTATGATGATTCAGTTGTGAGTGATTGTAAAAGCTTGGAATTCTAACATGGGATTGGCTAATTTTGCCATCCTCTCAACAAACAAACAAACAACAAACTCACTGCCACAGAGTCCATTCTGACTCATAGTGACCCTATAGGGAAGACAGAATTGCTCTTGTGGCTTTCTGCGACTAATTCTTTATGGCTGTAGAAAGCCTCATCTTTTTCCCACAGAGTCATGTGATTTCGAACCTGACCTTGTGGTTAGCAGCCCAATGTGTAACTACTACACTATCAGGGCTTCTAGGTATAAAATGAGAAATTAAGAAGAAAGGGATTTTACTAGCATCAAGAGAGAGAGAGTCAGTAGTGGAGTGCATCTTTTAGAACCCCAACTCCCTGCACAGTGACCCTCCTTGCCCCGGGAGTTAGAGGGCTGTGACACCAGAGAAAGAAAGCGATGGAAGAGAAATGGCGGGAAGTGGTAGCACCAGAGGCAGCAGCGTCAAGAGCATGACACAGCGAGCGAACTGACCCCCAGAGTGAGTGAGCCAAGTTTGGGGGGCATGAAGTTTGCTTTCAGGGTGGGTTGCCTTCAGGCACGTTATCAGAGGAGATTTGCTGATGTACAGGATTAGAACCAGAGGCCTTGGATTGAGGATATAGTGGAGTGGAATGCCTTTTGGGCGCTTTTCAGAAGTGCTAAAAGAGCGCTGTAACATTGCCAAGCAGGGCGGAGGCCAAGGGATCATGTGGCTAAAGAAGACTCTCCTGACCAAAGAACTGAATCCTGAATATTTCATATCCTAAATTGTAACTTGTTAACTTCCTTTCAAAATCCTCACCATTGTGAGTATTGTCTGTGAGTTCTGTGTGGCCATTGTCATGAATAATGCAGCCAGCAGAGGAGTAGAGTCCCTTGAGAGGGGCAGTTGGTGTCAGAATTCAGGTGGAGACACATCTGACTGTTGCCTCATAGGAATCAGTCTTAGCCTGATGTTGAGTTTGATTTTCTTCCCACCTTGTGAAGTCAGAAGAGGTCAGATGTCACCTCTATGTCCTTTTTCCAATGCTCATAGAAGTAGAATCAAATGTCATATTGAACTGGGTGAATTTGCTACACAAGGCCTATGAATAATGTTAAAGAGCAAAGATACAACTTTGAAGCTTAGGTGCAGCTGACCCAAGCCACTTAATCATATTATATGCATGCGAATCTTGATCAATGAACAAAGAAGGCTGGAGAGGAATGGTGTCTTTGAATTACGGCATTGGTGAAGAATATTGAACACACCATGGGCTTCCAGAAGAATGAACAAATCCGTCTTTGAAGAAGTACAGTCAGGTTGCTCCTCCGAAGTGAGGTGTACTTTAGACATCCAGGGGAAGGATATCATGCTTGGCAAAGTAGAGGGTCAGAGAAAAAGAGGTAGATCCTACATTGCATCAATGGCACAGTGGCTCTAACAACGGGCTCAAAACAAGTAACAATTGTGGGGATGGTGTAGAACTGGGAAGTGCTTTGTTCTCTTGTCCATAGGGTTATTATGACTCGGAACTAACTCAATGGCACCTGAAATGAACAACATAATATTAATAAGTCAAGATTGACTCAAAAAACTAAAACTCCCTGCTATCGAGTCAGTTGCAACTCACAGCGAACCTGCAGGACTAAGTAGAACTGCCCTTGTAGGTTTCTGAGACTGTAAATCCTTCCTTTCTTCCTGATGAGCTTGCAGTTAGCAACCAAGTATGCAACCCACTGTACCACCAGGCATCACAAATCAGGATTAGAGGCAGTTAAATGAATGAGACAAGATGCAATCTAAAGGATTAGGCTCTACCTTGAGCGAATATCTTTTGATATATAACAGTCAATCAGAAAGGATGGACTTGTTTATCATCAAGAAAGAAGAGTGACATTTGGACCTGGGGTCTTGATGCTGAGAACCTCCTAGCCCCAGGGAAGATGGATGCCAAGACACATGGAAATCCATAAGGAATGCTGGGCCCACAGATGTTGACAAGGACCTTCCTCTAGAGTCGACAGCAAGAGAAAGCCTTTCCCTAGTTGGCACTCTGAGTTTGGACCTCTAGACTCCCAAACTGTGAGAGAACAAATGTGTTTGCTAAAGCCATCACTGTGGCTTTCAATTATAGCAGCACTCGGTAACCAAGAGAAATTTGGGAGAGATGGCCATCTTCCTTCCACATGCCAGCTTGTGCTCTTGTTCAACCTGAGACAAAGGGGTCAAGGAACATTGCCTTTATCCTCACCAGTTCAGAGAGGCAACACGGTGTGTCCCAAGTCCCAGCTGGGATCCCAGAACTTCAAGGATAAGGTCTGCATCCTCCTCCTCTACCCCTTGTCCACGATCCCTCCCTCTGTGAGCCTAGACTCTGGTAGGAGGACAGAGTGGGAAGGGTCGGGCACTTGGATTTCAGGCTCAGGAGGAGGGAAATCTTGGCTCCACTTTCTTTCCCCCTTTCTCTGGAGTGGTGCACTCAGAATGTCAATGTAGCCTCTATAGGAAGTTGGACCATCAGGCTGGTGAGCACTAGTTTCAGGTAGGAATGTCTGCCCTCCAGGAAAGGTCAGGGCATGTGCAGGACTCAGGCCACCCCATCTCTCACACCACAGACCACAGGATGGTGAAAATAACAAAACCAAAATTATACTGCCATTGACCTGATTCAGACTCATAATGACCCTACAGGATAGGGTAGGTTTTTCGGACACTGTACGTTTTTAAATTTTTTTTTTTACGGGAGTAGAAATCTTCATCTTTCTCTCACAGAGCAGATGATGGTTTTGAACTGCTGATCATTCGGTTAGCAGCCCGATATGTAAACCCACTACTCCAGCAGGGCTCTGAGAGGGGTGGTGATGGGGTGCAGGGAGTGGGAAATCAGCGTTCATTAGTGTGTGTGAGCACAAAGACACCAACAGGTACTGATGCTTGTGCAAACACAAGTATCCAAGCTTTTGTTAATTTCACAACCATGAATACATGCTCACATCTATTCATACAGAAACATATGCATGCGCATACATAACTGAATACTCAGGCACATGTGCACACATCCAAATGGATATCGATTTTTTAAAAACATGCCTACCTGCTCTACCGCTTAGCCTCGAACCGGAAAGGTCAGTGATCGAATCCAATAGCCACCCGCGGGAGTAAGCCCTGGCATCCCTAAAGATGGCAGTCCTGAAAACACTGTGGGGCAGTCTCTCTAAGTCAGACTAGAGGACACGACAATGACAATGAAAAATGGCTCCTCACAGTCAGTCACAGTCACCCAAAGCCTTCCTCCATCCTCCACCAGGGGCACCCTGCCTCTTCCACACCTCACAGGTCCCAGGGAGGACCCCAAGGTCTCAGTGTTCACATCTCTGGCTCCCTGAGCCTGTCCAGCCGGATGGGTAGGGACCTGGTCCTGCCAGCTCTGCCTTGGAGCTGGGCAGGGGCTGAGGGACACCTCTCCTGGCAGGGAACGAGTTAGCAGGGGCGCGGCTGGGCCTGGGGTTACTTAACCTCTCGGAAGCAAACCCTGGCCCCTGGCGGCAAAAATAGCTCCCTGGAAGCTCAGCGGAAGCTCGGCGGCCCATTCCCAGCGCTCTTATCTGGCCTGGAAAGGCCGGTCCTTAGGACCACTTCCTGCCGGGGCGGCAGCGGAGGGGCTGTGTGTCCCGCGTGCCCCGTCGCTCGCCCTTGTGTCAACATGCTCCCAGCCTGCGCTCCGTCCGCCGGGCCGGGCCGCGGGAGTGCGAGCGGCCGGGGTCACCGGGAACCCAGGGAGAGGGAGGGGAACCGCTGCGGATCGCGGCCTCGGGGGCTGAGTGACAGCGGCGTGGGGCGGGCAGGCGGGGACGGCGATCTGGCCGGCTGGGCGGCCCGGCGTGGGGCGGGGGCGGGGGCGGCGAAATGTCTTTTCCAGATTAGGGACCTGGCCCGCGCTGTTGACACAGCCATAAGTTTTAATGAGAAATTTGGAGTATCTGTGTGGGAGATGCAGCCTCTGTGTGCACAGATGCCGCGGGCTGGCGGCGCGGGGGGCCGGCCCTCCCCCGGGGCCGCCCTGCCACAGGCCCGCCACGGATTCCTTGCAGGCAAAGGGGAAACATTTAAACGCGCTCACCTTTGAACTGCTAGGGACGCTGTTTACCTTGGCTGCCCGAGTGGCAGTTTTACAGATATTAAATACCGTCCTGAGGCTGATCTGGGGCCTCCCAAAGCCCTGTGCCCCGCCTGGGGGCTGGGCCGGGCCCAGGGAGGCCAGGGGATGCCCTGTCTACTGGAGGGGGAGGGGGGAATAGGGGGCTCGTGTCTTCCCCAGACAAGATGGCATAAGGGGTCTGTCTCCCAAACCCCTCTCCGCTGATCTCCTTCTATCTTTTGTGCTGGGGAGACATACCCCCCCCCCACCCCGGGAGCCCTCCCATCTCGTCCAATGCCCAGCCCACCCATCTCATAATTCGATTTTCTGCGTCAGGGTGGGGTGCGTGGAGGAGCCTGAGGGCCGTCTGGGCCCTGCTCCCACACTTCTTGGCCTCTCTGCAGCGAGAAGGGGGGTGGCTCAAGCAGAGGCACCGGGTTGCCCCGTTCTTAGCTTCTAAGGGTCTGGGAAAGAACCCCTCCCGCAAAGAAGCCTCTGCGACAGAGGAGGTTCTGCCTGAACCCTGGCTTCAGCCAGGCCGTCAGAGGGCTCCCCGCAGAGGCACAAGCCATGTTGATTTTACGGAGAAGGCTGCTATGCACATTTCACTGTTGATTTATTGGTTTTTAACTAGATCCGTATGCCGGCCTAAAAAAGCCATCTTGCACTTTGCAAGGCTCTGCTGACTACTGCCGAAAATGACACACAGGGGCTCCTCCTGGCACCCCTCCTCACCCCAACAAAAGGGTGATGGCCGAGGTGCCAGCAAGAGGAGGGAGCTCAGCCGCTGCCTCCCAGCCACTGACCACCTGCCAAACACACTGGGTGAGTGTGTGTGTGTGTGTCCACGTGGATTTATGGAGCAGAAAGGAGGGGCTAGGAAAGGGGCAGGACCCCTCTCAAGCTCGGAGACCTCCTCCCCACATTTTCCCTCCCACCGGCGACAGAGATCCTCTAGTCATACATGTCCGTGACAGAGCCAGACAAACCCACACTGAAGTCCTGATCCCTCTCCTGGCTGTGTGATTCCGGAACGTGAGGTCACCTCTCCGTGCCCTCCTCTGCCATCTTTGGAATGGGTTTCATTTGCAGGTCAGACGTGAAGATTACACGAAATACCCCATGAGTCGCCCCCACACCGAGCTCAACATGCATGCAGCTCGCCCTGCCTCTTCCTCTCAAGACACCTCCTTCCTCCTTCCTCTTGGCAAAAGGAACTCTCAGGGTTTGAGAACTCCCCACTGCCTACCCCTACTCCGCTCGCTGCTACCCGATTTCAATGGAAAATGCTATACCAATCAACACGATACATTTATACATTACCAAGCACTTTCAATCCAAGTTCTACGAAAGAAGAGACAGGATAAGAGGAAGTAGGTGGAGAGATCCGCGGATTTGATCACAGACCTGTGATTTAAACCGGGGCTGCCGTGCGTGGTCTAGCCTAGAGCTATTTCGTCATGCCAAAGCTGGTGTTCCTCTTGCTCAGCCTTGCTCCCCTCCTCTGCCAGGGCAGTTTGGTGGGAGAGGAGGCTGTCAGGTAGAGAGTGTGCACAACTGTGCCATTTCACGGATGGACGCTGGCTCAGGAGAGCTTGTCTGACTAGCTCTGAGAGCGCTCCCAGAGAGCAGGGTGGGCACAGTGAAGACAGGTCTGATTGAGACCCCCAGAACTCAAGGAGCCCAAAAGGAGGACTCTCTGGCCGCATCTGCAGAATCCATCAAGCGGCTTGATGGGTCGCTGTTAAACAAAGATGGGATAAGGTTACATGTGTTTTCCGTGGGAGACGGCTCTGATTTCAGCCTGATGATTTAGTCAGGTGTAAGCATGAAGTTTCCAATTTAGAGAAATAAATCTCCAGTGATTTTATTATCCTCTGTTTTACCCTGACACCCAACTTCACCCCGGCCCCCTGTCAAAGCCCTCATGATGTGTTTATATAGGGCGCACTGTAATTGATTGGCGTGCAATAGAACATGACACAGAACATGTGGACTCCCCCCGAGGCCCAACTCTGGGGACTCCCATATCCCATCATTTCTTTGGTCCCATCCACGGCCCCCACTTGCTATGGACCCAAATTCTTGGGATTCTGGGTTGTCTGCGAACAGGAGCACAAGGCTGTGGGAGGCAACCAGGGTGCCCATGGTGGGCTGGGAGGTTCTTTAGCCCAGAGATGTGGGCGAGGAGCAGCCTGCCTTGAGTAGAGGTTATCTGGGCTGGTTGGACTGTCCACTTCAGGTCTTACCTGCTCTGGGAGTACCCAAATGGAATCATGTGCAGCTCTCAGGTTTGAGAATTCTACAGTTTTAAATGGACATGGTCCGTTTCTAGTAAGCTGTTATTTCAAGAATATGAGTCTGGGGTCCTACGATGAATGGGTCTAGGTAATACTCTAATAAATATGATTATTGACAACATTGCTAAAACTAACCTCTGTCCTGATGCTGTCATGTATCGAGGACTTTTATTGTGTCCGATGCTCAGGGCATTACATGATTCTCTCGATAAGTGTAGGAGGATGCATCAGAATCTCCATGTTATGAATGACACCATTGAAGCTCAGAGAGGATAATAAGTTATTCAAGGTCTATGAATGGTCCTCTTTTAAAATTTGATTTTATTTTAAATACTGGGATGTTAGTGTCCTTGTCCATAAGGCAGATAAGACAAAGCGGGGAAATCAGACAGATGCAGTCACTAGGAATCCCCACTGCACTGGTTATTGCCCGGAGTGTACCTAATGACGTCTCACCGTGTTAGCCCAATTGTCATCGACTTTATCTTCTGCTCAGGTGGGATAGTGATTGCTGATGCCCAAGATGCGGGTAGAGAATGAGGGCAACGTTTGCTAAACCTAGATGAAGGGAGAGGTCATTTCTAACCCATCCTCCAGATCACACAGGTTCTGAGCCTGAAGGGAAAAAAAAAAATCACGTACCCCCACCTTCTGACCAGGACTTGGCTTCTTTCTTGTCCAGCCTTCTGACAGGGGTTGTTCAATCTCTACTTGCATATCTCTGGAGACAAGGAGCTCTTGCCGTCATAATGAGCCTGGAAAAGTTCCCGTGCTTTGGTAGAGGTATAGCTTTGACTTAATGATCCTAATTCTACCCTGTAGGGAACCAGAAAGTCTGCTTCCCCTGCTCCAGTGTGTTGGAGAGATAGTAAATCAAATCTATCAGGGCACTTAGTCATTCACCCATCTATCGTTTCTTCCTTTATTCAACTATCCATCTATCCATTCATCTATCCATCCACCCTTCCATTGTCCATTAACTCTACACCCATTCTTCTCTCCAGCATCCATCTGTTCACTCACCCGTTGTCTACTTATCATTCATATATTCATTCTTCCCTCTTCTTTGCCATCTATTTACTTACCTACCTACTTACCCACCCATTCATTCATCTACTCATTCATTAACTCACTGAGGGACAAGCACGTAAACGGTACTTGATAGGGACCCTGGAGAAAATACATAAAGATGAATACGCCCTCAGCGAGCTTGGGAGAGATTCCAGACTCCAGCTTCAGAGCTTACTCATTCTGCAGTGGTTCTCAACCTTCCTAATGCCTCAACCCTTTAATACAGTTCCTCATGTTGCGGTGAGCCTCCCAACCATGCCAACCATGGAACTATTCTTGTTGCTATTTCATAACTGTAATTTTGCTGCTGTTGTGAATCAGGCGACCCTTGTGAAAGGGTGATTCCACCCCCCAAAGGGGTCATGACCCACAGGTTGAGAACCGCTGATAGGGCCTTTCTAGCAGTTTGTAAATCAGTGGCTAGGGAAGGTCCTAGGTCTCAATGCAGTCCGGCTCCAAAGGTGAGTGCTCAGTGTGGGCCGGCTGACCAGGTCGACAACCCGGCACTGTGCTCTTTACTTTACACACAGGAGCCAACACTGTGTCAAGCCAGATCGTCGCGGGGCTTCTGCTCGCTGCCCCTCTGCTTTACCAGGTGTGATGTCTTTCTCCAGGGACTGGTCTCTCCTTGTGGACAGTGCCCTACTTCAGGATGGATCTTGAAACGGTCTTATTGTGATGCTGTTCTGCCTCCGCGTGTCATTCCCAGCATAAAGACGACATGACTGTCTCATGCACATTGGCTACTACCAGTTCATTTCTGCTCATCGCTGCCTAGGGTATTGATGTTTATGCGCTCCGTTTCCTTTTTCGTGGCTTTCAATTTTTCTAGACTCACATGTTGTGCATTCCACATTGATTATTAATGGATGGTTGCAGTTGTTTCTTCTTATTCTAAGCCATGCCACATCAGCAAGGGATGGTCTTAGGAACTTTACACAATCGTGTCATTAAGGTTGAGTCAACTCGGAGGAGGCAGCTCAGCTGTGCTCTGAGTGCCTTCCAAACTGAGGGGCTCATCTTCCCGCACGCTACCAGACTGTGTCCCACTGCCATTCATTAGGGTTTCAGGGGCCAATTTAAGACTTTGACATGCCAGTGGGCTAGCTTCCAGCAGCACAGCAACTTGCAAGCCACTCCAAAATGACAAACTGATAGACAAGTGGTCGAGGCTCTTCCAGGGGTTGACATTGGGCAAAGATAGCAATTCCTGGAGATGGAGGCTCTGATGCTTGACTTACTGCTTTTTCCAGAGAAAGGGAAGGAGTGGGTAAGGTGACTAGGATCAGGGGAGGCTTGGACCAGTATTTGAAGAGAAGGATCGTACATCAGGAAGCAGGAGCTGAGATTTCCTTGGAAAAATTCTGCTCAGGAAATCAACCCTTGGTGGTTTCTACAGGGTGTTTGTTCACTTGGTCTGCCTCCTATTCCAGATTACATTCACAGGTAATGAAACCTTATGTGGGGTGGGGACAAGCTACGGCATGCCCAAGATTCTAGAGCCAGTCAGCAGAGGAGTCAAACCAAGCTCAGGGATGAAACCCACTCCTGGTGCAGAGCCCTGTCCTCTGGGTGTTGGGAGAGGCTACATGTTGACAGTTCTTCTGTGGAACTGAAGGCATAGTGGGGTCCAACTCTTGGAAGTTCTTCTCAATTGCACATACCCGGGAGAGTGAAAGGTAGGCTCCAGAATCCCCAAGGAAAATGTGGCCCCTACCTTTGAGAACAGAGGAGGAGGGATTGAGGCATTAAATAAGGGCTGGGAGCCCTTTGCACGCTAAGCTTAGTCAAAGGTTTGCTGTATGACTTTGGGAAATTCCTTCCCCTCTTTCGACACCCGTTTTCCTCACTGTGAAAAAGGGATTTGACATTATATGACTCCTGAGTCTTTCTAGTTAGAACAAGCTTTGATTTGAATTGCTCTAAAACAGACTGGAATTTTAGCAAGAGGGACTTAGGTTAGATATCAAAGGCAACTTGTCATGACAGCGCAGTTTGTAGAGACTTGGCAGCCAGATGCAGGGATCTGTTCTGGGTTCAGGTGCGATCTAGAACTGAATGTCGTTGAGATGGCTTTTGTACAAAGAGGGCCCCAGTGAACCATGTCTCTGATACTGTTTCACTCTGTGATTCCCTCTCAGGTTGAATCTAGGTCAGTCCTGTGACTACTTTAACCAATAGAAGGTAATGTAAGTGATGCTGGGCTAGTCCTGCAGGGGAGTCAGTCAGGGGTGGAGTCAACCCAGACCCAAGTTCGAAACCCATTCCTGGTGCCCTGTTCTCCAAGGGTGCAGGTGTGGGGATTTACTACTGCATGTAACACTTGGCTACAAACTTAGGTACTTAAAACAATGTGCTTTTATTAGCTCACGGTTCTGAAAACTGAGGCAGGGTGTGGATTCTCTGTTCAGGTTCTCACCAGACTGGAATCAAGGCTGGAGTTGTGATTTCATCTGAGGCTGGCGGTCTTCTTTCAAGCACCCTCCGGATTTTGACAAAGCTCAGTCCCTTGGGGGCGGTAGGGCTGTGGTCTCCCTGCTCTGGCTGCCTGTTAGCTGGGAGCTCCCTCTCAGATGCTGGCTGTCCATTGGTCCTAGCCAGGAGGCTCCATCTTCAAGGCTGCCAGAAGAACCGCTCCTCAGTTGTTATATTGGAGTGGTCATCATAGAATGTGACCCAATCAAGGGCGACTCCGCCTCAGCCTGTCCATATTCCAGAGGAATAAGGGGCACGCACACCATAGGGTGCAAACTTGGGGAGCCATCTTAGAATTCCGCTTATCACGTTGGCTCATTGCTTTTAGAATATTTGGCAACTTCTACCCAAGGGTGTTTGCAAGCTCCAAGCTGCTGTAGCGCAAGCATAGGAACCGTGATGAGGATGGCACAGGGAAGAGCAGTGTTTCCTTCTGTTCTGAATGGGTTCGCGGTGGCATGGGACTGACTTGATCGCCCCCAACAACAACAACAACAAGCTGTTCTGTAGAAAATCTAGCTACCTTGATGAGGTATCATGTGGAGAGGCCACTTGAGGGAAAGCACTGACATCCTAGGGTCTTAGCTGAGTCAAACCTTCCAGCAAGGAGCTAGACCTACGGTGGAGCCCTCCCTGCGATTCCAGCTGACCACGCCCCCTGGTGAGGGCGGCGCCAGCTGACATCACGCGGGGCAGAGGAACCAGGGGACAGACCCCGTCAGCCCACTGAAAGCTGCTTACTCCAAAGCGTTTCAATGTTCCTTGTTCCGGGAGGACACCTGATTCTGCCTTTGTATATCTAGGTGATAGGAAACTTAGTCTTCGGCATGAAGATGTACCACAACATGGTCTCTGTTGCAGAGTTGAGACCATTAGTAAAGAGTCTATGTGAGCCTACGAGCGGCTTTCTTCCAATCATCATGGCTGAATGGAGAACATGTTTGATGGGGGGTGGGGGGGTGGGGCAGGGGCCAGGGCTGCTGCCAATGCTGCTGGCAACTCTTCTGTAGGACCTCAGACAGACCTCTCATTTCTATGGTGCCACAGGTTTTAGTTTTACACACATGAATTAGTTCAATCCAGACACCAGAACCAGGAGGGAGGTACTACTGATATCTTCATTTTACAGACGAGGAGGAGATGGAGACCCAGAGACAAATAATAACTTGTCCAAAGTTACCTAGCTAAGAAATCTCTGCATAATTCTGAGGTTCAAGAATTTCAAAGTTCTGGTAGGCTGAAATTCCAGAAGTTGGAAGATTCTAGAGTTCTCAGATCCCATGATTCTAAAATGCTTGGGTTCCAGGTTGAAAAAGCAAATGCCTGCCATCTGCAGGGGTGGGGGCCAGGGGGAATGGGAGGGAAGGACACAGCTTGAGCCCTCAGCTCTGCGCAGCCCTCAGCTCCAGCAGGAAGAGGAGCCTGGGCTCCTTGAGGCGCTGACTTAATTTCTCAGAAACGTGAGACCTCTCTTGGCGCTGGGAAGCCCTTGGTGGTAGGAGAGCCAGAGGGAGACCTCCTTGTCTGATCACGCCCTGCAGCAACCAGAGAGAGGGGCCCGAATAAGCAGCGAGAGGGGGACTCCGAGTACCCTGAGAATGATAACATTCTTTGCATCCCGCAGACCCCAAAGAGCCCATGTTGTCCTCTGGTGCTGCCAAGCCTGCGGAAGGAAGGGAGGCGGTGGAGGGCTGGTGGGAAAAAGCTGATGTTTCTGTCAGGTCCACTGGCCTGGAGACTGTGTTTCTGTTGGAGATGGAGGCCACATGGCCAGCGGCCCTCGAACACTGAATGCTCCTGGACCAGAGAGAGGCCATCCAAGACCTGGAAGCAGGACAGGCTGTTCGTGTCCTGAAGCAACGATAAGAAGCCGGATCAGCACTGACATAGGGAAGCCCTCAGGCGTCGGGGAGATTTGGGCACTATAGAGGAAATGTCATCGGTGAACTGGAGGGCCCAGGAATTCCTGACGCCAGTGGCCTCCTCCTCCAGATGGTCACCCCTTCGTAGCTTGTTGAAATACTTATCTCTCAAGGCCAAGTTCAGATGCTTCCTCCTCCAGGAGGCTTCTCTCACCCCTCCATCTCTGACGCGCCTGTGCCCCTTCTCTGAGCACTGAGGCCATTTCACCGGCCCCTCTCTTTGGCTATGTGTCACTTTCTTTTCAGAGTAATAATCATAGTAGTTGCCATGTTTGTTCAGGTCCTATAGGCCAGGCCATTTAGGCAAAATCTACATTTCAATCTTCATAATAACCTTCCATAGCCAAAGAAACAGAAGTCCCCAGATCACACACAGGAGAGTGCCATGTGGGTCTGACTTCCTCCAATGCCCTAGCTGTCGATTCTCACCTGCCTGAAGTTCACTTGTCCTTCAGGACAGCCTTTGAGGTTTCGGCTACATCCTGCCCCTTCACTGTTTGCCACTTTTCAAGGGCACAGTGGCTCCTGCTTTGCTTATCCAAAGGTCCCCAGGACCTGACCCTTAAGAAAGTTAAGGATTCAATAGGTTGAAATTTTAACCCCCAATACCTGTAATTGTGACTGTGTTTGGAAACAGTGGGTCCTTATCCCATCTGAGTGGTGTCCTTATTCATGAGAAGAGGCAGAGAGAGCAACAACTGAACCCCAAGAGTAAATCTACAAGTCCAGGAACACCTGGGGCTCCCAGAAGCTGGAAATGCCGAGGAAGGGCTCTTACCATGGAGCAGACAGAGCGAGCCTGGCCCTGCTGCCACCCTGAATTCGGACTCTTGGTCTCCAGCACTGAGATGATATTTCTGTTGTAATATGCACCCACTTCATGGTACTGTGTTACAGCAACTCTGGGAAACCAATGCAAAGAGCCCAGCAAAAAGTGGGATGCGGCCACACAAGGTAGAATGTATGATGCGCTCCAGTGAAGGATGCAGAGGGTGGGGGTCTAGGAGGTGTCTGCTCTCTGTCCTTCCAGCCAGAAGTAGTTCTCTGGAAGAGAGGGATGGGATGAGCGGGAGGTAAGAAGCAGGGGAGGGGTGGGTGCGGCTAGTGGGAACTTGCCGAGGCCTTTAGAGTGGAGCTTCTGGAAGAGGGAAATTGAGAGCTCTAAGACAGAGCCGAGAAGACACTGGGACTTGACTGGAGAGGCACTGGGCACCGCTGGTGGGCTCTTGGAGGGGAGACGGATGGAGATTCCCAGGGTCTCTCAGGAAACATTTCATTCCAGCCTCTCCCAAGGCCTTGGCCTCTATTTCCAGTGACAAGGACCTTGCCACCTTCAGGGCAGAATTGGGAATCCACTGGTGCTACTATCACTTCTTGGCTCTTGGATGGGCATGTCAGAGTCAGAAGGGCCGCAAAGTAGCCAGAGAGCTGTGGCCCGTGGGTGCTTCACAGCTCCCTGGAGGATGATCCTGTGGCATTTCCTCTAGGAATTCCTGGGAGAGAGGCACCTGGGTTGGTAGAAGTAGAGACAAAAGCTGGAGGAAGGCCAGGGGAGCCATTCTGTTTGTGGAGAAGTCACGGAATCCTTCACTATCGATGGGCCAGGGCCGTGTGTCATGAGCACAGTGCTGGCCCCCAGCTTACCAAGAGTTGTTTTATAGCAAGAAGTCTGGAAACAATAGGGAGGTCGGTGGTAATGAGAACATCCCCAGCACCTTGCAGTGTTTGAAGTCTCCCCACTCCTCACTCTGTTGAACAAAATGCCCACTTCGGCTTCCTTGGGAGACAGAATACAACAGGTATTTTCACGATTATTTATCAGAAGAGGAAACTGAGGCCCAAGGAAGGGGAGTCACTTGCTCTCCTTCACAAACCCACCCAGGGAAGAGTCTTGACTCCCAGCTGCTCTCTCCAGGCACCCTGAACAGAAACTTCTAGGAAGACACAGGATGTCACCTCCGTTTCCTGGAGAGCCACCAGGTGCAGGGCCACTGGGTCCAGTAACCTGTAGGTTATTTTCCCATAAATCTGGTCGGTGACCTTCCATTTGAAGGATTTTTCTCTGGCCCTCACTGCCACAGAAGCTGAGGAAGTTTCGGGTCTGTTGGGGGATGGCGGGTGGGGGGGGTGGGGCAGTGGTTGGGTCCAGGGAAAAGCTGGACTAAGTGGGCACTTCAAGGTCTTCAGCACCCAAGGAAGGCATGCATAGGACTGGGAGCCTTGAAGTGCCTAAGAGGGTTCTCTTTGTGAGGAGAGGGTGTAGGGCACCCAGGCCATGGGGCACCAAGGGGGGTGGCGACTAAGAATCCGGGGGCAGAGATAAGGGAGGACCTATCTCTGCTGACTGAACATCTCTGGGCTTCGGGGAGGAATCGTAACAGCCCCCAGAATAGTTTCCTGAACAAAACGTCGCCAGTGGAGAGGCTTATCAGAAGAGAACTTTATCACCTCACAGTTCTGGGGGCCAGTCCGAGGCCAGTCAGGGTGTCAGGCACGTGGACCTGTGCGGGCCTTGGGGCCTTTCTCCTAGCTTCTGATAGCTACAAGCATTCCTTGCTTTCCAGCTCCAGCATCGTGCGGCATTCGTCCCCTGCGCTCATCTCTTGGAAAAGGATACCAGTCATATAGGAGTAGGGCCCCCCTCCCCCGTCCAGGATGACCTCAGGGTAACTGACCTTCAAGACCTCTTTTCCAAGCAGAGTCACATTCACAGGTATCGGGGTTGGGACTCCACAGGTATTGAGGTTGAATGTGGGGGCGGGGGGCAGGGGGCACAATTCGATCCATGGCAGTGCCTACCTCATGGGTTGTGAAGAGCAGGAAATAAGACAACACCTTTAAAGCGTCTGGGCCAGCGCCATCCCACACAGCAAGTGCTACGCACGCTGGCCAGGATGGAGGGAGAAGGGCGTTTCCTAGTTCGAGTCCTCCTCTTCTTGGGAAGCGCACAGCGCAGGGCTATCTGGGAAGGCTCAGGGTACACATGCCCACCCGCCGTGGAGCTGAGGGGCTGTTGCTTTACAGTTGCATGCCCAACCTGCTCCCCAGCGACAAAGCATGACCGGCTTCTCTCGAGGATTCAGAGCTCTTGGCTGCGCGCCTGTCCTGGAGGGCCATCTTTCCTTGTCGGGTCTGGGGGGAAGTTTCCACAGCACTTCTTGAGAGTGGCTTCTTTCATCCCGTTATTTTCATAATAGACTCACTGACAAAATATTGTTCTTGGCCCCAGTGCGGACCCTCTGTTTGCGCTGAGGTAACAGGCTGCCCTGGCCAGGTAACAGCAAGCTCCCCATCCGCGGGAAGCAGGGTGCATGGAGCCAGTACTTTGTCGGCCCGAGCCCAGGGTTTCTTGCAGGGAAAGCAAGCAGGGAGAGCTTCCAGCATAGACCTGCTTCTGGGCTTAGGACACTGCAGACCCGTGTGGAGCCCCGCTCACCTCCGTGCTGATGGGAAGAGAAATAAGACATAGAGGGAGTGGTTAGCTGCCACTGAGTTGTCCCCATGACTCATGATGGCGCCGTGTGCAAACAGGACGGTCCACTGTGAGCTAGAGAGTGCTCCCTGGCTTACTTTCTAGAAGTAGAACACCAGGTTTGAGTCTGGAAGCTGCACCAACACCCATTCAGCACCCTAGCAGCCTCCAAGCCCGTGGGGCCACTGAGGTGGGTGTCGATTGCACCCACTGTGAGGGGGCCTGGCAACCACATGATCCCAGGGTACCTGATCCCAGTGGGGATCGGGTGGAGGCCTGGCATGGACTGCACAGGGGAGGGACCACCATGGCACAGGTATCACTTGAGTGGGTAGGCTGCTGTCAATTACATACACCCCCCCCCCACCTTCCAGTCTTGGTACAGGCAGGGGCGCTGCTGGGTAGAGAGGAGTGTCTCTGCCTTCGCTAGTGGGAGAAGGAAGGAGAGGTGGGGTCTTGGAGTATGGGTGCTTCTCCACCCATGGGGCGGGGTTTGTGGTTCGGCCTTGAGTCACTGAGAGTCAGTGCACTGGATAATGCCAACTCTGGTGTTGCCACCACTGCCAGCCTCCACTGAAAGATGGGTGATCACTGCGCCTGAAGAGCATGGGCTGGGAATTGAACCTTGATCTTCACAGAAGGTGAGAATTCTACTACTGGACTATCACTGGTGAACCATTACTTCCCCGGACGGGGTACCCAGGGCTGTCCTTCCAGGCTATCTCTTTCCTCACTTGGCAAACGTTTCCCTGAAGCACACGGTTGGCACTGTCTTCATGACACACACTGCCTGAGTCTGGAGGGCTTTCCGGGACCATTATGGACATTGATGGTCATAGGTACTACATAGAATGTTAGGTTTCCACAGACTCTGACCAGAAACCAGGGTCGGGGTGGGGGCAGAGAGGAGTCAGACCCAGGTTTTCCCATCTCACCTTCAGCCCAAGCAGCCCGGTTTCCATATTGGGGATCTTAGCAATGATTTACTCGGGACATAATTTTGCTGGCTAATAGAAACGTTTGAATGGTACAGGCACATTCCCTTCTTGTTCAAACTGGGGAAATGGGCATCCGGAGATAGGACCCAGAGAGACTTACTGAGTTCCGACCAAGCTCTCCTGAACCCTCTGGGAGTGCCTGGTTTTGGGAGGAGCCGGCGCCCTCAAGAACTATGTGAAACAGCAGGAAGGAAGAGACATTGATCTGGTACCCAGTTTGTAGATGGTGCCCCAGGTTGGGGACTTCCTTATGGGCAAACCTTTGTCCAGGGCATGTGGGACCCTGAAACATGCACCCCAATTTTCTTTAGCTCAGTTATAATGGTCTCCACTGGTGGTAAGTGATTTCAAAGAGTCCATCTGTCCCTGTCTGATCTTGAGGAGGAGAATTCAAAATTTAGGACCTCCCGACCTACTGCGGGGGTGAGGGGAGGGGCCCTGGCTGAGTCTGAGTCTCTATCTACCAGGCAAGTCCCGGGAAGAAAGAGAGCACACTCAGGCTGTTTTACACAGTCTTTCAAAGTCTGGGCAACAAGGGAGGGAGGCTGCAGTGTATGGGGCTGCTGACATCAGGAAGCAGTTCTCACGGAACACCTGATGGGATAGGGCAGGAGCAGCTCTGGAAACGGGGAGAGTACTCTAGGGAAGGGGCAGCCTGGTGGGGGCTGTGGCTTTCCTCCTTGAGTGATGCGACCACCTCCAGGTGATGCAGCAGGACCTGAGGTGGCAGAAGGGCCTCCTGACTTCTCTGCTCCCTCCCTTGGACTCCTACCAGGCTTCTGTTGTCTATACCCTTCCCTCCGCCAGAGGTCAGGGGACCCTACTACTGTGGTTCTCACAGGCACAGGGCAGGGGGGAGTGGGGCAGTGAGTGGGTATACAGTGCCAGCCTCTGAGTTGCTTAATGAATAATTAAGCACGTTCAATCATGAAACCATGGCGGCAGCAGCACACTCAATTAAAAGGCCTTCCTGGCGGTTTGTAGATTGTGGGTGAATGACAATGGGAAGGCCTAATGAATTTCCATTTCCGGTGTCTTGCTCCCTAGCAACTTCTCACACTCAATGATTTGATTGTGAATTTGTTTTGCTCTGTGGTAGATGACACACAGGCTGAGAGATGCTTCCTGCCACCCCACCTCCTCAACACACACACACACACACACACACACACACACACACACACACACACACACACACACACACACACACACACACACCTGGATTCTCCATCCGGATTCTCTAACCCAATGGTCCTTCTGATTTTACAAACTGGGAGTTGCTGACTCCTGCCTGCTCCGCCCTTCACTCTTCCACACAAAAATAATGTGGATGCCGGAGAAGGGACTAGATGTGAAGGGCATTTCTTTAACCTTTGCAGTAGATCTGGGCAGGTATTTCTTAACTGCTTTCACCAGTACCTGGGCCAGGGAGCTTTAGCTAACCGTCCCCCCCCAACCCCCCCACCTACTCAGTGACTCTTTGAGAAAACCTTTCCATCATCTCCAGGCATCTTCCCCCCCCCCCCCCCCACTTTCCTCTCTCACATCTGTTGTCTTACTCAGATTCCAGGCTCGGTTCACACAGTTGACAGCTCCTCTTCTTACCTTCTAGTGAGATACTGTCCAGTGTCTATCTGCATCCCCGAGACTGGGTGAATTCTGAATGTGAGTGTGTTGGATAAATAACTTCAGGGGATCGATCCTGAATTTCTAGTACCCCTCTGTTTTGTTCCGTTTGGGGACGATGTGCTCTGGTGGGAAGCAGGCACTGCGAATGGCCAGGATCTTGTGTCCCATCCAGTCCTCGCCTTTTGCCTCTGCTATCAAAACTGTGTGTGCCAATTACTTTCTGGGATATTTGCTCACACTTACTAAATTATTAATTTAATCATCACAACTCTGTTCAGGAGGCATCATTCCTGTTGGCACAGGAAATGTTTGAGGTACAGTGACTTATCCAAGGTCATTCAGTTGTCTGTCACAGAACTCGAACTTGACTGAATTCTTTCCACCTAACTCGGGAGATAGTGAATTCCTGGTCACTGGAGGCATGTGAGTAGGGACTGCCATAACCATCAGTTACTTAGTGCGACTTGACTTAATCCCTCTGAAATGCAGTGGCTTGTGACAACACCCACTTGGAGAGCTGTGGATTGGCAATCTCAGCTGGGCCAGCCAGTTGTTCCTTTAGTCTCAGCTGTCATAGCAATGTGGTGGCCAGTCTCACCGGCCACCTGTCATGGAGACAGCATGTCCTGGGACTGGTTCCTTCTGTTTCGAGACGATACGATTCTAGAGGTTTCAGTTCTGATGCATATGCTCTCTGGCAGACATGGGCTTCCTGGGAACTACAGGTTGAGGTCGGCACCTGGGCAGGGCTGGGTCCTATCGGGGAGGCATTCTGTGTTGCAAACGGAGAGGGGTAAGGGAAAGAAAGCAGTGTATTAGTGAGAAGGAAGAGGCCGAGCTCACTAGTCTCTTTACTGTTTCTGATGGTCCTTCCTTGCTGTTCTGGATTGGCCGAGGAGCTTCAACTGAATGTAAAAATACATTCAGTTATGAGCAGACGAGTCACTAGGATGCAATGTATCCTTCAGGTATTGCCCAGAAACCAAGCCAGGGCAGGGAGCAGGCATGCTGGGTTTAAGTCTGTTTCTGGTATAACTTGGGACAAAATCCCCCATCTGTTTCATAAAGGGATGGGGAGGCTCTCCTCACAGAGGATCCTTTGGGTTCTGATGATCAGTTCGCTTGGAGGAGAAGTCGGTTGGCATATGTGTTGGGCTAGTGGCTGTGGTTTGGGGATGAATCATGAAAGCAGGGTGTAGCGGGTAGAGACCTTTTTAACTTCTCTAGTTAGCCCATAGCCTCCCTCAGTCCCATTGCCTCCCTTACCCAGGAAGCAAGACTCACCATACCCCAATGGTTCTCAGAAGACGAGATGGTTCCAGAGAAGCAGGAGGACTGGCTGGCATAGAAGTGGGGGTTCTCCACCTGAGAAGAAAAAGCAAGAAGATTCATCCTGAACCCTGCTAGACTGAGAGACAGCGGAATCAACACCTTTGTAGATCCTGCAGAGCCATTTAGCTGGTACAGCTACGTTCCCTGCTGCTGGTGACCAGAGACTGACTCCATCAGACTAGTGAGTGGCAAACCAGAGTGTGAACTGGATGCATGGTGCAAACATTAGTTACCTACTGCTTAACTGGTACTTAACGAACCATCCTATACTCAGCAGTTTATGACATCGCCATGCATAAAGCTGTGGGTTCAAAACCTAGGCTGGGCTCTGCTAGTTGGTTCTTCTGCTAGTCGCCTCAGGATATATGCAACGTGGTAACCACGCTCCGAGATGATCCCCTACGGTCCCTGACTATTTCACATCCACAGCAGGGGACACGGGGTCCCACTTCTGAGATTAGGTAGAAGAGACTCTGCCTTCTGTCTTGAGTGTCCTTGTTCACGCATGCTTGCTTTCTCTCTTGCATCATTCACTTTGAGGGAACGCAGATGCCACGTTGGGAGAGGTCCTATGGCAACACCCACATCGTAAGGACCTATAGCGTCTGCCAATATTTGGAGAGAAACGGAGGCCTGCCAAAAACCACACGAGGGAGCAGATTCATCAGTCCCAGTTAAGCCTTGAGTCTATCAGTCCAGCCCACAGCTTACCTGCAGTCTCTTGAGAGGAGCTAGAACCATTCGACCAAGTTGCAGCCAGCTTCCTTTAGGAAGCTCTGTGAGTTGAGGAAACCTGTGAGATGATAACTTGCTTTAAGCTGCTTTGGGGATGACAGTCCACCTTGATAATGATGAAAACCCGCCTACATGTGTGGTCAGAGGGCAGTAATGATGGACTTACATGTCTGGCTGTCATCTGGCTGGTGGCTGGAGCAAAATACATTCCGTTCCCAATATTATCCAGCAACCTAGTCTGGAATCCCTCACATGGTGGTCACCCCAGAGGAGCAAGCGATGGAAGCTTCAGTGTGCAAGCACTTAAAAAAATACTTTATTGGGGGCTCTTAGATCTCATCACAATCCATACATTCATCCAGTGTGCCAAGCACATTTGCACATATGCCGCCATCATCATTTTCAAAACATTCTCTTCCCACTTGAGCCCCTGATGTCAGCTCCCTATTTCTTCCCCCTCCCTTCCCTGTCTGCCCTGTCACGAACTCTTGATAAGTTATAGATTATTATTTCCATATCTTACATCATCCTCCATTACCCCCACCCACTTTTCTGCTATTTGTCCCTCTGGGAGGGGGTTCTAGATTGATCCTTGTGATTGATTCCCCCTTTCTCCCCACACACTCCTCTAATCCCCCTGGTATCTCTATTCTCCTTGTTGGTTCTGAGGGGTTTATTTATCCTGGATTCCCTGTGGTGCGGGCTCTTATCTGTAGCAGTGTGTATGCTCTGGTCTAATTCAATTTGTAAGGTAGAATTGAGGTCATGATAGTGGGGTGAAGGAAGCTCCAAAGAACTAGAAGAAAGTTGTGTGTTTCATCAGTGCTATACTGCACCCTGTCTGGCTCATGTCTTCCCTGTGACTCCTCTGTGAAGGGATGTCCAATTGTCTACAGGTAGGCATTGGGTCTCCAATTCATGCCTCCCCCACCACCCCATTCATCTTGGGTATGGTTTTATTCTGGTTCTTAGAAGCCTGACAGCTGATTCCATCAACACCTCATGATCACACAGGCTGATGTGCTTCTTCCATGTGGGCTTTGTTACTTCTGAGCTAGATGGCTGCTAGTTTATTTTCAAGCCTTTAAGATTCCAGATGCTATATCTTTTGATAGCAGGGCACCATCAGCTTTCTCCACCATTTGCTTATGCACCCGCTATGTTTTTGGCAATCGTGTTGGGAAAGTGAGCATCACAGAATTCTGGATTGTTGGAACAAAGTGTTCTTGTGGTAAGGGAGTACTTGAGTTGAGGCCCAATGTCCACCTGCAACCTTAATTTTTTATTACCTTTTTCTTAATTTTTAAAAATCATTTTATTAGGGGCTCATACAACTCCTATCACAATCCATAGGTACATCAATTGTGTAAAGCACATTTGTACATTCATTGCCCTCATCATTCTCAAAACATTTGCTCTCCACCCAAGTCCCTGGCATCAGGTCCTCATTTTTCCCCCTCCCTCCCTATTCCCCACTCTCTCATGAACCCTTTATAATTTATAAACTATTATCTTGTCATATCTTGCTCTGTCCCAATCTCCCTTCCCCCACTTTTCTGTTGTATGTCTCCCAGGGAGGAGGTCACATGTAGATCCTTGAAATAGGTTCCCCCTTTCCAACCCACACTCCCTATGCCCTCCCAGTATCACCGTTCACACCACTGGTCCTAAGGGGATCATCTGCCCTGGATTCCCTGTGTTTCCAGTTCCCATCTGTATATCCTCTGGTCTAGTCAGACTTGTAAGGTAGGATTCGGATCATGATGGTGGGGGGGGGGGGGGGGGAGGAAGCATTTAGGAACTAGAGGAAAGTTTTATTTTTCATCGTTGCTACAACACACACTGACTGTCTCATCTCCTCCCCAAGACCCTTCTGTAAGAGGATGTCCAGTGGCCTACAAATGGGCTTTGGGTCTCCACTCCGCACTCCCCCACTCAATCACTATGGTAAGATTTTTTGTTCTGATGATGCCTGATACCTGATCCCTTGACACCTTGTGATCACACAGGCTGGTGTGCTTCTTCCATGTGGGCTTTGTTGCTTCTGAGCTAGATGGCCACTTGTTTACCTTCAAGCCTTTAAGACCCCTGACGCTTTATCTTTTGATAGCCTGGCACCATCAGCTTTCTTCACCACATTTGCTTATGCACCCATTTGTCTTCAGCAATCATATCATGGAGATGAGCATGCAATGTATTGCTTTTTTGTTCTTTGGTGCCTGGTAACTGATCTCTTCAGCACCTCATGGTCACACAGGCTGGTGTGCTTCTTCCATGTGGCTTTGTTGCTTCTGAGCCAGATAACCGCATGTTTACCTTCAAGCTTTTAAGACCCCAGACACTATCTCTTTTGAGAGCTGGGCACCATCAGCTTTCTTCACCACATTTAGTTGTTCACCCACTTTATCTTCAGCAATTGTGTCAGGATGGTGAGCATGATAGAATGCCAATGTAATAGAAAAAATGTTCTTGCATTGAGGGAGTACTTGAGTGGAGGTCCAATATCCCTCTGCTACCTTAATACTAACCTTATAAATATATGCACATAGATCTATTTCCCCATCCTCATGTATAAATATATTTTCATATGTACATGTCTTTATCTAGACCTCTATAAATGTTCTCTGCCTCCCAGCCCTTTCCTTTATTTCCTTTGACTTCCCCCCTGTCCCACTATCATGCTCAGTCACCACCAGGGTTTCAGCAATTCCTCTTAGTTACATTACCCTTGATCATGCCCAACCAGGCCTCCCACACCCTCCTCCCACCAATTTGGATAACTTGTTGTTCCCTTGTCCCTGGGTTTATTAACACCTCTACATCCCTCCCCCCCCCCTACCTCCCCATCTCCCATGTCCCCATGGAACTATCAGTCCTATTGTTTTCTGCTCTAATTGTTCATCCAGCCTATCTTATTTAGACAGATCTGCGGAGATAATAACATGCACAAAAACAAGACAGAGCACAACCAAGCAACAATATACAATAAAACAACAACAAACCAATGACAAAAACAAAACAATACAAAACAAAACATAACGAGAAAGAAAAGCTTGTAGTTAGTTCAAGGATTGTTTGTTGGCCTTTAGGAGTGTTTTCCAGTCGTCTGTTGGGGCACCACACCCTGTCCCCAAAGTACACCTTCAGCATCCCCTAGGGATCTCGCCACTCCGTTCCCTTGCTGTTCTGTTGCACCCTCATAATGTTTTGCCTCAGTGTGGCGGGATCCGATCGGGCGCAATTCCCTCACTGTGACTCGGGTGTTGTCGCCTGTAGGGCTATGGGTCAGTGAGGGACCTCATTTCTCATAGTGGGGCCAGCCATGTGGTCCTCTCTGTCGACTGGCTGTTCTAATTGGGAACATCGACCTCCTGGCCTGGTGGGCCATGATGTGCTGCACTCTCTCCTTCTCCCCCTTCATCTGCTCCTGTGTGGTCTGATCAGATATGTCCCTCTTCCGGAGCTGTAGATTCAATGCCTTCCTTTGAAATAAATTCTTCTGAGGGGAGGGGCATATGTGCCCTTAGTAGTTGGGGTTGTGGCCGGCCCCCCAGACCTCTCCACTGGTTCCCTACTCCACAAATTCTTAACATATACATATGAGTCCATAGTTTTATTCCCCTCTCATTTTATATATATGTATACATATATATATTTACATATGTACATGAATGTATTTAGGCCTCTATAAATGCCCTTTGTCTCCTGGTTCTTTCCTCTATTTCCTTTTACTTTCCTCTTATCCCTACATCATGTTTGGCCTTCATTTGGGTTTAGTAATTCCTCGCTGCTACATTGCCCTTGATTAAGCCCCACTAGGCATCCTATGACCTTCCTTCCATTGATTTTAGTTCACTTGTTGTTCCCTTGTCCCTGGATTGGTTCTCCCACCCCCTTCGTTTCTCCCACCCCTTTCCTTTCTCCCACCTCCCTTTCTCCTGTATCCCCCTGGAACCATTGGTTCCATTCTTTTCATCTCCTAGTTAGGTATCCTGCCTATCTTATCTAGATAGACATGCAGATACATTAATAAGTGCAAAAACCAGGCAAAGTCAATTAAAAGAACAAAGGAAGTCAAAACCAACAAAGTAACAATAACAAAAAGAAAACCACTGAGAAAAAAGGAAAAGCCTATAAATAGTTCAAGGTTTGTTTGTTGGCCTTTACAAGTGTTTTCCAGTCGATCTGATGGGGTGCCACATTCTGTCTCCAAAGTTTATTTTTGGTATTCCCTGGGGTTTCATTGCTCTGTTCCCCCTGCTGCTCTGCTGCATGCCCTCAGTGCCTCGCCCCAGTGTGATGGGGACAGACCAGGCACTATTCCCGCACTGTGCCTCCAGTGCTGACCCCTGCAGAACTATGGTTCAGTGAGGGATGCCTTGTCCTGTGGTGGGGCCGGCCCTATGGTTCTCCCTGTGCATTGTCTGCTCTGAGCAGGAACATCGTCCTTGGGGCTTGGTGGACCAGGTTGTCCTCTTCTCCCTCTCCATTCCTTTTAATTTCTCCCTTTTCATTGTTCTAATCTGATGCGCTGTCCTCTGAAGTCCTCTCTGTTGGTTCCCTGGTACATGCCGGTATGTTGTATTCATGTTTTGGTGCATCGGGTTGAAGCCTGGTCTCTCTCCCCGTGTGGAAATATAAACAATGCCCTCCTCTTGGGTGGGTTAGTGCCCTGCAAAAAACTACCCCCCATGTCTTTTTAACTTTCTTTCTCTTTCTTTCCCCCTCTTATTTAGTTGGCTGCCGTGTGTATCCCTGGATATGGTTTGGCCCCTGCCATAATTGCTGGACCTCACCCCAGGAAGGTATGTATATAGTAGCTTTTCCCCTATGCCCCCACCTTTTTGTTTTGAAATTTTAAGCTTACCTGTGTGGACTCATGTTGTACTTGTCCTTTTGTGTTTTGCTTACTTCACTCAGCATGATTTCCTCCAGTTCTTCCCATGCGGCAATGTGCTTCATGCATTCATCACTGAGTGTTAGTGATGCATAGTACTGCATTGTATGTATGTACCACAGTTTTTTCATCTGTTCACCAGTTGATGGAAATTTGGGTTGTTTCCAGCTCCTTGCAATTGTGAACTGTGCCACGATGAACATTGGGGCACAGATGTCTGGTCTTGGTTTGTTTCTTTCCTCTTTGGGGTATATGCCCAGTAGGGGGATTGCTGGGTTGTATGGTAGCTCAATTTTGATCTGTTTTAGATATCACCACATCGATTTCCATAATGGCTGTACACACCTACAGGTCCACCAGCAGTGGATGAGAGTTCCTCTCTCACCACAGCCCCTCCAACACTTGTTGCTTTCTGATTTTTTGAATTGGGCTCTCTTTGAAGGTGTCCGGTGGTATCTCATATCTGTTTTAATTTGTTTTTCTCGCATGACTAATGATCAGGAACATTTTCTCATATGTTTATTGGCCATTCAGATTTCCGCCCCTGTGAAACTTCTGTTCAGGTCCTTTGCCCACCTCTTCAGTGGGCAGTTAGTTTTTTTTCTTATTGTAAGCTTGCGGAGTATTGTAGATTTTAGTAATAAGCCCTTTGTCTGATGTGTCATTGCTAAAGATGTTTCCCAGTTTGTGGTTTCTCTTACTACTCTCTTGGTGAATTCTTTCGATGTACACAGGTGTCTTATCTTCAGTATATCCCATTTGTCTATTTGTGACTCCTCTGTATTTGTATCCTCTCCTATTTCTGATAGCCTATGCATTCCCTGTGCCTAGGTTCTCAGGTTTGTCCCAGTTCCCTCATTAATGACCCTAATACTTTGGGATTTTTACCTCAAGGTCTGTGATCCACCTTGAGTTTATTCTTGTATATGGAGTAAAGTAAGAGTCTTGCTTCATTTTTCTGTAGCTAGATATCCTTTTTTTCCAGCACCACTTATTGAAGAGGGCATCCGCTTCCCATTTGATATTTTTTGGGCCCTTATCAAAAATCAGTTGTCTGTATGCTGATGTTTCTATTTCTGGGTCTTCAGCTCTTTTCCATTGGTCTGAATATCTGTTGTTATAACAGTACCACACTGTTTTGATCACCGTGCCCATATAATACATGCTAAAGTCAGGTAGAGCAAGCCCTCCCACTCTGTCCTTCTTGAGGAGGTCTCTGTTAATTCACAGCTTCTTCTCTCTTCATATGAAGTTGGTAATCAGTTTTTCCAATTCTTTTAAGAAGGATGTTGGTATTCGTATCGGGATAGCATTAAACTTATATAGTGCCTTGGGCAGAACTGACATCTTTACTCTATTGAATCTTCCAATCCACGAGTCTGGGACAGTCTTCCATTTGTTGAGGCCACTCTTGGTTTCTTTTAACAGAGTTCTGTAGTTTTCCTCAAATCATTTGTTTTTGTAGTCAGGTATATCCCTAGATATTTCAATTTGTGCTTGGCTATTGTGAAGGGTACTACTTTTTTATTTGCCTCTTCTGTGATCTTGTCTGATGTGTATAGCAGTCCGATAGACTTCTGTTTGTTTATCTTGTATCTCGCCACTCTGTCATATTCCTCCATCATTTCCAACACTCCACTTATGGAATTTCGGGGATTTTCGATGCATAGAATCATATTGCCTGCGAATAATGATCTGTTTGCCTCTTCTTTCCCCAGATGAATACCTTTGATGCCTTTTCTTTGTCTTATGTTGTTAGCTAGGACCTCCAGTTCAATGTTAAATTGGAGTGGGCACAAGGGGCATCCTTGTCTGGTCCCCCTTTTCAGCGGAATTGTTTTAGTCTTTTATCCATTGATTACCATGTTGGCTGTTGGTTTTTCATGTATAGATTGTATAATATTGAGGAATTTTCCTTCCATTCCTATCTTCTTGAGTGGCTTAAACATGAATGAGTGTTAGATGTTGTCGAATGCTTTTTTCCACATCTATCGATATTATCATGTGGTTCTTATAATTTTTCCTGTCAATTTGGCGAATACTAATGGTCTTTCACATGTTGAACCATCCCTGCATCCATGATATGAAGCCCACTTGGTCATGGTGAATTATTATTATTTTATATGCTTTTGTATTCTATTGGCCAGTATTTTGTTAAGGATTTTTTGCATTGATGTTCCTTAGGGATATGGGTCTGTAGTTCTCAATTCTTGTGGGATCCTGTGCAAGCACTTTTTATGCCTCTGCTTACATCATACTTGCTAATGACAAAGCCAATCACTGGGCACCTGGGGTTCAAGAATGAGGAAGTAGACCATCACTTGAGGAGAAGGGAAGGATTTGTGGCCATTTTGCCCTGGGGGCAGAGGGGGCTAAGCACTGCGTTGATAGTGGTTTGAACTCACCAGCAGTTCCATGGAGACAGAGGAGCAATCTGCTTCTGTAAAGGTTTACTGTCTCAGAACCTCTATGGAGCAGTTCTACCTTGTCCTGTAGGGTCATGAGTCAGAATGGGCTGTGAGTCGGTTGCAACTGTAGAGCTTAAGGCTCATGTTCCCACTCTGCCTTGCCCACCCTTTCTTTTTGCATTTCTTTAGTCTTGAACAACTTCCTTTTGGCTAGCCTCTAAGTTGAAATCCATCAACTGCTGTGTGCCAACTGCTTTCACAATCATGTTTCAATTGATGCCCATGTGCGGCAACTCACCTCGGGGATGAGGAACATAAAGACAGGTGGTGGCCTAAAGTGATCAAGCTGACAACGAGCAGAGCCAGGATTTGAACCCAGATTAGGAACTCCAAGTTTGGTATTAGTCGTACTTTCTCTGCCAAGAGGCCCAGAATTTTCACTTAGCCTGGTGTTTTCAGACACATACAGGCAGCATACGTTAGGATCAGTTGCTGGCCTGAGGCTGCTGGTGGGGGCTGAAGGTGTATTTGTCTGGGGCAAGAGGTTTGGGCAGAAGGAACAGACTCTAGGGGGCAATAAAGGAGAAGATGCTTTTTCATTGCTAGCTCGTGCTCCAATCCCTTTTGCCTTGTTTGTGTTTGTCCTTAGAGAAGAGAGATGTGGCAGAAAGGGGGGAAGGGGAAGGAGGGTAAAGAAGGAAAAGGGGAGGAAGAACAAGAGGAGGAGGGGAACAAGTGGAACAAGAAGAGGAAGGGAACAGAGCAGAGAATAAGGAGAAGAAATAGATGTAAAGTGCATTCATTTCCTGAAATGCCATAACGAATCACCACATGTATTATGGGTTAGAAGGCTGAAATCAGGCTGGTGGCAAGGCTAGTTCCATCTGGATTCTCCGAGGGAGGTCTGTCTGATGCCTCTCTCCAGTCTTGGGTGGTTGCTGGCAATCCCGCCCTTTCTTGGCTTGTGGAAGCATCACTCTCATCTCTGCCCTGTGCGTCACCATGTCCTTGTGCCCTCACATCGCCTTCTTATTAAGGCAGCAAACAAACAAAAATACCTCACCAAACCTATTTCCCCCAAGCCTCGGCCGACTCATATCGACCCTATAGGACAGCATAGATCTGCTCCATAGGGTCTCTGTGGCTGTCGTCTTTATGGCAGCAAACAGCCTCATCTGTCGTGCAGAGGTGCTGGTGAGTTCCAGCAACCGACCTTTTCATTAGCAGATGAGCACCGAAACACTGAGCCACTAGGGCTCCCACGACTTCCAAAGAGTTAGGAGCCTTGGTGTAGTGACCAAAAGGGTGCTAGCTATGTTTGGGGATCATCCTAATCTACTATGATCTCATTGTAACTTGATCACATTTGCAAAGATCCTATGTCCAAATAAAGCCACATCGACAGATACTGGGTTTAGGACTTGGTAGGGGATACAATTCAACTACAACCAAAAGCAATAAAAGACACGAAGAGAAGCATAATATACAGAGAGAGATGAAGGGAAAGAAGAACAGAAAGAAAAAAATTAAGCTCCAAGAAAGGGATAGAGACAGAACTGCCTGGAGAGAACTGGAGAAACAGAAAGGGGAAGCGAGGTAGACGAGGGTGGGGGTGAGGGGAGAGGAGAGAGAAGTAAGATGAGGGGGTATGGCTAGAGGAACGTGCAGGGTTTCGGTCATAATGTGGGACATTGACCAGGGGCAGTTCATCTCAGGCCCTATTTCCTCATCCATGAAAAAGGGCTGCCTTACGGAACGAGAAAATATGCGTACACATGTTGGAAACTAAGTACTGTATGATGGATTTTCCTCCCCATCTGTCAGTTGGTTGAACTGTAGTGGCTTGTGTGTTGAGCTAGTGGTAGAAGGTATCTCACTAATGTTTTGGATATCAGCAGTCTGTCCATGGTGGACAGGTTTCAGTGGAGCTTCTAGATAAGAGAAAACCAGGAGGAAGGACCTGGTGGTCTGCTTCTGAAAAAATTGGCCAGGAAAACCTCCTGGATTGCAATAGTACACTGTATCAACAGGTCAGGAAGACGAGCCTCCCAAACCGGAAGACACTGAAAGAAGGACTCCTCCGTGGAGAACATCATGCTCAGTAAAGTAGAAGGTCATTGACAAAGAGGAGACCCTCAATGAGGTCGATTGACACCATGGCCACAACAACAGGCTCAACCGTAGTGAAGGTTGTGGGGATGATGCAGGACCAGGTCATGTTTTGCTGTTTTCACTATGAGTTTGAACAGATCCCTGACACCTAATAACAGCAACAGCCTATTACGGAGCACCAGTATTTTTCAGTCTAAAGGATCAAGGTTGACATACATGAGATGCAGAAAGCAGTACCAGCCACCATGATATTCTACATAATTGCCAGTGATCAAACGAGATCTGACAGAATAGAGAGGCTCCAGAGTACAATCACTCCTAGATTGTGACCCTGAAAAATAAGTAAGCATAGCAACAACTCCATGTGATCGGTTGTTTTTATAGAACTATGGTCCCAAAGTGTGTGAAGAGCATTTCTGCTTTGGATAAGCTCACAGTTTCTACTGTCCCCCTGTATTTATTTCACTGCAGATTGTTGGAAGTTAAACAACTTTACTTGACAGTTAGCTGGAAGCTTTTGACAGCTCTATAGGTAATGCCTGAATTACAGTCCTTGATGGATCAATTTGTCAGTCCCACCTTGCACCGCTCAGAAAATTCTCTGATCTGTTTCAGAAGACTAAGCAATTCCTACTGCCATTTACCGCACTGACTAGCGTGACAGGTCATCTGGTGGAGAAACACTTTTCTACATCATCAGGAAATCTTTTTGAAGACATTTTAGGCAACAATTAGGGATCCAAATTTAAGTTAGCAGTCAGCTCTGTGTGTTATTATCTTTGTAACATTGCATAAACCTGACAGCTGACAACTCACTCTTCTACCTTGGAGGCTGACCTACTGTAGTAAGGCACATTCTGTTTTGGAAACTAATTCATAAAAGAGAGCAAATCCAGCAAATAAATACCAGTGACCAAGAAGAATGGTATGAATTGAGGTAGCTTATTGATAAAATAGAGAAAATAAAATGTTTGAAAAAGTTGTGCTTATGTCTAAGGTATTAAAATAATCCAAATTGATACTTCAGGTACCTTGTACTCTATCCCCCCAACCCCCAAGCAGAAAGAAGTTTATTTGGAAAGGAAAGAAGTAAAAGCACTGGATGCAGTTGTAGTTGGAGACTTCAGTGAGTTCCCCCGGTCTCTTTTGAACGAGCTGCTATGCCTGCAATACTACTTGCTGCCACTAGGTAGTGGTAGGGTCTAGAACAGCTCAAGTGTCTCTCTGAACCAGATACTCTTTTTCCATGTAGCTTATTAACTGTCAGCGGTTGATGCAATTACTGTTCCCCTTCCACAATACAAGAAGAACGTATATTAAGCACCATTTTTGGAGGCACTGTAGCATTATGAGCAGATAATCTGATTTGAACCATGACTCCGGTACTTCCTAGCATGGGTTGTAACCTAGGACAAGTTAGCCCTCACCTGGTGTCTTACTGGACTGGGGTACTTTGTGGAACATTTACTACCTTACAAAGAAACCTCAGACCTCTTACTTGTTGGTGTCTACATACTCAGGCATGGGGTTATTCCTGTTTATGATCAGTTATGAGCTCTGTAGGGCATTAAGCATATTTTAAATCTGAACAAGCCTCTTATATTGGCACGCTTGTCAACCTCCCCTCCCCCATTCATTGCTGTTGTTAGGTGCTTTCGGGTCAGTTGTTGCGACCTTGTACAACAGAAGGATGCTCACAATTGTTTGAATCCACTGTGGCAGCCGCTCTGCCAGCCCATCTCACTGTGGGCTTGTCCTTTTCCAGGGAGTGTTCTATTCTGATAACATGTCCCAAGTATGTGAAATGAAGGCTCACCATCCTTGTGTCTAAGGATCAATCGGACTGTACTTCCCAAAATATAGATTTGCTTGTCCTTCTGGCAGTCCCTGCTATGGTTTCCATATTCCTTTGCAATACCATGACTAAACTGTATCAATGAGTCTCCAGTCATCCTTAGTCACTGTCCAGATTACATATGCACAGGAGGAAATGGAACATACCGTGGTTTGGGTCAGGCACACCTTAGTGCTCAAACTTTGCCCTTTACTACACCAGAGTGTATTATTCTGCAGCATATTTTCCCAAAGCAATACCTTGTTTGATATCTTAACTGCTGTTTCCATCAGGGTTGACTGTGGATCCAAGTAAAACCAAATCCTCAAGAACGTCGATCTTTTCTCCATTTCTCACAATGTGGTCTGTTGGTCCAGTTGGGAGGATTTTGGTTTTCACACTGAGTTGGAGTCCATACCGAGGCTTGTGGTCTCTGAGCTTCACCAGCAACTGCCTCTAGTCCTCCGTGATTTCAGCAAGCAAGGGTAGGCTCTTTACAGATGGAAAGTTGTTAAGGAGCCTTCCTACAACCCTCTACTCTGTACTTCTTCATAGAGTTCAGCTTCTCAGATGATTTTTTCAGTACACAGATGAATAATATGGTAAAAGGAAACAACCCATTCACACACTTTTTATGATTTTTCAACCATGCAAGTATCCTCTTGTGCAAACAACTGCTTCTTGATCCTTGTGAAGATTCCAGATGAACATGAGTGTGTTGTAATTCCCAGACTTTAAAATGTTATCCATGTTTTGTTATCAACCTCATAGTAAGATGCCTTTGCATAGTTAATAGAACCCAAGTGAATCTCTTTTTAGCATTCTCCGCTTTCAGCCCAGACCCATCTGACCTCAGCAATGAGGTCTCTTGTTCTATGTCCTCTTCTGAATCCAGCTTGAATTTCTTCTGTAAGCTCCCTGTGTATGTATTGCTGCAATGATTTGTCTTCAGTAAATTTTTATACTTTCATGCAATATTAATGATATTGTTCAATAATTTATGCATTCTATTGGGCATCTTTTTTTTTTTTTGGAACGGACACAGATGTCCTTCAGCTGTTTGGTTAGGTAGCTGCTTTCCCAATTTCTTGGCATAGATGCCAAGTGACTGTGCATTCTTCCCATCTTCTTTTGGTGCTTCTGGCACCATTCAGTATTTTGCCCATAGAATCCTTCAATATTGAAACTCGAGGCTTGAATCCTTCCTTCATTTCTTTCAGCTTGAAATAGGCTGAGCAGCGCCTTCTCTTTTGGTTCCCTAATTTCAGGTCTCCGCATTCTAGTATCATACTTTACTCTGTCTTCTTGAACTGCCTTTACCAATTTTGTTCAGCAGTTTTACTCCATCCTTTCTTCTATTTGCTTTAGCTACTCGATACCCAAGAGCAAATGTCACAGTCTCTTCTGACATCTACTTTGGACTTTTCTTTCTTTCCTTCTCATTGAGCTTTTGCTTTGATGGCACCCCTCATCTAGTCTGCTCTGCAGTCCGGAGTGGCCAGTGTGAAAAACTTGTTCTTGAGATGGTCTCCAAATTCAGGTGGGCTGCCCTCACGGCCAAGTGTTGGCTTTTGTGGACTGATTTTAATTTTCTTCATCTCTAGTCTGAACTTGCATATGAGCCATTGATGGTCTGCTCCACTAGTGGCCCCTGGCCTTGTTTTGGCTACTGGCATTGAACTTCTCCATCATCCCTTTCCAAAAATGTAGTCAGATTGATTCGTGTGTCTTTTGGTGATCTATGGGTGCAGTCACCTCTATGTTGTTGAAGAAAGGTATTTACAATGAAGAAGTCACTGGTCTTTAGAAAATTCTCTCATGTGATCTCCAGCTTCATTTCTACCACAAAGGCAAATTATCAATGTATCTTGACTGTATATTTGATCAGTTTCCGACTAAAGAAGTTGGTAGACTTCGTCAATTTCTCTACTATTGAAAAACATCTTTAGTGGCTGGTATGTAAATTAGAGGAACAGTTGTATTAACTGGTCTTCCGTGTGGATTATCCTATTCCGTATAGAATAGAATAATTCCGCATAGAATTATCCTATCACAGACAGCATTGCGCTTTAAGACCCTGGAATTGTCTTTGAGGATGAATGTGATGCCTTTTGAACTTGTCATTCCTGGTGGAGTGACTCTTATCATTGTCCGATTAAAAGTGGTGAATACTGGCCCAGTTCAGCTCACTAATGTCTAGGATTTCAGTCTTTATGCGTTCCACTTATTCTTGATGACTTCCACATTTCTCAGATTCCTGCTTCATTCATTGCACGTTCTGATGATTAGTGCGCATTTCCAGCAGCTGCTTCTCACTTTGAGTCATGTCCCATGAGAAAATGAAAGTCCCCCAAGCTTGCTTCCCTCACATCATCAAGGTTGACTCTCCTTTGGGGAAGCAGCTCTTCTCTAGTCGTATTGCGAGTGCCTTCCAATTGGCGGGGTTCATCCGACCCCTGTACCAGTCAAAATTTGATGGTTATTCATAAGGTTTCTATTCCTCAGAAGTGGATTGCCTATTCCTTCTTTCTAGTCTATCTCAGTCTACATTAGAAACTTTGTAAAACTTGTGCACTATGAGTCACCCTGCTGACTTAAAAAAAATCATTTTATTGGGGGCTCGTACAAATCTTAGCACAGTCCACCCATCCATCCATTGTGTCAAGCACATTGGTACATTTGTTGCCATCATCATTCTCAAAACATTTGCTTTCTACTTGAGCCCTTAATATCAGCTCCTCATTTCCCCCCTCCCACATCACTCCCCTGTCCCTCATGAACCCTTCTTAATTCATAAATTATTATTATTTTGTCATATCTTACACTCTCCAACATCTCCCTTCATCCACTTTTCTGTTGTCCATCCCCCAGGAAGGAGGTTACATGTAATTGGTCCCCCTTTCCATCCCACCTTCCCTCTACCCTCCATGTATCGCCACGCTCACCACTGGTCCTGAAGAGGTTATTTGTCCTGGATTCCCTGTGTTTCTAGTTGCTATCTGTACCAATGTACATCCTCTGGTCTGGCCAGATGTGTAAGGTAGAATTGGGATAATGATAGTGGGGGGAGAAAGCATTTAAGAACTAGAGGAAAGTTATATGTTTCATCGTTGCTATTCTGCAACCTGACTGGCTCATCTCCTCCCCACAACCCTTCAGTAAGGGGATGTCCAGTTGCCTACAGATGGGCTTTGGCTCTCCACTCTGCACTCCCCCTCATTTACAGTGATGTGATTTTTTGTTCTTTGATGCCTGATACCTGATCCCTTCAACACCTCGTGGTCACACAGGCTTGTGTGCTTCTCCCATGTGGGCTTTGTTTCTTTTGAGCTACATGGCTGCTTGTTTATCTTCAAACCTTTAAGACCCCAGACACTATATCTTTTGATAGCCAGGCACCACCAGCTTTCTTCACCACATTTACTTATGCACACATTTGTCTTCAGTGATCATGCTGGGAAGGTGTGCATCATAGAATGCCAATTTAATAGAACAACGTGTTCTTGCATTGAGGGAGTACTTGAGTGGAGGTCCAATGTCCATCTGCTGCTTTAATACTAAACATATAAATATATATACGTAGATCTATTCCCCCACCATCCTATTCTTTCTTCTATTTCCTTTTACTTTCCTCTTGTTCTACTATCATGCTCAGCCTTCATTTGGGTTTCAGTAATTTCTCTTGGTTACCTTGCCCTTGCTGAATCCCTACCAGGCCACTCACACCCTCCTTGTCACTAATTTTGGATCACTTGTTACTCCCTTGTCCCTAGGTTGGTCAACACCACCTCCTTACCCCCGCCTCTCCCCTCTCTTCCATGTCACCTCCCCCCCCCCCCGGAACCATTGGTCCTGTTGTTCTCTCTTCCATACTGTTCCTCCATCCTATCTTATCTAGATAGATCTGTAGAGATAATTCTATGCATCAAAAACCAAGGCATAGCAAGACAGGTGATGAATGAGAACACAGCAATGACAACAAAAAAGAAAACCAATGACCCATAAAAGAATAAATTATTTAAAAGAAAAAAAATTTAAAAGAAAGAAAAAACCTGCAAATAGATCAAGGTCTGATTTTTGAACTGTAGGCATGTCCTCCAGTCAAGTCCGATGGGGTGCCACGCTCTGGCCCCAGTCTATCCTTTGTACTTCCTTGGGAGCTCCCTGCTCTGCTCCGCCCCCCCCCCCACTTGCTCTGCTGCACGCCTTTAGTGTTTTGCCTCAGTGTCACTGGGTCAGTCCGGGCCAGTCCCAACACTGAGTCTCCAATGTTGTCCCCCATAGAGTCCTGGGCCAGCAAGGGACAGCGTGTCTTATAGTGGGATCAGCTATATGGTCCACTCTGTGCATTGGCTGTTCGGAGCAGGAATATCGAGCCCTGGTGGGCCAGGTGTGCTCCACTCTTTCTTTCTCCCCATTCATTTGCTCCCATGTGTTCTGATCAGAGAAGCCCCTCTCCCCTAGCTGCAGCTTCAGGGCTGTCCTCTATAGTAAATTCTTCTGGGGGGAGGGACATTTGTCCATGTACCTGGTATGGGGGCTGAGCCCTCAGGCCCTCTACAAGGCTTCCCACGCTGCATTTGCATCCTAGAACACTGGGGTTAAGTCTGGTCCCTCTTTCCCTGTGGAGAAGTGGATCAGTGCCCTATTCCCCCACCACATATCCCCTCCCCCTTTCCTCCCCACCCTGCTATCATTGAAAAAATACTGGTGACAAAGCTTCTGGTGTCACAGCAACATACACTGACAGGGTGAGTTATGGAAGCTTCTATTTAAGTTTCTCAACATTATCATGAGATATGTTCTACTGGCCCCATTTTATGTACGAATAAAACACTAGCGGGAAAAAGGCCCTAGCCCTAGTATATTCACAAATGGCAGTGCTTTGACCTGAACAGAGCTGTGGTTCCCAGGCCAGTGCTCTTCCTGTGCTTCAGGGCTGCTTCTCAAAGAGAGACAGCAAACGAGGAAGGCTGAAGAGGACTGACGCTTTGAGTTACGGTGCTGGTAAAGAATATTGACAGTACCGTGGACAGCCACAAGAGCCACCAACTCTGTCTTGGAAGTATAGTCAGCGTGTTCCTTAGAGGTGAGGGTGGTGACGTCTCGTCCCACATATTTCAGGCATCTGTCAGGAGAGAGAAGTCCCCAGAAAGCATGCTTGGCAAAGAAGGTCAGTGACAAATCGGAAGCCTGTCGGGAGGTGGATCGAAATGGTGACTGCAACATGGGTTCAAGCATCCCTGTGGTTGTGAAGCTGGCGCGGGACCAGGCAGTGTCTTGCTTTCTTGTACACAGATTATTTAAATCTGTGTGGAGGTAGGGTATTTATTACGCCTTTGCCTATTTTCCTTTTAAATCTTCAATCTAATAGAATTTTTCCTGGTTATTCATACTCCCTTGGAGCAGAAATGTCCAGACCTATATTTTCATCCTCCAAGTGATATGACTCCATTTGCTAGACCAGGCGCTGAGAAATCATTTATATTATGAAGAAAATAATACAACTTTCATTTATTGAGAACCGAGTGTGTGCAGGATACTACAGTGAACATTTTGTTTAGACTTGTTACTTTCTTTGATCCTCAGAACAACTCTGTGAGAAAATTTCCCCCCAATTTCCCACTTTCCCTCCCCGCCCCCTTTTTATATCTTTAACTCTGTTGTTCCTTTGCCTTACAGGTCTTCTTCTTCTTCTCCCCTCCCCTCCCCCTTCTCCTCCTTCTTCTTCTCTGAAGAGCTATTTACACTTCAAACAAGAGAGCCAACAATACAGTGGTCCAAACAGGGTAACTGTTTGTCTTTCATTGGTAGTGACTTCGAGATAGACACATGGTCCAAAATGAGTAGCACAGCTGTTTTCAAGCCAGATTCAGAAAAGGATATAGAATGAGGGAGATCCTTGCTGATATCAGATGGGTCTTGGAGAAAAGTAGAGAATACCAGAAAGATGTGCAGGGCAGTCAATTATGGAAGACGGCTCTTCTAGCTGTAGTCTCTGTAATTCCCACCAGACCTTTTCCCGATGGTCTGGCTAAGAGATGGAGGATACTGATAGGATTCGGTTGTGAACGCTTGTTAACAGGATGCATTGCGATGGCCATCCTGCTGCATATAAAACGTGCCATCTGAGAAGCAGGAGGTGGAATTTCACTATCAGCAAAAGTCAAGAGTGGAGCACATCCTCTAGACCCTGCGATATCTGTGCAGCAACCCCCCTTGGTCCAGGAGATAGCTGTGACATCAGAAGAGCAGCAGAGGAGCCGCAGCAGTAGCAGAACCAGGAGCCAGAGCATGAGACAGAGTGGCGACTTCCCAGCCCACAGAGCAAGTAAAGCTGATTGTTTTGGGTCAGTAGGCTGGCTTATGGAGTGGAGTGAATCTGGGCACTTAACTGGGGGAGCTGGGTTTGCCAATGCACAGAGCTGTAACAGGAGCCGAGTGCCTTTGGGCTGAAGCTTACTGGCGTGGGGTACCTTTGGACACTGAATTTGGGGATCTGGATTCACTGACCCATGGAGCTGGAGCGGACTGCCTTAGGGTTGAGGCTTACAGCAGAGTGACATGCCCTTTGGGCATTTTTAGTAGCCCTGAAAGAACTTTGTAACACATACTGACTGAACAACCTTATCCTGAGCTGTTTCCATCTGAATTGTAACTTCTTAACTTCCACCATCTTGAGGCTTGTCTGTGTGGCTATTTCAGAGAATGAATGAACCTAGCAACAGTAATAGACAGTGTTGTATATATGCCAGAATTGACCTTTACTTGTCTTGTTGATTATGCAAAAGCTTTCAAGGGCACAGATAATAGGAAACAGTGGTTGACATTGTGAAGAAAGACAATTTCAGGTTACTTAGTTGTGCTCAGGAGGAACAAGGGGAACTTTCATGGTTTAAAATCAGGAAATGTGTGAATCAGGCTGAATCCTTTCATCATACTTATCTCGTCTGTATGCTGAACAAATAATCCAAGAAACTGTACCATATAAAGAATCGGGATCGGAGGAAGACTAATTAACATCTTGTGATATGCAGGTATCACCACCTTGTTGAAAGAGAAGAGGACTTGAATAGTTATTGATGAATGTTAAAAAACACATAGTTTTCAAAATGGATTAGACAGCAACATGAAGAAAACAAAAATCTTCATCACTGGACCAGTGAAAAGCACCGTGATGCGTGGAGAAAAGATCGCAATGGCCAAAGGTGTAATTTGACTTGAACCCAGAATCAAAGCCCATGGAAACAGCAGTCAAGAAACCAAACCTTAGATTGCATCAGGTGACTCTGCTGCAAAAGAACTCTTTCAAGTGTTAAAGACCAAAGCTGTCCCTTTGAAGACTGTATCCGACCCAAGCCGTGGCATTTTCCATCGCTTCACATGCACGTGCACGTGGAACAGTGCAACTTGCAAGGAAGTTGAAAGGAAGATCAACGAGGAATTGATTCCTTTGAAACACAGTGCTGCAGAATATTGAATGTATCATGGACTTCAAGAAGAACAAATAAATCTGGCTTTTGAAGAAGTACAGTCTGGGTGATTCTTAGAAGCAAGGACAGGGAGACTTTATTGCAAGTATTTTGGACACATTACCACGGGGGAAGAGTCCCTGGAGAAGAACATCATGCTTGGTAGGGGGTCACTTCCATGAGGAGCAACGACACAGTGGTGGCAGCAGGGGCTCCAACTCTGCGACGACTGTGAGGGTGGCACAGCCCGGGCAGAGTCTCCTCCTGTTGTACCCAAGCTCACAAAGACTCAGAACCTATCTGGGCACCGATCAACAGGAAGAGCAGCTCACCGAGGCTTCTGCAGGAACGTTGGTGGTCTCGCTTGCCTGAAACTGCTCCCGATTGCTGATTTCACCCTGTGAAGTCAGGCTCTATGGCAATCAAGTGTGTTTGGAACCAGACTGCTGGGGTTACTGACCTGGGGCAGAAGCAACAGCATGTCCAAAGACACGAAAAATGAAAGAAGCCAGGAAAGTTCAGTTTTCTCATCTGACTGAGGAGGAACAATGATCTTGAGGGAATGCTGGGAAGATACATAAGTGAGCATACACATATAGGTCTATCTATATTTTACTTACGATATTGATTTGTGACAGTGGTTGGCAAAAGGTGAGCGCTTTGTAACTGTTCCCTTTTGTGTGGTCCTTCTCTCCCGGCAGAGGGAGATTGCAGGGCAGCATCAAGCACCTGAGAGGACTGCGTGAGGGGACCGAGGAATGAGTTCAACCGAGGGGGAGACCCAGTGGGGACAGGGACACCTGTGGCGAATTCTCTCCGTGGCTTGGACTGGCAGATCTTAACTTGCGTATGACTGTGTACTGGAGTCACAAGGCATTTGCTGCTAAAACCAATGAAAACACTCAAGTTTGCAAATGATTTCTTTTAAGTAGTCCAGGGGACTTTCAAGTTACTCTGAAATGGTGTTCTCCAGCCCCCTTGTCTGTTGCAAAGCTTGCTTGGGTGCCAGGAATAGGCGTGGGCCTGTGTGTGTGCACACACAGACGCAACAGGACTTATGCTGCAGCCCCCACGCTGGACCTCCCTTGGGCAGTGAACCATTACTCCTTTGCACCGAGGTAGAGAAATGGCTGCCAAAGCCTGGATCATACAAATCCCCAGCTAATTCCAAACTCCATATTAGCCAATAATTTCTACTTCCCTCTCTGCAGCTGAACCTTCACCAGAGCTTCCTGACGGAGGTCAAATTACCTTGGCTGCCTTTTTCACACAGGAGCAATACAGTCCCTGGCGCCAGGTGGGCACTAAAGGATCATTTGCTGTAAGATGGATGGAATAATTAATGGTAATATCAGGTAATCATAGCTGTGACTACAGCATGTTTAGAGGCGGAGACTTTCTGCTTCTGTAAAGAATCAGCCTCAGAAACCCACAGGGACCCTTAGGGTCTGCTATGAATCAGCACTGGCTCGATGACAGTGAGGTTATTCATGTTTACTTTTTCTTGATCTTACCTGTATAATATCCTAGCTCAACTCGCTGCTGTCCACATGAGCGACCCTATAGCACAGAGTCGAACTGCCCGTGTGGGTTTACTTGTCTGGCAATCTTTACGAGAGCAGGCAGCCTCGTCTTTCTCCCTCAGAGCAGCTGGTGGTTTCAAACTGCCGACCTTGTGGTTGGCAGCCAATGTTTAACCCACTGTGCCATCAGGATTCCTTATACAATAACCTAAGAAGATGGGAATTGCCATGCCTCCTTTGTACAGATGAGGAAACTGAGTCTCAGAAAGTGCCAATCCAGAAACCAAGGCAGTGGTGGCAGGGTCAGAAAAGAGTCCAAAGTTCAGAGGGAATGATGAGATAGTTTGGTGGGATGAAAATGATCTTTTTCACTTTAAAAAATCATTTTTATTGAGGGGCTCTTACAGCTTTTATAACATTCCATAAATCAGTTGTACCCAGCATATTTGTACATATGTTGCCATCATCAAAAATTTATCTTGAAGTCTAAGAAACTGAATTTCTTCTAACTGTGCCCAAGATTTTTTTTCTTTTTTCAGTTTTCCACTTGTCTTTCTTTCTTTTAAACTTCATTTTATTGGGGCCTCTTACAGCTCTTATCACAATCCATACATCTATCCGTTGTGTCAAGCACACCTGTACATATGTTGCCATCATCCTTTTCAAAACATTTTCTTTCTACTTGCGTCCTCAATATCAGCTCATTTCCCCCCTCCCTCCCCCATGAACCCTTAATCATTTATAAATTTTTTTCATGTCTTACATCGACCGCTGTCTCCCTTCACTCACTTTTCCGTTGTCCGTCCGTCCCCCTGGGTCAGGATGCTTCTGTCTGAGCCTCCCTTCGGCACATTGTCCTAGTTGTGAGGTCCCCGCTGCCCTCCCCTGGGCGCGCAGAGGGAAAAGCCCAGGCTCCCTCGGGACCGGATGCTGCCTGCGCGGCCCGTCACCACCCAGAGGTGGCGCTAGACGCCTCCTCTGTGGCTCCCGCGCCCCCCCGCTCCCCCTCCAGCCCCGCGTCCGCCCCGCGCTCGCCGTCCTCCCCTCCGTCCCGCCCGCGCGGCTCCTCCCTCGGGCCGGTGCTCCCCGGCCTCCTCCGCGCCCGTGGCGGGGCGCGCGCTGGGTGGTCCGCCGGCCGGGGGCGGGCGGTAGCCTGCAGGCGTAATTGGCATGCACGCCGTTGTAGCTGAGACCGCTTAATAAAGCATTACATATCTCACCGCTTCCATATTTCATTACCTCACGCGGAGCCTGTGAGAGGGCCCTAATGGGAGTCAGCTGTGTTTTTACTTTCGGTTGTCGGCCGGGGCCGGCTGCTCCGTGGAGTCTTTGAAATGAAATAATGCGATGCGCGCCGCGATAAGGGCCGGCCCGTAATGAGGCCCAGGCCGCCGGGCGGCCGCGAGTGCTCCAGGTGTCGCGTATTTGGGCTGGAAGGGCCAGCGGAGGGGGCAGCGCCCCAGGAGGAGGAGGAGGAGGAGGAAGAGGACGGGCGGGGAGGGGAGGGGAGGTGAGGGCGGAAGAGGAACGGGAGACGGAGGGGCAGCGGCAGGCTGGGGCAAGAGGTTCTGTAGGGTAGGGGACAGTCACTGGCTGGGCCGGAGCATACCAGGAACCCGGGTTCGAATCCTGACTCCAACCCCCCGACGGAGTGCGAGGTTGCTGCTCACGCCAAGTGCCTGACCCATGGGGGGAAGGGTAATGCCCACTACAGGGTTGTGCTGATGCCAACGAAGGGGTTTCTGAATTGGAGAGGCAGGCCTCACACACGGGGAGGGGAAGTGGAATCAATCATTTATTTCGAGAAAGGAACTGACGCCCATTCGGCGCCCAGTTAGCACAGCCGCTTGGTGTCAAAGTAATGCTCCCTTCCTTTCCCCCCCAAAGGAAGTGAGCAGGGCCCAAGAGGTGAGAGTGGCTCCCAGGGCGGCTCTGGCAGCCCTGCGGGGAAGAAGCGGGAGGAGCTCAAGTTGGAGGAAAATCTGCCATCAGACCTGTCTCTCCTGGGCGTGGAGCTGGTCTTGCCACACACCCCGCCCCCCTTTGCCTGAGCCCCAGGCCTCCACCTTCCTCACTGGATAGAGGGTGGGCACGTGGATGGAGGAGGGAGGTGGGGTGGGATTGGGGGGCCTGGCTGGTGGGGCAGAGACTGGGTGTGACCGGGGCTCTGAGCACCCATCCCTCTCAGATCAAAACTGTGCCGCCACAGTGCAGAGAGGTCGCCGGATTTAAAATCATCAGGTGTCTGCTCACTCAGTCTGCTCTCTCTGCGCCTTTCTTTTTAGCCGCTAGAACACCAGTGTCAAAAAACCCAACTGCATCTCATCTTCTCTCCTGCCGTGGCTCTGAGTCAGACTTCCTGCCTGACTTCAAACAACGGAGGCATCTCTAAAATGCTGCCCCAGTGCTGCTGCCCCGCAGGGCTCCCCATTGCTCTCAAGGGCATCCTCTGTGTGGACTTGCTGGCTGGCCCTCTCACCTCTCCCCCACTTTCCCTAGCTTTGCCGTGACTGCGCCCCATCACCGACTCACCTCAGGTAAACTGGGTGCTGACTGGGCATCATTGCCCTTCTGTGGGTCTTCCCATTCTCCATGGCTCAGTACAAGGACTGCAGACTTCCAGGCAGGCCTCTCTGCTCCCTGCTTCTGTGCCAGATGCTCTCTTTTCCTTCTCCGTGCCCCAGTTTCCCCAACAGTACATGAGGGAAGTGGGTGGCTGATCTCTGAGGGCTGCATGGTCTCATGAGCTGCACTGGTTGGGTAGTAGAAATAGGTGGTTTTAGTTTGTGTGTTAGGGGATGGCAAAAGACATGCATCTGTGTCCCAGGAATTATTTGCATGAGTTGCTTGGCACCAGGCAGAAGCTAGGATTTGAATCAGGTCTGTCGGATCCTTGAGCCTGTGCATGTGTGCATGTGCATGTTCGTGTGTATGCACGTATGGAGATGTGTCTGTGTGTATGTGTACGACAAACCATGGCTCCCAGCTGTAGGGCGACGCTTGAGCTTCACAACTTGCTCTCCTCCAGGAGCCCTGAGAGGCAGGTGGGGAAGGAATACGGGGCTATAGAGACACAGGATCTGGGCTAACTGAAAGGTAGACTGTTAGGACGAACCCAAAAGAGCCTCAGAAGAAAGGTCTGGCAATCTACTTTTCAAGTCCCCGCCACCGGGCATCCTTTGGAGCACAGCTCCACTATGATACACACGGAGCGCCACGAGTCAGTATCCTCATGAAGACAACTGCCTGGTTCTGGTTACAGACTCAGACGTTAGATGATTGCCTTACTCACAGAGTTGTGATTTGGGAAGAAATGAACCAAGCTGCACCCTTTGGGGCAGAATTCTTTGTACTTGGACCCTAATTTAGCTTTGCAGTTTTGTCTCCCAAATGACCCTCATCCTGCACCTACATCCTAACTTTCTGGGTACAGGGCCTGCTTCTGAGCCTTGGTTTTAGCTGGTCCCTGCATCTGGAACATATTCCCCAGTGCTGTCAAGTGGACCTCTGATTCATAGTTGAAGACCCAGGTTAGATCTCTGCCCATAACAGTCTGAAATCTCCTCTTCTCCCCCCCCCCCTTTCCATGCACTGTATGGGTTTCTCTGGCCCATCTTATAATCTGTCAGCTTGCACCTTATCGGTTCAAGACCATGAACACCAGCGGTCAGGGCAGAGCCCTACTTGTGGTCATCAGAGCGCTAATGTGGAATAGGTGCAGAGGACATGTGTGGGAATGCCTGGCCAGGTGTGCCCGTTTTGAAGATCAATGCAGACGCATGCAAATCCTCAGCTCCTACAAGATGCCGGATAAACAGCGGCAAATATGTTTGTCATTGCTTATGACGATGTTCTTGCGTTGAGGCGGGTTTTGCCTTACCATGGAAATGTCATTCAAGTTTCACAACATTTTCATGAGATTGCTGTTAGGACCCCCATTTTACCAATGTGAAAACTGGGGCTCAGCGACCGCTAAATGACCTACCTGAGACTACAGAGCTAACCAGCGGCACAGCCAGGGCCTGCCTCCGAGTCAGAGTCACGTCCTTTGGCACGCATCTCTTGGATCTCAGTGCGTGGGCACCGGCTCCTTGTGCCCTCCAGAGGGACTGCTCTGTTGATTAACATGCAAATGATTTTTTGAGATCGGCTTTAGTGCAGTGGGCCCCAGCCAGCCCCAGCAGAGATTTGCAACCCAAGCCCTGGTTTTTACCAACCGCTTGGCTATCAGGTTTTCATCTCTAGTGTGATTGACGGGCATTTTTTTTCTCTCCCTGACCCAGCACACCAGGCCTCCAATACTACTGAAATGTTTGCACAATCTTGAAGCATTTATTTAAAAGTTGCTTTTCCCCAAAGGGCCTGGCCTCAGCCAGATCCTGAGCCAGATCTAGAAAAACAAACATATCCTATCTTTACAAGCTCCTCAGCTGGGCTGTGGGGGTGGGGGGTGGGGACCCCAGAGCCCTACCTTTCCCTTGGCTGGCTGACAGGCCCGCCCCAGGGGCAAAGCGCCCTCCCGTCTGTTTACAGCCCTTTCCAATTCACAGGCCAAACAGGAAAGGGGCTGGGGGCTGGGGGCTTGGGGAGGGGGCAACTGTCAGAAATCACAAATAACACAATTGATCCTCAAAGTAACAGGCGTGGAGAAGTGATGGGGAGACTGGCTGGGTGGAGCTTCTTGAGTACTTGTCCCAGATGGAGTGAGACTGTGATCCTACTCGGCATGTCTTCTAATGAAGTGTTAAGCCCTCCACCCCACCCCCAATGCCCCTCCAGCATGATGGGGTCTCCTCAGGTGTGTGGGCATGGACCTGCATGCTCGGCCCGACTTAGTCTCCAGCATGCTTTGTGAACCTGGAGAGGTTTCTTCTCCCCTCTGTCCTCAACCATCGTGGTCCCAGCAGCCTTGATGCCATCTGTTCTTTGGGACCAAACGAGGAGAGGAGGGAGCCCTCCTCTCTGAGCGCCTGTTATATGCCTGGCATCGTGCACCCTTTACTTGGCACAACCGCCCTGAGAGGTGCTTGCAGACACCCCTTCCGATAGCTGAGGGATCTAAGGCCCGGACTGGAACCCAGGATTGGTCTGGCCTCTTCCTGGGTACTCTGCACCGCTGACTCGGCACTGTCGCTGGGCTGTGTGGCAGACCTAGCTTAGTTCAAGGTCTAGTGTGGGCAGATGGGACACAGCTTTGGCTTGTGCGCCTAGTGAAGGGGGCCATGATCAAGGAAGTGCTCTGCAAATGGGGACCCTGAAGCCTAGAGAGCAGCAACCATACCTCACCTCCTCACAGTCACCAAGGAGGAAATTGAAGTCTGTCCAGGAGGCTAGACCAGTCCTCTGAAGTGCTGCCTCAGGAGTGGGGCTCAAGCATTTTGATTGCTTTTCTCAAAGCGCCCCAAAGATACAGTCCTGAGATGTTAGTATCGGCCACTGTGCTGCTGCGTAGAGATGTTAGTATCGGCTCTGTGCTGCTGCATAGACAAAAACCAGACTCTTAATTGACTTCCAAGCCCACTTCGGCCCCAGCCAGTGCCTCGTCCATTGACGGCCGCTTGGGTCCTTACACAGGCGGGCGATTTCACACCCCTGGTTGTGTCTCATGTGCCTTCTGCTTGCAATATTTTCTATCTTCTTGACAAGTGACTTAGGGTAAGCCCTGGTTTCTCTCATCTACAAAAACCCCTGCAAACTCACACTCGCTGCCGCTGAGTGGATGGCCAGCTGGAAAGCAGTAGAGCGGTTCCTGGAAGCCAGGGTTTTCTGACTCTAGACTCTGCACCTGCGCCACTGTCATCTATCACCCGAGGTCAACACAGCCGTTTCTTCTTTCAGAGGAATCTCCGTGGCATCCAGTCATTTCCAAGGTGAGACCCTACCCAGGCTTCCTGGGACTGTAAGTCTTTCCAAGAGCAGAAAACCTCACCTCTCTCCTTTGAGTGGCTGATTGGTTTGAACTGCTGACCTTCTGGTCAGCCAAACCAAACCAAACTCACTGCCATGGAGTCAATTCTGACCCATGGAGACCCCAAAGGACAGGGTAGAATTACCCCTGGGGATTTCTGAGACTGTAACTCTTTCTGGGAGTAGAAATTCCCTTCTTTCTCCCAAGCAGTGCCTGGTGGTTTTGAACTGCTGAACCTCTCAGCTCAGAAGCCCAACTCAGAACCACTACACCAGGCTTATTCAACATCACCACCAGGGTTTCTTTAGAATCTTCACATTTTAGTTGAGCACATGCCATCTAGAATAAAGATTACTGTTTCCAGCCTTCCTTGCAGCTGAGGTTGTGTGTAAAATGGCCAGGAAGTGCCCTTGAAGAGAGTGTTCACGTGCACCCTATTTTTCTCACGGTTATAATTGTGACCGCAGAGCCTTAGTGTCAAGCATCAGCCATCTGGGCATCAGGAGAAGGAAACCACACATGGCTCAGACCAGACTGAAGGGCCTTGAGTCTTGACATGGTAGGATCCAGCCCTCTAGCCTGCCTTTGAAGTAGCGAGCACCTTCCGTCTTGTTTAAGCTGCTGCTCTGGGGGTGTTTCTGTTACCCATTAACTGAACATCATCCCAACTAATTCACTAATCCTCCATGCTGGACTATCAGTCACCAAATGTTCTCCCTCATAGCGTTGGTTATGCTGCAGTGTTTACAAAGTTGCTTGCCTGACTTTGTCACTGGGCTTGAGTGACTTTGTCACTACGTTACTCGCCTGTGATGTCAAGGACTCTGGTTTTTATTTGGTCTCTATTGATGAGTGCTAAACTAGACACCAGCAGATTCGTGGTTTTCCACGGGGTTGAGCATCTCATTTCCCAGAACTCCCTTCCTGGCCTCGCTGTAGGTTGAGGCTGGAGAATTCCCTTTTCTACATAGCGGCAGGTGCAGCGAAGGAGTAGCCCCCATCTCTGTGTGCAGGGCAGGTGGCTGGAGGAACTCGGGGACGGTGGCAGCTCATGTTCCTTATTGCTTCTTTGAGGGAGAGCAACAAGGCTCTGTGGCACCTCCTGACACAGTCTCCTCCTGGAGTGGACAGTCTTGTGCAGCTCAATGGTAGGGACATCAGCTTCACCCATCACTGACGTTAGAGACTTGTGCTCAGTGAAAACCCCCTGAGTTCAGTTTGCGCCTGCGTTCCCTACTTCCTGTGTCTCCTCCTTTCCTCGCTGCCTGCCCCGAGGACCTCACCTTCCAGACCGGACTGAGCAGCCCGCAGACCAACCTGCTTCTACAATTGCATTAGCTCAGATCCTTCTGTTAACTCCTTTATTATATGTTTCTTCTGGTGGCGGTTCTGCTTCTCTGATAAAACCTTGATTGACACATGGTTAGTCAATAAATACTCACCGAGGCATTAAGAAAATGCTCTCAGTTATTGAGGACTCTCTGGGTGGGGTAAAGAGGTGAAGTGCTTGGCTGCTGAGTGAAGGATTGGTGTTTCTTATCCACTCAGAGGTACCTTGGAAGAAAACCCTGGCCATGAACTTCTGAAAGGTCACAGCTGTTAAGAACCCCATACAGGACCCTTTCTCTCAGAAGCACATGGGTGCCTGCCTCATTGATGGCGACTTGTCATTTGTATTAATTTAGATTATTATCCCTTGAGGGGGTGATAAAGGCCAAAAGAGGTCTATTTCTCCCTGGTCGGGGGTTGGAACAGGTAGGTTAAGGACGTGGGCTCAATCTCCAAGGTCATATGTTTCCCAGCCCTCATGGACCCAACACACCCATCTCTTTGCAGTTGAACTTAGGGGGCCTGAGACCTGGAAGGAGCTGGGAGAGACTATCAGGTGAAGTTATGGGGTGCTCTTTGGGATGTTTTGGATGTAGGTCCACATCACTTGGCCAATACTTATCTGTGCCCTAGATCGGGATCCTGAGGTCAGAGCGATGGTCTCTTTCTCTGACTAACCTCTGTAGAGCAGACAGGGAGCAATCCCTAGGGCCAATGCCTCTGCCTCTTGATCCCACCCACAGTTAAGGGACTCAAGAAATGCTGATGACTCCTTAGGATTCTCAGAGAATGCCCCCCTCCCCGCCTAGCTCTGTACCAGTCTCATGATAAGGCCAAGCTTCTTAACCCTATGCACAAGACTCTGTGACCTGATGACCTTAGCTGGGGTTCTCCTGGCATACCAGCCTGCACCACAACACTCTGTGCCAGCCGGCCCTGAACAGAGTCCACTCATCTGGCTTCAACTGAGTGCAGTTGGGTGGCTTGGATGTGCGGTTCATCAGGTATTCTGCACCACCCACGAACCTCAGATTGTTAGATTGATTTTACTTTCCTATTAGGAGGTTTTTCTTGTAGATGAGAGAGACAAATTCAAAATTTGTTTACCCTAAAGAAGAAAAGCCACTAGTCTTTCCATCCATCCATCCATCCATCCATCCATCCATCCATACATACATACATACATACATACATCCGCTTATCTATTCATCCATCTTTCCAAAACTCTTTCATTCTGTGTTGGGAGTTCAGGACCAGAGATTAAGCAAACATATTCCCTGTTCTCTGGCAGCTCACATCAGGACAGGCAGAGACGATACAAACAGACTCTAAAAACTTAAAAGTATAAGTGCTATGTAGGGTAAAGTGAGGTTCCGTGGGACAGGAGCATCTAACCCAGCCACGGGAATCAGAGAAGCCTCCTGAAGGAGGGGTGGGCATTTGTGTTCTCCTTGAAGGATACTGAGGCAATAGTTAGGAAGAGAGTGACAGGGTCAAGCAGAGTGAAGAACATGTGCAAAAACCCAGAGGGGGGAAACTTGTCTCTCGTATTGTTTTGCAAACTGTGTGGCAGAGGCGGGAGAAGAGGATGGGAGAGAGGCCTGAGCTAGAGCCTAGCCCATCTTTCTTGACTGTGAACCCAGGTTCTTTTGGAAACATTGGGCAGGATTCAAAGAGACATTAGTGGAGGCCCCACAGAGCAGGGTGGTAAGGAAGGTTTGGGGGGCAATGGGGTCAGGAGATTGCACGTGAAAGTGGGGCAGCAGTGAATACAGAACAATGGAGAAGAATCGATGCCTTGAACTATCGTGTTGGCCAAGAGTCTTGATTATACCATGGACTGCCAGAGCATGATCAGATCGGTCTTGTAAGAAGTACATCCAGAATGCTCTCACGCTTAAAAAAATTATTGGGGCTCTGCTCTGACAGCTCTTATAACAATCCATACGTCAGTTGTATCAAGCAGATTTGTACGTATGTTGCCATCATCATTTCCTAAACATTTACTTTCTAATTGAGCCCTTGGCATCAGCTCCTCATTTATTCCTTCCCTCCCTCCCACCCTTGTGATTCCTTGATAAATTAGAAATTATTATTTTCATATCTTATACTGACCACTGTCTCCCTTCACTCATGGTTTCTGTTATTCTTCCCCCTAGGGGTGTGTATTGTTATGTGTCGATCATTGCAATCATTTCCCCCTTCCTCCCCTCCTCTCCCCACCTCTCCCCTATCCTCCGGGCATCATTACTCCCATTTCTGTTCCTGAGGGGTTGATCTGACCGGGATTCCGTGTGTCCTGAGCTCGTATCTGCACCAGCGTACATGCTGCGGTCTAGCCAGGACTGAAAGGCAGGACTGGGGTCATGATAGTGGGGGGTCAGGAAGCCTCCAGGAACCAAAGATACGGTGTGTGTTCACACGGCAGGGAGTGAATCCAGTCTAAACTACCTACAGTGGGTCAAACCAAGAAGGGAACATAGCAGATCAGCAACAGGAGCAAACCAAAGCTACAGAGTCTCTGAGGAGTGCCTCAAATAGACTCCAGTCTGGGAGGGGCAGTTCCCGGAACCCCCAGGACCAGTGGGGAGATAGTCATAAAGGTCAGTGGACAGACCTGGAACTATGTATGCTTTTCCGTTGTGTGTATGTGCTAGTTATTAATTTTTCCTCTTTTTATTCAATCTTTTGTTTTGTCTTCATTATTGGTGGTTGGCCTACCTATATAAGATAGGCATGTGAAGCAAGCCCAAGGAGAAAGCAACAGGACTAATGGTTCTTGAGGGACTTGGGGGGAGGATGAGGTGGGGGAAAGGAGGAGTGATCAAACAATGTCATAGACAGGGGAACAACTAGGGAATTAAAATCATTAACCAGGAGGATGTGGAGACCCTGGGCGTGTTGGAGCAACAGCAATCTAGCTGAGAGGAAGTACTAAGAGGCAGAAGAAGAGTGAGCATGATGTTGGGACAGGAAGAAGGTAAAGGGAAACAGAGGAAAGATCTAGAAAGAAAAGCTATGGATAGAGGTATAAACATGTGTGCACATATGTAATTATATTAACTCATAAAAATAGAGGTATTGGCCTATGTACATATATGTATATGTATATTTATATTTATACATTGAGGTAGTGGGCAGACTTTGGGCCTCTGCTCAAGCTCTCCCTTAACGCAAGAACACATTTTTTCTAACAACCTGGCATTCTGCGATGCTTGCCCTCCCAGCACGATTGCTGAAGACAAAATGGGAGCTTAAATAAATGTGAAGAAAGCTGATAGTTCCCGGCTGTCAAAAGATAAAGTGTCTGAGATTTTAAAGACTTGAAGTTAAACAAGAGGCCACCTAGCAGAGAAGCAACAAGTCCACATGGAAGAAGTACACCAGCCTGTGAGATCACGAGGTGTTGACGGGATCAGGTAATAGGCACCAGAAGACCACAAACAAACAAACAAACAAACAAACAAACAATAAAGCATACTGTTGACAATGAGGGAGGCTGGAGCAGAGACCCCAAATCCATCTGTAGACAATGGTCTAGAATGCTCTTTGAAAGCAAGGATGTAGAGACATTGTCTTACATACTTTGGACATACGACCAGGAGGGTTCAGGCCCGGGTAGGACATCATGAGAAGGACATCATGCTTTGTAGAGAGTCATCCAAGAAGAGCCTCCGAGAGAGGGAATGCCACAAAGCCTGCAACAATGGGCTCAGATACAGCCACAGTGGTGAGGCGGACCCAGCACTGGGCGGAGTTTCATCCTGTTGGGTATGGGGCTGCTATGAGTCAGAATTGACTGGAGGGTACCTAATAAGACCACCAAGCTTCAGTGAGCTGCGAAGGCTAAGTGTTCCTTGGGCAAGAGAGAATCACGTCAGTGGTTACCCTGACTGAGCACCAGGGAGATCCCTGTAGTACCCAGACTCACTTTCTATGGTTTGTTTTCCCCTTTGGTTAGAGTGATTGTCTGACATAGAGATCAGACTGGATCATCCCCTGCTCAGGGGCCTTTAGTCTCTCCCCCTGCTTGTGGAAGAAAGCCCAACCTCCTTCATCAGGCACTCAAGAAAACCAGACTTTCAAAATAGGTCTCTGCTCCCTGTCTGTTTATTCACCCACTTATTCTCTCAACAAGCACTCACTTTGTGTTTCATTCTCTATTACTTCGCTTCCTTCTCCTTATGCTTCAGTCTCTTCAAAGGACCAGCCCCCTCAACCCCAAGCCAACGTGGCCAGGTTCTTCCCTCTGCTCAGGGACTTGGGGGGAGGGCAGAGGGCTGCCGTCCCTCTCTCTTTCCCGTCACCTCCTTCTTGTTCTTCAAGGCCACACTCAAAGGTTGCTTCCTTTGTGAAGTTTCCTGTCTTATCAACTGTTTGTCATCTGGCTCCCACTCCTCACGACTTGTCCCTCCGCAGGACAGTACTTCATAGCATTATGTCTGTGTCTGTCCGGGATCCACAGACCCGCCTTTCCTTGCTCCACCATCGTAGTCTCTACATAGTGCAGTTGACGTTGTGCGCGGCACAAGAGTACCCGTCGGAGGATGTTCTCTGATGGGGGCGCTGCTCCTGCTCTAAGGAGAGAGTGCTTTCTTCTAAAGGATGCAGAAACTCCACCTCTCCAAGTGACGGGCAGCAGTGGTTGAGCCCAAACACAGGGGGCGCCTATTTCCCACGGGTTGTTTGAACCCAGGGGTGATCTCACCCCAATTCTAGGTTCCTGAGTTCATCCCTGGTCACCCAGCTTGGTGCACAGTAGAGCCAGGACCCAGGAAGCTCCGCGACTGTCCTTAGAGATGAAGCACGAAGCCCGTCAGCACCAAATCTTGATTCTTTGGACTTCAGAGGGGCGAGACTCAGGCCGTCTTTGCAGGGAGACGAGGCTCCTAGGTTGATGAACTGGTGGTGGCAAGTTTGTTTGGAAATTCCCCAGTAAGTGGTGTTCTTGGACCTGTCAGCCAGGGACCTCAAGGACTTGTTGGAGGACCTGCAGACCGGGGCTCCTCCAAATATTGTTTTAAATTGATTGATGCCATGCCAGGCGGGGAAGGGGCAGGCATTTTTCATACACGAAAAACAGTACATTCTGGGGCCAAAATGAAATTATTGTACATTTATACAATAACAGGCAGGGAGACAAAGATGATGTTTGAGGACATTTAAACCTTCAAAATCATTAGTCACTGTCCCAGCGGGCTACACAAATAAATGATCAATGCACAGAAAAACAAGGCCCTCCGAGGTGTTTGCCTAAGACCACTTATGTGTCAAACAGACTTATTAGATGTGAAGGGAATGATTATTTGTACAAAGTGAAATGAACATGTGCAATAATATTGTAAAATGTTTATTAGTCTAGAGTGTGCTGAATGTTCCTAAAATATATCAGGTTCTCAGCTTGCATTTAATGTACTGTTATAAATGATATCACATCCTTCCAAGCCGATTTTCCGCTTAATGCTAAGCTCCTTTGCCGGACAAATCGTGTTTTCAGACCCCAAGTATGAAAACAGTGTAGGGTTAAACTTTCCCTGCTACTCCATTACCCCCACCCCAGTAAGCTATCTCTCCACAAAACCTGCCCTGGCTGGGAGGGTGTGGGCCTCTGGTCAAGTCAGACAGTGGTGGGAAACCTCAAAGGGAGTGGGTGAGCTATCGTAGATGGGACGTCCAGAGATGTTCAGTTCCTCTCACCACTCAAAGTCGTCTGACTTTGGGCAAATCCTTTCTCCTCTTGACACCCATCATCTAAATCAGAAAGTGGGAATAATGTCTAAAGAGACTTCCAGAGCTACACATTGACCTCTTTAAATGCTCTGCTTGCTGAGTCATGATTCTGGAAGAACAAATGCGATAGTCGAAGGGAACAAATGAAAACGCTATAGAAGCAGGCTGTGCACGACTGGCCAAGCCTAACATCTGTTTTCAGAGTCCCCGTGTGAACTAAGCCTCCACTGAACTCCCTCAGACCATCAACCAGATATGCAAACAGCCCCGTCCTCAGACAGAGGGCCCTGGGAAATGGATGGCTGTGCACAGACCTAGCTTCAAATTTAGTGCCTTACCATTTGCTTTCCCCTCTGCCCCATTTGTAACTCGTGCTAGTGCATATTATTTCCTGCTTTCTTTTTGAGGTTTATCTGTTTTATTTTGTTGTCTTTTTGTGTGTGTGGTGGTGGTGGTGGTGGTGGATATGAGTTTCTTTATATGAAATCCAGGCTGGGTAAATCTATAGAGACAGCAACTAGATTAATAGATCCTCAGATCATGACAGGGGAGATTTGGGGGCAATGGGAACTAATAGAAATAGATACGAGAGTGAAGAAGATTATCTAAAATTGAATGTGGTGATGATCGCATAACTCTTCTTACTATATTTAGGCTACTGAATTGTATCGTACACAGAGTGGATGTTGAGAAAATGGTTAAAAAAAACTGTAGGAAAATTTATCCTTTTTTCCCTTTAATTTTGGCAACCAGAATCATCCTTTCAGGCCCTGCCCAATGACCCCTCCTTCAGGCAGTCCTCTCTGATCTCCTAAGCAGCCTGCCTTCTTTGCTCAAGCAACACCTTGTCCTGTGCTCCTTTTGCTGCACATCCCACCAGCCTGGGTGTGCCACCTGGCCAGACAGAAATGGCGGTGAGGGGATGACTGTTCTTTGGGTGACGAGCAGGCTACAGCAGAGCAGGAGCGCCCATCAGACAGAGATTATCCAGCCTCTGCCGTGCATGCGGGATAGAGGGAGCTCCAGTCCTGGGGGAGGGGAGGGATTGGCTCAGGTTGGCCCATAAACAACAGTAGAGCTACAAGGACGAGGGGAGCCAGCCCAGGAGAGTGGCTAGGTGCAACGCTCTTAAAATCTGTTAAGAATGAAGCCCAGAGGAGTCTCATGCCTTGTCCTGCACAGAGGGGATGGTGGTGGGCATTAGCTGAGGGTACAAAGCCAGCTATGGAGGTGGTAATGGTAGAAGGAATATGGGGGACCTCTTCATTTTCTGGTGGGGTCTTTGGTATCCCCATCTACTCAGCGACTCAGCACCACGCCCTACCCTCCCTCCCCAGGAAGGCTTCTTTGAAGGCTGCCTACAGGGCAATCTTCTCTGAGTCTTCATAACGGTCAGGGTGTTTTGGAGGAGCTCTGGTGGTGTAGTAGTTACTCGTTGGGATGCTAACCACAAGGTCAGCAGTTTGAAACCATCGGCTGCTCTGTGGGAGAAAACGGGGCTTGCTCCCCCCGTGAAGAGGTCCAGTCTTGGAAACTCCCCGGGGGTGGGTGTGCTGAGTTGGAATCACCTCGATGGCCCTGAGTCAATACCGAGAGCAACTGGAAATGTGTGTTTTGCAAACAGGCCAGCATGGCATTCACGGGAGCAGGGGAGCTGGCCAAGGAGCCGACAAGGAAAGATCCACTCAGATGTGGCAAAGCAACGCTAGAAAGGAGCGCGCGAATCAAAGATGGAAGAGTGTCAGAGAGCAGCTCTTAAAGTCCTCACCTTCCTGGGGGCAGGTCAGACGTTGGACGGTGAGCCTCCCAGAAGACAGTGGGAGGAGGGGAATGAAGCAGGTGGGCAATCTGTTGTGTCCCTGGAGATAAAAGCCAGACCTGCAGCCGAGAGGGATGGCCTGAGAGAAGTCTCCTGCAGCTCTTCAGAAAGGGGCCAACCGTCCTCCTCAAAAGCTGTTTCTTTCCTTTTTCTTTTTCTCCTCCTCCTCCTCTTCCACCTCCTCCTCCACCTCCACCTCCTCCTCCTCCTCCTCCTCCTCTTCCACCTCCTCCTCCTCCTCTTCCACCTCCTCCTCCTCCTCCTCTTCCACCTTCTCCTCCTCTACCTCCTCCTCCTCCGCCTCCTCCTCTACCTCCTCCTCCACCTCCTCCTTCTCTTCCTCTTCCACCTTCTCCTCCTCCACCTCCTCCTCCACCTCCTCCTCCTCCTCCTCTACCTCCTCCTCTACCTCCTCCTCCACCTCCTCCTCCTCCTCTTCCACCTTCTCCTCCTCCACCTCCTCCTCCTCCTCCTCCTCCTCCACCTGCTCTACCTCCTCTACCTCCTCCTCCTCCTCCTCCTCCTCCACCTCCTCCTCCTCCTCCACCTCCACCTCGTCCTCCTCTCCCACCTCCTTCTCCACCTCCTCCTCCTCCTCCTCCTCCTCCTCCTCCTCCTCCTCCTCCTCCTCCTCCTCCTCCACCTCCTCCTCCTCCTCTTCTGCCACCTTTTCTACTGTCACCATCTTTTATTTCTTGTCTCCTTCCACTCCTTCAATCTTCATTATCTTCTCCCTCTGCCTCCTTTTCCTTCTCCTCTTCCTCTTCCTCACTCTCCCACTCCTGTTTCACCCCTTTCTTTGTCTTTCACTCCCCCTCCTTCACATATCGGTTCGAGTTTAGTAAGACAGTCTGAAAGACACAAACGGAGCGGTTCCAGGTCAGGACCAGCCACAAGGGCCTGCTGGGCCTATTGGACGACCGTGTCTTCTCTGAACCCTGCCAGAGGCACTCTGCCCCCTGCCCACCCTGCTCTGCTCCCAAGGCTGACCTGTGTGCATTCCAGCAGCGCTGCCTGGTCATCTGGCCTCCAGGTGGATTCAGTCAGTGAGAGGCACCCACAGGACATCAGGCAGGAACCGAGCAGCTAGGTGATTTATGCCCTTGGCTCTCCCGCTGTGGGTTGCCTTGTGTTGGCGGAGGTCCCTTGACCAAAGGCCACGCCCACCCAGAAAGTCAACCTGGAGTTCCAGCAACCACTCCCACTGTTTTCCTTTCAGGTTTCGGTGATAAGAGTTTTGCTGCTACTCTGATCACCCCAGCTGACTCCTCTGTTCCTTGCTGCTTTCCTCCCCCTCTCCTTGGACCACGAAATCAGTGACTGGGGGTCACCTCTGACTCATGGCAACCGCTGTGTGGTGAGGAGAACTGTGATGCCCCCCACCTGGAGGGGGCTGTTTCATGGGTTTTCAGATGTGGGTTGCCAGGCATTTCCTTTGAGGCACCTCTAGGGATTCAAACCTCTCACTTTTCAGTTAGCAGCTGTGGTAGTTACACAATTTCATGTCAACTTGATACACGAATGAAGGGGTGGAGTCTAGCCCCTTGTGTTAGTCCAGGTAGACTACAGAAACAAATCCAGAGACACTCATATGTGTATAAGAGAGTTTTATATCAGAATAATTGTATATTGAGAAAACATCCCAGCCCAGTCAAGATCAAATTCATTGGTCCAATATTAGCCCATATATTTGATACCAGTCTATAAATCTCTCCAGACTCACAAACCCATGCGATGATGCTGAATGCAGGAAGATCACAGGCCTGTGGTTGGAAAGTCTTGTGAATCCAGTGGCAGTGGCAGCGTCTCAGCATTGGCAGGGATCTCGATGTGGCTCCTCCAGCTCCAGGGCTCTGGATACATCAGCGTAGTTCGATGTGGTTCTCAACAGGAATGTGTAGCAGCGAGAGTGGGTCTGGCCTCCAGTGAGTAAGACAGGAGTTCCCAGAATCCTAAGAGAAGGCTATGCCCACACAGGGGCATTATTGGCTATGACTTGATTGACAGACTAGACTCCACCTCCTCACAAATTGACAGGAGATTATGTAACTGCCACACCTGTCAATCAGGTCACAGCCTGAAGACTCTCTTTCCGGGTATGGCCTTCGCATGAGGAGTCTGGGAACTTTTCTCTCTCTTGATTCTGCCATCAGAAGAGGTTGGCCACATTCTGTGCCTCAACATTCCTGTTGAGACGCCGCATGGAGGCATGCTGATGGCAGCCAGCTTGAGATGCTTCCGCCACCACTGGATCCACAAGACCTTTCACCAACTGGCCTGTGATCATCCTGCCTTCAGCATCATTGCATGTACTGCATGAGTCTGAAGAGGACTTTATGGACTAGTATTGGATTTATGGACCAATATTGGACATATGGACCTGATCTGAACTGGGCTGGGATGCTTTCTCAATATACAATTGCTCTGGCTGTGAAACTCTTTCTTAAGCACATATCAGTGTCTCTGGATTTGTTTCTCTAGTCTACCCAGCTAAACAGAGGCTGAACACGTTAATGGTTAGAATCACCCCGAGACTCCCCTTTGACAGTGGTTTCTTTGTAAAGAGAACCCCTTAGAAGTCTATTTTGAATGTGCTGCCCACTTCCTGTTGGGACCCTGATAGAGCCCAGTACCGCGGGGCCTCCGTGCTTGCTCTTCCTGCTGCCTGCGATGCTTTTCCCAGGGGTGGGCAATTGCGTTCAGATTTATGGTCTCGGCTTGACTTCCTGAACCTGTTTTGTCAAAGGGGCACCTTACCCCAGTCAGTCTCACCCCCATTACCTGAGGTTATTTTCTTTATTAAGTGAGTATGTGGACTAATAAGATAATAACCAGAGTTACTTTAAAAGAGGAATGAATTGGGCCGTGAGTAATAACCGAATGACGGTGTAACCCTGTGAGTGAATGCAGGGAGACATGAATGAATGAGGCTGTGATGAGACGGGGAGGAAAGGGGTCCTCGGTGCGTGTGCACGCTGGGGCAGGTGCTGGGACAGGTGCTGGAGCAGCCTGTCTTGATTGGGGTGGGTGTGGTACCGCTGCCAGGCCCCCCTTCTGGTGGACGGCAGCATGGAGTGCCTTCCCTCCACTCGGCAGAGGTGAAATGGTTGTTTGTGGTCACATACAAACCAGTGTCTGCCTCTTTCTTCTCTAGATAGTGTCCACTGTCACTGCCCCTCCCCCAGAGCCAAGCCTGTGGGCAGACACTCAAGAAAGCCACATTGAATCAATCGCCACCTCAGGCTTGCTTGTCTCTGTGTGTGGCCTTACACACAAGGGCAGGTGTCCTGGCAGGAATCACTGGCCCTGCCCCCTTTAGGCGTCAGGATTTTGGACCATTTGAGGTCATGGTAGTAGTATGTACAGGTCATGAAGTGACCGTGGGCAGAGAGCAACCTGGGGATAGGGGCCAAAGCTCAGTCCCAGATGTGCCACTGGCTTATCAGGCTCAGTGGTCCTGTCTGTGCACTGAGCAAGTGGCATCTCAATACTTTGAGGATCCGTCCTAGCTCTAAGGCCCTCAGATGGTCCAAACAGTTTGTACTTGTCTGCTGACTTCAAAGTTGGAGGTTAGCACCCACCTAGCAGTGCCACAGAAGCAAGGCCTGGAGATCGGTTTCTGTTAAGCTGTCTTCCAAGACAACGCTACAGAGCAGTTCTCCTCTGGAATCAACCTGGTGGCAGCTAACAGCAACAGTGTAGCCTTGATTTCCCTGACTTTCGGAGCTGTGAGCGGGAGGTCCAGAGAGGTTAGGCGGCTCCACCCAGGTCACTCGGCATGTTAGAGAGCGGCGATCACTCCTCTGCCCACGCTGCCTCCAAGCGGAGCCAACAGGGAGCCTAACCTTCGATTGTGATCTCTGTTCCCAGCCTCTGGGTGGCCTTGGTGCTATTTGGAAAGGCAGCTTCCTGCAGGCGGGGCCAACGAGAAGGGCCTTGCTGGTATCCCTCCCATGAGCTCCAGCACTGCCTCCAAGCTGTGTGGATGGAGGGCAGAGGCCTGGGTGGCCTGCCGCTTTCACACCCTAAGCAGCCGCACAACATGCCTTCATCTGGCCAGGGCTGCCAGGGGCCAAGGAGGTGGATGCCATGCTCAGCAGTATTTTCTTGGGGTCTCTGGTGGGAGACTTAATGCCAGGCTGCCTTTCTGATGTATTCTGAGAGCCGGCTCCAGGGGACAGGTCACTCCCAAATGTGGTTCCTCAATGGGGAGCAGTGTCCCAAGACCAAACGTTTATAGTTGTCATGTTGTGGGAGAGTGACTGTCTTCCACGTTACCTCACAGGGTCTGGAAGACTGGGGTCGCAGGGGCCCGATGCTTGGGGTGGATGCCCGAGGCTTAATCACTTGAAGACCCAATTCAGAAAGCCCCTTTTCTTTGCGTCTTGGTTTCCCCATGCATAAAGTGTGGAGGGTCCACCCAGCTCCCCTCTGGGGCCCCCTCCCGAACCGTCCTGCTATCTGATGTGCTGAGTGATTCACGTGGGCATTTCTGCTCCCATGACCTGCCAGGGGGCTGCGGCGGTTTCCGAGGCGCCGTTCACATCACACAAGGCGTGGGCGGCCCCAGCTCTGCCGAAGGCTCCCAGACCCAGGGAATCCACCGGAAAGCAGCCTGCCGCCCAGAGGCCTAGGCGGAGGGGGGGGGGCAGTTATGAGCCTCCAGGTGACCGCCACTTGGAGGTGCATAGAGCAAGAGAACTCAACAGCGGGGCAAGGTGGGGTCTCCTCAGTGCATCCGCTTCTCCAGAACAAAACTCCCACTTGGCAAGAGGGACTCTTACTTGATGGGGCTGAGTTCTATGTGTGACTGTAAATTCTCAGTCAAACAGCCCCATTGGGCCCAATTTCAACCACTTAACCCAGAGGTTGCGTTCTTGAAGTGTTCTGCCAAACACATTCGTCTCCCAGGCTCGGGAGACTCCAGCTCGCGCGCCCACGTGCACACAGCTGTGCTGCTGCGGGCTCACCTGGCTGCAGGTGAGTTCAGACTGCAGCACCGGCCCCCCGCCCACCTCCAAGGCCCCCTCCTTCCCATTCCCAGGTCGGGATCCCCTCAATATGGCTTCCGGGCAAGCCTACGCCTGCCTGCGCTGCACCGTAACTCCTGTCCCATCGAAAGCAAACAGCGGGGCGACTGGGTCAAAAGCTAATCAGCTTTGGAAACCAGGTCTGGACGCTTGATGAGCCCAGTCAGATGCTCAGCCAAGTTGGCAAAACAAGAGCTGAAGTGGAGCCGCCAAACCAGAACTGCTGGTCAACCGAGTGCGTTGTCAGTCAGCTGGTCTGGTCCCCCAAACAACTTCATCAACGCGCCCGAGGAATAGACTGTGGACAGACCAGAATAAACCACCGGAACGAACTTCGTCAAGCGATAGAGACAACGCAATTTGTTGAATTTAGACAAACAGCCCGCAGACTCGATCAAACAACTCCCCCAAACCTGCCTTTGCAGTTAAACAAAACCGAAATGCCAAACCAGTGCCACCATAGGCCATTAGGTCAAGCAATGACAGGACAGTGGGTCAGCTGAATCAAACAAGAGCCACGCACCCAGTCTATTGTAAACAGCCAATCAACGGCCTCGGACGATGTCAAAATATTTGGATGAATTCAGTCAAACATTGAGTCAACTTGGTTAATGTACGCCCAGATACCCACTCAACTTAAACAGCCAGCCTCACAGGTCTGCCTGGGACCAACAGCTGCTCCTCCTGGTGAAACCACCAATCACCACGGGCAAACAAGCAGTCAACTCCATCAAACTATGCAAAAGCGACAGGTCACTCTGGTCACCAAGACGTAACCAAACACCCACTCCATTCTGTCAAACAACCACTCAAGGAGGAGAGGCTGTGTCTAAACACACAGTCACGTCCATAAAAAGCCAGTTGCGTCCATGCAGTGCAGTCCAAACCACCACTTCACACGGTCGAGCTCACTGCAAAGCCAAGTACTTCACGTGCCTGTCTTTGCTCTGTCCAGCGTTCTCGGGCCAGCAACACCCAAAGGATGGGTAAGCCCGGGGAGAGAACGGTCAGCTTTCTTGGACTTTAGCAGCACGTCCGTCCATTAGAGAAAGCAATCAGCTCTGTCCCACCCTGAGTAAATAAACTCTAGCGGGAAGAGATTGGGTTTCTTGGGAGAGGAGACTGGTCAGGGGGTGGGGGGAGCAGGAGAGGGTTCTGAGAGACCTTTTCTGACCCCCTTCTCTCTAGAATGTGCCGGGAGTGTGCTTGGGAGGTGGGCGAAGGCCGCGCCCTCCTGTACCCTGCGGCCGAGCGTCTGAGATGAGGGATGCTTTCCCCAGTGACCAGACTCCCGAGGGCTGAGGCTGCTCAGTGCTCTCTGGGATTTAGTGACACGCACATAGCTTGGAGTGTTGGATTTAATTCTCGAATAAGGTGTCCTCCACAATGTACGCCTGGTTTCCAAGGCCTAAGAGACCTTCGCTGGGAACAGACCTCTCCTCCTCAAGTCAAGACGTGCTGGGCACCACTTGAGAGCCATCATCCCGAGCTGCTTAAGGACAATCACACTGTGCTCTGAAACCCGGCAAGGCCTTCACGTACTCCATCACATTTTATCTGTACACAACTCCATGAGCTTGGCATTTTTATTAGGCCCATGTTAAAGATAAGGGTTACAGAGACTTCCTGGAAGTGAGGAAAGTTGTCCAGGGTCACAGAGTTATTCAGGTGGGCTTAACTTTAGGGGCCACATGTGCCTTTAAAATACTCTTGGACGAAAGAATGAAGGATTGAGTCGGCCCGGGGCAGAGGCACGGCGTGTGTGAATACGTGTGCTCGCTGTAAGAGAAGCCTGCTTTATCCCCAGTGGATACTCAGGTGGAGACAGGTTGGAGCCTCTCTTTCAGTAGAGCGCCCTCTCAGCTTACAGTCCACCCTGCTAAGCCCTGTTGGCCCAGGAGCACCCAATGGGCATTACTCATTCTCCCTGAGCCTAGGGCTCCTGGGTGCCCTGGATCTATAGGCAGCCTTGAGGCCTGGCTTATGAGTTAAGGGTCAGGAGACTTCTCCAGCTCTGCCCAGTCCATATAACTAGACGTTCCCTTGGCGTCTACCTCCTGGGACCTGAGAAGTGCATCTGAGCCCGCTCTGGACTATAATTGACACTCTTCCCTTGACTCGGGGAAATCGTGTTGACTCACCTCCCCACGTCAGGCACAGACCGTTTTATTGAACATTAACGCAAATCACACGGGCAGGAAATGTCGTAAAGAGAAAAGTAATCTTCTGACGGAAAAATAAATTATCAGCCGTGTTCTGTAGGAAAAGAAACATTCTTAAATAATTTCTCCTGCTGTTGGTATTGGCTGGCAGTGTGGGCCAGCCAAGCAAATGGTAATTTCCAAATTAGATTATACATTATGTCATATTAGTTTTATATTAGAAAAACAAACGGGATCAGAGGAGAAGTGCCAAGGTTGGCGGGCCGTGCGCACCACGTGACTGGCTGCGTTTCCACTACAGAATGTTTCATGGGTCCTGGAGAGGTGGGGGAGCCAACAGACTGGAATGGGGGCGAGCACAGGCCGAGTGCAGAGAATGGGTGCTCCTGGGGGAGAGGAGGGCTCCCAGACACCGGCCCCAGTGAGTGTGGGCACACAGCTAATCAGCGGTGGTGGTGGGGGGCACTCTTAGAGCAGGCCAGGTCCCCTTTATGTGGACATCTGGTCCTCCCTGGAGGGGCTGGCTCAGTGGAGTGGATGAGCACCGGAATCAGAACACCGTGGCCAGGACACGCCCACGCGGCAGCAGGTGCAGCAGGTGCAGGGCCCCTGTGTTAATCCCAAGGGGGGGGGGACCCAGTGACTCTCCGGTGCATGTCCTGCATGTCATCTTCCCTACAGAGCTCCCACGGGCACTGGAAGTGCACGTGTCTGTGACGCCCCAGAGCACAAAGGAGGCTGATTGGACTCGTGCTTACTGTCGAGAGCATATGCCTTCACTGCCAGTGAGTTGCTTCTGACTCATAGTGACCCTATAAGGCAGGGCAGAACTTCCCCTGTGAGTTCCCAGGACTCAAATTCTTTACGGGAAGTACAAAGCCCTGCCTTTCTCCCAAGGAGCGGCCGGTAGTTTCGACCTACTGAACTTATGGTTAGCTGCCTAACTTGTAACCATGGCACTAGCATACTAGGACCAGGCAATTGTGCTGGCTTATTTATGCCTCACAATGCCACCGGAAGGCTATTTGATGCATGAGGGAGTGAAGAGCCAGAGATGGACAGGAACTTGCCTGAGATCACAGTATCCGGAAGAGGCAGGGACCAGGTAAGAACTGAAGCTCTAGGGCCTGAAATCTTCACCATCAAAGCACTTGTGTAGTCTAAGCCTGTGGTCCAAGAGCCAAGATCCGTCCAGGGACCCAAATCCTCCTCTTCAAGCCAAGCTCCATTTTGGGTCACCAATGCAAAGTGAGAGGCCTGGGGTGAGGACGAGGCCTGTGAGGGGATGAGGAGTCCTTGCTGGCCACGAGGGTCCCAGCATCCATGGTGGCAGCAGACCAGACCTCCAGGGCCCCTTTTCTCCCTGGAGACTTCTGCTTGGACTTCGCTGCTTGCTTGCATGTCAATTTGGGCAATGGTCTTTCCAGGACCAGGATCTTGTTTGATTATCCCTAAATAGCTCATACACAGCCCAGCCTTGGTACTGCTTTGGATGGTCACCGGAGAAATGCATCTAGTATTAGCACTGAAAGGGTCTAAGGAACCTGATCAGAGATTATAGATACAGGGTGCCTTCTGGTCCCATGACAGACATCACTAATTGGTTACAGCACTCCTGCTCTTCCAGTTGGTCTCTAGCAGCCACTATTAATCAATCAAAGTTGGCATGAAAAGGAAACCTATTTGCCACCCTTGATCCAGCCCGCCCTCGAGTTGGCATTGGAGAGAGCGCAGGGAGAAGAAGGCAGCTTAGTTGAAGTCACATAACAGTCAAGGACGTAATCAGATTGAGTACTTACCTTCGGAATGCTTGCAATGGACTTAGAGTAGAAGGCTTAGCATTAATTAGCACATGTCTGACGTGTACTAGCTATATGCCTAGCTCTGGCTGCATGCGGCCTGGATGAAGGGGCAAGAGAGAGCATAGGGACCAGCGTAGGCTCGAAGTCCCCTAACTTTGGACAGCGTTGTCCTCACAATCAGAGAGCCATGGTAGCGTAGTACGTTATGCGTTCACACCTCAGGAAAAAGATGAGGCTTTCTATCCCTGTAAAGAGTTCTAGTGTCAGAGCCTACAGGGCCAGCCCTACCCCGTCCTATAGGCTCACGATGAATCAGAATGGATGTGATGGCAGTGAGTGAGTGTCCTCAAAACCTGTGTCCTTTTCCTCAGGAAACCTGGGTTCTAGTCCCAGCTCTTGCTTTTGGCAGTCTACCTTTTCTCTCTGCGCCTCAATTTTCCCCTCTGTTAAATGGGCATTAGCATGGTGCTCAAATTCTCTTAGGTGCGCAATCCCTTTGGCTCTAAAATTCTGGAATGTTGTGGCCTCTCTCCAGAATTCATTTCGGGTCTCCTCTGCTCCTTGGGGCAAGAGAGTCTCAAGGGGAAGCTGTAGTAACTTGTTTGGATCACCAGGGGCGAGGGAGAGGTCATCAGCATGTTTCCAGCCTGATTTCTGTTCTACCTCCCCTGGTGGTCTGGAGGGTTACTACCGCTCCTGATTGGTTTCCTGTTTTCCTCGGGAAGTAACTTCGCTCCTGGGGATTATCTGACCCCAAAGCATGTTTGTCCTTTACCAAATATGTACCAAACCCTTCCTGTGGACCAGACCCCTTGCTGAGAACTAAAGACTCCGTCGCAGCCCCGGGAGGAGTTCACTGGCCATGAGGGAGGGTGACATTCATGGAGAATTCCCAGATGCAGCGGAGCGAGCAGTAGGAGCTCTGACCAAGGAAGTGGGACACTCAAGGGGGGCAGGGGAGCCCCCAACCAGCTTGGCCGCAAGTAAGACTGTCAGGATAAAGTGATATTTGAGTCCGATCTTGAATGATGAGGCAGCGGTTGGCAAAGAAGGTGGCAGGGTGTGGGCATGTGCTCCAGGCCGAGGGAAGAGTACATGCAAAGACCTGGTTGTAGGGGACGTAGGTCGGGGACGGCAGGGAGCCTGGTGGGCTGGAAGACAGTACTGTATTTGTGAGCGGCGGGGAAGGTGAGCTGGGATGGAGTGTGCATTTGCTCAAAATTAGTTTTGTGTAAGAAGCACCAAGCTAAACTGTTGGTTACGCGTTGGGCCGCTAACCGCCAGGTATCAGTTCGAACCCACCAGACGCTCCGTGGGAGAAAGATGAGGCTCTGCAGTCCTGTAAAGAGTGACAGCCTTGGAAACCCCAGGGGCAGTTCTGCTCTGTCCTGTTGGGTTGCTATGAGTCTGAGTCAACTCGACGGCAATGAGTGACTTCAGCTCAATTGCGAAAGGCTTCAAGTAACTTTTCTGAATCTTGAATCGTTTTCCTTCCTGGACCTTGGCCTGTGTGTCCGTAACATTTATAAGAAAAATTTGTTTCTAAATTTAGTTAATCACTCTTTGGCTTTTCCTGTCTCCCCATGGGGATAGTTGCTCTAGAGGGAGTTGAGACAGGAAACGGGCCTGAGGACCAGGAATAGCATCAGGGATATTGCAGCCTGGGGGAGGGGGAATAACAAGGGCATGGCCTGGTCTAGCCTGGCCACCACACCTTGTCCTGGCCCATGTCCCCCTTCATGCCTGAGACCCACTGCTTGGGGTTCCCCTCTTCACCAAGCCCCTCTGGTTGGTCCCTATGCTCCAGAGAGAAGGCAGTTTGTAGCGTTGGGGCCTACACCTGCTCAGGAAGGCAGGTGGTGGGGGAGAGGTCTGGGATGGTTGGCCCATGTGGGACACTAGAGCGCAGAGGCTGGAGTGGAGGGATTGAAGGGGTAGGAGGGCAGAGAGTATCCCGGGGGAAAGAGGTTAGTGAAGGAGAGGAAGTGGCCTCAGTTGGAAGGCAGAACCCCAACAGGCTTGGAATTAAATGATGGGAGAACTGATCCTAGAAGAAGAGGGAACCATTATTAATCACAAAAGTGCTGTTCTAGGAACTTTGTTTATGCCACCTCACTAAAATGACTCAATAGTTTTGTGAGAAAGGGTTCCTGGTTTGGCAGCAGGTAGAAAGGTTAAGTAACTTGTTTAAGAGGACAGCCATAAAAGTTCTGATGTTCCGATCAGAACTCCAACTATCAAGCTCCTCAGAAGATTCTCTTTGGAGCGCACTGTGGTGGCTCCCTGCACGTCTCGCTCCCCTCCTCGATGCCGTAAACCTTGCTCCACCCCCCACCCCGGTGTCACACGAGCTGTTCTCTGTCGGGAACACCTTTTCTTCTCCCTTGATTTTGTAATCTACTGATAGCTTTCTGTTTTCTGGGCTGGTCTGTATGTCCTTTGTGAAAACTTTTTTGATTCTCCCAGGTAGAATTTCTTTTATCTTGTCCATATATATATATATATATATATATATATATCCATCTGTTCTTCCACCCATATATTCATCACCACCCAAACATTATTCATCATCATCATCTATTCATCACCTATCATCATCCATCCATTATCCATCACCATCCGTCCATCCATCATGCATCCACCATTTCTCCATCCATACATCACCCCTCTGTCATCCATCCATCCATCTATCCATCCATCCATCATGCATGCACCATCTCTCCATTCACACATCATCCCTCTGACGTCCATCCATCCATCCATCCATCCATCCATCCATCCACCCATCCATCCATCAATCCATTCATCCTATATCCATTTACCTCTTCACTGGTTTGAGAGGATCCTTGGCTGTCTAGGTAGAGATCCATATCCTGTCACAGGCCAAAACCTCTACACAGGCTCCAGTGAGCTCACTCACCCTCCTCGCTGGGCCCACAGCGGCCCTGTGTACAACAGAACCGGTCTGCTCCATCCTCTCAATGATTATGTTGGAGCCTCTGTTGCAGCAACTGTGTCAATCCATCTTAACGAGGGTTATTCCCCCTATCCTCACTTTTTTTTTTTTTTGCTGACTCCCTAACGTATGCTCCAGGGCATGCCCAATGACAAAAATGTACTTCTCAGCTGTGTGACATGCGTCTGCAGTGACTGGAGTGGCTGTGGCGCTGCTCCAAGACCCAGGAGCCCTGTGATGGAGTCATCCGTGTTTGGGACAGAGAGCAAAAGGAGACGTGATAAGGTCACATTTCACTAGCCAAAGAAAGGCATGTGTCTGAATCTGATGTCTCCAGACTGGGGCGTAGAAACTCGTCTCCGGAGGAGGAATGGCACGCTCCCGAGTGGGAGTGTAGGCATGTCATACAGGGAAGGGCCCAGAGAGGAGTGATGGGAAGCAGGGACACCTTCTGGCACAGGTCACAGCTCCACAGTCTTCACCCAGGCACTGCACCCACCTCGCTGGGCCCAAGCACCCTTTTTCTAGCTCCAAATCTGTGGGGCCTTTGGAGAAAAGTGGTGCCCCAATTAGATATCTCTATGACTGAGGCGGACGGGTTCTCCCAGGTGTGCAAAGAAAGAAGGGGCGGGGGAGGGCGAGCAAGCCAGGAAGGTCCTTCTTACCAGTTCTTGCCTTGCCATGCCTCCCAGCTCTGATGTCGTGTCTTCTAAGACACCCTCCAGGCCTGGTCTGGGACCCTCCACTATGCTCTCCCTGCCCTTTGCTTTACCTCATTTCACCCCAGCGCACTGCTCCGTGCTGTCTGCGGGTGTGTCCACACCCCGGCGGGTGTGCTGGAGCCAGCTCCTGCCAGCGTGCCGGGGTTGACTACCAGCTCTGTGTTCAGTGGCAGTGTGTTGGTAGCTTGAGATGGAAAACCTAGTGGGTGTTGTTACCTCGCAGAAACCAGCATCTCCCTGCAGAAATGAAGGGCCGTTTCCATCTAGAGTCTGTGGTTAATCATCCCCAGAAGGCATGGTCCTGAACTGTGGACAATGTGAGGAAGGGTCTTCTGCAACTTATCTTTTTGTTGTTTCTGACGGCCGTTAGGCTTTCCCTCATGACTGACTGCAGACGGACTGGGAATGTGGATCAGTGAAGTTCTGCAGAGAGGAAGGCAGCAGGGATGGGGTGCATATCTGGCTGGTGTCTGAGTCCTCGCCCATCTCTGTCCTTCCTCCAGTCCCCCAGCCGTCTCTCAGACCCCGGCTCCGCTAACCTCCCAAGGGGGGCTGTGACAGCACAGAACACAGCATGAGCCTGCAAGTCTTTCGGGCCTTTGTTCTCCGAGACGCTGAGCTTTTACCCTTCAGAGCCGTGGTCCTCAACCTTCCTCATGCCGCAACCCTTTCATACGGTTCCTCATGTTGTGGTGACCCCCAACGGTAAAATTATTTTCTTTGCTACTTCATCACTGTCATTTTGCTACTGTAATGAATCGGGCGACCCCTGTGAAAGGGTCGTTCCACCCCCAAAGGGGTTGTGACCCACAGGTTGAGAACCGCTGCTTTAGAGTGTTACAGAGGAAGCAAAGGGAGAAAAGGCACAAACCAAGTGTCTTAAAGAAAAGGAAGGGTGAGGAGAGGCCTGGTCTGGCCGTGTCCTGAGCAGCTTTGCTGGGGCAGTCTCATGAGCAGAAGGTCTGTGGGACACATCCAGGTGCCACAGGGGTTGCAGATGTGAAGTGGTCCCATGGGGGGGACTCAAGTCTAATCAGTGAGGGACCGTGCTCAAGGACCAAATCCTGTCCCCTCCCTCCTTCCCCCATGCCCACTTTCCTGATCCCCGCACCTTGGCACTCTGCCCAAAAAACTAAACTCTGAACTCATAGCCACTGAGTCGATGCAGACTCATAGTGACCTTGTAGGGCAGGGGAGAACTTCCCCTGTGAGTTTCTGAGACTGTCACTCTTGACCGGGAGTAGAAAGCCTGCTCTTTCTCCCTTGGAGTGACTGGTGGTTTTGAACTTCTGACCTTGGGCATTGCAGCCCACCACATTACCACTGTGTTACCAGGGCTGGACTCAAGAAATGTGGAATGATCCCAAGGGAAGGAAAAGTCAAAGAACAGCACAGGCGAGTGTTTCACTGTGCTGGTAGAATGGGAATGTGGAAAGCAAAGATTGGAATTCTTCGGGCCCCATCCTTCCAACCAGTTCCCGGTTGAGATCTGAGATCTATCCCCACTCATGAGTGAGTTACTCAGATCAGAGGTTGGCTGAGGTCTTCTGGAAAGAGCCACTTAGTAAATATTTTGGCTTCATGGGCCATAGGGTCTTTGTCACAACTGTTTAACTCGGCCTGGATCGTTGCACAAGGGCAGCACAAACACTACAGAAAGGCGTGAACGGTGTTGCAGTGAGACTTTATTATGGACAATGAAATGTAAATTTCACATCATTTTCTTGTGTCTCAAGAACTTAGACTTCTTTTGATTTTTCCCAAACTATTTAAAAATATAAAAGTGATTCAGAACTTTTTTGGGGGGGGAGGGCAAGTAGAGGTGGAGGGGAGGCCCCTGGGCCATAGTCTGCTGACCTCTGGTAGAGATGACCGAGTGAATGAATGAATGAGCTGGGTCATGTGCCTGGAGAGAGTTGGGGGGCTTTGCATGAGGCGGTCTGGAGAGAGGCCATTCTTTCCTTCTCTCTGCACCCCATTCTTTGCCCCCGATCAAGGTGCTTCTGTCCCCCTGGGCCCTTGCCTAGTCTGCAGCCAGCCAAGGTGCTGCTGGCCTGCCCTTCCTGAGCGCCAGAGAAGCCGGACTCTCGTTGGGAGGGTGGCTGGGCAGCTGGACTCAGCGAGCCGGGCGGGCTGGCCGTGTTCTGTCTCCGGGAAATGAGTGTGGACATGGCCGGGGCCCGGTGGGGCGGCCCACCCTGGTCTGCCCGGATCAGGTTCCTGCTGGCGTCTGAACACTATAAACACAGTGGCTGGACAAGCCGCCTCTCCTGAGACCCGCGGAAGGCGGCCCAGGCCAGGAGGAGAGTGGGAATTGGGTCTGACAATTTGACATAAACCACAGGACAGTGCCCAGCGGCTGGGGAAGCCTGGCGACCCCCTCCCCAGCACCCCTACTCTCACTCCAGTGGCAGCTGCTCCCAATTACTTCTTCCTATGGAGCCAGGGGTCCTCATGTGGGGAAGCCCCTGGCAGATTCCCACCTCCTGCCAGCAGTCGGGAAACTGAGGCTCAGAGAGGTGCCACAACTTGCTTAAGACCCTGTAGTTATTGCCATACTAGGGTAGGAAGCTTAGTCTCTGGCTTCCCCTGACCAAGATCAGGGCGCCTTCCAGGGTGACTGAGAAAAGAGAACATTGGGCAGCTGAGACCCTGCCCCTCGGCCTTCAGAAGCCCCCGGGGGCTCCCTTCAATGCCTTTAGGCATCAGGTCAGCTGATCATCAAGCCCATCACAGACCGAGAGTCCTCACCGTGACCTGTGGGGCCCTGTCGTGCTCACTGTGCAGAAGACAGGCTCTGGGAGGTAAAGGGGCTGGCTCAAGCCACTCAGCTAGTCAGAGGGGCGATCCCAATTTAAACTCAGGGGGGCCTGAGGGCAAAGCCTAAGCTCTTCATAGGGACCCTTGGCTCCAGCCCCAGCCCTGGCCTTGCTGTGGACCTTTGGTGGGTCCCTGCCTTCCCCCTGCCCCCGAGGCTGCTGCAGGTGAGCTCTCAGGGCTCTGGCTCGCAAGATACCCTGTCCTGACGTCCCAGGAACGTTAGGTCTCAGGCTCTGCTGGATGACACGTGCCCCGTCCAGAACAGGGCTGACCTAGACCCGGATGTGGCCCAGGCCTTGCTACTCACCTACTGCACTTGGCAGGCTCACTCACACACACGACTGGGGCTGCGTCTCCGCTTTGTCTTCTTCCAGACGCAGCGCCGGTGGCCCCTGAGCTGGCCCATAGTGTGAAAGTGTTTCCGAGGGCCACCTTTACAAAGGACCGTGGACCGAGTGGCCTGTAAGGGCAGAGGTTTATTGTGCCTCCCTCTCCCCAAAGCTGGGAATCTGAGATCAGGCTGCCCACCAACCCCGGGGTTTCCTCAGGCTTTGAGGAGACTGTTCGTCCGTCTCCGAGCTCCGGGTGGCTCCAGGTTCTCCTCGGTCTGCGGCGGCAGCGTCCCATGGGATCATTCTCACTCTTTTCCTCTTTTATAAGGGCACCACCCCTATCAGATCAGGGACCCCTCCCACCCCACTCCCCACCCCACGCTCTAGTATGACCTCATGTCAACCTAACAGATACCATCTTCAATGACCCTCTTTCCAAGCATATACAGGGGTTCGGACTTTAGCGTGTCTATCTGGGGAGATGATTCAGTCTGTCTCACAGGGATACACACGTGTCTATGTATAGCCACATACAGGCAAGCCTTGCACCTGGGCAGGCGTGCCTGTACACTTGCATACACACATAGGTGAGTGGACGCCCGTGTACCATGAAGCAGAGCTACGTGGCAATGAGTCCCCGGTATGGGACGGCCTGTGACACACTGAGCCCAGACCACCTCTGTGTCTCTTACGGCCAGACTGCTCTGTTCCCGGGGAGTCCATCCACGGCAGATGCAGGCGCCTGGGCACGGTGGGCTCACACAGTCACAGTACTCACGGACAGGAAACACATGGGTGTGTGTGTGGGGGGGTGTTGTGTAGCTGCTCATTGGCACACCCGTCAATACCTGCATCCGGAGACACTCCAGTGGGAGAACATGTGTGTGCTCACATGTGCACCCACAGTCGCCCGCCCGCACCCACACATGCTCTCTCACACCTTCCCGCTGGCAGCTCTGGTCCGTGTGCGCCACCCGGACCTGGGATTAATGACCTCTCTGGGGTCTTTAGACTCACTTTCTTGCTCCTGACACTTTCCAAAGTTCTGCACAAGAGTTAGATCTGAGGATGGGGACCTGGGGGGCCTGGGAATGGAAAAACAGGCGATCTGGAAAATTCTTGTCATTTTTGAGCTCTTTCCAAAGACGCCTGCAGGAACCACAGTGGGCCTGTCGACATCCAGCCTCAGGCTGACCGCGCTGCCTTCCCTCCCATCGTGCCCTGGGCTGTCCACCAACGCTGCTCCCGCCGCAGTTCTCCTGGGCTCACCCTCCTGCAAGGGACCCTGCTCAAGAGGCTGGGCATGCTCCCACCACTCCTCCCAAACCGGGCCACCTGCTGCACATATGCCCTGCCATGGCAGGGAAAACGGCTAACAGCAGTTCTCAACCTGTGGGTCGTGACCCCTTGGGGGTTGCATGACCCTTTCACAGGATTCACCCAATTCATAACAGTAGCAAATGACAGTTATGAAGTAGCAACAAAATAATTTTATGGTGGGGGGGGTCACTATAACATGAGGAACTGTATTTGGCTATTGTTAAGGGTACCACCTTTTTGATCTCCTCTTCTGTGGTCTTATCTGATGTATATAACAGTCTGACGGACTTCTGTTTCTTGATCTTGTATCCTGCCACTCTGCCAAACTCCTCTATTGCTTCCAGTACTCCCCTTGTGGAAGTTTTGGGATTTTCCATATATGAAATCATATCATCTGCAGATAACGATAGTTTTACCTCTTCCTTCCCCAGACGAATACCTTTGATGTCTCTTCTTTGCCTTATGCTGTTAGCTAAAACCTCCAGCACGATATTAAATAGGAGTGGGGACAAGGAGCATCCTTGTCTGGTCCCCTTTTTCAGTGGGATTGTGTTAGTCTTTTCTCCATTGACTACCATGTTGGCTGTTGGTTTTTCATATATAGCTTGTATTGTCTTGAGGAACTTTCCTTCCATTCCTATCTTCGCTAGTGTCTTAAACAGGAATTGGTGTTGGATGTTGTCGAATGCTTTTTCTATATCTATCGATATTATCATGTGGTTCTTATAGTTTTTCATGTTAATGTGATAAATAATACTATGGTCATTCGTATATTGAACCATCCCTGCATCCCTGGTATGAATCCCACTTGGTCATGGTGAATTATTTGTTTTATATGCTTTTGTATTCTGTTGGCTAGTATTTTGTTAAGGATTTTTGCACTGATGTTCATTAGGGATATCCGTCTGTAGTTCTCGATTCTTGAGGGTTACTTGCCCAGTTTTGGTTATACTAGCTTCATAGAAGGAGTTTGGGAGTTTGCCATCTTTTTTCCATGTTCTGGAAGAGTTTGTGTAGGATTGGTATTAGTTCTTCCCTAAATGCTTGGTAAAATTCTCAAGTGAAGCCATCTGGTCCAGGAGATTTTTTTGTTGGTAATCCCTTGATAACCTTGTCTATTTATTCTATTGCTATGGGTCTGTTGAGATTCTTGATGTCCACCGAGGAGAGTCTAGGGAGGGATTGTTTTTCCAGGAATTTGTCCATGTCTTCCAAATTGTTGAATTCATTGGAGTACAATCCTTCATAGTTTTGTGTAACTATCCTTTTGATTTCATTAGGGTCTGTTGTAATGTCCCCTCTTTCATCTCTTATTCTTGCTATTGAACTTTGTTCCCTCCTTTCTTTGGTTAGGTTTGCCAGTGGTGAGGAGCCGTATTAAATGGTCGTGGCATTAGGAAGGTTGAGAACCACTGGGCTAACACCAAGCCCTTGCTGCAAGCCAGGTGCTCTCCTGAGCACTGACCATGTATTGATTCATTTTTCACACTCAACCCACACATGTCATAAAACATAGCTGTGAGCATATGAGGAAACAGACACCACCGGTGGGCATATGAGGAAACTGAGACACAGAGAGGTAAAGCAACTGACCCTAAGTCACACAGCCAGGAAGCATCAGAGCCAGGATTTACACCCTGGCAATCTGACTCCAGAAGTCTCACCTTATCCCTTCACCAGGTTGCTTCTTGTGACATAGGGCAGATTGACCTGGCCAGGTGCCAGAACCTCAGGACCCAGAGAGGGCCCAGAGTCTGGAACTTGCTCTGTTGTGGATCTACTGGTTCGGGGAGTGGGGGGAGGCCCTGTGCTGGGTGGACTCAGGGACATCCCTGACACCAGCTTCCACCCACAGCTCTCCTCTACAGAGCTGTTACAGGGACTTCCCTGAAGCCCGATGCGGCCTGCTTGGCTGGGGGCTCCTAGGCTTGTGTCCTTCAGGGTCCACATGATGGGAGTCGTCACTGGGCGGGACCAGGGCTGAGCTCATAGGGCCGGCCACAGTCACCTGAGGCCGAAGGGGCAAAAGGGGTGCAGAGCGTCCCCAAGCCCTTTCTTTCCTGCCTGTGGCCCTTCTACCCTCACACATCCCTTCTGCAGTTTAGACTCCCTGCCTCCTAGGGCTTGCCTGTGCTGCACACTCTCCAGTGCCTCTCCCAGGCCTCCAAAGCCCTAGAGAGGCTTCCGGGAAGCCTCTTTAGCTCACACTGTGCACATTGCCTTCCCTCTGCCAGGCCCTGTTGCTCGGTGCCCTCCTTTTTACAAGGTCCTTGGCTTCAGCTGCCTGGGGAGGGGCAGGTGGGAGCAATTCCACAGGAAGTTTCTAAGTGTCGACTCTGCTGGGCGCCGAGTACAGGACCAGCAAGGTAGAAGGTCTGTGTGTCCACAGGCCTCCTGGTTTCGCTAACGAAACTGTGTCACCTTTATTAGTGTTGTCCCCAGTCCCTAACACGGATCTTGCACATAGGAGGTGCCGAAGGATGGAATTTATAACCTTGGCCCTGGAATACTATCTTTATGATGCATTAAAATGAAAGAAAGGAAGAAAAATCCAGTTCAACTTGGTCTAGTAAGACCTGGGGTCCCCCAAGGGCCAGGGGGAGCCCAGGATGGGAGATGGGCAGGTGGGTGGGGCTGGCCATCCTGCAAGGGCCGACCCAGCAGCCAGGGAAGCAGAGGAGGCGTCTTTGTCTGCAGCCGGGCCCTGGCCGCTCGCCTGCCCGCCTGCCATCCACATGGTGGAAACGCTGATGAACAAGGACCGTCCTGTTCTTTCCTGTCTTCCTCGCTTACCCCTTTTTCTAAAAATAAGCTGGAACCTTCTCCTCATCTGCCCCCAATTTTCTCCTGCTTGACCCCAGCGACCCCATGCCTTCAGAGGCGGCCACATGTGTGCCCACTGTTGGACAGATGGGTCAGCCCTGCAGTGCAGATGGTGGGAGCGAGGAGGCCGCCCTGGCCTCTGCCCCAGCCTAGCCAGCCCCTCCAGCTATGCCCTTCCTGGGAACAAAGCACGGAGCCAGCCCCTCGTCTGGGGGTGGAGTGGGGGGCTTGGTTTACAACAGGAAGCTCCACCGGTCTTTATGAGCTATCAGGAGCATAATAATCACCGCCCACATTTGCATAAATTCAGTCCTCTCACGTCTGCTATCTCCTTTAGCACATACTTAGTACCTCACGATTGGTCTTACTGCTATTAGCTGATTGAGCATATGGGAGAAAGGAGAGACATGGTTACATCTTGAGCCACTAATGGCAAGGTCAGCGGTTTGAAATCAACAGGCTCTGTTCCGGTGCCAGGCCCTTAAAGCAGCGGTTCTCAAGCTGTGGGTTGCGACCCCTTTGGATGTCAAACGACCCTTTCATAGGGGTCGCCCAATTCATCACAGTAGCAGACTTACAGTGATGAAGTAGCAACGAAAATAACTTCATGGTTGGGGGTGTCACCACACCATGAGGAACTGTATTAAAGGGTCGAGGCATAAGGACGGTTGAGAACCACTGCCTTAAAGAGTTGCAGCCCCGGGAACCTACAGGGCCAGTTCCTCCCTGTCCTATCTTGATGGCAGTAAGTGAGGGCTGCGGTTAGGACAGGTGGGCGAAGGATTCAAATGCAGGTCTCCGCAATAGCAAATGCTGCCCCTTTAGACTCTTTGCCCAACCTCTGAACCAGGCCGCGCTCTGCCAGTCTGTGCCCAGGGGTTTCCAGGTTCTCCTTTCAATAGCTACTATGGATGATCTCCTCGTGTGTGGTGCAGTCCTGGGACCTCAGCAGCTCCCCGAGGAAAGAATTACTAAGGCCATACATAAATGTTTTATAAAATCTTCACCAACTCAACATTTCCCATATGGACGGTGACATTGGTTACCTTCTTCCTGATGTGTAACTCTTGTCTCTACCTTTTCCTAATGATTCTGCTTGGGTTACCGTCTCTCCTTGCTCTCTCTCATCCCCAGGAACCAACGGTCAGTAAGTGAGCTTTAGTTTCTGTGTTGTTGCCTGTTTCTTATAAACGAATCCTGCAGCATTTGTCCTTCGGTGACTGGCTGATGGTGCTCATCCTGATGATTTCGAGGCTCCTCCGTGGGCGCACCATAAAGAGAATTACATCGAGGACTATTGCTTTATATGTGTGTCACATGTTGCCCAGCCACTCATCTGTTGATAGCCTTGTCCATCCTCTCCACTCTTTGCCTACCTTGGAAAGTACTGTAGTGAGCGTTGGTGTCAAGGCTGCTGTTTGCGTTCCTGTTTTCAATTCGTTGGGGTATATACCTGGCATCGGATAGCCGCGTCCTCTATGTTCAATGTTCTGAGTGATGACGGAGTTGTCGTCCATGATGGATGTACCGTTTTGCATTCCAGCCAGCAGTGGATGAAGGCTCCAGTCTCTCCACAGTCTTGCCAATACCTGTTGTATCCTGCTTTCCTTTCCAAATCACTGCTGTTCTAATCGAGAGCCAGGCGGTATCTCATGGTTTTGACTCGCATTCCTCTAATACCTAGAGATAGGCGCCTTGGTAGTGGGTGAGACATTGGACTGCCAACTGCAAGATCAGTAGTTTGAACCCACCAGGCACTCTGAGGGAGAAAGATGAGACTTTCTTCCCCATTAAAGATTTACAGCCTCAGAAAAACACAGGGACTATTCTACTTTATCTTATAGGGTCGCTATGAGTCTGAACAGATTCAATGGTTGTGAGTGAATCACTTGAGGAAGGAGCCCTGGGGATGCTGTCAAATGAGCTTTGGACTATGAACCACAAGGTCAGTGGTTCAAACCCACCAGCCCCTCTATGTGAAGAAGACAGAACTCTTTGTTCCTGTAAAGATTTTCAGCTTCGGAAACCCTCGATAGGATATTTGTAAGTCAGAATTGACTTGATGACAGTGGATTTTAATAGCAAAAGGTGCCCTGGTGGTGATATTGGACTATTAAACCCAAGGCCAGCGGTTCAAACCAACCAGCTGCTTCCTAAGAGGACAATGAGACTACCTGCTTCCCATAAAGCTTTATAGTTTCAGACACCCCCCCCCCCCGCCGCAAAAGGACTGCGACTCACTGGAATTGACTGGATGGCAGTGAGTTTTGATTTTTTAGTTAGTAGCTAGTGAGGTTGAACACCCTTTCTTGTGCTCCTTGACCATTTGCATATCCTGTCTGGTGACCTGTCTGTTCAAGCCCTTTGCTGAGTTTTTGATTGGCTTGCTTTTCTTCTTCTTGTTAAGGTTGTAAACGTTTTAGCTATGGTATTTAGACATCAAACCTTTATCAAATGTCTGGCTCCTGAAGTTTCTGTCCCCAACTGGAGGTTGTCGCTTTACTTTTCAAATAAAGTCTTTACATTGTCGTAGGAGCTTTCACACATCGATGTCATCCTGTGCTGTCTGTCCTTTTGTTGTCACATCTGAGCGACTTCTCCTTAGAAACTAGGCTCCATAGGCTTTCCCCTACATTTGCTTCGAAGAGTACTAGGGTTTTCACCTTCTTTAAAACACGTGTCAACTTGGGTAGGCTGTGATTCTCAGCATTCTGTGATTATCCTTCATTTTATGATCTAATTATCTTATGCGTTGTAAATCCTAACCTCCATGACGTTAATGAGGCAGGATTAGAGGCAGTTATGTTTATGAGGCAGACTACAAGCTATAGGATTAGGTTCTATCTTGAGTCAATGTCTTGAGAAATAAAATAGATTAAGCAAGTAAGCAGAGATCAGAAGGACCTAATTGCCATCAACTCCCCCCCCCAAAACAAACAAAACACCAACACTGTTGGACATGGGTTCTTGTGCTGCAAACCTAGACCCAGGGGAAGACTGGTATCCAGACACATGGAGATCCCCAAGGGACACCAAGCTCACAGATGTTAAAAGGAGACAAGGATTTCCCCAGAGCTGACAGAGGAAAAAGGGCTCCCTCTAGAGTTGGAGCCCCGAATGCAGACTTCCAGCTTCCTAAATGTGAGCGTGACCAAGAGGGCGGCCCTCTGTGAGATGGACTGACAGATGCAGGGGCTTTCACCCGGGGCTGCGACAGAAGAGCGACTGTGAGGATCCTGTAGGACCAGGCAGGGTGGACTTCTGTTGGGCACGGGTTTGAGTTGGAGCAAACTCAATGGCACCTAACAACAACAACAAACCACGAGAGAATGTCTGTCTGTTAAAGCTATCCACTTGCGGCATTTCTGTCATGGCAGCACTGGATAACCCAAACAGTGCTGGAGCTTTTTCTTTCTTCCTTTTCCATTGTGGTGAACACACACACACACACACACACACACACACACACACACACTCACTCTCCAACACAACGTGCACATTTACAATTCAATGACTTGACTGTAGACGCACCTCAAAGATGTAGCAAGTTCCCTTCCGGACTACCTCCATAAAGCAACTGGCTCAGTGAAGCAGGCAAAGAGTTTCTTGGTTTTCAGTGCATATGAGAATTTGATTTACTCTGTACTGTAGTCTCTCAAAGGAGCCTGGTGACACAGTGGCTACACAGCAGGCTGATAACTGCAAGGCTAGCCGTTCGAAACTACCAGCCATGCTGAGGGAGAAAGAGAGGACTTTCTACTCCTGTGAAGAGTTATAGGAGTCGTGGAGACTCACAGGGGTGGTGCTACCCTGTCCTATAGGGCTGCTGCAGTCAGCATTGACTCGATGGCAGTGAGTTTGGTGACGTATTGGTTAGGATTGGGCTGAGATCCAAAATGGCCATGGGAGAAAGGTTGGACTTTCTATTCCCACAAGGGGGTCGCTATGAGTCAGCATTGACTCGATGGCAGTGAGTTTGGTGGTGGTGTTTTTGTGGAGTCTATTAAAGAGGGAGCCCTGGTAGTGTAGTGGGTTACACTTTGGGTTGCTAACCACAGGGTCAACAGTTTGAAGCCACCAGCCTCTAGGGGAGAAAGATGAAGTTTTCGACCTCTGTAAAGATTCACAGTCTCAGAAACCCACATCAGCTAGCTCTACTCCGTCTATAGGGTTGGTATGAGTCAACATTGACTGGATGGCAGCCAGTTTCGTTTTGATGGCCTATTAAAAGAGGCCTGGTGGAGCAGCGGGTTAAATGTTAAGCTGCTAACCTCAAGGTTAGTAGTTCACAACCACCAGCCACTCCAAGGAAGAAGGGTGAGGCTGGGTGCTCCCATAAAGATCTATCAACCTAAGAAATCCGCAGGAAAAATTCCACTCTGTTCTCTTGTTTGCTACGAATTGAAATTGGGACTCATGGAGTTGGTGGCAGGGAGACTGATCGTGTATTGTGGAATTCTGCTGGCTTGTTGTTGTTGGGTACCATTGAGTCAATTCCAACCTGAAGTGACCCTACGCAGACAGAACTGCCTGGTCCTGGGCTAGCCTCACAATTGCTCCGATGTTTGAGCCCATCAAGGCAACCCTTGTGCCGGCCCATCTTGTGGAAGGATTGCCTCTCTTTCACGGCTCCTCTACCTTACTAAGCACAATGCCCTTTACTGCCCATGACATTTGTTTCCAGGGACTCTTCTCTCCTGAGACCATATTCAAAGTAGGTGAGAGGAAATCTTGCCATTGACATCTCTATGGAGCATTCTGGCTCTCCTTCTTCCAAGAGTGAATTGTTTGTTCTTTTATCAGTCCGTGGTTTGGTCGCCTACGAAGCGTCACGAGCAAGTTTGAAATATTGCAACAATTGCCCAATTGTGACACGGAGACATGAAGCGGGCACATGCTGTCAGCAAAATGGCATCAGTAGACTTGCTCAGTGCGGTGCTGCCACATGCCACCAGTCTGTGACTAGCAACTCTCCGTGAACTGAAATGCAATGGAGTGCAATAGGACGAGGTATACTGTACATTGTTCATGTCGGGGGGCCACCCTTATCACTAATCGTTTTCAAAATATTCCTCACCATTAACATAAAGTCAATGCCTCATCCACAAAAACTCTTCCTCCCCACCCAGAGTACTGATTACGAATCTTTGGCTTGTACATCCTTGCTGGTTTCCTTCAAGGGAGAGCATAGAGTAAGTGCTCCATTGTGACGGGCTTGCTTCACTCAGCACAAGCTTTAAAAGGTTCGTCTGTGTTGTGGCTTGAAGGAGGGCTTCTTGTCCTTTCACAGATGCATAATATTCCTTTGTGTGCATTTCTCCCCACTTTTGGACGATCTCATTACCTGATATGCCACATTTACAGCAACAGTAGAGAATCGAATATCCAGTTGTTTTCCACACTAATGCCCCTCTGGCAGTAAGGAGTGCTCAGGTCCCGGGCAGGGTCTTGCCCTGGTGGACCCTGAGTCCATGTAGAGAGAAAGCTGACGACATGTAACAGTTCACCATCCTGGGGTGGGGTGGCAGGAGGCTGGCGTGGATGGGGACCTGTCTGGCAGGTCATGGGTACTCGCAGGGACTGAGGCCAGGGGAATGACAGTTGGTGTACTACAGGCGGCTGCCCTTGGTGATGGGGAGGAAGCAGGACCCTGGGATTTGGTCCCAGCTCCCGGCCCCAAAAGGCAGCAGAAATGGGTCAAGCTGCAGTTTGGAAGGCGCCTGAGATGAGGGTACTCAGAAATGGGATCAGTGGGTACATAAGGTCAAGGACAGAGGCTGGGTCTGGCCGTCTTGGCCTATGAGGAAGCTCTGAACAGTTGCTTCTCATGGGAACACATGAGCAGAGATGTGCTGGGATACTGAGTGATAGTCTAATGGGATGTCCAGTGAGGGCTTGGTAGGAGGACCCCATGGACAGCATGCCACTCTGACAGTACCCAGAGACTTTTGCCTGGAGACCCCTGCTCCTGACAAAGCACGAAAGACATTTTGAAGTCATCGAGGGGCTGAGCTGGCCTCCTATCCTGAAAACTTGATGACTATGACCCTGAAGATAGAGGGAGGGAGGGAGGGCTTAAGTCGCCTTGGCTCTGAAAGACTGCTTGGCCATCTCCTGCAGGTGGCAGTGGGAGCCGTGCTTTTCTGAGGCAGCCTGGGGGAGAGGGAAGGGACCATGGCAGGCGATCTGAGCAGGGGTCCGATAGGACAGTGATATAGAGATGAGGAGTGAAGTCATGTGTTCATCCTCTATTTTCACACAGTGTCAATTTTTTAATAAATCCCTGTTGGAGCCTAACTAACCATCTGATGAGGAAGGCGTTGGTCCATCCATGTTGGTTTGACCATTCTCTCTTGATGGACATTTTGGCTCCACTTTTTATTGTGAAAAATGATGCAATGAGCCTTAATGTACAGATTTCTGTTTGTTTTCCTGCTTCATTTTTTTCTGGGCATTCTTAATCCATTTTGGATTAAATTTTGTGTATGGGGCGAGGCAAGGATTCTGATTCACTCTTCTATATGTAGAAATCCAATTTTCTCTGCACCATTTGCTGAAGGAACCCGTCCTACCCCATTGAGTAAATTTAGTACCCTTGTAGAAAATCAAGATTACTCATAGATATATGGGTTTATTTATGGACTTCCAATTTTATTCCATTGGCTTATATATCTGTTATCTACCAGTACCAGCTATTCTAATTTCTGTGACTTTATGGTATGTTTTGAAATCAGAAAGGGTGAATGCCCTTGTGTAATTGCTGTTCTTCAAGATTACTTTAGCTCTTCATGGCCCTGGCCCTTCCACATACATTTGAAGATCTGGCTTTCTATTTTGGCGAAGTAGATTGTTGCAATTTTAATGGAGCAGCATTGCATTTATAGATTGCTTTAGGTAGTGTTGAGATCTTAACTATATTAAGCTTTCCAAACAGTGAATATGGAAGGCCCTTCCATTTATTTAGATTTTCCTTAATTACTTTTAGTAATTTCCAGTAGATTTTGTTGTGAAAGTTTTTCACCTTCCTAGTTACAATTGTTAATAGGTATTTTATTCTTTTAGATGTTATTATAATATAATAACATCATAATCACAGTGTGATTATATTATATTGTAATATAATCACATTATAATCACAGCGTTTCTGGAGTCCCTCTTTCTGCTTGCTCATTGCTGATAGATAGCAACCCGACAGGTTTTGGCATATTGCTCTTCTGAGCTGCCACCTTGCTCAATTTCCTCATTCTAACAGCTTTCTTGTGGGATATTTAGGGTATTCTAAGTATATGATCAGGGTGCTAGACTGGGACACTCATATGTGTATAAGAGAGAGTTTTATATAAAGAGTAATTGTACATTAAGAAAGCAACCCAACCCAGTCCAGTACACGGCTATAAATCCAATATTAGCCCATATGTCCAATACCAATCTATAAAGTCCTCTTCAGACTCACGAAACACATGCAATGATGCTGAATGTAGGATGATCACAGGCCAGTGGGTAGAAAGTCTTTGGATCCAGTAGCATTGTTAGCATCTCAGCACTGGCAGGGGTCTCCACGTGGCTCCTCCAGTTCCCAGGGCAGGGGGTCTATCAGCATAATACCATGTGTCTTGTCAGTAGAGAATCTCCAAGGAAGTGAGTAGAGTGTCTTTCCTGCCTCCAAGGAGGAAAAACAAGATTTCCCAGAATTCTCAGGAGAAAATCATGCACACACAGAGGCCTCATTGGCTGTGATCTGATGCACAGACTAGACTCCACCCCATTCACTCTTAATCCTCTCTCACTCTTAATCCTCTCAAGTCCCAGATTGACACCAGATTATGTAACACAATCAGGCACATAGGAAAAGGAAGACTTTCACTTCCTTCACTTCCTTCACTTCCTCCTTCACTTCGTCCTCCTTGATTTGGATACCATAAAAAAAGAAAGCACAGCTTAAAAAAATAATAATTTCTTCCCAATGGCTCTGGACTGGACTTCTAGAGTGATGTTGAATACCATTGGTGAGCACGGGTATCCTTGGCTAGTTTCTGATCTTAATGAGAAAACTATTGCTCGTTCTCCATTGAGTATGATATTAGTTATGAGTTTTTCCACAAACATCTCCTATCATATTGAGGCATTTTCCTTCAATTTCTACCAGATTGGGTGATTTTTCATGAAAAGGATGTTCGCTTTTATCAAATGTCTTTTCTTTACTGAGATGACCTTGTGATTCCTTTTCTTGGTTTTATTATATGAGCTGATTTTCTAAGGTTGAATTACCTTTGTGTTCCTGGAATAAATTGTACTTTATCATGGCACAAACCCCAAATTAGTTTTGTTTTTTTTAAAAATGTTTTTATATTTGGTTTGCTGGCATTTTCTCTTCTTCTTCTTTAAAAAATAGCATTTTCTTTATTCTTCCTTCCCCCCTCCCCCAAATCATTTTATCAGGAGTGAGTCCAGACTTTATACCATTCCATGGCATTTTCTATTTTTTTTTGAATTAAAAAAATAATTTTATTGGGGGCTTGTATAACTCTTATCACAATCCATACATCCATCCATTGGGTCAAGCACATTTGTACATTTGTTGCCCTCATCCTTCTCAAAATATTTGCTTTCTACTTGAGTCCTTGGTATCAGCTCCTCATTTCTCCCTCCATGAACACTTGATAATTAAAAAAAGTTTTTGTTAACATTTTATTAGGGGCTCATACAACTCTTATCACAATCCATACATATACATACATCGATCATATAAAGCACAACTGTGCATTCTTTGCCCTAATCATTTTCAAAGCATTTGCTCTCCATATTGCACACATTGGTGTGCAGCCAATGATAAGATTTTTTTGTTCTTTGATGCCTGATAACTGATCCCTTCGGGACCACGTGATCACACAGGCTGGTGTGTTCTTCCATGTGCGCTTTGTTGCTTCTGAGCTAGATGGCCGCTTGTTTATCTTCAAGCCTTTAAGACCCCAGACACTATCTCTTTTGATAGCCAGGCACCATCAGCTTTCTTCACCGCATTTACTTGTTCACCCGTTTTGGCTTCAGTGGTTGTGTCGGGAGGGTGAGCATCATAGAATGCCAATTTAATAGAAGAAAGTATTCATGCATTGAGGGAGTGCTTGAGTAGAGGCCCAAAGTCCTTCCGCCACCTTAATACTAAACCTATAAATATTGTTATATTGTGTTCATGCTTCTACTTGGCAGGGTTGTTGTAAGAATCAATTAAATGAAACATTCCTTTGTTTGTCCATCTGCCTACCATCCCTGAATCCATTTCTGCATGTATTTCTCCATCCACCCATCCATCCATCCATCCATCCATCATTTATGTATCCATCCATCCATCCATCCATCCATCCATCCATCCATCCATCCATCCATCCACTCATTCACCATACCTTCTACCTATTTACCCATTAGTCCATCTATCCACCTACTCAAATAGGTATCTCCTACATTCCCGTTATGTGCCATGCACAAGAAAAGGGCGTGCCAATAAATCCTGATTCAAATAGCATGTCCTCCAAGTGATTTTTTTTTCACTGTTTCTTGTTGAAATTGACTTCCCATCCCTGTTTCTTTTGGGCATTGCCTGCCTTTTGTTCCAATTTGTCCTTCGGTAAACTGAGCAGTCCTCAAGTCCAGGAACCAAGGCGGATCCATCTCTGTATCCTTGTCGTTGTCCACCCTACAGCTCCGTATAAGCATCAGTGAAAGGTCTTTGAATTCACATCTGTTGGCTCCATCTCATCCCACCCCAAGTCCACATTCATCTTCAGATGTCTGGGCATTTGAATGCTCAACAATCACTTCTGGTGCCCTTTCCTCTCTGGGATCCTAGTCTTCTCCCTCTCGTTTGAAAGAGGGGGTGGGGTGGGGGGATCCAACAAAGGCTATGCAGCAAGCTCAGCAGAGGCTTGAGCTAGAAGCCGAATCTTCTGCCATCAGTTAGCAACCTGTTCTAGTTAGTTAACCGGGCTCATTTGGGAGCTGTCCAAGGAGCCCTGCTACCTGAGCCACCTGTAGGGGTGTCAGCTCTGATTACCAGCACCCATCTTCCTGCCCCCATCAGCTCAGGCATCCCAGCTGCACAAGGCTGTCCTGGCAAGTCACTGGCATGGGTGAGAATGGAGAGTGGGCACTTGGTTACTTTTGGGCTCAGACCTGCTTCAGAGCTAGGCCTTTGCTGACTGGCAGGGCTTGCCCTGCCTTTCCTGGCCTGGCTAGTTGTGGTGTGGTGTCGCCCTCTGAGTGACAGGGTCCAGGCCTCCCCTCAGTGCCTGCAATGTGTCACTGGGAGTTGTAAGCTGGCCCCAGCTTCTCTGCTCCCAAGGGCCAGGTCCTCCCAGGGAAAGTGCACTTGATGGGCGGGCTGTAAATGAGCTGTCAGCAGAGGTGGTCTCCCCCTCTCTCCCCCTCTCCTCCCTCCGAGTCTCCAGTCTGGAGTCAGCTCTCAGCCACATTGGAAGAATTAGGGGGCGGCTGGCTGAGGGAGGTGGCTGGTTCCCTTGGCGGAGACCGTGAATAAGTTCTAACACATTGGCACTGCGTGTGTGTGTGCGCCGGTGTCGGGAAGCGGGCCCTGGCCATGCGGACCTTGTTCTGGGGGTCCTGCTGGGGGCAGGGCCTGTCTTAAAGCCTTCCTCTTGAATGGTCTCAGGATTTTTTAGACTGAGGAGAAGCTTCCAGGTGTGGTTTTCTTTTTTGGCATTTGTTACACATTCGGTTCATCCTCTGTAGAAAAGGTTCCAACTGGGTCTTGGTATGTGGGTCCTGGGTCAGCAGGAGGTGCTGAAGGGTCTCTCTGTGTGACCTCGGGGATCCCTTCCCTTTCCAGGCCCCATTCCTCGGGGGGGGGGGGCTTTTATGGTCACAAAGGGTCAATGCGTCTTCATGGTTTACAAAGTGCCTCCTCTCTTCTTTCTTCCCGTAATAGCACAATACTATGCCTAGTTAGTACTCTTACACCCATGTTACAGAGAAGACAGGCTCTCAGGGAGGCCAAGGGGCATTTCCCTGAGCTGTGGTCCACATCACTTTTTTATTTCAGAGATAAAAGGTGTGAAGAGGGAGCAGAGAAGGAGGGACCTCAGGACCATCAAGAAAGAAGAGCCTCATGGGCCCGGGGAAGATCGATGCCAAGACGTGCGTGGAGCTCCGGTGGTGGAAGGAGGTCAGGAAGGACCATCCCCAGAGTAGACACAGAGAGACAGCCTTCAATTTGGGCTGGACTTCTATACTGTGAGGAAACAAATGCTGATTTGTAAAGCCATCTACTTGTGATATTTGGGTTCCAACAGCAGTCTATAAAGACAGGGTCCCTGCCCTCATTGAACTGGGGGCCACAGCCAAGGGAACGGCCAGTGCCGCTCTGGTTGAAGGATCTCATGGACCTACAGGGGTGCTATGGCTGCTTGGCGCCGCAGGACTGGGAACAGCTAAAACTCTCCGTGTCTGATGCTGCCAGAGAGACGTTTTAGGGATATTCAACAAGCCCTCAACGCCTCTCTCTGGGTCACAAAGAAGTAATAATACCCCTTGAACAACAGATGAAGAACGAGACAGGAATAGGAGAGAAGGATATGGGAAAAGTGGCTGATTACCTTCATTAACAGTGACCTCTTTCACCATGAGACCTAAAGAAAGGGTGGTGCCCGGCTACCAACCCTGCACATTTTGACAAAGACCTCATAGAAGAAGGCTGATCAAAGGGGGACAGCAGAGACAGTAATGGAAATTCTCATGGGCTCTAGACTTTCTATGGCCATGGAGGGTAGATGACCCCCTGAGACCATTGTCCTGCGATAATCTTTAAACACGAACCCTCAAACATCTCCTAAATCCTAATCCCCCAGAGAAGAATTCTTCTTAAAACTGAACAGCAAAAAAAGAGATTTGTCTTGCGCATTGTCTTCTTCGGTGTATATGGGGTCACATTGACAATGACAACTCACAAGATTAGGTAGGTGCCTTAGGCTAGGAGGCGACGAGTCCCTGTCAGTGATGGAGGAAGAGTGGAGAAAAGCAGTTGAGAAGGGTTGCATGACTCCAAGGACGTGATCGACGGTGCTGCATTGTAAGGTAGATATTGTTCAATTGGTATGTGTTTTTCTATGTCCATGCTCAAGAACACCAAGAGAAATACCATTTACAGACAGAAAAAAGAAGTCATACAGCTTTAGATCACTAAGCACAATAACAGTAGCAAGATAATCGCGGTGTCCTTTTGGAAGGCTTCTGTAGACGTGGTCATTGAAACCACACAGCCTTGCTCTCTGTAGGAAAGGCCTTGCTATTCCACTTGGAGGAGAGGGATTTTACTCCGTGGGGTACAGCTGAGCTCTTTGACTACGAGTGGGAGAGCAGGGAGTTCACCCCAGGACTGTGTGGGTCTGTGTTACTTTCTCTGTACCAGGCCACCTCCTGGGGAGCTAGAGGAGAGGACGTCACCATGGGTCGGTCCCCTCTTAGGCCAGCTCAGGCAGGAAGCAATTGTCTGGGGTTTATGGGGGGTCATAGAAGAAACTCAGTCTGGAAAATCAGGGCATGCCCAGTCCTTCCAGTGGTTCTGCTCCCTTCTGGAAATTCCCGGGACTCTCTCAGGCATTTCTAGGTGGAAGGAATTTGCAGTATCAAGATTCTGTCCACAAGATGGAAGGAGGCAGCTGCCCTTAGGTGGTTCTGGGTTCTGGGCCACTAGCAGGGCCAGGGCTATCCCAGTCTGGGCAGGGCACATTCCCGTTGGTAGCACTGGAAACATCCTGTGCTCACCCTGCCAAGCCCCGGTTCCAGTCCTGGTGACACATGGATTTGATTGCTTGGGAAATCTGCTTGGGGGGTCTGGGGTGGAAGAATAGATGTAACAGCTGATCAAGCTAAAAATAGCAGAGCCTGGAATTCCGAGGGGCTCATGGGTGCCCCATTCCAAATTTGGAAGTGGTCTGTCGCACTCCCTGCAGGAGGCACCCTGCAAGGCTGGCTCTTCAGTGGCCTGGACAGATAGGCGCTGCCACAGCAGCAGCCCTGCGGCGGGCAGTGCCTGTGCTCTGGTCCTTGCATGTAGCCTCTCCCTGGACGACCAGGCACCTCTCTTGTTCATCTCGTCATGGCTGCCTGGTCATCTGCCCAGGGACGAGGAGTCTTTCTATGGAACAGCACACGCTGTGGAATGACGTGTGTATGCGTGCTATCCCGGAAAAGGGACGGGCACCTTGGGAGGGTGGATTTCATGACAGTGTCTTTCTTTCCCAGCTTCAAATGTCCTCTCGTGGCTCCTTCATAGAGGAGATGACTTCTACAGTCGTGAATCAAAGGACATTCATTGATGCTTCTATAGGCTGTGGGCTGGACAGTGCTGAGGAAGCAGGGATGGGTCAGCTTTGGTTCTTGCCCTGCAGGAATGCTCAGTTTAGTTGAGGAATTGTGACCAAAGGCAGGCGCTGCCCAAAAGAAATAGGAATGGGATGTCGGTGTTCATAAGGGATACAGGAAAGCCACTGGGAGGACATGGCCGGTGAGCCAGGACTATTCGGAATAGCCCTTCCTTCGACAGAGTTGAAATCAACCCTGAGTCCAACAATGAAAGGGGCTGAATTGAGAGGCAGTGAGTTTTCTGTCACCAGAAATATTCAAGACAGGGTTGGACAGTACCTGGCAGGGAAGTCACCTGTGGCGTAGACTAGATGCTGTCACACTTGCTTCTGACCCCCAAGGCCAGGGCCTGCTCTCTGACTTGACGGGGGGCTGGGAGTGGATCCTGTTCAGATTTGAAGCAGAGTTTCAACTTCTCATTCCTTGGAACTGTTCTGGTTTCAAAGACTTGGACACCTGTGATGGTTAGTGGTTAGGGTAAGGGGAGGGGTAGATCTCAACCTCTCAATTGTCACTAACCTTTTTGTAAAACAGAGAGAGACCGAGCAGGGTTGAATCCTCTTCGGCCCTTTACTTTCTGCGGGAACCAGGGCCCGTGTCTGGTTCCTTGTTCTCCTGTTGTATCACCTGCCGATCCCAGGAGGTATCAGTGGACCAGTGACGGTGGATTCATATGGCCAACTTCAGACCTCCGCATCCACCTGCCTGTGCCCACTGCTGTCTCTGCTTCAGCATCCTGCTTCCTGTTCAGCAGCTTCCATGAGTCCGGAGCAGCCTGACTTGAACTGGATTGGGCTTACCAATTTCTATGTCTGTGTGAGCCATTCCTTGACCCGAATCTCTTTCTATATACAACACATATGATTGTCCCTGCTTTTGCTTCTCTAGAGAATTCAACCTAGCACAGCACCCTGGCTGGCCCTCGGCAACCCAGTTCTTGTCACACCTGGGCCTTCCCTTCTGGATGAGATCCAATGTGACCCTCTAATCGGTGACCGGCAAGTTGGCTCCAACCCCTGGGAACTCCAGGTGTGCAGAGGACAGTAGATTTGCTCCCTGAGCTGTTTAGGGCTGTGACCTTTCAGAAGCAGATTGTCAGATGTTCTTTCGGAGACACCTCTGGATCGAGCTGAAGCACTGACCTTTTGTTAGTAGCCTGGTGTTCTATGTTTGCATCAGGCAGAAACTCCATGTGACCCCGCAAGACCTCATCTTTTCCACCTGCAAAATGCAAGATGCTAAGCCCTGACCATAGTCTAGAGATGAGAAGACTGAGGTCTAGGGAGAGGGATCCAACTGCTCATGGCCACAGATGAAACCAAGGCAGAGCTAACCCTTGGCTCCAGATTTCTCCCTTTCAATCCGGTGCTCAGAGCAGGTAGCAAAGGTACACTTGGGTGCTGAAGATAACCGATATTCTGGTTTTGACTCTGACTTTGAGTCCTGTCACTACTTGCTATGTGACTCAGGGCCAATTATACCAGCTCTCTGTGCTTTAGTTTTTCTGTTAGTAAAGTCCACCTTATGGGGTTGCTGTGAGGACTGGAAGGGCAGCCCTGGATGGTGCAGTGGTCAAGTGTGAATGCAGTTAACAATGAAAAGTCAGTGGTGTGAACTCACCAGACTCCCTGGGAGAAGGATGTGTCAGTCTGCTTCCTTAAAGGTGACAGTCTTGTTACCATTTAGGGTCATTCTACTTTGGCCTATTGGGTCTCTAGGAGTCAGAATTGACTAGATGGCAATGGGTTTGGTGGGGACTGGACATGATCATATGCGATCTAAGGAACTAGGCTGCAAAAGACAGCAGAGAGCCGGCAGGTAAGTGCTCAGATGGAAAGGTGGAGGGGGCTGGGCAGCCAGTCAGGCTTCTTGGGAGGAAAAAGGGAGATGACCACGCCCATTTTCAGCAGGTGTCCCTGTCAAATTCTTATTCATCCTGCAAGTCTAGCTTATGAACTGCCTCTGGTAGAGCTGGCTCCTGTGCTTGGCTCCTTTCATGGTACCAGCTGGCAGAACAAACTTCTGAAGACAGTACGGGAAGCAGAATAACTTGAGTTTGAAAGTTTTATTTATATACATATTAATTATATTTATAATTAGTCTATTATATTATATATGATTATATATAAAATTAATCTATTTACTTTACTATTATTACTTTAAAATTTATTATTAACTGAGATTTAATACATAGATCATATCATTCCATAGTTCAATCACATCAAGTAGAATTGTACAATTGCTACCACTTGAGTAGATATTTATCATTTTTCATGTAGTCAAATACATATAGCAAAACAGCTACCATTTCCATTTTTTTACATGTACAATTCTGTGACAATAATTATGCCAATCCTGCTGCAAGTTACTCTTTAGGTCTTCGTGTTCTCAATTGTAAATGAGACTATCGGATCAACGCCATGAAGATGCTGTGAAAATCGCATTTGGTCTAATATTGAGGGTGGCTATCATAATCGGTAGCTGTTGTTGTTACGGTGATAATGATGCTGACAGCACTCCCTCGTTCATCACAAATGAAATGCACCCCTTCTCTGAGCTCTGACTGAGACGTGGCAAAGGATCGAACAGCCCTACAGTCATCTGACTCTTGGGAGCTTAAAATCTAATTAGGTGAAGAACCTACAAGCCCATAACTCTAACCCAATATAGTACAAATAACACAGGAAGTCCCAGAAAAAACAGAGGACATCAAAAGAGCCCGCAGGCTGCCAGGAGGGGTCAGAGCCACCTTCCCAGTAAAGGACACTCTTGAGCTGAAGAGGTGAAGGATAAGAAGACGGGTTAGGTAGACAAGCTGAAGAGAGACAGCCCAGGCCGAAGGCACAGCATATGCCATGGCTCAGGGGTGGACCCCGAAGCAGACTGGTGGTGGTGGTGAGTGTGTACTGGTGGGAGGCGATGGCGGGGCTGAGTGTGTGTATTGGTGGGAGGGTGGGGGGCTGAAGCTAGAGTGGAATCCTGGACCCAAGACTTCACCAAGATCTCAGGGCCATCTCCTCACTAAGGGGCTATGGAGATGCATGGCCAGAAGGCTCTTACCGGAAGGGAGTGCCTTGGAGAGGAGGAAGAGGGTGGTGGTATGCAGTGGTTTTCCCAGTGGCGCGGGCTGGGGGTTGGCTGCAGAGCCCCGTAGATGCACAGTGCCTAGCACTGGGAATTGCAGGCACCTAGTGCTCTTGGCAAATGGGAAAGAAAGCGCCTGCCTGCAGAGGCTGAGGTTTTCCCTATGGGTGGGCGGTGTGTGTGTGTCAGGGGAGGGAGGGGGAGGTGTCTCCACCTCTGTGTCCTCTGGCTCTGACCAGACTTGATAGCTGTCATAGGATCAGATCCTATGACATACAGATCCTATGACATACAGATGGGAAAAAGGTCCCTCAGGGAGGGGCAAGAGTGTAGAGTAGCCCCTGTCCGCGTTACCAGCTGGCTTCCCCCATTCCAATTGCCCCACTCAAGCCTCCCTTCAGCCTGGCAGGGAGAGTCATCATCCGCCGCGGAGATCTGGGCAGGCAGGGCTGACAGCTCTGTCATCCTCCGGTGCTGAGCCTGCTCCCAAAGACCGCCCGCCCATGGCTCCTTGAAGCCTTCCCTGTCTCCTTGACGAAAGGCATCTGGGGCTGGCCAGCCCCTCCTCCACCCAAGAGGGAAACACAATACACCGATAATGATCTAATATTTATACAACGCCTTTCTACCAGATGCATCCCAACAAAGTTTACAAGCTGTCCCCACTGATGGTGCAATGGGTTCCAGATCCTCCCCGCCTCCCTGCCTTCCTCCCCACGTGGCTCCATCTTCACCCTTCAGGCCCTCGCCTGCAGAGACTCCAAAATCCACCTGGGCCGCTGGGCAAGGCCTGTGGGAGCACCAGGACCCGCCTTTCTCATACCTTCTCATACCTTCTCTGGGCACTGCTTTGCCAGGAGATCATTTGGGGGGGGGGGGGACCATCCAGAGAAGAGGCAGGGCCACCCTCGGGTTCTGACGTTTGGCCCAAACTCACAGCGCCCCATAGCTTCTCCTAGCCCTTCACCGGCCTCAGGCTCGTGGGAGGGACGCAGGGCGGGCTGGCTTTCCCAGCACAAACGTTCTTCCCCGGTTACTTCCTCCGACGCTGCCCCATGAATGAGGATTTGTGTTCATTCCCTCCCCATAAATTGCCCTTGGTCACCAGGGCCATGTTCTGTGTCAGAGTCCCTGACCACCAGCCTGGGACAAAACCTGCTTTGTGAAGTCTGGGGGGAGACAAACACATGATTATTACCTTCCTTTATCCCGCCCCCTCCCTCCTCCCCCCCGCCCCCCAAGCCTGGAGTGAAGACCTTTCCTTCCTCTGTCAACAGTCTTTGACTTTGTTCCCCGAGAGGGAAGCAGCTCCAGGAGGGACTTCCAGAGATGCTGCGCGCAGGAAAACCGTTTGGGAGGAGGGTGAACACAAAGACAGGGGTTACAGGAAATGGCAGGCATTTTTTGTTGAATTAAACCATTAGGAGTGACCCCCAAACCAGAACGAGGCTGAGGGAACAACTGGATACATTTAGGTCAGGACAAGCAGCCAAGTGAGGAGCTGAAACCAATTACCATAAATGAATGTTTCTCTTTTCTTCACGACCACCGTGCCTGTTCCCAGGATGCTCTGGGGCGTCTTATAAAAACAGATGAACTCTCTGGTTTTGTTCGGAGAGTTATTAGCTAATGCAACTGTTGGGCAATTTATCAAACATTAGCACATGCTGCGATTAATGACCAGGGAGAAGCCGTCACCGGCTTGTGCCTAAGCTGCAGAGGCGGCCCTGGACTTCGGGGCTCTGATCACATTTTCTTCTTGATGGGGCTATTTATTTAGGGAGTCTGTGCCCTTAAAAGTAACAGCCACCCCCAAACTCTCCTCTGGCCATGTTTCTCCCATAGCCATTTGGGGAGGAAATGGTCTTAGAATCTTGGGGGAATCTGGGGTTCAGGATTGCGCTCCACCTTCCGACACTCCTGTCTGCTCAGGGGCCCCCCTGATCTCACCCACCCCTGGGCTGGGACGGAGGCTGTGCTTTCCTCCTGGGTCTCTCTCCGCAGCTGGTCTTCCTGAGCAAAGGCAATTCTTCAACCTGAATGCGCCCTTCTCTGGGAGGCTTCTCTGACTCCTGCAGGGAGGCTAGTGGGTTGGGTGGGTTCCCGTGTTCTTCTGGGACTTCCACTGTTTCCTGTACTACACTGACTGGGAGTTGTGGGTTTGCAGGGACGGAGCTCGCAAGAGTCTGCGACCACAGGGCTGTTGGATCCCTTGTCTGTTCCTAGTGCCCCACTGAGCCCAGAGGGGAATGCACTGAAGGCCTTTGGATGCATGGATGGGTGGATGGATGAGTGAATGGATGTGTGGGAAAATGGATGTGTGAGAAAATGGATGTGTGAATGGAAGATTCATAGAGAGGAGTTCTACAGAACTTCTGTAGTCATAGACCGTGGTTCTGTCCCCGAAGAACAGGGACTGTGGCTCTCCCAGGGCAGGCCTCTTCCCCCTGAGGAGCTGTAGGACAATGGCTGTCAGCTGGTAAGGGAAGCTCTTGGTTTATCGCCATTGCAACTCCTTCCTCTGCGGGCCTCAGTCTCCTTGTACGTGAAATGGGCTTGGTAGCGTAGCTCCGTAGCCTCACGAGAGGCAAGTTCAGAGTGCTACTTGGAAAAATTCGAGGGTTAAGTAATGGTTTTGGCGGGGGGCATTCCTAATTCAAAAGGAGAGCAGAGAAGCAAACCAAATGACAGCTGCCCCCTTCCTTGCCCTTGGATACTTCTGACTCGAGGAAAGGAGTCGCTGGTGTTCTGTGCAGGCTGTTGGCTAGCGTGACCGTTGGTGCTCGGGTCGGGAGAAGAGTCCCATCCAGTCCTGTGTAGCTCTGCCGTCCCGGATGACCTCAGGCAGGTCACAGCACCTCTTGGGGCCTTGGTCTTGGTTCTGAGACACGGGGAAAGGATACCCCCTGGGAGGGCCAGCGTCTCAGAAATGCCGAGGCCAGCTCCCCAACAGGGACTCATGAAATAATGCCTCCTATTTATTGTTGCCACCAAGGAGATTGGTAAAGCTCACTGGGGAGTGAGTGGAAGGAGAGGCCCTTGACGTTCTGTGGTCTTGTCTGCTGTGTCTTGCAGACAAGATAACGCATTTTGTCTGTCTCGGGCTTGTGGAATTAACATTCTTTCTCTTTTAATTCCACCATAATACGTTTCCTGCCCCGGCAGCGGCCCGTCTGCCAGACTCGGCAGCAGCCCTTCCCGGCTGGGCTGCACCATCCGTGGCCGTTTGGGGCTGACATCTGCCAGAAAAGCAGACCACCTTCTCGGATTTTCCGTTTGCAGCTGGGAGAGAGGCAAGGAGGGAGGGCTGGCAGAGCAAATTACAAAGCGGGCTCCCGCTCCAGTTCCTGCTCTGGTGGGGCAGACCCCTTGTGTGGTGGACGAGGCACTGCCAGGCGCTGGCCCACAACGGGCCTGGAGCAGCGGGCGCCTCTCTCCTGAGCAGCCAGGAGCCCCAGGGCCCCTGGGGTCTCTGGGAAGGCTGCAGGCAAGGTGCAGAAGGTCTTCCAGGCTGCCTGAAAGGACCCGGGTTCCAGCCTGAGGTCTGGGACTTTGGGTAGGTTGTTTCGCCTCTGGCAAACTCCGTTTTTTGTTGTTTTTTTTTTTTCTATCAGAAAAATAGGAACAAATATAGACCCGCAGTCCCTTCCTGGGCACTCTCGGAGCCAGATGCGGTTTGGCAGCCTTGAGCTTTTCAGATTTTTCAGATGCAAGGATGTGTCGGTCAGACTTGACAGAGCCCCCCCTGCAAGCAAATGGTCTGAAAGCCAACGCACGATGATTTCAGCAGTGAAATGTGTGAATAGTCACATGGAGTGGGATTATCGAAGACCATGAGTAGCCCCATGCAGCTTCAGCTAGTTTCTCCCTCAACAGCAAATGAATTTGCTGCAAACACATGGAGAAGCTCTCCTTTGTCGGCGTCTTAGATTTCGCCATTGTAGCTGAAAGCGTAGTGTAATGTCTGTCTGTCGGAGGACAGCCGTGAAGAAGCGGGGCGGAGAACGCAGAGCGACTGCAGACGGTGGGGAACCTGGTGGTAGTGGTTCCCCCAAGGGCGGGCTCCTCAACCTTTGCTCAGTAGTGGACTCACTGGGGAGCTTCAAAGACTGATGATGCTCAGACCTGGCCCCAGGCAGCCAGCGGGAAGGAAACCAGTGGGATGGAAGCTCTGGCTGTGATGCTCCGAAGGGTTTGTAGGTTATATTTTTGGCAACCGCTTTAGTGAGATCTAATTCACACACCACATAACTCAGTCATTGAAAGTGTGTAATTCAATGGTGTTTAGTCTACTCACAGAATTGTTCAGTTATCACCACAGCCAACATCAGAACAGTTTTATCATCTCTAAAAGAAACCTGTATCTCATAGCGATACTTCCCAATCCGCCATTCTTCCCAGAAGCAAGCACCCATCAACCGCCTTTCTGTCACGAGATAGTTGCCTTTTCAGGACTTCTCACACAAAGGGAGGCATGCACTGTGGGGCTTTGGATATCTTCGCACAATGTTTGCAAGGCTTACACATATGGTAGCAAGTGTCAGCACTGCATCCCTTTTGCTGGCACAGTAATATTCCAATCAGATGATGCATGGCACTGGGCAAATCTGCTGCCCAATGTAGAGACCTCTTTAAAGTATTGAAGAACAAAGGTATTTCTTTGTGGACAAAGGCGCTCCTGACTCAAGTCGTGATATACCCAATATACTCGAATATAAGCTGACCCATGTATAAGCCGAGGTACCTAATTATTACCTGGGAAACCTGAAAAACTGATTGACTCGAGTATAAGCCTGGGGTGGAAAATGCAGAAGCTATTGGTGAGTTTCAATAATCAAAACAAATGAAAATAAAATTACTAAAAATTGAGACATTAGTGGGGTAATATATTTAAATATTTATTTAAAATAAAACATAAATAAAAGGACAAGTCATTTAACATTAGTAAACCAGCACAGTAAGTGGAAAATAGGTTCAACAAAAACAATAAGGTATCAACAATGATACCTTAAGAGTACTATTCCCTGAGCTCAATCAGCAACCAAGCTAAAATGTAAAGAGTTAAGATCCTTCAAAACTGGATTCCTCATCATCATCCGTATCCCAATGCAGAGCTTCAGCTGGTGTGAGGTCATCATAGACGCTGTCCTCACTGAGATCGCCGTCATCACCATCACTGCTGTCATTTTCATACAAAGCACAGTCTTCACTGCCATCCAGAGCATTACTAAGACTACATTTCTGGAAGGCATGTCGCACCATGTCTTCTGGAATGTCTTCCCAGGCATCTGGAACCCACTTTGCTATTAACTCTATGTCGGGCTTCATGAGATTTCCTCCTTTTATTAGTCGGGCTTGACCAGATGACATCCATTCATGCCACTGACCCGTGTATAAGTCGAACTCTATTTTTTCAGCACATTTTTTTGTGCTGAAAAACTCGGCTTATATGTGAGTATATACGATGTGTACATAGTGGCATTGAATTGTTTCCTTCTTTGGCTGCTGTGATGTAATGATGATATGATCACTTGTGTCGATTTTTGTTTTCATTTCCCTTGCGTACTTACTAGGAGTTTAACTACTAGAAGCATGAAGAGAAAATGGAAGGAATACACAGAGTCATCGTACCAGAAAGTAGTGGTTGATGCTCAATAATTTCGGGCGGTAGCATACGATCACGAAGTGATGGCACTGAGTGAAGAAATCCTAGCTGCATCGAAAGCACCAGTGACAAAAAGACAAATTTAGTAGGAGTATTTCAACAATCAGATGCAGTGCTGGAGATGCATACTCATGTGTGCGGGAAAAAATGTAGCATAGCTTCATGGCCAACAGGACTGCCTGACAGATTGAAAGAGAGAGCTCCATATTTGTGCCCATTTCAAAGAAAGGTGATCCAGCAGAATGCACACATTACTGAACAACATTAATATCACATCCAAGTAAAATTGCTGAAGATCATTCACAAACTGTTGCAGCAGTATACTGACAGGGAACTGCCAGAAAACTGAGTTGGGTTCAGAAAAGCATGTGGCACAAATGATAACATTCCTGATGTCAGGTAGATCTTGGCTCGAAGCAGAGAATGCCAGAAAGACGTTTACCTATGTTGCATTGACTATGCAAAGGAATTTGACTGGAACACAGCACCTTATAGGTAACATTCCACAACCCTGTATTATGCTCATGCAGAACCTTTACATAGAACAAGAGACAATTTTAGAACAGGGGACTGCCTGGCTTAAAATCAAGAAAGGTGTGCGTCAGGGTGGCATTCTTTCACCATATATATTCAATATGTATGCTGAGCAAATATCTGCGAAGGTGAACTATATAAAGAAGAATGTGGCATCAGGACTGGCAGGTGAAGCATGAACAACTTGCAGTATGCAGATGACACCACCTAGCTTGTGAAAAGTGAAGAGGATTTGAAACAATTACTGATGAGGAGCCTTCAGTAGGAATTACACCTCCATATATAGGAAAGAGAACCTCCCCCATTGGACCAATTAAAACATCATGTAAGTGGAGAAAATATTGATATCGTGAAGGATTTAATTTTGTTTGGGCTCACTATCACTGCCCATTGAAGCAGCAGACAAGGAATCAGATCACATCTTGCATTGGACAACTTTTCTGCAAAGGACCTTTAAGAAAGCTAAAAAGCCAGGCTGTCATTTTGAAGATTAAAGTGCATTTGACCCAAGCCATGCTCTTTCCAATGGCTTCATAGACATGCAAAACACGAATAAGGAACACCAAAGAAGAGTTGATGCAGTTGAATTCTGGTGTTCACAAAAATATTAAATATACCCACGGGCTTTCAGAAGCACAAAAACTCTGTCTTAGTAAAAGTAGAGCCAGCATGCTCCTTACAAGTAAGCATGGAAAGACTTTGTCTTGTGTGGCGATGGACACGAGGAATGGTATAGTAAAGGGTCAGCAAGAAGATGAAGTCTCTCAATGGGATGAAGTGGCGCACTGTCTGTCACAATGGACTCTAGCAGAGGAATGATTTTAGAAGGCTGCAGGACCCGACAGTGTTGTGGTGCAGCCCTTTGTTAAGCTATCTGCTCTGGGATGACCTTCTACTTTATCAAGAACCATGATGACTGTCCCCAGCATCGGTCATCCTGATAACATGTACATGGGTGGAGTTTTATCACTTTCCTTCTAAGATGCATTCTGGCTACAATTTCCCAAGACAGATGTATTTGTCCTTCTGGAAATCCATGGCATATTTAATATTCTTTGCCAGCACCCTAATCCAAAGCATCAATTTTTCCTTGTGCTTCCCGATTCACTGTTTAGCACTAGCATACTTATGAAGTGATTGAATATACTATAGTTTGGGTCAGGTGAATTTTAATTCGCAATGTGACATTTTTACTTTTTCAACACTTTTAAAAAGGTCTTTAATTTTTAAATTTAATTTTATATTTTTAAACAATGCAAACTGTTGTCTAATGGATTGTTGCTCTCATGGGGGTTGAATGTGACTATCCAAGTACAATGAGATTGTTGACAACATCAGTATTATCTCTGCTACATATACACACAGGGAAATAAGAATGGCTTACTTTGCTACAAAATCAGAAACCTTTATTAAACAAAGATATCAAAGTGTGAATCTAGTGTTTCTTGACATATCATTAATCCAGGTGGACACATTTTTTTTTGTGGACACATTTTTGAATTTTCCCGAAATAATTCTGTGTACTTTCTTTTACACTGTGTGAAAACAGCAGCTGTGATATCTGCAGGGGTCTCGAATTGAGTTCCTTTCCAATGCTGAGTTTTGGGAACAAAAAGTTTAGAGGGCTATAGGGTAGATGGGATAAAGTTTTCCAATGAAGTTCCGGTAGGATAGCCTTCGGTATCCTTGAAGAATGAGTTGGTGCTTTGTCCTAATGGGAAACAATTCCTCGACACCATTTTTGGCCTTTCTCTCTCCAATGCAATTTTCAATTTTCTTAAAATGTCTTCATAATATGGTTCCATGGTCATCCTTGACCTTTGAAAAAAATCGATCAAGTTTACCCCTTGAAGTTCTGGAAAACCTTCACCATCACCTTCTGGCCTCTCTACCCTGCATTGGTCTAGGTCAGCTTAGCCCCTCAGAAGCCACTGTTGTTTTTTGAAGGCACCTCAATGAGACTAGAGCAAGAGAACCACTGCAAGAGCTTATCTGAAGCCCCCAGTGATGGCAGAGACGTGTTTAAACATGGTTTGTTTAGGATGAACCTGTGGCTACACAAGGGTCCTCGAAATATTCGTGGAAAAACCCCATGATCTTTTAATTCCACTTTCCACAAACTTTTGGAAGCTCTCTCAGATAAATTGGAACTCTGGTAGCAATGCTTTTTGACTTAACCCATGTTATAATATTATTGAAAAATATTATTGCTATGAAGTCAATTTTGATTTATAGCGACCTTAAAGGACAGAGTAGAACTGCCTCAAAGGACTTCCAAGACAGGACATCTTTATGGCAGCAGACTGCTACACACACCTTTCTCCAGGGATGAGGCTGAGAGTTGAAACAGCTGGTCTTTTGGTTCACAGCCAAGCCCTTAAACCACTGGACACTACCAGAGCTACTATGAGATATTATACTATATCCATGGTATATGTGATATGTTGTATAAATATTGTATATTTTATTTAGAATACACTACTAGATGCTGTTCAGTGGACTCTAACGTAACAAATGTTGCCTGTCCTGCTCCTTCACAACAGCTGGCACAGAGTGCCTTTCAAGCCGAAGGGACTCATCTTTTATTGCTGTCACAGATCATATTCTGCTATGATCCAGAGGGTTTTCACTAGCAAATTTCCAAAGGTAGATCGCCAGGCCATTCTTCCTAGTTTATCTAAGTCTGGAAGTGCCACTGAATCCTATCCAGTATGAATAGCCATGTTTGTATTTGAAATACCAGTATATAACTTCTGGTATCAACCCAACCCAGCCCAATCCAACCCAACCCAAATGAAACTAAACTCATTACCATCAAGTAGATTCCAACTCATAGTGACTTTACATGGGGTTTCTGAGGTTGTAAATGGTTATGGAAGCAGACAATCTCATCTTTCTTCTGTGGAGAAGTTGGTGAGTTTGAACAGCTGACCTGGTGGTTAGCAGTCTAGTGCTTACCTGACAGTGTCATCAGGTTCCTACTATGGTACAACAAATCAGCAGATGCCACAAATATTAACAGTGTTAAATTATTACTAAGATATTACTATAGATAATCTACAGTGTTTCCTATGTGCCTTTATGATGTTTACTAGTTTGTAACTATTGTCTCATTTGATGCTCTGTAAAAATCCCTGCTGCTGTGAATCTGTTCTGACTCATAGTGCCCTGTAGGATAGAGTCAAACTGGCCCATAATGTTTCCTAGGCTGTAATCTTTATGGAAGCAACCTGAGTCACCTCTCTCTCATGGAAAAGCTAGTGGATTTGAAGTGGAAATTTTTGGCTAAGCAGACAAATACTTTCCACCACTATGCTACCAGATTTTCTGAACTCTCTGTAACGCAGCTATTACTATTTTTTAATGTTTTGTGTGTGTGTGTGTGTGTGTGTGTGTGTGTGTGTGAATTGGGTGAAGGTTTACAGAGCAGATCCTTAGTTTTCCATTCATCAGTTCATACACATGTTGTTTCATCTCAGTCATTTCAGTTCCCTCAATGTAATATTGCTTATTATGCTTCCTTTTCATTTTCCCTATTTTTATTCTTCTTTCCTAGCCCTCTCTTCTGAATTTTGTCCTTGAGTAAATGCTGCTATTATGATCCCAAATGGTTGATTAACATATTCATACCTCACGAGCGTTATTGTTCTCCTTATAGACCTGACTGTTATTTGGTTGAAAGCGGAGAGCATTGAGGATGATTTCAGTTCCAGATCTGAAGGATGATATCCCTTGTTCCATGTATTTTACTTTGGATACTTTCATATCTGAGTTGATGTCTAGGTAATGTTGTCATGCATGATAATCTCAGATTGTTGTCTACTATTGCTGGTTTTGTCTCTGAAGAAATTTAGTATTTATTTTAAGTATTTGGCCTGTTTTAAAAACAGATTCCTCTAATTTTGTTTTATCTGGACATGTCCTCACTTTGCCATACTGTTTTTAATTAATTAGTTATTTATATTTGACAGATTCACCAACAAACCAGTTCACATATCACTCGTTCAATCACCACTCTCAATTTCAGGATAGCTCTCCATTTCCTTCCCACTTCCCTTGCCATGCCCCTTTGAAACTACCAATCCAATTGTTGTCTCTATAGGTTTGTCTATCCTGGTTTCATATATAGGAAAACATACAAACAAATAGTGCAACAACAATGACAGAATGAAAAAGAGAAAACCTCAAACAAAATCTAAGTAGAAAATATTAAAAACTGGAAAAAGTATATATCGGATCAAGAGGAAGATCCAATGACAGGGGGTCACGTTTTGACCTAACTATTACTGTGGCAATTGGCTCTATAGTGTACTTACTGTCTGATAACAAAGCTACTGCCTCCCTGCCCATAATCAGAGAGCATCCACTTGAGGCTTAATCCCTATCAGGGGCCCTGTGAGTGGGTTTTGATTTTCACTGTCATTCATATCCTTCTGAAAATGGAGTGTTCAAAATTTAGACTGAAATGCCATTCCAATCTCCTCTGAGTTTGGTTTTTATTATAATTTGTTGATCACATAGATTGGTATGCTTTTTCTGTGTGCATTTAGCTGATGCTTTATTTAGATGGCTCCTTATTTTAAGACAAGTCTTTAAGACCCCAGGTGCTATTCTTTCTGATAGCTAGGCACCATCTTCTTTACCAATTTTGCTATTGCTCCCATATCTTCAGTGATCACTTCCTGGGGGCAGGACTGAGCAGTTGCCATAATATGTGATGGACAATTTTGCTGCACATGATTTTTTATTGGCAACTTTTTTTCAGAAAAAATATAATTGGCCTAATATATATGTATACATATGTGTATGTGTATATGTATGTCTATATACATACACATTCCATTGCCTTCTTGCCTGACTGGATTCTGCTTCAGTATTACAACTTATTTTTTTTTTGGTTTTCTTTTGTAGATAATTTTTCATTTTTCCTGAGTTTCTTTTGGGATTCTTTCATTGTCATTTGTTCTTGAAAGTTTGATCATGATATGTCATGGAGAATTCCCTTTGCAGGCTATTGTATTTGCATTTTAGCTTTTTGAATGCTTCTCTTCTTGTTCTTTAAGATATTGGGGAATTTTTCTTCCAACAACTCTTTGACAATGTTCTCTGTGATTTTTGAGACATTCTTCCTGTTCTGGAAGTCCAATCACACATACACTATTCCACTTGATGGTGCCCCACATGATGATTAGTTTTTCTTCAGATTTCTTTTTTCATTCTTTTTTTTTCCTGATGGTTCCTCTAGTAGATTAGCATTGAGGGATTTGTCTTCAGGCTCACTAATTCAGCCTTCCATTGATTCAATTCTACTCTCACTCTTCCAGTGTATGATCTATTTCTGAAATAGTATTAATCTTCTAAATTTCTCTTTGCTGTTTTTGTATTGTTCCTAGTATTTTATTTATTGTTACAGTTTATTTTTGTAGTGTTTCACTGAATTTTCTAGAATTTTTCCTGTATTTTTCTTGCTTTTATTGACCTTTCTCTCAACCTGTTGAATGAGTCTGTGATAGGCTTTGTGTCAACTTGAATGGGCAAAGATTCTTAGTGGTTTAACATTCAAGACCTGGTCATCCCACCAGATGAGATCTAACACAATGAAATCACAGTCAATCAGGTCATAGCTCTCATGCAGTCAATTGAAAAGAAGTTTCCTTGGTGATGGGGCCTGTTTCCAATATAACCAAATCCTGAGGAAAGCTTGCTTGCTTTTCACTGGGTTTGGATTATGCATCTGGATCATTGATCTTTGAGCTTGAGATAATGGCCTGCCAACCTTGAATTCATTCACCACTGCAGTCACAAGCCAGATGTGCTGACCCTATTCATTTGCCTCTGCAGCCATCAGCCTGTGGTTTCCCCCAGGATCTTTGGTTCATCAGTCCCTGCAGCTGCACAAGTCAGAAGCAGCCTCTAACCGAATATCAGATTCATGGGCTTGAAAACTGTCTACACTTGGACTTGTATGCTTTGCATGATATTTTGTTCAACTAAATTTATCTATGTTTATACATATATACAAATCACTGGTTTTGTTTCTGTACATGAACCTAGCCTAAGACAGAGTCTAAATATAATTCTTTTGAGTTCCTTCTCAGATAGTTCTAATATCCTTTTTCCCCTCAGAATGGATTTCTGGCTCTGTATTTTGATGACTAATTTGAGTTACTATGCTTCATTTTGCATGAAATGAAATTGCCTGCTGTCTCTGAGGTATTGTGGTGGTGTTTTATTTGTATTTAATAGATAATTGTATGGTGGTGTGTCCTTTGGCACTCACCACTTGCCTCTTGGTAGGTATGACGGAGAACGTGAGTGTGTGCACAGTTCTAAGTTCATGTAGCACAGTTTAGACTGACTGATATTGGCCACTGTCTGTCGATGATCAGGTAGTACAAGTACAGGCAGTGACCTTCACTTAATGAGTGGAGTTGCAGGAGGTATGGATGTGGCTGGCCTGTTTGTTTCTCTCTCATAGTGAATGGGACAAGAAAAAAACAACAACAACAATAAATAGACACAAAAAATGGGGGAAAGCAGGCAAATAGCAAGAAAAATAATTTAACAACATTCTTATTGATAGCCAGTGGTGGCCGTTTGTACTGTCAGGCTGTTGCCTCAATTGAATGATGCTTGCAGAAGTTTAAGATGGGAGCAACTCCTCAGGCCAGCCAACACTTCACCGTCTCCTCTTTTGTCACTTTTGTTCACTTGGTAGCACTAGTTGGTACCAACTAGTAGTTTCTTCTAGTTGGTCGTTAATCCACTTCTCTATCCTTTGCTCAGTAGTTCAGGGTTCCAGGATCATCATATATCTCTGTTTCATTTGATTTATTATGTCTTTGTTGCCAAGGGAGTTGTTATACTTCTTTTAGGGAAAGCTTAAGAGAGATTAAGAATCTCGCTCAGGGTCACAGAACGTGGATCTGAACTTATCTTTGTCTGACTTAAAAATCCATGATTTTTAGCACTGTGCTAGCCTGTCTTCTGGTGACTGTCCCTCTTAAAGAAGTGTTGCTCCTGCCTCCCCTGGCACAGTGGGGTTGAGTTAAAGATTACCAGTATCCTAGCCTCTGCCTTGTGGAAATGTCTTTGATTCTGTTCTCTTGTATACTTGCTCTCCTGTAACTCTGGATTTCCCTATGGTTTCTAGCATGTTTACTGTGTCTCTATGGAGAAATTCTGACCAGGTCATGCATGAGCAGCAGACGGACTCATGGTAGTTTACTCTGGATCCTGTCCAGCCTGAGCAATAATCCGTCATGTCTCTGCATTGGTTCAGAATCCCTCTCAGGAGCCTGTCTTTGGACTTCCAGTCACCCTTGGGAATGGCAGTCAGCACAGTACCTTTTCTTCTTGGTGGGTGCTTCCTACAGTGGGTGTCTGCCACTGGAGCCCAGTTCACCCTTCCAAGGAGGAAAGAGAGATGAGCAGAGCTGGACCCGGAGAGCAGGGAAAGCCAGGATGAGAACTGGCTCCACAGACTGGCCTTGTCCTTGCTTTGACAAGGAAGTGCTTCCATGTTCACTCTGCCAGCCTAACCCAAGTCCTCCTGGATGTGAACGTGACTTGGGGACAATTTGTTGAACTATTAAAAACAAAACAAAAACAGAACAAAAAAACCCCCATTACCATCAAGCCAATTTTGACGCACAGTGACCCTATAGGACAGAGTAGAACCAGTCCATAGATGTTCCTGGTGTGTAAATCTTTACAGAAGCAGAGGCACTCAGAGATGACACAGGTGAGAGAAGAAAGCCCTCCAGAACGGCTGCCAGGCTCATTAGGCAATTTTTCAAGGCTCAGCTGGACTCTACAAGTGATGGAATTCGCTGGTCTTTTATTTCCAGTAAGTGTAATTCTTGCTGTTCGTCACCCTTGCACAGATTCTGACTCATCAATTCAATGAAGTTTGGTTCAGTAGTGTTCAGTTCAACTTAGTTCATTAAAGCAGGAAGATAAACACGACACAACTCCTACCTTCTTATCCACACATTTATTCATTCATTCAATGACTGATTCATTACTCTCTGTATTCAATGACCATCACTCACTAGCTCTTTAATGTTCACGATGTTGTTAGGTCCCATCAAATCTGTTCTGACCCATAGCACAACATAATGAAACCCTGCCTGGTCCTGTGCCATGCCCACAATTGTTTCTATACCTGACGCATTTGGTGAAACAGGATGTTATGTGATTCCGACATTTGTGTGTAAACACCATACTATACAGGCAGTCCCTAGAAGGTGAATAAGTTATGTAAGCCGGAACAATGAGGTGTGACTCATATCTAATATCAGTCAAATGTTTGCCTTAATATATACTATGCAGTATAACTTCTATGTATAAAAAACATGAAAGAAACACTTCCGGATATACTAATCTTTAGCACAATAATATTGTAATAAGAATGTGTTTTGATGCAAAGCACAAAGTAATGCCTGTTTGTTAATATTTGTCATTGTCTGTCCCTCCAATTGTTTATAATAGAGCATGCTTCATAGGGGTTGAGCCTCTGGATGTGATCGATGTGGCCAGAGCGGATGTTAAGTGGTATATCACCATTTGTTCACTCCCTCATTTATTTCCTCATCTGCTCATGGCCCAGATTTAGTCAAGTTGTTTTCCAAAAACAACTAATGATTTAAAAATACTGATTTTAAAAAGTAATAATTTAAAACTGCCAGACCAAAAAGGAAACCTTTGGTTCACAAAACAGTCTTTTCCCTCTGAAAGTTTGATGAAGCATTGTTATCATTAGCCAGTCCTTTACTATTAAAGTTAAATGGCCAATTGAAAATGAAAGTAGATTGAATGGCCATTTGAGAAAGACAGTTCTACGACCATTCTTCCCCCGCTGATTGGGACTGGGGTGGCAGGTGCGATGGGCAAGATTAATTTAGCCTCTGAGCAGACTCGGTGACCTTGTCAACTGCAGCAACCTTTTTGTCCGCTGCCTTGATGACACGCACAGCAACCGCCTGTCTCGGAGCATGCACGGCAGAACAACCCAGAGGAGGACAGGAAGGGACGCTCTCCATGTGCGTGGGCCTGCTAGGTAGCGTGCCAATGACGGCAGCATCAACAGACGTCAAGGGTTGGAGCCATCTTCCAGTTCCTTACCAGGATGGTCACCGGTCTTCTCTTTGAGCCCCGCAAACCTGCAAGCAATGCAGACAGTGCCAATATCGCACAGGTGCACATCCAGCACTGATATGACCTGGATGGGTCAGGATGATCACCTGGGCAGCGAAGCCAGCTGCTTCCACCGGGCCATCTTCCAGCCGATGCTGATGATGTTGATGTGGGTGTTTTCCTTCCCCGTTTTGACTCAGTTTTTGCGATGGTTTTCACCGACCCGTATTCTAGTGGCAAACCCGGTGTGAAAAGTGATTTTCTCAGTAGCACTTTCAGATGTGCTGCCTAATTTACTTACTTGTTTTGTTTATGGTATGATTCTGCTGACTAGGATAAACAAAAGTTTTGTCTGCTCTTATTACTAGATCCTCAGTGTCTAGAACAGTGCCCGACACACGAAGGGCTTAATAAATGTTTATGGAATGAACGAACCTGCTTCTTCATCTAATGAAGGTAGCACGGAGTCTGCTGGAGGAAGGGGTCAGGATTCAGGATAGCTGCTTAGGATGGACCTGGCTGAGAAGGCTGGGGATGCTTGTGTTGACAGAGATATCGATGGAGGAGAAGTAGTAGGTTCTCAATTGCTGGGACCATGAGTGCGAGACAAGTGGAAAGGTGGAGACCCTGGGTGCATTGATTTGAACCGAGCAAGTGTGACGATGGTGAGAAATGTGAGTTAAGACAGGGAGGGGGGGAGGGCTGGACACCAAACCGTATGGATTCACACAGTGTTAGAGTCACAATAGATCAGGTCTGCCTTGTTGGTGATTGTTCTGAGCCGAGGTGAGGGGTCAAAGGGAGAAGGCACAGCTGAAGATACTTTGAAAGCAAAGAGTCCTATTAAGAGGTTGCTCCAGTGGTCCCGGTAAGACAGATGGGGATTTGGTCAGCGTCTTGCTTTTCGATGGAGACCACAGTTCATGTTTGAGAGGTATTCCTGAGGCCTAATGGCTGCCTTTGGTAAGCAATTGAATGTAGGGGTTGAGATGAGAAACGCTTGGGGATGACTCTGAAGGGTTTATGTTCGAGAGTTTGAGAAGAAGGTGACGTCATTAACCAAGGGGGGGGGGCTTGGGGGGCTTTCAAGAGACGGGGAAAGATGATGACTTCAAGACCTCCTTTCCAGAAGCAACTTTCAATTACAATCCGGCCCGTATTTTTTGTGTTGATTTCAATTTTGATTCATGTTGCTTGCTTCTGCCAAATGCCTGCAGAAGAGGGGGTTTTGATGACCTCATCCATCTTTGCTGTCTTACATCTGGGTGTCTGTGAAATGTGGCTTCTTGGTACAGACATGAGAGGGCTTATACAACGGAAGACCCGCCCATGAGTGTTCCTTGGCCGTGGTCGGTATGGGCTGCGGGAAGTCCAGGATGGGGGACCAGCATTAGCTTGACACTTGGGCCTGATTGCCGCCGAAGGATTGTCTGACTTTTGAAAATTATAGATAAGCTTACTTTGGAATTTTGAACAAACATCAGTCACAACTCCAATGCAATGGGATTTTATATGAAATTGTAGTCAGACGGGGAGGAAGCGAAGGGAGACGAGCAGCTGGGGAGGTTTCCTGGGGGAGGAGATGTTGAAGGATTTTTCCTGGGTAGAGTGAGCAGATCTGCTCTGTGGGGCCCCCAAGGGAGAGCACAGGGAGGCAGAAGTAATTCATGAGCGGAAGAAGCCTCTCCTAGATTTCCCCCAGGATAGGAACCAGGGAACTGTCTGATCAATGAGGTATGTAACCAGAGGCCAAACCAGCCAATAATTATGAGGAATGCAGAAGGGTGGCTTCTTGTTCCAAATGAGTAGGTAGAGTTGGCTTCAACGCATATCCTAGGCCGGTGAGAGCTTTCCAAGATTCAATGTGCCACATCCGACTCCTCTTCTAGCTCTCAGTAACTTCCACTCAGGGTCCACACCTACGACCCTGACTGAAGGAAATTCATGTATCAAGAACAGATCAGGATAAAAGTTCTTCAAGTAATAAATGAATAGAAAATAACAGACAGGTTTCTGTACCAGTGACGATTTGTGCATAACTTTTCAATATTCAATGAATTGATGGGTCTAGACATGGAGCACCAATGGCTGCTATCATACCCCCAAAAGACACAACCAGACTTTATGTGCTTCTGATAAAATAGCACGGTCCCACCTAATGTCTTGCTAAAGGAGTTTGGGCTGAGTCCGATCTACTCGCTGGATTCAGCTGCCCATCTGAAGGAAAAACAGAAGACAGATAGGCAGGGCAAGTGATTTCGAGAGTGTGTAATCGGCAAAACGCAGGCGGTAGGAAGCAAAACATGCCAAAGAGCCAGTGTTCTTCAATAGATAAGTTGTCAGGAAGAGCATCAGCTGGAGGTAGAAACCTGAAAGACACATTAAATACAAAAAATTAGCACAATTAAATGACAGTGTTTATGTTGTGCACTTGGGTGATAAAATAATAAGACGAATCAAGAAAACGATCATTGTGAAAACCCGGATTGTGGTTACTTTGGGGAGAGAAGGTTGTAATGGGGACGAAGCACAGACAGGCACTTCTGAGATGGCTGTCACAGCTCTATTTCTTGACGTTGGTAGTGGTTTCAGGGCGTTCATCTTATAACGATGCATTAAATGGCATGTTTGCTTTGTGTGGTTTTCTGCATATGTTATTTTACAATAAAATGGTTAAAAAGAATATGAGATGCAATATGTTGGCTGGCCCTTATCTTCCTCCTTTGGTGACCTCGACTGGTGGTGGCCTCTTTCATTTAGCTTCCAAGACACTGAAATGCGGAAGTAAAGAGAATGAAGAAGAATCTCTGAGATGGAGGAAACAAAACAAAAAATCATTGCTAGAAGCATCGGCAACTGCAATAACCACAGGAAGTCCATATGCAAAGTTGGAAGATCCTCAGTTCAGTTGATGTGTAGATTCCTAAATGGCCCTTCTGTGGATGAGATTTAATGTGGTTATAGTTTGGAGACAAGTGGGACTGTGTGTGCCCATGAAAGGCCCAAGACTCCCTCATTCTTCTCACCCCACACAGTGTGCTCACTACCGATGCACACTCACTCCTCACTTAACAGCATAGTTAGCGTCTAAAGACCAGGTAGGTCACGCTGCAAAAATTGGCATTATGGGAAAATAGAGGATTACTACTTCCTTACATAGCTGCCAAATTTAATCATTACATAATGGTAAATCACCGAGACTCATGGCCCAGTCAACGTGATACAAAACCTTCCTTGCACCTCAGTATTACTTGCTGCTAGCTCTAGGTCATCAATGTGCAAAGTATTCAGGTAGTAGATTTCTCACAATTGCTATGAATTTGAAATGTCTGATAATGGGATAGTCAATAAGTGAGGAATAGGTGTATTACCAGTTCAACACCACCAGTCACTCTGCTGGAGAAAGATGAGACTTTCTATCCCTTAAAGAGTTGCAATCTGAGAAACCCAACGGGGCAACCCTGCCCAATAGAATTGCTATGGCAGTGAGAGTGATTGATGTGCAGTGCCCTGGAAGCCTTGGTCCATCCCCTGGATCTCTTAGCTTCCTGGGAGGGGTGCTCCTCAGTTTTCTAAAGAGATACGACTCAAGAAAAATATTTACATAAAAACAAAATCAAGTTGAAATTCCTTATGAAGAAAAGTAAAAGGAAATAGAGGCAAGAGCTAGGAGGCAAAGGGCATTTATAGATGTCTAAATAAAGGCATGTACATATGTAAATATATTTAGATATGAAGATGGAGAAATAGATTTATGTGCATATATTTATAGGTTTGGTATTTAGGTAGCAGATGGACATTGAGCCTCCACTCAAGTACTCCCTCAATGCAAGAATACTTTGTTCTATTAAACTGGCATTGCATGATGCTCACCTTCCCGACATGATTACTGAAGACAAAGTGGGTGCATAAGCAAATGTGGTGAAGAAAGCTGATGCAGCCCGGCTACCAAAGATACAGCGCCTAGGGTCGTAAAACCTTGAAGGTAAACAAGCGGCCATCTAGCTCAGAAGCAACAAAGCCCACATGGAAGAAACAAAGCCCACATCACCAGCCTGTGTGATCATGAGGTGTCGAAGGGATGAGGTATCAGGCATTGAAGAACAAAAATCATATTGTCGTGAATAAGGGGGAGTGTGGAATGGGGACCCAAAGCCCATCTGTAGGCAATTGGACATCCCTTTACAGAAGGGTCGTGGGGAAGAGATGAGTCAGTCAGGGTGCAGTGTAGCAATGATGAAACATACAACTTTCCTCTAGTTCCTAAATACTTCCTCCCCCACCACTATCATGACCCCAATTCTACCTTACAAATCGGGCTAAACTGGAGGATGTACATGGTACAGATAGCAACTGGAAACACAGGGAATCCAGGACAGATGATCCCTTCAGGATCAGTGGTGAGAGTGGTGAGGGTGGAGGGAGGGTGGAGTAGAGAGGGGAACCGATTACAGGGATCTACACATAACCTTCTCCTTGGGGGATGAACAACAGAAAAGTGGGTGAAGGGAGATGTCGGACAGTGTAAGATATGACAAAATAATAATTTATAAATTAACAAGGGTTCATGAGGGAGGGGGGAGGGAGGGGGAAAATGAGGAGCTGATGCCAGGGGCTTACATGGAGAGCAAATGTTTTGAGAATGATGAGGGCAACAAATGTACAAATATGCTTTACACAATTGATGTATGTATGGATTGTGATAAGAGTTGTATGAGCCCCCAACAAAATTATTTAAAAAAAGAAATTCCTTATGACGAGTAGTGTATGTGGAAGAACTGTGGAGCTCACTCAGTGGCTTTGAGTTTTACAGTTTGGTAACTAGGGAGCTTGCCCCTGTTCTGTGTTATAACCAGCCAGCAGACCAGTAGAAACGTGTGGGGGGTGGGGTCGGAGGTGGGAGGGGGCTGTTGTCTGCATTTCGACAGACCTGGCTTCTTACCCTGGAGGAGTCAAATGAGGATTCTCTGGGATAAGCCATACAGGGACGCAATGGAGGAACTTCGCTCCTGGAGTTGGAAGCACTGACTCTGTCCTGCACAGGAGTGTGTGACTTCCTCTGGCCTCTGCTTTCTCACCCGAGCAAGGAGTGTGGTGGTGGTGAAGTACCATTAACCTCCCAGTCAAGAACTCAAAACTGTAAGATGTCACAAGCTCCTATTTCTTTGACTTTCACTCTGAGTACCAAAATACTTTTCTTTCTACAAAAGAAACTCTCTCCTTCGGGGGGTGGGGGTGGGATTAGGTCGCCTTGACCTCTAACCTTTTCATTTCTTAGGCTTTTTAAAAAGAAGGTGTACTTGAGTTTTTCTGACTGAGTCCTAGAGCCTCCAGTGTTCCACTCTTGTCAGAAGTCGAAAAGGTGCCCTGATCAGGCTCAGCCCAGCATGCTCCCAGTGTGGCTGGCAGAGAGGATGGTATCTTTAGGTACATTGGCATGAGGCATTTCCTCCAGAAGGCACAGCCTCATGGCTGCTCACCTAGCCTGGGGAGCAGAACAAGAGCAGAATTGCAGCCCCCACCCACCCCTTGGCCAGGACGCTTGGGACAGTGAACAACCTGTACCACCCTGTGCAGTGGCCTGTTCATAAAGGCTCCCCTGACCCGAGTTCCTGAAGGAGCCAGACCTCCGTTCTTGCTCCCATGAATTAAAATAAACAAGTGAACGGAGAGGAGTCTTTGGAAAAGTCTTTTCCACGTCAGTCTACAGGGCCCAGCTTAGCCTGGAACGGAGTAGGAAACAAAGTAGTTTAATGGGTCAGTATACATCATGGTTACCAACTCCAGCCAAGACCCAGACATAGGCTACTGCCATGCTAGTGGGCAGCTCCACGCACTTTCCATCTTCTCAGATCTCCCACCCATTCCTTCATTCCCCACCTCACCATGACCCAACAGACAAGTCCAGCCACTCTCTTTTAAAAATAGTTTTATTGGCATATGATTCACACATCGTACTGTTCACTAGCACACTCATACCAAGAAGAGCTGTGAATTCATCACCACTATTAACTTGAGGAAGTTTTCTTCTTTCCCATGCTCACTGCTGTTGGCTCCTCATCCCCACCCCCCAACCTCCCCTGCCGTGCCCCTAGGAAATTGTGAATCGTTTCTATCTCTATAAATTTATCTCTCCTAGGTTTTCTGTACAGAACAATGTACAAAACAAGAAACAACGAAAACTTCAACAACGACAAAATTAAACCCAGCAACCTCAATCAAAAAGAAAGCAGCGAGTATTCAAAACTGGAACACATTTAAATGGGTCCAAAGGGAAATCAAAGGATAAGGTGTTACACTTAACCAACTGCGTTCGCCACAGTTGACTTTGCCATGATCTCTGTCTGATAGCCAGGCTGCTCACATCCCTGGACTGTGGTCAGAAAGCTCCAGCGCAGGCTTGATCCCTATGAGGACCATGCAAATGGATTTTGGGCATCCACTGCCATCCACAGTGCTGTTGCTGTGAGGTGTCATTGAGCCTGTTCTGACGCGGTGCCACTTTATACACAACAGGATGAAATGCCACCTGGTCCTGTGGCATCCTCACAAATTGTGCTTATGTTTGAGCCCATTGTTACGGCGACTGTGTCAATCCATCGCCCTCTGCAAACGGAATGTTCAGAATTTAAGCTCTGATACCATTCCCTTCTCTGGATTTGGATTTTATTATGTACAACCCTTGGATCACAGAAGCTGGTGTGCAGACCAGACGGTCTATCCATAAAGAAATGGAAGCCTGCATGCGGGCTGCTCCTCCTTGCCCTGCCACCGAATCTGTAAGCCTAGCTGCACCAAGGTGTTCCTGGCAATGCAAATTGCTAACCTGCTCAGCTGCTAGCCAGCGGCTTCTAAGAGGAAAGGATTGGCAATCTCCTTCCCCCCGAATCAGCTCAATTCTACTGACTCACACACTGTCCTCCCTCATATGTCCAGATATCATTGATACTTTACTTAAGATCATCCAACAATGGTTGTAACAGCACATTGACAGGGAACTGACGGAGGTTCAGGCTGGATTCAGAAGAGGACGTGGAACAAGGGATGTCATTGCTGATGCCTGATGGATCTTGGCTCAAAGCAGAGAATGCCAGAAAGATGTTGACTTGTGTTTCATTGACTATGCAAAGGCATTCAACCGCAAGGACCATCATAAATTATGGACGGCCCTGAGAAGAGTGGAAATTCCAGAACACTTCCTTGTGCTCATTCAGAACTTGTACACGGATCAAGAGGCAGCTGTGCGAACAGAGCAAGATTCAAAATCACACAAGGTGTGCATCAGGGTTGTATCCTCTCACCGTATTTGGTAAACCTACATGCTTAGCAAATAGCAAATAGCTGGATTATATGAAGAAGACTACTGAATCAGGATCGGAGGGATGCCTATTACTAACCTGCGGTATGCAGATGACACAACCTTGTTTGCTGAAAGTGAGGAGGACTTAAAGCACTTGCAGTATGGATTACAATTTAATGTAAGGAAGACTCAGGTCTTCACAAGTGGACCAATAGGCAACATCATGATCAATGCAGCAAAGGTTGAAGTTGTCAAGGACTTTGTCTTACTTGGATCTACAATCAGTGCTCATGGAAGCAGCAGTCAAGAAATCAAGAGACATATTGCATTAGGTTAATTTGCTGCACGAGTAGTGAAGAATAAGGATGTTACTTTGAGGACTAAGGTGCGCCTTACTCAAGCCATGGTGTTCTCCACTGCATGGACATGTCAGGAGAGACCAGTCTCTGGTGAAGGACATCGTGTTTGGGAACGTGGAAGGGCAGCGATGAAGAGACCCAGATGGATTGACACAGCAATGGGTGCAGCAAGGGGCTCCGGCACGGGGACACTTGTGAGCATGACGCAGGACCAAGCAGTGTTTTGTTTAGTTGTGCATAGGGTTGCCCTGGGTTGAAGCCAATGCACTGGCACCTAACAACACCAGCAACAGTCTGGATACACATTCTTTCTTGACATTCTCTAGCTTTCTTTACCTTACTGCTTTTCCTACCTCATCCATTTGCTCACCTTGTGTTCTTTCTTAAAGGTGCCGTCTTCCAGAGTCAAGGGGGACGTGGCAGGGGTTCCCTGACATCCCACCCTAGCAGAGGTCTGCCGGTAACAAGCTCCTGTCATGTTCTGCACGTTTTCATAACACTTAGTACATTTGTGATTTCCTTGTTCAGCGTTTCTCCTTCCCCAGTGAGTGACTGTCCAAGGCAGGGACAATGTCTGGCTCATTTGTCATTTACTATAACCTCAGCTCTTGGCCCCTGGTATGTGGAAAGGTGGAGTAGGTCACTGATATCTTATGTCTGAATAGATGAGTAATGGGCATAAAAGCTCTGGTGGCTTGCGTCCTTTGCCCTCATCTGTCACCTAGACACCTGGAGCTCATGAAGGTCAAACATGGAAAGCGCTGTACAGATTGTCCAAGCCCATCCTGCCATTCTACAGTCCAAGATCAAGACTGAGACACACACAGAGAGAAAGAGAGAGTAGAGAGACGCAGCCCACGAGAAGTCAGAGTGAATGAATAGCAGAGTTTAAGTCTGATTAGGGGTTCAGGCTTGAATCTGACCCAAGGATCATAGGAGAGAGTGGCAATGTTGTCTGCTGCAGCCAACAGTCGTCATAAACCATGGCTCCACAGTCACAGCTCTTGATGGTTTCCAAAAAGCCAGCACTACCTGCTCACATGCGCTCTGGGAAGTAGACCACACATGCTGGGCTCCTCCCAGGGTTCCGATGGAGACGGAGGCCGGAGCCTTTGTTTGTGGCTGCAGCTGCTGCTTTTCCACGTCCTGGGAGAAGAGGCAGTACGAGCGAGGGGATCCAGAAACCTGCCGCAGCTTCATGGTGAGCAGCTTTGGGAAGTGTGAGCGTGTGATGGCATCGGCTGGGCTGGAGAGGGAGGCTGAATAAGGCATGGAGGGAATCGGTTGGCGTACCAGGCTAGGAAGCTCGCCCAGGAACGGAAGGTTTTGATCCAGGGGTAAGATGCTCAGAGGGGGTTTGGGAAAGGCCCTCTGGGATGTGTACAGGGGGGATTGGTGGGTTGAGTCTGAGGCAGGGGTGGGATGTGGTCATAAGAGGATTCGTTTTCTCTGCTATTGGGTGGGAGGTGACAGGGTGCGCTGCAGGATGGGGTGGGGGGAGGTATTCAGAAACTCACCTTCAGGCTGTGGAAGAGCAATGAGCTCATAAGTGTAGGAGCCATGAAAGAGCCCGCCAGCACTGGTCCTGGGAATGAGCCACCCAACCACACATTCTCCCGCAATAAATCCCACCCAAAGCTATTTCCACGAGGACTGGTCCATTGGGGAATGGGGAAGGCAAAGTAGGACCAAGTTGTGTGCAGTATGGGGCACACAGGTGGGCTGTCAGGGGATGCCATCAGTCACCCTCTACTAGTGGTGGTCTGTGTCCTGTGAGCTTCATGTGGAGAGTGCATGCATATGCAAATCAGACAGGCTGGGGATACTTGAAGGTGTGTATAAGAGTGCAAGGCTGTGTGCACATGTGCAGTAGGGAATGTCTACACCTGTGTATGAGACTGATGGTGCGTGAGACTTTGAGACCATGAGCCCAAGACTGGGCGCAGGCAAGATTATGGGTGAACTTGTTTGTGTATGAGGGAATGTGAATCCATGAGGTAAATATGAGCTTGCATGTGTAAACCTGTTGTGTGTGTGTGTGTGTGTGTGTGTGTAAGAAAGATCATCTGTAAGCTGAATGTGTGTAGCCCTAGGACATGTGGCTCATGACAATGAATCTCTAAAATGAACAGGAAGACACACATGGCATTCCCATGTGTGAAAATCTGTAATGTGAATGAGAACCTATATGAGGGGGCTTGAAACATTTTGCGGTAAAATTCCATTATCTTTTAATTCTACTGTTCCACAACGTTTTGCAGTCTCCTTATATGTGCAACTGGTGTGTGTGTGTGTCGTGAAGTGAATGTGACCATGTGTGTCACTCGGTGGTGTGTTTGTGAGTGTTTGTGAATGAGTCTGTGCGGTGAGTGTGAACGTGTGTGAACCTGTGTGCTGTGTTTGAGTGATCAGCTCTGTGTGCTCACTCAGGCATGAGGTCGAGGTAGGGAGGGCTATGGGAGGATAGACCTGCTTTTTGGTGGTGCCAGTTCTTGCTGTCCCACTGATTCCTGCAGCGACTCTTCTGAAGAGGGTGGAGGAACCTGGTGTAGGAGACTGTGGACTGGAAGTGAGGGCCCGCAGGCCTTCTGAGGGCTCACAGTGGCAGACCCCACAGCCCTCTGAAGTTCTTCGCTCCTTGACTGTGCTCCTCCTCGGCCCACAGCACTGGTACTGCTCTCAACAGAGTGGTGTGGCTTCCCTGTGAAGTGCTCAGTGGCTGCTCCTGCAGTCCCTAAGATATCTCCTCTCCACCACATAGCTGATCCAGGGTGCTGCAATGGTCACATCAGTGGGGGAAAGCCACTAGGTCTGTGAGCCAGGAGGACTGGGTTAGGAGATGGGCATGGGATTCAAGGCAGAACCACTCCTACTCCTCACCTTCCTGGGAATGAATCAGAAACGTGGTGGCATAGTGGGTTCTCAGTTGGGCTGCTGACTGCAAGGTTGACAGTTCAAAACTACCAGCCACTCCTTGGGAGAAAGATGAGGCTTTCTGCCCTTGTCAAGATTTACATCTCAGACACCTACAGGGGAAGTTCTACTCTGTCCTGTGAGCCAGTGTGTTAGTCCAGGTTGACTAGAGAAACAAATCCATAAACACTCATATGTGTAGAGCTTTATATCCAAGAACAACTGGATTTTGAGAAACCACCCCAGCCCAGTCCAGATCAAGTCCACAGTCTGATATTAGCCCATAGGTCCAGAATCAGTCTGTAAATTCCTCTTCAGACTTGCGCAACACATGCAGTGACGCCAAGTACAGGAAATCATATCCCAATGGGTGGAAAGTCTTGTGGATCCAGTGGTGATGGAAGCATTTTAGCACTGGCGTGGGTCTCCACATGGCTTGTCCAGTTCTAAGGCTCTCGGAGCTATCCCCATAGCTCCATGTGGCTTGTCAATAGCAATGTCTTGCATGGAGTGAGTGTGTGTCCTGCTTCCAACAAACTATTTAATCTCTTTGGTTCCTCCAAACCAGGTCAAGCTGTGACCTGATTGACAGGATAAACCCCACCCTTTCACTCTTAATAGTCTCAAATTGACAACAGATTATGTAACTACTACAGTCAGCATGAAATCTGAAGTTTTTGCTTGCCAGTGAGTACAAATTTTTGCTTGCCTGTGGTGGTGCATCCTAGCACCAGCCCAGTGAAGGGGCTAGGAACCCCATGCCAGGGAAGGCTTGGGGCAATTTAATTTCAGTTTCCATGAAATCCTCCCAATTCTCTGCAACTACTTGTTAGATAAAAACAAGAGGCTCAGCAAGGGCAAGCCCCCAGACAGAGACCCTGGGCTTTATAGAGGCCAGGCAACCTGGGGAACATTTGGCTCCAGACCTTCCTGTGTCCCCGCCTCTCCAGCTAGCTCTACCTTTTGGAGTCGACCAGTGGATTTTCACCACGCAGCTTCCTGAGAGAGCGGGATTACGAGGAACTGCTCGGGTGGGCCAGAGCCAGGGGCCAGGGGGAGGCCGGGCGGAAACCCAAAACCTCCGCAGCTGTTTCCAGTTTGCCGCCTGGCTGGACCGCGGTGGGTGCGCCAAGGCAGAAAGGAGGCGCGCGAACCTCACAGCGCTGTGCGCCCTCTCTCCCTGGTCCCCTCCTCTGTTGGCAGTATTTAGCTTCTCTGCTTCCCTGGGTCTCCGTCTGTCTGTCTGTCGGTCTGTCTGTCTCTGATTGTTTCTGTATGTCCTGCACCAAGGAAATTGACGAGACTATGGTCTCTCTGCCCAGGAAACGCGGTTCTCTGACCCCACGCTTCTGGTTGTCCCTGCTCTGAGCCCCTGGGTGGCTGGGCTGGCGACACAGTGGACCCTCACCCCGACCTTGCCTCACTCCGTGAGGCAGGTGCGCTGGGTGCCCGGAACCGATGGACCTCAGGGCTCAGGGCTCAGGACTCAGGGCTCAGCGGCAGGACAGCAGACCCTTCCCTTCTCAGCTGTGCTCTGTGTCTCCAAGCTCCAAGACCCTCCTCGCCAGGACGTCTCTTCCACCTGTTTTCACTTCATCCTCTAGAGCCTTAATCAGGGTTCTAGTCAGGCAGAGGCAGCAACAATCCACTTCGTGGTGATCTCAAAGCCTGACTCCCAGGTACCAACCCAGGAAAGCAGTTCAGAGGGCTGCAGGGGGCACGCTGGAGTGGGCAGAGCCTGGACTCCAGAGCCGGGCAGACTTGGGTGCGAAGTCTGCTTTAGTACTTACTAGCTGTGCTGCATTGGGGAAGATGAGCTTGATGCAGAACAGGCCGCAGGTCACATGGGTTGCTGCTCTGTTCTTTTCCAGGCCAACTCCACGTGCCCTTCCCACGCTCCTACGCTAGTACCCCCCATGGCTCCCACGCCGTGTAGAATAAAGCTCAAGTCCCTCTCTTGACGCTCAGGCTTCCTACGAGGGCCTTTCAGGTTCTCAGCACATTCTCTCAGGGAATCGGAAATCCCTCCTTCTCCCTGGGCCAGGCCTGGCCCCAGGGGGTATCTGTCACCAGGAGCACCTTGCCCACCACTTTCGGATGTCCGGGTTTTATACACTGTACAGACTGCCAGGCCTCTGAGTCGTGTGGCGAAGAGGAGCCTTTACGTGTTCCTGTAGTGACCCATACGGAGGACCCACTAGGCGCCAGGCCCCAAGGGAGGCACTGAGGGCAGAAGAGAAAAAAGAAAGAAAAGAAACTAGCCCTTCAGTTGGGTGGCTGCAGTCTGGTGAGCAGGGGGACTAACTTCATCCTGGCATCTGGGCAGGAACCGCCTGTGGGAAGGTGCTGTTGAGGGCAGCTGGGAGGGGCTGCAGCGGGTACACATGGAGACCAGCTCTGACTCTCCTTCCTCACTCCATCAACCTGCTCAGCAGGATGCCCCGCCCACACCTCATCCTTGGTTCACTTCCCTTGGGTTGTGTCTTTAAATCAAGACTCCGTTTCACAGTCCAGATGTGCAGGCCATTGGCTCAATGTCTTAGTCAGAAACTCCTTAACAGGTCTTCCCAGCAGGGGTCACCAGCTTCTGCTTACCCACCTTCATTGGGGCAAGGAGCTCAACACTTCCAGATGGGAGAGGAAAGATTCAGCTACGCCCCTGTAGGAGCTTTGCTTTCGGTACTTTCTAGCTTTAAAGCCTCAGGCACGTTCCTCAACCTTTTTAAGCTTAGATGTGCTGTTCCAGAGAGAAGGGGATAAAGAAGATACAGAAGGACAATGGTTCTCAAACTTTACCTTGCTGTGAAAGCAGCTGGCAGGCGTGTTAAACTAGATGACTGGGCCTTACCCTCAGCCATTGGGCAGTAGGCGTGACATTTCAGGTTTTGTATCAACTTGGCTGAATTCTCAGAGATCTCACAGTTACACACAAACAAGACAAAATATTTACCCCAAAAGTCACTATGATCAAGTTGATTCTGATGGAGAGCAACCCTCTACAGGGCTGTGGGCTCGAACCACCTGCCTGCTGCAGAGGTTGCTCTCTTTCCCCTGTACTCCTAGAGTGATGGGATGACAAAGCTCTTTCTCTGCTGGAACACCCGTCACAGTATCGCAGAGCATGTCATAACAACACGGAAGGAGGGTAGTAATGGCAATGATGTGTATATAGGCGAATGTGTGTTTTTGTGCACATGTGCATACTTATGTATATACACAATTTCTTTCAGGAGGTAATACTCCAGAACTCAAACTCACTGCCATCGAGTTGATGTAGATTCATAGTGACCCCATAGGACAGGGTAGAACTGCTCCTGTGAGTTTCTGAGGCTGTAACTCTTTACTGGATTATAAAGCCCTGTCTTTCCGCTGAGGAGGAGCTGGTGGTTTATAATTGCTGATCACAGTGTGATCCCAACCCAACTCATAAGCACTATGCCACCAGGGCTCCTAAGGAGGTACTACTACTACGGCAAAACCTTTGGCCTTACTACATGCCTGGTGAGATATGCGAGTCTCATTTGAGCTTCAACCAACCCCTGCTGTAACTGCCAGTACGACCACCATTTTACAGATGAGGCTACTGAGGCACAGAGAGGTTAGGTCATTTGCTCCAGGCCACACAGCTTCTAAGAAGCAGAGGTCTAGTTTCTGAACCCAAACTCTTAACCACAGCTCATTGGTATTTCAGAATTTCCCCAATGTTGACATCCTACCCACCCTGCCCTTAATCCCTATATATTCTGCATACCTGCTCTCCCTTGATTGCAGTGGAAAAGAGACTTTGGAAATCCACTATCTTCATGTAAATACTGTCAAGCCCTTTGGCCAATGTCATCATGAACCAAGAGTCCAGGGAAGGTTAAATCCAGACCCCGTCTGCTTGCTGAATGGCCCTGGACAGGCCATCTCTCCCCTTTCCCTGTCTATGTAGTGATAGTAAGGCTACCACAGGCGTCCTACCCCAGGAGCATGATTAGCATTTGCCTGAAATGCTCTTGTTTGACTCAAGAGCCTGCTACTGTTCTTCTACCCCTCTAGGTAGTATATAATAGCTTCCCCCACACAGTCTCTAAAATCCTCACAACTGGACCAATAGATCATATCATGAGAAATAGAGAAAAGGTTGAAGTTGTCAAGGAATTCTCATGAATCCACAGCCAATGCTTATGGAAGCAGCAGTTAGGAGACTAAACGACACATTTGCATTGGGTAAATATGCTGCACAATTTTCTTTAAGGTGTTGGAAAACAAGGAGGTTACTTTGATAGTCCTCAAAGGTACACTTGGCTCAAGGCATGATACTTTCCATGGCCGGAGATACATGTGAAAGTTGGATGCTGGCTAAGGAAGACCAGTTGGCAAAGAATGTTGACAGTCCCATGGACTTCCAACAGGGCAAATGAATGTGTCTTGGAAGAAGAAAAGCCAGAGTGCTCCTTAGAGGCAAGAACGGTGAGACTTTGTCTGACATATTTCGGACCTGGTGTTAGGAGAGCCCCGTCCCTAGAGAAGGGCATCGTGCTGGGTAAGGTAGAGGGGCAGAGACAAAGAGGTGGCCCTGTCTGAGGGGGACTGACACAGTGGCTGCAGCAATGGGCTCAAACATAAGAACCATTGTGAGCTTGGCACAAGACTGGGCGGTGTTTCCTTTTGTTGTACCTGGGGCTGCTATGGGTCAGAATTGACTGAATGACACCTAAGAAAACTTCTGAATCCAGCTTGAATTTCTGGCAGCTTCCTCTCTATGTACAGCGACACCCATTTTTGGATTATCTTCAGCAAAATTTTACTTGCATGTGATATTAATAATAAATATTGTTTGATAATTTTTGCATCCTGCTGGGTCACCTTCCCTTGGAATGTACACGGTATGGATCTCTTTCAGTCAGTTGGGTAGATTACCATCTTCCAGATTCAGAGACAAATGAACACTCTTAGTGATGTTAAAGTTTATGGAGACATTTGCATCGTTAATCCATGAATTCCATGATCCTAGTCTTTCAACAGTGCCCCAGTGCAGTTTAGAATGCTTCTTTCAATGCCGTTGCTTCTGGAACTTACGAATAGAATCGAGACCTGTAGCACAGGAAATGCTGGAAGTGCTCTCCTTTGCTTCCCATTCTGCCTCGAAGTGCAGAATCGATGACCCTTGAGGGACACAGATGCGGAGAGTTAGACTCATAGGACATAGGAATTCTGGAATCTGAGCAGGGGGGCACCAGAAAGTCTTTCTCACTCAGCCGGTCTTCATGCCAGGGACTTCAGGTAGCAGATGGCTGGGGTCCAGTCATGGCCAGCTATCACTTTCTCTGGCAGAATCGGAGCCTCCTAGAAGTTGTCCCAGCCTTGGTGAGTGTGATGCCTAGGGACTATGTCAACCAGATACTCTAGGGCAGCGGTTCTCAACCTTCCTAATGCTGAGACCCTTTAATGCAGTTCCTCATGTTGTGTCTACCCCCCAACCATAAAATTATTTTCATTGCTACTTCATCACTGTAATTTTGCTACTGTTTGAATCGGGTGAACCCTATGAAAGGGTAATTTGACTCCCAAAGGGGTTGCAACCCACAGGTAGAGAACTGCTAACTAACCTAGGGTAAGGTTAGGGGTAGAGCCCAACCTATCACGTGGGCCATCGCCTGATGACATCTTGGGGATGTAGCCTTTTGTATAAGAAAGAGACCAAGCAGAGTTGAATCCATTTTGGTCCTTCATCATTTGTTTTTATCTTTTGCTTGTATCTTTTCCCTTCATCATCTGTTGCATCCCTTGATGATCCCAGGAGCCATCGGCAGACTTCCGATGGTGGATTCATTTGGTTGACTTGGGATTCATTTACCTCTGCATCTGCCTGCCAGTCTGTGCCCCCATTGACTCTGCATCCTGCTTCCTGCTTGTCAGCTTCCAGAAGTCCAGAGAAGCAAGCCTGATTGGACTTAGCTACTTCTGAAACTGTGTAGATATTGATATCAATCTCTTTCTGTATACAAACACATGCAAGTGTCACTGGTTTGGGGGCTTTGGAGAACCCAACCTAACACAGTGTGGGAAGAGCCCAGGGTTTCTCCAGGAGGCTGTGGGTCATGTTTTGCATGGTTGACACTCAGAGCTCAACTCTGGCATAAGGGAAAGGTTAATTTCATGTCTGAAACATGTAACCTGTGTACACCTGCAGATCCTGTGTACCACACTCAATAGCGCTGTCTTCCCAGAGTGTCCTGGCTCACCTGGGTAGCTGCTTCACTTACTTGGCGGCTTTCTTTTCCTCTGGCAAGTAAGTGCTGGACCAGAATTGTGAACTTCCTACCCATGATGCAGAGGAAAAGACTTTGCCTAGGTCACTGTGGTAGGCTGAGCCCCAGGCTGAGTCTTGCTGCTCTCTGACCATCATACATCACAGGAGTGCTTGGAGAGAGTGGAATAGTGGAGCAAACTCTATTGTCCATGAAGCACCTGTAATCTTTGAATTTATGAAATCCCTGAATTTTTTTTTTTAGAATTTGAAAAGGAAATAAGACTTGCTTCTGTTCAGAAAAAAAAATGACATCAAAATGTCCATAACAAAAGACTTTTAAGATCCCTATAAATGTGTAAGGCTCTGCACTCAAAGGCAGGACAGGAAGAATTCACCTCAGGATTCAGGAAGCCTGCCTTGGTGCTCTCCTCTGAGACTCTGCGGGGAGTTTCAACATCTTGGCTCCAGGGTTGTGGACTCAGAGCCCTTGGCTTTGATTGCTCAGTGTTATTGCCTGAGGTCAATGTGTTAGTGTGTGTGGACTTCCATGTCTGTGGGTCAGTGTGGGAGGGTGTGCAAGTGTGAGGAGGTACACATGGGAATTGAATGTGTGCTGGTGGGTGATGTGGGCTGCGTCTAGAGGGTGGTGGTGTTTGGGTGCGAGTTGGGGGCATGGGTTGTGGGAGCTTGTATGTGGGAGGCGGCCTCAGAAGGTCTTGGAACTCTGTGTGTTGAAGGGCTCTTCTGGAGTTTGTTGTGGGTTTGTGGAGGGCTACACAAGCTGACTGCAACCTGATTAAGACACTAAACAAAATAAAAGGAACATATGATCTTTTAAATCTTCCCAGAGTTGAGGTTTGGGCTGATAAAAAGGCAGTAATTGGAAAACGCACCATCAAACGAGACCATTACTGATTCACTTTTTGCTTTAAAAAGAAACCAGCCCCAAATGACTATTGATACAAACATACTGGCTTTCTGTTTAGGCCAAAGTTGCCAAGAGTATGAAGCTGGCCCCAGAGTCATGTGCTGAGCCTGTCTCTAAGCTCAGTGGTCCCCACAGCCAGGATCTTGGGTGATGCTGTGATGCAGTGGACGCTCCTGTGGAAAGAACATGGCCTTGACACACAGAGCTCTGGGTTCATAGCTCACCACTGGTGGTCACTAGATATGTGACTTTCGGTTGGTCGATTTCATCTAGTTTTAGTTACCTATCTATAGCTAGGGAGAAATATAATTTTACAGGGCTATTGAGGAAAATGAGGGATGAAATACACTTTTTTCTCACTGCTGAGGTGATTTCAACTCATAGTGACCCTATAGGACCAAGTAGAACTGTCCTTGTGGATTGCTAAGCCTCTCACTGTACAGTAGTCGAGAACCTTGTCCCTATCTTGATGCAATGCATACTAATCTTTTAAGAAATAGGCCCTTACTTACTGAGGTGACTCATCTTACCTCTTCCATCCTCCCTGAGATAGTCAGTTTATTGTGCCATTCTGGCCGATAAACACATGTGGGATTAATTGAAGGGCGGAGAGATAAATGGCTCAGTGAGCCTCACCTTTCTTGTCTCTTGCTCTTTGATCATTGGACCAGTGTGAAGTTGCCTTGCTTGTTCTGTGCCTCAATTTGCAAGCTACACTACCTGTGGGACACCTAACCTATGGACGGTGTCGCTGTAATCTGAGGGCTCTTTAAGACCTGCCTCGCCAGAGAATTGGAATGTACATCTCTGGAGCTGGGGACTGACAGTTGGTGACCTGCCTTGCTGTTTGCTGCCTGTGCTGGGATAGCCTAACTCTCACTACAGAGGACTACCTGGCAGCCATCAAGACTTAGAGGACTGCCAGTGTCTCACAACTCTCTCACGGGAGTGAGTTGCACTGAGCCATTTGTACTGCTTTATAATTTAACTGTTCATTTCTTCTATCTATCTATCTATCTATCTATCTATCTATCTATCTATCTATAACTTAACAGTTCATTTCTTGTGTTATATATCTATCTTTATAAGTATATATATAATTTTTAGCAATCTGGTTTTATCTCTCTAGAGAACCCTAACACACTCCCTAATCCATTCTCTGCCCTGCCTTTCCAGGTATATATTTTAAAAAAATAGAATGAATACTTTCAACTCTAATGGATCACTTGGAGAAGATGAACATTATAAAACTGAATAACCTATAGCAGATGAAGCAGTTAATGAATGAACCAGAAGAAGCAAGAATTTATATAATGAGTGCAATAAGTTTCCCCAATGAGAGAAAGTGTAATTTTGACAACATGAGGTAGGTCTGAGTTTATCACCAAAAACGTTACTGAGAAAACTTTTCAAGAGTGGGTTTTCGGAAACCCTGAAGATGCTGTGGATTCGGCATTGAGCTTCCAAACATCAGACGGGTGATTCAAACCCACCAGAAAAAGAACAACCAAGCTGTCGGCTTCCGTAAAGATTTATATTCTCAGAAATCCTTGTTGCTGAAAGAAGTATGGAACTGAAAAAAGAGGAATATGATGCAAAAGGAATACTGCACATAGAAAAGTAAATATCAGACTAAATTTCAGGATATGCTGACTATAAAGCAATAGTAATATAATATTACGAATAGTAGCTGTGGTAGTTGCATAATTTCATATCGACTTGAACTGTAGGGGTGGAGTCTAGCCTGTCAATCAGGTCACAGCCCGGTGATGCTTCCTTGTGGGCATGAACTCCTTATAACAAGGGTCCTGGGAACTCCCTCTATGTCTCTTTCACCATCACGCTGGCAAGCTATGCTGAGACTTGTGCTGTGGATGTGCTAGCCCTAAGATGCATCCACCACCATTGGATCCACAAGACCTTGCACCCACCAGCCTGTGATCTTCCTGCATTTTTCAGCATTGCTTGTGGCTGTATGAGTCTGCAGAGGAATTTATGAACTTGTATCAGAATTACACACTTGATTTGGGCTGGGCCGGAATTTTTTTTATATCCAATTACTCCTTGATATAAAGCTCTTTCTTACACATATATGAGTGTCAATGAATTTGTTCCTCTAATGAATCCATCCTAACACAGTAACTAATTTGTAGAAATTCAAAAATAAAGGTAGAATTAAAATGCTAGAGAATAATACCATTTAAGATCAGAAGAGAAATGAGTCAAGTTGAAATATTCTCAGATCATGGTACTATGAGGTGAAGGACAAATAATACATAACATCAGATTTTGTTAAATATGCATGTTGAAATAAAAAAGATAACAAAAGTAATAGAAGCTAAATATATAACTTCCAAAATAGTAGAGAATAAAATGAAGAACAAAAAATAACAAAATGAAACAGAAACAAAAATATTAAGACAAATATTTGAGAGAAGATGATTAATAAAGAAAAAAGACAATAAAAATCTAACCTCCAAAATTTTTGGAGTCCTGTAAGCAGTGAAGTCAAGTAATAGCACAGAAGACAGATTGAAAGGTTTCAGTCAAGAAGGCTTTTCCTGAAATAAAGTAGGTTTGATTCAATATCTAGATTTCTAATATGAAGACATATCTGGTGAGCTTATGCTACGTCAAAGATAAAGAATCTTTTGGTTTACCTTAGTAAGTTTAGGTCATGAATAACTCGAAGGGGAGGAAAGATGAGACTGGCCTCGGATTTACTCAGGTTAACTTTAATGTTAGGAGATAATGGAATAACATCTATGAGAACCTCGAGGAAAGGATTTTCTGTCTAGTCCAACTGCCCTTTAATGAATGGGTTTTCAATGTTAAAAGGGTCATCATTCAATGTTAGTAAAAAAAAAAAAACCCTAAAAAGTGTAAAGATTAGGTTGAGAAAGAAAACCAACTGGGGGATAAATCTCATAATGGAAATGCTGCTCAAACTAACCCAGACACAAAAGAATATTTACTGAACTATCTCCTTTACAGAAAGCTAAAATGAAGTCAGGATATTGGAGGAATGAATGAGACAGTAATTGGTAGAAGGTAAGGATGCTTCTGGGATGCTGGTCATGTATGTATTGGTTTCATGGATGTTTTCACTGTGATAACTCATTGGCCTACACAATTGGGACTGTGTACTTTTTATATGTGTGTTATACTTAAAAGATTTTAAAAAATCAAAACTACCATCTTAAAAAATCTTTATAACCATCTCCTTTTCCACTATTATTAATTTCTTACAACCATTACAAATTAAATCTATTTGAATAGATTTAAAAGGTAAGCAAATGAGTATTGATGAAATAATCTCTACATAAACAATTTTTAAAGTATATACTTAAAGCTGACAAAGCAAGTAATGAGCATATACATATTTAAGAGTACAGAAAAGGTCAATAATATTGACAAATTGAGGGGTGGCAGAAAGGAAGGGAAAGAAGAAGGGAGGGAGAAACATCAATATTATCATTATTTGTAACAGGTGACTAATAGATGCTATCTAAAGAAATAGAGAAATAACAGGAGTTATAAAAGTAATGATTATGCATGTAATTATAAAAATAACACATTTTGCTAGTATAATAACTTCACACACACCTATCTACAAGAGCAACAAAAAAGGCAACTATGATGCTCACCTTCCCCACACAACCGCTGAAGCCAAAGTGGGTGAACAAGCAAATGTGATGAAGAAAGCTGATGGTGCCCGGTTATCAAAAGAGATAGTGTCTGAGGTCTTAAAGGCTTGAAGGTAAACAAGCGGCCATCTAGCTCAGAAGCAACAAAGTCCACATGGAAGAACACACCAGCCTGTGTGATCGAGTGGTCCCAAAGGGATCAGTTACCAGGCATCAAAGAACAAAAAATCATATCATTGGGTGCACATCTCCATGATAGGATCGCTGAGATAGACGGGTGCATAAGCAAATGTGGCAAAGAAAGCTGATGGTGCCGGCTATCAAAAGAGATAGTGTCTGGGGTCTTAAAGACTTGAAGGTAAACAAGCGGCCATCTAGCTCAGAAGCAACAAAGCCCACATGGAAGAAGCACATCAGCCTGTGCGATCACAAGGTGTCGAAGGGATCAGGTGTAAGGCATCATCAGAAAAAATATCTTACCATAGTGAATGAAGGGGAGAGTGTGGAGTGGAGACCCAAAGCCCATTTGTCAGCCACTGGAGACCCTCTTGCAGAGGGGTCTAGGGAAGGAGATGAGTCAGTCAGGGTGTGATGTAGCACCGATGAAGAATACAGCTTTCCTCCAGTTCCTAAATGCTTCCTCTCCCCGCAACTACCATGATCCGAATTCTACCTTGCAAGTCTGGATAGAGCAGAGGATGTACACTGGTGCAGAGAGGAGCTAGAGGCACAGGGAATCCAGGGCGGATGATACCTTCAGGACCAGGGGTATGAGAGGCGATACTGGGAGGGTAGAGGGTGAGTGGGTTGGAAAGAGGGAATCAATTATAAAGAGCCACATGTGACCTCCTCCCTGGGGGACAGACAACAGAAAAGGGGGTGAAGGGAGATTCCGGACAAAATAATAATTTATAAATTATCAAGGGCTCATGAGGGAGGGGCGAGCGGGGAGGGAGGGGGGAAAAAGAGGACTTGATGCAAAGGGCTTAAGTGGAGAGCAAATGCTTTGAAAATGATGAGAGCAAAGAATGTACAGATGTGCTTTACACAATTGATGTATATGGATTGTGATAAGAGTTGTATGAGTCCGTAATTTAAAAAAAAGAAAGAAACACCACAGGAGCAATTATACAGTACTGCTTGATGTGATGGAACTATGGAATTCTATGCTATCTGTATTAGCTCCCAATAAAATGGTTTTGGAAAAAAAGGCAACATTGTGAAGAACTTGGAAAAATAACTTCAATACCCCAAATATTCAGAAACCAGACAAACACACCATTACATCACTGCATGAAAGTCAGACTATAATCATCTATGAGAAGGAGACGCATTTTCAGGTTGACCCCAAAGGAGGAGACACTGCTTTCTAGACTGTGTGAGACACATCTAAAGCAGAGCCATGCAGATCGCTTCAGAAGACAAGTCTTGGTAAAGACATATCAGTCAGATGTAGACACAAGGACATAGCAATAATAAGTCAAGGAGGACTTCAGTCTGAAAAGCATTTAATAAATTAAAGATGGGCACGTTATTGTGTGAAGGTTTCAGCATATAAAGACCACATATATTTATTCATTGTCTATTTGTGCATACCTAATATTTAGCAGCGTTAACAATGAACATGTGTATCTCACAGTTTCAGAGGATCCTGAAGCCGTTTCCTAGGTTGCTCAGGTCTCTAAAAGGGCAGCTCCACTCTGTCCTGTAGCAATAACACAGTAACAACAACAATAATATGAAGTTACAGTCAAGGTTTGGGCGCCGGGTGGTAGTCAGTGATGGACTTACTGGGTCTGGTAGGTTAGCTTCTGAACTGACTTACCTGGCTATAGACATTTATTACCATGTGGGCCTGCAAAATATGCCCGCTGCTTTCTCCCAAAGAAAGAGAGGAAGACAGAAAGAGGAAAGGTCAGCATGTTTTTTGTAACCTAATTTTCAAAATGATATAGACCATAACTTCTACCATGTCCTATTAGTCACAAGAGCCAACCCTGCAATAATGTGGGAGAAAATGACACACGCCTGTCAATACCAGAGACCAAGACTCATTGTCTAGAGTTCTTATGAGTATCTATGCGCAAACTGAGCCCTGTTTGTTCACTGATCAAATACTTGTGTGCTAAACAAAAGCTCAGTAGTTTGAACCCGCCAATTGCTCTATGGAGAAACATGTGGCAGTCCACTTCCCTACAAATTTGTTGTTGTTAGGTGCGGTAGAGTTGGCTCCGTCTCATAGTAAGCCTATGTACAACACAAGGAAGCTTTGCCCTGCCCTGTACTATCCTCACATTTGTTGCTATGTTTAAGCCCATTGATGCAGCCATTGTGGCAATCCATTTTGTCCAGGGCCTTCCTCTTTTTCACCGTCTCTCTACTTTATCAAGCATGATGCCCTTCTCTAGGGACTGGTCTCTCCTGACAAGATGTCCAAAGGCATGAACCAAAATCTAGCTGTCCTTGCCTTTTAGGAGCATTCTGGCTGTACTTCTTCCAAGACAGATCTGTTTGTTCTTTTGGTAGTCCATGCTACTTTAAATATTTTTTGGCAGGACCATAATTCAAATGCATCAATTCTTCTTTAATCTCCCTTATTCAGTGTCTAACTTTTACGTGCATGTGAGGTGATTGAAAACACCAAGGCTTGGGTCAAATGCACGTTAGTCCCCTCATTCTTGTTTTTCAACACTTTTTCGAGGTCTTGTGAGGCAGATTCATCCAATGCAAATGTGTCGTTCCATCTCTTGCCTGCTGCTTCATGGGCCTTGATTATGGATCCAAGCAAGGTGAAATCTTTGACAACTTTAGTCTTTTATCGCTTTATCGTGATGTCACCTATTGATCCAGTTGTGTGGATTTTTGTTTTCTACATTTTTACAGATTTATGGTCTTGGCAGCCCTATCGGCCATTTCTACTCTGTCTTACAGCATCAGACTTGAGGACAATGTGTTTATGCATAAAATATAATACCAACATTCATAAACCTGAAAGTACAAGAAATTCAAGGAGAAATAAACCGTAAAAACACCGATTTCATTAAACATTTAATACAACAAAAAGCAAGTGCATAAGGAAATATTAAATTTCTCCAAATTCTCATTAACACCTATTATTTTTCTTTATGCTTTAAATCATAGTCATATTAGTTGGATGAAATAATATGGTGATTTGGGTTCACATTTGCCAAATAGCTAATGGTCCTGAGCATCTTCATATGCTTGTTGGTCATTTGTATTTCTTCTCCTTTGGCGAAATATATATTCATGTCCCTTTCCTAGTTTTAATTGGGTTGTTGTATTTTGTGTTGCTAATTTGTAGGTGTTCTTTGAATATTTTGGATATGATTCTGTTAGGTACAATCAAGTTGGCTCTGACTCCTAGCACTCCAATTAGCCATACAACAAAAAACTGCCATCCTCACAATTGTTGTCATATTTGAACTCATTGTTGCAGCCACAGTGTCAATCTACCTTTATGAGCGTCTTCTTTTTGGTGTATCTTCTTGACCAAGCATGATGTCATCGTCCAGGCACTGGTCTCTCCTGATAACATGTCCAAAGTACATGAAATTGACTCTCACCCTCATTTCTTGTAAGGAGCAATTCCAATTGTACACACTCCAAGACAGGTCTGTTTATTCTTCTAGAAGTCCATGGAACGTTCCACACTCTCCGCCAGCACCGTACTTCCGGTGCGTCACTTCTTCACTAGTTTTTTTATCGGCCAGCTTCCACCCGTGCATGAGGCGACTGGAAAGACTACGGTTTGGGTCAGGCACATGGTAGCTCGCAGAGTGGCCGCTTTGCTCTTTAGTACTTTGACGAGGCACTGTGGAGCAGATTGACTCAGATCCAAGTAAAATGAAATCCTCAATGACTTCAGTCTTTCCTCCACTTATCACGATGTTGGCTGTTTGTCCTACTGGGAGTATCTTGGTGTTCTTTGTTGCAATCCACACTGAAGCATGCGGTCTGTGATGCTCATCAGTAAGTGCTTCAAATCCACATTGATTTCAGTAGGGTTGCGTCATCCACTTGCTGCACGTGGTTAATGAGCCTTCCTCTAGTACTGATGCCGTGGTCTTCACACTGTCCAGCGTCTCGATTAGCTGCTCACCATACAGACTAAATACATTTTTGTGAGAGGATACAGCCACAACACACACCTTTCTTGATTTTAAACCACACAAAATCTCCTTGTTCTCTTAGAAATAATGCCTCTTGGTCTATGTGCAGATTTCACATGAATATAATTAAATGTTCTAGATTTTCAGTCTGTGTAGTGTTTTCCATAGTTTGCTGTGTTATTTACACCGTTGAATACTTTTACATTGTCAGCAAAATAGAAATAAACATATTTTTGGTAGTTTCTCCTTTCAGTCAAAATCTATCTAACATCAATAGTGATATTGCTTGTTCTACTTCTTCTGAATAAGGTTTGACTCTCTGACAACTCTCTATTGATGTACTATTGCAAGCGTTTTTTAAATTATGTAAGCAAAATTTTATTTGCACGTGAAATTAATGATCTGGTTTGATAATTTCTGCATTCTGTCGGGTAGCCTTTGGGATGGGAACCTATACAGATCTCTTCCACTTGATTGGCCAGGGAGCAATATTTCAAAGTTCTGATCATAGACTACTGAGTGCTTTTAGTGCTGCATCAGTTGGTTGAAAGATTTCAATTTGTAGTCCATCATTTGATAGTATCTTGTTTTTCGCTGTCTTCAGTGAAGCTTGTGTGTCTTCATTCAATATCATTGGGTTTTGATCAAATGATATCCCTTGAAATGGTGAATATTGACCAGTTCTTTTTGTTTCAGTGATTGTATTCCTTACATCTTTTTCGATGTTTTCTGCATCATTCAATTTTTTTTTGCCAATAGAATCTTTCAGTATCACAACCGGAGGCTTGAACTTTTTCTTCAGTCCTTTCAGCTTGAAATATGCCAACCATATGCTTTCCTTTTGATTTGCTAACTCCAAGCCCTTGCACATGTTCTTATGATGTCTTACTTTGTCTTCTGGAGGTGCCCTCGCTGAGAGGGACTGACATGGTGTGACAATGGGCTCAACCATAGGAATGACTGTGAGGATGGCCAAGGACCAGGTAGTGTTTTGTAATGTGTTTTGTATATGGTCTCCATGAGTGGGAACTGACTTAACAGCACTTAACAATAGCAACACGCACAATGCGATATTACTTATCTAAAAAGAGAAATGAAGTCCTGATGCATGTTACAACTTGAATGATCCTTGAAAACGAATCCTGCAATATATATGTATAAAAAGCCCAAATATTATATGATCCCATTTATTTGAAAATCTAGATTAAGCAAATTATATAGAGACCATAGTTTTTCAGTGGTTACAAAAGCCAGAATGGAGGGGAAAAATCAGTTATAGTAATTGTTCAGGGGACACTGAGCTTCTGTTAAGGATTATGGAAAATTTTGGAAATGGATAGTAGTGACTTTTAAACAATATTGTGAATCTAATTAATGCCACTAAATGGTACATGTGAAAAATGGTGAAATAGCATATACTTTGTGTTATCTATCTGTATTTAGCACAATAAAACTCATTATAAAGAATACTAAATATTATTTATAAATATGCATTTAAAGTCTAAACTATTAGGTAAATTAATGCCACTATCAAGAGAATTACCTTATGCCTCATGGAGATGATGGATAATGCTCACAAACATAAGATGACAATGCTGTCTCTTAGGTGAACCAGAGACATATATGAACCATAGTAATATGAGAGAATTTTGGACTCTCACCTAATTCTAGCCCAATCTAAGAGCAATTAGCTCTTATGACATGACCCTGATTGACACTCGCCCTCATGCAGAGAGCCACAGTGTGGAGAAGAAACGAGATGGTACCCAGCTCTCAGAAAGAATAGCATCTGGGGCTTTAAAGGGTGGTTTTAAAATTAGCTGCTATCTCACTGAGGCATCAACTTAAGTACACATGAAAGAAGAACATCAACCTGTGTGATCCAAGGATTGTAAATTATAAAATCCAAATCGGAAGGAGGAAATGATATCAGAGCTTAAATTGTGAACACTCATTTTTCAGAAGTCTATGGACAAAAGTGGAAGCCCCAAATCTGTTTACAGGGTCCTCACATAGATGAAGCCTCTGGTGACTTCCCTGTGGCCACAGTAGAAGGGTGTGAGTAGCCTTATTATCAGACAGAGAGCATAGTAAAGATGATGATGATAGCTATAGCTAGGTTAAAATGCGAGATCTTAGTTGATTCCCCCTTCTGCCCCATTGAAAAGTGGTTTCAGTTTGAAAAACATTAAGTGAAGGGGAAATACACATGGATCCAGCCTCTGGTCAAGCTCTCTGACAAGAGACCAGAGATGTGAATAACTTGGCTATCATGCAGAACGCCTTGGAAAGCGGTTTATGGCAGATGTAGTTAGGTTAACACCTTGTCATTTTCTTTCCCTTTTGACCCATTTTAAAGTTATTTTAGTTTTTAATATTTTCTACTTTCTCTTCAATTGAGGGTTCCCTCTATTTTATTTTGTAATTGCTGTTAGTTTTCTTGGTATCTTTTTCTGCATATAAAATCTTGGATAAATAAATCCATAGAGGTAGTAACTGGATTAAGTTTTGTGGGGGGCAGGAGGGGTAATTGCAGGGGAGGTTGGGGAAAAGTGGGGAACTAATTATAATGAATACAAGAAAGAAGGAAATGTTCTAAAATTGATGTGGTCATGGCTGTACAATGCTTCTTGATATGACTGGACTATTGAATTATATGACATGCGAATTATATGCCAGCAAAACTGTTTAAAAGAGTAAGAATGATAATATTTGATCTACAATGTCTAAAGTTAAGAAAAGAATATATAAAACATATGTTTTCAAAAATAGGCAATCCACTTATTTTTCCCACCTGTCCATAAAGTGTTCATGAAACTGCTGTAGATTTCAAAAAGTAAAAACAGTATGGATAACATTCTCAGATTACATTATGTTTATAGTAGACATTCACATGAAAATAAGAAAATAAAAATGGTTGATCTTCTATTTGGAAATTAAAATGAACAGCAACAAAAATCTCGGATCAAATAAGAAAATCAAACCCAAATTACAGCATATTTAGAAGTTATATTGATGAAAACAATGCATGGGGGCCTGTTGCAGTCAAGTTGGTGCTCCTAGGGAAATGTGAACTTACCACTATTTGCAGCTCATTATAATCCGGGGAAATGGGGGAAACAATTAGAAACTGTAAAATAATTTAGTAGATGGGTATGCAAAGTTAATAAGCCAAAATAAATTAATTTCATGCAGAAATATAACCATTCTGAAGATATAATAAAATAGCTCATGTCTTCTGGTTCAACCTGGCCACTTGAACACGAGTGAGTCCATGCTTCTGTAATAAACAGGAGAAGAACAACGTGGAAGAAAAATCAGCTACCAGAAAGCTTGGGAAAGAACAGCTAAGTAAGTTCAAGCCTCCACTTCACAGAGACTGTGAGAGCAGGCAGCAAAGGGAGAGGAAGGGGTAAATCGTGTCATGAGGCTCTGTGCTCTCTCCCAATCTCCCAGGCCATTGCCAGCCACCCTATGTGCTTGCTGTGCCACTGGGTGCTGCATCCGCTTGCACCACTCCCAGCCACCGTGCGCACTCATTCCCTCGCTGGCCTGGCCCGGGCCCATGTGCTCTGGCAACATACCCCTGCACCCACGCTGGTGCCCCACCCTCTCTCCCCCACAACAGTTACCAAGCTCAGAAACTGAGGGCGCAATTCTGAGCAAACACTAGTTTAAAATATATTTTTATTTTAGTAAATTATTACCATTACCGTTTCGCTTTTGTCTTCCTCTTGTTTTTATTCTTACTTTCCCTTCTTCCTGTTTTGTACCACTTGACGGAGTCAATTAGCCCCAAATGACACAGCCTCCCCTCCCTTTTGTGAAGACAGTAGTCAGTACCAGTTTATACCCCAAACAAAAGCAAACCAAAAAACCCCAAGATATCTACTCAAAAACAAAAGGACAGTACTCCACTCCAAGGAATTTTCTGAAGAAGGAAAGGTTCTAGAACCACCAGAGAAAGAATTCAGAAGAATGATCTGTCCAACAGATGGTGAAGGGGATCAAGAGAGTAATGGAAAAACGAGAAAAACAAGAAACTTTACAACAACCAAAAACCACACTTACAAATAGGAACCTAGAAGAGGAAGGCTAAGATGGCAAACTGAACAACATTTTAAAATAGCAGCCTACTAGAATGAAAGAAGTGGAAGCTGAATCAGTGAGCTTGAAGGTAAATCCCTCTGTTATAACCTGAGAGCAATCATCAACAACACCATGAAGAGAAATAACTTATATCTTACTGGAATTGCAGAACAGGAAGAAATAAAACAAAATTTCCCCCTTAACAACATAAAAGAGGAGAAAAAAACTATTCAAGAATAGGAGAGAATTTCAAATAGGACAGACCCAACCCAACTCCCCGCTCTCCCCCACCCCCCACCCCAAGAAAACATCTCAACATATCAGTCAAACTTTCTGATATCAAGGACAAGGAGAGTCTCCTGACAGCACTCGGGAGAAAAAGAGCAGTCTCTTACGTATGAAAGCCAATAAGAATAGCTTGGGTTTTCTGTGGAAACCAGGCAGGCAAGAAGAGAATGGATTAACATATAAAATCTGAAATGAAAAAAAAACAAAAAAACAACTTGCAACCCAAAACGTCAAGTCCAGCCAAATTATCTTTCAAATATGCAGGGGACATATTTCCAGATGAGGAGAATTTAAAAAACAAGAGCAGCAGTACAAAACCATGTGCAGTGGAGCACCTGGGACAGAGAATCACCAACAGCGGCAGAACACTACCCAGAAAATAGCACACGTAAACGCTACCTAAAATGAAAGCAAACTTAAAAGTCTAAAAACTGGGAACTCGAAATATCAATTTGTGATGAGGACAAATACCAAGAAAAGAGCGAAACCCTGGATAGAAACCATTTGAATGAGGAAAGAGACAAGTTGTTTGAAGAGAGTCTAATGCTGGGTTGTCTGGAGAAAGAAAACCAGTGACACTCAGAGAGGGAAGAAAGAGCTTATATCAAGAGGTAATCTTACATCAAGAAGCCATCCCAGATGAATCTGCTTAAGTTCATGGTTCGGAGACTAGCCAGAGCCCTCTTCAGACAGGCAGAGTTGCAGGCTGATGATGGAGAAAGGTGAAGCAGGATGCGGGAGCGGCACAGGCTGGTGGCTGCAGCGTTACATGGATGAAGGTCAGTGGCAACACGGCAGGATGCCGACAGTCAGGGTCAAGCTGCCCACATGGGGCGACCCTTGGAGGAAGGCATAGAGTCCTGCCGAGCAAGAGGGCGAAGGAGCAGAGAGTGAGCAGACTTCCCAGTTGGCCACACTCCCCAGGACGCAGTATCAGGCTGTGGCCTGGTCGACAGGCTGGACTCCACCTCAGCAAAGAGCAAGTGGACATAAAAACTGTCAGGCTGATTGCTTTAAATATGGGACAAAAACAATAAATAACAGGGCAATATTAAAGAAAATGGGGGAAATTAATGGAATATGCAAGAAGAAACTCATAAAAACTAGTAAAAATTAAAATATCTCTAAAGGAAAACATTACCCAAAAAATCCACAAACAAAAAGAGAACTCAGTACTGAAATATAGGAAGAGCAAAAAGCCCCATAACATCACAAACTACACACAGTGAAATGATAGCAACAAGTCTATACACATCAATAACAACAACGAATACACGGAATTCACCGTCAAGAGACAGAGAGTAACAGTCTGAGTAAGAAAACAGGACCCATCAGTATGTTCCACACAAGCAATGCACTTCAGAGTAAGGTGACCAGATTTTAACATTGGTAAAGCGGGACACCATTGACTGGGGGGGGGGGGGCTCTTGATTAAAAATTTGGTCTATATGGAGCAACAAAAATGTTCATAGAACGCAAAAATAGTATTGTAATTTTTAAAAAGTCAACATAAGTACAATTTACAAATATAACACATTAAATATTATGTATAGTATTATTTTATTCTTTGGCATATTTCTCATTTGAGTGAAATTTTTTAGTATATTGTTGTTGTTTAAAAGGTCATGAAATTTTTCATAAGAACTTGTTAAATTATATTTCACACATGAAATGGCTTTCAAAGTCTCAACACTTAATTGTGATTTTTCTGATGTCCACTCTTTATTTACCGTTGAAAAAACGTATTCAGTCGCAGCATTAGTTCCTGGTAAGGACAGCACGTATTCCACAACTATTAGTGCATTATTGTATGGAACATGGTTTGTTTCAAAATGATGAGATATTTCTAACCATTTGTTCTCTATTGTGATTTTTGCTGATGCCCAAGATTTAACCTTTTCCATATCGATACATATTTTTAATAATGATACCCCATTAAAAAGATCATTTTTGGAAATATTACTATATGGGAAATTTTGAGTAATATGATCGAATGAGTTTTGCACATCATTCTAATTAAGTTCTTGTTTTAATGTAACCCAATGAAAATGTTCAATATCTTTGTAATGTACCGTCCACTCTTCTAAATAATCTATGCAATGTCTATAGAACTTTTTAACGTGATTCATGATATCTGCACAATTTATTGCACCTTGTTCTTCTAGCTGGCTTATATTGTTATGGATAGTTAACAAAAGAAAATTATTATCTAACCGCTCTTGGCACTGAAATTTTAAATTATTAACTTCATTTGCTGCTTCAATTACTGAAATTTTGTTCGGTAAACTTCAATAAGTTTTATGGCATTTTGAAAAAGAGTTGCTTGATTGCATACAATTTCTAGCCAAATTTTTGAAGATTCTTTTTCAAAAACTCTTATAAAATTCTAGGACACTTATCCTGTGATAGAAAGTAGGATTTCAAAGGATCGTATATTTTCAAAATTCTTTCTACAGCTGGCAAAAGAGCTTACCAGCTCGTTTTACTGTATCCAAGTATTTTCTGATATTCGACTTCCACAGTTTCACAAAATTCTTTAAGCATTTCAATATGCACAGTGTATATATAGAAATAAGAATATATTTTAATAACAATATTTTCCACATCTACGGGCAACAAGTCTGCAGCTGTTTGAAAGGCATTATGTATTATGTGCATTGCACGACCAACACCAATAATGTTCTTATTAAGGTTTTTATTCAATTTATAAAAAATATTATTTGTACCTCTTCTCACTTTTCCTCCAAAATTTGCATTCGTGTTGTCTTCACAATATGCAATCATTTTATGTTTTAAATTGTTTTTATTCCAAAATATTAATAATGGAACTGAAAATTATTTCAGATGTTTTGCTGGGCACAGAAACGAAATCTAAAATTCTAATTTTTATTCCAATTTCCGAATAAAAAAAATCTAATAATAGTTGGAAATAACTTTATATCCTTATTATTAGATGTGTCAGAATATATGGATATAAAATTAATTTTTTCTAGATTTTTGTTTAGTTCTGAAAATGCATATGGGGAAAGCACATTACACACAATTGCCTTGAATTTTGTTCTAGCACAGGCAAATTTTTTGTTGATTACCTTTTTGACAACTTGTGATGTAAAGTCCATAGATCTGAAGGAATGATTGTGATTAATAGCATGAAAAGACATAAGTCCTTCTGCTAATGCTAATTTCTTTTCTTTGTCTCCATAAGTTGTTTTCCAAAAAATTCCTGTATTTTGGAGGAAGATGCAGCAGTATTTAAATATCTTTTATGTTTCTGTGTCTCCAAGGGCTTTGAAATATCATTCTTCCTGCCATGTGAAATAGAAAATTCACCATTACATTTCTCACATTTTACCATGTAATCACTTTTGTTTTTCTTAATAAAAGGAAATTCACTTCTTAGATCATCGTTGAATTTGCATCCTGTTTTCTTAATCATTATGTTAAAAATCTAAAAAAATAATTTAAAATTCTATTATAAATTATTATATACAGGGAATCTAGGACGGACGAACTTCTCAACACCCACGGTAGGAATGGTGACACCAGGAGGGAAGGGGGTATAGAAAGGGAGAACTGATCTTGGAGATCTATGTATAACCTCCTCTCTGGGAGATGGGCAATGGGGAGGTGGGTGAGGGGAGACGCCGGGCAGTGTAAGATAAGTTATAATAATTATTTATAAACTATTAAGGGACCAGGGGGAAGGAGGGAGTGGGGAGGAAGAGGAAAGGGGAAAAAAAGGGAAACAGAGCTGATTCTAGGAACCCAAGTGGAAGGTGAATTTTGAGAATGACGAGTGCAACGAATGTATAAGGGTGCTTTGCTCAATTGATGTGATAAGAGTTGTATGAGCCCCAATAAAAAGATTTATTAATAAAAAATTATTATATACATATTGCTTAAAAGCACAGCTAGTAGGTACATAATTAAATGACATATTTTCTTGTTAGTTATAAATTAAATTAATTTGATTGTTATAAAGTAACAATATTTTAAAATTATTTTAATTTTAATCCTATATTTCTTTCTAAATAATAACAATACTAACTTGTATTACTGTATATGCTCAAATATAAGCTGACCTAAGTATAAGCCGAGGGACCTAATTATTACCTGGGAAACCGGAAAAACTATTGACTCGAGTATAAGTCTAGGGTGGAAAATGCAGAAGCTATTGGTGAGTTTCAGTAATTAAAACAAATGAAAATAAAATTACTAAAAATTGAGACATCAGTGGGGTAATGTATTAAAATATTTATTTTAAATAAAAAACATAAATAAAAGGACAAGTCATTTAACATTAGTAAACCAGCACAGTAAGTGGAAAATAGGTTCAACAAAAACAATAAGGTATCAACAATGATATCTTAAGAGTACTCTTCCCTGAGTTCAATCAGCAGCCAAGCTAAAATGTGAAGAGTTAAAATCCTTCAAAACTGGATTCCTCATCATCATCCATATCCCAATGCAGAGCTTCAGCTGGTGTGAGGTCATCATAGACGCTGTCCTCACTGAGATCGCCATCATCACCTTCACTGCTGTCTTTTTCATACAAAGCGCAGTCTTCACTGCCATCCAGAGCATTACTAAGACTACATTTCTGGAAGGCACGTCGCACCATGTCTTCTGGAATGTCTTCCCAGGCATCTGGAACCCACTTTGCTATTAACTCTATGTCAGGCTTCATGAGATTTCCTCCTCTTGTTAGTCGGGCTTGACCAGATGACATCCATTCATGCCACATCCTTCGCACGCGGTCTTTAAAAGGCTTATTCAAAGATACACGTCATAGGACGGCTCTGATTGGTTAGATGTGAGTAAACAAACATTCAAAGCCCTGAAGAGTCAGCGGGGCTTTTAATGAACAGCGGAGAAATGGCAATCACCCGCGAGATAATGGGTGCTCCTCCCGTTACGTGGTGGGAGGGGAGGCAGCGAGATGCTACACCTTGCTGGAGTACCACTGACCCGTGTATAAGCCGAACCCCAGTTTATCAGCACATTTTTTTGAGCTGAAAAACTCGGGTTATACACAAGTATATACGGTAGTTTTTCTCTGAATTTGCCGTAATGTAAGTCATAAGTGTCACTTTCAAGGCCAGCACTAGACTTTTTGCCGCCACTATAAAATATAAGTAATATGAGTCCTGTCTGCTAAATTCAAGAAAATTTATGTATTTATGAAATAAATAAACAAAATACTTACCTAAATGATCTGAATCGCTGATTTGTTGACATCACTTGTGTAACTAGCACTAGCACGCAGCCCGATGTGTATCGTCTGAGAGACAGCTACAAAATGTTTTCGTAGCTGCCAATGTCCAAAACAGCCATTGTTCATTAAGTCCAACAATGGTGGTCGAATTCTAACAACTTATCAACAATGCGAACTTTGATAAGCAGTTCTTGATAATCAGTTCTCAACAATTACTTGTTATTATTAAAGTTTAACATTATAAAATTAACAAAAATAAGATAAACTCATATCCTGGCGAAAGAGCCACATGGCAGCTGAAAACCGCATATTCCCTTCCCGTTCTCCCGCCGTTCCTAGCTTGTCGTGCATTCTTTCCAAACATCGGGACTTTTTAAAAATGCAGTGGGACACGGGACAAATTGTTAACAATTGGGACTGTCCCGCCAAAAGCGGGGCGCCTGGTCCCCTTACTTTAGACACACAGACAAATACAGACTAAACATCAAAGGATGGGGAAAAAATTCAAGGTCATGGCAAGTCTCCTCAGCCGCCCCCCCCCAAGCAATTAATCTGCAATAAAATAGACTTCAAGGCAAGATCCTTCATGAGAGATAAAGGAAGACACTACATAATGTTTAAAGGAATAATAGCATTCTAAAACAGCCATAATAAAGGTGTACTGTATGCACTCAGTGAAAGACTTTTGAAATGTGTAAATCAAGCTCTTATAGAACTGAAGAGAGAAATAGACAATGCAATAATAAGAGTAGGAGACTTCAGGATACCACTCTCAAGGAAAGACAAATAATCAGGAAAGAAACTCAATAAAGACAGAGAAGAACTCAACAACACAATTAGCCAATTTGATCTCTTTCACATAGAGCAATCCATCCAACAGCACAGAATATATATTTTTTTCAGTGCACATGAAATATTCTCAAGAATAGCCCATATATTAGGACCCAAAGCAAGTCATAATAAATCGAAAAATATTGAGATTTTGCTATTCATTTTTTAGACAACTGTGCTATAAAATTAAAAATAAACAGTAGATATAGCAAGGGGAAAAATAAATATATGCAAACTGAATGACATACTGCTTAAAAACTACTGGGCTAATGATGAAATAAAGAATGACCTGAAAAATTTCCTTGAAACAAATAAGAATGAAAACAACACACCAAACCCTGTGAGAAACAACAAAACCAGTTCTCAGATGGTCACTTATAGCAATAAACATGACTAAAGAAGAGAACCAAAGCCAACATCCTAACACAGCATCTTCAACAATTAGAATAAGAGCAACAAAATAAACATTCCATCTTTAGGAGAAAAAGATTAGAGCAGAAATAAATTAATTGGAAATCAACAAGACAAGAAGTTGGTTCTTTGAAATGATTAATAAAATTGATAAATCACTGCCAAACTTAACAAAGGAAAAGAAAGAGAAGATGCAAATAATCAAGCTAAGAGATGAAACAGGTGACATCAAAACAGATCCAAATGAAATAAAATAACTTTATGTTACCATGAAAGGCTGTACTCCAACACACTTGCAAACCGAGATGAAACGCATCATCTACCCAAATTAACACAGACCTCACAAAATTCATAAAAAAGAAGAGGTAGATTAGGTCATTAAAAATCTTCCAGCAACAACAGAAAGTCCAGGGCCAGACGAATTCAGGAAATTCAACTAAGCACTCAAAGAAACATTGATATAAATTCTACACAAACTATTCCTGAATATAGAGGACAGTCAACTTCCACACTCAGTTTATGAAGCAAGCATAGGCCTAATAACAGAAGCGCGCAAAGGTATCACCAATAAAGAAAATTCGAGACCAATATCTTTATGAATATCTATGTAAAAGTTCTCAACATAATATTGGCCAATAGAATTCAACAATATATATTTAAAAATACACCAAGATCAATTGAGACTCATACATACCAGTTACTCAAGGATGGTTCAACATTAGAAAAACAATCAATGCATTCTATAATATGAATGAAACAAAAATTGAGACTCATATAATCATATCAATCAATCAATGCAGAAAAGATATTTGAAAACACCCATTCCTGATTAAAAAAAACACTAGAAAAACATGAATGGAAGGGAGATTTCTCAACACAATAAAGGTCATCTACACAAAGCCAAAGGGCAGCATCTCATTCAATGGAGAGAACTGAGTGCATTCCCCTTGCAAATGGGAGCCAAACAAGATGCCCCTTACCACCAGTCTTATTCAACATTGTGCTGGAAATCTTAGCCAGAAAGATTGGACAACAAAAAGAAATCAAAGGAATTAAATTTGGCAAATAAGAAGTGAAACTCTCGCAATTTGCAGATGATATAATTTTATATGCAGAACACTCCAAAGACTTGAGAAAAATGTTGTCAGAAGCTACGAAAAGATTTGTCAATGTGTCAGGACACAAGATCAATGTACCAAAAAACCCAACTGTATAGCTATAGACTAACAAAGATAGTGCTGAAAAAGACACCAAGCAGACATTTACACTAGCGCACAGAGCATGAAGCGGCGGCTGGGTGCGGTGACGTCCGTCCTGGCGCAGTGGCACTGTGCACCACTGAACAAAACACTGCTCTGTCCTCACAATGGCTCTTCCTGTTTGAGTCCATTGTTTCGGCCCCTGTGTCAATCCATCTTGTCAGGGGGCTTCCTCTCTCTTTTTTTTTTTTTTTGGTGCTACTTTACCCAATATGATGTCCTTCTCCAGGGACTGGTCTCTCCTGACAACATGTCCAAAGTACATGAGACAAAATCTCGCCATCCTTGACTCTAAGAAGCACTCTGGCTGTACTTCTTCCAAGAGGAATTACTGAAAGCCAAATGAAGGTCAAGCATGATAGAGGGACCACAGGAAAGTAAAAGAAAATAGAGGAAAGAACTAGGAGGCAAAGGGCATTTGTAGAAGTATAAATACAGGCACATACATATGTAAATATATTTATATATAATGATAGGGACATAAATCTATGTATAGATATTATATGTAAAGTCTTAAAGTAGCAGACAGACATGGGACCTCTACTCAAGTACTCCCTCAATGCAATAGCTCTTTGTTTTAACAGCCTGGCATTCTGTGAGGCTTGTCCTCTCAGCATGATTGCTGAAGACAAAACGGGTGCGTAAGCAAAGGTGATGAAGAAAGCTGATGGTGCCTGATATTAAAATATATAGCATCTGGGGTCTTAGAGGCTTGAAGTTAAACAAGCGGCCATCTAACTGGGAAGCAACAACGCCCACATGGAAGATACACACCAGCCTGTGTGATCATGAGGTGTTGACAGGATCAGGTATTAGGCTTCAGAAGACCCAAAACAAAGAATCATATCGATGCGAACAAAGTAGGCTGGAGTGGACATCCCCTCACAGAAGGGTCACAAGGAAGGGATAAGCCAGTCAGGGTGCAATATAGCACCAATGAAACATACAACATTATTCTAGTTCTTTAATGCCCACCCCCCAACCAACCAACTATCATGACCCAAGTTCTACCTTACAAATCCGGCTAGACTAGAACATGTACGCCGCTACAGATAAGAGCTCTGGACACACAGACTCCAGGACAGATAAACCCCTCAGGAACAATAGTGGAAGCAGCGATACCATGCGGGTAGGGGGATCATGGGGGGAAAAGGGGGGCTGATTTAAATGATAACACCCCTCCCAGGATGACGAACAACAGAAACATGGGTGAAGGGAGACAGTGGACAGTGTAAAATATGAAGATGATCATTTATAATTTATCAAAGGTACATGAGAGTGGAAGGAGGGGAGGGGGGTATGAGCTGATACAAAGGGCTCAAACAGAGAGAACATGTTTTGAAAAGGATGATGGCAACACGTGTACACATGCGCTCGACACAGTGGATGGCTGGACGGTTCGAAGAGCTGTCAGAGCCCCAATATAATGACTAAGAAAGAAAAAAGTATCATCAATGGAAAAATACAGGCAAACTACAGGGCTTTATTACAGCTCACAGACACACTATACATATAATTAGTAAAATGTACACAGAAGAAGACAAAATAGATGCCTGGAACCTACTAAAAATAAGATAGTTGTGTGCATTAAAAGAGTAAAAAGAAAACCCACAGAGTGGAAAATTTTTTTGGCCGTGACGCACGAACATCTCTAAAAGTTATAAAAAAAACTTCAACATCTAAATAAGAAAAAGATGACGAGCCTATTAAAAATGGGCAAGCAATATGAACAGACCTCTCACCAAAGATCACATCCACATGGCCAACAATCCCACGAAGAAATGCTCATCGCACCTGGGAGATGCACATCAAAGCCATGATACGATCCTGCCTTACACCAACAGGAACAGCCCAATTTAAAAACAAACCAGAAACCAAATGCTGGAGAGAGTGTGGCGAGATTAGAACCCTCATACACTGCTGGTGAAACTGTAACGTGTACAGCCGCTGCGGAAAGTGATATGGCACTACCTCGAACCACTGGGAATAGACAGTCCATCCGAGTCCGCAACCTCTCTACTGGGGTTAGATCCTGAAGAAGCAAGAGTCCAAACCAGAGCGGACATAAGCACACACATGCTCATGGCAGACTGTTCACAAGAGCTAGACGATGGAAACAACACAAATGTCCATCAGCAGAGGGATGCATAAACCCACGCTGATGATGCACATCATGGAAAACTATGCATCCCTTAAAAAAAGATGAAGCCATAAATCACCTCACCAAGGACCAATATTATATGAGTCTGCTGTTACAGAGGGGGAAAAACAACAGGTAAAGGCTTCCATCCCCTAGGGAGCAGAGTTAGCAGGTTACGAAGTGAGGAAAGATGAAGCGAGAGGCTAGGGGCTGGACCGTTGCTGACCTGGATGGAAGGGAAAGGCGGTCATCTTCACAAGGAAGGAAGAAATCAAAGGAGCAGGTTAGGGTAAGTTATTTGGGGGTTGACTAGTCGTTTAACATTTGAATGCAAAATTGATTATCTGAAATGTAAACTCCCACCTAATTCACAATAGAAAATTGTCTTAAACGTTCTTGGTTAGTTGAAGTAGAACAACAATAACTGAACAAAATAAACTCCATCTCCACAAAGTGAACCTCTAGGAGCCATACTTAAAGCAAAGACAATGTTGAAACCCACATGAAGGACATCAAATCACGTTTGAATAAATGAGACGACCATGTATTCTTGGCTAGGAAGTCTCCCTATCATAAAGATGTCAATTCTCTCTAAGTTAATTTCTAAATTTAATGTGATCCCAATAAAATACCAACAGTTCTTTTAAACTAGACAAGCTGATTCTAGAGTTCATGTGAAAAAAAGAAAGAAACAAAAACATCCAGGAAAACTCTGAGAGGAAGCATAACAACAGGGACCAGCATTGTCGCTACCAGATATTAAAAGACATTTCAAGTTTCAAAAGTTCTAAAAGTGTGTAACCAATCAACCATAATAGGAAGTACAGAAATAGAAGTAAATGCACATATGGGAGTTTAGTATCTATAAAAAACTGGTCTCTAAAATCAGTGGGGATATGATTAACTATTCAATAAATGCTGTTGGAGTCACTGGTTGGCCATGTGGACAGAAGATAAAGCCGAGTTCCTACATCACACCATACACCAGTATAAATTCCAAATGGATGAAAGATTTAAAAGCACAGAGCAATGCTACAACTATGCTAGAAGAGAACAAGGAGAAATTATTTTATGATCTTAGGGATCGAAGAAGTCTTTCAAATTGTGACTAAAAAGAAAAAAGCATTAGGCGGGGGAAAGCCAGGAAAATTAAGTTACATAAAATACATCTTTATGTCAATAGACCAATAAAAGTAAAACGTAACTCTCTGGAAAACAATATATATACTCACTCACATGACATGAAAATGTTAGTTTCCCTTATTTACAAAGTAGTCCTTGAAATCATTGAGCCAAAGAACCAAGAATGCAATAGAAATGCAGGCCAAAATACAGATAGGTTGCTCTATAAAGTTATTTCAATGATTATCATAGAAATCTAAAAGTACACTAAAATACCATTGTCCAATTATCAGATTGATTAAATACATCTAAGAGTTTGAAAACATACTCTTCAACCAAGTTTGAGGAATTGTGTGTGTGTGTGTGTGTGTGTGCGCCTGTCCCCAGTGGGGGCAATATGACAAGAATCTATTCAAATTACAATGGTCTATATTTTCTGATCTAACACTTATATGGGCATTTGAGGCACGACAGAGTTAGCGTTCCAAAGCAGGGTAAAATGATGGACAATGTCATGAATTGTGCTGGGACAATTACTATCTATATGGAAAACACAAAAGTGGACTGCTAGTTTTCACTTTGCAGAAATAGGGGTCTTATCATTAACATGGAAAAATATGGGAAACAAAAATTGTACACTTTTAGAAGAAATAGCTACATGACTTCTTATGGATTTTAAAAACATTGTTCATAGAGAAAAACAAAGTGCAGATATAGAAAAAACAATAGAGTTGATTCCATTAACATTTAAACATCTGTGCTCATCAAAAGATAATACAAACAAAATGAAAAAGAGAAGTCGTAGACCGGGAGAGCATACCTGCTACCCTTGTAACAGAAAAGTGATGACCAAAAACCCAACGCACTGCCGTCGAATCGACTCTGACTCCCAGCAGCCCTCCAGAGCAGGCTAGAGCTGCCCCAGGGGGTTTCTGAGACTCACTGTTTGCAAGGAGTCGAAACCCTTGTTTTACTCCCTACGAGTGGCAGGTGCTTTTGAACTTCTGACCTTACGAGTATTAGTCCAACATGTGACCACTACGCCACCAGGGATCTCAAAAAGTGTCTGGCATCTAGAATATATAACAAGATCTACAAATCAGTTATATTCATATAATACAAAGGACCCCATACGAAAATAGCCAAAAGATATGAAACGTCAATTGACAAAACAGAAAAGCAAATGATTAATAAACATGTAAACAGTGCTACATTTGGTTATCTATCTATCTATCTTTCTGTATGTATATATTTGTAATTTTTTTCACAGAAGAGGGCATGCATAGGACTGTTTGGAAAAATGGGTTGAACAAGTTAAAAAGGGGAAGCAACCTCAGTGTGCATGGAGAGCAGAATGGAATCGGTTGTGGTATCACTCTACATTGGGAGATGTTGTTCGTAGGCCATGGGGCCTGACGCATACTGGCCTCCTGTACAACAGGAAGAAGCACCGCGTGCTCCTGTGTGTCCCCACAGCGTGGCTGTGTTTAAGCTCAGTGTTGCAGCCACAGTGCCAGTCCATCTCACTGAGGGTCTTCCTCCATTACCTGACCTGCTAGACACTGAACGAAACATGACATCCACCCCAGGGCCTGGTCCCTCCTGACAATGTATCCAGACTCCACGCGACAAAGTCTCCCAATCCGTGCTTCTCAGGAGCCTTCCTTCTGTGCCTCTAAGACAGATTGGGTTGTTCTTCGGTCAGTCCATAGCACATTCAATATTCACCAACGCTGTAGTTCAAACATGTCAATTCTTCTCCATTCTCGATGGAAGCAAAAATAACCCAGAGCTACATCAATCAAGGTGGCTAAATCTCACAAGCACCTGGTTGAACCCAAACAAAACAAAACAACACAAAAAAAGAGAACTGCAGAATGTGTGTAGGATAACATTTGTGTGAAATTTAGAGGCAGACGAAATAATACTACATAATATTCATGCTCATATAAACTTTAGAAACATGAGAAATGATACTACATAATCTATGTAACAGCATAAAATACGAACAGAAGGAAGAGTCACATCAGGAGCTGTGAGTAACAGTGGGGGAGAACGCGACGGGGCTGAGAAAGGTCCCCTGTGGGCATTCTAAGGTAGATGGTGGCTATGCGGATGTTCAGCTTCTTAGTTGATACCTTTTAATGCCAGACATACACTATAACTTCAAAAAGTATATGTTCCTGTGTAGTAGTGATAATTGTCTAGAAAATATAATAGAGTATATGGGGCCCTTTTCTTAACAACAAGCAGCAGAAACTAGAAGGTATCTAATAATTAACATAATCAAGAATGTCTATGGATAACGGGTGAGGAGAATGATAGTAAGCTGCAAGAGGGAGAGGAGAGATGGAAGAAAGAGGGTAGGTAGGGTAAGCTGAAGGGGGGGGAAAGTAGCTCCAAGTGTTTAATGCAAAATTGACTATTTGAAATGTAGCCCCCACCTAATTCACAATAAAAATGATGTATAAGGGTACTATGAAGAAATATTGTAAACTGTAGTAAAAGATCTCTAGAAATCAATGAAATCGGTATTTCCTGTTGATGGATTACAGAGCTGTTAATTTTCTCCACGTTAGTCTGTACATTCAATGGAGAGACATAGCAAATGCATATTACACAGGTTCTCGAGAGAAACAAAACAGTAAAACTGTACATATGTGCATGGCTGCAGAGGCTGGCAAGAAGGTTGAAAGTTTCCCTTGACTCATGTAGCTACAGGGACGGATGAACACAATGTGACAGGGAATTCGGCAGACTGCTTCCTCAAGCCCATGGAACTGAAGGTCAGCTGATGAGCCAGAGACAGGAGGCAGATACAGAAAAGGGAAATGAACTTTATTCACGTCTGTATGTATTGGAAGCAGGTCACAGCCCCAAGGAAACTCCCTTTTCAGTTGATTGGCTGCTTAAAGCCGATCTCATCATAGAGGTGGTTACATTACACCAGACACCACCACGGGGAATGACTACGTCACATAGCTGTCAAACCACTGAGAATCATGGTCAACTCAAGGTGACGCACAAACATAACCATCACATGTGTGCACATATGCATGTGTCTGATGTAGGCAATTTATAAAATGAGAAAGAGGAAAAGTTTCTTGCCCATGGTGCATAGCAGGTCAGTGGCTGAGTCAAGACTAGAATCTAGAGTTTGGTAAAGGAGGAAGAGAGAAGGTTGTGGAAGGAATTATTAAGGAAGGAAGATGGGATGGGAGAAGGAAGGAAAAGAGAGAAGAGAATGTATATAGCTGTCGACTGGCTCATCCTGATGGAAACAGCGTTGACTTTCTTATTCATGGTGCAGATCATGTCTATCTTCTCTTCTGGGGGAATTTACCTACCAATTTTCACCATACACTTTCATTTTTCCAGTCTTGGGGTGCTCTTCGGCCATACGGACACTTCCAACTCTGACTGCATTTCCCTGCATTCAATGGACAACACAAGCTCACAAATGGCCCAAATGCAATGTCTACTTCTAGGAGTTTAAACCCAGAGACTCCCTGGGTTTCATGTGGGATGACTATATGGCCTCCTCCAGGCAGTTGGTGATGAGACACTGAGTCCTGGCAGTACAGGAACATCATTGCAGGTGGACATCCAACCTACGGACAGATGGCAAAGGACTTCATGGTGCTCTCCACTCTGCCATCGCAGGCCTTCCCCTGCACTGTCCCTCACTCCCCACTGGCCCCACCAGTCAGGTACAGCGGCGTCTGCACTCACGGAAAGTGAAGAGTAGCTTGTTGGGATCCAGTTGGAATCCTTTGACTGAACACATCTGATTCCTGTTGATGGAACGGAATCTTAGATGGAGATTAGACACCTCTCACAGGATGCTGGTGACAGACTGTGCCGGTGGAGCAACAGGAGGACAAATCAAACAGCAGGAAAGATCATTGATCTCTCTCCGGATTCTTTCACCAGCATTGCTCAGCCTGCACAGCAACTCTATGAGGTGAGTGTTCCTACTTGCAGGTTACAGAAGAGGGAAGTGGAGTCCAGAAAGGTTAAACAACTTGGCAAGGAAACATAGGGAATGTTGGGGGCCAAAATTCAACCTAGACATGTTCGATTGTAAACTAGCTCTTCCTGTTTTTATGCCGTGATGCCTCATGTTGGAATCACATCACAGAGACTAATAGTAGAGTGATTGAAAAAGAGTAATTCAGCATTTGTGAGAGCAGGCTGGAACTACAAAGACAAGGATGGAATTCTGGAACAGAACCACAGAGAACCCTAAGAAGTCATCTCTTCCAGGGACGGGATCGTGCTTATGGGAACCCTAGTCTTTCGAATGCCGACTATCTCAAGACATGGATTCATCTGTTTTTGTCTCTTTCTATGTTGTGGATTCTCAAGTCACGGCTCACTTAGCTCTCTGGAAAATCATTACATCATGTCTATGTCCTCGCATTCCATCCCAACTGTCACATCACACTCCAGGAAGGTTGGGGCCGGCTTCCGTAGTAAGTAGGAGTAGGGGGAGGCACCAGAGGGATGATGGTAAGGAAACAGGAGGGCACAGGCTTCAGTGTGAAGGGAGCATGCGGAGGGACATCTAATCCAGAGTCTGTTAAATGTCACCATTTCTAGCCCACAGTTTCCATGTCCGTGTTCTTGACTCTGGTGCCACGCAAATGTGTATGTGTGTGTGTGATGTGGTATGTGTGTGGCATCACGCATGCGTATGGTCTGTATATGTGTATATGCTGGTCTGTGTGTACAGGGTGGTGTGGATGTATGTGGGCTGTGTGCATAATGTTTGCCGTGGTGTGACTCCACTGTTCCTCAGCCTCCTGCGTTGATTCACGAAATGCTCCAAGCCATTAAGGAGAGCTATAGGCCCTTCCATTGCTGCTCATATCTCTGGGATGACATCCAAAATTCTTTAGAGAGCACATTGGTTCTCCCTGAGCTGGCCCTCCAGCCATTTTTAATGATGGCCCATTCTACCAGTCTACCTTCCCAGGGGCTCCCATCCTCAGAGGGCGCTCGGCTCTCTCCCCCACATTGCACACATTTCCCTTTGTCTGGAACATACCTCCCGCCTCCCACAGCTTGTTAGCACAGTTAAGAGTTGCTTCCTCCAAGACTTTCACACGAACTTGACCAGCATGTGCTGAGCTCTGCTATGGGGCATTCCCAAGCGCATTCCTAACTCAATCCCACTGTCAGTACCCATGGCTGTGTCTATTATCCTTCTACTGGCATAGAGACCTTCTTGTGAGCTGGGAGCATATCTAATCCATTCATGTATTTTTAGAGCCCAGCTCAGAGCCAGGTAGAGCCTATGTGCCCAGTGAATGTTTGATGAATGAATGAATGAGTGGTTCCATATTTGTGCTGTGAGTACTGATTCCGGTGTCTTGATGCCTGGGTTATAGCCTCAGCTACAGCCCTAACTTACGTGTAAGTTACTAATCTTGTTGTGCCTGAGTTTTTTCATCTGTAAAATGGGGCTAACTCAGAGTACCTACCTCACGTGGTTGCTATGGAGTCTGAATGAGTTTATGTGTGAGATGGCCTTAAAACTGTGCATGGGGCATAATAAGTGGCACAGTACATAAGAGTTATGAAAATGGTTAATTTTATCACCAGCTTACCTTTTTCCCATAAAATAATTATCTACTACTTTTCGATTGGCCACTGGGTCGGGTGTGAGAGCCACAGGTGGCAATGAGACACGAGACATCCCTGGCCCTCAGTGTGGCCTGGGTTTGGGGAAGACAAAGAGATCCCAGCAACTGCATCCCCGGGGAGGATGCCCAGTTCTCAGAAAGGAATGGTTCTGGGTCTGAGAGCTGACACTCTCATTTCTGAAGCTCACTGAGCACAGGTAGCTTTAGGGAGAGGGGTCATGAAAATCGGGGCTAGCCCAGGGAGGTCTTTGGGGGTTGGGAGCCTTTGCTTAGCCTTCAGGGGCAGCTGAGCCCCAACATCCAGGCCTTTGATTTTTCATCGACTAATGCTGCATTTCATCGAACAGAAGCTTCCTGTTAAATCAAAACAGATGAGGTTTTAAAAATAATTCTAATTGATTCCATCCTTAGAGTTCAAGTTGGTAGCTCTCGAACCCAGGCAAGAAGACGTGTGTGTGCATACGTGTATGCATGCATGCCTGTGTGCACACATCTAGGCATGGGCTGGCAATGCTCGCAGTCACTTTCCAAACGTTTACAACGTGCCTGTCGCAGCACAGTGTTAGCATTTACCTACTTGACTTTAGTTCGTTTCCACGACATCCCGGCAGGCAACTCGTGTCCTTAACATCATTTTAGAATCAGGTGACTAAAGCTCAGAGAGGTCAAGGAACTGCTCCAAGGTCAGAAACAATAAGTGGTAGGCTTAGGGCTTGAGCCCATCCTGTCGACTTCAAAGGAAGTTAATGAGCCAGACACAGGGAGGGATGATGCAGGAGTGAAGCCCGAAGGGCAAGAGTCATCCATTTGTTTGACCTGTCAAGCCACCTGCGAGGCATGAGGTAATCATCACAAATAGTGACCAGAGGGCCCATTTGGTGTATCCATCCACGGCGTGCCAACACTAGCAGTGGAGAGGTGCCCATATTACATCTCCACACTATGTCAGTGAGGTAAGCACATGATTCACAGTTTACAGATTAGGGGATTGAGGTTCAGCAGGGAAAACATCTCCAAGGTTGTGTAACTAGCAAATGTGTCTGACTTTCAAGCCTCTGATTCGTTGCGCATATATGTTTCGTTGCGGATGCTAGGGATACGGCATGCACGCGCATGTGTCAGGGAGGGATAAACGTGGCTGTGCATAGTGCATTGAGATCTTGCACTACGAGTGACGAGCGCTGCTCATTCATCCGTCTGTTCATTCAACACGTATTGGGGAAGCACCTGCGCTCTGCATGCTTCTTGCTCTCGGGGGCAAGAAGATAAGATGTGTGACGAGGTCCCTGCTCTTCAAGGAGCTGTGGGCCGAGACAAACAACAAGCCCCTAAATGAAGACACCAGGAGGTTGGGCTATGCTTGGGAGGTTGGCTACTTTGGTAGCTTGGGAAGGGGCAGACACTTGCAAAGATGGCAAGAGTCAACCATGCAAGGTTTTCAGGGTGGAGCATTCCAAACAGTAGAAGCATTTGTTGACAAGGTCCCAGAATAAAGTGGGTGTATTTGAGGACCAGAAAGAAGGCCAGTGGGAGTCGGGGAGGGGTGCCGAGTGAGAGGGCAAGAAAGGAGATGGAGTGCCGGGAACAGGTTCCTGGATTACATTGGGCCTTGGAGTGCCTGGGTGATGCAAATGGTTCAATGAACTTGCCTGCTAACTGAAAGGTTGGAAGTTCAAGGCCTCGCAGAAGAAAGGCCTGGTGATCTACTTCTCAGACAGGAACCATTGAAAACCCCGTGGGGTACAGTCCTACTGTGACACATGCAGGTTTGTCTTGGTTTGAAACTGACCTGACAGCTGCTGGCTTATTGGACTGTTATCAAGGGATTGAATTATATTTTAATTACCACGGGAGCCTTGGTGGGCTTTACGCAAGGGTGCGGCTTGATCCCATTGATATTGGAAAGGAGCGCTCTCAGTACTGCGTGGGTAAGATTGGGATGGGGCAAAATGGGAGCAGAATGGTCTACCTGGAAGTGAATGCAGAGTCCGGAAGAGAGATGGCCGTGACTTGACCAAGATGTTAACAGGAGAAATGAAGAAAACTGGACAGATTGGGAAGAAATTTCTGAGGAATGAAGCTCTCTGATAGATAAGAGGAAGGGTGGGAGGGATAGAGGAATCAAAGCTAACTCTTACATGGGCAACAAGGTGATGGTAGAACCATTTATTGAGCTGTAGAAAGGTTGCAAAGAGCAGAATTTGGATGCAAATCAAGAGTTGAACAGCTAAGTTGGAAATCCTAGTTAAATAGCCATGTCAATGCTCCTGAAGTCAGGGCTGTGAATGTCCACTTGGCGTAATTGGCATATAGACAACATTGGAAGGTGAGAGACTGGATGAGGCCACCTCTCAAGAGCGTAGGGGACAAAATTGAAAGGAGCCAACCTCTGATGATTATTTTAGGGAAACCCTGCAGAAGACAATAGGAATTTCCAGGGGGAAGATCAGTGCTTTGCTCTCAGCTGTGACTTCTTACTGCTTGACAGTGATTCCTCTTCAATGTTCGAAGCCTCACTTTGTTCATCTGTGAGATGGGCTAACACTTTATCAGAGAAGGAACTGAGTTAATGATTATGAGACAATTCAAGTATGAGGAATTATCCCCTGGCTTTGAGGAGCCCTAGGGAGGAAACAAGATGGCTCAGATATGTTAATTTGGGGGTCAAAATTAATTTATCTCAAAATTGCTATCTGTCCACTCCTGCTGCTGTCCAGTCGATTCCAACACGCGCTGACTTTGTAGGGCAGAGAAGGCCTGCTCCAGAGGGTGTCTGAGGCTGTCAATCTTTATGGAAGCAAAAAGCCTCCTGTTTCTCCCACAGAGCAACTAGCGGGTTGAACTGCTGACCTTGTGGTTAGCAACCCAACACTTAGCCCATTAATGGAACCAGGATCCTCAATATGACTACCACTCCCTGCCATTGAGTCAATGCTGACTCACAGCCAACCTATGCACAAGGTAGAGCTGCCGCTGCCCCTGTGGGCTTCAGAGGCTCTGCAGCTCTACGGCAGCAGAACGCCTCATGGTTCTCCTGCAGAGTGGCTGATGTGTTCAAACTGCTGACCTGTGGTTAGCAGTCCGACAGGTAACCAACTACACCAGCAGGGAACCTCAAGAGTGCTCTAGATCATGCTCGTGTCATTATAAATTGGCGTCTTCCAGCTCCTTCTTCAAAGGGCCTCCTTTTAAAGGCCTTCTTTGGCCCTCCAGCTCAGCGGTCTCCCTCTGATGCTCCAGTCCTGGCTGCTCCCTGGGACACCGGAGGAGAGGAGTGAAAGAGGAACTCAGCTGATTGGCAAGTTTTGGGAAAGAAGTTGGGCTAAATCAGCTTCACTACCTCGCTCTTAGGGCTCCACCTGCCTGCAGAGCAGTTGTCTAGGCAACCAGCCTTCTTATATACCAATTCCACATTCATCTTTCATATGGGTGAGCTAGCCTTAGAGCTCTGTGGGCCCCAACTTTCTCTTTACTCCTTCCCCTTCCACAAAGACTTTCAAGACCTGGATTAAGAGACAAAGCTTAGTTCCTAGTCAATTAGAGATCACACATTATACCTGTGTTTTCTCAGTGTAGACCGAGTTATGGGATCTGGGAGGAGATCAGACCATTGCACAGGAAATGATCAGTAACAGATCTGAGAGGGGGGGAATCTCACCCAGAGCCACAGTGTATAACTCGAATCCTTCCTGTGGTCAGAGCTTGACAAATGGTGGACTGAGACAGCTGGGAACCCTCCCCTAGGAACAGAACTCTTAAATGGAAGCTGCAGAACAGACATCGTGACCACAACCTCTGTGTTAGCACATCCTCAGCAGGACTACCATCTTCCCCACAAGCCTTCCATCTGTGTGCAGGGACATCCCCTAGACCTCTCTGTTTCCCTCAGCTAGACTGCAAGCATTGTGAGGGCAGGCATGTGTAAGCACCACATGTAGCTGGCCTTCTGAGGAATGGCTGAATGCTGGAACCGAGACAACTGACCTTGACACTGTAGGGTCAGTGGCAAGGAAGGGAACAAACAAAGCAGGCTGGTGGGGCATCTCCATGGGGAGTGCGGAGTAGCTCCTGCTGGGCTTAGTCTTGTTGGGTAAATCCCTTAAGCATGGCTCTAGGACTTTCTGAGAGGTCAGGGGCTGCTTGCTTGGCTACCCTTAGTCCCAACCCTGGAGTTAGACGCAGGAGACTGAATGAATTGGCCATTTACATAGGGAAATTGTAAACGGGAAAGATAAACATTGGAAAACTAGGCACTGACCCATGGGTTTACCACTGGGACAGGGAAATCTGAGCCAAGCTCATGGAAAAACTATAACCAGAGCAGGCTGTGCTGTAAGGTCCCCCCCAAACAGATGAGGCCAGCCATAAAAAAATGACCCCTTTGAGTCAGCCAGGCCAAGCCACACACTATTTTTAGATGCCAGTATTATTTTAAAGCATTTCTCCTCCTCTGGCTGCTGCCCTTTGCCCCAGTGTACAGTCTGATTGGAGACAAGTGGCCTAGCTCCCCTGGGTCCCCACATCTCCACCCATAAAATAGGACCCTCTCCCTTCCTTCCTCCCTGTCAGCCAACTTGGACTACTTAGATTAAGGAAAGAACTTTTAGAACGTTCTAGAACTCTGAGATTTTGCTTTTACCTCTGCTTTTGTATCCTGTGGAGGAAAAATAATATGGGCATTGCAGCTAGAATCCCAGTTCTCCAACTTTCCTAGTTGTGTGATATTGGGCAAGGCTACGCATCTCTGTAAAGCTCAGACATCAATAAAAGAGGGCTTGGTGGGAGTTGAGGCCTTAACCCACCTTGCTCATCCCATTGCCCCCGGCCCTTACAAAGGCCCTTGTCTCAGCATGATAACTCTCTGGAAGGCTTCTCCCGGTTCCTTCATTCATTCTTTTCACGGGTAGCCAATGGGCACATGCTCTTTCAAGCCAGTATGGTCAGTATGGGCTAGAGTGCAGAAAGAAGCACCCATGTGAGTGACCTTAAGCAGATTGATATTTCAGGGTTGTACAATGCAAGGTGAGGAGAGATAAGAAGCAGGACTTACCAACCCGACTAACTCACGGCCATCGAGTCCATTCAAACTCTGTGACCCTACCCAGGCTTCATGAGTGTGTAAATGACACAGGAGCAGACACTGGCATGTTTCTCCCTCCGAGTGGCAGGTGGATTTGAACCACTCACCTTGTGATCAGGCATCCAATGCTGACCAATAGCACCAGCGGGGCTCCTACTTTAAGGCTAGAGGACCCTAACTTGGTAAGCTACAGTAAAATAATTAGTACTTATTCTGACAAGGTATAGAGGGGAGTTACAAGAAGCATTAAAGGATAGGATTGACAGCTGACATCCCTCACTGTAAACCTCAGTCTGCCCCAAAGACCTTGTGTATTTCTCTCTTTCACTTTAGCAGCAAGAAATCAAACACTATAGAAATAAATAAAATGGAATGCAAATGTTTTCATTATTCTTCTTACCAACACATTATTATCCTACCAATACATATTCTAGATGTCTGTGTTCATCATACTAACAAATAGTCTTACTGTATTTGAATAAAAATTATACTGTATGTGTATTTCCCCCACTGGTCCGTGTCGGTTGCACTGTGGTGCCTTGTATGTTGCTGTGGTGCTGAGAGCCATGTCCCTGGTATGTAAAATGCCAGCAGAGTCACCCAAAGTGAACAGGTTTCAGCAGAGCTTCCAGACTAAGAGCAGACTACAAAGAAGGAATGGGCTGTCAGCTTCAGAAGAATTAGCCACTGAAAATCTACCAACGGCATTGAAACATGATGAGTTACTGAAAACCTAATGAATAGAAGAGAGAGTGCCAGAAGATGAGCCCGCCAGGGACTCAAAATATGATTGAGGAAGAACTGCTTTCTCCCAGTAGAGCCGTCTATAACAACCCAGATGGGGTTAAACCTGTGAGAATAAAGTCTTCAGAACCTTCATTTTCGAGTAAGGCAGGACTGAAAATTAGAAGAAACAGTTGCAAACACCAATTAATAACTGGAACTTGGAATGTGTGAATCTAGGAAAATTGGAAGTTGTTAAAGATGAAATGGAGCACATAGAGATTGATGTCCTAGGTGCTAAAGAACTGAAAAGCACTGGTATTGGCCATTTTGAATCAGAAAACCATATGTTTTACTATGGTCTTGGAAAATAGGGTCCTAGTGAGAGAAATGTGTGAAGTATGAGTCTGGGAAAATTGGAAGTGATCAAAAATGAAATGGAGGCTGAGGAGGTAAAAGGGAGCTGATATCAAGGAGTTCAGGAAGGAAAAGATAGTTTGGAACTGACTGTGGTGGCAACTGCACCATACTGCTTGATGTGATATATGTATTATCTCCAAATAACATGGTTTTGAAAAAAACTACAAAAATATTTTTAAACGAAATGGAACACATAAATATTGATATCCCAGGCATTAGTTAGCTGAGTGAGTGGACTGCTCCTGGCCATTTTGAATCAGAGAAGAATAAGACTCACTATGCTGTGACCACCACAACAAAGAGAAATGGCGTGGCATTCATTGTCAGAAAGGATCTTGCCAAATCCATCATGAAGTATCATGCTGTTTGTCATCGGATTATAGCTATCTGCTTTTAAGGAAATCCAATCAATACAATTTTTTATTCAAATTTATGCACTAACTGAAAAAGCTAGTAATGAAGAATTCTACCAATGACTTTAGCCTTAAATTGATCAAACATGCAGTCAAGATTCATTGATAATGATTGGTGATTGGAATGCAAATGATGGAACCAAAGAGGAAGGAGCAGTAGCTGGAAAATATGGCCTTGGTGATGGAAACGAAGCTGGAGATTGCATGATAGAATTTAGCAGAATAAACACCTTGTTCTTAGCAAATACCTTTTTTTCCCACAACACAAAAGGCAACTTTACACAAGGACTTCCCCAGATGGAATCCACATAAATCAAATTGACTATATCTGTGGGAAGACACTATAGACAAGCTCAATATCAGCAGCTAAAACCAGGCCAGGGGCGACGGTGCAACATTAAATGCTCATATGTTAGTTCAGGTTAAAGCTGAAGAAACTGTTAACAAGCCTAAGGGAGACAAAAGACGACCTGAGAGTACCCCACCTGAATTTTGAGAACATCTCAGGAGCAGATTTGACTCATTGAACACTAATGAGAAGACTTGGTGAGCTGTGGGAGGACATCAAAACTATCATACGTGAAGAAAGCAAAAGATCATTAAAAAGACAGGAGAGAAGGAAGAACTCAAAACGGATGTCAGAAGAGGCTCTGAAATGTGCTCTTAATCGTAGAGGAGCTACAGCAAATGGAAGAAAGGACGAAGTCAAAGAGCTGAACAGACCATTTCAAAGAGAAGCTCAAGAACACAAAGCCAAATCTTATCAGGAAAGGCGTGAAGACCTAGAATTAGAAAGCCAAAAGGGAAGGACGCAGGCAGCACATCTTAAACCGAAAGAACTCGAGAAAAAGCAAGTCTTGACTTGCAACCTTGAAAGATTCTAAGGGCAAAATATTGAATCCTACAGAACCATCAAGAAAACATTAAAAGAACACACAGAGTTACTGTGCCCAAAAGAACCAGTCAGCATCCCACCATTTCAGAAGGTAGCAAGAACCAATGGTACTGAAGGAAGAAGTTCAAGCAGCACTGAATGAATTAGTCAGAAGCACGACTCCAGGAATTAATGGACTCCCAATCAAAATGTTTCAGTAAGTTGGTGCCTGGCTACCAAAAGATATGGTGTCTGGGTCATAAAGCCTTGAAGATAAACAAGGGGACAACAAAGCTGAGAAGAAACCAAGTCCACATGGAAGAAGCACGCCAACCTGTGTGATCACGAGGTGTTGATGGGATCAGGTATCAGGCACCAAAGACCCAAAACAAAAAATTATATCAATGTGAATGAGGGGGAGGGCGGAGTGGAGACCCAAAGACCTTCTGTAGATAATTGGACATCCCCTGACAGAAGGGTCACAAGGAAGAGAAGAGCCAGTCAGGGTGAAGTATAACATCGGCAAAACATACAACTTTCCTCTAGTTCTTTGATGCTTCCCCGCCCTCCCTGCCCCAACTCTTATGACTCCAATTCTACCTCACAAATACAGCTAGACCAGAGCGTGTACACTGGTATAGATAAGAGCTTGCAACGCTGGGAGTCCAGGACAGATAACCCCCTCAGGACCAATCATGAGAGTAATGATACCAGGAGGGTAAGGGTAAGGTAAGGGAGGGAACCAATCACAATGATCTACATATAACCCCCTCCCTGGGGGACGGACTACAGAAAAGTGGGTGAAGGGAGACAGCGGTTAGTGAAAGACATGAAAAAATAAATAATTTATAAATTATCAAGGGTTCATGAAGGAGGAAGGGGTGGGAGGGGGGGAAATGGGCTGTTACCAAGGGCTCAAGTAGAAAGAAAATGTTTTCAAAATGATGCTGGCGACATATGAACAAATGTGCTTGACATAATGGATGTTATGTATGGATTGTGCTAAGAGCTATAAGAGCCCCCAATAAAATAATTTAATAAAGAAATGTCTCAGCAAGCTGGTGAAGCACTGGAAGCACTCCTTCATCTAGGCCAGGAGATTCGCAAGACAGCAATTTGGCCAGCTGACTGCAAGAGACCCATATGCATGCGCATTCCAAAGAAAGATGCTTCAGCAGAATGCTCAAACAATAGAACAATATCATTGACGTCACATGCAAGCAAACTTTTGCTGAAGATCATCCAACAACAGTTACAGTAGTACTTGGGTAGGGAGTAGCCAGTGGTTCAGGCCTGATTCAGAAGAGGAAGTGGAACAAGGTATATCTTTGCTGATGTCAGATGAATCTTGACTGAAAGCACAGAATACCAGAAAGAGGTTTCCTTGTGTTTTATTGACTGGGTGTTTTATTGGCTATGCAAAGGCATTCTACTTTATGGACCATAATAAGCTATGGATAATCTTGAGAAGAATGGGAATTCCACAACACTTCATTGTGTTCATGCAGAACCTGCTCATGGAGCAAGAGGCAGTTAGTTATGAAACAGAACAAAGAATACTGCATGATTTAAAATCAGGGAAGGTATGTGCCAGGGTCGTATCCTCTCACCATACTATTCAATCTGTATGCTGAGCAAATAATCAAGAGAAGCTGGTTTATATGAAGAAGAGTGTGGCATCAGAATTGGAAGAAGGCTTATTAACAACCTGTGCTATGCAGATGACACACCTTGCTTGGTGAAAGTGAGGAGGGATTGAAGTACTTGCTGCTGATGAACAAGGACGGGAACCCTCAGTATGGGCTATAAATCAGTGTAAGGAAGACCAAAATCCTCACACCTGGACCAAGAGGTAACCCGATCAATGGAGAAAAGGTTTCAGTGGTCCAGGATTTTGTCTTGCTCGGATCTGCACTCAACACTCATGGAAGCAGCAGTCACGAGATCAAATGGTGGATTCATTGTATGGAGCAAATCTGCTGCACAAGACCCCTGTATAGTGTTGAAAAAACAAGTACGGTAGTTACTTCGAGGACTAAAGCTTGCCTGACTCAAGCCATGGTATTTTCAATCACCTCATGTGCATGTGGAAGTTGGGCACTAAAACAGGAAGATCAAAGGGAAATCGATACATGTCAACGAGGATGTTGGCCAAGAATCCCGAAAGTACCGTGGCCCATGAAAAGGACAAACAATGTGCTCGGGAAGGAGTGTAGGCACAGTGCTCCGTAGACAAGGGTGGCGAGGCTTCGGCTCACGGACTTTGGACATGCTGTCCGGAGACATCAGGCACTGGGAAGACCATCATGCCTGGTAAAGCGGAGGGCCAGTGAAGGAGACGAAGGCCTTCCCTGAGATGGACAGACACAGTGGCTGCCACAACGGGCTCCGACATAAGAACAAGCGTGAAGATGGCACAGGGCGGGAAATGTTTCCTTCTGTTGCACGTAGGATCGCTCTAAGTTGGAACTGACCCAATGGCATCTAACCATGTATTTAGATATAATCGAATGGATATATTTGTGCAATTTGGGATCTTCATATCTTGATATGATGTTTGGCATGTTCCTATGTTAACACACAGAGAGCTCTTTGGGCAGCTATATTATAGATAGGCTCACTCCCAACAAGTCAATTCGGACTCACAGCGACCCTGTAGGAGAGGGTACACTGCCTCTGTGGGTTTCTGAGACTATAATCTTCTTACAATGTTGGACCTGCTGGTGGTTTTGAACTCATGGGCCTGCTGGTGGTTTCAAACTGCTGACCTTGCATCTAGCAGGCACACAACCACTGTAGCACCAGGCATATCCATAGCTTATTTATCTGCTCCTCTTTCTTAAATGTTATTGTGGTAGAATATCCATAATATAAAAGGCAATTTAACCATCTTTGATTATGCAGTTCAGTGGCATTTATTATATTCACAATATTGTGTGACCTCACTGCTAGCCACCTCTAAAATGTCTTCAGCACCCGAAACAGACACTCTGTACCCAGTAAGCAGTAACTTCCCATTCCACCCACCTCTAGTATACTTTCTGTCTTGAAGTATTTGCCTGTTGTATGTATTTCATCTAACAACCTATTTGCATGCTCTTTTGCGGTTTGCTTCTGTTGCCTGGCATAAAGGCCAGCTCAGTAGCTGGCGTGGGCTTCCATGGCTTCATCTCGCACATGCTTTCAGGTCCTCCTTCTGAGCCCCTGACCGCTGTCCTTTAGATGGGACCACCAGCCCTTAAAAATGCCCTTGTCCTCAACAGAAAACTGGGTGAAGGGAGATGTCGGACAGTGTAAGACATGACAAAATAATAATAATTTATAAATTATCAAGGGCTTTTTAGGGAGGGAGGGTGGGGAGGGAGGTGAAAAAATGAGGAGCTGATACCAAGGGCTCAAGTAGAAAGCAAATGTTTTGAGAATGATGATGACAACAAATGTACAAATGTACTCGACACAATGGATGGATGGATGGATGGATGGTGATAACTTATACAAGCCCCCAATAAAATGATTTTTTTTTAAAAAAGAAACAATTTCATTGATAAAAACTTATATTATCGTGTCCAACCCTCCATTTTATGGATGGAGTTCTTGATATCCAAAGAGAGTCAGATGCAGGGCTGCCAGGCACGTGGGGGTCTTTTAACTCCCATACTAGGATTCCTGCTTCTCAGAACCTGGGGGTCCTAGGTAGGGTGAGATGGGGAGAGAGGAGAGCTGTGTCTGGGTTCCATTTCTTCTGATTCGGTGGGTCTCCCTAGGGAACCCCTTATCTCCCCCGTCCTTTTTAAGGACAAGTGACTTACGTCACAAATGAGGTCCTTTCTAGTGGAGGAGTTTGGAGCAGGTAATGACAATGTATGCCTTGGGGGCAGAAAAAAATGTTTTTCTTTTTTGAATTTCTCTTCCAAGAGCTAAACTGAATGGTCTAGAGGCCAGAAAACTCCTGAGAAGCCAGTGCCAGCAGGGGCCCAAGCGTAGAAAACTGGAGCTGGACATCACCCTGCCAAGCGTTTCTGGAAAGGCCGGTTAGGATGGGCACCCAAGGAGGAGGTGTGCGGGAACCTGTGAAATCCTAGGTCTACTGCCTCAGGCATTTCTCAGAGGAGTTTCTTAAGGAGAAAGAGGAGGCCGTGTGGAAGAAGTAAAGGAGAAACCTAACAGGGGATACTTAAGCCAGAATTTGGGAAAGAGAGCTCCACAGGGACTAGAGAGCCAGAGGGGAGGGGGTGTGGGGGAGATAGAGTTCCTGGTGGCAGTCAGAAGACTGGGTCCAAGCCCCTGCTGTGAACTCTGCAGGACTGTCCACACCTGCAGACCCTCAGCACCCTCATCGTTCAAGTGCCCAGGCTCACCCTGAGCTGCCGAAGTGGTTGCGAGAGTTAGCACAAGTGATGGGGAGGTGGCAGCGCCCTATGACATCTAACCAGGACAGGCAAGCAGTCACCGCTCTTTTTATTGAAGATGCGTCAAGCTTGGCCCTGTGTCCTGGGAGAATCTGAGAGAGGACCCACCACAGCGCTCTGAGTCGGGACCTCATGCCTAGGTCTTGTTCTGTATCACCTGCCCTCCCAGTAAGCACATTGGACTGACCACTGCAAGGTGGACTGACCAGCTGCTCCGTGGAAAAAAGATGACGCGTTCTCCTCCCATAGAAATTTAGCCTCCGAACCCCACAGGGGCAGTTGGACTCTGTCCTATAGGGTTGCTATGAGTCAGAATCGACGAGGTGGCAGTGAGAGAAGAGGCAGAGCTGGAGCCCAGGCCCGGTACACTCGGATCACTCAGCCCTTTGCTTCTCTAACAAATAAAGACCATCCAACTGCCTGTAGCCACAGAGTTGGCAGCACTAACGGCATTCGCAAGCTCCTGCTCCATCTGTGGGGATCACACACGATCAAGCGCTGGACTCCAACCAAAGGGTTTGCAGTTCACACCCACCATCCGGAAGGCAGGCGCCTCGGAAGACAGGTCTGGCTGGCTGCTTCGGAAAGGTCAGTCAGCTCTACTCGGCCACACATGGGGTCACCACGAATCGGAATCAACTGGACAGCAACTGGTTTGCCTCTTTTATTGGTTTACCCTGTACCAAGTACTCTTTTTGGTATTTTATGTGTTGCCCAAGAGTCCCATGAAGTGAATATTATTATCATCTGATGTCTTGTGGAGAAGCAGGCAGCTCGCTCACTCACTCACTCACTCACTCACTCACTCACTCACTCACTCACGCACTCACTGCTGTCCAGTCTATTATGACTCAGTGGCTCTATAGGACAGGGTAGAATGGCCCCTGTGGTTTTCCAAGGCTGTAATTTTTATGGGAGCAGAAAGCCTCATCTTTCTCTCGAGGAGCCTTTGTGGTTTCAAACTGCCGACCTTGTGGTTAGCAGCCCAACATGGAACCCAATAAGCAGCCACAGCTCCTACATGGAGAGGGGAAATTACTTGATCACGTCGTTAGCAAGCGGTGGTGCTAGGATGTAAACTCCTCACGTCTGGCTGGCTCCAGTCTAGGCCGTCACGTGCTAGCAATATGTGAAGTCCCAGCAGAGAAAGGTTCTGAAGGAAGATCCTTGAAGAAATGGACATGTAACGCCGATCTAGTTCTGAGACCAGCGAGTCTCATTCAGGCCTGTGGTGGGCAAGCTAGCGACTCTGAGTTTCAGCTAGAAGGTTGTTGTGGGTCTGGGGGATCCGGTGGACCATGCACCAGCTGATGAGGGCAGGGTCCTCCCTCCAACTTCCCAATCTTCCCACCCACTTCCAAGAGTCAGACACCTGGTTATTAGCCTTTCTAGCATTTTGCCCTGCTTCCCCCACAGTCAATCCATCAGGAGTCCACGCAGCTCTCCGCTGTACCTCTTGGATGTGTCTCCTCTGTCTGTCTCCCGCCTGCCACCCTTCCGGAACAATAGCCTTCTAGTAGCTCTGCCTGCTCTCTCGCTAGCCCTCCTATCATGCATTCTCCTCACCGCTGCCAGAAGGCTTCCCTTCCGACATAAATCAACTCATGCCACTCTTACAACTTCACTTCGCTGAAAGCTTCTTCATCTCACTGACATGGAATCCAGGTTTCTGGACACGGTCTAGAAGATACTGTATGATCCAGCCCCGGCCAACCTGTCCGACTTCTTTGCCACTTACTCTCACTCACTGGCTGCAGCTAGCAGGGCCCTTTTCTATTTCTCTACTAAGACACTTTCCTCACCGGGGCCTTTGCACATGCTGCTCTCTTGCCTAGAACTGGCTTCCTTTATTTTTCCCATAGCCAACTCCTTTCCACAAATGTCACCTCCTCAGAGTGGATCATATCCTCCTCTTGCTTGTGGTTTCTTTCGGATCACATTATGATTTGCTATTTCTTTTTAAAACTTGGCTTAAAAAAAAAAAACCTTCCCCCTAGACTTTGCATGGGTAATGAAAGAATTGGTTGGGTTTGTGTGTGTCTTCCCCAGCACTTAACTGAGACTAATATTCATGGCAGATGTACAGTAAATATTTGCTAAATGAATGAATGAATGAATGGACTCTTTGAAAACCAATAGGGAACGAGTCTCCCTGGTCAGATTAATAACTCCATACACAAGGGCTAGGGGTGTCTATGAACTTGAGAAATGGGACCAGGGAGCCTTGGGAGACTAGGTTCTAGATGTCAAGGCCCACATGACAGTGAGTCTCCAGGGCATGCTCTGCGCCAACATCCTTGCAAGGATCATGAAAGACCAGGTGTCAACGAACAGGACTCTCCTCCTGGGCAGTGGTCTGAGGTGAAGAGAAGTAGGTCTTGTTGCAGCAAGCACACACGGGCTATGGGAATGCACACTGACTGTGCGCGCACATGTGTATGTGGTATGTCTATGGGTGTGGGTGGAGGCGTGCATGTGTCTGTGCACAGGTATGTGTTCTATGTGAGATGAGTCTGTGGGAGGAATGCGGCTTTGGCTGTGTGGTGCAGCGTGTGAGTGTACATGTGGGTGGTGTGTGGTATGACCGTATGTGCGTGTGCTACATGTCTGGGAGATGTGTGTGTGCGCTAAAAAATATGTGTTTCTGAGGACCTTGCTGTCTGTCTGTCTGTCTGTCTGTCCTTGTGAATGTGTGTCTGTGAGCCCCCGTACTGGATGGGTGAGCGTCTGTGTGGCTGTCCGTCCACACATGCTGCCCTTGGCTGGTCTTAAACACTCTTTGGACAGCTCACTAGGTAAACATTCAATAATGTCATTTGGAAACCCATCCCCACGGCACCACTGTGTGGCCGGGAAGCTGGTGGGTGGTGGCTGGATTAAGATATTAGTGCATTAATGCCATATCAAAGCCCCGCACCCACGGATGAGGGAGTGTCTGCTGACAGCCCCACGGTGCCCAGGCTTGTGAGGATGGCAGCCCCCACTGCACCTCTTGGAATCACAAGGAGGCCTTGTCTTGGAGCCTGCTCTGAGGGCTGTGGGGCTCTGCAGACATGAGCTCATGCCCGCCGGTGCCTTCAGGAGGAGGTGGGTGGCCTGCCTGACGGCCGACTCACTAAACCTCATCCCCACTATAAGAGCCAGGCTGTGGGAGGGGTGGAGGTCAGGCTTTGGGTATAAGATGGCCTTTCTGACTGGTCAAATATGCAATTCTGTGTGTTATGTGTTTGTTGAATGAATGACTCTCTTTCCAGGAACTTTCTTGAAATTCCTCAATTGCACGGGTCAAGTCCTTTTCTCCTCAGTAGTTCGATTGCTTGGGACACAGTTGGTGCTTAATGATTGTGCACTGGATAGGTGCACAGCTGGCAGAGAGATTTGCACTAAAAGCTGACAGACTTTAGGTTGAGGTCTGATTTTTGCCTTTGTACTTCATGGTGGCCTCAGGGGCAGGACTTTTACCTCTTTGGGGACACCTGGCTCCCATGAAATGAACAGTGATGACCATATTGATCTTTAATGCTAGACTCAGGAATACGTCGGTGGCTGATTCTGAGTCATTTTCCCTGGGAATCTAACCCTTTACTACTGATGGGAGATTCAGGGCGCTGAAAGGACAGACCCACTGTAGCATCTTCAGACAGGAGGCCTGCCTGGAAGGAGGAAGGAACATGGGTCCAGATATATGGACCGAGGAGTGTTTGAGCTAGGTTCACCTCAAGGACAATTTAGCTTGATTGATCCTATATTTTCTGCCTGTGAAAACTGAGATCTCAGAAGAGATGGGATGGGCCCAAGGTCCCATAGCCAAGAAAGAGGTCTTCAAGCTAGGCCTAGGTTGAGTGTCCTGTCTTACTTGAGAAGACAGATTCTGTGGTCCCTGGCACCTGAGTGTACCAGGGAAGTGTCGACAGGAGGAAGAGAGAGAATGAGGCACTGGCTGGTGGTAAACATTATTTTTTTCACCCTTTTATCCAGAGCCTGCTCCACACCCATGAAGTGAAGAAGCATTTTCTGATGATTTTGTTGTTAACTGTGAAGCAGTGTTGTCATTAATAATCATAGAGTCTGCAGTTGTAGAATTAATCGTGGTAATCAAAACTACCTCTGATGGAGGAAGGTTTTACTATGCACTGAGTGTTGTGTTCAATACTGAACATGCATGATTGTATTCACTCCCACAAGACTTTATTTCCATTAAAATTTCTGAAAGGACAAATCACTGGCCCAGGTGACAGTACTAGGGGGCCAGTCTGCCAGCCATAATCCGGCTTCTTTGCCACTAAATGGTACTATGATCTTTGGAGGTGCTGGGGCTTCCTACCCCTCGTGCATACGACGAGGCTGGTGGAGGTGATTACAGAGAAATCCTGCTTTGGGGGAGCCAGGGGGTAGAGAGAATAGCAGGCTTGATGACTACAGAGACTACCGTTATTGCTGGGAGAGTCCATGACTTCTGTGTTAGGACTCCAGGAACTTGAAAATTGACCTTGACTTCTCTGAGGCATCACCATGCACCTTTGCTCTGCTGACCCAGAAGGGTGCTGTGGGCGGAGAGTAGGCTTCCCTAGAGGCGCAGGCCCACCTTCCAGCCTGAGGATGAGTCATGCCCCACAGCAAGTGGAAATTACACAGGGGGGGGGGGGGTGCGCTCTCTGGGATTTGAACTCCTGATTCTTGGAATCCTAGTTTGTCAGAGTTGGAGGATTCCTTGGAGGTCTGAGGCTTGACCAAAGTTTTAAAGGAAATGAAGACAAGAATTCGACTACGGAAGAGCTTCTTCAACTCATGTTGACTCCACTCATCTCAAGTCACGGTAGCCCACTGAGCTAGACTCAGTGTGGTGGCACGCCGCTCATCTCAGCATGCCACCTTTCAAACTTAGTCACTTCCTTGCAAATGAATGGAATACAATTCAACTCCAGCCAGTTCCTGATTGGAACAAAATGCCACCGAACTCTCTTCAGTTTATTACAACTCAACTTCCTTTCCAACTGTGAGAAACAGCATGGGCAAAGGTACGAGGCAGGCATGCTTGTGTAGGGACAACAGGTGTCAGCAACAGTAAGGGACTAGAATAGCACATTTGAACAGAAAGCACCAAGATGGCATATGCTGGCAGAGGGCCTTCGCCGTCTGGTTCATGCCAAGCTGGGGAGGTAGCTCTATCTGATTTTGCTGCCTGTCTGCATCCGCCTCTGCTGTGAATTTCCAGGAAGGGTTCAAATCCCCCAAAGAGAGGAGAACCTCAAGGCTGTGCCCATGGGTGAGAAGAATCAGCAGCTTTCCCCAGAACCTCAAATGGGCTTTTGAGGAGGCCATCCTGAGGGGAGGCTCAGCTCCCGCCCTCTCCACACAAGGGGACCATTGCGGTTCCCCACTGCTCCATGGAATCTGGAAGGCACGGTTGTCTGCCTTCCTGGGGAGCTCTAGAAAAGAAGGGGGAACAAGCTGCCGAGGGAGCGAGGATGGCCTCAGCCCCCCACGCTGGCGGCCCTACTCGTTAGCTCGGTGCATGCAGTGCTGCGCTTCCGTGGATCTGCATCTCAGTTTCTGTCTTTGCCCACAGCCTCTGCATTCTGTCCATTCGACTCTCACATCGTGATTGTGAATAACCCAGGCCTGGTACCCAGCAGCAGTTGAGTGAGTAACTGAGGCCCCATCTAACGTCCCAGCCACAGCTGGGAGGCACGGTGGCCCAGAGGCTGGGCACTGGGCTCTGGGAAATGAGAGGTTTGAAGTGTACTAAGAACATCTGGACCCTCTCTTGAGCTTCAGTCTTCTCAAGTGGGGACGCGTACAGCAATTATCTTGAAACCCCGATGAGAAACAGCCAAGCCAAACCAGTTGCTGTCGAGGGGATTCCAACACACAGTGGGTGACCCTGGCAGGCTCAGGAGGACTGCGCCGGCCAGTTCCCATGGCTGTGCCCCTTGACAGGAGTGGGTTGCCACATCGCTCTCCCACAGTCAGGCTGGCGGGTTCGAACTGCCAACCTGCTGATGAACCACCGATCCCTTCAACCGCTGTGTCTCCAGAGTTCTTTGAAACACTGAAAGGATATTTGAAAATGTTTAATGTAGGTTCTTCCACTTAATAACCATTCAATTCGTGCGTTATTACCATTCCCTTTCTATCCTAGATTTCAACTGACATAGGCTGCTCCGGGTTTCAGTTTGTCCACCTTCAGATGAGGGTGCAGCGCACTTCAACGCCACTTCCCCTCAATGGTCCAGGATGACTACAAAGATTTCCAGGTGACGATGGGTCATGAGCTTAAAGATCAGGTAAAGACAAGAGCTATGGGGCTGGGGAGCATTTTCCAATCTTCTGGGGTGAAGCCCCATAAGTTCTTGAATGATATCCCAGTAAGGCCCAAAGCTCCATGGGACCCCTCTCCCCTCTCCTCCCCTCCTTCAGCTGCCATGGGAACCAAGCAAGCCGATCTGCAGCAGCTTGTGATAAATATGCATGAATGGGCCCGGTCATGGCCCCGCCTAAAGTCCATTTGGGGGACCTCGGTGAGCTGACGGAGGGTGGCCATTGTCCCTATGGCTCCCAGCGCCTGGGCCCTATTTTCACATTCAAGTGCCTGGCCTTGGTTTAAAGTGGTCTAGTGGCAGGTGCTATTTTATTCAACAAAAGCCCCTTGAGAGAGGATGGATGGAGAAGTCTGTGGGCTAGCCCATTGCCTGAGCTCATTCCTGTCCCGGGCCAGGGAAGGGGGGTCCACACCAGACCACCTGATGGCAATTGAGGCGCAGGCGGTGGGGTGGGCACAATGGCTACTCAAGAGGCCGGTGATGAATAGAGGGTTTGCTTTCGCTCCAGCCCCCATTAGAACCTGGTGTAATTTCCCCCTGAATGGCAGGGGCTCTCTAGGATGAGAAAGGGAGGGGCGAGAGGACAGGCAGCAATCAAGCCAGAGGCCCTTGGAAACTCACCCCAAAGGCCTTGCTCCTTTGCTCCCTCCTGCTCCAGGACAATGCCCACTTAGCTTGATGATGGCACAAGTGGCCTTCCTGGGGGGCGGGAGGGCTTGGGGACCACAGATGCAGAGGGAGGGTGTGGTCAAAGCGGAGGTATCTCTGGGGCACTCACAGCTCTCCTCCAGAAAGGCTTCCTGGCTCAAATGCGGAGAGGCAGAGGACAGCCTGCCCATCCGGAAATGCATGCCACCTCTGTCTGGGCTACAGGCTAGGGTGGTCTTTGGAAATCAGGATCATACCCGAGCCACCAAAGAAATGGTTCTAGTAGGGAGGAGAGGGTGGGATGGGCAGGGCGTCCACTGGGGGAGTCACCACATGGAGAGAGTCAGTAGAGCTGGGCTGTCCCCAGCACCCCCTCTCTCGGGTGCTCTGCAAATCTGACAGGACCAGGAGGCAGTAAGCTGACATGACTAGCTGGAGGTCACCCACCAAAAGGCACTGTGGTTCTGTGAAGCGTACACTGGCTTGGACAGCAGTTGTGTTTGGATGGCCGAGCAGTTAGAGCTGAGGACAGGGGACCTTGTCCTTGGGGAACGGGGTAGGTCTGGGAGTGTGAAAAGAAAGTGGCCAGTGGACAGACCAAGAGAAGTGGAGTGGTCAGTGACCCGGAAACCAGGAGATGAGCAAGCTCAAGGAAGAGGAAGAGGCAAACAGTGTCAAAGATGGCAGAAGGTCAGGCAAGATGAAGACTTACAAGTGTCCATTGGGTCTAGCTCAGGGAGCTCCCTGGTGACAAGGGTGGTAGTCACTCGTTGTCTGGAGCAGGGAGGCTGTCTCTCGGGCTGGAGAAGGCTGGAGAGAAAGAGAGACATGCAGGAGGCCTAGTGGAAGGGCACGTGGGGTGAGCTGGGGCTTGGTGGGCAGGGGGAACGTGAACTTACTCACAGGCAGGGGAGGGGGTGCTTATCATGACCATTGTTCAGCTGTCACACCGTTAAGAGCTCCGTCCTGCTGAAGAGCTCAGAGCTGCTGTGAGCTGCCCTCAAGTTCAAGGTTGCTGTACTCATGGAGAGCCCAGTACAGCAAAGAATATGTCGCCTGGCCCCGAGCTAACTCAGGATCGTGGGTCTGGTCAAGTCCATGGCTGTGATCCCTGTGGATTCCAACCTCGGGACTCATCTTCCGGCTCTGTGTCAGACAGTATTCCTCTGCCACTGTGATCCATGGGGTTTTCGGTGTCTACTTTCCAGAAGCAGTTTTGCAGGCCTTTCTTTTCAGTCTCTGCTGACACCTTCCCCCACAAGCGACCTGCTGGCATCTGAAATACCAGTGACATAGCTTCCAGAACCTTAGCAATGCACAAGCCTTCACAGTACTACGGACTGACAGACAGGCGGGAGAAGAGCTCAGACTGACGTTGTCTCTACTCAGGTCTTGGCTGGTTTCCATCTTCCCTGGGTGGATCTGTCGAGGGTGCCCGGAAACCCGGGAGATCCCGGTAGCTCTGGTTCCACTGCAGCCTCTACTTGCCGCAGTCCGTCAGGCTCTCTCGACCTCACTGCTGACTGGGAGAACTGCCCCTGTGGGTTTCCAAGGCTGACCTCTGGACAGGACTAGCGAGTCCCCTCTTTCTCCCAAGAGCAGCCCATCGTTTTGAACTGCTGACTTGGTGGTTGCGGCCTAACTCGCAACCACGACACCACCAGGGCTCCTCTGGACTGGTAAACTAGCTTGGTGCTCTGCCACCAACTCTGTGTGAACTTGGCCAATTCGTACCTCTTTGGATCCCGGTTTCCTCTGAAGTAAAAGCAGACTGTCCGGGTCCTGGGTTTCTTCAACATTGTGACCTGTAGGTTCTGAGGCCAAAATATGGACCGGATCCATGCTCACCTTTGACAAAACCCCACACACGGGGAGATTCGGGGATTTTCCTCCTACCATTTACCCCTTAAAAACAGAACCCACAAAACCCCTCCATGAAATGGAGGGGGTCAAGGATACTTTACAGTATCGCTTCTCCACCTTCCTCATGCTGTGACCCCTGAACCCAGTTCCTCCTGGAGTAGTGACCCCCAACCATAACATGATTTTCATTGCTACTTCATCACTGTAAGTTTGCTACTGTTATGAATCATCATGTAAATATCTGATATACAGGATGTATTTTGTTTCTTTAAAAAAAAATCAGTTTATTAGGGGCTCATACAACTCTTATTACAATCCATACATACATCAATTGTGTAAAGCACATTTGTACATTCATTGCCCTCATCATTCTCAGAACATTTGCTCTCCACTTAAGCCCCTGGCATCAGCTCCTCATTTTCCCCTCTCTTCCCACTCCTCCATCCTTCATGAACCCTTGATAATTTATAAATTATTATTTTGTCATATCTTACACTATCCGACGTCTCCCTTTTCACACTTTTCTGTTGTCCATCCTCCAGGGAGGAGGTTATATGTAGATCTTTGTAATGAGTTCCCCCTTTCCACCCCACCCTCCCTCCACCCTCCCGTTATCACCATTCTCACGGCTGGTCCTGAAGGGATCATCTGCCCTGGATTCCCTGTTTCCAGTTCCTATCTGTACCAGTGGACATCCTCTGGTCTAGGCAAATTTGTAAGGTAGAATTGGAATCATGATAGTTGGGGATGGGGGTGGAGAGGAAGCATTTAGGAACTAGAGGAAAGTTGTATGTTTCATCGTTGCTACACTACACTGCACCCTGATGGGCTTGTCTCCTCCCCTCAGCCCTTCTGCAAGGGGATGTCCAATTGACTACAGATGGGCTTTGTGGCTGTACTCCGCACACCCCTTATTCACAATGAGATGATTTTTTGTTCTGATGATGCCTGATACCTCATCCCTTCGACACCTCGTGATCTCACAGGCTGGTGTGCTTCTTCCATGTGGGCTTTGTTGCTTCTGAGATAGATGGCCGCTTGTTTACCTTCAAGCCTTTAAGACCCCAGACGCTATATCTTTTGATAACCGGGCACCATCAGCTTTCTTCACCAAATTTGCTTATGAACCCGCTTTGTCTTCAGCGATTGTGTTGGGAAGGTGAGCATCAAGAAATGCTGCTTAATGGAACAAAGTATTCTTGCATTGAGGGAATACTTGAGTGGAGGCCTAATGTCCATCTGCCACCTTAATGCTAAGGTAGCATAAGGCAGGATGTATTTTCATTGTGACAAATTGAACATAATGGAAGCATAGTGATTAATCGCAAAACAATTTGTGATTAAAACTGTAATTATATATTGTGAGATGTTTATTTCTAATGACAAATAAATGAAATTTTGTCTTGAAGCATGGTGTAGCATGGGTACCAGTCTTCACGTCGGGTACTCATAGGTGGGCGTATCTGCATGTGGGCGGACCTGCCTGGAGACAGACAGAGGAGAGGTGTCGCAGTTCCTAGGGCCATCAGAAATACATGTTTTCCGATGGTCTTGGGCGACCCCTGTGAAGGGTCATCTGACCCCCCCCCCCCAAAGGGGTCTTCACCGACAGGTTGAGAACCACTGCTTTAGAAGAAGCAGTGGGAGGAGGTGGAGCTGTGGATGAGTGGAGAGTGTGGTGTTCCTGGGCCAGGGAGAGTGGCCCTGATCTCAGTGGGGCGTGGGCCCTGACAGTGAGATGACGTGGGTGGTAGGCAGGTAGATGTCAGCTCAACAGAAGGAAGTGCAGCAGTCAGAAGACTCCTCAAATGGAAACACCCCATCAATGGAGTCTATTTGGTCTCACGGTGACCCTTTCAGACGGAGTAGAATGGCACCTGCCCTAACGTGGAGGTAAAGTTCTTCGGTTAGGGAGGTCCCCACCAGCAGAGGTGTACAACCACAGAATGGTTCCTCCTGGAGAGACATTTCCTGGATGCTGATTGGGCAAAATGCCTCCGGTTTCTGTCTATCAGAAGCTAGACTTCTCTCAGACACTGACAATGAATTTTCTTTGCTGAATGGAATGAAGCCACCTGGAGCTTTTGGGCCCATAACCGTCAGGAGAAAGGCCCACCACTGTGCCAGGCCAAGAGGAATATCCATCAGGAGCCGTGGTGGAAGGGCCAGACCACAGCCTTGGCAAAACCTGACTTTTCCATCACATCTGACAAGCGTTGCTAGGATGGAATAACTCTAGTGTCTGTTCAAAATAAACTGGGCCATTTGGATTTATGGCCGTGCAGAGGGGGTGGTTCTGGGCATTACTGAGTGTCACCCACCCACCCCAGTTGGTGGGGTGGGTGTGTATGCTCAGCAGGGTCCCTGCCTAACCATAAGCTCACCAGGCAACCAAGTATTTTATTGAGCAACTAGGATGTGCTGGTCACTATGCCAAGGGTTGGGTCTACCACGATGAATTAGACAAGGCTGGGGGTTGCTCTCGGAGTGTAGAAGGTAGATACACCAAACACAGTAATAATAAGACACCTATACATAATACTACTCTGCCTGGCCCCTTTCTAAGTGACCTTAAGAACATCATGTGTAAAGGAAGAAAAATGCCATTAAAGTGATTGGGATGCAAGAAAAGATCAAAGTGAATGACAGAAGAGACTCTGAAACTTGTTCTTAGTCATAGGGTAGGTAAGGCAAATGGAAGAAATGATGAAGTCAAAGAGCTGCACAGAAAACTTCAAAAGGCAATAATAACATCTGGGGTCTTAAATACTTGTCTTCAAAGATGCCGCCATCTAAGTGAGGCGTCAACTATATCCACATGGAAGAAGCACAGTGGCCATTGAGATTCAAGGATTATAAATAATAAAATCTAAATCCGAAGGAGGGAATGGTATCAGAGCTTAAATTGTGAACATCTGGTTTGCAGAAGACCATGGACGACAGTGAAAGCCCAGAGTCCTTTTGCAAATCCAAACGTGGTTTAAGCCTTCAGTGAATCCTCTGGGACCATAGACCAGGAATGAATGGATCCTCTGGGACCATAGACCACGAATGAATGAATCCTCTGGGACCATAGACCAGGAATGTGAATAGTTTTGTTATCAGACAGAGGGTATGGATTACAACTCAATGCAAAGAAAACCCAAATCCTCACCATTAGACCAATAGTAACATTCTGATAAATGGAGAAAAGATTGAAGTTGTCAAGGATTTTATCTTGTTTAGATCCACAATCCATGGGCATGTAACAGGAGTCCAAAGACCAAATGATTCATTCTAGTGGATAAATCTGTTGCCTAAGACATCTTCAAAGTGTTGAAAAGTGAGGCCGTTACTTTGTAGACTAAGGTGTGCCTGACCCAAGCCATGGTATTTTCCATTGCGTCATGTGAATGTGAAAGTTGGATATTAAATTAGGAAGATTGAAGACGAATAAATGGATTTGAACTATGATGCTGGTGAAAAATCTGAAAGTACCACAGGCTGCCAAAAGAACAAATAAATATGTGTTGGAAGAAGTATGGCCAGAATGCTCCTTAGAGGCGAGGACGGGGAGACTTTGCTTCATATACTTAGGACATGTTGTCAGAAGAGCCTAGTTCGTGGAGAAGAACATCATGCTTGATAAATAGAGCTCAGTGAGTGGGGTGTCAGGGACATAACCAAACACAAACAAAAACCCACCAACCTCACTGCCATCGAGTTGATGCCGACTCACATGCGCATGACAGGGTGGCTTATTTCGGGCTCAATAGGCCATGCTGAGAGTTTTGTTTTAAGAGCCCTCAGGACCCTGGGGGAGTCACTGAAGGCCTCTAGGGAGAGTGACAGGAACACAAGGAAAGGTGATCCCAAGAAACCTGAATCTGAACCGCTGTTCATTTATTGATTCATTCAACACAGACTCATGAGCTCTTACTAGGTGTCCACCCAGGGCCTGTCAGAGGCATAGGAGCGTCTCAAGGTGATCACAGTGTAATCCCGACGCACCAGATAGTAGGGACATTAATGATGGTCATCCTGGGGGAAGTGAACCTCTAGATTGAGCAAGTGTCTACACTTGGAGGGATGGCCCCCTCCCCCCTCAGCATCACCTGTTTTCTTTCTGACCGACTCTCCCACCTTACTGCATTCTCCGAGAATATAATTCAGCTCTGCAATTTTACCCACGTTGTTCCTTCTCTCTAGAATGCTCTTCCCACCTGAAAGTGTGACATCCTTTCCATATTTTGATACTCAGATCAAGTGTCATGTCCTTCAAAAAGCCTCTCAGACGCCCCCCCCCCCCACACACACACCTGCCCCAGCCCTCTGAATAATCATCAGTTTCCCTCCTAGGTCACCTCTCCCAGTCTGCTTATAGGCAGAGACAGGATGTAGCGGCCACAGATCCCCCCCCCTGGTTGCATGCGTCTTGAACCAGGAACCCACAGCTTGTTCCTTCTGTGCTGGTGTCAGGGCTAAGATTTGAGCAAAGCACCTCGTAATGGTGCCAAGTGTATGACTCAAGGAAATGTTGGCCTAGTTGTTCACTAATTCTCCATCTCTGTGGCTGGCATAACACGGACTGTTGGTTCAGAGTGGAAGCACACAGTACACCCACCCCCATCCCAAAGCCAAATCCATGGTTGTTGAGTTGACTCCACAATACTGCAAGACTCCATTGAAATGCTCCAGAGTTCCCAAGGCTGTACATATGTATGGAAGCAGACTGCCTCATCTTTCTCCTGTGGAGCAGCTGATGGGTTTGACCAGCTGGTCTTTATCAGCTCAATGCTTAACCATCTGCACCACCAGGCTTCCTGGGTATACAATAGATGCCCAGCAAAAAACTCTTGAAGGAATAGCAGGTACCAAACTGGAAGGTGACAAGGAGTGTTGCATGTTGCAAGGAAGACTAGACTGTGGCTAGTGAAAGGCGAGGGGGCAAGCCAGGAGAGCAGGTGTAAGGGTGGTTAAGGCAGCATGAAACCTAGAGACTCTTCTAAGTCTTCCTCTTCCTCTCCCTCTCTGCCCCTCCAGGTGAGCAACAGGCTTTAAGTGCATGTAGCAGGCAGACCTGCATGCCTTGGTGACTGACAGAAAGTGGGAATGAGGGATGAGAGGAAAAAGAAGACAGTCGCTGCTCAAATGCCACTGCCCTGGGCTTCCCATTCACTGGTGAGACCCACCAAGTGGCTGAGCACTATCCCTGGGACTCAGCTTGAAGCCCCCGATATCACTTACATTGAGCAGACCCTGCGTCTTGTCTAGCCCTGGACGCTTTAGAGCGATGCTCTGGAGGCTGGTCCAAGGGCGCCATAACCAGAATGTCCTGCCTGAAATAATGGAGCTTGAAGATTGGAGTCTGGGCTCTCAGAATATACATCCTTGTCTGCTTCCAGGCACCTGAGGGTGGGGTGGGATGGGGGACAGTGGACAGAGGCCAACTTCTTGACAGCCAGAGGACACCAGATACTAGGAAGACTGAGCTCTTCTGAGGTTGTGGGGAGTCGTGTGTGGATCAGAGACATATGCAACATGCATCCATTCAGCCAAGCACAGTGCTCACTTCTAGGAACATCAGAGAGACACACATGCTGTCCTTGGAGAGTGCCCAACTCTGATTAATAAAATCAAGTTCCAAAGAGTTACTGCTTTGCAGGAGACCCAGAGCAGGTGAGGGAGGCTGCCAGGGGAAGAGATGTGGATCGCACACAGAAGAGGAGGAGGAAGCTGGAGGCGGAAGGCAGGGCTTCAGAAAGTCAGGGACAGGGCATGCTTCTGTCGTCTGGATCCTGACTGCCACCCACACCCCTCACCACTCTTCTGTGATTAGGGGACCCCAGTGTCCCTGTGATTGACTTTTGGATGTGGAGGGCTCACGTATAATTATCATTCTATGTGGGACAACTCCTTCTCCGTGCTGAGACTCCCAGAGACCTTCGCCCCCACTGCTCTGCCTGCTCCTGCTTGCTCCCTCCTGGAACTTGCTCAGCCTGGACAGTTGGCACCATTCCTAGAGCCTCCTGGCTCTCTGCCCCTTCTGAAATCTCTTCCATGGGCCTCTTGATCTATTTCTCTCACTACTCACCCCTTCAACGAATTCTTACCACCCTTTCCGTGGGTACTGGAACAGATCTGGAGATACAGTAGCAAAGAAGGTGTTTGGATGCTTATTTCTATCGAGCCCATAGTGCAAGGCAGGGCCAGGCAATAAACAGATCCTTTCAACAATATAGAAACAACAAGGACACCTGGATGAAAAGTCCCGAGTCAGCTTCTCTGGTCAAGTGATGACTAAGCGGAGAGCCAGGGAGGAGTAGCAGGGGGAGAGTGCCAGTCGGAGGGAGCAGCATTTGAAAAGACACGGAGGTAAGAGAGGGCACGGGCATCCGAGGAACTAAAGGAAGTGTTGACAGGCCTGTGGGCTCACCGACTCTACTTCTTTCCTCTGAGCACGTGAGAGGGCTGCCCTTTCTGGCCTCTCACGATGGGGTGCTTCCAGATGACTGATCAACGTACTATGAGAAGTGGCACGTGCCACGCCCAGGCTCAGCATTTCGGGACCAGGGTCGAACCTTCCATGGCAAGCGCTCCTTTGACGCAGTGACCAGCAGTGCTCGCGATGGCGGCTGCTCCATTAGCTTGGGGCTCTGAGTGGCAAGAGGAGCAGAGCTCTGCTGTCAGCCGTGAACAGTCACGCGGTGTGAGCGCGAACTGCGATTTTAAGCAACGGGGCTCTCTAAGGTGATCGTTCTGCAGCATCACCTATTAGGACAGTGATCAAGTCAGGATGATGAAGTCAAGGATTTTAACAGAAAGATGGAGTCCTTTGGTTGGTTGTGCAAATGGCTCACAGGTTCAGCCTCTGATCAAAGGTTGAAGTTGTGTCCACCCAAATGTGCCTTAAAGACCTGTTGAGCTAACTCGGACAAACCAGCCGCTGACAATCTTTTGGAGTACAGTTCTCCTCTGACACACATGGGGTCACCGTGCGTCAGAGATGACACAATGGCAACTAGAACATACACACACATAGAGTTTGTTGGAAATTTCCATTATCTTTTAATTCCACAAACCTGTTGAAGCCACCTCTGTGTGTGCATGTGAACATATAAACAGAGAGAGACCAGGGGTCCTTAAACTTTTTAAACAGGGGGCCAGTTCAATGTCCCTCAGACCTGCTTGGAGGGCCAGACTATAGTTTAAAAAAAAACTAGGAACAAATTCCTAGGCACACTGCACATACCTTATTTTGAAGTAAAAAAAAAACCACAAATGCGGCAAAAACACCCGGCGGGCTGGATAAATGTCCTTAGCGGGCCACAAGTGGCCCATGGGCCATAGTTTGAGGACCCCTGTCTTAGACAGATGGCCCCAGCTGCTGGTTGGAGGACGACTAGCAGGTGGATGGGGTGGAACATCAGACTGGCAGCAGGGAGACCATCTGGGACATGGTGCAGTAAGCAGGCCTGAGTTGAAGAGACCTGAACTAGGGCATGACAGTGGGAATGGGACAATATGAATGGATTACATCAAGGCTTTGGAAGGAAGAATTGGATAGGTCTTCACGTTTTTGGAATTAGATGTAGGAGAAGAGGTCAAGAGCGGCATCAAAGATGACTTCCCTGTTTCAGGCTGGGACATCAGATGAGATGGTGAAAGGACTGCTTCATTGGGTCAAGAGTTCTGGTTGAGACAGCTGGGCCTCAGAGCCTATGAACCTCAGGCAGCAGGTGTCCAGTAGAGGGTTGGGCATATGAGTCCCTACCCAGGAGACAGCGACTGGCTGGGACAGAGATGGAGAGGGCAGAGCACAGACATGGTGCCTGGGTGGTTCACCCATGGCGAGTGTTTGGTATGAGATGAGCAGGGGACCTGAGAGAATGCCTGGGGCAGAGGAACAAAGGCATAGAGAAGCATCAGGACACCCAACGGGAAGCTCTCAGTCTTCTCTGGTCCAGGCGTGGGGCCAAGGGGCCCTCCCTGCTCTTGTCAGCCTCTCCTTAAGCTCTGGAGACTCAGAGACCTGTGGGTCTTCAGTCCCTGCCAGTCTCACCGGCCTTCCTGACTTCAGCCCCAGGACTCCCTCTTCAGGAAGTGGTACATCCCAGCTCGCGGACACAGGCAGCACACAGTCTTCTGATTCGAACAGGGAGCCAGGCAGGATCTCAAGTTTCCAGAGCCCTGGGCCGCTAAGGATCTAAGATTCCAGACTTCTCAGAAAGTCAGATCTTCAGATCCTGTTATTCTAAGACCCCGTGACTGGGGCCCACAGTAACCTTTTCCATCTCAGCACTCTGGTGGTCCGACAGCCTGAGTCACCGTTTCCTCTTGGCCTATCTCGCCTGTCTTGAGCTTATGTGGCCACACGTGTGAGTTCATCTCTTGGCAGCTTCCTGAGGGTGTGGCAGAAGGTGCTGTGGACCCTTTGGGGAACATAGACATTTGGAAGACCAGGCCTCAAGTCCCAACTTTGCTGTATCAGCTTCATCAGCCTTGGCCCCCTGAGCCTGGACGTCACCAAGACCCCAAAGAAGCTTTCTAAATGCCTACTTTGCAACAGCTTCTGCTCCAGGCCAGTCATTGGTGGCTAAGGGAAGAGCCTAAGAGCTTGACCTGAGCCAGTTTCCCAGGAAGAGTTGGGAGAGGGCAGCAGGGAGGGCCAGGACCTTGGCCCTGGGCCTGACCAGCCCCCGCTGCCCTCAGACTCACCATCTGGTGCTCGGGCTGGGCCATGTTAATGATTTAAGGAACAATTATTGTAAGGCTGAGTTTCTTTTTACAAATACCAGTGTTCCATCCTGCAATGAATTCCAGATGGCAGGAGCTCTCAGTGAGGGAACTGGCTCCTCCGAGGATGGCTCCCCCCCTCCAGAGTGACAGCAGGCCATGGGCGAGCCAGCGGTCTCCCCAACACCTCGGCCTTTACAAGTTACCCGACCCCTTTCCAGTTTGTTTAAAACTCTTTTCTTTTTTCCATGCAGATGTTCCTCCGGGTGAGCGATCTTTATAGTTTTGAAAAGATTATATCAGTTTTCCATGATATTGTGTTACTGTGTTTCTTGGGCTCCCCCCCCCTTTTTTTAATAGCACTGGAAAGGCCAATTCCTTAATCAGACATTACTAGTGGAATGTAGAGAGGGAGGTGGACAAGCCAGGCGAGCTGGGAGGACTAAGCCCAGGGCTCAGTCGGGCAGAAGGAAAACAGACTTGTAGCGGGTTCCTTCCAGGGGCGGCTGTTATGGTCAGAGAACTGCGCAAACTGCTTGGGCCGTGCATTTTTTGATGATTATCAAAGGTGTTAAAATAGAGACAGAGGCACATGTGTGGCTGGAGGGCGAGAGAGGCTGCCACGCAGTTTTGCAGGGTTCAGCTGTCTTGAATCAAAACTATCACTTTGATACTGGAAAATTATTATGAAAATGTTAGTTTTGGGCCTTGGAGCACAAAGCAAAGATCGCTTGGAAGGCTAGGGACTCTTCATTTAGCATTTGTGTCCGGTCCAAAAATAACCTCTCCCGACTGTTGGATTTCACCTTTATCCAGGCTTAGAGGCGGCTGGCTCCCTCCTGCCCGGCTGCTCTCTGACTCAGGCTTCAGCTAAGTGCAGGAGCGAGTGAAGCCCACCTAGGCTTCAGCGGCAGCCAAGCTTGGGGCTGGGGAGGAGGTCAGGGATGACTTCTTTGGGGGAGAGGGATTAGCTCCAGGCAATGGAGGAGAAAAAACAATGTGTCCGGGCCACAAGGCCAGAAACACGTTTTTTTTTTTTCTGGTGGCAGAAGTGGGAGAGTGCCTCACAGGAAAGGCCAGGTGACCTTCTCTGAAAGGTCACAGCCCTGACAACCCTTTGGGGTGCAATTCGCTCCTGCACGCATGAAGTTCCCGTGCGTCAGAACTGACTTCATGGGAACAGTGTGAATGTTGTTTGCTTTGGTAAACACAGAGGAAACCAGCCCCCTGTTTAATGGGTGCCATTTAGCATGGGTTGGTCCCCATCAACTCACCCCCACCCCCACCTCCGTTTCTAAGTCCCAGGACTCCTGCTGAAACAGATGAAATTCAACCTGTATGCGTCTCTCCAATGGCCAAGGGGGAGACAAAAAGAGGTGGGCTGGGGTAGGGGTGCATGCTCTATGATCACTTTGGCTCCAAGGTGAATGTGGGAGGGGCTATGATGAGCCTGGAGGGGCCCTCAGATACCTTGTCAATCTTGCGGACTTTATTCTGTTAGACACTGAAGGATTTAAACAACTGCAGGTCAACTCGAAGAGAAATTTCTCATGCTCCAAAGCCCTTTGCTGGATTCTTTTCCAGCCCCAGTGGTGCTGTTGGGTAAGTGTTGGGCTGTTGATCACAAGATAAGTGGTTCAACACCCCCACCCCCACCCCAGGCGCTTTGGGGGAGAAAGATGAGACTGTTTCCCTTAGATTGTATAGCCTGGGAAGCCCTGTAGAGGGTCACTATGAATCAGAAACGACTCGAAGGGCGGTGAGTTTTTCTCAGAAAGGGAAGGGAAGAGATATAGATGTTTGCTGACTACTCACTCTATGCTGGACTCTAGGGAACAGACAAGGGAGGTGCAGTCTCTGCCTCAGTAGACTCCACTGGGGGGAGCAAGGAAGGTCAGGGGCTGCTGAAGTCTAGAGGAGAGGCTATAATCCAGTCCTGGGATCTCAGAAGCAGCTTCCTGGAGAAGGAGGCAGCAGAGGAGGAGGAGGAGGAGGAAGAGGAGGAGGAGGAGGAGGATAGAGAAGAGATGGCTAAACTGAGCTTTAAAGAATGACCCGTGATCTCCAAGGAATCCCTGGGGGGTGCAAACCATTAACATACTTGGCTGCTAATCAAAAGATTTGGAGGCTCAAACTCACCAGAGGCATCTCAGGACAAAGACCTGGCAACCGATTTCTGAAAACCCAGTCATTGAATAGATATCCGATGGAGCCCAGTCACCAGGAGCCAGAACCCACTTGACAGCAATGGTCCGGGTGTAACGTCCATGGGGGAAGGACTAGTGATGACTGATGCAGCTCAAAGGAGAAGGGAGCGTGGGACACGGGTGGCTGCACGACTGAGTGGTCTCCTTAGAGAGACGTAGGGGGACCGCTGCCCCCTTGATGCCACGGTTCTCAGATACTCCTAGTTGCATTGGGTCGACTCTGACTTGTGACAACCCCATGCGGCTCAAGTTGAACTGTACTCGAAGGGGCTCTAAAGGCTTATTTTCAGAAGCCGATCACCGGGCCCATCTTCCATGGATGGCCATCGAGAGTTTGCCCAGCTGAATGAATGAACTCTCTGGTAAACTTGGAGGCTGTTATTATAGCCATGTCACCTGCAGGGAAACTGAAACTCAGAGGGACAAGGCAACACGTCCAACATACGCACACAGGGAAGATACTTTGGGCACTCATAATTCCCAAGGGCCCATGGTCAGAGTGAGGCCATCCCCCAACTCATGGGAGAGAGGCGAGGCTAACCAGAGGGGCTGCCTCTGGAAAGAGAGACTAGTGGCATTATTCCTATGGCCCCCTCTGTATCTCCATGCTGGGCAGGCCAGTGGGGGTTGAGCCTGGTGGCAGCCTGAATCTCGCCCATGTTCCTGCCGCCTACAGGTGCAACCCACATGAGCAGGTGAAAATGTGGAGGTGCTGACAGCTCTCAACCCTGAACGCCCTGGGGCATCTGGTTTGGATTTGGTCAGCGTTTTTACTAGTTATTTTAGAGACACTTAAGCTTGCACATTACACCTTGAGCCCACCACGTGGCTCCTCCAGGGACTCATTGAGCCACCCAGGGCAGGGAAAGGGCATCCCACAGACTTGCCATGGGGAGCATAAGAGGTTCCCATTGGGGACCAGGCAATCAGCAATCAGCCTCTGATGGAGTGGGGCACCATGCCACGGCGAAGGATGGGAGGGACATGTGGAGCTTTGTCGCCAAACTTCCACACCTCCATCATTTGGTTCTAGCATCCCAATCCAGCATCATCGCTCTCAGTGCCCTTCATGTACCTGATACCTTGAAACAATCACATCCCATGAGCATGCCCATGGCCGCCTAGCTGTTCGGTCTTTGCTTCTGGGTTTGCTCCCCACCGGGAGTTATGGGAGCGACCTTGCTCAAGCGGGGCAAAGTACAATGAATTCTCTTGCACTCGTTCAGCGATCTTGCAGAGGACAGAACTTGGCAGAATCCTGGCTTTAGACACACGACTTCTTTCCATCAGAGCTGCCCAGCAAGGGGCCGGATGGCCTCAGCTGTGCCAAGGACCAGAGAAGTCCTCCGCCAGTAAGAAATGGGACCAGTCGAGGAAGCCTTCTGGCCAGCTGGGGCTGTTTCTCACCATCTCAGAAGTCCCTTGTCCTTGCTCTTTGTGTTGGAGCCAGCTTTTTGCCTCTTCAGAGCTCCTGCTCCTTGCCCTGATTCTCCCTCACCCTGGCAGGGTCCCACTTGTCACTCTGCCCCTGACATAGGACCAGGAACTTCTTCCCTCTTATGAACGTAAGCCACAGTGGGTGGACTGGCCTGGCTGAACCAGAGAACGTGATATTAAAAGCTCAGTTCATGTAAGTAGGATCGTGTTTATGGAATTTATTTTCTAGTGTCTTGAGATTCTCTGATTTGAAGCTTTAAAGGATAACTAGGAATTCATAGGGTTAAATTGGGAGGCTTCTGTGACGTGAGGCTGCCCTGTACCTGCAAGTCTCCAGAAACCAACACACTACATAGGTGTTCAAGAAACATCTCCTTGCTTGTGTTTCCGGAGTCTGTGCTTGTATGTTTCTCTACTACCATTTTGAATCATTTTATTCTTAAATCTTGTTCATAAAAAAGATGTAACCCATGTTCTCCAGTTCAACATTTTTATACGTACCTGTATTATTCAATGACTCTTGATTGCATTAATATTAATCATATTAATATGAACCATATTAATATGATTGCATTAATCATATCATGTCCATCACGATGTTGTGTTTGTGATCTTACCACTCTGAAATCCTCGGTCTTCACGTTTCCAGGACTCTTGAGTCTACAGTTGCTCGTTTTGTTCAGCAGCCACAGAAACTGAGCCTTTGGCCCTCTGACCAACTGGTGCAGGGCCAGCGTAAAGGTTGCTGGGAGGACCAGGGTTTGGGCTAGGAGGCTGAGGAGGGGTGGCATGCCCCAGAGGTGGTCGGTTTCCTCTCCAGACCATTCCCTTTAGTTAGCAGTGGGCTGCTGGCTGGAGTCCTGGGGGCAGCTTTCGCTGGGCAGGTCGGTGCACTTGGTAGCGTGTGAAGGGAGGCAGCATTTGTGATCCGACAGCACACATGCAGCCTCGGCCAGGCTTTAGAGAGCCTCTAGATACCTGGAGCCCCACGGGACTCTTAGCAAAGGAGATGGGAGCCTTCAGGGTCTCCAGGCCTTCACATGATGGGATCCCGGCGTGTCTGACAAAAAGGAGTTTCGTTCACTTCTCCAGAGGAAAGCACTCAAGTAGCTTCCAGATTGTCTTTTTAGTCTTAGGATCTGGAGGTGAGCTCTGTCCCCAGAGAGATTCAATTTCCTCTTCACATTTGGCTGGTTTGGCTTGAGACTGAGTTTCTGTGAGTGGAGGCAGAGAATGGGAGGTTCCATCTCTGGGGCAAGAGAGACGGGGGCTGACATCCTGAGGACAATAAAGACCCTTCCTGATACTGACAGCAGAATCCCCTGTCTGGAAATCAGAGCTGTTGGTCCAAAGCCGGCAGCAAAGAGTGGTGATTTCCCTGTCACAGGAAGTATGCAAGACTGTAGGAGGCCCCACCCCAGATCCCTTTTGAAGGCCATGGTGGTCACATGATTTCAAATGCCTCTATCTGTTACAGGAGTTTGTAGTGAAAGTCAGAACATCAGAGCTAGAAGAAGCCCTCGCGATAACTGCACAGCTGGGGAAACTGAGGCCCCAAAGAGGAAGTGGCTGCCCTAAGGTCATACAGACCTTGATTGCAGAGCTGAGAAAAGATGTCCAGGACTTTACCTCAGGTTCAGTGATAGATTTTTATTGTAAGCAACCTACTGGAGCAGATATGCCAGTCTCCATGGCATGTCCCATGGCACCTGGACTACATGGCTTGTAAGTTCTGCAATTAACAAAAGCTTCAGGGCAAGTGGGACCTGGGTGGATGCCCTTGGACAAGTTAGTCATGCCAACTCTCCATTTCTCACACGTAAAATGACCATAAGACCCATCTGAGGAGCTTCTCTGTCTATTTGTGTTAAGAGAATATATATAGATATATGTATACATACATATATATGTATGTATATATATAATTTTCAATCCATTGCTGGCCAGTAATACTTTTGTGAAAGATAATAAATCAATTATGTCCATGCTAATAAGAAGACACACAAAATAAAATAGAAATTAAAAGTTATGAATGCTTCCTTTTGATTTCTGTGAGTTACTTGCATTTTAAAAACAAACCTAAAAGAAGACATAGCTGTGGGATTGAGTCTGACTCACTGTGACCCTGTAGGACAGAGGGGAATGGCCCCATGGGGTTTCCAAGGCTGTGAATTCTCTGAGGAGAAGACTGTAGCAACCTTTTCCCGAAACCACCACCCTGTCAGTCACCAACTCATTGATTAATCACCGTGCCACCAGCGTGCCTGACTCCTGGCACACCTGGAACTAACCAGTGCAGGGCCGCTGGCTGGCTGCTTCTGGACCACACTTGGAGAGGTGCTGATCTCGGCCGTGTGTGTTCAAGCAGTTCTTGAATAAGCTCAAGGCGGAGGAAGGAGTCGGTATGAATCACAGCATTATCATGCCTTAAGCACCTGCTCTGTGCCTGGCGGCCTACATACATGATTCCATGTAAATGCCCTGCCACCAGCCTGGGTGGCGTGATGATCTCATTCTCCAGGCAGCTCCATGGCTTCCATGTTCCTTCCCCCACAAGAAGTACCCTGGGTGACGATCACATCCGAGACACTGCCCTGCCCCAGAACTGGCCCTGAAAGGATTATGCAGGTCAAGAAAACAAACATTTCCTGTTGCTGTTTGGGAAAATGCTTTTCTGGCCCTGGTGAGAAGCTCAGGACCCCACCTGGGACAGAAGGCACAGGCCGGCACCTTCCCTGGATCCTCTAGCAAGGGAGCTTCGCCTACAAGGCTCCCCACCCCCAGATCCCCAGCCCATGCATGACCGGGCACCAGACCCTTCTGGTTGGCCGAGGAGCCTTGCCCTGTCATTATGCGTGAACATCGGAAAGAGATTTATGGCGGCAATCTACGGGGAAAGGATAGTTTATCTTCTCAACAAAAACTTTAGGAAGCCTCTGCTTGGGACCCAGACCTCACAAGGATCTAATTAAAGGCCTATTAGTCAAACTAATTCCTGACATGACATTGGTTTGCATTAGACAAACATCTCTGACTTTTCAAACACTCTCTGGGGAGTCAGGACTTGGTTGTGTGACATCTATCGACACATCACTGGGGGAGATGGCTGACAAGACATCGGGCGCTCGAATGCCAAGGGAGTCTAGTGTTGGAGAATTGTGAGGGTTGGTTTCCTTTGGTTGGCAGGTGCTCAGCGTGTAACCCCCAAGGGATCCCGCTGCTCACAAAGGTGGTCCTCCTCATTGGTCTGAGATTAAATAAGTAATTAAAACTCTAACCGAGTCCCCAGCAGTCACTGTGTCAGGTCATGAGACCATTTCCTCCGTGTCCCTGTGTTCAGACCAGAGATATGCGCACAGTAGGTGCTGAGTGTGAGCAGAGACGGTTGATTACAGCAGCCGAGCCCACAAGGGAATAAACACAGTCCTTGCCCTCTACGGGAGTAGTGGCCAGCATGGGGGCACACATATGAGTGGCATCATGGGAGTGAAGTGGGATGATCGGGGAAGCATGGTGGGCATGAGAGCCAGGAGCGGGATTATTCGTGCTTTCACAAGCAGCGGAGTAGCTCACGTGGTGAAGCTGTATTTAGAACATTCATCGTCTTCCTCTAACAAAATGGATTTGGACGTGTCTCAGGCACCTATTTGTCCTCCCGCCTTACTGCCCTCATTCCATAACAGTAGACACCTGTTTTGAAGCTATACTTTAGAGTTAAGACTCAAATATGACCAACACCAGGACTCAGTTTATGAAAGGCCGAGCACTCAGCCTGTAATTTGGCTCAGCCTGAGTTGGGCCTAGGGCTTAGTCTACAACTAGTCTTAAGACTCCATATACCATTCAAGATGTCGATTAAGTTCATAAGAGGAGCCAGGCTCAGCCTTGGGTTGGCATCAGGGCTCAGCCAATAACTAGAGCTGTAACTCACCTGATGGTCATGGTCAGAGCCCATTTTGTCTCCCTGTGAGAGCTCTTGGAGGCGGAGACCAGTTCTCACCCATCTTGTCCATCCCACAATGCCTGCTGCTCAGTGAGTTCTTAGACCGTGTTTATGAAATCAATTTCCACAACTGGGCTGAAGGGTGGCCAGTCTGTGCAGGCCTGTCCTGTGGGAGAGAAGCATTCTCCCAGTGGTCCTACAAGGAACCCGGCCCCCAGTCCTTTCTCGGCAGTGAGCTCCTTATTACTGGAAGTGTGCCAGCACAGAAGACAAGGGAAGAGGGGATGCTTCCCCTTGCAGGAAACGAGCTGCTGTTCAGAGTTGCTGGGTGCTGGGGCATCTAGCTGCCAACACCAGCCTACATGGCACGGCATGGGCTCCAACACTAGCCTCCTGATTCACAGCCAGCGGCCAGGCCCACACTGCCGGTCGCTCCCAGTGTCTTCAGCGGGGCAGGCTCGCCCCATCCATCAGCCACGCTGGCTGTCAACAGCACTCCGACAGGGTCTGCTGCTTGGTGAAAGTCCTTATTAAAATTAATCTCATTTTTACGACGACACCATCTATCTTCCATCCAGTGGGAACTCAGGGGTCAGTGTATTTTTGTTTACTGTCAGGCTACTTCCTTTGGCCATAAATTGCTTCCCTTCCCAGCTGAGCTGGAGCCCCAGAGAACAGCCCGATTTTGTTAAAGAAGGAGAGAAAAAAAGCCAACACTGCTTGGGTTTCCCCTTCTCCCTGGCCTCGCGGCTGCCCTCCATCTGCTCCTCATTTTGGAGCCTAAAGATTTCAGGGCGTTCTGTCTCTAGGTGGCAGCCACCCACGCGCTACGCGCTGTTTCTCCACTGACTCTTGCCTGGAGAGTTGGTTTTCTGCCAGGTGAAGACACAGATCCCGAGCGTCTGTCATTAGAAGAGCCATGTTCTCCAAGGGGAGGAGCACAGAGCAGCAGGAGAACCTAGAGAGGACTCGTGGGCATCGCTGTTCTTCGGTCCAGAGGGCTCTTTCTCCAACTGCCTTCCACAAAGAACTCCTACTCATCCTTTAAAACCCAGCATTCATGGCATGCTCTAAGGAGGCTTCCCTGATTCTCCTCCAAGGCTGAGCTACTTGCCTTGTCTTCTGTGTTTGCACAACAGCGGACGTCTATTACAGCGTTCTCATGCGACTTTAGAGGTATGCATTTGATGTATTTGTTCCATGAGGGTACTGCATCTTAGCCATTGTCAGATTCCTAGTTTCTAGAACAACCGTTCTGGGCATGTAGTAGGTATTCAGGAGTTTGGGTTTCATAATATTTTTTCTTCCATGGGGTGATAGTTAGGGTTTATGGTGCCATCCTGGCCGATGAACACATGTGGGATTAATTGAAGAGCAGAGAGATAAATGGCTTGGCGAGCCTCGCCTGTCTTGTCTCTTGTTCTTGATGGTCAGACCAGGGTGTGGCTGCCTTAGCTAGTTTTCTCTGTCTCATCTGGCAATGCTCACTTCCTGCGAGACATCCCTGAGGAGAAGCCGCGTGGACCTACTCCGATGCAGCCCTGGGTGCTGGAGCAGCCTCGTGGAGACCCCCCGCCAGCGCTGAGATGCTTACATGCTCACTGATTCTGCTTTCCTCCTGCAGTCGGCGTCATTGTATATGTTTTATGAGACTGAAGAGGACTTTGTAGATTGGTGTTGGACATATGGGCTAATATCAGACTTATGGGCTTGGACAGCATTGAGTTGGAATGCTTTCTTCTTTTCTTTCTTTTAAAATTTATTTAGGCCTTTAATTTGAAACCCTAGAAACAAGTGTTCATTGCAGAATTCAGCGGCAAAGACAGATATCTCCAAGTCATTGTTCTCCTCCAACTTGTTAGGTCAGACCCACTAAGCTCAGGGCACACTGTACTCTTCTATACAGGTGGGCGAGGAGCTGGCTTCACGGAATCCAAGGTCTAGTTCACGGAATCCAAGGCCTAGTTCCAGAGCATTCGCGCTTGCTCAGGTTTCAGCACTCCTCGTTCTTGTCGCTGGCGGTGCCCCTGGGCCAGAGATTCCAGCATCCACTTGGCCCGTAACTTGTGCAAGTAGGAGCCGTAGAGCACAACCTTGGTCAAGTTCGAGGATTCCAGAAACTTCAGCTCGAGCATAGTCTTGCTCACTTCCTCAAGGCACGGGATTTGAGATCCATTTGGGCCAAATATGGTTCCCAGCTGCCACATCAGAACCTGAAGCACCTCGGGATCCCTTAAATCCTCGGGAGACTTGCTCCGCAGTGGGAGTTCCTTCTGCTCTGGCCACGCGCCCATCTTTGGCTCCTCGACACCACAAAGCAAACGTGGAGACAGCCAGCTGTGACTGCTGGGATGCTTTCTTAAGGTACACGTACCCTTTACCTAAAACTCTCTGATAAAATATGAGTGTCTGAATTTTGTTTCTCTAGTCTACCCATACTAACTGACACATTACGCAATTATATGAACTATGAGGCAGCAAAGTGTGTAACTCCCCCAACAGGAGAGAAAAATGAATGCTCACGAACTAAACAGAAGAGTGGCTCCTTCTCCCTGGGGGCAATTGGGATGACATTTTGAGGGCCATTGAAGGTCAACCGAAGGAAAATTCAAGAGAAAGCAACAGAGGAACAGAGTGATAAGCACAAAGTACAGACGATGCGCATTGAATCGACAGGCCAACGAAGTGTGTGCTTTTTGCCAAGTAGTGTGCTTTGCAGTCACATGGCTAAGAACAGGAAAAAATATCTCCGAAACACACGTGTCTCTGTTTCTGGGAAAGTTTTCTCCATTGTTTTTTTCTCTTGCATTAAAAACCCAGTTTCTTCTGTGGCCCCTGAAGTCTTTCCGGTTCCTTTCCTGAGAAAATCTTACGTACCTTAAAAGACAAGGCTCAAAACGCTGGCATTTCTCTTTGAGATTCATTCAATGTTCCTGTTGGGGGCCTGAGAGGCCGTGCAAGGAGCCCTAGGGGTAGAATGCTCAAAGAGCTTAGCTGCTACCACAAAGGTCAGCAGTTTGAACCCTCCTGCCACTCCACAGGAAACTACATGGCAGTCTGTCTTTGTAAAGATTTACAGCCCTGGAGACCCGACGGAGCAGGTCTACTCTGTCCTACTGTTTTGCTCGGAGTCAGAAATGACTAATGACAGTGGGTTTGGGCTTAGGCTTATGTTGATTTCCATTTTGCAAGCCCACTTGTTAGACTGGCAGGCGATGGCGGAGGACTCTTTCATGACTGGTCTCTTCAGGTAGCTATAAAATACAGGGAACAGGGTAGGAGAGAGAGAGCTGCTACTAATATCCCTCCAAGGGCTCCCACACAGCAATTCCTCCAGTGTCTTTCATAAAAGTGTGTAGTCAGGAGTATGCCAGACATGGGAAAGCTACCCATCGACATCTCTCTCTGCATGGAAGCCTTGTGGGTGATTAGCTTGACTGATGAAGCACGTCAGGGAGAGCAGGTGAAGAAAGGAGTCGAGTCCAATATTAAGTCAAGGGTAGAAATCAAAGGATAATAGCAGAGTGCTATGAAGAACTGTACTCCAAAGGAATGTGAACACCTCGATGTGATGGGACATCTTCTGGAAACACACCGCCCACTGAAACTAGCACAGTCTAAAGTAGAGAACCCAAATAGACCCATAGCAAAAGCAGAAGCTAACCGGGTAATCAAACACACCCAACCGCAAAAAAACCAGGGACCAGATGGCTTCCCTGGTGAATTCGACCAAACTTTCAGAGAAGATCTGAAACCAATTCTAATTGAACTATTTAGAAGTACAGAAAACTATGGAAGACCCTCTGTTCTGTTCTATGAAGGGAGAACCACCCTTTTTGGTCAAACATTGCTTAAAAGAAAATTAGAGATCAACATTTCTCATGGATATAGATGCAACAATTCTTAACAAAATCCTAGCCAATAGAATCCAACTCTGACTCTCTCTCTCTCTCCCTATGTGTGTGTGCGTGCGTGTGTTATGACCAAGTGGGATTCCTACCAGGTATGTAAGAATGGTTCAAGATGAGAAAGAAAAACCACCAGTGCAATCCATCACATAAATAAAACAAAGGGAAGGATCAGATGGTCATACTGATGTGTTGGAGAAAAGCTATTGGAAAAAAATAAACAACAATTCCTAAAAGAAGACTCAAAAATATGAACAGAAGGAAAATTCCTAAACATATTTAAGGGCATATATACAAAAACCAATGGGAAATTTCCTCTGAACAGAAAGAAACTGAAAGCATTTTCCTTGTGCATATTAACCAGACAAGGATGCCCTTTATCGCTACTTCTATTCAATATTGTGCTGGAAGCCTTAGCCAGAGCTATCAGGCAAGAAAAGGAAATTAGAAGCATCTAACTTTGGTAGAAAAGAAGTAAAATTCTATTTGCAGATGATATGACCTTATACATAGAAAAACCTCAAGACTCAGCAAGAAAATTATTAGAATTAATGGAAACATCCAGCAAAGTGGCAGGGTACATGACGAACAAACAAAAATCAGTAAGACTCCATTATGCTAACAGAGAGAGCGCATAAAGGATATCAGGAAAACAATACCACGTGTAAGAGCCACTTCAAAGATGGAAATGTTTCAAAATACATCGAACTGGAGAAACAAAAGACGGTATACAAAGACTACTACAAAACACAACTACAAGACACTGTAAATGGAAGAATATACCCTACATAGAAGAACTTCAATGGCATTAAGCTGAGCACAATTAATGGGTCATAAGAGTATGAGGCTACTGTTGCAGAGTGTCAAAAATGGTTTTCACATTCAAAGAAACATTCTTTGATGGCTTCCAGGTGTGGGAGTGGAAGGCAGGGGAAGTCACTGGCTGTAGGGTAGACTGTGTTAACGGGTGAAGGGGAAGGGAGGTTGGCAAAATTGATGGAGGTAGGGGAAGGTCCTTGGAGGAGAGCAAGAGTGAAAGGCAACAACTGTGGTCTGTGAGTGACTAGGCTGAATCGGCACAGGAAGGAGAGGAGACATCATCTAAAAATATGCATAGGTCTGATAGGGGTATTTGTGCATGGGTATTTGCTTTTGCTGCAAATATGGCCATGAAGAGGGTAGAGGGTAGAGCACACAGAATTATGAAAATTTCTTAGCTGTAACCAAACTTCTTGAGGGAATGGATCACTTGTCCTGAGGTATCTCACCATGGTCAATTGGCATAAAAATACTCCACAAGAATAATGTTCTCCATCTTACTTTGGGGAGTAGCAACTGGGTTCTTAAAAGCTGTGAGTGGCCTGTCTAGAGGGAAGTAAAGTGACAGAATTCGAAGACCCATGGAAACAATTAGTTCAATAGACTCATGGACCCTACGGCCAGCAAGCTTCAAGGCCATGAGACTAGAAGAACTGGATGGTGCCTGGCTTCCACTAGCAACCACTCTGAGTCACATTAGGAATCACATGAGAAGATCCAGGATAGAATGGAAGACAACTGTGAAACCAAGTTCAAAATGATAAAAAGAGACCAGTCTTACTGGCCAGAGAAAGGGCAGTGGGATCTGTAGGCCGTGGCCCTTCATCACCCTTCAGATCTGGACTGAGTTCACTTGCACGTCTCAACTTTCAGGTCCACCAAGGGAACAGTAACACCAGTGAGGCACGCACTTCGTAGACGAATCCACCATGTGAGTTCCAAAGGGCAGCCTGTGCCCAGGGGTGAAGTTCAGGAAGGTGGGGACAGAAGGAGGACTGCGGAGCGGAACCACAGGGAGGAAGTGGGATAAGCAATGGGCATCAAGGGTATTGCAAGGAATGAGATGAACCAAAATGTGTATCCATCTCTGAATGTGAAACTGATGCTCTGCTCAGCAAACCTTCTCCCAATTCCCCGCAAAAAACAAACAAACCAAGGGAATATGAGCTAGAACTCTGGAGCCTAGAGATGGAACATCTTCAGTAGCCAACACCTGTGCTTTGGTCTGGCCATTTGTACATCACAATATGGTGGTACTCAGCCCACGGGGATGTTTTCTTTCTCTGAGAGTTAAATGAGTCACAAGGTGTAAGCACCAAGCATGTGCTCAGGACAGTACCTGGCACAGGGTGAGCCCTGACAGAAGCAGTAACTGCTATTATTACGACTGTAGGAAACCAAGCTTCCCAGAGGGCTTCAGAATGTTTGTGGGGAAATGGAATTCAACGATAAGGGAATTTTCCCTGAACTTTCTGCAGCCTCATTTGTTATCTAGTTTCTATGACAATGTTTGGCTGGAGAGACCTTAGAACAAAACTCTAACATCATGTTAGCAGAGATGTCTCTGTGTGGGATGCAGACAAATGTCTCTGTGTGAGGGAGCTTTGTGCTCTTCAGGGGTTCTGAGGAAGGGTGGGGGAAGAAGAGACTCGTGACAGATTCTCTCTTGAGGGAAAGCAGGGAGGGGGCTTAGGTCTGGGAGGAAAATCATGGATTTAGGAAGCATTCGCTGAAAATAGATGAAACTAGAAACAAAGCAACCATATGTGCCTGCCTATCAATTGCGTTTATGTTAGTCCCCATCATTTGAGGGACTTGCTTCTATTTAGGTGGGGCTTCAGAAAGTTTATGAAAATGGAATGAAAAGGTAATGGAATTTTTCCACAAGCTATTTGAAGTCTCCTTATACAGACTCTATTTTTTAGCAAATACATATCATCATCTGTCTCTAAGTTTCCCCCGCTGTGATGGCTTGCATGTTGCGATAAAGCTGGAAGTTATGCCACTGGTATTTCAAATACCAGCAGGGTCACCCATGTGGCTCTCAACTTTCAGTGGAGTTTCCAGACAAAGATCATTGAGCAAGAAATACCTGGCACTCTGCTTCTGAAAATTAACCAAGGAAAACCCCATGGAACACAAAGGAATATTGGCCAAAGCACTGTTGGAAGATGAGTCCCCGAGCTTGGAAGACACCACGAAAAAGGACCGGAGTCGAGCATTCCAGTGACGGGGAAGGCAGCACACGACCTCCAACTCTCTCCTTCCATTGTCATGGGTTTGCCCGAGTCGGAGCGGCCTCAGTGGCAAATAACAACTCAAAGAACCGAACCAAGCTCACTAGTCTATTCTGACCCATAGCGACCCTACAGGACCGTTTAGAAACGCCCCTGTTGAGTTTTCAAGACTGCAAACCTTTGCGAGAACAGAAAGCCTCACTTTTCTCCAGCAGAGCGGCGGGTGCCTTCGAACTGCTGGCCTTGCAGTTCGCAGTCCAACCTATAACCGACTCTGGCACCAGAGTTCCTTACCCCTGACCCCTGAATTCAGAAAAGGCCGCTCTCTCAGGCTGGGGAAACCAAGGGATTCTCTGAGGGCAGCTTCTCTCTTGCACCCTCTCTAGAGAATTCAAGCACCATATACATACACCCTTGCTCATCCCGTCCCTCTCTCTACCTGCAGTGCGAGGCCTCGCCTACCTCAGCATCCTTCACCTGGAGCCCTGCAGCTGCTACCTGGCTGGGGCAGGTTGACTTTCAGCCTCTTACCCGCTCTGCTGCTTCAGGGCTGTTAGCACAGGTTGGCAGTGGAGGCCCCAGGATTTGGCCCAATGTCTCTTTCCAAACCTCCCTCCTACCACTGCGTTGAGCAGTTCTCCAGCCAGACTGGAGGAGAGCTTATGTGGGAAGAGAAAGGGCAAAGCATTAGGCCCTGAATGCAAAACCACAGTTAAAAAAAAAAGTTCGTGGCTCTATATAAAGTTTGTGTTTCCTTTTTTGACCATATTTTTCTAAATGACTCCCCAGCTCTCTCCCTAACTCTATCTGCTGACCCCCTGGGTCCCCACTAGTCCTACAGCTCAATCTGCTTCCCAGTCTACTCCCCCACCCCGGCCAGAGATAAGCTTGTTTCTACACCAGGCTTAGACTCCTCTGTATTTTTCTCCCTTCTTTGGACTTTTAAAATTTTCTACCTTTTATTTCACTCATTTTCTGCATACATAGCATCTTGTCTATTCTGAAGTCCTTGAAGGAATAAACGATCATGCATTCACTCACTCACTCACTCACTCACTCACTCACTCATTCATTCATTTCACTGCATATCCAAAGTGCTAAGTCTTCTTCTGGCTACGATGAGACCAAGATGGGCAAGTCAAGTCACTGCCTTCAATAAGTTGAAAAAGTCTATGGCTGTTACTCTTTGGGTTCCTTTGAGCCCTTGAAGATTTTATTGAAAATGTCCAGGAGTGGAGTATGCACACAAAATGCTGTCTATACCACAGGGTGTTTCCATGGAAGCCACAGACAGCAGGCTTATGGGCTCTAGACCTGAAGGAATGAGGAGGCACTGAGCACCTACTACGTGCCACTTACTGTAAAAACTCAAAAACCAAACTCACTGCGATCAAATCAATACTGACTCACAGTGACTCTATAGGATAGGGTAGAACTGCTTCTGGCAGATTCTGAGACTGTAACTGATAATAGGAGTAGAAAGCCCTGTCTTTCTCTCTCAGCATGCTGATGGCTATGAACTCCTAGCCTTGTGGATCACGGCCTAACATAACCACTATGCCACCTGGGTTCCTTTGCCAGTTGCAGAAGGTGTGTAATCTGTTTGAGTCATTGCTTTCAGCCTCCCCCGCTGAGTGCAGACCATACTAGAGGCTCAGCTTGAGCTGGCACGCTCATGCTTGTCTAGGGCACACGGCTCACCCAGGCCATTCATCCACTGCTCAGACTACCGACGCCATTTTCCCACCCTCTCAAGGGACTGGTGCAATGAACACTGCCAGGACAGTGACCTCTTAAGAAGAGAGGCTCGCTTCTTGCTGCATTACTTTCTGTTCTCCAAGGCAATGGTTTTGTGTTTCTTTAAGTAACAGTTTCCTATTTGGGGCTTGTCACTGGAACAGGATGGCCTCTGGCCAGCCAGTCTCTCTGTGGGGCGCTGACTGTGTTCGGGAGTTAAACTGTCACGGGCTTGTCACACGGGAGTCTCTTTGGCACTTATGCCAGTTTCGCTGCTCATCCCAGCCCTCAGGAACCACAGGCATGGGTGAGGAAGAGTCCGAGATTCGCTCTTCTGGAGAAGGGAAGCAGGGGAGAGAGACAGCACAGAGAGCAGGGTGAGGACAAAGTGGACTCTCTCGTCTTAGGGTCCTATTACCCTAGAGTTTTCCTCGCTGCAGCTCAGACTCGGGACCTTGAACGTGGCCATCTTGGGTCATATTTGCACAGAACAATGATCCAGAAGACCCTTCTTGGTGGCTTTTTGTTTGATTTCTTCCTCCAGCAGAAGATTTGTGGTATCTAAGGGGAAAAGAAAGGAAAAACTATTAGGTCTCAAATCTAAAACCACAGGGTTTCTTTAAAAAGTGTTTATTTTTCTACAAAGTGTTTTACTTCTGATGGGAGCCAAGACAGCCTCTAATGCTGGTCTCTGCTGGCAGCTGGAAGCAATGGAAAAGATTGTTTGACGTGGAAGAAGCCTGCTGATTGGGGAACAGGGCTCGGGTTCACACTTCTTCCTAGAGTGGCCTTGTGTTGTGGAATGGGGTTTTGTCTAAGGATTAAGGGGCCCAGGTGGAGCAGGTGAGTAAAATGAGGCCACTGTCACTGGTAAGAGGAACTCGGGTGGCGTGGTGGCTTATGCATTGGGCTGCGAACCACAGAAAGCCATTCTAAACCACAAGGGCCGCCTCAGGGGGAAGATGAGGTTTTCTATTCTCATCAAGAGTTATAGTCTCAGAAACCCATAGGGACAGGTCTATCATTTCCTCTAGAGCAGTGGTTCTCAACCTTCCTAATGTTGTAACCCTTTAATACAGTTCCTCACGTTGTGGTGACCCCCAACCACAAAATTATTTTCGTTGCTACTACATAGCTGTGATTTCGCTACTGTCAAGAATCATCATGTAAATATCTGATATGCAAGATGTGTTTTCATTGTTACAAATTGAACATCATTAAAGCATAGGGATTAATCACAAAAACAATATGCAATTATATATTGTGACATTTTTTCTAATGACAAATACATGAAATTTTGAGTCTTAATACACCAACAGTAAAATACGTTGTTACATTTTGCAACAGTATGTGTGAAAAGCCAACATCAGTTCAAAGATAGCTTCTTTCTCACCAGATCAGAAATTCTCGGGGCAGTCTTTGCAAGAGCACAACACAGATCATCTTCCACAACTTGTCTACTTCTGTGTTTAGACTTGATAACCAACAAGCTGGAAAACCCTGCTTCACAAAGATATGCTGTTGGAAATGGAAGAATAAGGCGCAACACAGTCGCAGACAGAACCGGATATGATTGCAAACACTTGATCCAGAATTTTGTAACTGGCATTGTAGAGAAATCAGTTCTCGCTGCATCACTGTTAATAAGTTCAATGAACTCCTCTTGTGCTGTCTCAGGAACATCTTCAACTCTGACTGTGAATGGGCTTCTGGCAAGTGCAAATGGGTGTCAGGTAGATTTGGAAAGTATGATGAAATTTTGTCTGCAAGCGTGTGCTAGTGTTCTTTCACAGCAATTGTCATCGTAATCCTTTTGTCTGGTTCAATGAATGCTATGTTCCTCAAAGAAAGCAGATAAGGTGGGCAACATGTAAATTTTATTTTCATCCATTTTTTTGGCCAAAGCTGAAGTTTCATTTGGAATGATTGCATCTTTTCAGACAAATCGAGGCATGTTGCATTTGGTCCTTGCAGCGATCAATTTGACTCATTCAAGATGGCAAAGATGGCAACCAAGTAAGTTATTTTCTCTGAAGCTCACTTTTATTGGTGAAAAGTGCTTCTAACTGAAGTCTTGCCTTCTGATTTAAAAACATTTTGAGTTCATAACAAAGCTCAGAAAACACATTTTAAAACGTTTCCTCTTGGCAACCATCTCACTTCAGTGTGAAATAGCAGAGCATTATTCAGCGCATCCGACTCGTTGCACAGTTGTGAAAACAGTCCACTGTTTACAAAATTGACAGAACTTATGACACTTTTCATTATTACGTCTTGTAACTCTTGTGGCAGCATCATCGTGGCTCATATTTGCCAATGAAGCATAGAGTGAGTTCCGATGACTTTTGGTGACTCATTCAGTACCAAACATTGAAATCCAGATCAACATCCTAGCATAGCTGGAGCACCATTTGTACAAACCTTTTCCCAAGAGATCTTATGCTCTTTCAGAAATGAACCAACTGTGTCAAATACAACATGTGCAGTAGTTGTTACTTCAAGAAGTTTGCAAAAAAGAAACTCATCTTTAGAGTCGCAACCATTAATATACCTCACATAAGCCAGTTACTGTGAACAGTTTGCAACATCTGTAGATTCATCAAGCTGGATGCTAAAAATTGGAAGTGGAGCAGATTTAATTTCCTGGACTACCTGATCAAGAATATCAGCAGACATGTCACCTATTCTTCTGCGGACAATGTCATTAGATAACTCAAACAATGTCTTTGGCTGCTGGCAACAGTAAATCCTCAGCTATGGTGTGAGGTTTCATAGCTCTGGCGATTCTGAGTGCCACCAAATATGAAGCTTTAATGGCTGCTACATTTTGTTTGTGGTACTTGCTACCAGTGTCAAGTCTGGCTTTCTTGAGTCCATCAGTTTTGTTTCTAAAATAGTTGGTATCCTTGCCAGCAAACCTCAGATGCTTGTTATCAAAATGGCATTGTAGTTCGTTCAGCTTCATAGATTCAGCTGATAGAACTTCACAACAAATAACATTGTAGTTTCTCAATTCCTGCTGTAATTATTGAGGTAAAACATACTGTAAAAAATCCTTACTATATTTTCTTTTCTTAATGTTCTTCTCTATACGATCCATTGTCATGGGATGTTTTGCTAATGAAAATAGTATATAACAATTGCTTTAATAATACAAACAATGATACATGGCATAGTTAAATCAATACAGTTCATTAAATTTTCCTATGATTTACCATTCTCTGTGTTGTTGTTTTTTTACATACCTGTTACTCTCACAAGGGGGCAGTATTCACATCAACCACAGCTGAATATAAAAAAACCCTATCAGTATCCAGATTAAGTTCTCATGATATAGATTTCTTTTTTTTGTGGCAATAGTTGATGATTTTACAGTACATGATTTTACATTCACCCAGTAATTATAATTCATGAAGTGTCATTTTACCTCCAATGCTGCTGCTTTCAACACAGGAGCTGCTTGTAACAGAGTAGTTGCTTTCAACACAGCAGCTGCTTTCTACACAGTAGCTGCTCTCTACACATGTGTGACTGGTCCACATAACCACATTATGGCACCAACCCTGTCACATACACCTGTCTTTGTACAGAGTATATGTGATGGGGTTAGCACAATGATGTCATCATTCTGGGTACTCGTAGGTGAGCATATCTACATGTGGGCAGACCCGCCTGGAGACGGATAGAGGAGTGGAGTCTTGGTTTCTAAGATCATTGGAAATATGTGTTTTCTGAGAGTCTCAGGCGATCCCTGTGAAAGGGTCATTCGATCCCAAAGGGGTTGCGACCCACAGGTTGAGGACCACTGGTTTTGGGTCACCATGAGTCAGAATTAACTCTATGGAAGTGAGGTTTTGTTTGGCTTTTAATTTTCAATGGGAAGAGGTCAAAAATGGTGCTGACCAGGTCCTGAGTGCTGAGCTAGGTGTGCTACATCTAGAGCACTTGCTGCTCATTACAAATCTGTGAGATCGGCATCATTGCAACCATTTCACAAAAGGGGAAACTGAGGCTAGGGAAGATTAAGTAATGATTCCACAGCAATAAAGTGATATAATTGGGGTTAGAACCCAGGTCTTGTCTGATTTTCAAGTCTTTGCTCTGCGTTCTATGGTAGCCAGTCTCTCTCAAGCGACCTTGCGGAAGCTACTTCATTTTTCTGTGCCTCAGTTTCCTCATCTATATAAGGTGGATAACAGAATTTTTTGAGGACTCAAGGAGAAGGTAGGGGCAACGCACTTAGGATAATGCCTTATGAGTAGGAAGAGTAGTAATGTCTTGCAAGCGAAATTCCTACGTGTGTTCACATCTGTACAAGGGGTAACGATACTCATAGTACCTACTTCACCGGCTGTTCGGAAGGTTATAGGTGAGACAATAAATGCAAAGCGCTTAGCACACTGGGTCTGGCACATGGTAAGAGCCCAAGGAATGCCAATTGGTTTCACTGCTGGTACCCAGTGGTCCTGAGAGTGACACGTGATGGGGTAGTGAGGCGTGTGGATGCCATCAGAGCTGGGGACATCCAAGTGATTGTCTGAATTTTTGGCGTAGAGTTCCAGCAGACATTTTTTATTAAATTATCTCTGTAGCTATAACAACAAAATATGTTTGTATGCTCAACTTCCGTGTATCAATATCCCCACAAGACTAAGACTCTCTGCTGGTTTACTGTTGGAAGCTTCTAATGGTCCCTAGTTAGAGTGGTCATTTTCACACAATTGCAACGGTGTTTCAAATCATGTGATTTCATCTACACACATTACAAGAACACGCTATTGTTTTGTTTTTATTTTACTGCTGCTGAGTTTGTATAGTCACTGGTTTTATCTAATAGAATGCAGAAATGATCAAATATTATATCACATGCAAGTAAAGTTTTGCTGAAGATAATTCAGAAAGAGTTGCAGCAGTCCATCCAGGGAATTGCCAGAAATTCAAGGTGGATTCAGGAGAGGACATCGAATGAGGGCTATCACTGCTGATGTCAGCTAGATCTTGACTGAAAGCAGAGACTACTAGAGAGATGTTTACTTGTGTTTTATTGAGTGTGGAAAGACAGTAGACTATGTGGCTCATTAAAAGAAAAAGAAAAACATGGTAACATTGAGAAGATTGGGGATTCTTGTTTGGATGAAACGAGGGGATGCTGTGTGGCTTAAAATCAGAAAGATATGTGTCAGGGTTGCATCCTTTCGTTATACTTATTCAGTCTGCATGCTGAGCAAATAATCTGAGAAGCTGAATTATATGAAGAAGAATGTAGGACAAGGAAGACTCGTTAACAAAACCTGCAACATGTAGATGACACGGTTTACTTGCTGAAAGCAAAGAGGATTTGAAACACTTTCTGATGAATAGCAAAGCCTACAGCCTTCAGAATAGATCACATTTCATCATAAAGGAAACAGAAATCTTCACAACTGTATCAACAAGCAACATTACGATCAACAGAAAGGGCTGGTGTTGTCAAGGATTTCATTTTACTTGGATCCAGTCATCACTCACGGAAACAGGAGTCAAGTAATCAAAAGGCAAATTGCCTTGGGTAAATCTGCTCCCCCAAACCTCTTTAAAGTCTTATAAAACAAGAGTCTCACCCTGAGGAGTAAGCTGAGGTTGACCCAAGCTACAGATATTTTCAGTCACCTCATATGCATGCTGTGTTAGTGTGGGCTGACTAGAGAAACAAATTCATATACACTCCTATGTGTATAAGAAAGAGCTTTATATAAAGAGTAATTATATATTAAGAAAACATCCCAGCTCAGTTCAGTTCAAGTCCATAAGTCTGATATTAGCCCATATATCTGATACCAGTCTATAAATTCCTCTTCAGAATCAAACAACACACACAATGATGCCAAATGCAGGAAGACCACAGACCAGTGGATGGAAAGTCTTGTGGATCCAGTGGTGGTGGAAGCAACTTAGCACTGACGTGTGTCTCCATGTGGCTCCTCCAGCTCCAGGGCTCTGGCTCTATCAGCGTAGCTCTATACGGCTTTTCAACAGGAAAGTCTCACTGGGAGATCGTGGTGTCCTGCCTCCAAGGAGGAAGACAGGAGTTCCCAGAATCCTCAGGAGAAGGTGAGGCCCACACAGAGGCCTCCTTGGCTATGACCTGATTGGCAGAGTAGACTCCACCCCTTTACTCAAGTAGTAGACTATGTAACTGACACACATGCAAAAGCTGGACAATTGATAAAGGAAGATAGATGTTGGTAAAAAAATATTATATATATCATGGACTGCCAGAAGAGTGAATAAATCTGTTGGAAGAAATGCAGTGATAATGCTCCTTAGAACTGAGGATGGGAGACTTGGTTTCAAATATTTTGGATATGTTATTAGCATATGTTCCAGTCACTGGAAGGTGAGTTGACATACTGACTGCAACATGGGGTCCAAGCATAACAACGGTTGTGAGATGGCACAGGACCAAGGAATGTTTCATTCTGTTGTACAAATGGTCTTTGTGCGTTCAAACTGACTTGATGGCACCTGCTAACAATAACACAAACGACGATGCTCCAAATCATGTGGTTTCAACAGCATGTGCTACAAACATGCACTATTGTTTCATTGCCACTGATGCCTTTATATTCGATGATTTTATTTTTAATTTCCTGCTGTTTTAGCTATAATATTGTGGCAATTAGTATCTGCGAGCCTATATCAATAACATTTTCTGAGAGTAAAGTAGTCCTCATAGGACAAAAAGGAGGAAAAATGCTTCCACTCAGTCCCTAATAATGTTATAGCTAGTAATGTCATTCAATATAGAAAGATTTTTAAAAATAATTTCATTGTTAATATTCGTATCCCATGAAAAATATTAAGCAAGTTACAACTATATCATATGTTAGTTTGGTTGAGAAACATTACTCAGGGTTTGGTCCAGGAGGAGGTCCATGGGGGGTGGTGAGTGACACATGAGTTTCTGCACTGCATGAACTCAGCCTAGGGAGGTCCCTGCTGTTCCTGTGGCTCTGATGGCAACGACCAACCACTGCTGGGCAGGTGGAGACGTGGTAGCAGTTCATATGGTGACTCTCCTGAAGACAGATTCCCTTGAGAGGTGGTGAAGGAGCCTTCGAGGTGGCATCCCCTTGCTGGAGCAAAGAGCACTGGGTGCTGTTTAAAGAGCACAGTGCCTGTGTGGAGGCCCTCGTCCCAGAAGCTTTCCCTGACCACTCCACCTCCACCTGCTCTCCCACTCGGTCAGCTCTCACAGCATGCAGCTTCCGAGCTGCCCATTGAGTGCTTGATTACAGGCTGTCTGGTTTGCTCTCTTAATTGCTTTCTCCGTGTATTGGCTCGTCTGCCTGGCTAAATCATAAGGTATGTAAGACTAATAATTGCATATAATTTATGTCCTGCAAAGACCCTCTCTCGGTGCTTTCTACATAAGGTGTTTAATAAGTGATTGGCTGATTTCATCTGCTTAAAAACATCGGGTGTCTCAATCTGCCATAAGAGTAACACTGAGAACCCGGGTGAAACATGGATAAAAGGCAGAATTCATAGATGCGCAAATATAAATGTCCAAGAATGATGGGGAAAGTGTCGAGTCTGGCTTATTAAAGATTGAAAGAAGCAAGTGAAATTGAGATGCCATTTTCATTAGCGATCATTTAGCAATTAGAAAAGCACAAGCTGGTTGAAAGATCATGCGATTCTTTCCATAACAACTTGCAACATGCAGCAAGAGTCTAAAAAATACCCATGCCCTCTGATTCAATAATTCCACTTCTTGAAAGCTTTCCCAGGAAATAAAAGAGATACAGACAAAGTAATATCTACAAAGATAGTCATTGCACTGTTTTATTTTTTTAATAATAAAGTTTGGGAGACTGACTAAGGAAATTATAAAATGGGAAGAAGTATTGTAGAGTCAGTAAAATGATGTTTCTTTAATGGGAAAAGATGCCCAACTCTTTTCTATTAATAAAAGACATGAAAATTAAAACAAGACACCATTGTAAACTATTAAGACCAGAAAGGAGCCTGGTCTGCCGATCTCGTGCACAATGGGGTCATGCGGCCTTGCAGCCATGCCGGCTGTAAGGTGGCCGGATGGCGTGGAGGCGTCATCCGTGGGGAAGCTCTTCACCTTCCCAAGGTGCCTGCTGGGCAGAAGGGCTACCAGTCCCGCACGGAGATCTGCAAGGTCGGCCAGGGCTACCTCATCAAGAACGGCAAGCACATCAAGAACAACGCCTCCACCGATTGCCATCTCTCTGACAAGAGCATCAGCCCGCTGGGCGGCTTTGCCCACTACGGTGAAGTGGCCGATGAGTTGGTCATGCTGAAGGGCTGCGTGGTGGGGACCAAGAAGCGAGTCTTTACTCTGCGCAAGCCCCTGCTGGTGCAGACTGAGCACTGCACCCTGGAGAAGATAGACCTCAAGTTCATCGACACCACCTCCAAGTTTGGCCATGGCCGCATCCAGACCGTGGAAGAGAAGAAAGCTTTCATGGGACCAATCAATTGCCAAGGCAGGAGGTGCGTAACAGATAGTGTAGCTGGCGGGATCACAATAAAGACTTCTTTTCCAGTGGAGGGGGTGCTGCGTGGGGGGGAGGGGGGAAGAATAGAAAGGAGAAAATCTTGGATGACCTGTATCCTAAAAAAAAAAAAAAGGACATTTTTGAATACTATTGTCTGTGAAATTCTCATAAATGACAATTTACAAAAGCTATCCAATGAGAAAGAGATACACATACCAAGGAATTGTACGTCTAGGCACCGAACCCCTCAGTACAGCCACACATAAATGCACAGCTGCAGGAGCAACGGGGTGGTGACATTGTTAAAACAACAGCGACAACCCCCTACCCCCGCCCCCACTCCAAACTCACTGCCATCAAGTTACTTCTGACTTGTTTGGATTCTGTAGGACAAGTTAAAACTGTTTCTGAGCCTCAACCTTCATGGGAAGAGAAAGCCTTATCTTTTTCCCAAGGAGTAGTGGGTGGGTTTGAACTTTGGTCCAGCACATTTCAGCCTAACAAGTACTCTGTTACACCCCTAGAGGAAAAGTAACAGGGGACTAATTAAGTAAAGAATGACATAGATCTTGTGCATGGACTGGCGAGTCACAAGGAGAGGTGCTGTTATGTAAAAAACTAACAAACAATATGTAGAGAAAGATACACTATTATGTGAATATGGCAGTAGTTAAGGTATTCTTATACTTGGCAAAAATCAACAGAAATTATTTAGTTGAATGTAGATAGATTGATAGATGAACTCAAATAATTCACTGACATTGAGTCGATTCTGACCCCCCAGTGACCTGGGGTCCGGTCTAACTACAGGTTAGAAGCGCCGCTGTGAGTTTCTGAAACGGCAACTCTTTATGGGACAGAGAGCCTCTGTTTCTCCCATGGAGCAGCTTATGGTTTGAAACTGTTGACCTTGCCATTGGCTGCCTAATGACTATGGAGCCATGGGCGGTAGGGGTGGGGGGAGAGAGAAAGCGAGACACAGACAGACAGAGACAAATGTTTTCTGAGAACTAGGTTTCTGAGAAAAGGTATCTGTTGAGTTAAAGAGAGCAGTCTCAGTAGTTAGGCTGCTTAGCTTTGAAATTGCAGGTCTATCATTTATAAGCTATGTGAGCGAGAAGAAGGCTAATTTTCATTGTATAATTTGAAACTCATGTTGTATCAGTCAGACTCCCAGCAGGAAACAGATGGCACAGTCAACCCAGGAAGTTTCAGAAGAGGTTAACAAAAGTTTTCTTTATGAAAGTGTAGGCAGGGTTTAGGGAGCCCCCCAAGGGGTGGTACATAGCCCAGGGCTAACAACCGCAGGGAGCTGTTGGGAGGCCTGCAGCGAGAAGCCCCTCTGGAGCGGGCTGCCTGACAGGGCGAAGGCTTTGAGTAGAGGGATGCAGCCAACCTGCAGCAGCCAGTGGAATGGACGTGCTAGCGCTCTCCCTCCTTTTGATTTCCTGCCATGCCGCCCAATTGGAGGAACCAAATCAGATGCCAGAAGACAAAAGACGTGGAGGCTCTCGGGACACATCAGTCCCTTGCAGTCCAGGGCAAGGAGAAGGGGGGAAGAAAGTAGTTCTGAAGAGTAGCCAACACCTGGGGCATATATACATTCTTTTTTTTTTGGAAATCATTTTATTGGGGGCTTGTCCAACTCTCATCACAATCCAAATATACATCCATTGTAGGGTATACATCCATTCTGAATCATGGCGGTGAAAGGATAGGACCCTAACTCATAGCTTCCTGATTTGAACCCCCACCATGCTGACTTGCTCTGTGTGTAAGACAGAGGTCCCACGTGAGCACAATGAAGCATTCTGGGATTCCCATTCTTCTCCATCCATAATTTGTTATGATACACATAATCGAAGGCCTTTGCATAATCAATAAAACACAAGTAAACATCTTTATGATATTTTCTGCTTTCAACCAAGGGCTACCCGTTGTCAGCAATGATGCCCCTGTTGCCTGATGCTGTTCTGAATCCAACTTGGTTTTCTGTCAGATCCTGGTCCAGGTACTGCTGCTATTGTTTTTGGATTATCTCCAGCAAATTTTACCTGCATGTGATTTTAATGACATTGTCCAATAATTTCTCCATTCTGTTGAATCACCTTCTTTGGAATGGGCATGTATATGTATGGATCTCTTCCCGTACTTGGCCAGGTAGCTGTCTTCCACAGGTCTTGCTATAGAGGGATGGATGAGTGAGTGAGATGATAGAGGACAATTTCTTGGTATAGAGGGATGGATGAGTGAGATGATAGAGGACAGTTTCTGAGGGATAGCCAGTGCTCTATCAGCTTGTTGAAATACTTCCATTGATCTTCTGCAAATTTCTGGAGCCTTGGCTTTCACTAATGTTTCCAGTGTAGTGTAGACTTCTTCCTTCAATGTCACTGCCTCTTGGTTCTATACGCCCTCTTGAAAGGGTGATTGTTGACCCACAAAGGAATATTTCTTTTGTTGTGAAAACTGTTTCTTGGCTTTGAACCATAGTGGTTTCTTACAATACTTGTCCTCCTCTGGTTGACTAATTTCACTCAGCGGAATATCTTCCAGCTTCATCCATGCGTTGAGGTGCTTCTCAAATTCGTGGTTATTATTATGACTTTGATTTGCGCCACTCCCCCGTGGGCAGGGGTGCCCTGCGGCCAGGCCTCGGCAGCAGCCCCACACCACACCACACTGGCTATTTTTAATGTTGCTTGGTATTCCTTTGTGTAAACAGGCCGATGTTTGTGTGTTCATTCGTCCACTCTTGGACATTTAGATGATTTCTGTCTTGTTATTGCAAACGGTGCTGCAATGAACATGGGTGTGCTTATCTCGATTTGCGTTTCAGCTCTTACTTCTCTAGAATATATACCAAATAGGGAGATTTGGGGCTCATGTGGTATTTGTGTTTCCATTTTTTTTTTAGGTTTTTATTTTTTTATAAATTGGATTTACTTCTGTATTTTTTCCCGTGCACTGATGTTAGGCTGTTTTGACTCATGTGGATGTATAGTAGGTTTTGAGATTGGGAAATGAGAGGTCTCTTTTGGGGTACTTAGGGTTTATGTCAATGTGAATTTGTGTGAAACTGTGTAGGGCGGCATCCAACCTGTCCTTGATTATTGCTACTTGAAATGGAGCAAATGACTGCAATGAGTGTTGGGTTGGAGCTCAGGGAGGGGAACCTGGCAGAGACAAAAGCCTTCCTGCTTAGTCACAATAGCTGACAGAGGCAGGCCCTGATTTGAACCTATCTGGGGTATAAGGTTATGTTGGGGTATATGAATGGGGCAGTCTACATATGAAAGGATTGAATTTGAATGTTTTTAAAAGAATTGTGTTTAGGATCGATCTGGACTAGTATTATATTGATTTCTCCTACTTACTGTTAGTAACTTACTGTGACAGTAATGAATATTCAGGTATTTGTAGAGAGAGATGGCAAAGCCACTGCCTTCAGGCGGCTATAATGGGATGGGTTCAAAGGGACACTAGGCGTTTCCAGGAGAAATGACTTTTTGTTTGAAGCAAAGGCAGAAACCTTAGAAAAGGGACGTGCCATTCAGTGCTTGAGTGCCGGGGTATTTGCCTTTGCAAAGACTTGTAACTAGAACTGCTGGACGACTGAATCGGAAAGGACAATTTTGGCTTTATAAAATTTTGAGCAAACAGTTTGAGTCTAGGGCTGAAAAAAGTCTGGGCCCATCAGAGAACTCTTCCCTCCCAGACTGAAAGCTCAATGGATCCTGCAGGCAGCCTGCAATGCTCACTAGGTGATCACCTGGGTCTACTTGTTGAGTGGAAGTGGGAGAAATGAAGCAATGGAGAGAGACAGGTTGAGTCTGGCCACTGCTACTTGTGGACCTGGTTCACAGGGACTAGAGGAGAGATAAGAGAACTGGCTGATGGATCTGAAGTTTAAAGAGTTGTGCAGAACCTGTGTCTGTGGGTATGTAAAGGGTCCAGTGGTCTGATGTGGGAGTGGTCATGCAGGGAACTCCCTTGCTTGCTGTGACTTCCATCGACCTAGCTTGGAACGGCTAGGGTTGAGTTGACCAGAACCCAACTGGATGATGAAGACGTTTGACCCTGTGAGCTGATGCACATTTCTTGTGACTTGGTACATTGAGGCTTGCCCTAGATTTGGCTGTGCTTTTGGAGGCAGACAAGATAAATAAACGAAGGATCTTGTGGAGTTGGTCCTGATGAGTCCTCTCTGGCTGGTGTCATTTCATCTACTTCCCTCTTTCAGGCACAGCCAAGCTCTCAGCTGAGCTTTACTAGGGAGCAATAGTGGGATTCCATGGTAGGCATTTCCCTTCTTAGCGAGAGGAGCCATGAACTTCCCACCTCAAAACAACGATCTTTAGACATGCCAGAACCTTCTCAACATACGTTCAGAATCATAGGGACCCAGTCCAACCCACTAGCATGCTGGCTATGGCTTCATTAGAGTTTGCTTAAAGTGATTGTGAAAGTTACGTTTTTCTTGTGCCAACATGGCACCCGTAAGAAGATATGGGTGCAGTTTAGCCTGTTCATCAGGTTGATGAACTCATTTGCAGTGCTTCCAAGATAAGTGCCTTGTGGAAGGCAGGTCTCTCTCTTTTCTGTCTCTCTCTCTCTCTCTCTCTCTCTCTCTCTCTCTCTCTCTCTCTCTCTCTCTCTCTCTCTCTCTCTCTCTCTCTTCTCCATCCTGTTGACGAGCCACACTGAGACATGCACCAGGCCTGTAATGCTTCCACTGCCATTTGCTCCACAACTTTTTACCCACCGGCCTGTGATCTTCCTGAATTTTGCATCATTGCTTGTGGCTCTGTGAGTCTGAAGAAGGATTTATGGACTAGCATCAGACTTCTGACCAGTATCAAACTTATGGACTTGATCTGGACTGGGTTGGGATGTTTCCCTGATATATAAAGCTTCTTGTTATAAATCTCCCTCTTACACACTGAAAGTTATCTTGTTCTGTCACCTTTCCCTTCCCTCCTTCCTATGGGAAGACACTTCTCTTCCTTTGGTGTCACTGCTCCTCTGTGGTTACTTCAGAGAGTTTTACCACTCAAAATATTCTGCCCCTTCTGCCCACAGAGCTCTTCGTAACACTCCAGCTCTTTGACCGTGGGGATCAGCTCATTAGGGAGCACATGGCTGACACAAAGTCAGGTAAATTCTATTTTGGCCCTTAATATATGGACACCAGGAATGACACAGTCTAGAGCTACTAAACGGTGTTCATTCCTTCACCATTTCCTAACTCTCCATCCCAAATCCTGGGAGCTCCTGGGAAAGTAGGAACAGATGAAAAACAGAGAGGGAATGAAAGCAAGAGGAGGGAAAGCAGACACATGCCCCTGAGCGACCTGGTAGCGTATTTTGGGTCCTTGGTGCTCTTGATGTTGGTGGTTGTCCTAGATTCTCTACTGTTGAAGCAGGAAATTTTTTGTTAGTTTAGCTTGGCTTACTGGCAATTACACTCGAAAGTTCCCAATGACTGCCCTAGGTCAAGGTGGGAAGAAATCAAACCAAGGAAACTCAACCCAATAAAATCCAAACATATGGAACTAACCCTACTACAATTCAACTCAGTAGATTTGTGTGTGTGTGTGTGTGTGTGTACATATATATGGCTAACAAGATCCCTAGAGGATTCTTAGGCACATAAGAAGTCTGTTAAAATATCTTGTTACAATTGAGATTCTGATTCAATATATTTCCGCAGAGGATTGAATCAGAGTGAACTGGTTTGAAGCTTTGAGTGTAACCCACAACATTGGAGCCTAAAAACTCTCCTCTCTTGGCTTTGGGATTTCCTATTTCTGAGTCAATGTAGCTATGAAAAATCTCTGGGTGGTAGTCAGAGGTCTGTGCTGGGCTTGTTTCTAGCCTGTCAATGGGTCTCGAATGAGCTGGTCCTTTCTATAGAGCCTACCTGTTTATTTGCAGCTTGAGATTAACACACTGATAATGGACAGAAACAATTGGACTGGAATTGAATGATTCCCCACCATCAATGGCAATGATCTTGACGTCTTATTCCTTATTTGAATGTCTATATCATTCTTTGAAGAGGACTACCTGGAACTTACCTGGGGAAGGAAGTCAAGAAGTTATTCAGATTGATGAGGATGCTTGACTCATGGTTGGAGGCAACATGAGGTAGCTCTTAGCACAAATTCCTGAAGAGTACCACTGCCTGTGTTTGTGTCTTGATTACCATCACTTCTGAGCTGAGCAGCCTTGGGCCCTCTGTCTCTCCTCTCTCTCTCTGCTGCCGTTTCTCTGAGTGTAAAATTGAGTGGTAATTGTTACTATTTCCAAGGACCGTAAAGATTTAATGAGATAAGTTTTATAGGTGCCTGTGGTGCTGTGTCTGATACATGGAGAGTACTCATAAATGTTTGCTGTTATCATAATCACTCTTGACATTTATATAGCACGTTGCATTTCATAAAGGGCTTCAACGTATATAATCTCACTGAATCCTTAGCTAATTTACCTTCCTTCTGTGAGGAGGAATCCCATGTCCCATGATTTGTAAGAAGGAACCCCTGGACATTGCAAATAGCTAAGAGCCTGACTACTAACACGAAGGAGTTTCCAATAAAAGAACGCTGGAGGAAAAGCCTGACAATCCGCTCCCAAAGGCTCGCAGCCTTGAAAACCCCATGCACGGTTCTACGCTGAAACGTATGTGCATTTTTCCATGCAGGAAGATAATGAGTCATAAAGAGACTTATCCACGGTCACAGAGTTGGTGAGTGGTAGGGTCAGACTTTAGCCTCTAGAGCACGTATCAGCACACCACAGCTAGAACCAACTCTCAATTCCGGCATTTTTCTGTTGCTAGGAATTAAAAGAGGCAGTTTTTTAAAACATGAAGTCAACAAGCTAGGTTTTTGTTGTTGTTATTGTTGTTATTCTTTAAATGGGGTTGCTGTGTGGAATTTAAATAAAAAATTCTTTCTGCTCTCAGATGGTTCACATCTATTGAAGGGAAGAATATTACTGAATCGATACACTTTTAAATTTTTATTGCCTTATGACTTCTTTGTGTGAACTGAGTGAAGTTTTACAGAACAGGCCTGCCTTCAACAGTCCATACACACTCTGATTCAGCTCACCCACTGCAATCCCCCAATGCGCCTTCACTTACTCCACTTCCTCCCTCTATTTCCTGTTTTCATTCCTTTTTTAAAAAATCATTTTATTAGGGGCTCATACAACTCATCACAATCCATACAGACATCAATTATGTCAAGCACATTTGTACATTCGTTGCCCACATCATTCTCAAAGCATTTGCTCTCCACTTAAGCCCTTGGCATCAGTTCCTCATTTCACCCTCCCTCTTGACTCCCCCTCCCTCATGAACCCTTGATAATTCATAAATTATTATTTTGTCATATCTTACACTATCCGACATCTCCCTTCACCCACTTTTCTGTTGTCCGTCCCCCCAGGAAGGAGGTTATATATAGATTCCTAGAATCGGTACCCTCTTTCCACCCCACCCTCCTTCCACCCTCCCAGTATTGCCACTCTCACCACTGGTCCTGAAAGGATCATCCATCCTGGATTCCCTGTGTTTCCAGTTCCTATCTGTACCAGCATACATCCTCTGGTCTAGCCAGATTTGTAAGGTAGAATTGGGATCATGATAGTGGGGCAGGGAGGGGATCAAGCGAGGAAGCATTTAGGAACTAAAGGGAAGTTGTATGTTTTATCATTGCTACACTGCACCCTGACTGGCTCATCTCCTCCCTGAGACCCTTCCATAAGGGGATATCCAGTAGCTGACAAATGGGTTTTGGATCCCCACTCTGCACCTCCCCCCCCCCATTAACAATGATATGGTTTTTGTTCTTTGATAACTAATACCTGATCCTTTTGACACCTCGTGGGCACACCGGCTGGTGTGCTTCTTCCATGTGGGCTTTGTTGCTTCTGAGCTAGATGGCTGCTTGTTTATCTTCAAGCCTTCAAGACCCCAGACGCTATTTCTTTTAATAGCCGGGCACCATCAGCTTTCTTCACCACATTTCCTTATGCACCCATTTGGCTTCAGCGATCATATTGGGGAAGTGAGCATTCCTTCTTCTTTCCTAAACTCTCTGAACTCTGTCCTTGGGAAAACACTGCCCTTTGGATCTTAAATGGTTCATTGTTTGAGCACAGAGTTGAGTTCTGCTCTGAAGGGTGACTAAGAGCCATGGTCCTGGAGGTTGCACCTGTCTCTCTCTGACCAGTAAACCTGGTCTTTTTATATGATTCTGTGTTTTGCTCCACGTTTTCCTCCAACTCTATCCAGGACCATCTAATGGAATCCTTTGCAGAGCAGGTGGTAATAGTGGCTGGGCACCATCTAATTTTCCTGATCTCAAGGCCATTGGATTCTTTCCATATGTCTATTTATTTTCATTATTTTTCTTTCATCTAGATGGGAAGAAAACAATATTTGAACCTTAGCTCATGACTTCTAAGACCCTAGTCACTAGTCGCCAAGGTAAATAAGGGCTTAAAGACCTGCTAGGTTTCTAGACTAGTGCTGGGGTAAAGGTGGAGATAGATAAAAAGAGAATGAAGGGACTGAGGAAGAGAACATGAAAGATCCTTTAAGATGATTCTTATTTGGGGAAAATCCCCTCATTCTTTAAAACCCAACACAAGCCCACTTCTGGAACCCCTTCCCTAGAGAGGGGAAGAAAAGAAAACTAATTCTTGATGAGAACCTCCCATGGGCCAGGTGCTACCCTACAAGTCTTTTCTGTGGTCCCACATTATTTGTCTTTGTACATCTCCTGCCTAACACAGGGCCAGGTACCCAGTGGGAACAGTGAGTTTTGACTGAAGAGGGTTTGGGGAAGAGGGTAAACCTTATGAGTCAGAGAAAATATCCCGGAAGAAGTAGCCGATTAGAGTAAGGACCAGATTAAATTTTACACACTACAAGAAAAGTGAACAAATAAAAATAGGCTGATTATTGCAGTCAACACTACAGCACCCCAGAAGTCTCCTTCGTGCCCTCTTCCCATCACCACCCCCTCTGCCTCCCCAATGGTCACCAAAATCCAGATGTTTTATGGTTTTAGTTCTTATATTTAGCTTCTGTCCAGTTTGAGTTAAATTTTGGATATGCTGCAAGGTATGGCCCCTACTTTATTCTTTTGCTTGGGGAGATCCAATTATTCCTGTACCATTTATTGGAGAGACTTCCACCCCGCCCCGCCACCCATGGAATGACTAGCACCCTTGTCAAAAACAAACTGCTGTAGGAGTAGGGGTTTTTTTTGTTATCGATTCTGTCCCATTAGTGTATTAGTCTATTCAGAGCTAGGCTGCTTTGGGTACTGTAGTTTTACAGCATGCTTTCGCATTGGGAAGTGTGAGTCCTCCTTTGTTCTGTTTAAAGATTGTTTTGTTTTGTGTTTGCTTATTTTTCTCTGCTAAAATTCTTGAACTTGAACTTCTGTGGTACTTATATAATTTCATGTCAACTTGATCACAAGGTACATACAGAAAGACATAACCTACTTTGCCCAAGGACACAATTTGAATTTAGAGCTGTCTATACCTGTTAATTATAAACAATAGCAAAAGGAATTATTATTAGTTAAGTTGACATTGAATTGATTCCAACTCATGGTGAGTCATTATAGCATTTCTGAATCTTTACAAAAGAATGGCTGATAGACTAGAACCACTGACCTTGCCATTAGCCGTCCACCACTGACCTGCGGCACCAACAGGGCCCCTTTATTATTTGTGTGCTAAGTCTGTGCCAGATACATTCATAAGGCCTTAACTCCGTGGACCTCTTGACTAGTCTGCAGAGAATCTCTAAGGCTTTCCTCCCCGTTGCCATCCCTCACGCATGCTCACTGAAGTGTCCACTAAGCCCCTTTGAGCAGACGTACTGTCTCTCAGGCAGGACTTCTCAAAAGGGGCACGGGGCTCTGGGAAGGGAGGAAGTGCTCTGTTTCTGAGAGCTGAGAGCAGACACCAGAGCTCCTGCCAGTGGACCTGTGACCACCTCTATCTGTCTGCACATCCGGTTAGCTCTGCAGACCCTGACCAGGTCTCACCACCTCCACTTTCCCCCTTGGTCTCAGCCGCCATCTTCTTTTGCCTAGACGGTGACTGTCATCTCCTGTGTTTTACATCACTCTTCTGCTTACCCCCACTGTGAATCCTCCATCCCACAGAGAGTTGAGGCCACCACCTAGCAGGGTATCCTCTTATTCCCTGACTGCATCGCCTGCCTTGCTCTGCCTGGTCCACTGTGCCTAAGCCCCACTGTTCTCCTTGCTGTTCTGCAAATATGCCAGGCATTGTCTCCCCTTGACACCGGCGCCCGTCTTCCCTCGGCCTGGAACTTATTTCCTCTGGGGATTTTTCATCCAGAGAACTCTCCATCTCTTTCAAGGAGTCTCCGTGCATCTTCAGGATGGCTTGTTAGAAATGAAAGGCCTTTCCACTCTTGACCCCCTTTCCCAGTCCTCATTTATTCACAGTACATATCTCCATTTGCCCTACACATGCCATACAGGTTGCTTCTCTACTTTGGTGAGTATCTCTCCCCCATTAGAAAGTAAGCTCCCTGCAGGCACATCGTCTGGTCTCTTTGCTCATCGCAGAGAGTACTTTGCTCAATGGGGAGAGCACTTGGCACTTAGGGAAACAAGCAAACAAGCCCATTGTCCTTGAGTTAATTCTGCCTCGTGGCTGCTCCTGTGTTGCAGAGGAGAGCTGCTCCGTGGAGGTTTCCTTGGCTGTAATCTAGGCCTTTCTTCCACTCAATAGTTTGAACCACAAAACCAGAAACCTTTATGTTAGCAGCTGAGTGGAAAGGGACTTTTGGGGGCACTTAGTAGGGGCTCAATAGAGAAGTCTGATTCTATACAAATTGCAGAGATAGTGAGGATCATTTTCCTCTTTCTTTCTCCCCTGGGTCCAGCCAGGTGATGTCTGTGTTCTCTGTGTTGTCCCTCGATTCTCACCACTACGACAGAGACCTCCCCAACAAGTCTTTCCTCAGACTCTACTTTCCTCCCATTCCCTTAGGCCTTTCAGATCCTCTTGCCCTGTCAGCCTCATTGACCTGTGCTCATTCTCCTAGTTTGGGCCCCATTGCTGTCTAGGAAGCAGGTAGGTTTGTGAAACAACTCAAGCCAACCCAACTCAACTCAACCCAATCCAACCCAACTCAACCCAAACCAACCCCACTCAACTTCACCCCACCCCTCCCCACTCAATTCAACTCACTACCAGCGAGTCAGTGCTGACTCACAGTAACCCTAAAGGACAGAGTAGAATTGCTCTTGCGGGTTTCTGAGACTGTAAATCACAACAAGAGTAGACAATCTCATCTTCCTCCTTGGGAATGGCTGGTAATTTCCAACTGCTCACCTTGCAGTTAGCAGTCCAATGAGTGACCCACTACACCACCAGGGTGACCATTGTTTTGAGATGGGCCCATCTGAATCAATGTTAGCCCAACCTACCTATGACTTAGATTTTGAGTTACGGGTTCCTGCTGAGTGGACTGCTCACGGCTCTCATGTGCCTCTGTCTTCTTCCTTCCCCTGCCCTCCACTCCTCTGCTCTCTTCACTTCTCATGCCCTTCCTCCCTCCCTGTCACTCTCTCTGCCTTGAGTTCACTCTCCTTTGCTTTTCCTTCCGCCCCTTCACTACCCCATTCTTGCCCTGTGGTTGATCTACCAGCTGCTTTGCCATCATCTTCTCTCTTTCTCTGTCTCTCAGACTCTGTTTCTGGCCTCGCATTTTCATGGTCTCTTTTTTGACTCAGTTTCAGTCTTCATTTATCTTTTTCAGGCTTTCTAGATGCATCTCTCTTTTTCTCTTTTAAATAGTGTGCGATTGCATTTTCAGTGAAGGCTTTCACAGTCAGTTAGATGAGTTTCCATTCGACCATTTCTCCACCAATTGTCTGGTGAAACTGGTTACCGTCTTCACAACATGTGGACATTCTCATGATTTCCATTCTGGATGTCGCGTGTCCCGTCATCGAGCTTCCCTGCTTCTCTCTGTACCTTAACCTGTCTCTGATTCTAGACAATTCCGTCTCTTTAAATCCATGTCTCTGCATGTCTTTGCCTCTGTCTCGAAGGTCCACTCACAGTCTCTGTGTCTCCCTCTGCAGCCTCGGAGCCATTCTACTTCAGTGGGATTGGTGGAGAGGAGGGTACTCAGGAGGTTCTCGGTCCTGAGAGTCCATTTACAACCCTCAGAACCTGCACAAGGCCCTTCTGCCCCTAGGAATGGGCTTGGGCTTAGGAAATCCATTTGTCATTTCTGAGGGGAATGGCCCCTTCCCTTTACTGGAGGCCTGTGGCCGCCCCCTCCCTGCTGGTGAACTCTGTGAGCACCTGAGGGAGAGCTGCTTGCTGGGAAAAGGATTCCACAAGGGAGCAGCTTTCCAAGGAAAACACAGGCCTGACAGATCATATAGGGGTGAGGGTGGGGGCATCAAGGAGGGAGGGAGCTGGTTGTACAAGCCATAAATTGCCAGCCTGGCCTTCCCTGCAAAGCTCTTAGGCCCTGGGTTCAGCTCTTCCTGCAGGGCCAGGCCGATCCGCCCAGCTGGGCTTGGAGTTGATCCACGCAGCTGGAATGGTGAGGCTGGATGGGACCAGAGCAAGAGAAACTCAAAGAACTGAGCTGGCTGACCGAGGCCATCAGCTGAAGAGGGATCAGGGTGGGCTGGACCAGGGGATGGCAGCAAGGTTCAGGGGCTCCCTTGGGCTTCGCAGTTTTCAAAGTACAGTATATTCATAGCCAACACCTCTTCTACCCTCAGCAAGGCAAAGCATTACAATACCGAGAAGGGGTGGGGGTGGGGCGTGATTTGAAAGGTCAACAGCAAATCAGGGACAGGGCTGGGAGTGTCTGGCTCAACTCCCACACTCTCCCCTACTCCATTCTTCATTTCTCGTGAGAGCAGATTCCTGGAGGAGGAGTGGGTCACATTGTCTCTCCATTCACCAAGTGCTTCTGGAGATCTGCTCGGAGCTGGTGCACAGGCCGCAGGGGCCCGTCTGACCTGCTTTCCTCCTTACGGAACACAAATTACAGGGTTGATAAGCCTTAGTCAGGGTTCTCCCGGGAAACAGAACAGATTTTATATACATGCATTAACGTGTGTGTGTATTGAGAGACAGAGTCAGAGAGAGAGAGAGAGAGAGAGAGAGAGAGAGATTTACTTTTAAAAAGTGGCTCAGTGTGACTGTGGGTGAGGGCTGGCAAATCTGACACCTGCAGGTCAGGTGACAGTGTGGCAGCTCTTCCAGGTTTTTGATCTAAGATCACCAGGTCAGGCAAGGAGAAAAGTGAGGAGTAAGAGTGTTCTAGAAAAAATGTCTATTTATAGATGGAGGCAGAACACAACCTAGAGATAATCCTTTTTGCGTCTAAGGCCTTCTACTGTTTGATTGAAGCCTACCTACACTATGGAAAGGAAGCTTGGTGGTACAGAGGACTGCTATTCCCAAGATCAGCAGTTCAAAACCGCTAGTGGCTCCAAGGAAGAAAGAGCAAGCTTTCTACTCCCATAAAGAGTTACAGTCTCAGAAACCCACAGGGGAAGTTCTACCCTGTACTGTAGGGTTGTTGTCATTTGTAATCAACTTGCTGACCATGGGTTTTTGTTTGCTGGTTTGTTTTAATGTTATGGAAGGTAATTTGCTTACCTTGAGGCTAACTGATTTTATATATATATATATATATATATATATATATATATATATATATATATATATAATCTCATTGGGGGCTTGTACAACTCTTATCACAATCCATCCATCCATCGATTGTGTCAAGCACATTTGTACATTTGTTCCCACCATCATTCTCAAAGCATTTGCTTTCTACTTTAGCCCTTGGTATCCGCTCCTCATTTTCCCCCCTGCCTCCTGGACCCTCCCTCCCTCACGAACCCTTGATAATTTATAAATTATTATTATTTTTCCATGTCTTACACTGTTCGATGTCTCCCTTCACCCACTTTTCTGTTGTCCATCTCTCAGGGAGAGGATTATATGGAGATTATTGTGATTGGTTCTCCCCTATCTCCCCTACCTTCCCCTTCCCTTCCTGGTGTCTCTACTCTCATTATTGGTCCTGAGGAGTTTATCTGTCCTGGATTCCCTGTGTTTCCAGCTCTGATATGTCCCAGTGTTCATCCTCTGGTCTAGCCGGATTTGTAACATCATATTGGGGTCATGATAGCGGCGGGGAGGAAGCATTAAAGAACTAGAGGAAAGCTGTATGTTTCAGAGGTCAAATGATTTTTAATCATACATAACACGGCCCAATAATAAAAACATTGTTTCTTATGGTCTTGGTTCTCTAGACCTAGGGTTATTTGGGGCACTGATTCAGATTGAATTGGGCAGACCCATCAGTTATAGTTTATTAGATATGACAATCCACTATATTTTCAGCTATTAAGTTATACTAATGTATTCATTTACCATTCTAGTTTTAAATACGAGAAGAATCCAGATCCATAAATTACTGGATAAGACAAAAAAAAGGTAAGAAATATCTGAAAAAGAATGAGATAGTAAGGGATGTCCAAGGGAAGCTGTCTATGGACCATGGTGTTCAGTTGTTACCCGTGGAGCTGCCAAGCCCAAGGTCTGTGTTTGAACCAGTCACTCTGCAGCCTTTAAAAGAGGCAGAAGTTGGGAAACTCTGAGGGGCGGTTCTTCTTTGTCCTATAGGGTCACGATGAGATAGAATGGATTAGATGGCAGCAGGTTTTCTCTTCGCTCGGAGAGGCTGTGGAGTGTAGACAGAGTCTACAAGCTGGGTACTGCAAAGCCCGAACAAAGCTGGAGAAGAGTGTGAAATAGAGGAGAAAATAAAAAGGCACATAGATGGAATGTGTGCGAGCAACTTAAGAGTGTCAGGAATGGGAGACTTCGTAGCAATTTTCATAACTATTTTGAAGATCTAAAATTTCTCTTCTTCAAATTATGTAGTAAACCTTTCAGAACATATTTTAATATATCTAAGTCATTGGAGAATTGACGTGAAGTGTTTCAGAGGTGAGGTTGATGCCAAGCTTCTTTATATGAAAAATTATAACTTTTAAGAATTTCTGTGCACAGAGGGAGAGGTTGTGCCATCTGATAACAAGACTGGGACATTTTAATTTTAATGCAGGAGTTTGAACTGTGACAGATCCAATTTGAGTTTCAGGACATTTGCATAGGCATACAACTCACTATCAGTCGATGTTGACTCCTATTGACCTTATGGGACAAAGCAGAACTTCCCCTGGGGATTTCTGAGGCGGTAAATCTTTGTAGGAACAGGGAATCTCATCTTGCTCTTTCAGAGCAGCTGGTGGGCTTGAAGAGCTGACCTTGTGGCTAGCAGTCATGCATGTAGCCCACTACGCCATCAGGGCTCCTTGTTTATTGTACAGTAACTCTTAATTCTGGTCCGTTTTCGAGACAACAAATTAGAACCCCCAGTCATTCAGTTCTTAATAAAGGTAAAGTGATATTTGGGGGAAATTCCAAGTTCATATAGTTTGCATCCACTCAGCCATTCAAAGAATCCCCTGAGAACCGAGGGAGTAATGGACATTTCAGTGGCAAGTCCTGTGATGTGGTCGGCGAGTGGAGAGACTAACCCAATAGTCTACTCTGCAGTGTTCTGAGAGACAAGGTCTTGGACGAAAGCACAGGAAATAGCCTGGAGGGCTTCCCAGAGGCAGTGATACCAAAGCTGAGTCTAAAGACTAAGCCACACAAACAAGGGAGAGCAACAGCTCCAGGCAGAGAAAGCTGCATTCAGAAAGGGAACTGAAAGTAGCTCAGCCTGATTATTTAAGTCTGAGCAGATGTAGAAACACGGACAGTTTGAGAAGATCATGAGGTCTTGGACAGAGACCGTGGACGTATGCACACAGAGAGGCTGGAGGCATGCAAATGGTGGAGGGATGGGTCTCTTTCCGGGAGGCTGCAGACAGGTTTCTGTCCCAGAAGGGGTTTAGTTATTTTTCCTGTAAGGCTCTTTCCAACTCTGAGATTCTACGAAGCTAAATCGTTATGGAGAATCTATTTTTTGGCTGGATACAGTGGAAGTAAAAAGTGATTCAGTCTGGATCCTAAACAGGATGGAGTAAGAGTAATGGACATTTCAGTGGCAAGTCCTGTGATGTGGTCAGCGAGTGGAGAGACTAACCCAACCAGTTGTCATGGTAACTCCATACACGTCACAGTATGTGCTTCAGGGGGGTGGAAAATGATTGATTTTCAAGAGATCACCAGGCCTTTCTTCAGTGGTGCCTCCGTGTGGACTCCAATTTCCAACCTGTCATTATGCCCAGGGGCTGTAGGGAATATGAATGCCCAGAGGAAGAAACCATCTTGTACCATGACCACAGTGTGTTTTTAGAAGCTAAGGATTGGATGTTCTGTTGTTGTTGTTAGGTGCCATCCAGTTGGTTCTGACCCATAGCGACTCTATGCACAACAGAAGTGAACACTGCCCGGTCCTGCACCATCCTCACAATTGTTCCTGGGCGGAGCCCATTGCTGCAGCCAAGGTGTCAAATCCAGCTAGTTGAGGGCCTTCCTCTTTGTCACCACCTCTCCACTTCACCAGCATGATATCATTCTCCAGGGACTAGTCTCTCCTGACAACGTATTCAAAGTGTGTAAGATGAAATCTCACCATCTTTGCCTCTAAGGAGCACTCTGGCCCTACTTCTTCCAAGACAGAGCATTATAGAGTGATGGAAATGTTTCCTATTTGTGCTGCCCAATAGGCTAGGCCTTGAAACGTGGCGAGGGTGACACTTATTCAAGTTCACTGGACTCTCATGTCTACATAACCGCACATGGGGCAGGTGGCTACTGTATCACACGGCACGGATATCCCTATTGCAGGACATTGGTCTAGAGCAGTGGTTCTCAACCTTCCTAACGTGGCGACTCTTGAATACAGTGCCTCATGTTGTGAGGACCCCCCCCAACCATAAAATTATTTTCGTGGCTACTTCATCACTGTCATTTTGCTACTGCTATGAATTGGACGACCCCTGTAAAAGGGTTGACATCCCCAAGGGGGTCACGACCCACAGGTTGAGAACCACTAGTCTAAAGAGTAACTCCAGGCAGCTCCAGCACCCAAAGGCCCAGGAGAGAGAGGCCTCTGCCCCCGAGGCCCCTTCCTTCATTCCTTCCTTCCTTCCTTCCTTCCTTCCTTCCTTCCTTCCTTCCTTCCTCCCTCCCTCCCTTCCTTCTTTCCTTCCTTCCTTCCTTCCTTCCTTCCTTCTTTCCTTCCTTCCTTCCTTCCTTCTCATGAATCTGGACTGCAGGGAGGGGAAGGTCCCAACATCCTAATTGGCCTTGCCAGCTTGCTGTGTGACTCTGAGTAAGTCCCTCCCCCTCTCTGAGCTACAACACCAATAAAATGAGGGGGTCAAGTTATAGGTTTTACAATAAATAAGGACTGCTGCCTCAGGTTCAGGTGTGGGATCCGGAGGCTCCTCTGCTGCCTTTGAAGAAAGGAAGCTTTCCCTCCTGATTCCTCTCTGGCCTCTCCAGCCTCCCACCACCCAGGCTTCAGCTCCCAGCGACCCCAGGAACTTTTGTATTTACCGCTTAGCACTTGCTGTACGGGTCTATGACCTTCTTTAGAAACTTTTTCTTTACGAGTTTATCTTGGCTTGTGACAAGCATTCATAAAATTCCTAGGGAACTGGAGGTTTAAAAGTCGGGCTTGTAAAAGGAGGAGGTGGGAGGGGGTGGGGACAGGACAAAGTGGGGAGAGGACAGCGGCCTGCTCTGGGAAGCTGGGAGAAAAGGCCAAGTTTTGTGCTCTCCGCTCAAGGCTGGGCCTCCCAGGAGTCCTTTGCCTTTTGGGTTCTGAAAGGGAAGAAGAAGTGAGAGAGATGGGAGAAGGGGTGGGGGGTAGGGGGTGGGGGTGCGGGGGGAGTTGGAGAGAAGTGAAGGCACAGAGAGCTCAGATTTTCCCACTGGGCAAGTGGAGCCGGGCTGGGGTCTGATAAGGGTTCCCTCTGGCTTTGTCTCCAGTTTTTCTTGTCATTCATCTCTCCTCTGGCCGGCCTGCTCCTCAGCAGGTTGGAGGCGCTGGCGAATTTCTCAGAGTGCATGGGGCATATGAAACGAATTAGGTCTCTGTTACAGCCACCCAGAGGCGGCTGATGGATGGGGGCCTGCGTTCACTGCAGAGCTAATTGGCAACACACAGAGACATCCAAGAAAGCGTATTATTTTGCCAGACTTCGGAGTCGTTGGGCTTTTTTTTTCTTTCTTTCTTTCTTTCTTTCTCTTTTTGTAGAACATTATACACTCAGAGATAAAAAGCACAGTGAAAGTTTTAAATCTAATAAAAGCATTTGACTGTAGAGGAACAATAACATACACAGAGAAGTTTGATTTGGATTCGGGTTTTATTAATGCTCTCTCATTGCGAAATGTTTCCAATTTAAAAACAATTCGGAGAGTGCTACATTAATAAACGGCTTGTCTTTTGGAAGGGACAGGGATTTTGAAATGGTGTGGTGGACACACACACACATGCACACTCAGTGCTGCTATAAGTTATGAGCCCAATATATAAGCTCCTCCACATTTGGGGCATATTTGGCTCATACCTGGTTCATAACTAAGCTTGGAGGAAAAACACCTAAAGTTTATCCAATGTCTACTGTTCCAAGGACCGAAAATAACACACACACCTGACCGTGGTTTCCCCGTTTGTGAAGCGAAGCTGTTGGGTTGGAGGCTCTCTGAGGACTGACTTCAGGATCTCCCTAGGGGTGCCCTGATTGAAGCAGTCCATGGACGGAACCGTTGTGTTCCACTGTGAATCAAAAGATCGGCAACTGAGACTCAAGTGCACAGGCACCTTGGAGGCAAGTCCTGGCTGTCTGCTTCAGTGAAATGCCACACCCTTAAAGCCCCGGTGGAGTGCAGTTCCACTTGACAATACAAGGGGTCCCCCTGAGTCCAAATTGACTCCAGGGCAACTTTTTTTTAACCCTTACAGATTATTCTAAAGATTTCATAATCCTTGGGTTAGAAAAATTGCCGAAATTGGGGAGAGAAATTGGCGAGAGAGAGAGAGGTAAGGCCCAATTGGGACCTGTCAGACCAGGGACTGGCACCTGTGTCCAGTTGTTTGTAGAAAGTAGCTAGTAGTCTGACAGCTGTCAACTTGAAGTTGGCAAGATAGTCGGTCATCTTCCATCTCGAACCGGGTGGGGAGTGTCGGATTGTTGTGAAAGGGTGACGTTCGTGTTGTGGAAGTGACTGGTAAATGGGCCGCTCCCTTGACTCATTCCGACAAGTTGTTTCGGAATAACTGGTCGTTTTCAATTCACGGGCTTGCCTAGCTACGTCCCACTGTTTTTTATTCTCTTCTCGCCCACGACTGGCGCTGTAGCCCTGCCACGGAGAGAGTGGTTGGCAGTGGCTTCAGCAGTTTGACCCCCAAAGCCTGGCAGGTGTGGAGGTTTGGGGGAATTCTCCCTGGAGAACCCTCGCAGACCTAAGAATGCTGGCCCTAGCTACATGTAAAGGCCAGCACGCTCCCCGTCAAGGCAAGCAGCCCAGTCTTTGTTCTGGGCGGGCATCAGAAGGTTCGGGTTTCGGATACGTGCAGATTTGGAAGAGGAATGAACTTCTTATGCCTGCCCCCCATCTCTCCCACCCCTGAACTGCCCTCTGCCCATCGCGCCTCCCAGTCTGGGGTCCCTGATCTCACGCTCCCCAGAGAAGGCCAAGGATGACCTCCAGAGTCGCCCCGCCAGGTCAAACACAAAGAGCCCCGGTTCCAACATGTTCGCTTCTGTCCCTCTGTCCCAGTGCCGCTCTGCGCCAGCCCAGGCGCACGATTGTTTGTGCAGGAGAGCAAGCACAGGACTCCTGTCTTCCCCACCGCCGCTGTGTGGCTGTCCTGCTCACCCATCCCCACAGCTGAACTGTCTCACGCTGACTTCCAGGACCCTGGAGAAAGATCCCACCTTGCTAGGGGGGGGCCAGTCCGAGTCTGGCTTCCCAGGGAGAAGAGTCAGTCACGCTCTCCATCCAACTGCCCAACCTCCTGACCCCATGACCCTCGCCTCTTCCTCACATCCCTGGTACGGTGACCAGCAGGTCTGGTGGTGACCACTGCCCCGGGGCTGCTCCTCTCCACCTTCCCAGGGCCTGGATGGCCTTTGCGTAAACAGATAGCCCTGCGAGGTATGCGATCAATTAGCTTTGCTGAAAATACAATCATTTTGTTTTTCCAAGCTGATGAGAAGGCCTCTCTGGCCTGCTCTCCCAGCCTCCACATGCCAATCAGCTCGTGTCACCATATAATTTTCCACATAAACACAACCTTTGTGCAACATCTACTCTTGTAAATAGATGTAATTCCCAAACCAAATAACGCACTTGGAGGGGAAATGGATATTATGCATGCAAGAAGAAAAGCTGGCGATTTTTACACTTTCCAGGCAACAAAAGATTACCCCTAATTGCGAACGGAGGAGCCCTCCTCCCCGCTCCCTGCAGGGTGAGGGAGGCTGCTGGGAAGCAGAAGAGGCCAGCTTCCAGGACGGGGTCCCCCTCCAACCCCCCCACCCCCTTTGCACATGTGTGAGAGCAGGACCACCAGGAACTGCTTAACCAGGGATTTGTCCTGTTTAGGCAATGGAGAGAACGTGGTTGTTGTTGTTGATATCTTAAAGGAAATGCAAGTTACTTAATTACAAGGTTTGGGCTCTCTTGCCAGGAGAGACTCCCCTTATTCCCCACCACCTCCACCCCACCCGCTCCCAAACACATCCTGTTACAGATTTGTCCCCGGACTTTCCTGGACAGGAAGGGCCTCGATGGGTTGAGGGAGTTCTCTGAAAAGCATTGCTGGGTCTCTCTCAATGTTCTGCTCATTTACGTGGCTCCCTAAATTAGACCTTGAAAGCAGCGGAAGTTCCTAGGCGGCCAGGGAGGCAGAACACCGCAGATCCCACTGTGTAATCCTGGCCAGGTTCTGGGCACCGGTGCTTCTTGGACTCTCCAGATGCCTCGGAAATGGAGGCTGAGGGGCCCTCTCCAGCAGCCTCTGTCCCCTGTGCCCCCTGGGGGTGGAAAGGGAAAGCCCCTCGGTTCCCAGTTCCCCCTTGGGGGTCGAGTGCGGGATGTTCCCAGGGTAGCTGGTGAGCAGGAAGAAATTGCAGCATGACGGAGCTGTCTGCACAGAATGTCTCCCTGGTCCCCCACTGGCCCTGAGCTGGGGCAGGGGTGATGCAGGCAGCCAGGTTCACCTTTGGAGCCAGTGGGCACTTGCGTCAACAACAATCCCATCAGTGGGTCACCCGGTGCATTCCGGAAGGTGACTGGTTTCCTGAAGACAGTGATTTCTGACATGTTTGCTCCAATTACCAGGTGAGCCCCGGCATCTGGCCCCAAGAAGGCAGTGGGGTGCTTGCATGGGATGCTCCTGGGGCTCTCCTTGGAGGAATGAGGTGCTGAGAGGCAGGCTTGGTCTGTGTGCAGAGAGCAAGCAGCACACCCCCGCAGGCAGAAAGGAGCGGAGGGACTGCAGGCACCCAGAGCTCCTTCCTCCCCAGCTCCAGGTCCAGGAGGGGCGGGCTAGGTGGCCCCATAACACTTCAGCTACAAAAGAGTTTTCTTTCTGACTCTCACCCCCGGCCCTCCCCACTGTCCAAAAAACTCGGCCTTAAGAACCCTCAGCCCTGAGCGTCCATCCGACCCGGCACCCGAAGTCCATCTGAAACTCATTAGCTGCTTGAAGTGATTGTCAGGGGAGCCCTTGATGGAAAACAAGAAAGGGAGAGGGATACTTTTAAAGGACAGCATTCGGCATCCAAACGCTGGCAGATGTTTGGAAACCTGGCTGCTGAGGAGGGGCCTCTGGGAGGCCTGGGGGCCACCTCAGCAGCCTGACCCTGGGCTTGGCCACCACCTCCCTATGCCTTTGTCTCTCTGGGAGCCCCCACCCCCAGTTGCGGCTGTCCAGGGACGAAAGACCAGGGGCAACCTCGGACATGCTACAACCTGACTCTGAGGACAGCTGTGATGGTCCCTTGATTCTTTGCTACTGTGTCTTAATTTCTATACTTTGTAGATGAAGTAACTTTATTTAAAAAATTTTTAAGCAATGAGATAACAAAATATTGGAAATGGTAGTATGATGAGAGTGAGTCCACATCACAGAACCAAGAATTACAAACTCTTTAAAATATAGAAGATAATAAAATATAGACTCAAGAAAAATGCTTTGTAGGGTCTTAGAGACACAGAAAAGTCGATACGCCATCTTTTCAAATGTTTGGGAAAGTAATTTATGGAATTGCAGAAATGATTTTGATTCTTAGTAGCATAAACCATGGGAATTAGGGACATTTGGGTTGAGGGAATCGGGAGTCTGGAAAAGTCACAATGAAGGCACGCTGTTAGACACAGGAGAACAAATGTACAGAAGTAAAGGCTTGTGTTCTCTTAGAGTCTCACCACTTGGGCATTGTGGAATGTTCGGATATTAAATTAAGGAAACGTCGAATGATACCATCTTAGAATCACAGAATATTAGCATCCTGGAATGGTAGAATCAGAGCAGCAGAGACTTAAAATCATAGCCGTTTATAATTATAGACTCATTGGATTATAGGCTTTTAGTATCACAGAACGTTCGAATCAGCGAGCATCTGTTTTGTTAGAGAAGTATAGGATCTATGAATTACAGAATTTTGGAATTATAGGCTTTTAGACTTAGAGATTTAGCCTTGGAGAATGTCAGAGGCAAAAGGAATTTAGAGGTCATTCGGCCCCAGCTTGCCCCAGCCCGTTTCTTCACCTGAGCTCTTTTGGTTTCTTTCTTTCTTTCTTTCTTTCTTTCTTTCTTTCTTTCTTTCTTTCTTTCTTTCTTTCTTTCTTTCTTTCTTTCTTTCTTTCTCTCTCTCTCTCTCTCTCTCTCTGTCTCTCTCTCTCTCTCTCTCTCTCTCTCTCTCTCTCTCTCTCTCTCTCTCTCTCGTGTGTGCATGTACACAACCCCTCGAAGTCCTGGACTAATAATGTCTAGGCAACAGAGTCTAATGTTATTATTTCCCACGGCTGCCCAGAATAAAGTAGAGAGCAAGGGGCAAGGAGGAAGACCCTCGGCAAGATGACTGCAATAATTGGGTCGAGTGAAACAACAATGGAGGGTAGAGCCGACAGGCAGAGTTTCCTTCTATTGTGCATCTGAATCTGAATGGGAACCGTCTGGACAGCACCTGAAACCCTCCTCCCCGACTCCTCTCTCTGCCTTGCGGCTCCTCGCTCCAACTTTTTACCAGCCCTCGGTTTGGGGGGCGACCGTTTTCTTTGCAAAAATCATCCAGCGTTTTCGTCTGTCGTGCCTTCCCCCACGCAGGACAAGACCACTTTGATGGTTCACTTAGCGATGATATGAAGCATTTGCTTCTTTGGGGTGCAGGGGCAGGGGAGCAAGAGGAACAGGGCCGGCAGCTAATTGTCTGTGTGCGTCTGCCTGCTCTGCGTCCACGGGTAGCCGTGTGTCTGTGTGTCTATCCGGTCTCCCAGAAACAGCAGCAAAGAGGCCCAGATGGGAAGTCACCCCACCCGTTCCTTCTGAGAAGAAGGCTGGGGCCACGGCCGAGGACACGGCAGGGTGGCCCAGCCCGTCTAGGTGAGAGGAGATTGGAAAGTAGAAACCATTTCATGCTTATTTATTTTATGATCCTTATGGGCTGGGGTTTACACACATCGGACAACATGTGGATTAGATAATTTGCTGGGAATTAACAGCCTCTGATGGTTATCAGTCTTGGGGGGTGATCACGGCTGAGTCGAGGAGGATGGGGCCGTGATGAGCTGAGATGTTATCCGTGTCCCCATCAAGGCCCCGGGAGGGAGGCAGTCATAAATCCATCCCTAGAGCGGCACTGCCAGTGGGAGAGAGGACGCCGCAGCAGCTCCAGAGTAACACTCAGGATTCAATTACAACATTTAGGAATCAAGCAAAACAAAATCAGCTTCAGCTTCTCCACCCCCACTCCCCTCCCACCCCCATCCTTTAGGAAACACGGTCCTGCGAGAGAATGCGTCTCTGAGCTCTGGAGGAGATGCACGACCAGAGAGGAACCAGTTACATTTAGGGGCTCCTGCGTTTTATTCCAGCACCATGGAGCGGCTCTGTGCGGCCAGCCTCTGTGCTGTCTAAATGGGAGGCCGTCGTCCCCTTCGCTCAAAACACACACACACACACACACACACACACACACACACACACACACACACACCCTCCCGCCTAGCACGCCCCCCAGACTCACTCTGCTGCGAGGGGAGGGCGTGGGGTCTGCAGCGTGGAGGGATCACGACAATTGTCACCTCCGGAGTAACACCAGAGCCATTCATTTCGCCCATCCCCACTCTTCTGACAACCCGGTTTCCTTAGGAAGCTGCTCGGCTCCGCAGGAAGCCCCATGGCAGTGCCCAACTGGCGCTGGAAGATCAGTTCGCTGCAGCCGAGATAGATCCCAAGCCCAGCAACATCTCCTGCTGGGCGGTGGGGTGGGGGTGGGGGTAGCAGTCGGGCACAGCAGACAGCAGCTACTCCAGGTGCCCGAGGCGCTGTGTTTCTAGGTAAGGTAGGACTCGTCTTGGCAGCCCCATGATGCCCACCCGCAAATAGGAAATTGGATTAAATAATCTAAATGTGGGAGCAAAAAATATTAGAAACAGGAAAAGAACAATTTGCCTTTGTTTTTCTTTTTGTGAGCTGAATTTCAAACGAAGCCAGTGTTTCTGTGTATTGTGGAGGCAGCTCCACCGGCAGTGCTGTTTTCATGCCGTGAGCCTTTTTTTCTGATTTCTGAGGCTAAACAACAAAACCCTGACCCCACACTTCCCAGACAGTTGGCTGCAGCTATTGTACACATCTCCAATTGTGCGGCACGTTGTGTTCACACACATGACAGGCGCCGCTGTCTCCTCCATTCTGAAGTCAGGAAAGAAGTGCAGGGTGAGAGGGAACAGAAGGGGTGGGATGGCACACCAGCTGCTGAGTGCCCTCAGTTTCCCCATCGATGAAATGGGCAGGAGTGGAGGCAGGGAGAACTCAGCATGCTGTCTTTCTGTTCCAAACAAAGTCGGCTTTGCTGAGGCCCCAGGCCTGATTCTAAAGAAGGCAGGGGGTACCCTGTGCCTGGTTCCATGGCAGCCCCTCAGGGGCCACCAAAAGCAAGCCCTTAACAAAGGAGACAATGGTAAATCCCCAATTTGTGGACAAGTTCCTTTCACTATGAGTATGAAAGACCAGGCAGGCGGGGGTGGTGGGGTGGAGGGGTGAATAGGGGCAAAGGGGTGAGGACCCTCTCGCTACAACCCCATTGAAAGGCTGTGGAACTGTCAGCAATGAGAGGAAATGAGTTAAACAAGCAAGTGAGGGGGCTGTTCAGGGGACTTAGCTCAGGGAGGCCCACCTGATCAATTCCCCAATGCACCAACACAGACCAGGGACAAGGCGCGAGGCCTCGCCAAGGTGGGCAGCCCATGGCCAGGAGCACTGCCCCACAGACTGAGCCTCAATGGAGCCTTTCTGCCTCCTTGGTTGGAGGCCCAGTTGTGCACCTAGGACAATACTGTCCGTCCCCCCACTGTGGTCTGGGGTGGGAGTTATGCCTGAAGCCCCTGAGACTGGATCTTTCCGGAAAGGCCAGTGCTGGCAGAGAGCGAGGGGAGGTGGTATCGGCTGGCTTGACTGTAGGTCCCAGCTGGTTGGGCCCTTCTGGTCAAAAGTCTTGTCAGAAGAGCCCCAAACCAGTCACTGTGGACCCATAGCCAGCCACTGAAGACAAACAGCCAGTCAGTGCAGTCCAACAATTGGTCAGTTTAGACCAACAGCTGGTCAGTCCAACCCAAACAGTCAGTTGAATTAAAATAACAGTGGGGGGCGGGGAAGAAGACAGAAAAACAACAATATCAGGTCAGTTTTGTTTCTTATAAAGGAACCACACCACTTCCTTGGCTGTGCTACACGGAGACACCAGTCAGTGTACCGACGCAACGGCTAGGTCTTGTTCTGCGACGACTCACGAGTGAAAACAGGAAAGGGGTGAGATCGGCAGTTAGAAACATCTAGAAAATGGTCCTGTGGTCTCACCTGGCAAGGTCGGGCGTGGTTTCTCACCGTCTCTCCCTCAGAGAGACCTGCCGAGAAACGGAGACATTCCTGAGTGTCCTCCAGTGGAAAGGGGTAGGGTGGGGTGGGGTGGGGTGGGGTGGGGGAGGGCTGGGATGGTCTGGTCCTAAAGGGACTAGGAGGCGGCCCGTGGATGTTTGCCCGAGGTCCCACATTCCCGGGACCCCTTGTTTTGTTCATTGAATCTCCCGATCACCAATCAGCAGTCGGCCAGCACACAGCACTTGTCAGGCACGCCGCTGGTGTAGTGAAGGGCACCTTCCCTCTGGAGAAAAGTGAAGGACAGGGAGGAAGGATCACACTGCAGTGAGAGGACCGGGGAGCTGAGAAGGGGAAATTGATAGCAGAAATAAGAATGACTTGATACACAGAACACTCCTGAGGGATATGCGGCACAGTGTGTTTTGTGCCCGTTAACTCAAGCCATCTCATCGCTTCCCATTTTAAAGATGGAATACAGTCCACAGCCTCTGTGGAGCTGGGAAAGCGCCTGGGTCTCCTGCCCCAGGTCTTGTGCATTGGGATCTTGGAATCATGATATGGTTAGAATTGGTGGGAAGGGAGAGACTTCAGGATGATGAGCTCTCAGGCAGAAGAGTCCAGGGGCCTTACTAAGGTGGCCCAGTTTTTCAGGAGACTCTCCGTTTCTCTCTGAGCTGAATGGTTCTCAGAAGCAGAAAGTTCTTCCTCATATGTAACCAGGTTCTTTCATGCTGTAAGGTCAGTCTGCGTGTTCCTCCTTGTGGCCAGTATCTAGAGGTGAGAGTGCCAGGTATGCTGAGCCTGGGAATAGGGGGCTGGCAACCCCTCTTCCCTCGAGGTAGCAGAGGGTCTGCATGGTGGAATAGAGCCCAGAGGGCCCCTCTCTGTGTTTGGTGAATAAACATCAGAGTCAAGTTTCTGGCCTGTCACTCTGCAGCCTTTCAGCGAGTGGGGGGCCAGGTGGGCCAGAGGGAGTTCCCGAGGCGGCACATGAAGAGGCCGAGCCTACGAGGGTGGGGGCCCCAGCAGGGCCTGCTCTGGACAGCCTGGGGGGGGGGGTCAGATTCTGCAGCCCGTGGAACTTCACACCTATGAAAGGCTCCAGAGTGGCCTGCAGAAAAAACAAACTGTTCCTCCCATCCGTGGCGGACCGGCCATCCTTAGGGGGCACGTGGAGACCCTGTAAAAGGACCCAGTGTTTCCTTTTCCACTCCCCGAAAGGATGCGTGCTATGCCTTTGGAGGACTGCTGGGACGGGCCCGCCAGCCTGGGTCCCAGCTTCGCCCCCCTGGGGCCAGCCACCTCCACCCCTTGAGTCTCTGTCTCCACATCTGGAAACCGGGACAAGAAATGCCTGCTTTGCAGTTTTGTCCTATGTGCATGTGCACGCGCATGCATGTGCACACTTCTGTGTCTGAAAGTGTAATAAGGGAATAGATGTCAAAGTGTCTTAACAAATGTCCTTCTCCTTCCTTTATTCTCTGCATATCCTAGAACAGGCATCCCACTGGCACATGCAGCCCGCCGAGGACATTTATCCAGCCCGTGGAGTGTTTTTGCCCCATTTATTTTTTTACTTCAAAATAAGATGTGTGCAGTGTGCATAGGAATTTTTTTTTAACTATAGTCTGGCCCTCCAACGGGTCTGAGGGACAGTGAACTGGCCCCCTGTTTAAAAAGTTTGAGGACCCCTGTCCTAGAGCAAGTTGGCTTTCTTTTCTGGGCCACAGTTTCTTTCTGTCAAAGGGGGTTAAGTCCTACAAATGTCAGGATGGCTGGGGACAAAGGGCCTGGCACAGTGCCGGGCACACAGGAAGTTCTCTGGTCCTATTTTCCTCTCTCCTCCTTTCTTTCCTTTCAGCCACCTGTCTGAGTCTGATCATCTTGCAGACGGGGACGACAAGGTCAGACTTTGACAAGGGTGACCCCAGGACAACAGGGTGGAGGCGAGACCAGATCTGAACACACTCTGAGAGCGAGCAGTGTGTAAGACGGTTTAAGCGTCCTGGCATGATGAGAAAAAGTCCTGTTGGGGTTGTGGGCAGAACAGCTTGCTGCTCCATCGAAGAGTGACCGTCTCTGAGGCAGTGAGTTGCGGGTTAATGATTAGGACACATCCTAGTTGGAGTACGAGTCATGTTTCACTGGGTGATCAATCAAGCAGGAGAAAAGAAGTTCCTTGTTGGCTATAGGTATGGGTCATGGTGGAGGTGGTGGTGGTGGTGCTCCCTGAGAACTGCCCCATTCAAAGCCTCGGTGCGTTGAGTCTCAGCATAGGAACCCCATGTATGTCAGAACAGATCTACGCTCCACAGGGTTTTGGATGGCCGGTCTTCGAGAATCAGATTGCCAGGCCTTTCTTCCTATCAGCACCTCTCCGTGGAGTCCAACCATGGCAATAGTAGCCGAGCACAATACCCATAGGCACCACCCAGGGGCCCGGGCCTAGTTGGTTGCCCAGACTTGAAGCCCAGCATGTTGGTAGATGCCCCAGACACGCCCCTGTTCTTCTGTGTGGGCTTTGCAGCACCGGGGAGCAGGTTCAGCACTCGCATGGGGCTCTCCGGGTGTGAGCCCTCAGCAGCAGCAGATCTGCTGTCGGGGAGGAGGCAGTGAGCTCCCTGTCACAGCAGGTGTGTGAGCAGAAGCCGAGGAGCCTCTGTCGGGTGCAGAAGCTGAGCTGTGTTGGCGGGTGGGAAGTGGGGCTAATGCTGAAATGGGCGTGAGTCTGGCAACGCTGAGAGTCCAATTTCAGTTTAGCAGCATCCCTCTGTGTGACCTGAGGTTGGCTCCTAACCTTTGTCAGTGCCTGCCCCCAGTTCCCTCATAGGTAAATTGGCAGTAATTCCTACTTCAAAGAGTTGTTTGGGGAATTAAATGTGCTAACGAATAGAAAGAGGGCCCCCAAGGGTGTTACGTGTTGGGATTACGTGTTGGGATGCTAATCACAAGTCAGCAGTTTGAAACCCCCACCTGCTCCGGGAGCAAGACAGGGCTTTCCACTCCCGTAAAGGGTTACAGTCTTAGAAACGCAAAGGGGCAGTTCTACCCTGTCCTATCGGGTCACGATGTAATGGAAACGACTCGGTGGCAGCGAGTTTGACTTTGGATGTGGAATGCCTGCAAAATGAACCTGGTGGTGCAGTGGGTTAAGTATGCTGCAAGCTCAGTGGTTCAAACCTACCAGTTGTTCTTGGGCGGAAAATGAGGCTGTCTGCGAAACCCTGCTTATGAGTCAGAATCCATTTGATGGCAGGGAGTTTGGTTTGGATAGGGCCTCTACTATCTCTGGTGGCACGGTGGTTTAGGCGCAGGGCTGCTAAGTGTAAAGTCAGCAGTTCAAGCCACCAGCCAATCAAACCCATGAAAATGGATCGCCTCTGAGTTAGAGACAACGCAATGACACACAACTACTGTCCCAGGGCCCTCCCTGGTCGCAGACGAGGTTCTAAGGTCTGACAGGTCTAACATTTGTCAGGGGTCAAGCTCCTACAGGTTTAGGATTCTGACATCGGTGTGTTTCCTAGAACACGCCCATCGTGTTTGCTCACGGTCAAGTGCTTTTCTAGGGCTTTGCAAATATTCACTCAGTGTTTACAACAGCTTTACCACTGCTGTCACGGCCCTCCCCCTAATCTGCAGGTGAGGAAACAGGTAGAGAGAAGCTGCCCAAGGTCACACAGTTTAGGAGGTGGTAGGGCTTGGGGTCAATCCTGGATCCAGGGTCTGTGCATCTAAGGTGTACAGTCCTCAAATTCTAGCGCTTTTAAGATTAACCAGAGAGAAGCACGCTTCTAGGATGAGAAGCTAGTAGAGCAGGGATTGGAGAACTTTTACATAAAGGGCCAAATAGTATATAGGCTAGGTTTTCTGGGTCATCGTGTCACTGTGGGTTAAGGACGAGATGAGGCTGTCTGCTCCCAGGGACTTTACATCAGGTGGCCATATGAGGCGGCATCAACTCAATATGTGTGTGGTGTTGTGTGTGTCTGTTGCAATGACCTCAATCTTGCTGTTATAGTCAATATGCAAATGTATGAGTGTGGCTGTGTTCCAATAAAACTTTATTTACAAAAAGAGGTGGCTGTGGCTTTGGCTGTGATTTGTTGACTCCTATTATTGTCTAGTCCCAGCTCATGCATCTGAGTATTCGGGTGTTCAGGAGTTCCCCTTCAGGGGCGAGCCTCAGAGGAGCCCCACTCTGCCCCAGTTTGAAGACGGATACAGGGAGCCTGTGATGGGCAGGGTGGCTTCTCGGGGTGTGATGCCCCACAAGTGTGGGGCTCTCTGTCCTGGAGATGCTGTTGAGAGGTTCCTCTCTCCAGGCTCATTACTCACAGGCTGGGAAATGATGTTAATGTCCCCCAAGTGTGAAGCAGCTGCAGTGGCGAGCCGGGGCTCATGTTGTTGCATGAATATTTATGGCATGTCCCTAATTAAGCCCAGAAATGAAATTTACCTGGGTGAGCAGAGGCCAGGCAGGACTGGAAGGCCGAGTGAGGAACTGGCTACTTGTGTCTGTGAAGTAGGGCTGCCAACGAAGCATTTGTCTCCAGAGCCGCTCGGCCAGGCCCAGCGTCCACAGGAGTGGTAGCTGGGTGGGCATTGCCCTCCGGGTCAAGCACCCTCGGTGTGGTTACATGCTGGTCACTGGTCATCTTGCTGCCCAGCAGAGTGGCTACTGCTCAAGGCTCACAGAGGGGAGACAGAGGCAACTCAGAACCCTACCAATACTGTTTTGTTTTAACCAAGGTGACCCAGGTATTTCCTGGATGGGCCTCAGTCTAGGGCAGCGGTTCTCAACCTGTGGATTTCCATCCCTTTGGGGGTCGAACGACCCTTTCACAGGGGTCGCCCAATTCATAACAGTAGCAAAATTACAGTGATGAAGTAGCAACGAACACGATTTTATGGTTGGGGGTCACCACCACATGAGGAACTGTGTTAAGGGGTTGTGGCTTTAGGAAGCATGAGAACTACTGCTTCAGAGGAAATAGCCCAGAGAGGGTTAGAAGTTCTTCCGGGTTAGAAGCCAGTGGGGCAGGCTCTTGGTCCTCCTTTGATGAGACCCTGTGTGACTTGGACTGACCACCCCAGGCCTCCGAGCCTCAGTTCCTCCAACGTGACAAGGAGCGTGGGAGCGTTAACTTGCTGGGCTGCAGAAAAGATGCACAGTTGGTGTGAGTCAGTCCAGAGGCGCCTTGGTAGAGATGCCTGGCGATCTACTCCCGAGAACACACCCGTCCGAACGCCTGTGGCCGCAGTGCTGCTCCGACACACGCCATTGCCACTGGTCAGTGACACCTCATTAGCATGAGTTTGGGTTCCCGCAGGACCATTGCCACCGCAGCGTGATCCCCGAGAATCGCGTGAGACCCTGAAAGGAAGCACGTGTGAGGGAAGGGTCCCCACCATTACTTCTTGGATTTTCTTACCTTCATACCCTCCACTGTTGACCCTGTAAGAAAGCTGACTCTGTCCAGTCCAGTGACCTTGAAGGTTTCTGGAAGTCATAAATCTCATCTTTTCCCCAAGGGGTCCTATCACCGGAGAGCTGCTTGGCCCTTGTATCCTCTTCCACAAAGCCAATAAACTAGGCAAATACCATAAAGCTACTTGGCCCAGCCTGGCGGGGCAGGGTCAGAGGTGGACCACGCCCTTCGTGTCGCAGGGATCTCCCCAAGTCTTTTGCCAGAATGGAACTTTCCTTGGCTCTTCTCTTCTGTCTTCTTTTTATATTCCACCTCTGTACGTTTTCCACAGCACTGGAGAGACCCCATCTCGTGGCCCCCTTCCCCTCCACCCACCTTCCTCCAGGCTGCGGTGGGACAGGGGTGGGGGGAGATGAGGAAGATGCTTTCTTAAGGTGCGTCCACTTGTGCAATCATCCTGGGGCCTTGGCCGTTGGCACACCTTGTAAATGCAAAAGTCAACAAGAGGTTAATGCTGAGGAAACTTTCAGCTCATGCTGGAGAGGAGGAAGTGAAGGTGGGTCAGGCCTTGTGAAGTCGGTCAAGGGTGGCTTCCAGGCCTCCTGTCTCCCAGGGCTGGGCTCACCCCACCCCACCCCTGGAGCCTCCAGGCTTCGGGCTCTCAGCCATTGCCTTCACAACTTGAGCTGACCTCCACGACCGAGACCCTGAAAGGGGCCTGAGAGGCCTGCTCTTGCATACCTTCTTGCTACAGATGCAGAGGCCACAGAGTGCAGATAGCATTGCTTGGAGGCTAGGAGGCCTCGGCTCTGGCTCTTTCTTAGGCTGATCGCGTACTTGATACTTCTCACTCTGAGTCCCGATCGCAGCCACAGATGCTCTGTTGCCTTATATTTGAACCCACAGGCCACCGCGAGAGTAGACAAAAGGCTCCAGCTTCCTAGGGCCCATCTCAACTGCAGAAACCACACCAGGACATCATCTTCACTGAAAACAAAGATGCTGTGCTCTTCTGGGTTTTGGTAGTGTGGTACTGGACTCATCGGAATCCTTTAGCGAAGGTATGACTACAGGTAAAGTCATATCTCTTCTGGGTTTCAGTTTCCTCATCTGTAAGGTGAGAATTCTAATTCTTACTTTGCCTAGCCCCTTGAGTTCTTCTGAGAGTCCAGTGAGATCCTGATGATGGAGGTGCTTTGTAAGCTGGAAGGCCCTCAAGTGGTACAAATAGTTTGCCTGTGACTGCTAACATAAAGGTTGGTGCGGAAGTGACCCAGAAGGAAGGCCGCGTGGTCTGCTTCTGCTAAGATTACAGTAGAACCTTCTGGAACCACTCTACACTGTAACTCAGGAGTAGACATCAGTGACTCAAGGACAATTAAAAAAGTCAAATTGATCAATATAAATATATGTATATTTATATCTATGAAAGTATAAGTATGGATAATTACATCTTTTATTTTGGTTAGTGTTTGATGTTTACAACCCTTTCTGGGTTAAGAGCCTTGGTAGGCCTGTAGGTTAGACGTTAGTCAGCCAACTGCAAGGTCACTGGTTCAAACCCACTAACCACTGCTGGGGAGAGAGAGGAGGCTGTCTATATCCCATAAAAATTAATAGAGTCTTGGAAACCTTACTTCAGGTTTCTATGAGTCAGAATCCACTTGATGACAGAAGGGAGAGGGTGGTTCTGGTTAACCACAAGGAGTCTGTATCCCCCAGAGACCTAGGGCCAGGAGCAAATTCTGCCTGGTCAAAGGGGTTAGGAGAGGGCTGGGAGCTCTATCCAGGCTTCACTGAGGCCTCAGAAGACTTGGGGTACCATTGAAGTTGATAACTGAGCCCCCACCCATCCACTCAGGCCCCTATCCTTGTCCCAGCATGTTGCCCCTACAGTATTTTTGCCTATGGTACATCATTGGTACTAAATGCTGATTGAAGAATGAATGAATGCCAGGAACTAGGTTAGCTTATCACTCCGTTTCTTTGTCTCTATCCCTCCTCTCCTGAAATGAGCCAGGCTCAGAGTTTGCAGGCAGATGTTGACATGACAAAAGGAATGAATGACCAGGCAGTGAATGAACGGCTTCATGGATCCATTTTTAGAGCATTTACTGTGAATTAGGCACCGAGCCAGATGTTGGCATTACAGCTGGGAATAAGACATCCTTTCTGCCTGCAAGCCCTTACATTTTAGCGTGGAAGTCAGGTGTTAAATAGAGTGTATCATCAATTATTTAATTACTCTTGTGGCCCATGCCACGAGGGAGGAGGAAAATGAACAGGTAAGTAAGTGAACGAGGAAAGGAATAAGCAAACTGAATAAAGGAATGGGTGGATTTGGAAGCAAAAAAATTAATATTGGGGTGAATAAGTGAAATAGAGGAATGAAGGTTGGAGATTCATCAATGAGGAATTCACGTCACTAAACCCAGTGCTTATGCACACAGGCCTCAAAGCCAGTGCTGCCTGAAGGCAGCCTGCCCCTCTCCTGCTTTGCTGGGGCAGGGGCGGCAGGCTGGGGATGGAGCCTGGCACAGACAGGCAGCGGGGCAGTGTGCATCCTGAGGGCAGCATTCCTGCCGCCATCTGCGGGTCTCTGGGAGACACTAAGAACCTCGGGGTTCTTAACACGCAGAATGAATGTGAAAGCGCTTCACCAGCACCCCTGCAGTACACTTGCCCTGCAAAGCGAGAGATCAGGTGTGCTGACTAAAGAAGGCGTGGGGCCACCCAAGGCGGCTCCACCGAGGCCCCTGGATTCTCTGCTGGGACCTAAAAGGCCCTTGTTGATTCAGCTCTTTTTTGGCCTCTGATTTCGCACTTTCTCCCTGCCACCTCTCTGGCCTCCTCCCACCCCTGTGCCTTTGCCCTCCACCCTCCCTTTGCCTGGAATGCTCTCACCCAGAGATCTGTGTGGCTCACTGGCTCACTCCTCCACGTGTGCGCCTCTCCTTTCATGGCCTGATTTGACTTTTTTTGGTACCACTTATCCTTACCCACCATATTGTACACTTAATTAGATTGTTTATTATGTTTCCCCAATGAGGACACCAAACGTCAGGAGAGCAGGGAGTTTTTCTGCTTTGTTTGTGACTGTGTCCCTGCAGCTGGGATAAAACCGGCCGTGTACTCAGTGCCCATTGCATGTATGGCACTGAACGGCTAAGTGACACAAGGGCTACTCTTGTGTGGTGTTTCTGACCCCCGCAGCCTCTTCCCTGACCCCTCAGTCACTCTTATGACCCCTCAGCTGCCTCCCTGACCCTCAGCCTCCTAACTGACCCTTGGCTTACCTGGTGACCCTCAGCCTCCTTCTGACCCCTCAGTCCTGACTCCCAGCCTCCTCTCTGACCTTCAGCTTCTCCAATGACCCTCAGCCTCCTTTCTGACCCCTCAGTGTCCTGACTCCTAGTCTCCTCTCTGACCCTGAGCCCCCTTTCTAACTCCTCAACTTCCTAACTCACCCGCAGTCTCCTCTCTGACCTTCAGCTTGTCCAATGACACTCAGCCTCCACTCTGGCCCTCAGCCCAGCGCACTGGGACTTTTCTAATGTGTAAATGTGACCATATCATCCCTCTTCTTAAAACGCTATATGTTCCCCTCTTTTCTTTCTCTTGATGTGTCTTTCCCTGATGCCAGAAGCAAATAGGTAAATTAATATTTGCAAGGCAGCTGACATGCCCTGCACATTCAACAAATGACAGTGTGCCAGTGGCCATCCTTCCTGAGAAATCGTGAGTTTGACCAGCAGGTGTTTTAGGAAGGCAGAGACTAATTCAAGGTGCGGGATCAGATCCTAGAGAGTATTCACTACAACACGGAGGAGCTCTGCTTCATTGTCTATAGGGACCGGGGCGGGGGCGGGGGGAGCCTCTGTGAGCTCCTCCAGCCAAATTCAACATGTTGACAAGGACTGATTGGGAGCCAGGGCCTCTGCTGGGCTTGCCCATAGGCAGATTTTTATGATTGCTGGATTGTTAGGGGCCGGGAATCCTTTTGACTCACAACAGAAGGAAGCACTCGGCGGCCCTGCGCCCTCCTCCCGGTGGACGCTTTGTTGGATCCCCTTGTCACAGCCGCCGTGTCAGTCCATCTTGGCGTGGGTCTACCCTTTTTTGGAAGATCCTCTATTTGGCCAAGCGTGACGTCCTTCTCTAGGCAGGGACTGATCCCTCCTGAACGCTTGCCCAAAGGACACGTGACAAAGTCCATCCTCACTACGACGGAGCCTTCTGGCTGTACTTCTTCCCAGTAGATTCGTTAGTTTTGCAGGCAGTTCCTGTTGGCATTCAATAGTCTCGACAGCATCCTCATTCAAAGGTATTGCTTTGTCCTCCAGCTGACCGTTTTGCTTTTGAACCCTTTAGAGATATCTGCCAGTTGCTCACAGTGTGAAAGCCGGCGTGTTGCTGGACGCTCTGCCGCAGAGATTTCAAATACCACGAGGGTCGCCCATGGTGGGCATGTGTCAGCCAAGCTTCTGCTCTGAGATGGACTAGCCAAAAGGACTGATGACCTACTTAAAAAAATGGCCAGCGAGAATAGTATGCATAGCAGCAGGCTTCAATCGAACCCTCTGACAATCTGTTGCAATCTGTATTACTGGCCCCATTTTGCAGTTGGGGAATGTGTTCGTCCACGTAGAGTATAAAACAAATTCATAGCACTCATATGTGTATAAGAAAGAGATTTATATACAAGAGTAATTGAACATTGAGGAAATATTCTAGCCCAGTTCAGATCAAGTCCATGAGTCCAATATTAGCCCATAAGTCTGATACCAATCTATAAAGTCCTCTTCAGACTCACAAAACACATGCAATGGTGTCAAATGGAGAAAGATCACAGGCCAGTGGGTGGAAAGTCTTGTGGATCCAGTGGTGTTGTAAGCATCTCAGTGCTGGCAGGTGTCTCCATGTGGATTCTCTGGCTCCAGAGATCTGGCTCCGTCAGCCTCTCTCCATGCGTCTTCTCCACAGGGATGTCTTGGAGGGAGTAGGCTGAGACAGAGTGTCTCCTGCCTCCAAGGAGGAAATACAGGAGTTCCCAGACTCCCCAGGAGAAGGCCATGCCCACACAGAGGCCTCATTGGCTATATATCCTGATTGACAGGCTAGACTCCACTCCTACACTCTTAATCCTCAAACTGACTTCAAATGATGTAACCACCACGGGGAAGATAAGGTGCAATAAGTTTGAATAGATAGATTTCCTGAAGCAACCTGATCTAGTGGAGCTCTGACCCCAGGTCTACCTCATGAAGAAAACTGATTGTTGACTGCGCCTGACTCAGCCACCCTGTAGGACAGAGTAGAACTGCCCTTCGGATTCCTGAGGTTGTGACCTTTATGGAAGCCAATTGTCAGCATCTTTCTCCCAAAGAGCAGCTGGGGGGTTCAGACTGCTGGCCTTCCAGGGAGCAGAAGAGTGTTTAACCGCTGTGCCACCAGGGCTCCAGAACACAGGCCTGGGTGACCCTAAATCTCCGAGCAGTGTCCGCAGCTCACCCCGAGGCCTAGCCCCTCCCCAGTGTTTGCTAATTGAAAGTCCCAAACACAGCATGCTGGATGCGCATGACCCTTAACCCCCAACAGCAGCCCTGCCTGCTTCCCAGAAGCAGGACTCCTGACCTCCAAGCAGGGATGAACGAGAATTCATAGTTCTTTGGAAAACACATTTTCTTTTCAGGAAGACTTTTTTTGCTTTGTTTTCATTTCAAACAGCCCCAGCTGGTGACGAGTGGTGAGGAGAGGTGCCCTGTTTTCCATCCTCACACCTATTTCCAGGTGGGGGCAGGGAGAGCTGCCGCCTGAAATGTTATTTCAAAACCTTCCCGGGCCTGCACAGGCTGCAAAGCCAAGCGTGATTTCCCATGATGCCTGTTGCCCTTGCTGGTCTGTGCACCCTTCAAAGCTGGAAGCCCAGCCCGCCGCAACACTCCACTTTCCTGTCCCTGGGAACGTCCTCTCCTGGCCCAACAGCCTTGCCAGGCACCCGGTGGCCACCCTCCTGGTCGGCAAGCTTGCCAAGAGCAGCACACTCAAGCTGCTCCTCCCAACGGGCCCCTCGAGAGATAAGAAGATGAAGCTGGTGTGGCCTGAGCGTGCATGCCTGCTTTCCACCAGCAGGGCCGTTGCACTGTAGAGCAGGCCCGCGGGCCGGTCATCTGGCAGGGTTGCGGACAGAGACGGATGGCTGCACCCCGCCAGAGAGGGCCCCCATCCAGACACTCCCAGATCGCAACTGACACTTTATTAATAGCAAAGATCCCCATCTGAACCAGGCTGGCAAAGAAAATATTGACACTGGCTTGACGAGAGAACCTTCAGTGGCTGGTAGGGAGGAAAACTGAACTATCCTTGCGGCAGCGCTGCACTGGATCCAGAGCCTTCAGCAGAGAGAACAGCAGGGGGCCGCTTAGGGGAGGTTGGGCCTGAGAAACCAGCACACCTGCCAGCACTCATCAGACTGGAAAGGAGCTTGTCCGTCCGTGGGGTGGAGGCGCTGAAGTTAGAAGATCCTAATGTGCCTTTAGGTCCGCCCATCATTAATTAAGGACACACCACGGCAGCACATCTGAGGAACAACTTGGTGCCGAGGATAAAACACATGCCTATTGTCGTAAAAGGTCAGGCCTGAGCCTAAGCCTGTCATTGCACTAGGCCCCAGGGTGGTGCCAGCCAAAGGCTGGCAGTGCAAAGCCTCTCCGTGCTGTGGGAGAAAAGCTTTGGAACATGCTTCCATAAATATGATGGCCATGAACCCCTTAGGGAGCCGTTCTCCTCTGTAACACACGGGGTCGTCAGGAATCAGAATCAACTTGGTGGCCAGGGATCTTTCCATATACTTTTTGTATATTCATTTATTTGTTGTATATTCTTGTCACGGGCACTATTTTGACCCAAAGTGGCAAGCCGGTTTTCTGCGGGCCAGGGATTCCTGTGGGTTGCAGCTTGGCGAAGCCTTGCCACACTTGAGAAACCTGGAGTTTAAAGGTGCTGAGCAAGGGGCCCTAGTAGAGTAGTGGTTACATGTTGGGCTGCGATCCACAGAGTTGGCTGTTTGATTCTACCCTTTACCCCCTTGAAGAGTTAGTCTTGGAGGCTCGCAGAGGCAGCTCTACCCTGTCCCACAGGATCGCTATGAGTCGGCGTGGACACAATGGCAGTGGGGGTTGAGCAAGGCATGGGCCCTGAAGGGCAGAGGCGTTGGCCTTGTGGGTGGGGCCATTGTACTTTTTGGACAATCCTGCTGGGATCCCTGCCCTCCCCTCTGCCTAAGTGCTAGACCCTTTGTCATCTCTACAGAGCATGCACTTTGGAGTCAGGAGATCTGGGTTCAAACCCTGAATCTACCATTTAGCAATTGTAAAACGCTGAGCATCTTAAGTCAAGTCTCCATTTTAGATAAAGATAGACTACTGGCTTGGGAGTGTCTCAAGACTAAAATAATACAAAGTATGTGAAACACTTGGCACCAAACCCACTGCCATTGAGTTGATTCCAACACATAGGGATTCTGTAAAGGGTTTGTGAGGCTGTAAATCTTTATGGGAGGAGGTCGTCTCATTGTTTGCTGCAGAGTGGCTGGTGGATCTGAAAAGCTAAACTTGGGCTCCGTAGTCCAACACCGAACCAACAGTGCCCCAGGGCTCCATAGACACGCACTACACCATGGCTTGGGGTTGATTCCCATCCACATCACCCCTAAAGGGCAGAGCAGACTGCCCCTCTGGGTTTCAGGGCTGTGAGTCTTTACAGTAGCAGAAAGCCCCATCTTTCTCCTACAGAGAGCCTGGTGCGTTCGAACTGCTGACCTTGCAGCTAGCAGCCCAGTGGCTAACCCACTGTACCACCAGGGTTCTTTAGACACTCAAAGACTCACTCCCTGCTTTCGAGTCAATTCTGACTCAGAGTGACCCTAGGACACAGTGGAACTGCCCATGGGGGCTTCAGAGGCTTTACAGAAGCAGAAAACGTCATCTTTCTCCTGAGAAGTGACTAGTGACTTCAAACTGCCAACGTGTGGTTAGCAGCCCAAGGCGGAACCTACTATACCACCAGCCTTCCTTTCCTTAGACACAGCCAGCAAACAAGTCACTGCCGACGCATTGATTCCAACTCATAAGAACGTGTAGGACAGGGTCGAACCGCCCCTCTGCTTCTGAGACTGTACTTCTTTATGGAAGGAGGAAGCCCTGTCTTTCGACCACAGAGCGACTGGTGGTTTTGAACTTCTCACCTTGAAGTTAGCAGTCCAAATCCACCAGGGCTCCTCCTTCGATTCAGTGAGCGCTTAATAAAGATAAAATGAGCAGTAATGCAAAGGGCAGCACACACAGTATTTTCTCTCTCCAGGAGTGTGTCAGTAGTGTCTATGGATATAGATAGATAGATAGATAGATAGATGATAGATAGATAGATGATAGATAGATAGATAGATATGCAGTTGAGTGCAAATATTATCCCTAGCTTATAGCTGTATGGTTCACAATGGTATCTGCTTGTGAATCTGTACTCTGTATAGGTGTTAACTTGTATTTATACACTGTACTATGAGTTAGAAAATAGGACCGTGACTGTTCAGGGGCTCATATGAGTTTGGGTATTCCTTTGTGTCGATGCCTATGCACATGAGAGCCATGGACTTCGACTGCAAGCGCATGTGCATCCACGTGTAGACATGTTGTATACAAACACAGGAAGGGCAGCCTATCAAACCCAGACCCACTGCTGAAGAGCTCATTCTGGCTCACGGTGACCATCTATGGGGCTTTTGAGACTAAACCTTTTCAGGAGCAGACAGCCACATTTTTCTCCTGAGGAGAGGATAGCAGGTTTGAATGGCTGACCTTGTGATTGGCAGCAGTAGCCTCTAGGCAGCTGCAAAAAGGCACTGAGTGGAGGGAGCCCAGAGCTCTCTGGGATGGAGAATTTGTCAAGCCCTCGACCCTCGGCTGTGGGTTTCCCCAGAGTTGTGACAGAGCCCTGGCTGCTGAAAGCCAGGCTTGAACAGGGCTTGTCCGTGATGGTGATGACACCCTTCAGCTCATCATCATCCGGCCTGGACCCACTTTCATTTTCCAAACAGGTCCTTTATCTATGGCTTTCCAAGCTCCAGCCCAAATGACATTTGCTTAGCGTTCAGCCTGTCTGAAAAAGCCAGTGTGCTGGAGCCGAGCAGTGCAAAACTGCCCTATCTTCCTGAGCTGGGGCTTCAGGGAGACAGGCCCATGGGAGCTGGGTCGGAGGGAGGGAGAGGGGTGTGTTCAGCTGGTCAAGGATCCCACAGAAACAGGCAAACACATTATCCACTCCAACGCAGGCAATTTTGTCCCCGGGGTGGCTAATTAGCAGACGGTGGTGCGGGCTCTCTACTTGACGTGCAGAATTAGAATGCTCAGCACAGAGATCTGTGTTTCTGCTCCCACTCGCTACCCTCCTCCCCAGGTGGCAGAGGAGTCCCAAGGGACTTTTTTGATGGTTCCTTCTGGATCCTGGAGACTATTCATCGGGTATCACAGGGCCAAATGAGGCTCTTCTCTGAAACAACTTCCTCTCGAAGCACGACATGCAGAACACGGCCACAAGCCAGCACGTAAACATGACACAGCCACCCATCGGCAGAGGTAGCCCACTCTGGAGACACATAGTTTCACAGAGAGGTACAGGTGCTCACAGGGATAGCCTGAGGCTGACACTCACCCACACATGCCTGTGTGCACACGCGCCGGGTGGACATAGGCGCCCAGCAAATGCACTTTCATGGACAACCTGGAACAGGTGTGCAAGAGCTCCTGTCTGGAGGGAAACAAACGAGATTCTCAGAGCTCTTCATTCTTGACTTTCCATCAGAATCCAATGTGAGATTACATGAGAATGATGTATCAGGTGAGATATCTGATTAAGAAACCCTATGAGAAACGGAATTCTCATGTCAACACAGCAAGAAGCGCTAGATAAATATCCACACTGGGCATTCTGACAACCGGAGAGTTGGGAGAAGGGAGAGTCGGAGGTAGTCAGTGGAATTTGCAAAGGCTTCTGTGTGTCAAGAACACAGCACAATTTAATCATTTGGAAATCAAAATAAACACTGATGGCTATTAGGGGGAAGATCAATTTGATTCCGTGAGCACTAGTATGCTTTTTCCAGTGATGCCTGTTTTTGTTTTTGTTGTTGTTGTTGTTTCAAGAACATGGGTTAAATCAGAAACTATTTTTCCCCCTCTGGTTGACTGCCTATATGGTTATTAAACAGTTAGGAACAATGACAACAACTACAACTTACCCGGAACTGCAAATGTTTCAGAGCCACTCTCTAAACTGGGAGTGTCTCAGAATTCACGTGACCCGTCTCCTCCTGCTTCAGCTAGAGACCCGGAGGTCCAGGCAGGGCAGTCCGCTGCTCCAGTTCCTAAAAGCTTTAGTGCCTTCTGCGAATTACTATATGGGGAACACACAGCATGTGCTCAACGAGTAAATGCCTGAAGAACCATGACTGTTATTAATGGTAGTCTCGCGGTTGTTATAATCGTTCACATCATGGCCAGGAGCTGGGCTAGCCCATGCATCTCGATCTCCTTCCTCCACCCTGGCTTCGGGTCTAAGACTTTCCTTTCAAGTTGAGAAGACTCTCATCCAGTCCCGGCCTCTCCAATTCAGATCTGGTTGAAGTTCTCCTGGCCAGCCACTTGCCAGGACCAGATTCTAAGAAGGGTTGCCCTAGTGGTGAGGGTGATAACAGGATGAATTGGGCGGGAAAGAGGACATCCCGTTCCTGGTCAGGAGCCTCAAAGGACCACAGCCTCCTGCTGCTGCCCCTGGAGAGGGTGGCCTTTTCAGACACAACTTGGATTAGCTTCGGCAAGACGCGGGTGCAGTTGCAGTAGTGGGACTGGGGGTGATCTTTCTGCATGCAGCTTCATGGGGAGTCTCTTCAGGCCCAGGAAAGACTTTGTTCTAACCACTTCTCCCTGGGCCAGGGCTGCTGGGTGGTCTAGGGGCAGAAGGGATAGAGAGGAGAGGGGAGGTGGGGCAGGGGAGGCCCCAGGGTACCGGAAAGAGTTTGGGATCGCAGGCTTGGGCAGTGGGGAGCGGGGAGAAGATGGAATCAGTATATGTGTGAGGTATGCAAAGGGAGAGCTGGGGTCAGTGTGGGGAAGATTGAGAAGCATCCGGCAAGTCAGAAGGACCAGCAGAGGTCAGTATTGTTGAGAGGGTGCAGGGAACTGGGTGGGGGTCTTAGTGGGTGAGGAGATAGATGAGCCCCCCTTATCCCCCCCCCCAATTCCCAAGACTCTACAGTCCCAGGTGGCTAGTGGGAGGGGTCCACCATCAGGCAATGAGCCCCTCTGCATTGTGTCTGGGGCTCCAGAACATGTGGCTGCGACTCTCCCCGCTCTCCCCGCCCCCCCAAGGGCTGCATTTGGAACACATTTGCAGACACATGGATTGTTTTTAACTTAATGCTTTTTAATTCACTCTGTTTCCCAGTTGTCGTTTTTTATTGAAAAGGCGGATTCTGCCGGTGTGTGTTCCTTTGCAGGGGAGGGGAGGGGGCTTCACGGGCTGAGATCCCATGAGGGGCGTCGAGACACTGAGAGACAGAGACAGAGACAACAGCTCAGAGAGAAATGGGCTGACAGGGTGAGAGAACAAGAAACCAACTAGGAGAGGGATGCGGAGGGGCACAGACCAGAGATGCAGAGAACCCAAGAAGGGGAGGACAGGCGAGGGGGTAGAGAGGGGCCTGTGGCCATGGGGACAGGGCTGGAGCAAGACCCTGGTAGACAGCAGAGAAGGTCTGTGCTGAGAAACCCTGCTCCTGGGACCCCGGAGAATCCCCCGCCCCTCCAACAAAGGCCCCTGGGACCAGGGCAGGATTGACTACAGGGGCCTCAAGGGCAGCTAGGGAGAGCGGACAGAGATCCAGCACGCCGAGGAGGGCCGAGGAGTGCTCTACTCCACTTGAATGGAGTCAATGTCCTGAGCCATCGCTCAGGAAAGGTGCCCGTCTGCTGGGCCACCTGGGCGAGTGCCCTCACTTTGCTGAGCCCTGGACATGCCCCTTTGTGAGCAGAGGAGCTAGTGCAGGCGGCCCGTTTCAGTAAGTGGTGGTGGGCCATCAAAAGGCTCTGGGCCTGGGGAGCGATGCTGGATGGATGAATTCCCTGCTCCAGGCTAGGTGGCTACTGTAGAGACTCCAGGATTTTCGACTGGGTAGATGGGTTTCAAGTTCACCCTAGCACTTAAACTCCCTTCTCAGCTGAGAATCATTTTGCAGACACCTCTGCCCCGCCCCACAACCCTCCTCTCCTCATCTGGCTAGGTTCCTGAGAACCTTTCCCAGCAGTGCCTTCAAACGCGTCATATAGACACAGGAATGGGCACACAAAGGCACTGACACAGCAACACGTGGTGCTCATGAAGACACATGGATACTCACAAATATATGATGCAAGGCCCTAGTGTGTGTATGTATTGGGAGGGGGGGGGCTGGATGGAGCCCGGATGGTCCAGGCTGAGAGGCAGGTGTTGCAGGAAGGGACAGTGACTCTGGGCTACTGCTACCAAGGGCAATGGGGAGGTCAGCAGTCATCAAACTGAAAGCCCCAGCTAATTGTAGCTAATTGTTGTTAGACACCCTCCACTCTGATCTGATACTAAGAAGCTAACTAACTAGACACACGAAAACACACTCACTGACTTCCATTGATTCCAACTAATAAGGAACCCGTAGGACACACAGAACTGTCGCTGTGGGCTTCTTAGGCTGCAAACCTTGGTGGGAGCAGAAAGCTTCATCTTTACCCCGCTGAGCGGCTCATGGTTTCAAACTGCTGACCCTTTTGATGAGCAGCCCAACGCATAACCCACTATACCACCAGAACTCTACCGGGTCCTGTGCCAGTCTCACAGTTCTTGCTGGTAGAGCTCCTTGTTGGCAGCCACATGTCAATTTGCTTCATTGTCAGACCACCTCTTTTTCATTGACTTTAACAAACATGCTCTCCTTCTCCAAGGACTGGTCCCTCCTGATCACACGTCCAAAGTAAGTGAGACAAAGTCTCTCCATCCTCGCATCTAAGGACCATCCATCCTTTCTAATGCATTTTCCAGCTTTCTAGTGCGTATGAGGCAATTGGAAATAAATGACTTGGGGGAGGCCCACCTTAGTTCTTCAACTGACATCTGTGCCTTGCAGCACTTTATAAACATCTTTTGCAGTAGATTGGCCCGATACAATGCATTCTTTGATGTGGCTGCTTCCCCGGGCTTTGTTTGTAGATTCAAGTAAAATGAAGTCCCCCCCCCCCCGCCCCCGCACCTTGTGTCTCATGATATTGCTGATTGGTCCAGTTTTAGGATTTCTGTTTTCTTTCTTTGAAGTATTATCCATCCTGAAGGTCGTGCTTTTTGATCTTCATCACTGTGGGCTTCAAGTCCCCTTTGCTTTCAGCAAGCAAGGTTGTGTCATCTGCGTATCGCAGGCTGTTAATAGCCATCTTCCAATCCTGACATTGTGTTGACCTTCATATGGTCCAGCTTCATGGATTACTTGCTCAGCATACAGGATGACTATGCTGCAAAGATTCAATCTTGACTTTTCGGATCTTAAAGTAGGCAGTGTTCTCTTGTTCTGTTTGATTTTCTCTTGATCTATAAGCAGGTTTCTCGTGAGCACAATGAAGCATTCTGTGATTCCTATTCCGCCTAATGTTAACTGTTGTGTCAGTCTGGGTGGACTAAAGAAACAAATTCACAGACATTCATACGTGTATAAGAAAGAGCTTTATATACAAGAGCAGTTGAATATTGAGAAAACATCCCAGCCCAGTCCAGATCACTCCCAATATTAGCCCATACCAATCTATAAATTCCTCTTCAGACACCTAACACGTGCAATGATGCCAAATGCAGGAAGATCACAGACCAGTGGGTGGAAAGTCTTGTGGATCCAGTGGCGGTGGAAGCATCTCAACACTGGCAGGGGTCTCCATGTAGCTACTCCAGCTCCAGGGCTCTGGATACATCAGCGTAGCTACATATGTCTTCTCCACAGGAATGTCTCACAGGGTGTGTGTGTGTGTGTGTGTGTTTGTGTGTTTGTGTGTGTGTGTGTGTCTCACCTCGAGAGAGCTATTTATCTCCTTAGAGCCTCCACATGAGGTCATCAACTTGCAACCTGATTGGCAAGTTAAACTCCACCCCTTCACTCTTAAGTCTGAAATTGACAACAGATTATGTAACTACCACAACTGTAGCTTGTTATGATCCTACACAGCCAAATGAGTTTGCATAGTCAATAAACATAAGTAAATACCTTTCTGGTATTCTCTGCTTTCAGCCAAGATCCATCTGACACCAACATTGATACTGCTTGTTCTTGATCCTCTTCTGAATCCAGCTTGAATCCCTGGCAGTTCCCTGTGGATAGACTGCTGCAACTGTTTTTAGATCATCTTCAGCATAATTTCACTTGCATGTGATATTCATAATATTCTTTTACAATTTCCACATTCTGGTGGATCACCTTTCTTTGGAATGGGCACATATATGACTCTCATCCAGTCTGTGTTTTGGCCTAAATCAGTGGTTCTCAACCTGTGGGTCTCGACCCCTTTGGGGGTCAAACAACCCTTTCACAGGGGTCGCCTGATTCATAACAGTAGCAAAATTACAGTTACGAAGTAGCAATGAAAATAATTTTATGGTTGGGGGTCACCACAACATGAGGAACTGTATTAAAGGGTTGAGGCATTAGGAAGGTTGAGAACCACTGGCCTAGATGAATAAGTGATTTCGGTGTTACATCCGTTTGTTGAAATATCTTAATTGCAATTCTATCAATTTCTTGAGCCTTATTTTTACTGATGATTTACATGCAGCTTGAAATTCTTTTAATGGTTTTTTGTCATATGCTAACTCTTGGAAGGGAAGACTGATTCTTTTTGGTAAAATAACGGTATAATCTTCATCTTCGTATGATGCTTCCTGCGTCGCTGAATGTTTTGCTCATAGACTCCTGCAGTATTGAAACTCAACGCTTGAATTGCTTCTTCAACAACTTCCATGTGACAAGTGTTCATCAACGGATTCCCGTCTTGGTTTTCTAGCTCCACATCTCTGACATTTCATTTTCTGTCTTCTCAAGCTGCCCTTTGATGTCAATTGAACTCATTTACATCATCATGTCTTCCATCCCTTTTAGCTACTCTCTGATAACCATTTTGGTATCTTCTTTTCTGCCCTTTAATAATCCATTGCTTTCTTCAAGTACGATGTCCTTGATATCATCCCACAACTCTTGTCAAGTAAATTTTTTAGACGGTCTCTAAATTCCACTGGAATATACTCAAGGTTGTACTTTTGATCTTGCGGACTTGTTTGAATTTTCTTCACCTTCAACTTGAACTTGTGTATGAGCAACTGATGGTGTGCACCATCATTAGCCCGTGGCCTTGTTTTGACTGATGGTATTGAGCCTCTCCATTGCCTCTTTCCAGAGATGTAGTCAACTTAATTCTTGTATATTCCATCTGGAAAATTACCTTGTTGAAAAAGACATATTAAGTGGATGGGTGACTTGTCATTCAAAATTCTATCATGTGAGTTCCAACCTCATTTTTATCACCAAGTTCATATATTCCAATTACGGATCCTTTTTTTGATTTGCTTCCAGCTTTTGCATTCCAATCACCAATGTTATCTGTGTATCTCGATTGCCTGTTGGGTCAATTTCTGACTGAAGATGTTGGTAAAACGTTAAGTCCTTCATCTTCGGTGTTAGCAATTATCGCACACATGTGAATAATAGTTCTTTTAGCTAGTCATCCTACACGCATGTATGTTGCCCTATCACTGACTTCAAGCTAGACCTTGAAACGTCCTTTTGGACAATGGGTTCAACACGATTCTTCTTCAATTTGCCGTTCCCGGAACAGTAGATCCTGTTTGTCTGCTTCCAAATGGCCAACACCGGTCTATTTCCTAAATTTATATGTCGTGCATTCCAAGTTCCATTCATGAATAGACATTTGCAACAATTTCTTCTTATGTTGAGTCCGTAAATGAAGGTCCCCAAACTTGACTCCATCCAAGTCAGTAAGGGCCACTCCACCTTGAGGAGAACGGCTCTTCCCCAGTCGTATGTTCAGTGCTTTCCAGGCCGGGGACTCCTTTCATGGCACTGCATCAGACAATGTTCCACTGCTAGTCCTAGGTTTTCACTGTCCCTGCCCTTTTCCCTGAAGTAGATAGCCAGGTCCTTCTTCCTAGTCTGTCTTGGTCTGGATGCTTTGCTCAAACCTGTCCACTATGGGTGACCCTGCTGATAGTGGAAATACCAATGGCATCGGCTCCAGTGTCACAGCTGCACACAAGCAGCCACCACAGTACGACAAATTGACAGAAAGCTGGTTATATGTGTACAAACAGGGGCTCCGAGGGCATGGCTTGGCATGATGGGCCAGCCTCTGGGCTGGCCCCAGGGATTAGGCACAGGTGGAGGTGGAGGGTCTGTGGGGGCCTGAGGTATGAGCGCACCCTTCCTCTGCTTCCAGAGCTCAGCATCTAACAGGAATCCTGGGCCGTCAGCAACTGAGAACAGATCCCCAGTCCTGGTGGGGTCAGTCCCCCAAACACCAACGCCTTAGGGGTCTCCGATTGAGATCTCAGGTCTCTGCAGAAGAAGGGATTGCCTCTTCCCACACCCTACCTGCCACGGAGGAAGGGCTGAAGTTAAGGTTGTGGGGCGGGAAGGGGTGAAGTGTGGCCCCCACGTGGAGAAACCGGGCTCCCAGAAGGACTCCGCAGGGACAGGTGGCAAGGCTCCCTTAAGAGGGCCTAATCCTTGCCTTGTGTGTTCGCATCCATGAAGGGCGCTTTACAGCGTGGACACGTTTTCCACTCTTCACAGCGGCTCAGTTTCCCTGGTGAGCCTGCATCCTGGATTGCGTTTGGGGAAGTCTTAGGAACTTGGGCAAAACAAGTCTTGGTGGCGCAACGATTAACCGCCAAGTGCACTTTACCCAGACACCTCGTTGGAGAAAGACTGGACATCGCTTCCATAAAGATCCGTGGGGGTAGAGCACTTCTGGGGTCGCCATGCGCTGGAAACCACGGGAACCGGAGGAGGGGTGAGGGGAGGGGGACACAGCCCACAAGGACAGTATCAACAGCACAGGTGAAGCTCCAAGACGCTCGGAGTGCCCGGAGGACGCCTTGCCTGCGCTGTTCGAGCCCGTTCGTGTGTTCGAATCCATCTGCCAGCAGAGGAAGCTCCGGAAGGTCATCACCCTGGCTGGCGGGCCAGGCAGCAGGCACTTCACATCTCAAGTGCGGAGCCTGCCTGCGCGTCTCCCTGCTACCCTCGCCGGCCTCCCCGGGAACCCCGGACTCCCCTTGGTTCTCGAAGAATCGGGAGCTTGCGAGTCCGCGGCCCGGCTTCTCGGGCTCGCTGCGGGCCCATGGCGCCCCCGTGTGCCCGTGGTCAGGGGCGTACCCCGTTCCGCTCCTCCGGCCCGGTCCGGACCCGCCGCCACGGGCTTGGGCTCCTGCGCGGCCGCCACCGCCACGGTCTTCGCTCCCTGGCTCAGAGGCTGGCGCAGGCGAGGCGCCTGTCCCCTGGGCCTCAGTGCGTGATCCTGTAGGAGAGGACTGTGGGTGACAGGAGCTCAAAGGAGCAGAGCTTGGTATACTGGGAGGCGCGGGCTTCCCTGCCGACAGCTGCAACTTTCCACTCATGCCCACCCTCTGTCTGGTCTGTTGGGGGCGGGGAGGGGGGCGGAATGGGACGAGGGCATGAGGCTGACAGGGGAGGGACAATGATTCCCCATTTGCCCAGGCAGCCTAGGCCACCCGCTGGTGAGTTAGTGTGGCCAGAAGTCAGACTCACCTGCTTCGCATCCTCTGCCGCCCCCCACCCACGCCCCTTCCAGGCGCGGGCCTTCACTGAGGTGAAGAAGGGGCTCAGGGTCCCATCGACTTGAGCTCTAATGTCAGTCTTGTACCGCTGTAAGGTCCCAGGCAAAACACCGAATGTTGCTGGGTGTCCGTGGGGGCTGGTGAGACCTGCTGGCGCATGCGGCGTTCTGCAAACATCTCCCGGCACCTGCATTGTGGGCACTGTCATCAGGGACGGCCCGTCCTGGGATCAGCCTTTCGCCCGGAGCCGCAGGGCTGAGCAACAGCCTGGACAAAGGCCGAGGGGTGGACACTGGGTCCGGCTAAGATCTGGCCTTGCCCTCCACATCTGCAGGGCTAGGTCTTGGCTCTCCATTGACTCAGAGAAGGGAAACTTCTCTGTTAGCTAGAGGAGTGGGGGCAGGCTTCCTGGAGGAGGTGTACCTAATTTGAAAGGCTGCTAGAGCGGAGCTAGGATGACAACCTGGCCTAAAGCAGGGAGGTGGAGATTGTACAGCCGGCTGCATGTGTGTGTGGCAGGGATTTGGGATTATGTTCTAGTCACAGTCCAGAGCCTGGAACAGAGGGGTGGGGTGCTACAAGCATTCACATGAATGGCTTCCTGAAACTCATCCAGGAAATGGCTCGGTAAGGCTGGGACAAGTCCCAGAGGCTGCAGAATCCTTCCTGTGGTGGTGCCAGGGGGAGTAGGGCAGGCGGGCGAGCCAGAAGCGGCTAGCCTTTCCTTTCTGCCTTGGTTTCTCCGAGAAAGGCGCGTCCTGAGTTTGCCGTTTCCCTGACCTTCCCAAGCTGCCGGCAGGATAATATATGGAAATTGCTTTGACCTCCTGAGAAAAGAGGGTCTCCAGGAATAGAAAGTTCAGCTGCTAATCCTGTCCCCCCAGACTTCCCACTAATTCCTGCTTCCGATGTCAGCTTGGCAGGTTGAGTTTAGTCAAAGAAAGAACAACTGAGCGGGATGATGGTTTTTCTAATGGCCTCGGTTGTCCAAACACACCCACACACAGTACACAGGCACACATTGCCTGGTCACAGGCCCACCCTCACGCACAGCCTTCCTCCTACCGAGCAGTCATAATTGTGGAGAATAATTAGAACTAACATTTGCACAGTGCCTGGCATTGGCAGCGCTTCCAGCCCAGGCGCATGTTTAATCCTCACAACAAGCTGGGAGGCAGGGATTGTTACTATTATTAACTGAGCTCACTGAGGTTAAGTGACTTGCCCAAGGTCACTCGGCTAGTTAGTCATGGGCATGGCTCCAACTTGGGTCTCCTGACTCCAAATGCTCTCTTTTTTTGCTGCCGGTCCATGCATCTTCCTCCATACATCCATGTTCACTCATTCATTCAACCAATAGTTATTAGGCACCAGCTATGGGCCTGCCTCTGGGCTGGATGATAGCTGCCCCTGTTCACCTCCCACTCACAGCAGCAGAGTACGTGAGATGCCTTTCCCAACCCCAGTTGACATTCGAAGACAGGTGGGCAGCCAGTGAGGGCCGAGTTGAGATGTGAGCTCACAGTGCATGGAGAGCACCCTGCTCCCACTCAGCACTCCCATGTCCACTCTCACCCAGCAGCTCACCCCCTGCCTGTCCACTGCCCACATATGCTCGTCCAGGCCCTAGTCTCTGAGGCAGGGCTGGAACAGCAAGATGCAGGCCTTCTATCAGCATCCCCGGCTTGTCCCTGTCACCCAGACATTTCAACTGAACAGGCCCAGGAAATCTAGGATAGGATTTTCTCCAAAATGCCATGGGCGTCTCTGGGGACAGAGTCACATTTTCCTACTGATTACACAACACGGTAGCATTTACAATAGTCACTCCACCAGTCAATATCAGTCAGAAGCGGTGAGAAATGGGCCCCCCCAAGCTCACCCCACGCTGACCCAGGCTTTGCGCAGAGCCAGCATGGAGGAAAGCAGGAGCGGATGTGGTTCCTGTCCTTCGCTGAGCCCGGTGCCCACCAGGGGTGGCCTGCAATCATCCGCCTTTGAGGTCCACAGACCTCAGAGAGACCCCGACGTGGATTCTGGGCCCGGCTTTCCACTCTCTAGTGTTGTGGCCTTGGGCAGCTCAATTACTTCTCCTCGGGGGGCCTCAGTTACCTGATTTGAACCACGAGGATGAGGACCCTTCTCTCGCATGGTTGTCTGTGCAAACATAAGGAGACCCCATTCTGAGCAACGAGTGAGCAGTAAAGACTGAGAAGACCTGGTGTCGGACTCCTGCCCGGAGTGGCTGGCCTGAGTGCGCTCTCTTGGCAGGGCTTGTGTCTCAGACAGAATCCCCTGGCCTCGGCTGTGTTCTCTCCCCCAAAGAGGGTCTGTGTTAAGGAAGACGGACAAAGGATGACATTTGCTTTGCATGCACCAAGGCAGAGCGATGCCAGACCTTGGCGCAGGGCCAAGTGTTGAGGCTTCTCTACCCTAGACATGAAGCCAGTAGGTTAGGAAGAACTTGATTCGATGGCCTGTCCAGACAACAGAGATAGGGTTAGACTTCAAGAATGTGAGACAAGGGGCCAAGACGCGTGTGTGTGAGTGTGCACGTGAGACACTATGGAAACAACCTGGGCTTCAGCTTGAGCTTGGATTTTGTCTCCTCATCTAGTTAGTAAATATATAGGTACAGGAAGGAGCCCTGGTGGTGCAGTGGTTAAGCATGCTGACACGCCCACTGAACACCTACAATGTGCCAGGCACTGTTTTACCTGTTGGGACCACAACACTGCAAGATGGACAAGATTGCAAACGTACTGAATTCTAGTCAAGAAGGCAGACTGCCAACTAGTTGCCATTGCATGAGCTCTGACTTATGGCGCCCTCGTGTGTGTCAGAGTAGAGCTGTGCTCCACCAGGTGTGGACTGGCTAATTTTTTTCTGACGAAGATCACCAGGGCTTTCTTCCCAGGTGCCTTGGGGTTAACCTGGACCACCAACCATTTGATTAGCATGAAGGCCCATTAGCCATTTGCACCACTCTGGGGGGGACATGAAGGCAGACAGCATTCGTGTCAACAAACAAAAGTGAACCTTACTTCTACTGTGCATCTTTGGACAAGGTGTTTGACCGCTCTGCGCCTGGATTTCTCCATCTGTGATGTTACATAATGACTCCTGTGGGGTGGTGCTATTCTGAGAGAATATATGGAAGAGTTTTGCAAGCTGAAGAGCCCCATGTGCTTGTGCGTTAGTCTGGGTGTGTGTAAACACATGTGCTTGCCAGCACCCGTTTTCCTTGGCTCAGTGAACACCGCACCTGTGGGACTCCGGAACTGGTCCCAAATTCCATAAAATCCACAACTCCTCCCACCAGAAATGTAGGGAGGAAACCATATGGCTCTGATATCCTGACTTTGGGTTTGGTTTTGCCCCAAGCCAACACATCATGCAGGTCCCTCTGCTTGGGACTTATTTCCCAAGCCTCTTGCTCTAACACTTTTCATTTGATGGATGGGAGAGGAGGGCCGGGAAGGCTGATCTAAATACTAGAAATAGCCTCATTCTTGGGAAGGTCTGCCTTGGATGAAGAGGACGTGGTCTGGCCCGAGGGGGCAGAGAGGAACCCCAATGAGGAAGGACCAGCCAGGGGCGTGACTATCACCACACTTGGCCTCCTGTACATTCGCTATTCCCAGCTCCAACTGCTTAAAACGCGCACTTTCACTGGGCTCCAGAAAGTTGACATCTGTGGCTTCAGAGTAGCCACCAACAGAAACTACCCTTTCCAACCCGACCTCTGTTAATACCACCCAACTCACCTCCATCTGATGACCCACACAGATCCTAGGTGTTTCCATGTGACTCGAGTCTAAGCCATCCCAACCCCTCTTAACCGAGCCAAACCCAACTGAAGCTAATCCCAACGCAACTGGACTCCACACTTACCTATCTCAACTGTCTCATAGGTGGCCGATACTGTAGACTGATCATTCTGTTTCTACTTCTAGCTTCTTCCAACATGCCCCTTTTAGCCTACAGAGGCTGAAAAGCTAAAAACTACATTTCCCACACTGCCCTGAGGCTAGAGTGCTGGATGCCATTTGGGTTCCATCAAAGGCCATGTACTCATATAGTATCTGACTTTCAAAAGTGAATGAAATGGACAGCAGAGCAAGGAGTGAACATCATTTCAAAGCAATGCATTTAAAATCCAACATGTAAAAGGAGAGAGACTAGCATGGTGTGTCCCCTGCGTTCCGATCACCCAACTTCAACAATTATGAACATGTTGCTAATTTTGTGTTATCTATTCATAGAAGCTCTGTCCAGATGCTTTTTTGTTTTCTGGAGACAAAAACCTGTCAGTACTTTTATATGGGGGAGTGTACTTCGTGGTGTGGACACGCAGAGAAGCATGTGTCTGGGCCAGAAGCTCCACTGGCGGCTTCCTAACTTGACAGATGGCATCCTGATGGTTGCAAAAAGAGCAGCTGCCCCGGTGGTCCGGTTCTGCAGCACAGCTTGGGGAGCTGGTCTTGAAGATGCAGCCTAGAATCTGTTTCTTCAGCTCTCCAAATATTTCTGTAAGTCATTAAATATCCATTAATACATTTATTTCTGCTTAAACTGTCCATAATAGATTCTGTCTCTGCAACGAAACTCCAATTCCCAACCCAACCCATTCCCAACTGAGCCTAGCCCTTCCCCAAACCAAGACATCCCTAAATCATTCCAACCCATTCCTGGTAATCCTGCTCACTTTTAGCCCAGAAGAATCTAAAACCCCAAACCAAACCAGTGGGTGTTGAGTTGATTCCACTCCTGGCAACCCTGTGGGGGACAGAGTAGAACAGCTCACTCTAGGACTTTGGTGGATGTGGACTTTTGTAGGGGCTGTGGTGGTGCTGTCGAGGATCCATTGAACTGCTAACCACAAGGGAGCTGGTTCAAACCCACTGGTCACTCTTTGGGAGACGGATGAGGCTAGCTGCTCCTGTAAAGATGTATAGCCTCGGGAAACCTAGAGAGGGTCACTGTGGGTCAAAACTCAAAATCGACTCAGTGGCGGTGGTACCTTTTAGAAGCGGATCATTTTCTTGTGTCGTTCCTCTAGGTGGGTCTTACCAGCCTTTGGGGTTAGTAGATTAGTGCTTAACTGTTTGTGCCTCCCAGGAACACACCAGTCCGACCACCCAAATCAGTGTTAGCCCAATTCAACCCAACCCAACTGTCCTACACTCCCGCCCATCACTTTCCCCCTCAGCCTCTTGAACACAGTGCAACTCAGACCACCCCAGCCTCTTCATCTGCAGAAGCTATTTTAATTTAACCTATTTGTGCCCATCCTGATTCATCCCAACCCAAGTGTTTCCAGCTCATCTGAACTCACCCCAACCCATCTCAATCTAGCCTCCTCGATTGAACGGCTGCGGTACTGACCACTCAAGTCGGCACTCATTACTGAGGTGTTTGTGGGTTGTTTTGAGAGGCACTGTGGGACAACGAAGGGAGTCTAGACGTCTTCAGAGACAAGTGGTGGCATTCTTTTGTTTGTTTTTGTTTTTGTTTCCCTCCTTTCTACGCCAATCCTCACTGTGGGGGCGCCCTTGCGGCGTACTGGTTATGAGTTGTGCTGCGACCCAGAAAACTGGCCGTTTGAAACCACTAGTCACTCCTCCTCCTCAAGAGAAAGGTGGAGCTTTCTACTCCCATAAAGAGTTACAATCTCAGAAACTCATACTCTGTCCTACGGGGTTACTATGAGTCAGTCTGCATGGACTTGCTGCCAGTGAGTGGGCCCCCCACAGATCCTGACTTCTTGTCTATGTCTTTTCCTTTGGGCCACCCAGCCCCCTCATAGTGTTTTCAAAATCTCCAGTGGAAAGCCCCTCTCAGTCAACCTGTCTTCTTGGAAAAGTTCTCTTGAAATTCCACTCCTACAAAGCTTGTCCATGGTCATAGGCCGAACTTCTATAAGGGCCTCTCCGAGATATCCTGTCATAATCCCCAGAATTTGATAGGACATCGCTCTGGTGATTCCATTGTTTTACATGGTACAGTTGATCCTAAAATGGGGAGGTTATTTTGGATTACTGGGGTGTCCCGCTGCAATCGTGAGCTTCCTTTAGCTCACAACAGAAAGGGAAATCAGAGATGCGGAGGAAGATGGAGTCAGGGAGAGCTGACGCATGAGAAAGAACTTGTCCTGCCACTGCTGGCTCTGAGAACCACATGAGAAGGAACAAGTCTGCTATTAGAGACCTGACATCCAACAAGGTACTTAGCATCTCAATGCTACCAGCGCAGAGAACTCAGCTTTACCAACAACTTGGAAGAAGATGCATCTGAGAGTCACGGATAAGTCGACAACCCGCTTCAAACCTTGTGAGAACCTGACCTAAGGACCCTAAGGACGCCTGCCTGCACTTTTGACTTATAGAACTGTGAGACGATAAATAGATACTGCTTTAAGCTGTTAAGTTTGGTAGCCATGTTTTATGTAAGAAACAGAAATTAATATACCGATCAAATATCCACTTCCAGAATTTCTATTTCTCTTCCTCCCCCAATAATAAACTAAAGGGTTAGTTATTACAGGACATGGAAAATTATGGATCTTGGACACAAATGTTGGTATTGGCTTGAGGCCTGTTTTCCATGTGACTTCAGTCAAGTTCAGCCTTCCTAAGCAGAGCTTTCATTAAATTGCGAATTGAATGGTTGGCAGTTCAAATCTACCAGCCTCTCCATGGGAGAAAGAGGAGGTGGTCGGCTCCCTCAGGTGGTCAGCGGCAGTATATAGAATAACTCTGAGTTGGAACTTTTGATGTCAGTAAATTAGCATAGCAAACCAAATTCACTGCCATTGAGTCAAGTCTGGCTCAGGGCGACTGTGTGGGTTTCTGAGGCTGTCTATCTTTACAGGAGCAGGAAATCTCATCTTTCTCCTGTGGGGCCATTGGTTGGTCATCAGTCCAAACCATCACTCTCCAAGCCTCCAGGGTGCCGTGCTTTATCCATATGAAGCTATTACCCTTCCCTGGAGGTCGAGAAAATATAGAACATATGACAACCTGGACACCTAGTCGAAGCTTATAACTATATATGTTCTTTTCATCTCTTTAGGTAATAATGATGAAATATTGACTAAACAGTTCAAAGTTGGAAGAGCAAGTGAATCTATTGCTCTTCATGACCATCACTAGTTCTTGTAGAAGACCGACGGCAACTCAGAAAGAGCTAGTAATCTGCTTTGAGGCACTGTGATCCGGGAGACATGCCCTACAGACTAGCCACACAGTTTGAGGAGAGACCATCTATCACTCTGTGTTTAGACTGGGTTCAGGATTGCTCTTGCTATCGAGTGACCTTATGTTCCATAATAGAATAAAGTAGTGTGAGGTAGTTAGTTTATTGTGCCAACCTGGCCGATAAACACATGTGGGGTTAATTGAAGGGTGAAGGGATAAATGGCTCAGTGAGCCTCTCCTTTCGAGTTCTTGGGTCTCTTGCTTTCTGACAGTCGGACCAGGGTGCAGCTGCCTTAGCCAGTTCCCTGCTATAGTTAGCAAGGTTCACTTCCTGCAAGATATCCCTGAGGAGAAGCCACATGGACCTACCCTGATGCAGCCTTGGGTGCTGGAGCAGCTGTGTGGAGACCCCTGCCAGTGCTGAGATGCTTACACGTTCACTGACTCGGCTTTCCTCTGGTAGTCGGCATCATTGCATGTTTTGTGAGATGGAGGAGGACTTTGTGGATTGGTGTCAGACATATGGGCTAATGTTGGACTTGTGGGCTTGGGCAGCACTGGGCTGGAATTTTTTCTTGTTGCGCACTTAACCTTTCTATAAAGCTCTCTCTTATACATGAGTTTCTGCAGATTTGTTTCTGTAAAGTACCCAGACTAGCACATAGTGCCTGGTCCTTCACCATCTTCCTGCTCTTTGATATATTTGAACCCATCTTTGTGTCCATTGTGTCAACCCATGTCATTGAGGCTTTCTCTCGCTTTCGCTGACCTTGATCAAGTACGACGTCCTTTTCTAGGCAGGGGTCTCCCTGAGAATCTCTTCCGAGTGAGTGAGATCTTCAGCCTTGCTGAGTCTGTTAATATGGCCCTTCCAGCCACAGTCCCTTAGGGGTTTATTATAATTCTGGACTTCTTACACCCGTGGCTATCGTCTCACTATCTACTAACGAACGGGAATAGGACGAGATTATGACTCGACCTTACTTAGTAGTGGTGTGTGTGAACTGGGCCACACTCTTTGTTGAATGATTTTCTTCATTACTGTTACTTGCAGTGGATGTAAGGAAAGATGTGCTACCATTGAGAGTAGCATTGGAGTAGTCTGGGGAAAAGCCTGCTGGTTAAGAGTAGTAGGAGGCCATTGCCTACTGAAAACATCCTGCCAAACACCCCACGTAGGTCATAGGGGCATAAGTAAGATACAGTCCGGGGAGGAGAAGAGATGATTGCTTTGGGGTGAAGGGCTATATGTAAATCTGATCAGACCATTGATCCTCATTGATGATACCACCAAAAGGCCTTTCCCTGCACGAGTCTGGTAGGAAGGCGAGGAAGACACGGATAGGACTCGCCTGGGAGTACCTGTACCTGTACATAGGATTCCCTGCAAAGCCATCCTGCCATGCTGCGCGTGCAAAGGGCCCTCAGAGAAGCGGGGGTGGGGGGTGGGGTGGGGGGGTGGGGGGGTGATCTCATCACTGGCTAGAGCCAGGAGCCGTGTCCCTCTGGCCTCAGCACCTGGCTTCCCCCTGCCTGACCTTGGGATTTTGAACTAAACAGCACCCACCATCACGTGAGGCGTTTTCTCAAACTTTTGGGAGTTTCTGTGCGACATTGACACAATTTACAGAACCCAGAAACGTGAGGGGACCCACTCAAGGGAAGAGTGGAGGGTGTAGGGGGCGGGGCCGGGGGCGGGGGCGGGCGGATGGAGCTGAATGGCATCATCAGTCCTACTCCTTAGGCCCAGTTCTGAAAGAGATGGTTACCATGCTTGCTTCTAAGGAGCATTCTGGTTTTAGATCTTTTAACGTGGATTTGTGCACTCTCCCAGCAGTCCCAAGGATGGTCAATATTCCTCGCCACCACCGCAGTGCCAGTGCGTCCGCCAACGGGCAGCTCTAGGAAACCAGGCCACCGGAGGAAGAAAACAAAGAGTGAAAGTGACCTCATCTAAATAAACAACTGCCCTGAGCTGGAAACGAACAAGGGCCGCGCTGAGCTCAGCCACGGCCTTCTTCCCCCAGGACCCACAAAGCAAGCAGAGCTGTGCTTAAGGGCAGCATCTCACGAATAATCGAGGAGGGTACGAAGAACCACGCTGCTTCCCGGATCTGAGCTTTACTAGTCAGTGGGCGGAGTGGGGGGTTCTCGCTCCGGAGGATGTGGAGCCTCACACCAGAGCCTCGTTGTACATGAAAAGGCCCTGGACTGCTTGCTGGATGCCTGCGGAGAAGTGAGGCCCTGCTCCATCACTGAGATGTTTGAGGTTCAGCACTTTGTCCACTCGCCCTTCTTCTGGCACCCCCAGCCCCCACTCTCCCCATGTCCCTGCCAGATACTGGGTTCTGTGGTAGCATTCAGGGACCTCCACTTCCGCCAGAAAGCCCGGCCTAGCCAGCGGCGGGGATGGGAGACAGGAGTCGGCTGGGCCTTGCTTGTGAGGGCTGATGGTGAGTATCTCTTCCCAACTCCACCCTCAAGCGAGCTCACTTGGGCAGCTTGCGACCAGCCACGGGGAGAGCATTTACCCACAGAACGTGGCACCGGCCACAATGCTGGCTTCGTGTCCCCTGAAGAGCTGGTGTTAAGTGGTTAGGAGGCACAAGGCTGGGTGGCCTAGGAGAAGGGGATTTCCTATCTCTTCCTGGGCCTCAGTTTCCATGCACCGAGTGCTCAGTGGCAGATGGGTGGGCTCTTCTTGCAAGGGGCCTCTTGGATGGGAGCCCACATGCCTTCCTCAGTCAGTTCGTGAGTTAATGCCGGTTCAGAGCGACCCTACAGGGCAGGGTAGAGCTGCCCCCGTGGGTTTCCCAGACTGTGATGCTTTACGGGAGTAGAAAGCCCTGTCTTGCTCTCAGGGAGCTGCTGGTGGTTTCAAACTGCTGACCTTACACATCACAGCCCAATGTGTAATCAGTGCTCTACCGGGCTCCTGTTCCTGGATACAGAAAAGCAAAAGCAGCCTCTGAAAGTTGAAAGCCTGAGTATAAAGCTGGCCTCCGCTATTTACTCGCTCAGTTACTCAGACGAAGTCACGTGATCGCTCTGCCTTCTGTTTCCTGGGGTGTCGATGGGAACCGCAATGTGTTTCTGCTTCATGGAGTAGTCAGAAAACCCGTGTGCCAGGCTTAGTCCGGGGCCAGAGACACCTTGTTGTTTTGCTGTTGTGGGGTGACTGTGACTCCTGGTGATCCCCTGGGTCAGAGTAGAGCTGCCCCTGGGCTTTTCTTGTCCATGGAAACAGTCACCCTGAGCCATTGGGTGGATTCGACCTACCAACCTTGCAGTTTGCAGCCAAGTGCATAACTGTTGTGCCACCAGGGCTCTTGAGGCGCATACAAGCACTAAGGACATGTCAAATACTGCTCTCTTGTAGCTGGAGAGCTCTCACCAGGCCTTGCTACCACTGGGTCATTGCTGACTCGCAGGAGCCCTACAGGACAGGGTAGAACTGCCCCTGTGTAGGCTTCCAGGACTGGGATTTTTCACAGAAGTGGAAAGTCTTGTCTTCCTCCCACAGAGTGTCTCTGGCTTTGAACTGCCGACCTTGTGGTTAGCAGCCTGTGCTCATAAGCCCTGAGCCACCAGGGCTCCTTCATAAGGTTTCCAAACCCAAACCAAACTGGCTGCACTAGTCAGTGCTGACTCATAGTGCCCCCTCCCCAACTCCCCGGTGGGTTTCCAAGATGGTAACTATTTATGGGAGTAGAAAGCCCAGTCTTTCTCCCGAGGAGCTGCTGGTGGTTTCGAACTGCCAACCCATGCAGACCGCAGCCCAAGGCCTTACAGAGTGGAACTGTTCCATAAGGTTTTCTTGACTTGACTGTGACCTTGACAGAAACAGATGCCAGGACTTTCTTCCATCGCCCTGCTGGTGGGTTACAATCTCCCACCTTTAGGAAGTAGGTGAGTGCAAGGTCCATGGTGGGTTACAATCTGCCACCTTTAGGAAGTAGGTGAGTGCAAGGTCCATGGTGGGTTACAATCTGCCACCTTTAGGAAGTAGGTGAGTGCAAGGTCCATGGTGGTCGTCGCTAGGTGCTGTCGAGGTGGCTCGGATTCATGGCCATTCTGTGTACAACAGATCAAAGCACTGCCCTGCCCTGTGCCATGCTCACAGGTGTTGCTACCTTTGAGCCCACTGTAGCAGCCACATCTGGCTGAGGGGTTTCCTCAGTGTTTGCAGAGCCTCTTCTTTACCAAACAGAATGTCCTCCAGGGCCTGCCCCTCCCCCCCCCCCCAAAACAAGTCCAAAGTGCTTGAGGCAAGCATTCACCACCCTGGCTTCTGAAAAGCATTCTGGCTGTACTTCTTCCAAAGTAGATTTGTTTATTCTTCTTGAAGTCCATGATATGTACAATAGCCTTTGCCAACACCAGAATTCAAAGGCATCGATTCTTCTTCAGGCTGCAGCTTCCCCATGCATATGTTGTTGTGCTTAGGTCCTGGCAAGACAGTTCCCACTCATAGAGAACCTATTTACAACAGAACGAAACCCTGCCCAGGCCTGCACCATGCTCACCCTGTTCTTATGTGAGCCCATTGTTACAGCCACTGTGTCGATCTATCTTGTCGAGAGCCTTCTTATTTGCTGTCCCTCTGCTTCACCAAGCATGACGTCCTTCTCTAGGGACTGGTCTCTCCTGACATGTCCAAAGTGTGTGAGTTGAAGTCTTACCATCTTTGCCTCTAAGAACAATTCTGGTTGTACTTCCCAGACAGATTTGTTTCTTCTTTCGGCAGTCCATGGGATATTCCAGATTCTTCCTTAGCAACATAATTCAACTGCATTGATTCTTCTTTGGACTACCTTATCTAATGTCCAACTTTCACATGCACATGAGGCCATTGAAAATACCATGGCTGGTGAACAAGCAAATGTGGTGAAGAAAGCTGATGGTGCCTGGCTATCAAAAGAGCTAGTGTCTGGGGTCTTAAAGGCTTGAAGATAAACAAGTGGCCATCTAGCTCAGAAGCAACAAAACCCACATGGAAGAACACACCAGCCTGTGTGATTACATGGTTCCGAAGGGAACAGTTATCAGGCATCAAAGAACAAAAAATCATATCATTGGGTGCACACCTCCATGATACTATCACTGAGGACAAACGGGTGCATAAGCAAATGTGGCGAAGAAAGCTGATGGTACCCAGCTATCAAAAGAGATAGTGTCTGGGGTCTTAAAGGCATGAAGGTGAACAAGTGGCCATCTAGCTCAGAAGCAACAAAGCCCACATGGAAGAAGCACACCAGCCTGTGCAATCACGAGGTGTCGAAGGGATCAGGTATAAGGCATCATAAAAAAAAAATCTTACCATAGTGAATGAAGGGGGAAGTGCAGAGTGGAGACCCAAGTCCCATTCGTCGGCCACTGGAGATCCCCTCACAGAGGGATCTAGGGGAGGAGATGAGTCAGTCAGAGCGCGATGTAGCACCGATGAAGAATACAACTTTCCTCCAGTTCCTAAATGCTTCCTCCCCCCCCCCCCAACTACCATGATCCGAATTCTACATTGAAAGTCTGGATAGAGCAAAGGATGTACACTGGTGCAGATAGGAGCTGGAGGCACAGGGGATCCAGGGCGGATGATACCTTCAGGACCAGGGGTGTGAGGGGCGATATGGGGAAGGGTAGAGGGTGCAGGGGTGTGAGGGGCGATATGGGGAAGGGTAGAGGGTGAGTGGGTTGGAAGAGGGAACCAAATACAAGGATCTACGTGTGACCTCCTCCCTGGGGGACGGACAGCAGAAAAGGGGGTGAAGGGAGATATGACAAAATAATAATTTATAAATTATCAAGGGACTCATGAAGGAGGGGGGAGCGGGGAGGGAGGGGAAAAAGAGGACTTGATGCAAAGGGCTTAAGTGGAGAGCAAATGCTTTGAAAATGATGAGGGCAAAGAATGTACAGATGTGCTTTATACAATTGATGTATGTATGGACTGTGATAAGAGTTGTATGAGTCCCTGATAAAATGTTTTTAAAAAAGAAAGAATTTAAAACATATATAATGTAGTATGTTAGAGATGGAAGAGGAGCCCTTGGTGGCATAGAGGGTTATGTGTTGGGCAATGAAACGTGAGGTCAGCAGTTCAAGCCTACGAGCCACTGGAGAAAGAAAGATGGGGGTTTCTGCTTCATGAACGATTTACAGCTTTTGAAACCGGGAAGAAAAAAAAAAAGAAAATACCATGGCTTGGGTCAGGTGCACCTTCGTCCTTAAAGAAACACCATTGCTTTTCAAGACTCTAAAAAAGTCTTAAGCAGCAGATTTTAAAAACACAACCGGTCTTTCGATCACTTGCCTGCTGCATCCATGAGCATTAGTTGTAGACCCAAGCAAACAACTCCTCGACAGCTTCAATCTTTTCTCCACTCATCGTGATGTGACCTATTGGTCCATTTGGGAGGAGTTGGGTTTCTTTATATCCGGCTGTACTCCATATTGGAGACTGAAATCCTTGATCTTCACCAGCAGGCGCTTCCAATCCTCTCACTTTCAGCAAGCAGGGTTGTGTCAGCTGCGTGTCGAAGGCTGACAGCAAGCTTCCCCTCAGTCCTAATGCCACACTCTTCTTCTGTAAACCCGTTTGTCTGGTGATTTTCTCAGCACACAGAGTAAACAGGAGGGCGAGACGACGCAAGCCTGATGTACACCTTTCGGGATTCTGAACCATGGTGGATTCCCTGGTTCTACTGGCACGGCTGTCTCCTGATCTGTGTACAGTTTTGCATGAGCACAAGTAAGCATTCTGGAATTCCATTCTCTGCAAGGCGACCCATCGTTTGCTCTGATCCACCCAGACAAATGCCTTTGCACCATGAGTATGAGTTACCTGAAAATACCATGGCTCTCTCTTCAAAGTGGTAGCTTTTCTTTTCTTCTTCTTTGTTTTTTTTTTAACACTTTAAAGAGGTGAATCTGTGCAGCAGACTTGCCCAGTGCAATATATCCTCTGATTTCTTGACTGCGCAGTCCATGGGTGTTGAGTGTAGAGCCAAACAAAATAAAACCTTGACAACTTCACTCGCATCTCCATTTATCATGAAGTTGCTCGCCCAGTCGTGAGGATTTGTTTTCTCTCTGGGGAAGTAGAATCCAGACTTCAGGCTGCAGTCCTTGATCTTCATCAGCACGGGCCTCGAGGCCTCGCCCCTGGGAGGTCCCTATCAGTGTTCCCTAGGAAAAAGTGATAGACGTTAGAAGCACTTTCCAGGGATACGGAAATGACTCTTTCACATGGCTCTTTTTAACCTTCCCGTTTGCCTTCGCTGTCTTACCTCACTCTCACTCTCAGGGGGCGCCTAGAAAAAGGTGGGAATTCATTGACTTCATTCACTCAACTGATGTTTCCTGAGCACCTCTTGGCGCTAGACCCTGGACTAGGCACCACGGTTAGTCTTCACAGTAAAACGAACTCTGGGTTTAGCTCGTGTCTCCCAGGGTCCTCTGGGCCTGTCGGGGAGGCGGGTGGAGAGAGAGGCAGGCACTGCTGAGGCCAAGAGCTCTCTGTGATTCGGGTGCAGGCCTGAAGTCACCTTCAGAAGTAAGGCTTCTAGCCCCCACTAGAGCCTGCACCTGGACCCGAGGACCAGATGACCCTGCTCTGGGTGCTGCCTGGCTCCGTTCCTGGGAGCTATGTGGCTGGTTCTTGAGCAGATGCACCTGTTTGTCGAAGCCCCAGTTTCATCATAAGTCACGTGGAGTGACACCACCGGCCCTGTAGACAGCACTGGGTCGCTGGGTGTCAGGGAGCAGAGGGTACACAGGCCTGCACAAGGTCTGTATTTCCCCTTCACCTGGGCCAGTGTAAGGCAGGAGAAACCCAAACCGAGGCATTATTAATGCATTTTAGAATGTAAAGCACAAGGGGGCTGGGGCTTGGGGCTGACTTAATTCAAGAACCTGTCGTTGGAAAGGCTAATGAACTATAGACTACATCAGACTTAACTTCTCACAGGGATCTACCTGGGCTAAGCTCCAACCAAGCTCACAGGATAGTCCATTCTGAGTCACAGTGACCCTGTGGAGTGGGGTAGAACTGCCCCTGTGGGTTTCCCAAGCTGGAACTTTTTACGGGAGTCAAAATCCTCGTCTTTCTCCCATGGAACAGCTAGCAGTTTTGAACTGCTGGCCTTGTGGTTAACCCACTACTTCACCAGGGTACCCAATCTACCTGGTAGGCCCCCACCCCATTTCATAGCTGAACTGAGGCCCAGAGAAACGAGGAAACACCCTCCAGACCACGCTGAACGTGGTGGTGCTGGGAACAGCCTTCCAGCTCAGCTCTGAGCAGGCTTCCGAGGCCCAGTTGTGTCTGTTGGGATCCCTTATGGGAGAAGGGGAAGTCTGGAGGGCTTCAGGCCTCAAGGGGCTGAGAACTTCGCTCAGTCCTACAGCAAGCCCACCTGTGAGAGCCCACCAAACCCCAAACCCACTGCCATCCAGTGGATCCCGACTCACAGCGACCCTCTAGAAGTGCCTCGTAGATTCCCGTGGCTGCCAATCTTGGTGGAAGCAGACAGCTACAGTGGTCTCCCTCAGAGCTGCGGGTAGGTTCGAACCACTGACCTTAGGGTTAACAGCTGGGCTCTTTACCACCACACCGCCAGGGCCCCAGAGCCAAACAAATAAACCCCGGAGGCGTGGGGGCTGGGCCTGGGCTCACTGGAGACTGCTCTGACTCAGGGCTTGAGTTTCACTTTCCGCCCAGTTCAGGTGGGGAGTGACAGGGCCAGGGGGTGGGGGTGGGGGTCTGTCTGACAGTTCAAAGAGGATGTGTGGCTTGGAGGTCGCAGTTCAGCTGAGAAGTCACTTCCCAACCCCCTCAGCTGGGAAAAATGTGTTCAAGCTGGTCCTCAGCTCTCCTGGAGGGCTCTCTCCTCCCTCCCTCCCTCCCTCCCCGTTCCCTCTTACTGCATTCTGGGGGTGGGAGTGGGGCAGTCTGGGACCCACCAGGCCTGGCTCCAGCGTCCCCTCCGGCAGGATGTTGTCCGGGAACCCTCCTGCCCCGGCCATGCTCTTTATCCCCTCCACGACTTTGCTGAGCCCCTGCCATGGGCCAGCCTCTACTGCAGGCACTGATGGTACAGAGAGGGCTAAGATCCTGCTGGTAAGGAGCACATGGGTTGGGTGGGCGAAAGGACAGCACTAGGTAATGCCAGTACACATGCCAAGGTAAAGGAGGTACCTGTTAGCGGCCATCGAGTTAACTCTGTCTCACGGTGACCTCATGCCCAGCTGAGTCCTACATCTGCCTCCCAATCTCCCGCATGTCGGCCGGGCCTGTCACTGCAGCTTATGTACCCATCCATCTCCCGAAGAGTCTTCCATGTCATCACCGGCCCTCTGCTTCACCATACACGATCTCTTCTTCTAGTGAACGATCGATCCCCACTCATGAGCCCGCCAAAGCCAGCAAGTCTGGCAGTGTTCCTTTGTGGTCCCGCAGGAGTTTTCAGGATCCCCGGTGGCCTTGTGCTTATGTGTTGGACTTTGATCTGAAAGGTCTGAAGTTCAAAACCCCCAAGGGCTCAGCAGGAGAAAGATGAGGCTTTCTACTCCCATGGAGGTACAGTCTGGGAAACCCACAGGGCCAGCTCCTCCCAGTCCTACAGGGTGACGTGAGTCAGAATTGGCTCAACGACAGTGTGTATGGGCTGATCTTCAATAGATGACCAGACCTTTCTTCTAGTCTGTCTTAGTCTGGAAGCTCTTTTTGGAAACCTGGCCACCCGGTGGCCCTTCCAGGTCTTAAAGGGATCCGAAATGCCAGCAAGCCCCAAACAGAACACTTGTCCCAGGACCCTGTTTCTGTGGCTGGCCTCACAATTCACAGGACACCTCCAGCCTCACCACTGCCCATAAGCCACCTCTAAGGCCTCCAGAGCCAGGGGCCCCCTGTCCCAACCGTTTCTGGGGAAGAGGCTGAGATTGGGAAGGGGCTTCAAGCAAGAGACAGGGCAGCTGTCCTCACGCCTGCCTCTTCTCAGCGTGGCCCTCTCCAATGTGCCAAGCTGTCTGTTGTCCCCCACTACAGATGTACAAGGGGCGAGGGTGCCCATCCTGGCACATGCCCACAGAGTCACCTGGTCCATTTGGCTTGGTATTTATTACCAAAAAAAAAAAAAAAAAGTTGGAAGCCAGCAGGAGCCTGCCAGCGACATGGTATGAAACAAGGGCACAACCCCCTACGGCCCAAACACACCCCTTGCTCTCCTCCTGCAGCAGGCTTCCCCCTAGCTCCCGGGCTGCCCCTCACCTTCTCAGCGTGGGCAAGCCGTGCCGCCGCCAGGGCCCAGGCCATTATGCAGGCGCATGGCCGGCCGCGCCTGGGCGCAGAGCAAACTTAACCTTCATTTGGGAGCGCCCAGCGGCCGGAGCGCGCGGTGCAGCCATCGATCGCGGCTAATGGCCTCGTCTAAATGCGGAGGCGCTGCCTCCGCCCCCCGGGTCAGGGCGCCCCCGCCCTCCGACCACTCTCCTTGCAAAATGGTGTTTACCAAAGTCAATATTGGCTGCGGCGCCCGCCCGGGGCACCGGGGAGCCCCTGCGGGCTTCCCCAGCTCAGGGCCAGAGCTGGACTGCCAGGGCCGGGTGCCTCAACAGCCCCGGGGTCAGGCAGGGATGGACCTCAGGGTCCTGGGCGCAGGGACCAGGGTGTCTCAGCCTCCTGCCAGTCTGTGGCCGCCTTGTGAAGTGCCTGAAGGGGAAGAGAGCAGGAAGTGTGGCCTGGAGTGAGCCTCAGTTGGACTCTTGATTCTGCCGTCATATGGGCTGGTCCTTTCCCTCACCTCGGTGGTCCCCAGAGGTTGTCGGGGTTATTGAGAGGGTCACAGCTGACACGTGTAGGGCAGGTGCCCAGTAGGTGTGATGACCATAATGGGGGGGGGGCTTTCCCCCAGCTTGTGTTGCCATCCTGTCATAGTCTTCTGCCTGGTTCCCTTCTTCAGGGCCAGCACCAGCCACCTGTGGGCACAGCACAGTCTTTGGAAGATTCTCCATCTGAATCCTGGATTCATCTGGGAAGGAAGGACCGGGGACAGACCCTGGATCCTTCGGAGACCCTACTTTCTCCTCTATTGAAACGAGGCAGAGGAGCAAAACACAAGAAATAACGCAGTTGTCGCAAGTCGTTGCTGATTCATGACAACGTCCTGTGTGTCATAGGAACTTTGCTCCATGGGGTGTCCGGTGGCCCCTTTCCCAGCAGGAGACCACCACGCCTTTGCTCGGAGACACCTCTTTGTGGGTTTGTAACACCAACCCTTTGGTGAGCAGTCTAACATGGTAATGGTTTGCGCTGCCAGAGACAACACAGGGCGGCTGGGAAATCTGCTCCCCGAGGCCTGGGCATGAACCACACAGCTCTCTGACGACAGAATGGCAGGCAGGCTTTGGTTAAACCCAGTGTGTGTGCCGTCCTCGCTATAGGGTTTCCAGGTTCCCATTGTGCCTTTCCAGGCAGCAGCCAGTATTGAACCAGCATCACATGAAGGTCATTGCCCAATAAAACCACCTCTCTTTCCTTGTTCTGGCCCTCTTTCTTTCTTGCATCGCTAATCTTCAGTTTGAGTAAAAGAAAATAATGGTAATTGCAACTTCCTCTCATTCCCTCTTCCGTCTATGTTCTCATCAGAGAATTTAAAAATAAAAACTGGGGGCGGGGGGTGCGCGGGCCGGACAGGACAGGTCCTAGGACACTAATCCAAGAGAGTACTGCCCACCTGGGTTATAGAGGAACGAGTAACCCAAGGCTGCCATCTGGTGGCCACATGTATACTTGCTCTCAGAAGAGGTAGGGCAAGTCTAGCTAGTCCCGGAATTCAAAATTCTTGAATTTACCCAAGAGTCAGAATCACAGGATAGTACACGCTTAGGATCAGAAAATTTTAGAATAAAATCCACGAGATGGTTGAACGGTGATAATAATGACTATATCTCAAGAGTTTGTCTGTGCCTGAAGTGGCAATAAACGCTTTGTGAGAACTGTCTTTTTTAAAACCTCTCCACTGAATTCTCACCTGGGGACGGTTTGATCCATATTAGCTAAGTGAGAACATGGAGGTTCATGTCAAGCAATCTGTCCAACATCACACTATAATGAGCAGTGGGCTGAACTGTGACCCCAAGTCTCCCGGCTCCAGACCCAGGTGGTTAACCACCATGGCTTTTACTAGAATCTTAGTGTGTCACCGGCTGAAAACCACAGGTGTTTTAGTATTTGGAGAGCTATATGACACTAGAGAACTTTGAATTGGAGAACCTTAAGATTTTGTACTGTGAAGTAGTGGGGAGATTGTGTCTTAGCCTTGAGAACTCAGGAACCATGGGCCATTAGGACAGGGAGGGCCTTTGTGGGCCCCTCATTTTGCACACGAGGCAGGAGGGGAGGTGTCTGCGGGATCCTGCGGACTGCATGGTGGGAAACCTGGGCTACTTGTCTCCCCACCCAGGGCTCTTTCCACTGCGTGAGTTTCTCAATCATGGCTTTTCCAATCATGTTCGTTTATAGCCACTGCAATAAAGCTGTGGACTTTTGCTCCAGAACAGCACATAAAATATCCTGTTATTTGCCTCTTAACATGAGCTTCTGTTTTTCGTCTTAAGTCTGAAGTGTAAGCCTCATAAAAGGTAATCATCTAAGGCCTCTTCAAAGAGAAGTCATAAATAGGCCATTTAGACCCAATGAGTCTTTATTATGCTTCTATGGGAGTATAAGCCTGCGCCCCGTGGGGACGAAGGAGGAGCATAAATCCCAGTTCTGAGCTGTGAGCAGATTACCTCCTCCATGAGGCAAAGGAGCCTGGTGGTGTAGTGGTTATGCACTGGGCTGCCATTCCAAAGGTCAGCAGTTTAAAACCATGAGCAGCCCATGGGGAACGATTGGACTTTCCAATCCTGTAAACTGTTGCAGTCTCTGAGACCCACAGTGGGGTCATCGTGTCTATGAGTCAGCATCAGCTAGATGGCAGTGTGGTTTTTGGTTTGTTTGTTTTTGCTGTTGAGGGGGAGAAGTTTAGAGGCACAGAGGCAATCCTAGAAACATCAGTGGCCCAAAAAATACCATTCCACAGCTAGATCCAAAAGGTAGTGGGGAGCGGGGGCTGGGGCAAAGGAGGAAAGCAGAGGTTGGATTTTGGTCTTGCCCCTTGTGTTAGTCTGGGTTGACTAGAGAAACAAATCCAGGGAGACTCATCTATGTATGAGAAAGAGCTTTATATAAAAGAGTAATTGTACAATAAGAAAGCACCCCAGCCCAGTCCAGATCAAGTCCATAAATCTGATATTACCGTAGATGCTGATTCTAGTCCATAAATTCCTCTTCAGACTCACGCAAAACATGCAATGACATCGAATGTAGGCAGGTGCAAAGTCTGTGGATCCAGTGGCCGTGGAAGCATCTCAACACTGACAGGGGTCTTCCCATGGCTCCTCCTGCTCCAGGGCTCTAGCTTAGCTCCATGTGCCTTATCAGAAGGAAGATGAAGCAGAGTGTGTGTGTGTCCTGCCTCCAGCGAGCTATTTATCTCTGTAGGGCCTCCAAATGAGGTCATCAAGCAACAGCCTCATTGACAGGCTAAACTTCACCCCTTCATTCTTAAGTCTCAAGTTGACACCAGATTATGTAACTACCACGCCCTTGCTATTGGTATTCACTACTGTGCATTAGATCCACCACTTGTCTGCCAGTTTGTCGCACTGTGCTGGCCTGAGTGTTGCTGTGAAGAAAATCTCACTACCATTGAGTTGATTCTGACTCACAGCGACCTTAGGACAGAATAGAACTGGCCCTGTGGATTTCTGAGACTGTAGCTCTTTATGGGAGTAGAATGCCTTGTCTTCCTCCCATGGACTGGCTGGTGGTTTTGAACTGCTGACTTAGTAGTTAGTTGCCAAATGTGAAACCACGAAGCCACCAGGGGTGGGGGTCTGCTATGAAGAAAGGCCTGTTGATCTACTGCAGAAAACTAGCCAATGCAAACCCTCTGGATCCCCACAGAACACTGTTCCATCTTGTGTCGGGAAGGAGATGAACCCTCAGTATAAAGTCACTTGCACAAGAGCCAGAACAACAGACTCAACTCTCCCACCAACTTCCAAGACCCCCCAACACCAACAAAATATGTCTTCCTAAATGTGTCTGCTACAGGTCCATGTGCACTTGTGGCGACTTGTGCCCACAAGCTCAGATACCGCGGGCCCTATTTCTGTCCCTACCCTTTCCCTGGCTTCCAACAGTCTCCAGATCCTGCCTGTCCTTCTTCCTCCAAAAAGCAAAACCTACTGCCCATCGAGTCAATGCCAACTCATAGTGCCATAGGACGGGGCACAACTCCTTCTGTGAGTCTCCAAGACACTAACTTGCTCTAAGATCTTTCTTCCAAGAGTGGCTGGGGGGCTTCAAACTGCTGCTCTCACAGTGAGCAGCCCAATGCATAACCACTATGCCACCAGGATTCCTCCTTCCCACTGGCAATGTCCTCCCCTCATTCCTCTCAGTACTTCATTGTCCCACATCTAGATTAGGGAAGGGGCCTTCCCACTGGCCTCCTGGCTCTCACTCTTCCTTGTTTTACCTGGCATATACCAACCTGGGCCCTGGCCAACTGAAACTCTCCCACCAGGAAGGACATCAGTCTGGCCTTTGTACTTGATGAAAAATGCCTCATCTGCATCTGCTGACCTCTTCAATGTCTTTTTTTATTAAATGGCGCTTTTGTATACAGGCAGGGCCCTGAATTTTAATCTCAGCCTCATGAATAAAAACAATGTAAGCTGGGTCAAGTTAGTCAACCTGTGAATCTGTAGACTGGGGACATTGGAACATAGACTCTCCCCCACAAGGATGCTGCAATGATCCAATATACTAAAGAATATGAAGTATTTATAATGTTGTCCGGCACATAGTAAACACCCAATGAAATCCCCAGGATTAATTCGTCCTTGTGTTAGTCTGGGTGGACTAGAGAATCAAGTTTATGGACACTCATATGTATACAAGAAAGAGCTTTATATAAAAGATCAATTGTATATTGAGAAAACTCCTAGCTCAGTCCAGATCAAGTCCATAAATCTGATCTTAGCCCATAAGTCCCATACCAATCTATAAGTTCCTCTTCAGACTCACGTAACACATGCAATGCTGCTGAGTGCAGGAAGATCACAGGCCAGTGGGTGGAAAGTCTTGTAGATCCAGTGGTGGTAGAAGCATCTTAGTGTTGGCGGGGGGTCTCCACGTGGCTCCTCAAGCACCAAGACTCTGGCTGCCACCAGCACAGCTCCATGGGGCTTGTGAACAGGAATGTCTCACAGGGAGAGTCTCTTGTCCTTGGACTGACTCCCAACTCCTGCTTTGCTCTCTACCTCCATCTCATCCTTCACCTTGGCTTCGTCTTTGTTGTGGCCCTTGTCCCGGACTCCTGCGGTCCAGACCCACGTGCTGTGGATGTAGTTGGCCAGGTGGTGGCTGAAGAACTTGGGCCTGTGTGCCTTGGTGTCTGGGGCCTCATTGGGCTTGCACTTGTCACATGTGCCTTCATGGGGCAGCTCCTCGAAAGCCATGCATACTCCCTGAGGTCATGTGAGGGCCATGAGGGCAAGGCCCCAGGGCCTCCAGGTCAGAATTTTCAATTCCTCCACCCCATGGGGGTCCCTACAGGGAAAGTGACACCCGCTGGGGCCTCAGCATGACTGTGAGCAAGGTCAAGGCTGGATAGCTGCTGCCCTCTCCCCACAGCTCCAGTCCTGGGCAGAGGAGCAAGTGGCCTTCATACCAGGACCCCATCCCTGGTGGCTTCGTGGTTGCACATTAGGCTACTAACTACTAAGTCAGCAGTTCAAAACCACCAGCCAATCCATGGGAGGAAGACAAGGCATTCTACTCCCATAAAGAGCTACAGTCTCAGAAATCCACAGGGCCAGTTCTATTCTGTCCTAAGGTCGCTGTGAGTCAGAATCAACTCAATGGTAGTGAGATTTTCTTCACAGCAACACTCAGGCCAGCACAGTGCAACAAACTGGCAGACGCGTGGTGGATCTAATGCACAGTAGTGAATACCAATAACAAGGGCGTGGTAGTTACATAATCTGGTGTTAACTTGAGACTTAGGAGTGACGGGGTGGAGTTTAGCCTGTCAATGAGGTTGCTGCTTGATGACCTCATTTGGAGGCCCTACAGAGATAAATAGCTCACTGGAGGCAGGACACACACACACTTTCTGCTTCATCTTCCTTCTGATAAGGCACATGGAGCTAAGCTAGAGCCTTGGAGCTGGAGCAGCCATGGGAAGACCCCTGTCAGTGCTGAGATGCTTCCACGGCCATAAGACTTTCCACCCGCCGGCCTGTGATCTTCCTGCATTCGATGTCATGCATGTTTTGCGTGAGTCTGAAGAGGACTTTATGGACTAGAATCAGCATGCCATTTTCCAGGAGCCGCTGGTTTAGGGCACATACAGCCTCCTGGAGAACACTGCCCAGAGCCAAAGTTGTTGCCACCTACCTGGCATCGTAACTGTGTCTTTAGGAGCCCATTCCATCGTTCTATCAAGCCAGCTGCTTCAGGATGATGAGGAACATGATACAACCAGTGGATTCCATGGGAATGGGCCCATTGCCGCACTGTATTTACTGTAAAGTGAGTTCCTTGATCTGAAGCAATGCTATGTGGGATGCATGCCAGTGGATGGGGCATTCTGTAAGTCTATGAATGGTGGTTTTGGCAGAAGCATTGCATTCAGGGAAGGCAAATCCATATACAGAGTAGGTGTCTATTCCAGTAAGAACAGAACACTGCACCCTCCATGATGGAAGTGGTCCTGTGTAATCTACCTGCCACCAGGTTTCTGGTTGATTTCCCCAGAGAATGGTCCCATGTCTTGGACTTAGTGTTGGTTTTTGCTGCTGGCAAATGGAGCACTCAGCAGTGGCAGTGGCCAAGTCAGCCTTGGTGAGTGGAAGTACATGTTGCTGTGTCCATGCATAACCCCCATTCCTGCTGCCATGTCCACTTTGTTCATGTGCCCATTGGGCGATAACAGGGGTGGCAGAGGAAAGAGGAGGACCAGTCTCCACAGCGTGTGTCATCTTATCCACTTGATTATTAAAGTCCTCCTCTTCAGAGGTAATCCTTTGGTGAGCATTCACGTGAGATAAAACTAACTTTACTTTCTTGGCCCATTCAGAGAGGTCTATCCACATACCTCTTCCCCACACCTCCTTGTCACCAATTTTCCAATCATGGTCCTTCCAATTCCCTGAGCATCCAGCCAAGCCATTAGCCCAAACCCATTAATCAGTATACAACCTCACATTTGGCCATTTCTCCTTCCAGGCAAAGCGCTGCTTGAAATTTTGCCTGTTGGGAGGAGATTCTTTCACCGCTGTCCTTTAGGGAGATCCCAGAACCTCAAGCTCTTGTTTGATTGGACCAGTGTGTAGCTGCTTTAGCTTGTTCTCTGTCTCAACTGTGAGCTACACTACCTGTGGGACAAGCCAACTGTAGATTGTGTCGCTAGAGTTTAAGGTTCCTTTGAGTCCTGTTTCATCACACTGCTGGTGTATACATTGCTTGAGCTTGAGGCTGGTGGATCCTGTCATCTTGCATTGCTTGAGTTTGATATCCCATCTGGGCCTGCTTCGATAAGCTTCTAAGCTGCTGACTGTTGGTGACCTGCCCTGCGGTTTGTTGCCTGAGCAAACTCTGCCTGCATTGCCTGAGGGAAGACTCAGCTGTCTGCTTTCCTTAACCTTGGACCTGGCAGCCCTCTTGAGTTGAAGAACTTCCAGTATATTAACTGTTCCGTTGAACTGAGCCCTCTGTAATGCTGTGTGGACTAATTAGCTCTTATATTTTTTCATGCTGTATAAATGTGTGTGTGTGTATTTATAAGTGTCCTGGTTTTATTTCTCTGGAGAACACTGCCTAACACACTCCTCCTCCTCATCTTATTACTGTGCTGTTGTCACTAGCTGCCTTGGACCCACACAAAACAGAACAAAATACAGCCCCATCCTGTGCCATCCTCATAATCTGTTGTGGAGAGAACCATTGTGATCCAGATAATTATCATAGATGGGCTTTTCAAAAGTAGATGAACCAGACCTTTCTTCCTTGTCTGTCTTAGTCCGGAAGTCCTACTGCAACTTATTCAGCATCATAGCAACACACACACTTCTGACGACAGGCTGGCTGTATGTGAAGTGCATTGACCGGGAAGGAGCGAATTCTACCTCGGAACCACCAGTGCCCCCACCTTCTTTCGGTAGTCTTCCGAATCAAGCCACATGTGGCTCTCCTCACACACTGAGCTGTTTCACAAGCCCCTGGAAAAAATATTTCATGATAGAGACTGACTCGAGCTGGTAGGACTTCCTTAGAGAAATGGAGTCTATGTCCTCTCCTCCTGAATATGGCTGACTTGCGATACCTTAGAGCAATGGCTCTCAACCTGTGGGTCGAGACCCCATTGGGGGTGGAGATGGTTAAAGTTTATTGTGCCAACCTGGCGAATAAACACAAGTGGGGTTACTTGAAGGGTGGAGAGATAAATGGCTTGGTGAGCCTCTCCTTTCGAGTTCTCGGGTCTCTTGCTTTCTGATAGTCAGACCAGGGTGCAGCTGCCTTAGCCAGTTCCCTACTTCAGCTGGCAAGGCTCCTTCCTGCAGGACATCCCCGATGAGAAGCCACATGGACTTACCCAGATGCAGCACTGGGTGCTGGAGCAGTTGCGTGGAGACCCCTGCCAGCGCTGAGATGCTTACACACTCACTGACTCGGCTTTCCTCCTGCAGTCGGTGTCACTGAGTGTTCTTTGTGAGATGGAGGTGGACTTTGTGAATTGGTGTTGGACATATGGGCTAATGTTGGACCTATAGGCTTGGGCAGCACTGGGTTGGGATGTTTTCTTGATGTGCACTTAAACTTTAAATAAAACTCTCTCTTATACATATGCATTTCTGTGGATTTGTTTCTCTAATGTACCCAGACTAACACAGGAGTCAATCAGCCCTTTCACAGGGGTTGCCTTATTCATAACAGTAGCAAAATTACAGTTATGAAGTATCAACAAAAATCATTTTATGGTTGGGGGGGGGGTCACCACACATGAAGAACTGTATTAAAGGGTCACGGCATTAGGAAAGTTGAGTACCACTGCCTTAGAGCATGGCAGAAGTGACAGGCCTGGCTTTAAAAAAAAACAGGCAGGTTCCATTTCATTCCTTACATGGAGCCTTGAGTGGCCAGGTAAGAGGTCAGTCTAGTCCGGTGGCAAGGCCACGTGGAGTGACCTGAATCCAACCTTCTAGTCATTCCTACCAGGCACTGGGCGTCTGAGTGGATCTGACTGGGATCCTCCATCCCAGCGCAGTCACTAGCCAAATACCACTGAGCGATCCTAGTCAACACTCTGTAGAGCAGAATAATCGCCCTGCTAAGCCCTGCCTCAATTCCTGAACCACAAAACTGGGAGATAAGAAAATGTTATTTAAGCCACTGAATTTTGAGAGAGTTTGTACGCAACACTAGATTTCTGAAACATTAGTTCTCCTGGCAGTGACCAACAGGCTCTGGTCTTAGAGAGAAAGACTCACTCCTATCGGCATTTAAAAAAACTATCTAATGAAAATGTCAAAAACAAAATATTAAAACTAATGATAAACCGATAAATACATCCTTTTGAATTATATGTTTCACATGTGTTTTGTTTCTTATTAACCTGTTAAGTTCGTTCATTTTCACAAGCACATTGTTTTGCATAGCTTAAGCTGCCATTGCAAATTTCATAGTATACTTCTGAGTCCTCCAAAGCCATGAAGCAAACCAGATAAAACATTCACAAAATAGAATTATTAAATTTATTACTACACTTTTAACGCAACTTTAGAAGCTAATTTTTATCCTTCCTGCACTTAATTTTTATGCCATCTTAGTTTCTTAGATCTATGCTTTGGCATTTATTTGAGAGCCTGTATGGAGGGAGGTTATAGCAGGGGAGCGCAGCTACTTGTGAGCCCTTGATCAAAGGGCAGTCCCCTTTCCAGTGGGGAAGGTTGTCCTCTTCAGCCGAGAGCGCAACTTCTGGAGGGAAGCGTATGGCGCAGTGAGGGAGGAAGGAGACGACTCTCTAACAGGCCGGAGCAGCCGAATCAACCCTGGCAATCAACAGGGTGACAGATGTCACAACCAGATGGCTCTCACATCTGACACTGATTTATTAGGATACCTACAGAAAAATAGTGGTGACTCAGATCAGGATATGGGTTACCACCTATTTGATTATTGATCGACCATGGGACGTAGTTTCTTTCCCCAAGGGTTTCAAACCACATTAGTTTCAAACCAGATTGGGCTCCTTTGTTCTCAATGGCTTAATCTTTCCTTGTTTTACCCACTAGGTTTGTAGGTCCAGGCTTTTGATGCAAACTCCAGTTTCATTATGACTTGGTGTGTCTTCCCAATTTTACATATTGCAAGCATTTCATAACCGCGTTGTATGTCACTGTGGCATATGATTCTGATCTGTGAACATTATTTAAGCCTTCCAGCTGCCTTTTCAGTATCTTATAAGTAGTGGGGTCATCTAGGAGCTTCATGGGAGATGAGGAATTGTCTGCAAGCTTGTTCTCCTTCCTAAGCGATTCCAAGAATTCACCACTCGCTTGACTCTTGGGTCTCCGTGCTTGCAGGAGCTGGCACAGCAGGGGAGTCATTCTGTAAGGGGGGCTTCGGTGGCCATGGATGCTAATTGTTTGGGTTCTAAACACCATTTTTACCTTTTCCCATGACTTTTTGGTCTATTCACAGATCTATTTGATCTCCTTTTATATAACTAGAAACATATATATATATAATGCTTTATTAAGATATATGCTTACTAAGAAAAAAACACACAAATTTTCATCTGTCAACATTCTCCAAATTAATCATGGCCTTCTTTTTGCACGCTTTAGATGAATGTTTGTTAGTGGTATATCATGAATTCATGGCCTTTTATAAACTTACTTTGCTTTAATAAGTCCCTGTTTTTCCTTTCTGCCTCTGTGTCTCCCTTCCTCCAAGTGCCGATGAAACAATGGTACACTGGGACCAGCAGAAGCTTCCTATCCATCATCACTTTTTTTGTTTTCCTTCCTTCTCAGACATAGGGCCACGTACTCTTGAAACAATGGAGACCAGGAATAGAGACCAGGATCTGGGCACTCTGGTAGCCCCAGCTCTTCTGCTGAGGCCATGCTGCCCCCTAAGTCTCTTGCTGTGCTTTTGAGATGGCTCTGCTGCAGACACACTGGGCTCTGCTGGGGGCACGCCTCTTGCCCCCATCGGCCTGGGGAAATGATAGGTACTATTCTTCCTTCTACCACGCTGTCTGAACCTTCCCTTAACTTCCGACCGACAAAGGAGATTGGCAGGTACCTTTTTGTCAAACGGGCTGAAAGGAGCACTCAGCAGAGAACAATGTGATTTCTACTAGCTGTGGTTTCTCTGAAAGGCTTCAAATCTGAATCCATTCAAAGATCACGTTTGGAACATTCCCTCTCTGCTCCCTAGTCTGCCTCTAGCTTTCACTCTGGATTACAACTCAAATGCAAAGGAAACAACAAACTCTCATCGCTGCACCCACCGGCAGCATCACGATAACGAGGGAAAGGATTGAGGATGGCAAGCGTTTCATTTTACCTGGCTCCCCAAGCAGTGCTCCCAGAAGCAGTACCCCAGAAATCAAATGACATATCACACTGGCAAATCTGCTACGCAAGGCCTCTTTAAAGCATGAATGACCAAGGACGTCACTTTGAAGACTAAGGTGTGCCTGACCCAAGGCATGGCGTTTTCAGCCATCTGATATGACTGTGGAAGTTGGACACTGAGTAAGGAGGAAGTCAGCCGAAGCATTGCTGCACTTGAATTACGGTGTTTGAGAAGAATACTGCCTGTCACGGACTCCAAGGAGAGCAAACCAATCTGCCTCGAAGGAAGTAGAGACAGAACGCCCCGAGGCAGTAAGGATGGTAAGACTTCCTCTCACGTGCTTTGAGCTTGTTGTCAGGGAGACCAGTCCCCAGAATAGCGCATCACGCTTGATAAAGCAGAGCTATCTATCATACTTGACGAAAAGAGCAAGACCTAAAATGAGATGCGTTGACACTGTGGCTGCAACAGTGGGCCCAAACCTAACATACCAGGTGGACTATTGTTCAATAAGATTGCCCACCGACAAGCACAGTGAAGTCTAACTCGTCTGAAGTAAAGAGAGAACTACATTTTTCCTTTGTAAATAAAGGACCCTACATCTACAGAGGCACAGTTACACCCACCCCCCCCTCCACCTCCGACCACAACCACATGTTAAAATTTACCTGACCTTTATGCTACCTGCCTTTATCCCAAGTAGAAACTGGAGGGTGCTTGTTTTATAATGTGCTATTAAGCCATCAGTTCTTGTATTGTATCACAGTAAATAAATACTCTACCCTCAAGGCAGAAATCACATGTCGGTTTGTATATTTTTCTAATTAAAACATAATCCCCGCTCTAATGTGTTCATGGTTCTAATTCCAGAGGTTACAGAAGGCCACACAATGAAAAGTCTCCTTCTTACCCCTGTCTCTGGCAAACCGATATCCTTCCTCGGAGGAACTATGGTAACCAGTTACAAGTGCTTCTTTCTAGAGATCTTCCACAAAGGAATGTGCAGCTGAGTGACCTTCAGTGCGACCTTAACAGAAATGCCATCTATAGGTGCCTTTAAAGAATATACATTTATTTTCTGAAGACTGAAAGTCCAAATCAGGGTCTCGGCCATGTAGAGTCCTCTGTGAGCCATGGCAAAATCCTTGGCATGTCTTGGCATTCCTTGATGTTCGTTGGCTTCAGTCTTCCTCTTGTATTTGCTTCTGAGTTTATTCCAGTGTTTTTAGAGCTGATTAGGTTTCCACACTACACTGCTAATGCCTCATTAATCTACCAAACCAAACCCCTATTTCCCCCTCAACACGTATAAAGTCAACAACTATTTTGAGGGCACAGTTTCATCTAGCATTTATGACTCTCCCCACTCCTTTTAAGAGACAGAAATGGGAGCACCCTGGACATTCTGTTCTGTGTCATACTTCTTTCACCTGATAATGTATCTTGAAGAATGTTCCATAACACCCTTCATGGTTACAGAGAATGACATTATTGACGATATGCCAATGCATTTAACTCTTTGCGTATTGATTATCAAGGAGCCCTGGTGGTGTAGCAGGCTAAGCATGGGGCCGTTAATGGAGCGTTGGTAGTTCCAGCCCACCAGTTGCTCCTTGGGACGAAGATGAGGCTGCAAGTATAGCTCTACTCTGTCTCATAGGGTCACTGCAAGTCGGAATCGACCCCATGAATGGCAGTGCACTTGATATTGGTTTTAAACATGATTAAGAGCTAATTAAAATCTTAATTCCTTATTATGTATGTATCATTTTATTAGGAGCTCATACAACTCTCATCACAATCCATACATACATCAATTGTGTAAAGCACAGTTGTACATTCATTGCCCTCACCATTCTCAAAAAAATTTGCTCTCCACTTAAGCCCCTGGCATCAGCAACTCATTCTCCCCTCCCTCCCCACTCCCTCCTCCCTCATGAACCCTTGACAATTTATATATTATTATTTTGTCATATCTTTCCCTATCTGATGTCTCCTTTCACCCACTTTTCTGCTGTCTGTCCCCCAGGGAGGAGGTTATATGTAGATCCTTATAATCGGTTCCCCCTTTCCAACCCACCCTCCCTCCACCCTCCCGGTATTGCCACTCTCACCACTGGTCCTGATGATATCATCCTCCCTGGATTCCCTGTGTTTCTAGTTCCTATATGTACCAGTGCACATCCTCTGCTCTATCCAGATTTGCAAGGTAGAATTCGGTTCATGGTAGTGGGGGCGGGGGTGGGGTGGAGCGAGGAAGCATTTAGGAACTAGAGGAAAGTTCTATGTTTCATCATTGCTACATCACACCCTTACTGGCTTGTCTCCTCCCTGAGACCGTTCTGCAAGAGTATGTCCAATCCCCACCCAGATGGTGCAGTGGTTCCGTGCTGGGCTGCTAACTGCAAGAGTATGTCCAGTGGACTACAAATGAGCTTTGGGTCTCCACTCTGCCCTCCCCACCTCATTCACAATGAGATGATTTTTTGTTCTGATGATGCCTGATACCGGATCCCCTCGACACCTCGTGATTCCACAGGCTGGTGTGCTTCTTCCATGTGGGCTTTGTTGCTTCTGAGCTAGATGACCGCTTGTTTACCTTCAAGCCTTCAAGACCCCATATGCTATATCTTTTGATAGCTGGGCACCATCAGCTTTCTTCACCACATTTGCTTATTCACCCGCTTTGTCTTCAGCAATTGTATCAGGGAGGTGAGCACACACTGATATGATTTTTTGTTCTGATGATGCCTAATATCTGATCCCTTCGACACCTCGTGATCACACAGGCTGGCGTGCTTCTTCCATGTCGGCTTCTTCCATGGCCGCTTGTTTATCTTCAAGCCTTTAAGACCCCAGATGCTATATCTTGTGATAGCCGGGCACCATCAGCTTTCTTCACCACATTTGCTTATTCACCTGCTTTGTCTTCAGCAATTGTGTCAGGAAGGTGAGAATCATAAAATGCCAGTTTAATAGAAGAAAGTATTCTTGCATTGAGGGAGTACTTGAATGGAGGCCCAATGTCCATCTGCTACCTCAATACTAAACCTGTAAATATATGCACATACACCTATTTCCCCATATTGTAAACAATGCCATAAATATGACTTTTTGCACTTACACAATTTTGCAGGTGTGTGATTGTTTTGTAGAAGTGGGGTTGCTGAGACAGAGTGCATGTGAGATAGTTAAGGTTTATTGTGCCTACCTAGCCATTAAAAACATGTGGGATGAATTGAAGGGTGGAGCGATAAATGGCTCGGTGAACCTAGCCCAGTGGTTCTCAATCTTCCTAATCCCTCAACCCTTTAATACAGTTCCTCATGTTGTGGTGAGTCCCCCAGCCATCAAATTATTTTTGTTGCTACTTCATAACTGTAATTTTGCTACTGTTATGAATTAGTCAATCCCTGTGAAACAGTTGTTTGACCCCCAAATGGTTCATGACCCACAGGTTGAGAATCGCTGGCCTTGCCTTTCTAGTTCTCTGGTCTCTTGTTCTCTGATAGTCAGACCAGTGTGTGGCTGCCTCAGCTGGAAAGGCTCACTTCCTGTGAGACCTCCCTGAGGAGAAGCCAATGGACCTACCCCGATGCAGCCCTGGGTGCTGGAGAAACCACGTGGAGACCCCTGCCAGCCCTGAGATGCTTACACGCTCACTGATTCTACTTTCCTCTTGCATTTGACATTGTTGCATGTGTTTTGTGAGTTTGAGGAGGACTTTGTAGATCGGTGATAGATATATGGGCTAATGTTGGACTTATGGGCTTGGACTGGACTGGTTGGGCTGCTTTCCTAATGCATACTTACCCATTATATAAAACTCTTATATACATATGGGTTTCCATGGATTTGTTTCTATAGTTTACACAGACTAACACATTATGGTACCGGGAGTGGGGTACTGGAGAAACAAATAAATAAGTGGAGCGTAGATGATGTCTCCCTCGTGGTAATGTTTCTTCTTTGTCTAGTTGTTTGCTGGAAAGAATAAGGGAAGTATGAAAATAGAAAGCTGTAAGCCCACTTGCTTTCAGCTATTAAAATTTGATTTTTAGATGGGTTTAGACCATGCCTGCAAAGAAAGCTTTGAAAAGATATGTCCCACTCAGTGCTTTGGAGTACTCAGGGACCACTGGTCTTTGTCAGAATCTGGAAAAAGTCTGGAACCATGAAGAAAACTCCTCTCTGGGATTGGATGTTACAGGGAGCCTGTGAGCAGACTGAAATGCTTGCTAGGTGACCACCTGGATCTACTTGCTGAGTGGAAGTGGGAGACATGCAGCAATAAAGAGACGGGTTGAGTTTGGCCACTGACACCTGTGGACTTGGTTTACGGGGGCGGGGGGAGGGGAAGAGAAGATGAGAGCGGGTTGACTGGTCTGAAGTTCATGACCTAGCACGAGGGGGCTAGGCTTGTCGAGTATTTGTGAGAGCCCATGTTTTAAAGACAAGGTGGCCAATGGGCACCCTGGGGAGGCTAAGTGAGGCAGCCCACATTGAGTTGACCAGAACCCGACCAGATGGAGAGATTTGGTGTTGCCAAACTGCTATTGGAGGACACAGAAGCCGTTGACACTCCCTCCTGATGACACTCCCTCCCTCCTGCCTTCTTGCCAGTGTAGTACATGATCACACTTTCTGACCCTGGACATTCTGGTAGATGAAAAATAGACCTTACTGAGGCCATTTACATAATTTCTCTTATTAAAATTGTGAGCATCTCTTGTACATGTTAAAGAGCCATTCATGTCTCCTTTTCTATGAATTGTGTGATTTATCAGGGCAAGTTCAACAGTATTGCACCCAAATTATACAAACTCAAAATGTAAAGCTATTGCTTCCCCAAATAGCCTCCGTCTCAGTCAAGACACTTCTGAAGGTAGGGACTCCATCTCTCTAACCCCTCCCTGAAGTTTTCTGTGCTTGGCAATTTGTGCCATGCCAAAATTGCTGTGTTGGAAACCTCAAGCAACTCAGACTGTGCTCCTTTGAAAAGTTCCTTGAGACTGGGGAACAAAAATAAGTCTGAAGGGGCATGATAAGGGGTGGAGGGTACATGGGGTGAGGTTTTCCAATGAGGTTCTCTTATTATGGCTCTCGTTATCCCCAAAGAATCCACATGTGCGCTGTTATGATGGGGGAAATAAAACCCTCAAGCAACTTTCCTGGTCTTTATCTCACAATGCAGCTTTCAATGTAAAAACAACAACTTCCTAAGAAGCCCTCAGAATTGTTCTGTGCCTTTGGAGAAAGTCTATAGAGATTAGCCCTTGGGGCTTCCCCCCAAAATCATTTCTGTAGCCCCTCACATAAGGGCCAAATGGAAAGGATGATATATGCAGGGTGCAGTATAGCACTGATGAAACACATAACTATCTCTAGTTCTTTAGTCTTTCCTCCTGTCAATTATGGCCTTAGTTTTATCTCATCAATATTGTCAGACTTGTGTGTGTTCATTTGTATAATTAAGATCATTTGATGAATGAAATGCAAGATAGACCCCTCAGAAACATTAAAAGGAGTAATAATTCCCTGAGGGTACAGGAAGGGGGTGGCACGAGAGGGTAGGGGGAACTGATCGCAACGACGACTTGAGGGGAATAAGTAACAGAATTATGGGTGAACGGATACATTGGATGGTATAAGATATGGCAAATAATAATACATAATATATTAAGGGTTCATGGTAGGGTGGGGGAGGGAGGGGATAAAGGGGAGCAGATATAAAACAGTTCAAGGAAAGAAAATGTTTTGAAAATGATGGTGGCAGCAATTGTACAACTATGCTTGATCTAATTGAATTATGGATTGTTATAATATCTGTAAGTGCTCTTAATAAAATGATAAAAAACAAATAAAGAAAATCCATTTCCATAATCTCTGAGCTGGTCTCTCTCTCTGCCTTGAATTTAACTGGCCCAGCAGACTCCCTTGGAAACTACTGTTTTGGTTGGACCTTCTTTTTCTCAAGGCAGTCCAAGGAGACTATGATAAGTAAATTACTGAGAGAGCTTGTCTGCGGCTGTCCACTGACAACAGAGGTGTGTTTAAACTCATCTTATTGGAAATAAACCTGTGCAAGTCAGAATTGGACCCCTTGTACTAGAAGAAAATTAGGCTTTTTTTGGATTCCCCTTGGATATATTGTAGGAGTGTGGGTGGAAGGGTTGATCTTTTAAATTCATTTGTTGGAATATATATATATAGCAACTGGAAACACAGGGAATCCAGGACAGATGGCTCCTTCAGGACCAGTGGTGAGAGTGGTGATGCCTGGAGGGTGGAGAGAATGTGGGGTAGAAAGGGGAACTGATTACAAGAATCTACGTATAGCCTCCTCCCTGGGGGATGGACAGCAGAGAAGAAGGCGGGGGAAGACGTCAGACAGTGTAACATATGACAAAATAGTAACTTATGAATGATGAAGTGGGGAGGGAGGGGGAAATGAGCAGCAGATATTAAGGGCTCAAGTAGAAGGCAAATGTTTTGAAAATGATGATGACAACAAATGTACATATGTTCTTGACACATGGATGTATGTATGAATTGTGATAAGAATTATATGAGCCCCCAATAAAATGATTTTTTTAAAGTTTACCTTTGGCTGTACTACGAGTGGAAAGCATTTATCCGGTTCATAATTTGATTTTCAAATTTCTTGTGAATATTTTTTGCAGGTTTACTTATCCATGAAAAAAGGAACCCTGGTGTCACAATGGTTAAAGTGCTCGACTGCTAACTGAAAGGTCTGCAGTTCAAGACCCACCAGCCTATCCAGGGGAGAATGAGGTGAAAGTCAACTTCCATGAAGATTTACAGCCTCAACACCCCCACTACCCCCGGGACAGTTCTACTCTATCCTGTAGGACCACTGCATCAGAAGAAACTCAACGGCATTGGGTAATGGGTAGTTACTTTTCCAGATGGACTTTAGACTCAGTTTGTGTATTTTCAAGAAAAATATTCTGTTGGAATTTTTATTGAGTGTCTTTGCCATGAAGAAAATTGTACTTTCATATAGTCAAAATGATTATTTCAAAAAAATATATGACTTCTAGGGTTTGCCATGGGAGAAAGGTGGGCTTTCTAGACCCATGAAGAGTTGCAGGCTCAGAAGCGCACAGCTGCCTGTGCTCTAGGGTTGTTGGAGGTTGGCATGGAGTCAAGGGCAGTGGGTTGTTTTCCTTGGAGGGTTTGTCTTACTTAGAGAAACCATCCTTGTTCTGAGACTAAAATCTCAGAGTCGCAACTGACTCTCTAGCAACTAGGGTTTTTAATATATAACGCTTCTTACAATTCTTTCTGATTTTATATTCAAATCTTGGATCGACTTGGCATCTAGGCTGGGGTGAAGTGTGAGGGTTAAACCAAACTTCAGTTTATTTCCAGGTGACCCTCATGGTTATGATACCACTTATTACATAGTTAATGATTTGAGATGCCACCTTCGTGATACATACAGCTGTTGTTGTTATTTTCTGGACTATTTTATTGTGTTGATCTGTCTGTGTGTCAATACTTGGCTCTATAGGTGTTGTGCTAACTGTAGGACCACGTCTGCTCATTAACTTTCTTCTTTTTTTTAAGACAAATAATTGTCCAAGATATTATCACCTGCTGAGTTTATCATGTAAACTTTAGCATGAACTTTTTTACCTCACAGAATGCTGCTGGTCCTTTCAGCCAGGGAAGACTGACATCTTTATGGTGTGTGTCTCTGTTTAGGAGCGCGGTACGCCTTTCCATTTGTTCAAGTATGCGTTGATGCCTCTCAGGAGTGCCGTAAAGTTTTCTTCATGTAGATCCTGCACATTTCTACTTAAGTGTGTTCCTTGATATTTTGTCTTTCACATTTCTGTTAAAGAGTGTTTTCTTTTTTACACATTGTCTTCAAATTGAACGCTGCTGTCTGTACTGGAGGGCTAAGCTTCTATCCAGCTGGGTTACTGAATGCGTGCAGTCTCCCATTGAGTCTCTCATGAGGTTTACCTTCTTCTGTTCGTTTGCTGCACTTCCACCGTCTTTGCCTTGTCATACTGCATTGGCTAGTACTGATGGGCTGAGTCGGCGGGGGCGGGGGCGGGGGCGGGGCACGTGAATCCAATAAGTACCTCCCTTCTTCATGCTCAAGTCCTGAACCAATGGAGATGAAGGAATAAAGAAAACAGGGAACAAACTCTCCTCAGCATTCCTGGTAAAGACCACTTTGGGGGGATGTAACTCACACCTGGACATTCTCCGATACCAGTTTCCTGCCTACCCCTAGGCCATGTGTGATTTGGTGTGAACCTTCTCATGCGATGGGATGGAGGCGGGCGGCTGCTCCTGTAAGATTCAGGCACGGGGATGGGAGGGAACACCAAAGGGGGAGGGATGGAGGAAGAGGAGAAGACAGATTCTCTGTGGGCAGGTCTTTATCTAGAGCGGTGGTTCTCAACCTTCCTAATGCTGTGATCCTTTATACAGTTCCTCATGTGGTGACCCCTAACCATAAAATTATTTTTGTTGCTACTACATAACTGTAATTTTGATACTGTTATGAATTGGGTAACCCCTGTGAAAGGGTCATTTGACCCCCAAAGTGGTCACGACCCACAGGTTGAGAATCGCTGATCTAGAAACAGGCTCTCAAAGTCACCAACCTAACTCACCCCATTATCTTCAGCGTAGAATCAATATTTCAACTCCCTCCAATGTGAAGAGACTATCAGGGGTGGGGAAGAAGTAGTGGGCATCCCCACCCCCTGTAACCAGTGCCTCCAGAACACGGAGCAGTAATGATGGAGAGCACAGGGCTTTTCCTCTTTCTCCTGGATGTTCCTGGGAGTGCCTTCAGGACGGCCAAGATGATGCCGGTTTCCCTTTTCCTGAGAAAGATAGAAGCAGCCATCTATTTTTATTTTGTATATGTTAATCAAGAATGCTTATTGAATATCTCGTGTCTTATCATAGATCATGGAGGCTATCGGAGTTTTCTTCTTAGCTTTTCAATATATTGAATAATAGTCATGGATTTCCCAATATTGGAATCATCTTTGCATCTGAGAATAAATCCCACTTGGAAACAATGTCGTATTCTTTTAATATTCTTCTTTTTGTTAGTGTTTTACTAAGGATTTTTTGCATCCATGTGTGTAAATGGGCTGTTTGTGTAGTTGTCTTTCTTTTGCAAGCTTGTATTGTCTAATGGTTCTCTTTTAAAAGAATTGGAAGGTTTTTGCTTATTCTCCTGTGCTCTTGAACAATTCAAGTAATGTTAGCTGACCACTTCGAGAGGGGTGTGTGTGTGTGTGTGTGTGAGAGAGAGAGAGAGAGAGAGAGAGAGAGAGAGAGAGAAGCCAGTGGCATGTTTTTGACACTTTATTTCCATAAGCATGCATCTGTTAGATTACCAGACAAAACCAAACTTATTGCCACTGAGTAGATGCCAACTAATAGTGACCCCATAGGACATGGCAGAGCTGCCCCTGTGACTTTCTGAAACTAACTTTTTTATGGGAGTAGAAAACTCCATCTTTCCCCTGAGAGGTTTGAACTGCTGATCTTGCAGCCCAGCTGCCACTACCACATCACCAGGGTTCCTCTGTTACATGGCACTTACACATTATGTGTTAGGTCTTCAAAGATCGTACCTGTCCATGTCCTGCAGGGCATTCATTGTGTTAACATGGCTCTGGACTTTTTGTTGGATGCTGGGTGTCCAGAGGTGAACCCGGTGCAGGTTCTACCTTTGAGAAATCGCAGTCTACTGGGGAGATAGCGATAGAAACAGGCGGTTTTCATGGGGTGTGCTAGGTTGTAAGATGAGTGAGAAGAGCGGGATGAGGGGACGTGTTGATTGAGGTTCTCCCTGTTCCAGGAGGTCCAGGTGCTCAGGTCTTACTTGGGAGACAGCCTGGCAGCTTCCTGCTATCAAATCCCCATCTGCCCTATACTTCTCTTCTCTGAAAGCTTGGAGGTCGCTTTTTACACGGAACCCTCTGGCATTTATTCACAGTGCTTCTTCCTGGGCTCCCCGTGGTCTACGTGGCCTGGATTGTAACTGCTGTGTGGGCGAGCTTGTCTCTCGGAGATGGGGCCTCCTCTGAAGGCAGAAACTGTCTGATGCACCTTATTCTTTCCAGTGGCCAGTGCAGAGCTTAGCACCTACTGGGCAGAACATGTGCTTGAGGAACAGAACCCGATGAGCTCAGTTAATACAATAATTCTGCAAGGCGAGGACAATTATTGTCTTAATTACAGTGAAAAGCACCACAGAGACTCAAAGGAAGTTCTTGCCCAGACTCACATAATGAATGAATGAATGAATGAATGAATGAATGAATGAATGAAGATACTTGGCTCGAGGTCAAGTCAAACCCCAAGTTAAATCCCTGTTTCATTTAGTCCACCAGTGCCAAGTCCGAGAATGTGGGAGAGCGTTCTCACCTAAGGACTGAGGACCAGCCAGGTCTTGAGGTAGTGTCTCCACTCCACCACTTCTCAGAAGTGCGTCCTTGAACTAATCCTGTCCCCTCTTGACATATTAGTTTGCTTCTCTGGAAAATGAATGTAATGACGGTGCCTCCTCACAGGGATGTGGTGAGAACGAAACGAGGCCGCATCTACACAAGCGCCTGGCAAGGGAGGATTCACATCCCACAAGCGTCCACGGCCCCAGCCCCTGCTCCTCTGGAAGCAGACCACGGCAGCACAAGGGGGTTAAGAATGAATATCACAGCGGGGCAGCCATGCCTTGGGTGGTAGCTCTCACCCTGTTGCCTCCTATGTTGGCTTTGTTTCTCTCCATAGACTGGGAGCCCCTGTGGCAGGTGTAGACACTGAGAGATGTTCCCCACAGCTGGGATCCACTCATGCTGTGAAGTGCTCAGAAGACGCTGGCTCGGTGGCAGGCAATGGGCAGATGGACTTGCGTTTCTTGAGAATGGTGGGTCTCGGAAGACAGACGAAGTCTGCGTCCTCTTCAGAGACTCTCCAGTTTGAGTTCCTGGGGAGGAGTCCGTCCTATGGGGTACTCAAAGAATGCTTTCCACCCAGATGTAGTCTAGTGCTCTTTTTTCCCCCTTTCCTCTCAAATCATCCCAGTAGTTTAATGTTGACTACTTCATTGTAAGTTAAAACAAGCTCATTACAAAGGTTTTGGGGAATCACAAAGAGGAAAAAAACATCCCCCAGGACAATCAAGAAGAATATTTGAGTCTTTTTATCCATATCTTTCTGTCTATCTATCATCATCTATCTATCTTAAGATTACACTTCATATACTAATTACAATCTATTTGTCTACCACAAAACTAGCTGACAAGAATCTCCTCACATTGTTTTCTTACATCGCTGAGCACAATTTTTAGTGGCTGTCTGCTGGCCTAACAAGTGGACATGTGATTAGTAATTTACATATTTGCCATCTTATATATGGATATATTAAGTATCCAAATGCAGAAAGCTCTAATAAATAATGTGATCGTTGGACCAATTGTTCGGATCCTTGGTACAAACTTCCAGAGAAACAAGTGTGCTTTCAGAAGAAGGATGGAAGTTGAGGATAAGTTAACGAACGGGTTTTCATTCACACGGTGGTTTCCTCTGCGATTCTATGGCTCCTCCTGATACCTTGCAAGGACCTTAAATATCGTTGCTGCTCACGAAATATTGGTTGTGTTGTAATATAATTGAAAGTATTATCTCAGATTGGGCAGGAGAAACAGAGTTGGAGAGAGAAAGGAGGGATCTCATGGTAGACCATCATCCTCACTCACTGCAGTTTTTTCTGTACTTAGAGTGAGGGTGTATAACTGATGGCTCAACGTCCAGATAATGACGCAGGAGGACACAGAGATGTGCGCCTCACATACGCAGAACAATGCAAGGTGCAGTTGGACGGGGCTGGACAGCGGTCAACAGCTCTAGGCTTGGCCCATCTCACCGATAGACTCTAGGTGGCGCTGCGGCCGTAAAAGTTTTGGCTTAGGAATTTGGGCAGCGCCGTCAGGCACCTCTGGCAGGGAGAGAGGACTGAGAAAAGCAAAGGAGGGACAGTACGCTGAAGGGGAGCAAGGAAAAAGGGAGAGACGAAGAGAACGAATAATAGAGGGAGAAAAGAGAAAGATGGTCCAGGCAGTGCTTGCCCCAGAAGAGAGATGAAATAAACTTAAGAATGTATTCTATGGAATGGGACATTATGTGATTTGGATGCTGCTTGAACACCATATTATAGGCAGTTCCTAGATTATGAAATAGTCTAATTTGTAGGTAAGGCAGAACAATTGGGTACGGTTTGGCAGCTTGTGTCTGACGTCAGTTAGCCAAATGTGTTTCTTAGAAGATAATACTTAGCGTACCCTCTATGCATTAGCAAACATTACAGAAGTACTTTACGATACGTTAAAAGTACCTTTAAGTTAGTGACACAAAAATAATTTTTTTAGTTATTAAAAAGAAATGAGCCTAAGATTCATTCATTCATTCACTCATTCATTTGTTCAGGAAGAATCTGTGGAGGCCTGCCCCGAGCCGGTGGCTGTGGTAGATGATGGCAGATGGGGTGGTGGTGGTAGGTTGAGTAGGCCTTAATCAATTATCACCTGTATCACAATAAATTGTGGTCCACCTGAGATGGGTCCTGAAGAAGGCACGAGCTTCTATGAAGCCTTCTGAGTAAGGACGTGGCCCGGTTTCACTGTGAGGAGAGGCTGCCCAAGGTGATGGTCTTGTGGAAGGTACTCAAAGTGAGGCCCGAAGATAACTGATGTTAACACGGGGAGAAAAGAAAATGGGGGCGGGGTGGCCTTCTGTACAGAGAGAACATCCTATACTGAGCCTGTAGGGACAGAGGACAGGGCACATCAGAGGGACCAGAGGAGAATCGCGGTCAATGCAGAGGTCACATGAGAGGAGCCTTAGGAGGGGGGGGGGGGTCCTGCTTCTTATTTACAACCAACCATTTCTCCCAAGAGCAGGAAAGGGCTTGAAAGTTTTATGGTCGGTAGGCAGATGTTCAGAGTTGGTTTGGGGGATCCCTCTGGTTAAAGTTCAGAGATGGATCGGCTGGTGGGGTGCTGCTGTGGAGGCCGTGGGGTAACCACTTGAGAGGTGCTGTGGAGACTGCTCAGTAAGGCCGGTGGGAGTGGAGGGGAATGAGCCCGAATCACTGAGAGCAGTGTTGACAGAGAACTTGCTGGCTGGCGAAAACAGTGAAACTCCCCACCAGTTGCCAAAAGCATGGGGTCTCGAATCCACTCAGAGGCATCTTGGGGGATGGTTTTAAAAACTTGCTGCCTTGAAAACCCTATGATCCATTCCGTGCACAGTCACCAGGAGGCAGAACTGACGTGATGGCAACAGACAACCATAACAGCATTGACGAAGCTCGGTCTATGAGGACCCCAGAGCCAGATTGCAGAGAAGAAGAGATTGTGAGGTGGATCTTTGATAGCCGGTGTAGATGGCTCTTTTGAGAAGTTTGTGTGAGGTGTAGAAGTAGACAACTATCTCCCTCTCTTTCTCTTTCTCCTTCCCCTCCTCCCCCTCCTAGTAAGGACACTGCCTTTCTGTGTTAGGGACATTTCTTCCCCATGGATCCAGCTTTGAAGTCGAGCCTATCTCCATGATAGATGATGAGCTGGCTCCTCATTGCTGAGCCAGGGAGGGCGCACAGGGCAGGGCTTGAGGACAGGAGATGGCTTCACGTTCTGGAAAGTCGTCCACGCTGTGTTTTCATCAGCAGTTCATTCCTTTTTGCTGTTGAGTGGCACTCCACGCTATCAATCCATTAAGCTTTATAAAATGTTTGTCCACTCCGGTGGAGAAGGGGGAGAAGGGAGACTCCGGATAGGGCAAGATATGACAAAATAACAATCTGTGGATTATCAAGGGCTCATGAGGGAGGGGGGAGCGGGGAGGGAGTGAGAAAAAAAGAGGACCTGATGCAGATGGCTTAAGTGGAGAGCAAATGCTTTGAGAGTGAATAGGGCAAAGAATGTACGGATGTGCTTTATACAATTGATGAATGTATATGTGTGGATTGTGATAAGAGTTGTATGAGCCCCTAATAAAATGTAAAAAAAGAAAAGAAAAAAAAAGAAAATGATTAGGGTAAAGACTACAGATGTGCTTTATACAATTGATGTATGCATATGCATGGATTGTGATAAGAGTTGTATGAGCCCCTAATAAAATGTTTTAAAAAATGTTTGTCCACTCACCTGTGGAGGAATATCCATATTGCTCCCAGGTTTGGCTGTTGATGATAAGGCTGCTACAAACATTTGTGTACAAGTCTTTTGGCAGACATGTGTTTCACAATCCTTTTAATCAGTTTCATTTTTGCTTAAGTCAGCAAGAGTTGCCTTCTGCTACTTGCAGCTAAAAAAAAAAATCAGAGCTGAGAAGGGAAATTAGCTGGCAGCTGGAAGGGGATTTTGAGTCATGGAAATGATTTTATTTTTAAGACGTAAAAGACTTAAACATGTTTAAATATTGATGCTCATGAGCTGGTTGAGAGAAACTGTTGAGAGAAGAGAAAATTGACCATGTGAATTTCTGTGGAGGGGAGGAGAGAGACATTGAAGGCCAGGTGGCTTTCGTGGGAGGGCAGGGGCTGGGCTGGGAGTGGGGTCGCAGGCAGAAGAGTAGAAAGAGTGCTGGGTGGAGCTAGGGGGGATAAGGAGAGGTTGTGCATAGGTGAATATGCAGGTTGGTTAGTCCAGTTGATTAGGGAAACAAACTCATAGACAATCATAAGTGTGTAAGAGAGAACTACATATCAAAGAGCAATTTTACAGTAAGAAGACATCCCAGCCCAGTCCAGATCAAGTCCTAAGTCCAATATTAGTCCATATGTTCAAGACCAGTCTATGAATTCCTCTTCCGATTCATGCAACACATGCAATGAGGTCCAGTTAAGGAAGATTGCAGGTCAGTGGGTGGAAAATCTTATGGATCCAGTGGCAGTGGAAGCATCCAAGTGCTGGCGTGGGTCTCCACAGGGCTCCTCCAGCTCCAGGGCTCTGGCTCCATCAGTGTGTAGCTCCATGTGGCTTGTCAACAGGAATACCAAGCAGTGTCTGACCTCCAGTGTGCTATTTATCTCAGTCAAGCCTCCAAATGAGGTCATCAAGCTGCGACTTGATTGACAGGATAGACTCCACCCCTCCGCAAGTTGACAGGAGATTACCGTATATACTTGCATATAAGCCAACCTGAATATCAGCTAAGGCACTTCATTTTACCAATAAAACTGCATTAAAAATGTGCTGAGAAACTCAGCTTATACACGGGTATATACGGTATGTAACTGCCACAATAGGTATGGTAGCAGGAAATTGAGGGGTCTCTCATGTGGGGGTTTCGACTATTAGTACTAAGCAGGCAGAAAGGTTCCGCAGTGAGAGGAAGAGAGGAGGCGGGGTGTCCGAGGATTGGGATGCCTGAAATGGTAGTTGCAAGGGCTGAAAGGGCAGTGACCCGAGTAATGAAGAAGAAATGCGGGGCAACACTGAAAGACCAGTTGAAGCTAATGACTGCAACAGGTGGCACTCAATTAAGAACAATTAGCTCCACTGCCGAGCCTCACAGCAGTGCTTAGGTGGTTCGATTACAAGCTGAAGAAGGGACTGAGGAGTGGAAGATTTTTTTTTAAGAAGCTAAGACGTTGCAATACAGTCTTTTCTCTGCTTTGACTACCCCCAAGATGTAACAGAGTGGTTGCCTGAAGAAAGTTAAAATCTGCTGATTAACTGAATGAATTTAGAAGACTGGAACATTAGAATTAGGGGGATCCTTAGGAGTGGTCTTGCACAACTGTCTCATTGTATAGATATGAAAAATGGATAGAGAGTGGAGGGATGGACTCAAGGGCACACCACAAACCGTGTCAGAGATGGGCTCCGACCTCAGTGCTGTCTCACCTCAAGTTCAGTCTTCTTTCCAGGGCTGCCTTCACCACTGTTGGGTCAGTAACTAACGGTCTGTGTTCTGATCCTGTCTCTGAAATGGACCTTGCTGCTCCATTTCAGGCATGCTACTTATTCTGAAAAGCTTTATTCCTTTCCCTTTGTAGATATGGGCACTGGACCTCAGATACGGTAAACAAGGAGCCAGAGGGCACACAGCTGGGAAAAGGTAGGGCAGAGATTTCATTCAGTCAGTCAACAAACAATCTGTTGGGTCTTGGGTTAGAGCGGACGGAGTTCTGGTGGTGCTGTTGGGTAAGTGTTGGACTGTTATCTGCAAGGTTGGTGGTTCAAACCTATCTGCTCCTGGGAAGATTCACCACCTCCGGGCCCTGTAGAGACAGGGCCAGCCTGAGTCAGAATGGACTCGATGGCAGTGGGATTAGTTTGGGATAAAGTGTAGTTCTTTGGTTAAACAAATGGTTAGATGCATGGCTACTAACTGAAAGGTTGGCTGTTCAAACCCAATCTAAGGCACCTTGGAAGAAATGCCTAGTGGTCTGCTTCCAAAAGGTCACAGCCATAAAAAAAAATCTCATAGAGCACAGGTCTACCTTACAAACATGGGGTCACCATGCATCAGAATCAAGTTGAAGGCAGCTGGCTCATTGTTGGTGGGATAGAATGACGTGTCGGTCCCAATTCTTTACTCTGCTATAACAGGATTAAGCATGCACACTCTTGGTCACTTACTTTGGCAGTGCCTTCTCTCAGCGAGGGGAGTCTGCTTCCTCCCTTCTGGATAGTAGACCTGACCACGTGACTTGATGGGGCCAATGGAAAATTAGTTGACATGATCTAAGGAAAGAGCTTAAAAGAGCATGCATTCTGCTGGTTGCCATGAGAAGAGCTTGTGCTACATAGCTGCTGCCCTTCAGCCTGCTCCAGAAGGAACACACCGGAATCAGACCTGGGTCTGCATCCTGGAGCCCCTCAGCTGACCTCAAACGTGAAACACAGCCACCCTGCTGAGCCCAGACTAGAACACCCACGCTGAAGCTGACCTGCAGTTCCAGAAGCAGGAGAATCAATGCCTGTCCTAAGGCACGAGGGAGTCCTGGTATCATAATAGTTCTCTGCTCAGCTGCTAGCTGAGGGATGAGTGGTTCAAATCCACCCAGCTGCCATTTGGGATACAGATCTGGCAATCTGGTCCTGTGAAGATTGCAGCCTAGAAGACCCCAGATCTACTGCGTGGCTTGAAAACGGACGCGGTGGTACGCAGCAACATCAACAGCAACATTGTACACCACTAGATTTGAACTGCAGTATTCCTGTGGCAGAAGTGGACAGACTGGGCACAATTGTGTCCCTTGAAGCGGTGTGGGTCAGTGACTGGGCACAATTGCATCTCTTGGTGGAGTCAAAGTCATTTTTTAACATCAAATTTTAATATCTAAAATTCATATCTAAACTGAAGATGCAAACAGGAACGGACTCAATGGGCCTTTTAGAGTAACCTCAGAAAATCTTTTGATGACCATGAAGTCAACACAAAAGAGAGATGCTTGCTGTACCTCTATACGCATAAACTATAGACTCTAATTCATGACAATAAGTGGTAGCCGTGCTGGGACATCTCCTTTATTGAATCATGAATCAAACACATTCAATGGGTTTGAAGACAAACATTAACAACTGCTTTCATGATTGAGATGAACTTGACTCTTTACTCCAGTGTTGTAGGAAATCATGGGCGTTAATGACTCAGTCACTTAATTTTTTTTCATTTATTTATTATTAAAGCTCATTTTACTGGAGACGCTTGCAACTCTTGTTACAATCCATACATTGATTTCCTCAGGCATGTTTGTATACATGTTGCCTTCATTCATTTCTAGCCATTTACTTTCTATTGAGCCTTGGTATCAGCTCCTCATTTTTGTTCCCTCCCCCCCACAGACCCTCTTGATAGATTATAAATTATTATTATTTTCATTTCTTACACTGACCGCTGTCTCCCTTCCCCCGTGCTTTCTGTTGTTCTTCCCCCTAGAGATGGGTGTATGGTTATGTGTGGATCATTGTGATTGGTTTCCCTTTCTCCCTTCCTCCCCCCCCCCCCACCCCTTATCCCTACCCTTCTGCTATCACTATTCCCACTCTTGTTCCTGCATTCCATGTGTCATAAACCCCCATCTCTTTCCTATACCTGTGTACATGCTCTGGTATAGTCTGAATTGAGAAGCAGTACTGGGGTCATGATAGTGGGGGGTGAGGAAGCCTCAAGGAACCAGAGGAATATTGTATGTTTTGTCGATGCCTTACTGAACCCTGGTTGACTCATCCCTTCCCTGTGGCCTCTCTGTGGGGGGATTGTTCCATTGGCTACAGATGGGTTTTGGGTCTCTGCTCCACACCTCTCCCCCACCTCCCTCCCACCTCGGTTCTCAACAATATGTTTTTGTTTGTTTGCTTGTTTGTCATGTGTCTTTTGATGCCTATTACGCGGTCCCTATGACTTCTTATGATTGCAGTAGTGGTGGGATTCTTCCATGTGGGCTTGTTGCTACTCTGCTGAATGGCCGCTTGTTTAACTTCATGCCTTTAAGACCCAAGACTTGGTCTTAAAGGCTTGAAGGTAAACAAGCAGCCATGTAGCTCAGAAGCAACAAAGTCCACATGGAAGAAGCACACCAATCTGTGTGATCAAGAGGTGTTGAAGGAATTAGGTATCAGGCATCAAAGAACAAAGAATCAAATCATTGTTAATGAGAAGGAGTGTAGATTGGGTACACCAAACCCATCTGTAGGCAACTGGACATCCCCTTACAGAAGGGTTGTGGGGAGTAGACGAGCCAGTCAGGGTGCAGTGTAGCAATGATTAAACATACAACTTTCCTCTAGTTCCTAAATGCTCTCTCCCCCCCCCTCACCTATTATGATCCCAAGTCTACCTTACAAATCTGGCTAGACCAGAGGATGTACACTGGTACAGAGAGGAACTGGAAACAGGGACTCCAGGACAGATAATCCCTTCAGGACCAGTGGTGAGAGTGGCAATACCGGGAGGGTGAAGGGAGGGTGGGGTGGAAAGCGGGAACCGATTACAAGGATCTACATATTGCTTCCTCCGTGGGAGATGGACAGCAGAACAGTGGGTGAAGGAAGTGGGTAAGATATGACAAAATAATAATTTATAAATTATCACAGGTTCATGAGGGATGGGGGAGTGGGGAGGGAGGGGAAAAATGAGGAGATGATACCAAGGGCTCAAGCAGAAAACAAATGTTTTGAGAATGATGATGGCAACAAATGTACAAATGTGTTTGACACAATGGATGTATGTGTGGATTGTGATAAGAGTTGTATGAGTCCCCAATAAAATGATTTTTTTAAAGTTCATCTAAGTCATAAAAAAAAAACAATTTGGTAATTTCAATAAAATCAGTAGAAAAAAAAAGACCCCAGGCACTATATCTTGTTATAGCCAGGCACCATCCGCCTTCTTCACCACATTTGCTTATGCACCCGTTTTGTTGTCAGCAATTATGTCAGGAGGGTGAGCATTTCTGAAAGCCTTTGTTAGAACAAAGTGCTCTTGTATTGAGGGAGGTTATGAGCAGAGGCCTAAAATCCATCCACTTCCTCCATGTATTGCCATATAAATATATGTACATAGGCTAATACCTCTATTTTTGTGGATTAATGCATTTAAATCTGTATACATTTATGCTTATACCTCTATCCATTCCTTTGCTTCCTAGGTCCTTCCTGTTTCCTTTTACCTTGCACTTGCCCCACAATCATTTTCCCCCTATTTCCGCCTCTAAGAATTTCCTCTAAGCAAGTTTGCATTGCTCCAACACCCCCAGGATCTCTATCTCCTCCTTGTTGTTGACTCTAATTCCCTAGTTGTTCCCCCGTCTATGGTGCTGCCTACTCACCACACCCTTCCCCTGCTTCCCCCTTCACCCACCCCACACATCCCCCCAGGAATATTAGTCTGGCTGCTTTCTCCTTGGGCTTGCTTCCCATGCCTATATTACATACATAGGCAAACCGACCGTGGTAGTTACATAATCTGGGGTCAATTTGAGGATTAAGAGTGTAGGGGTGGAGTCTAACCTGTCAATCCGGAGATAGCCAATGAGACTTCTGTGTGGGCATGGCCTTCTCCTGGGAATTCTGCTGTATTTTCCTCCTTGGAGGTGAGAAACACACTGCTCTTGCTCTGGGGTCACTCTACTGACAAGGCTGAATTCCTGGGAGACATCCCTGAGGAGAAGCCCATGGAGACCCCTACAATGCCACTAGATCCAAAGACATTCTACCCACTGCTCTGTAATTGTCCTGCATCCAGGATCATTGCATGTGTTTCATGAGTCTGAAGAGGACTTTATAGATTGTTATCAGACATATGGGCTAATATTGGATTTATGCGCTTTGACTGGACTGGGTTGGGATGCTTTCTTAATATACAATTACCCTTTATATAAAACTCTCTAATATACACATATGAGTGTCTGTGGATTTGTTTCTCTACTCTACCCAGACTAACACACCAACTATGACATAGACCTCTCCCCGCACCCCCCCCCCCACAAAAAAAGACTAAAAGAAGAAAAGGAGGGAAAAAGGGGAAAAAGTGGTGCGAGGGGATGGTGGGGAGTATATATAGTTCCAGGTTTGTTCACTGGCCTTCATGACTATCTCCCCACTGTAAGGGGACCAGACATCCTGCTTTTGGCAGGACAGTCCCGATTTTTAACAATTTGTCCCACGTCCCACAGCGTTTTAAAAAAGTCCCGATTTTTGGAAAGAATGCATGATAAGCTAGGGAACGGCGGGAGAACGGGAAGGAAATATACAGTTTTCTGCTGCCAGGTAGCTATTTCGCCAGGATATGAGTTTTATATTATTTTTTGTTAATTTTATAATGTTAAACTTTAATAATAACAAGTAATTGTTGAGAACTGATTATTGAGAACTGCTTATCAAAGTTCGCATTATTGATCAGTTGTTAGAATTCAACAACCATTGTTTGGACTTAATGAACAATGGCATTGGCAACGACGAAAACATTTTGTAACTGTCTCTCAGACGATACACCTTGTATAGCGTGCTAGTGCTAGTTAAACAAGTTATGTCAACAAATCAGCTATTCAGATAATTTAGATAAGTAATTTATTTCATAAATACATAAATTTTCTTGAATTTAGCAGATAGTACTCATATTATTTATATTTTATTGTGGCAGCAAAACATCTAGTGCTGGTCTTGAAAGTGACACTTAGGTTATGGAAAATTCAGAGAAAAAATAATACAGGTTAATATTGTTATTATTTAGAAAGAAATATAGGATTAAAATTAAAATAATTTAAAATTTATAGTTATTTTATAACAATCAATTTAATTTATAAACTAACAATAAAATATGTCCATTTAATTATGTACCTACATGCAGTGTTTTTAAGCAATATGTATGTAATAATTTATGATATAATTTTAAATTATTTTTAACATAATGAGTAAGAAAAGAGGATGCAAATTCAATGATGATCTAAGAAGTGAATCTCCTTTTATTACAAAAAACCAAAAGCGATTACATGGTAAAATGTGAGAAATGTAATGGTGAATTCTCTATTTCGCACAGCGGGAAGAATGATATTTCAAAGCCCTTGGAGACACAGAAACATAAAATCTATTTAAATACTGCTGCATCTTCCTCCAAAATACAGGAGTTTTGTCAGAAAACAAATTATGGAGATGAACAGAAATTAGCATTAGCAGAAGGACTTATGTCTTTTCATGCTATTAATCACAATCAAAAAGTGAATCAACAAAAAATTTGCCTGTGATAGAACAAAATTTGAGGCAATTGTGTGTAATGTGCTTTCCCATATGCATTTTCAGAATTAAACAAAAATCTAGAAAAAATTAATTTTATATCCATATATTCTGACGCATCTAATCATAAGAATATAAAGTTATTTCCAACCATTATTCGATTATTTGATTTGGAAACTGGAATAAAAATTAGAATTTTAGATTTTGTTTCTGTGCCCGGCGAAACTTCTGAAATAATTTTCAGTTCCATTATTAATATTTTGGGAAAAACAACTTAAAACATAAAATAATTGCATATTGTAAAGACAACACCAACACAAATTTTGGAGGAAAAGCGAGAAGAGGTAAAAATAATATTTTTTATAAATTAAACAAAAACCTTAATCAAAACATTATTGGTTTGGGTTGTGCAGTGCATCTAATACATAATGCCTTTCAAACAGCTGCTGATTTGTTGCCCGTAGATGTGGAAAATATTGTTATTAAAATATATTCTTATTTCTATATATACATGGTGCGCATTGAAATGCTTAAAGAATTTTGTGAAACGGCAGAAGTTGAATATCAGAAAATACTTGGATACAGTAAAACGAGCTGGTTAGCTCTTTTGCCAGCTGTCAAATAATTTTGAAAATATATGACCCTTTGAAATCCTACTTTCTATCCCCAGGATAAATGTCCTAGAATTCTAGAAGAGTTTTTTGAAAAAGAATCTTCAAAAATTTGGCTACGGTTTGTACACATTCAAGCAGCTCTTTTTCAAAATGCTATAAAACTTATTGAAGGTGACAAAATTTCGGTAATTGAAGCAGCAAATGAAGTTAATAATTTAAAATTTCAGTGTCAAGAGCTGTTAGAAAAAATTTTTCTTCCATTAACTATCCGTAATAGTATAAGCCAGCTAGAAGAACAGGTGCAATAAATCGTGCAGATATCATGAATCATGTTAAAAAGTTCTATAGACACTGCATAGATTATTTACAATATCAAACATTTTCATTGGGTTACATTAAAACAAGAACTTAATTGGAATGATGTGCAAAAATCATTCAATCATATTACTCAAAATTTCCCATGTAGTAATTTTCCAAAAATGATCTTTTTAATGAGATAGCATTATTAAAAAATATATTGATAAGGAAAAGGTTAAATCTTGGGCATCAGCAAAAATCACAATAGCGAACAAATGGTTAGAAATATTTCATCATTTTGAAGCAAACCATGTTCCATACAATAATGCATTAAAAATAGTGGAATACACGCTGTCCTTATCAGGAACTAATGCTGTGACTGAACACATTTTTTTCTATGGTAAATAAAGTGTGGACATCAGAAAAATCACAATTAAGTGTTGAGACTTTGAAAGCCATTTATGTGTGAAATATAATTTAACAAATTTAACAAATTTTATTTTTAGTTTTTTAATTTAACAAATTCTCTTGAAAGTTTTCATGAGCTTTTTAATGACAGCAATCTACTAAAAAATTCACTCAAATTATGAATATGCCAATAAATAATACTATACATAAGTTTTAAATGTATTATATTTGTAAATTATACTTATGTTGAAATTTAAAAATATATTACAATACAATTTTTGTGTTCTATGAAAAATTTTGTTGCTCTATATAGACCAAATTTTTAATCAAGAACACCCCCACCGTCAATGGTTTCCTGCTTTACCAATGTTAAAACCTGGTCACCTTACTTATGTGGCATCTCTGGGAGCTGTCCCTTCCAGTCTGAAGTCCATTTGGGGGGGGGGTTCTTCAGGAGCGTTGTAGCTTTGCTTTGCTCCAGTTGTTAATCTGTTTTGTTCCCTTCTTGGTTTGCCCACACTACCTCCCCGCTGTGTGCCCGCAGAATTGTCCTCTGTTGCAGTCTTTTCCTGTAAGGGGACAACATGACATGAGCTGTTGTCGGCCCCATAGTCCTCTCTGTGTTCCACTTTTCCCAGAGTGATGTCATCCTCTGGACCTGGTGTACCCGATGGGGTCCAGACTGGCTGACCCTTTCTCTTCTTTTCTGGTATGCTTCCGTGTGAGCATGGCATGCTGGCCCCTCTCTCCAATGTGTATGTTTAGTGCTGTTCTCTGTTACCATATTTCTAGGGAGGGGGTCAGATTGGCTCTGTTTGGAGCCAGCCCTGTAGCCGTCTCTTTTTATGCATTCCTCCACGTGGCCACATTGCCTTCATGGTTGGTGCACCGTGGGAGGGTATGCATGCCCACTCCCAATTCTGTGGAGACAAAATCGATACTTTCCCCCTGGTTGGGTTAGTGCCCTGCTCCTCCCATGTCATCATTTAACTTTCACTCTCCGCTTTTCTCCCCCTCCCCCCATTCCCCTTCTTTGTGTTGGAATTGCATGTGCCTCCTTGGTTTTGGTCTAACCTCCTTCCAACTCCCTGTACCTCTACCTGAATATTATGGTATAGATGGCTTCTCTTCTTTACCTACGGTGTTGATTACACTTACCTCAGGGGAGTTACTATACTTCTTTTATGATTGGCTGAACTTGCTCAGCATAATTTCCTCCAATTCTTCCCATGAAACATGTTTCTTTTGATGATCAGTGCTTTTTAGTGATGCACAGTACTCCATTGTGTGTATGTGCCAGAGTTTACTGATCCACTTGACTACCATGGGAATTTGGGTTTTTTTTCAACTCTATGCAATTTTGAATTGCGTCACAATAAGCATTGGAGTGCAGACGACTGGTCATGGTTTCTTTCTTACCTTTTCTGGGTATATGCCCAGTAGAGGAATAGCTGATTCATAAGGAAGATCAATTTCCATTTTCTTTAAATATCGCCAAATTGCCTTCCATAAAGGCTGTACATATCTACAAGACTACCAGCAGTGGAGGAGAGTTCCTCCTCCAGCATTTGTTGCTCTGTGATGTTCTGATTTGGGCTGACCTCAGGGTTTTAGATGGTATCACACGGTTGTTTTGATTTGTATCTCTCTGACAGCTATATGATCAGGGGCATTTTCTCATATGTTTATTGGCCATATGGGTCTCCTCCCGAGTGAAATTTCTTTTCAGTTTTTTGCCCACTTCTTCAAGGCATTAACTCTTTTCCTCTTTTTATAAGCTAGGAGGGTATTATAGATTTTCATAATAAGCCCTTTGTCTGTTGTGTCATTGCTAAAAAATCCTGTCCCAGTCTCTGGGTTGTCTTATTACCCTCTTGGTAAAGTCTTTTGAGGCACACTGGTGTTTTATACTTAGTAAATCCCATTTGTCGATTTCATGTTCACCTGTGTGTGTACCTTTCCCTCCCTGGGCAAAGGTTCTTAGGTTTGTCCCAATTCCTTCACTGATGGTCCTGATGGTTTGGGGAATTGCTTATAGGTCCACCTTGAGTTTGTTCTTGTGAGGTAGACATCTTGTTTCATTTTTCTATGTGTGGATATCCATTGTTTCCAGCACCACTTGTTAAAAAGGGTGTCTGCTTCCCACTTGATGCTTTTGGGGCCCTTGTCAAAGATCAGTTTTCTATATGCTGACGGTTTTATTTCTGGGGTTTCTGTTCTTTTCCATTGGTCTGAGTAGCTGTCGTTTTGCCAGTACTAGGCTGTTTTGACTGCTGTGACTGTGTATTAGGTGTCAAAGTCAGGTAAAGTGAGCCCTCTGTATTTGTTTTTCTTCTTGAGGAGTTCTCTGAGGGGTTCTCTGCTAATTCTGGGCTTATTCTCTTTCCATATGAAATTAGTGGTCAGTTTTTCCAATTATTTGAAGATTGTTGGTATTTGTATCAGGATAGCATTAAATTTATAAAGTGCCTTGGGTAGGATTGGCATCTTTAATATATTGAGTCTACCAATTCAGAAGCATGGTATATTCTTCCATTTGTGGAGGTCATTTTTTGATTTCCTGTACTAGGGTCTTATAGTTTTCCAGGTATAGGTCTTTTGTTTTTTGGTAAAATATATTCAGAGATATTTCCGTTTGTTCTTGGCTATTGTGAAGGGTACTGCCTTCTTGATCTCCTCTTCCATGGTCTTGTTCGTTGTATATAGCAAACCAATAGACTTCTGTTTGTTGATCTTGTATCCTGCCACTCTTCCGTATTTCTCTATCACTGTCTGTACTCTGGTTGTGGAACTTTTGGGATTTTTAATGTACAGAATCATGTCTGCAAATAGGGATAATTTCACCTCCTCCTCTGCCATTGGATTCCTTTAATGTCCTTCTGTTGTCTTATGTTGTTAGCTAGGACCTCCAGTAAGATATTAAATAGAAGTGGGACAAGGGACATCCTAGTCTGGTTCCCTTTTTCAGTGGGATTAATTTAGTCTTTTCTCCATTGACTATAAAGTTGACTGTTTGCTTATCGTTGATTAGCTTGTATTAATTTAAGGAATTGACCTTCCATTTCTATCTTGTTGAGCGTCTTAATTAGGAATGGGTGTTGGATATTATCAAATGCGTTTTCTACATCTATTGATATTATCATGTGATTCTTATACTTTTTCTTATCAATGTGGTATATAATATTGATGGATTTTAGGATGTTAAACCATCGCTACATCCCTGGGATGAATCTGACCTGGACATGGTGAATGATACATTTAATATAATTTTGTATTCTATTGGCCAATATCTTGTTAAGGATTTTTGCATCTCTGTTCATAGAGATATCATTCTGTACTCCTGGGGGATCCATGCCCAGTTTGGGTATTAAAGTCATACTGTCATTGTAAAATGAGTTTGGGTGTTTTCTATCCTTCCTACTCTCTGGAATACTTTGTGATAGATTGGTGTCAGCTCTTACATGGTAAATACTTGGTAGAATTCTTCTGTGAAGACGTCTGGTCTGGGGCTTTTTTTGTTGGTAGTTTATTTTAAAAAATAATTTTATTAGGGGCTCACACAACTCTTTTTACAATCCGTACATACCTCATTTGTGTCCAGCACATTCGTACATATGTTGCCATCATCATTCTCAAAACACCTGCTTTCTACTTGAGCCCTTGGTATCAGCTCCTCATTTTCCCCTCCCTCCCCACTCCCCTCTCCCCTTGAACCCTTGATAATTTAGAAATAATTATTATTTGATCATATCTTACACCATCTGACGTCTTCCTCAACCAGGTCTCTGCTGTCTGTCCTCCAGGGAAGAGGTTACATGTAGATCTTGTCATCTTTTCCATTTCTCCCTCACTTTCCAACTTCCCGATATCGCCACTCTCACCACTGGTCCTGAGGGGCTCATCTATCTTGGATTCCCGTATTTCCAGTTCCTATCCGTGCCAGTGTACATCTCCCGGTCCAGCTGGTTATGTAGGGTAGAATTAGGATCATGATAGTGGGGTGTAGGAAGCACTCAAGAACTAGAGGAAAATTGTATGTTTCATCGTTGCTACACTATACTCTCACTGGTTCATCACCTCCCCACAGCCCTTCTGCAAGGGGATGTCCAATTTCCCCCAGATCGGCCCTGGGTCCCCACTCTGTACTCCCCCTCATTCACCATGCTATGGGTTTTTTTTGGTTTTTTTTGTCTTTGATGCCTGAAACCTGATCCCTTCGATGCCTTATCACCTCACAGGCTGGTGTGCATTTTCCATGTGGGTTTTGTTGTTTTTCCGTTAGATGGCCACTTGTTTATCTTCCAGCCTATGGGACCTCAGATTCGATATATTTTGACAACTGGGCACCATCAGCTTTCTTCACCGCACTTGCCCATGCACCCGCTTTGTCTTCAGTGTTCGCGTCGGGGTAGGTAGGTGTGCTTCTTCCTTGTGGGCTTTGTTGTTTCTTAGCTAGATGGCTGCCTGATTGTTTTTAAGACCCCCAATGCTATATCATTTGATAGCCGGGCACCATCAGCTTTGTTCGCAACTTTTGCTTATGCACCCACTTTTTCCTCAGTGATCTAGTAGGGACAGGCTGGTGAACTTCTTCCATGTAGGTTTTGTTGTCTCTCAGCTAGATAGCTGCTTGTTTATCTTCAGGTCTTTAAGACTTCAGGTGCTATATCATTTGGTAGCTGAGCACTATCAGCTTTCTTCACCATATTTGCTTGTGCACCCATTGTCTTCAGCGACTTCAGGTGCTATTTCTTTTGGTAGCTGGGCACCATCAGCTTTCTTCACCACATTTGCCTGTGCACCCATTGTCATCTGCGATCGTGCCAGGGAGGTGAGCATCTCAGACTTCTGAATTGTTAGAACAAAGTGTTCTTGTGTTGAAGGAGTACTTGAGCAGGGGCCCACTCTCCATCTGTTTCCTTAATACTAAACTTATAAACATATGTACATAGATCTATTCCGCCTTTGTCATATATAAATATATTTACATCTTTATATGTCTGTATTTAAATCTCTATGACTACCCTTTGCCTCCTAGTTCTTTCCTCTGTTTCTTTGTACTTTCCTCTTGTCCCACTATCATGTTCTACCTTCATTTGGGTTTTAGGAATTCCTCTTGGTTACATTGCCCTTGATCCAGCCCTGCCAGACTTCCAACACCCTCCTTGACACTGATTTTGGATCACTTGTTTTTCCCTTGTCCCTGGGCTTGTTAACACCCTCCTCCTTTCCCCTGCCATCCCTATCCCCATGTCCCCCCGGAACTGTCATCCTGTTGTTCTCTCTTCTGGCTTGTTTATTCTGCCTCTCCCTTCCAGGTAGACATGTTATGTACTATCACAAGACTGAGTACCACGAATCAACAACAGAAAGTAAAGCAATAGCTACAGCAACAACAACAACAACACACACACATAAACGTATGAATAGTTCAGGGTCTGTTTGTTTTCTTTCACAAGTGCTTTCCAGTCAAGTCTGATGGGGTGCCATGCCCTGGCACCACCTCTATCCCTGGGGACTTCATTGCTCTGCCTCGCCCACTGCTCTTCTGCATGCCCCCAGAGGCTGGCTTTGGCGTGGTGAGCTCATGGAGGGCACAATTTCCACTGTGTGTCTGTCTCTAATGTTATTCCCAATGGTGCTATGGGTCAATGAGGAACGCTGTGTCGTACAGTGGGGCTGGCCCTGTGGTCATCTCTGCATTGCCTTTCTGAGCAGGAACATTGTCCTCAGGGCTTGGTGAGCCAAGATGTGCATCACTCTTCTTCTTTTCCCCTATGCCCCCTCGTTGGCTCCTGTGTGCTCTGACCAGACCAGTCCTCTTCCCTTCTTCTTGAGCTGTAGCGTCAGTGCTGTCCTCTGAAGTGACTTCTTCTTGGGGGGAGGGTGGTGTTGTCCACTTAGTTGGTAATGGGGCCCACCACTCAGGCCTCTCTATCGGTTCCCTGCTTCATGTCAGTGTGTTGCGTTCCTGTCTTGGAGCTCTGGGTTGAAGTCTTGTCTCTCTTTCCTTGTGGAAACACAATCAACACCCTCCCCCTTTGTGGGTTAGTGCACTGTTCCCCCAGCTACCCATGCCTTTGTCCATCTTCCCTTTTAATGGGCTACCTTATGTATCCCTGAGTCTAGTCTGATCCCTGCCATATTACCTGGGCCTCACCCCAGGGATGTATGTATACAGCATCTTCTTCCCTATGCCCACTTTGAATTTTTTTTTTGAGCTTACCTCAGTGGACTCATGTAGTGCTTGTCCTTTTGTGCTTGGTTTATTTCACTTAGCATAATTTCCTCCAGTTCTTCCCATGCAGCGATGTGCTGCATACGTTCATCACTGCTTTTTAGGGATGTGTAATACTCCATTGTATGGATGTACCAGAGTTTCTTAATCCATTCGTCTGTTAATGGGAATTTGGGCTGTTTCCAACTCCTTGCAATTGTGAAGTGTGCCGTGATGAACATTGGGGCACAGATGTCTGGCTGTGGTTTGTTTTTTGTCTCTTCTGGGTATATGCCCAGTAGGCGGATTGCTGGATCATAAGGTAGCTCAATTTCCAACTGTTTTAGATATCGCCAAATCGATTTACATAATGGCTGTACATACCTACAGGTCCACCAGCATTGGACAAGAGTTCCTATCTCTCCGCATCCCCTCCAACACTTGTTACTTTCTGATTTCTTGAATTGGGCTATTTTTGAGGGTGTTAGGTAGTATCGCATAGTTGTTTTAATTTGCACTTCTCTTAAGGCTAGAGATCTGGAACGTTTTCCCATATATTTATTGGTCATTTGGATTTCTGCCCTTGAGAAACTCCTGCTCAGGTCCTTTGCCCACCTCCTGAGTGGACAATTGGTTTTTTTCTTGTTGTAGTTTAGCAGTGCATTGTAGATTTTAGTAATAAGGCCTTTGTCTGATGTGTCATTGCTAAAGATGCTTTCCCAGTCATTGTGCTCTCTTATTATTCTCTTAAAGAATTCTTTCGATGTACATAAAGTGTTTTATTTTTAGTATGTCCCATTGGTCAATTTGTGCCTCCTTCATGTTGGTGTCCTTCCCGATTTCTGATAGCCTATGTAATCCCTGTGTCAAGATTCTCAGGTTTGTCCCATTGCCCTTATTGATGGACCTAATAGTTTGGGGTTTTACCCCAAGATCTGTGATCCACCTTGAGTTTATTCTTGTGCATGGAGTGAGGTAAGGGTCTTGCTTCATTTTTCTGCAGCTACCTATCCATTTTTTCCAGCACCATGAATTGAAGAGGGCATCCGCTTCCCATTTGATACTTTTGGGCCCCTTATCAAAGATCAGTTGTCTGTATGCTGATGATTTTATTTCTGGGTTTTCAATCCTTTTCCATTCGTCTGAATATCTATTGTTATACCAGTACCACACTATTTTGTCCACTGTGGCTGTGTAGTAGGTGCTAAAGTCGGGTAAAGCAAGCCCTTCGACTTGGTCCTTCTTCTTGAGGAGTTCTCTGCTAATTCTCGGTTTCTTCCCTCTCCATATGAAGTTGGTAATCTGTTTTTCCAACTCTTTGAAGAAAGTTGCTGGAATTTGGATCAGGATAGCATTGAACTTATATAGTGCCTTGGGTAGAACTGACATCTTTACAATGTTGAGTCTGCCAATCCACAAGCATGGGATCTCCTTCCATTTGTTGAGGTCATCCTTGGTTTCTTTTAATAGTGTTTTGTAGTTTTCCTCATACAGATCTTTTGTTTTTTGAGTCAGGTATATCCCTAGATATTTAAATTTGTGTTTGGCTATTGCGAAGGGTACCCCCTTTTTGATCTCCTCTTCTGTGTCCTTGTCCGATGTGCATAGTAGTGCAATAGACTTCTGTTTGTTGATCTTGTAACCTGCTACTCTGCCATATTCCTCTATTGCTTCCAGTACTCCTCTTGTGGAACTTTTAGGATTTTCCATATATAAACTCATATCATCTGTGAATAATGATAGTTTCACTTCTTCCTTCCCCAGACAAATGCCTTTGATGTCCTTTCTTTGCCTTATATTGTTAGCTAGGACTTCCAGCACAATGTTAAATAGGGGTGGGGACAGGGGACATCCTTGTCTAGTCTCCTTTTTTGGAAGAATTGATCTTGTCTTTTTTCCATTGATTACCACATTGGCTGTTGGTTTTTCATACATAGCTTGTATTATATTGAGGAATTTTCCTTCTATTCCTATCTTCTTGAGTGTCTTAAACATGAATTGGTGTTGGATGTTGTTGAATGCTTTTTCTGCATCTACTGATACTATCATGTGGTCCTTATATTTTTCTTTTCAATGTGACGAATAATACTAATGGTTTTTCATATGTTGAACCATCCCTATGTCCCTGGTATGAATCCCACTTGGTCATGGTGAATTATTTGTTTCATATATTTTTGTATTCTCTTGGCTAGTATTTTGTTAAGGGTTTTTGCATCGATATTCATTAGGGAAATTGGTCTGTAGTTCTCAATCCTTGTGGGATCCTAGCCGGGTTTAGGTATTAGAGTTATACTAGCTTGGAAGGAATTTGGAAGTTTGCCATCTTTTTCTATGGTCTGAAAGAGTTTGTGTAGGATTGGTGTCAGTTATTCCCTGAATGTTTGATAGAATTCACCAGCGAATTCGTCTGGTCTTGGTTCCTTCTTGGTTCGTAATTCTTTGATAGCCTTTTCTATTTCTTCTATTGATATGGGTCTGTTGAGGTTCTTGATGGCCATTGGGGATAATCTAGGGAGGGACTGTTTTTCCAAGAATTCATCCATGTCTTCCAAATTTTTTAATTCATTGGAGTACAGTCATTCATAGTACTGTGTAATTATCCTTTGGATTTCACTATGGTCCGTTTTAATATTCCCTCTTTCATCCCTGATCCTTGCTATTGAGATGTGTTCCTTCCTTTCTTTGGTCAAATTCATGAGAGGTTTGTCGATTTGGTTTATCCATTTGAAGAACCAACTTTTAGCAGCATTGATTTTCCCCCCATAGTTTTCTTATTTTCTCTTTCCTGTTGTCAGATCTAATTCTTATTATTTCTTTTCTTTTTCTGTTAGTTGGATTTTCTTGCTGACTCTACTCTAGTTGCTTTAATTTTGTGCCAGTGTATCAATCATAAGTCTCTCCTCCTTCTTTATGTGTGCATGTAATGCTATGAGACTCTTCTGATGACTGCCTTTGCTGTGTCCCATAAGTTTTGGTATGCTGTGTTTTCATTCTTGTTGGTTTCTAGAAATTTCCTAATTTTATTTCTGATCTGAACCAGTATGCTCTCCATTTGCAATAGAGAGCTATTCATTCTCCAATGATTTCTTTATCTTCCTTTTGTTTATTTCCAATCTTATGGCACAGTGGTCAGAGAGAGAGGTCTGTATGATATCAATGTGCTTGAATTTATGTAGATTTGCCTTATGCCCTAGCATGTGGTCTATTTTTGTAAATGTATCATGTGGACTTGAATAGAATGAGCATTCTTTTTTGTTTGGGTGGAGAGCTCTGTAGATATCTATCAGGTCAAGTTGTCTGATTGTAGTGTTTAGATCTTTAGTCTCCTTGTTGAGTTTCTTTCTGAGTGATCTATCTTTCTCAGAGAGTGGTGTATTGAAGTCACCTACTATAATTGTTGAGGCTGTGATTTCTTTCTTCATCCTTTGCAGTGTTTGCTTGACATATTCTTCTGGATGCTTGTTGGTGAGTAAATGTTTCAAATGCTTATTGGTTCTTTATGCAATGCTCCATTGAGCATTATAGAGTGTCCATCCTTATCTCTTTTTATGGTTTGCACCTTGAGGTCAATTTTATCTGATTTTAAGATTGCAACCCCTGCTTTTTTAAATTAGAGTTTGCCTGATATTGTCTCCATCCCTTGATTCTCAGCCTATTTGTATCTGTAATGTTGAGATGTGTCTCCTGTAGGCAGCAGATCGAGGGTTTGTGTTTTCCAAGTCAGTCTATTAGCCTCTGTCTCTTAAGGCTGGAATTCAAACCATTAATATTCAGTGTTATTGCATCTATCTATGGACCCCGTGATGTCATTTTATCTCTCTTGTGTTGGGTGTTTTCCTCCCTCCCTTTCTTTTCTGTTGGTTGTGCATATGTGTGTTTGTGGTTCATTCTTGCCTTCTTTCTATTGTTTAGCCAGTTCTATCTTGGGAGCTGTTTTCCCTTTGATGGTCTCTGGGTGGAGTTGTTCTGTGTGGCAGTCTCCTGTATGTGTTTGGTGATTATCGTTCTTCTGACTACTGGTTCAGTGAGGATCTTTTTAGTGCTGGGTTCCTTTTACCATAGTCTTTAAGGCTTTCCTTGTCTAGGAAGACTCTCACTTCTCCATCAATTTTGATAGATAATTTGGCCGGGTAGGAGTATTCCTGGGTTTGCACTATTTTCCTGCAATTTTTAGAATATGCTGCTCCACTGTCTCCTCTTCTTCATAGTGTCTGCTGACAGGTCTCAGCATATTCTTATCTGCTTGCCTTTATATGTGGTTGCTCATTGTTCCCTAACTGCTCTCATAATTTTCTCCTTTTCCTCAATGTTGGATAGTTTAACAACTATATGTTTTGGTGACTTCTTCTGGGGATTTAGTCTAGCTGGCATTCTTTCGGCCTCCTGGATAGTTGTCTGGTTTTCATTCATTAAGTTAGGGAAATTTTCCTCCAAGCATTCCATCACTATTTTGGATGCTGGTTTCCTTGATGTGCATTCCTTCCGCAGGCCAATAATTCTGACGGTCTTCCTTCTCATAGCGTCAGACATAGCTCTGAGGTTTTCTTCAGCTTCTCTGATGGACTTGTTAGACTTTTTCTCACATTTATTAATTTCTGCTTGCAAATCCTCTAGGTCACTGGTGTGGTTCTCTGCCTCCTCCATTCTCCAGGCGATGTCTGTGAGTTTCCTATTAGTTTTTGTTATCTTGCCCTTTAACTCCTGTATTTCCCTTTGGTGCTGGGCTTTTATTTCCTCTATTATTTCATCCTTTTCCTGTAATGCTTCCCTCATGTCCTGTATGGCTCCAAGCAGCATTCTGAAGATTTCTTCCTGTGGGAGGCCAACCTCTGCCTTTTCTATGACTGCTGTTAGGTCCAGGTGTTCCTCTGGCATAGGATTTTGTTTCTCTTTTCTTGTTGAAACTGTGGAAGCAACTTGTTGGTTCTTGTTCGATTTGTTGGAAAGTGGTGCCATTTTCCTGGGTGTTTCAGAGCCCTGGATTCTCTCTTTGGGAAGTTGGTGTTGGTGTTTCAGCTGGTTGCTTTTGGCCCACTGTTTCGCAGAGTTGTGTTTCACCTTTGTCATGCTGGGGATTTCCTCTTGCCTTGGCCTATGGCTTGTACTGCAGTCACCTTTAGTTCCCCTTGGGAGCTATTTGCAGCTGTGCACACTGCCACCTGATAAAAAGTATTGGCCCCAGTGTATGGGGAGCATATTTAGGGGATGGGTTGGGGGGTTGGGTGCTTATTTCTGGCTAGGGGCACTTCCCTCAGGTAGGCAGGTGGGAGGGGCCGCGACTGGTGTGCAGATGCACTGCTTGGAGCCCAAAGGGTGTGACAGAGTGAGCAGGGAGAAGGGAGAATGCAGTGAGCAAGCCCCAATGACGTGGGTTCTTATGCCACAGCTGTAAAAGCCTCTGCCAGACTTGGGTCCTCTGCCTGGCAGACCTGAAGTGGTGTGGCAGGATGGGAATCTCTGCGTGAATGTGTGTGTGTGTGTGTGTGTGTGTGTGTGTCCCCACACAAGGGTTTGCGTGTGTATGGAGTGAGTGATGGGGTGGGGAGGCCCAGGGATGGGGTTTGCTGGCAGATCTGCAAGGAGTGCAGTGACGGGGTGGGCACCTCTGGGCTGAGCCCTCTGAGCATGTGGCAGATCTGATTGGTGGTTTGCGCGGAGCACAAAGGCAGGACAGAAGCCTCTCCTTCTGCCTGGCTGTGGCGCTGGGCACTCGCCTCCTAAGAAAGGGGGGTAAGGTCTGGCCTGCTGGACCGCGAATGGTGCCCAGATGGGTCCCGAATCTGCAGGGAGTGGGGTATGCCGGCTGGAGCACACACAGACCCTGGAGACGCTGAAGCGGGGTGGGGTTACTGACTGGAGGTTTTGCGTGGAGCACCGAGGCAGGCGTAGCCTCTGTCATGCACCTGGCTGCCCTGTGGCACCGGTCCCGGCAGAGCGGGCACCCTGAGCTCCGCAAAAGAGACCATGAGCATCTGCGAAGCCCTGGCGATCAGGTGGGGGTTCACCTTTGGGTCCGAGAGATGCTCTGAGTGGTCTTGGGAATCGAACAGGCAGATTTGATACCCCTACTCTGCCCCAACTCTCCCCACTCACCGATCTTCTTGGAGCTCCGGGCGTGAGCTACCCATCTGGTGGCCATCTTCCTGGAGTCGCAAAATTACCTGTTTGGAGTCACGTGAATGGATTTGGTTCAGAACCCAGTCAGAAGTTGAAATCCTTCCTTGTGATACTTCAATGTATAAGACAGTAGTAACAGATATCTAGCTCTCTAGACTGGACCATATTTCCTCTGTCACACATCTTTGTTCCGTAGAAACTTGTGGGATGCTCACTCAGATCCTCCTCAGTCAGAGGAAGTTTGTTGGTAGCTTCTTGATAACCATGTCTATTTCTTCTTTTGCAATGGGTTTGTTTAGGTTCTTGATCTTTATCTGGGATAGTGTAGAGAGGGATTGTTTTTCCAAGTATTTGTCCATATCTTCCACATTGTTGAGTTCATTAGAGTACAGATTTTCATTGTACTTTGTGATTATCCTTTTAATCTCATTAGGGCCTGTTATTATTCCCCTTGCTTTATCCCTCATCCTGGCTATTGTTGTTTGCTCTTTCCTTTCTTTGGTTAGGTTTTCCAGTGGTGTGTTGACTCTGTTGATTCTTTCAAAGAACCAGCTTTTGCTTCATTAATCTTTTGTACTGTTCTTTTGTCTTCCCACTGGTTTAGCTCTGCCTGATTATTATTATTTCCTTTCCTTTCCTTTTGGAGGGGTTGTTCTTTTGACTCCATTCTAGTTGCTGGAGGTTTTGTGAGAGCATATCGGTCATAAGTCTCACTTCCTTTTTCATATATGCCCTAATTACTTTCAAGCTACTTCTGCTTTTGCTATAGCCCATAAATTTTGGTATGTTGTATTTTCATTAGTTTCTAGGAACTTTCTGAACTCCTCTTTAATCTGGGCCAGTTCTCCCTCATGTCGTAGGAATTGATTATTTATCCTCCAATTGTTTGCCCTTGTGTTCTGGTCGTCCTTTTATTGATTGCCAGCTTTATAGTGTGTTAATCTGAGAAGGGCATCTGAGTAATCTCTGTTTGAATTTACTCATGCTCAACTTGTGTCCCAGCATGTGGTCTATTTTTGAGAATGAGCCATGCATGCTTGAGAAGAATGAATTATTTTGCATTTGGATGGAAAGCTGTCTATGTGCCTTTCAGATCCAGTTGACTAATTGTAGTGTTTAGTGCTATAGTCTCTTTGCTGAACTTCCTTCCCAGTGATCTATCTTTCTTTTTAAACAGTGTATCAAAGTCACCTACTATAATTGTTGAATCTGATTTTTTTCATGTTTTGAATAGTTTGTTTGACAAATTTTATGGGTCTCTCATTAGGCACATATATATTTATTATGTTCGCTACTCCTGCTTAACTGATCATTTGAGCATTATGTAGTGCCCCTCATCTTTTTCTATGGTTTGAACTTTGAGGTCAATTTTGTCTTAGATTAGGATTGTGACTCCTGCTTTTTAAAAGTTGCTATTTGTCTGATACATTTTCTGCCAGCCTTTTATTCTTAGTTTATTTTTGTCTGTGAGCTTAAGATGTGCCTCTTGAAGGCAACAAATTGATGGGTTATGTTTTCCAAGACAGTCTGCAAGCCTTTTCATTTTAGTGTAGCAATTGAGGCTGTTGACATTTAGAGTTATTATCACAATCTGTGGATTCATTGCTGTCATCTCATGTCTTTTGTGTTGCGTCTATTCTTATCTCCCTTCATATCACTATGCTGTGTCTTTGTGGGGGGCTTTATCTTACCTTCTTTTCCCTCTGCGTCCATGTGAACTTAGTGGTCGTTATTGGCTTATTGACTTCTGGTTGGAGTTGGCTATATGGTGTTCTCCTGCTTGTGTTTGGTTGATGTTGGTCTTCTGGCCATAGTGAGTTGGCAAGTATCTTCCACAGGATTGGGAGTCTTACAGCATATTCTTTGAGTTTTTCCTTATCCCAGAAGACCCTTATTTCTCCTTCTAACTTAATAGATAGTTTTTCAGGGTAGAGGATTCTTGGGGAGGTGTTTTTTTCTTTCAGCTTTTGGAAGACTTTATACCACTCTTTCCTCCTCTTCATGTTTTCTGCTGATAGGTCTAACCATATTCTTACCTGAGAGCCACTGCATGTGACTGTCTTCCTTTCTCTTGCTGCTCTTAGTATTTTCTCTTTTCCCTCAAAGTTAGATAGTTTAACTATTTTATGCCTTGGGGAGTTCTTCCCAGAGTTTAGTCTAATTGGTGTCCTCTCTGCTTCCTGTATGAGTGACTAATTTTCCTTCATTAAGGTAGGGAACTTTTCTTCCAGAAATTCCCTTGTTAGATTAGTTGCTGACTTCACTCTGTCTTGTTTTGGTAGGCCAATAATTTGGATGTTGTTCCTCTTCATAGCATGCATAATTGATTTCAGGCTTCCTCCACCTCTTTTATTATCTTGTTTGACTCTCTTTCTCATTCGCTGAGGTATGCCTGATTACCTTCAAGATCACTGATATGATTATCGGCCTCCTCTAGTCTAGATCTGTGATCTTGTGTGTCCAACTCTGTTACTTCATCCATTAGCTCCTGTATTTCCCTTTGGTGCATGGACTTCATTTCCTCTTATCATTGTTTCCTTATTCTGTGAAGCTCCCCTCATCTTCTCTCCTATATTAATCCAAGCAGCTTTCTGAAAATTTCTTTTTGTGGCAAATCCACGTTTGATACTTCTGTGAGTGTTGTTAACTCTGCTGTTGTGATTTGTCTTTCTTGTTGAGAGTGATGTGGTATGCTGTTGCTTATGTAATGATTTTATAGAGCTGGGCGCCATATTTCTGGGAGACCAAAGGGCCCTGTGTTTTTTCTATGTGTTACTGGTAGCTGTGTCTTCAGGGGGTTCCTGTGGCCTACAATGGTGGTGGGTTTGGTTGCTGTGTAGGCATGTGTCACTGTAACTCAGTGGTCAATGGTGATGGGAGGGCCTCAGAGACCAGTGTGGGATTGGTGGCTGTACATATGCCACTGGGCTGAGTTGGTCTGGGCTGTCAGGGCCCGATTTTTAGCCTTTATTCTTATTATTGTATTATTGATAGGCACTTAATAGAGGACAATAGTTGGGGAGGCCTCACTGCCACAGGAGGTGGTGTTGAGTGAAGGTGCGAGCAACCCCACTGCTGCTGGTGCGGGTGCTGAGGGAGGGCCGCCACAGGATGGTGGTTGTGGACACTGGTGGGGGCAGCTGTGGTGAGCTCAGTATAACTTCTGGATAGTTCCAGGTAGAGTGCTAGGGCTGTAGGGGGTCGATGTGTGAGTGGTGGCCTCGTTGGTGTATAAGGTGGTGTGGCCAGTGTGGGTCAGGGAGTTCTTAGAGCTGGATTGCTGATCCCCTTGGTTCTGGAGCTAGACTAGATTTGGGGAAAGGATTCCTTCTGCACCAAGGATGTATTCTTCACTGTTCCACTGGTCCAGGCCGGGAAGAGCTCGGGCAGCTACCATCTGTGGTGCTGGAGAAGTGGCTTGCGCCACAGTGCAGTGCGTGGGGCAGTGGGTGCCCAGGCAGGGACGATCTACACGGCTGGAGGAAGTTGTGCACACCTCGTGGGCTGAGTTGGGCCCAGGCAGCTACTTTCTCTGCTGCCATATTGTCCTTTTATTTGTTACTTTTTTCCTCCATGCATAATGATAATGCCTGTGACAAGGTGTTACTTGAAAATGGCTTTTAACCAAACATGAATTTTGGGGAAAGGATGTGTCCACTGGAAAAATATGTGGGCATATGTGCAGGGCACAGATTGGAAAGGGAGGGCTACATGTAACTCACTTTGTATATTTACTTCCAGAGAGCACTACATGTCGGGAGGTTTGACGCTCTATGTTAATGCTGGGTTCATGATAGATTCTATTAAAATGTCAAAATTGTGGTTTTAGTGTTAATCCCTTGAAGTATATTTGTAATGAGAACAGAAGTGACTTTTAAAACATAATTGCTCTTTGGAGAGATCAGAAGAAAATGCTTATCCAGTTTTCAATCTTAGGGTCAAGTTATTTCATCCTTGATCTCCTTGATGGTTAGAAGTCCTGGTGTTCCAGGAGGAAGGAACTGGAGACTGAAAAAAAAAACAACCCAAAAACAATCAAACTCGTGGCCATCAAGTCCATGCCGAATCATAGCGATCCCCTGTGGGTTTCTGAGGCTATAACTGTTTATGGGAGTAGAAAGCCCCATCTTTCTCCTATGGAACAGCTAGGATTTTAAACTGCCAACTATGCTAATTGCCAAATAAGAGGAAAGACTTCATTTCCCTCCATGTGTAGCAAGGATGGTTTCAGGCTGTAAGGAAGGTTAAAATGAGGTGATCTAATACAGCTCTTAGCACAGAGCATCTTGGCATGATGAACATAGGCACCAGCCATGTGGCATGTGCCTCTTCCCAAGACTGATCTCCACTTCAGACATGAACTTGAAAGCCAGTTTCCCTCTATGGGGCCTAGTTTTCTCATCTGCACATCACTCTCATCAACTATTTGGGCCCCACTAGCTTGTGAAGTAGGATCTCTGGTAGGATAATGGGTTATGCATTGAGCCCCTAACTACAATGGTAGCAGTTTGAAACCACCAGGTGCTCCATTGGAGAAAGATGGGGCTTTCTACTCCTGTAAGGTTTAAGTGTTGGAAACACAGGGGCAGTTCTACCCTGTCCTTTCAGGGTGACTATGAGCTAGAATTGAATTGACTTGAGGGCAGTGAGTTTGTTGTTTGAGAGCGTGCAAAGAAGACTGCTGGTGGTGCCTATGTTTTGTGTGTGACTATTCACGACAAGGCTGGCTACTGGAACCCACCCTGCCGGGCTGCACAAGAACAGCTGGGTATTCTGATCTTGTAGCAATGACTGTCAAGACCATCCAGTGGGGATTGTACTCCGTAACGCATGGCATGACCACTAGTTGAGATCTTCCCCATAGCCATGGGTTTGGATTTTTGGTCATTTCTAGCCTGGGAACTCCTTGAGGGCAGGTCTATGTCTGATCCCACCGCATCTCTAGCCTTTGGTCCAGGTCTGAGAGTGCAGATGGATTTTGCAACAGTACTTCATGGCTATTATTATTCCTGGTTTTATAGTAGTTTCTGTTGCCATCACCTGCATGTCCTAACGATGCAAGGGTGTGTGTGGTACAGAAACCTTAGCCATCTCCATGCATGCAGCCAGAAACATAACATGAACAAAACAAAACAAAAAAGCCTTCCCTTTCAATTTTAGTCATATCCCGAGCAGTGGGTCCTATTCATCCTCTAGGTCTATGGGGCTCAGTGAGGGCCTGGCCAGGAACCAGCTTCAGAGACCTCGTCAATGGGCCGGTCCCTGCTTTGGGATCTGGGGCATAGGCCTTGAATTTGCCTGTCCTTGTACACATCTGATTGAGAATCCTAACTTCGTCACAAATGGAGCTTCTCAGCATTCTTAGGAAGAATGGTTTGGGAGATCCAGCATGAAGCTAGATAGTAGAGATGGAGCACTGATTGTGAGGAGGAAATGTGAGCCGCAGGCACATCACTTTTAAATGTGGTGTGAGGCCAGGGATGGGGGTGGGGGGCCGTAGACAGGAAGTAACCAGTGGTGCGAAGAAGACTCAGACAGGAAAAGGAATAGAGCATGGTGGTTCTATAAGGATGCCAGGAAAGTCCTCTCTAAGCTGAGAAATGAGGAAGGTAAGAGGAATTCAGCCGGTCTCAGGGAAGAAGATCCTGCACAGCAGAAGCAGCCGGTACCGAGTCCTAACGTTGAAAGATGCGGGGGTGTTTATGCAAGGGATGCTACCGAGAAGAAGATGGCAAGGAGGCGTGTGCAGAGGATGAGGCTGAAGTGGCCATGGCAGGGAATGGCGACATTGTTCTGAGGATGATGGGAAGCTACTAGGATTCTGAGCAGGAAATTAACCTGGTGAATGTACAGGACCATGGGGAGTGTCGGCTGGTGCTGGTGGCAACCCTGGCAACAGAAAAACTGGTTGGGAAGCTGGAGAGATGACAGCAACTTGACCCAGAGTAAGAGCAGCAGGCATGAGAAGTGGTCCATTTCTGGATAGAGGATGATGAGGAGTCAGCAAGGCCGACTCCACCTGGTCTGATTTGAGAGATGCTTGACCTGGATAAGTGAGGTTGGAATGTTGGGGGAGGAGAAGGCTTGGCAGCAGAAATGTTCACCTAGAGATACTGTCTCCCTCTCCAGGGCAGGGCTCTCAGTAGAGGTGGAGGTCAGGAGAGAGGCTGGGCTAGAATGTAGAGTTAGGCTTTATCAGCAGAATCTGTAGAGCCACGGACTGGACAACATCACCAGGAGGCGGAGTGTAGCTTGAGACAAGGTCCAGGGCCATGGGTACCACTGGTGATAAAATCTGGCCATCTATGAGACAGGGCTTTCGAGATCCTGCCCCACCAGGGCAGGATTCAGTCTGAGGAAGGCTCTCTGAAGTCATTGTCAACCTGGGTGCTGGGGTGGGTTAAGGTGCTGGAGATGGATGAGTTTTGGGTCTCGGATGTCAGGAGCTCGGTGGCATAGTGGTTACATGCTTTGCTGCTCACCACAGGGCAGCAGTTGGAAACCACCAGCCTCTCCATAAGAGTAAGGCGAGGCTTCTGCTCCCATAAAGGGCAACCGTCTTGGCAATCCACGGGGATTGCCTGTCCTATAAGGTGACTATGAGTTGGAAGGGACTTGATGGCAGTGAGTTTGGGTTTTCTTTTGGGGGGGGATTGGGGGGTGGGTTTGGGGCTGCACCAGTCTCTGGCTGAGGGTAATTGAAAGAGCACAGGCTTAGAGTTTTGTGAGTCTTAATTCCTATCCTTGTAGTCACTTCCTAGCCATGAGGTCTGGGGAAATAGCCTCCAACGTTCTACACTTCAGTGTCCTTGGTACTGGGTTAGTCTAGGTATTTTAGAGAAACAAATCCACAGAAACTCATATGTTGAGAGAGTTTTATAGAAAGGGTAAGTGCACATCAACAAAACATCCCAACCCAGTGCTGTCCAAACCCACAAGTCCAACATTAGCTGATATGTCTGACACCAATCCACAAAGTCCTCCTCCATCTCACAAAACAGACACAATGATGCCGACTGCAGGAGGAAAGCCAAATCAGTGAATGTGTAAGCATGTCAGTGCTGGCAGGAGTCTCCACACGGCTGCTCCAGCAGCCAGGGCTGCATCAGGGTAGGTCCATGTGGCTTCTCCTGGGGGATGTCTCCCAGGAAGTGAGCCTTGCCAGCTCAAGAAGGGAACTGGCTAAGGACAATCACAAACTGGTCTGACAATCACAAAGCATGAGACCTGAGAGCTCGAAAGGCAAGGCTCACCAAGCCATTTATCCCTCTGCCCTTCAATTAACCTCACCTATGCTTATCGGCCAGGTTGGCACAATAAACTTTAACTATATCAGCTACAAAGCAGGGAAAGGACCACCTCAAAGATAGGACCACAGGCGGAGGATCAGAGAGTTTACGCAATGGCCTGCATGGGAGCAGGAGGGAAACAGAAAGAGAAGACTTAAAAGCAAAACAACACAAATCAGTTCCAGTTGAGCTGATCCTGACTCATGGGGACCCAGGAGTGCCTGCGTGAGACTGAGCCCCATCAGGCTTCCAGGGGCAGAGCCTTCAGATGTCCATGTAGGCCTTCTCTCCAGGTGCCTCTTGGGCCAAGTGGACTCGGACCTCCAAACTTCGGGCTTGCCGCTGAACACGTTAGTCCTTTGCACTGTCCAGGGACTCCAGGCTCTGAGGTGTTGAGTGTTCGTGAATGTTTGATGCTGTCCTTTGATACGTGAAGTGTGAGCTTTTGTGGTTATAAGGTGAGTTAATGAATCAAGGTCTTACTTCCAGACAAAGGCAGCCATATTTAAGGGCATGAGAGTCTCTTATGTGGAATCCTTTGATCATGCATGCACCATATGGGGTGGGGGATGGGGTTATTGAACGTAGAATTGGCTTCCTCTGGACCCCAGAATCTCAACAGCCTAGTTCAGCCATATTGTCATAACAAAATCTATCGGATTAAAAACATTTTTTTTACTTGGTCTCTCATTTTAGACGTCTTTGAGCCATACATACCCTAGAATAAAAATTATATGCTGCTCATTGTGTAGTCAACACCATCATATTTAATGGTCTCCCGCATCCCATTCCAAATGAACTGGTAAGAAGCATTCCTTGGTGTGGCCCAGAGTAGGATCTGAGGGATGCTCTGGGGTGGATTCCTGCTTTCCCTGCCCTTCTCCAGCTGCTGGAGCTGTCTGAGTAACCCACCTTAATGCCCTGGAATCCAAACGTAACCCCCTGTGAACCAGCTTGGGCTCAGGGAAGTAAAAAGAGGGAGCTCTCTCTGTGTTTATTTTATTTTTTACAATTGCCTCCTTGAACTGTCTGCACATCAGATCCCGTCCTCATCCAGGAGCACATTTAGGGTAGAACCAACAGCTGTCCGCCCTCCCCGCACCGTCATGCCGAAGAATCTCCTTTCATGTATTAAAAACTCTCATCGCATCGACACTGCCCTGTAGTCCTCATCCAATTCAAATGCCCACTTTCCCTTTTGTTTTAGAAATGGACACGGTGGCCTCCGGGTGCTGGTGTGTTCGTTTTTTACCCCCTCAAAGCCAAATATTGACACATCAGTTGTTTTTGAAAGAGCCTGAATAAATATATTTCTGCTAGTTTGAGCCCACCTGCTCTGCATGCCCTGCAAAATTGCACCCAGTATTTTTCACCAAAACTAGACCCCCAGTTACCAAAACCCCATGCTGCGGCGGCCGCCCTTCGGAGCTTTCTGACCCAGACACTGCCTGTCTAGCTGCTGCGGAATTGTGAGCTCCATGCGGAAGGCCCCTTTGTACATGCAAGCTCCCTAAGGAGTTTCTTCCGTCCTCCCCTTCTGGTGCACCCCTACCTCCTGCACTGCCTGCCTTTGGAGGGACTGCCCCTGCTGGCACCATCTGTTCATAAGTGACCCCAATACTGGCTTGTTGAGCAACATGGTCATCTTACGGTCATATCTTTTCCCTTGATTAGCCCTGAAATTGCTCAAAGTCTCTGTACTCCCAACTCAGGTTAAGCCCTGTGACCTCTTCCCCTCCCTGGAGGCTGTTTGGGTGTTTTAAAAAAATGACGTTTAGCCATGCCAACATTTAAGTGGCACGAAAGAAGAAGATGGTATCAGGTCCCACTGTGACAGATGTCAAATCCTGGTTCTTTCTCTGGTTGAAGGTTATGTACGTGTTTGTCTTTAAGGAACCTCTCCTAAGGGATCGCAACTCTGGGCTCTTTCCTGGCTGGGAAAGCCCTCCTTTGGTCGACATCTTCCAGCCACCCCAGAGCTCTTGCTCTCATTGTCCATTCATCGCTGCATCATCTTCCTCGGGGCCAGTGACCTCAGTGTTACCATGGGCGGGCCACGGGGAGTGGCATGCGGAGTGCCAAACCAGTTTTACTCTCCCGAGCAAGTCCTGCAGGGGTGGTCTGGTTCCCTTGTTCGGAATGAGGCGACATTGTCTTCAACCGAAACTTCCAGACACGAGGAAAACTTTCATGGTATATATTTTTAAATAAGGCATTCATTTTTTTTACCCCCTCTGTGATAGCTTTTGGGTCAATTTGGCTGGGCCAGGATTCAGTTGGTCAGTTAAGACCTGGTCATTCTCCATGATGTGCCCATACAACGTGATCAACTCCACAATGGGATCTGCTATAAGCAGGCAGTCGAGGGTTAGACGATCAGGGTGGCATGCACCACTCTTACTTACATCACCACCCTGATTCGATTGAAAGGGGTTTCCTCCAGAGGGTGGCCGACTGGGTGGGAGGGGAGAGGGGAGGAGAGGGGAAGAGTGGAGCTGAGAGAGAAACTCACAGAAAGCTCTTGGACAATTTGAAACTGGTGCTGAAACTTGAAGTCCAGGCCAAATGTTTTGTTTGTCTGAAGGTAACTTGTGAGTCACAAAAGAATGCATGTCATCAGTTTCCATTTTACCCTTTCCTGATTCCAACTCATCCTTAGGACTGGTGGGTAAGGAATCTGGAGGGTTCAATCTCTCTTTGTATGCATTCAATTTTACCTATCACCTTTATTATTTCCACCCCCCCCCTTTTCTTGGTGTGCTATCTTGCACACAAAGAACCGTGTCCCTTCTGCAGCTACACAGATCAGTGCCTCAACCCAGGGACAGGGTGCCAGCGAACACCACCTCCACGTGGACCTTTCTCACCCTGCCCGCTCCTTCCTGACATCCCTGTCCCTTCTCCCTAGCCCTCACCCTCGTTCTGGGCTCATCATAATCTTCAATAGCTTCCTTTGAAGGGAAAATGTGTTTTCTTTTATAATAAGGTGTCATGAACAACTAGCTGCTGAGCCTAATGTCCTCCAACGGTATCCACATCGTGAGCTGTCTGACAGTCGTCACAGTGCTTCAAGGATGCCTAACATTCCACTTTTGCATGTACCCGAGTTGTTCACCCATTCCTCCACAGACAGGGATTTTGATTGTTGCCACCTTTTTCCTATCATAGGGATCGCTGAGATCCACATGGGCGTGCTTACCGTGTATGTGTTTGTTTTTTATTTCGTTAGGGTAAATACCCAGTAGAGAGATTGCAGGCTCATAGAGGATCTGGATTCGTTTAAGAAAGTGCCACACTGTTTTCCGTAATGGCTATGGGGGTGACATCATTTCATGTTAACTTAATAAATAAGTTTAGGGGTGGGGTCGAGCTTGTCAATCAGGTCACAACCTGATGATGCCTTCTTAAGGGCATGGCCTTATCATGAGGATTCTTGGAACTTCTCTCTCTCTGTCTTCACCTTCCTGTGGACAAGCCATGTGGAAACTTGCTGAGACTTGCGAGAGCCCCTCTCTCTGCTTTCACTTTCCTGTTGATGAGACACATTGAGACGCTGAAACCTGCAAGAGCCTTGGAAATGCTTCCATTGCCACTGGACCCACAAGACATTGCACCCACTGGCCTGTGATCTTCCTGCCTTTTGCATCATTGTATGTGCTGCATGAGTTTGAAGACAGATTTATGGACTAATATTGGACTTACAGACAAATATCAGATTTATGGACTTGATTTGGACGGGGCTGGGACGTTTTCTTAATATATAATTACTGTTCTACATAAAGCTCTTTCATTATATATATATGCATGCAATGGTGCATCCAATGGCGGCGGAAGCATCACAGGGCTCTGGTAGGTCTACAGCATGGCTTCAGCAGCTCTGCAAGTGACTCACAGCAGGCAGGTAAAGGCAGAGAGAGAAAGAGAGGGAGAGACCGGCTTCCAGTGTGCCGGTCACATCTCCAAATGAGGTCATCAAGCTGTGACCTGGCTGACAGGCTAAATTTCATCCCTACACTTTATCTATCAAGTTGACATGAAATTATGTAACTGCTGTGTGGTAGTCTGGGATGACTAGAGAAACAAATCCAGAGACATTCATATGTGTATAAGAAAGAGCTTTATATACAAGAGGAGCTGAATATTGAGAAAACATCCCAGCCCAGTCCAGATCAAATCCTCAAGTCCAATATTAGCCCCTATGGCCAATACCAATCTATAAAATCCTCTTCAGACTCATGAAACACATGCAATGACGCTGAGTGCAGGAAGATCACAGGCCAGCGGGTGGAAAGTCTTGTGGATCCAGTGACGCTTTAAGCATCTCAGTGCTGGCAGGGATCTCCACGTGGCTTCTCTGGCTCCAGAGGTCTGGCTCCATTAGTTTCTCTCCGTATGTCTTCCCTACAGGGATGTCTCACAAGTAGTGAGCAGAGAGAGCGTCTCCTGCCTCTAAGAAGGAAATACAGGAGTTCCCAGAATCCTCAGGAGAAGGCCATGCCCACACAGAGGCTGCATTGGCTATATATCCTTATTGGCAGGCTACACTCCACCCTTCCACTCTTAATCCTCAAATTGACACTGTATTATGTAACTCCCTCATGCCACATCATGTAAGTATGATGACGTGCTATTTGGCCTTTTGTGACTAGCTGACTTCACTTGGCCCGATGCCATCCAGGCTCATCCTGTGGCATGCATACGGACTAGGACGCCAAAAGAAGTGTGATAGGAAAGCTAGAGACTGTAGGGGGTTGAGGTCAAGTTTCTCAATGGAGAAGCTTATAGGAATCTCACGCTTCCCTCAAAGAATGAGAACGGTTACAGTGCTGGGAACAATCCCGTGGCACAGCCTTTGTAACCTTTTCTTCGATAATGACATCTTCAATTTTCTTAAAACTTTGTCATTCAAATCTCTGTGATCGTCCTGTGTCTCCCAAGAAAGTGTGTCCAGATCTGTCCTTTGGAATCTCAGAAAGCAGTCACCGTAACTTCTCAGCTGATCGTTCTGCCTTGAATTTAACTGGTCCAGCCGACTCCATTGGAAGTCACTCTTTGGATAGGACTGTTGTTTTTTTCAGCACCCTAACAAGAGAAAGACAATTGTATGACCGGGAGAACTTGTCTCCAGCCACCCTCTGATCATCAGATACGGGCGCGAATGGGCTTTCTTTTGAATGAGCCCATGAGAAGTAATACTTTCTAGTTACCCTCCTGTGAGTCTGCTGGTCGGATAGATTTGCAATGGCTCAGGAAGTTAAGGTTCTTTTCATGGGCTTTTTGACCGTATGAACTTCCCCCTTAGTGACCTGTCCAAGTCCTTCGTCTATTTTGTGATTGAGTTGGGTCTTTGTATTGCGAAGCTGTAGAAGTTCTTGCTACACCTTGGATATTAGAACCGTATCTGATCCATGGTTCCCTCTAGTTTTTTCCCAATGTTGAGGTTATCTCTCCAAGGTCGAGGTTTGATCACTGAAGGTCAGAAGGACATGTTTGGTGTGTTTCCAGCAAAGAGCGAGCAGGGGCCCAGCAAGGCGGAACCCAGCATGGGGGTAGAAATGCATTCTTCCAAAGAAGCCTCACATTGATAGCTATACGCCTTTTTGCTCCCTGCTTGGGAATTTTTTTATTACCCCATCCATCTGTTTGCAGTCAGTCTCAGGTTTGCTTTGAAATTCAAAAGCTGAAAGGGAAGTGTTATATTGGAGCCAGAGCAGTGGGCTGGGCAGTCGTGTCTGAGAAGGAAGGAGCGGCCTCATGGAGCATAAACCACTGTAGGCGGCGCACCTCTCTTGTTGGCCCATGTCCCTGTGAAGTACAAGCCCAGGAGTGCTCCAAGGGAGCGGCAGATGATTAGCCAGGGGAGAAGCTTCTGAGATGGGGCTGAGCTGGCCACCCTGTGCCCATCAGCAGGAGGCTGGCGAGAATGCTGTGGCCAGATGCGAAGCTGCTGAGGTCCTGTAGTGGGCGCTTCATGCCTGGTCGGGATCTGCCAGGCCCCATGTTTGTTTCTCTTTCCTGCTCTGGCAGCCAGGCCTGGGCCTGCTGAGAGAGTTGGCTCAGTCCATGATGCCTCCTGAATTCTCTGGCCCAGCTACCAAGCCCTGCATTCTTTGGGAGCCTCAGTATCCCAGAGAGACAAGATTTTTTTTTCCATCCTTGCAAATAAAATAGGTTTTCAGTGGCAGTCCTAGATCAAATCCAAGATCCACAGTCTGGACTTTGAAGTCCTGTTCCAAACTCCTTATGTTCCCTCAGCTTCAGACACCTACAACCCTCTCATGGGCAATCAATAGCCTTAGTCTGGCCCCAGATGCTACCTCACCCACATCTCTCCGTGCCCTCCTTCCCTGGCACTTCCACAGCTACCTGCAGTCCCTGATGCACCTTGTTGGGAAGTCTTCTTGGTTGGCTTCCTCTTAGCTATCCTGTCCACACCCCCTACTCCCGTCCAAACACACCCTGGGCTTGCTCTCTACATCTTAACAAACCTTAACAAACCACTCACCTGCCTTTCGGCTTCCGTTACAGATGGGCTCTGTTCGAATGTGTTCGGATAGCTTCTCACAGTCTCGTGGGGAAGGATAATGGCCCCTTTGAAAGTAGTCTCTCTGTCCAAGTGGAAGACTGGAAGCTGCTAAGAAAGCAGCTCACAGGTGAGCTTTACCATTTGTTGTAAAATTACATACATCTATGCTTTAAATAAAGAGTAGTTTCAAAGGCGGGAGCTGAGGTCAAAGGCCAGCAGTTGAATGATTTTGAAATTCCAGCGTGTCGAAGCCAAAAGGCTCTTGAGGATCATCTGGTCTAATTGCCTTGTTTTTTCAGATGGGGAAACGGAATCTCAGTATGGGGGTATCATTGGCCCGGCTATTTGTGAAGTTTGTAGCCACGTCAGGAAGAAGCCTTCCCCTTCTTCTTCTCCTCTCCCTTAGAAAACGTGGAGTTTCTAAATGAAGGTGGATGAGTCTGGGGAACTCAGAGCACACAGCTCTTTCCTCCTACAATGACAGTAGCATTCGTTCACGAGGACTTGGCAGTTCCTTACGAAGCACTCCAGACCCGTGGTTGGAGGTAATCACTGTTACAACTCTATGATGTATCTATTCTTGCCCCACTGTCCAGATGAGTCCTTTGAGAGGGGGAGCTCGGTGACAGAACCAGGGAATGGAACCAGTAGATGGCCAAAGACGGGCTTTGGCTTAGACTCAAATGCCTTGCTTTTGTGAGATCTCACACCATGTCTGGAACGATGCAACGCTTTTGCGGGGTATCACCTAGGAAAGGCTGGCCTCCAAAGTCAGATACATGGATTTCAGCCCCCGGTCCTCGGAACTAATCGACAGCTCCCAACGTTGCAAGTCTCAGAGCTGGAAGAAACATACAGAGACTTTCAACCTTCTAGAAGTCCACATCCCAATGTCTAGGATAAGTGAAAAGAAAATTAAAGAGTACAAATTCTATACCTAAGTCCATAAGGAATAAAGAATAATTGAGATAAAATGGCAAGTACAAATATTTTTGTTAGGTGCCGTTGAGTCAGCTCTGACTCAGGGTGACGTGATGTGTCCCAGGATCAATTTTGTCTGCTTCTCCGCCATCCTCCCTACCGTCGCTGGGTCTGATCCCAACTCTCGTTGATTACTTATCTCTTTTAGGACATTCCTGTTTCTCTCTGACTCTCACTTTCTAAGCATGATGTCCTTCCCCGACAATTGGCCCCTCCTGAGGACATGCTCAAGTCATTCAGGTGGAGTCTCCCCATCCTCGAGTCTGAGGAGCATTCTGGCTGTACTTCCTGCAGAGCAGATGTTTGTTCTTCTGGTAGTCCATAACTATGTGGTCATTTAAGCTTATGTATAGTATATAAATGCCCCTTCCTATGTGAAAATGGCCTAGCTACCCACATGCTTTTCAAATATGAATGCAACATTCTCACGGTAAAGAAAATGGGAATGAAAAGGAGTTCATGATAGAATAGGATGCGACTCAGCATGCCAGTTCTTGGGCACAGCGGTGTTGCAAGACACGCTGCCACCGCCACATGTCTGCCCTTAGATTTCTGCTGAGTCGCTGTGCGCCAACATCCCAAACCGAGTGGGGCCAGTGTGTGGCTCTGGGGCTTCAAACACAGAAGCAGGCTAGTCAGTAAGGTGGCTTCTGAAATGGTGAACGAGTCTTGGTAAAGTCTGAACCAAAATAAAGTGTGTTCTTCTCTGGAGCTAAGTGACAATCCCATTGCCTTCAGGCTCAATGTCTATTAAAACTTTGAAAAATACCTTGTGTTGACAAAAATGGAATTAAGTTATTTTATCAGATAATGACATGAAGTCCCCACCCCCATGAATCTTGGCGCCGCCTGCAGACATTGTACAGGCTACAAGGTCATTCTTGGGGTGGGACTCTCCACAGGACACCAAGCATGCCTGATGCAGGACCATAAACCTCCCCAACCACTGTAGAAAAGCCCAAATCTCTGCACCCCAAGTCCCCAATCTCCCCTGCATGGTTGCAGCTGTCCCTGCCGGAAATGCCTGAGTTACAGAATCCATCGTGCCCCACAGAGGAAAGGCTGGAACCTGTGTTGTGTCTACAGGGTAGCATTTCTTTCCGTTTTGCTTCTGATGGCCATCAATCATTTAATCCAGTTTTGGGCAGCAGTTTGTCTTCAGACTTAAAATTAATGAACCAAAGGTTAATCACACGTCCTTCATCTCAAAGACTCTGCTTATTCAGAGGGTGCAGTGATGACTCAGCCTTGGACTCGGTCTACCCAGGCATTGCCTGTTCTAGGGGTGATAAGACCTGAGAAATGGCGTTCCTAGGTGGTGCCAATGGTGACGTGCTGATGGCTAGCTCAAAGGCCGGGGGGTCGATCCCAGGGTGGTGCCTCAGAAGAGAGGCCCAGTGATCTTCTTCCACGAGCTCACAGCCTTGAAGACGGTCCACAGCTGCAGCAGCTCCACTCCCCACGCCTGGGGTGGCCATGAGTCTGACTTCACCTGAGAGCAGCTAACAACATGACCGACGGAAGCCTGTAGATAAAGCATGGTGTGGGACTGCTGAAGAAGTCTCTTGGGCCTGCCGTTTTAGTCTCTGGGATCCAAATTAGAAATCGAGGAAGAGGTGCATATTTTTCTAGGTGAAAATGAGTGAGAGAGCAGGCAACTAGCTGCGTTGGTTTGTCGGCACCGAGTAGTGTGGGTTCGTGCGTGGGCTGAGCGGGACACGAGATTGGAGATTGGCATGGTGGCTGGAGTGAAGGGTAGAGGCCTGGGCAATGACTCTGGGGGAGGAAGGAGGGAAGAACCACGGGAGGGACAGCAAAGGCGCACTCTGTATCAATTCTCTCCCCTCGACCTACGGGAACAGTCATTTATTCTACTGTTGCTGACCTGGGAGGGCTAGCAGGGATGGAGGGGTGACCACATGAAATGTTTCAGTGAGCCGAAGAGACACCCGAAGCACTCCTTCCTTCGTCTCATGACTTGTGGCACCTATCAGCAGCAGCAGCAGCAGCAGCAACACTGGAGGGTGACGCGCTCTCGTTTGGAGCACACCGTTTGGCTCTCAGAATGAACTAATTTGAACAGGCCTAGTTCTGCGCCCAGGGCTTGGCACCTTATGGAGTTCGGGTTTGGGAAACGGAAGGGTTTTGAAAGAAAGATGCTTCACACACAGGTGAACATGGTGGTGCTGAGGCCAGAAGAGGGTCTGGGAGCCAGGAAGCCTGGCTCTGCCCTTAGGCAAGGCTCCTTGATGGGACCTTTATTCTGTTCACTGAGGGCCCTGAGTCCAAAGGTGAGTCAGCCCCACTCCAGCTCCTTAGGGTTGTCTGTTCAGAGCCCCAGGTCACAGCCCAAGCGCCACTGCTCCCTAGTGGCAGCTTCCAGGTGGCACCTTTCATGTCTACACTGCTGTGGACTTCCAGGGCTCTGAGCTTTGGAAATCCCATCTCAGACGTGAGGTGTGGAGGGTGTCAAACACATCCACACCCGGTTTATCCTAAGACTCCCCTGGTAATTGTGTGGGGTTCTCATTCCTCATAAGCCAGAGCCAGTGAACACTGGGCAGGAGGAAGTGGTGCGCTGAAGGTCGGGAGACCGCAGATTCCAGGCGCTTACACTGCATGGCGCCTCTCAACTCTCTTCTATGGCTCCCTGGGGGCTCACAGCCCCCTGCCCCCTGGCCCCAGCTGCCCTCTGAGTCCAGCCTCCTGCTGCTCTCTTCTCTGCAGACATGGTACTCAGTACCTTCCAGGGGCTAACCTCACTGAGTTCTCAAAACAGCGCCCAAGGGAGGGGCTCACCCTGCCATTTTAAAGAAAGGAAAATGTGGAGTCACCTTCCGGGGCGCAGCTCTGGATAAAGTTCTGACCTGTCCACATGGTGGGGCGCAGTGGTCTGAGCCTGGGCTCTGCTCTCCACTCCGCCTTGTTCCTCCGGGTTCTGTCTCGAGCCCTGCGCCCACCATGCCAAAACACTTAGATGCCTCAGCTGCCAGGCCTGTTTCACGACCCTCCGTGGCCGCTGCTGCTGTCTCTGCTGCCGCAGGAAGCCCAGGACCGTAACAACTACCATGTGTGCAGTGCCTGCTGTCTGCAAAGCACGCTCACATCCACTGTCTCATTAAGACCTTGCAGCCCGGGTGACAGAAGAATTTTTATTATCCGCATTAGAGAGATGTGGAAAATGAGGCCGAGAGGGGCTCCAGGCCCCCTGACGACCAGCCAAGGACCCTGTCTGAGCCTGGAGAACCCTGTGGGGATAACAGGCGGAGCTGGGGAGCTGCCCTCCTGGATTTGGGGAGCCAGGTGGCCCTGCAGTGATTCCGCTGGCTTCCCGTTTCCTTGGAAGGAAGAGGGACTGTCTCTTACACCCCTATGGCGTGGCCCCCTAACTGCAGGCCCCCATCTGTGAATCCAAACTGGTTCTCCTCACTTGCCGTGCGACCTGGCTATGTTCCACCTCCACTGTCCTCTCTCACCTGTCTTTGCTCACCGTGTCCGCCCCGCCCCCACCACCATCGATCACTCTCTCACGCTCCTTCCATCCCTATCCAGCACTCTCTGCTTGTGGGCCTCTCTCTCTCTCTCCCTCTTGATAGATTCCCGTGTTCCTTGTCTTAGCTTAGCTCCATCTTTCTATGTTCTTTTCTTTTAAAAATCATTTAATTGGGGGCTCATACAACTCTTATCATAATCCATACATACATCAATTGGATAAAGCACATTTGTACATTCATTACCCTCATCATTTTCAAAACATTTGCTCTCCATGTAAGCCCCTGGCATTAGCTCCTCATTTCCTGCCCTTCCTCCTCACTCCCCCCACCCTCATGAACCCTTGATACTTTATAAATTATTAATTTTGTCATATCATACACTGTCCTAGGTCTCCCATCACCCACTTTTCTGTTGTCCATCTCCCAGGGAGGAGGTTATATGTAGATCCCTGTAATTGGTTCCCCCTTTCCACCTCACCCTGCCTCCACCCTCTTGGTATCGACACTCTCAGCACTGGTCCTGAAGTGCTCATCCGTCCTGGGTTCCCTGTGTTTCCACTTCCTATCTGTGTACATCCTCTGGTCTAGCCAGATTTATAAGGTAGAATTGGGATCATGATAGCGGACAGAAAGCATTTAGGAACTAGAGGAAAGTAGTATGTGTCATCATTGCTACACTGCACCCTGACTGGCTTCTATGTTCTTTTCTCTTCTCTTCTCTTCTCCCCCAGTCCCATTCCCAACCTCCCCTCCCCCTCTGTCACCATCCTGCTCACCCCCCACCCCTGCTCGGCTCCCAGAGTCTCTGGGAGGACGAGGAGTGGGGGTGAGGGACAACAGTCAGGGATGTCCAAGGAAGCCCATCAACGTTGCGACCCATCAGGGAGGAAGAAATAGAAAAGGAGAAAAAAGGAAAGCACGGAAACGGGTTTTTTTGCAAGCCCAGGCATGACATAAAACAGGATTTTATGAAAATTTTCTGAAAATAATTTCATTTTACGATGCCCGAACAGTGGCCGGCCCAGTTTGCCTGGCTTGTTGGGTGTGAGTCACAGCTGGAGGCCCCAGCCCTCACCCAGTCCAGCCTGGCCCCTGCCCAGCCCCTGCCAGCCAGGGTGCCTCCGGGGGTGGCAGCCCTGGAAGTCAGTGGTGAGGTGGGCAGGCTTCTTGCTCAGCGCAGTGATCCTTGGTGCCTCACCCTCCCTAGTTGGCTGAGCTCCAGGCTGGAAGGTCGCCGTTTAATTTTCCCATGGACCTAATTCAGTCATGGTCAGGGCATTCCTGCCTGCTCCAAAATCCTTGGATGACATTGTCTTGGTCATCCAACCCCATGGCTTGAGGCCAAAGCTCTCCCAAAGCTCATGAATCCCCAGAGGTGACAGCCGCGTGATCTTTGTTGGCCTTTGGCTTCCAGTTGCCACCTTTTCTGTTTCATCCATGCCAATGTGGACCTGGAAGTCAAGACAGGCCTTATTCCCAACCCCCACCACAACACACACACACACACACACACACACACACACACACACACACACACACACACACACACTGGTTCTCCTCCTCTTTCTTTCTTTGTTCTCTTGTCCTCTTTCTCAGAGGCAAAATGACCCCCCCCCCGCCCCCACCTCCCATCCCCCCTTGCTCAGGTCATAAACAACACCTTCCCTCCACTTCCTTTAAGGTGGAAGAAAGTGCTGTTCTTTCCTGCTTGGAGCCCTGGAGGAGGCAGGGTTCCCAGTTTCTCCTTTGAGGAGGACTGCCGGTGAATGCAATATGTACCGTGTTGTTTCATGCAGATTCTGGAGACTGAGGCTCAGCCAGGGAAAGACTGGCCCAAGGTGTCGCCACAGTCAAGCCAACGGCAGAGCTGGGACTAAAACTTGGACCTGCAGACTCCTTATCCCCTGACCCACGAGTCCACTTGGCACTGGCCCCTGCGTGCGGTGTACCTGAAGGGTTCAGCTCTAGAATCCTGCAGCCCCGGGAGGGAGTAGCTTCTGGAGGCCATAGAGCAAAGGAAAGGGAACGGGGGCACAGAGGAGAGTCAAACACACCAAGATAGAGGGAGAAAGAGGCAGATGCTCAGACAGACAGAATCCCCTAGTCTGGGAATCCCATCTCTCTTTTGGAGTTCCTTAAGCCCTGTGCGCACACCTCCCCTGTTGGAGAACTCACCACCTCCTGGTTCTTGTCCAGGTCCCCGGGAGCCCTCTTGGCTGTGTGATTGCTAACCTACTCCCATTAGGGATGCCTTTGTCTGGAGAGGAGGTCCCTCGAGTGACCCACATTACTCTGGGGAAGAGCCAGTAAAAACTCACTCTCCATGGCTAAGTACCTCGCTGGTGAAGGTGCAGGGGGTTTAGAAATGCAGAGAAAGACATCTCCCGCTCCAAGCTCCTCAACAACCTGTTCCCTCGCCACCCCAAGTTCCAGCGGCCGATTCAATGTCCTCTTTGGGGGGCCGTGCTGTGTCATAGTCACACCTTATCTAGAGAAAGCCTGGTCAGCCGACACGTGGAGACCTCAGAGGATGCATCGAAGACAGAAACTTTACCAGACGGAGTGCCTTCTCCTGACCTTTCCTCCATCATCACTGACTCGATCACTATGTCTGATGTACACACTCCCTGTCCAATGGGGCTGAGGACACAGAGTCGAAAAACCAGGGCTGTGTGGCCCCTGGAAGTCAAGGGGAAGGGGGGAAGGACACATAAGATCATTTCAGCCCAGGTTAAAATCTGCCAGGGACAGGGCACTGTGGGGACAGAGAGGGGTAGGGAAAGGCTTCACAGGCCAATACCACTGGAGCTGGGGTGGGAATGATGGAGCTCAATGGACCAAAGAGCGAGAAGTTGAGGATGAACCTCAACAGCAGCCGAGGATGAACTTGGGCGACACAGAGGCAGTCAGTAACTCTATATTGTTCAATATTGGGAGACGATTTGGTAAGAGGCAAATGCCATGATGGAGGCATAGACAAAGGCCGAATATTAGAGGGCCTTGTGGGGCCTGAACTTCTGTTTTGGACACAACAGGGTCATTGGAGAGTGTTAAAAGCAGGAAAAGAAACAGCCCTTTCTGCAGTTTCTGGAGTTCACCCTGACTCAGACCGAGTGGACTGAAGGGGACACAGGCAGCTGTCGGCCAGGCTCTCGTGAAAGTGAGGATGGTCTAGCACAGGCCGGTGTGACGGAGACAGGGAAAGGGGGACAGGATTGATAAAATCTTGGCGAATGAGTGAGGAGGAGCAGAGGGTGAATTCTCCGCTCTTGCTTTGCTTAATAGTCTTAGTGATTCCTCTGTACCTCTGTGGGTAGCTTATTCTGCCTGGGGAGGATGAGCTGGACCAGTTAGCACGGGCCTCTCAAGTCTCTCATACCTAACCACCCCCACTCCATCTCAAGACCTGCCCTATTCCTTGCCTTGCAAATGTGTGGGCTGCAGTTCCTGCGTCTCTTTGCTTCCGGTCTTGGCCCTCCCGTCAAAGGCAGTTCTCCTCAATTCCCCCGTGGCAGGAGGCAGGGAGCCTTTAGCACACAAGACGCCAGCCCATCGGATTCATAGTATCTTTTATTAATATATTATGCTACAAAAATATTTTTGGCAAAATAACATTAATAGCATCTTTCTTTTTCTTCTATTAGACTCTTAAAGAACTCTTCATGAAAATTCACAGAGTTGAGGGGAAAGAGGTGGTTAAGAGGGCAATATCACGAATACCTTCCAACGACAGTGCGATCCGAAGCTTGCATTGCAAAGTGAGTCTGGTGGGGCTATCTCTTTGAGGGAGTGAGGAGCAAGGTGGGGGGGAGGGGCTCTCTCTTCCCCTCCACTGGCCTAGAAACGTCCTTGGCCAAACCTCAGCCTCTGCCCACCCCAGCAGCTGGGGGCCGAAGGTATTTGAGGGTTGTTGGGCTCTGACAGCTCACTGGACACATCTTAGGCTTGGATGCTCTTTCAAGACCAGGTTCCCTGCAGCGGGGCCAGGACAAAGGACTTAGGATGGAGTCAGGCATTCAAGGAGTACTCGCCTGCCATCTTTCCTACCTGCCACCTGCTCTTACTGCCATGCCTGTCGTCGGTCCTGGGAGGAAAACCTGGGGAAGGTCACCCCTTGATATCAGGGACTGCCCCCTCCAGGTTTGCACACGAGGGTCTCCCATGAGACCAGCTCTGACAGGACAGTGGAGGAAATGAAGGCGCAGAAAGGAGAAGACACTTGCCCATGGTCATCCAGCAAAGCGGAGTGGTAGCCAGTTTCTCGGGAAAGGAAGTGGCCATGTTTGGAAAGAGGGCGGAGAGGACTGGGGGTCAGCCAACAGTCCTGGTAAAGGGCTCTTTCCCTTCACTGGGGTCAGCAGGGCAAAGAAGGAAGAAGGCGCTCCGGGCTGGGCTCAGGGAGCCTGGGTTCCAGTCCAGCCCTCCCCCAGAGGCCCCTCTGCGTGAGGGCATCAAGCAAGCTCGCCAATTCCCATCAGACCCAGTGGTGGTTGGAGACCGGGGTGTGTGAAGCTGGACTGATTCCTGAGCTTCACTCGTTCACACAGCCAGCTGGGGTGGTTTGCTTGGCTGCTTCAATGAATGTTTGGATCAATAGCAATGTTCAGAGGATGGGCGCACTACAGAGCCAGGAAGAAACCTATGGATGCCCACCCCAATTCGCTGCCAAGATTTCAATCTTCTGTCTCCAGTCAGTGGGCCCACGGCCCCTGCTCTCATCCCTCTACTGACAGGAAACTCACTGCCTTCAAGGGCAACCCAATTGGTCTCCTCTGACTTTGGGGGAATAGTTCTACTACTATGCACAGCCACGTCGGCCTCTCTTCTCCTCCTTCCCTCCTTCCTTGCGTGCTTTCTTCCTCCTCCTTCTCTCTCTTCCTTTCTCCACTCCCTCCCTGCGCATCTCTTGAGCATCCCCTATGTGCCTGGTCAGGATCCCGTGACCCCTGCCAGCTCACGGTCACAACGCTGAGTAGATGTTGTAAATGCTAAAAGTGCCCAAAGGAGTCCAAGAAGGCTTCCTGGAGGAGGAAATGGCTAAGCTGATCTTCATGAGATGAGTAGTTAGAAAAGAGTAGTAGGAGGAAGGCATTCCAGGCCTGGGGAGTGCAAGGCGAGACGTGCTGTCTATTCTAGAAGGAAAAAGATGAATGTGACTCAGCCTGGCCAGGCATAACGTGGGACTTGGCAGGGTCAGCGTGGCTGGATCCTGGTTAGGAAGCCAGGCTGAGGAATTTGGGTCCTGCGCAAACTATCACCAGCCCACAGTCTGTCACCCAGAATGCCGCCAAAGCTCAACTTCCGGGTTGACACTCTCTGGTCCTTCATGAATCTTCCTTTTGATAGAATGATGTCTCCTTGCCCTTTGGGGGTCTTTTATGACAGTGGCGCCAGGCTGGAGATTGGGGCGGTGGAACACGGGGGTCTATACGTCTAGTTGGCTCAGAGCGTCCCAGAAGACAGTAATCTCGGACGTACTTCAGAGTCATGATTCAGAGTCCGGGTCTGTGACCCAGGGTTGCCGGGGCCCCTAGGACTGCCCTCCACAACCCACCTCACTGTCCACCTCTCCTATGCCTTCACCTGGTCCCCGGTAAGTCAGGCCAGCCTCTGAAGGAAGATCCAGAGAGCCATGTCATATGGTCAGCTCTCCTGAGAGATGGTGGACCAAGGACCACCATTCGCCTGCTGGTTGACTCCAGACACACTACTTACCCACAGGGGCACGGTCCTTCCAGCTTTCCTGCCTGCCCCAAGGCCAAATGTGAAAGTTCTAACAACAGAACACTAGGAGCTTCAGAAGGCTAGACACACAGAACATGCCGGGAAAATGCCAGAAAGATGGTAGAAAGCTCATTCCAAAGGTGCTTGAGCAGTTGATGGCATGGTGGGTTCCTGACCCAAGTGGCGGTAACTCTAGTGGCTCGCATTGCAGATGCCGTGTCTGTGCCTCAGGCCTGTAGGACCTAAGTCAGAGGTTCAACTCAGTTTCAAACCCTGGCCAGCAGAAAGTCCTGGGGGCACAGCAAACTGCCTGCAGATGTCAGACCCACCGTGGCTCTGGCCCTCCTGTCGACACACGTCTCCCTATCAGTTGGCCCCTGCAGCTGGCTGCCCATCCATCTTTCTGTAAACACTTGACTGCTTGGTCGAGGGAGGGTTGGAATCCCCCAGCTGCCCAGAGGAGGGATCCGGAAAGCCCAGGGATTGAATCAGCCTCAAGTCAGGGGCCTAAACCGGGTAGCCTCCACTCTTCCGTCTCACAAAGCCATCCATCTCCACGGGCTGCTGGTCCCACCTTGATCCTGAGTTCCTCTGGACCAGGAAAGGCGCCTACCTTGGGCCCCAGCATGAAGCCCGGCACTTACGCGCGCTCAGTAATTACCTGCTGCAATTATTTACTTCTTTGGCCCTTTGCCTGGCACAGATCTGGGCACACTGTCAGGTGCCTGGACTGTTTGCCCAAATGCTTCATCTTTAATTAACCTTAAGCCCCACCTTGCCACATCGCGCCACACACTCTGCCCCGAACAGAGAAGCATCTGGCCACGTGTTTCTAATTCCTTTATACTCATCTCATCCCAATATTGCTCTGCACGGTGTGTGTGTCCGAGGTCCCACTGCCCTTCTGAGCTGGCTTTCGAAATCAGCTAAAGCTCCTTCCCGCTCAGAAAGAGGAAGTGACTCTTTTTTTGCCAAGCATAACGGGTTCCAGCCCTGGCTGGGTTCAAGTTCAATTTCAAGCATGGTGCTCACAAGACTGGCTGGGCCTTCAGAAGCAGAGCACAGGGGTCCATCAGATCTCAGGCTCAATCACACTCAGCTGGAACCAAGCTGGAAAGAATTCAGCGGCTCGCCAAGATGCCCATGAGACTTAGGACCAAGCGGCTCGCCAAGATGCCCATGAGACTTAGGACCATGCGAGGGGCTGCCCAGAATGCCACCATCTCGGATGGGAGGCACGATGGTACTGGGGCCAGTCAGCCCTCATCAAGTCTTCTAGGGTAACCGACGGTGCCCTGAGGCCGGGCAGCGCTGGGCAGACCCGATTGGCTGTGCAACTTTGGAGAAGTGCTTGCCCTCTCTGGGCCTCCTAATTATTCTCACCGCTACTCTCGTCTGTCAGAGGAGAGGTCCTTTCTGCTCTCAGATTCCAGGACTCTGTAAAACATGAGCCATCAGCCCAGGTGAGGGGCTGAGAGCTGAAAACTTCATTCTCAGCCACCACCTTGGGGACAGAGAGACTCTGTAATTGAGGTGTCTGCCTACACTGGCCCTCCACAGCTATCCCTGACCTCCGGTCTCAGATTTGGCAGAAAAGTCTCTCATTGGTTCTAAGATAAGGCAAACTGAGGGGACGTGGCAGTGCTAGCACCCCTTGGCCAGGGGGACCAATGTGAGGAGCTATGGTCAGCCTCTGCTGGAGCACAGCTGGGTGGGCCCGTCACCCCTGGAGCACCCTGCACAGAGCGCACAGGCAGAACAGGGTGAAGGAGGAAAGCCTCGCTTTGGGAGGACATGGATGTGGGGTCAGAACATGGCTCTTTATTAGCTGGGTGACCGTGAGCAAGTCCCTTCCCCTCTGTAAGGGGTTCTGTTTCCTCATCTGCACCATGGGGACCAGGTGCCCCTCACAGACCTGGCCAGAGGAGCACCGATGAAGTGTGCAAAGTGCCTACCACCCCGGAGGCTCTGGCCAGAAGGCAGTTCTCACTAAGATTATCACATGACCCCTCGGCCCTCTCCCTGGAAGTGTCTTTCTGAGACCTTCCTGTTGTCCGGCCCACCTTGCCCCCATTTGACTGTGACTTTCAATCAAATTTGTGAGATCTTAGCTTTGCCACTTACTGTGAAACCTGGGACGGCCCACTTTCTCTCATGGGGCCTCGGGGTAACCACTGATCAAGTGAGGTTGGGGACCACCTTCTTCAGCGCCAACATCCCCTTCCTGCCCACTCCCACCCACCCACCGCCGTGCTTTGGTCAGAACACTCGCCAAGAGTTATGAGGGCAGTTCACAGACACTCGGGGTTTCCAAAATTAGCAGCAATCTCTTTCCTAACGCTTCTCCCCAGGCCCCAGGCCCCTGGTGGTCTCCAGGGCAGCTGGCTTACAAATATAGCTTCACAAAGGCTAAGCCTGGTTGCTTTGCCCTCCCTCCGAGGTCCCCAGACTGGGGAAACCCAAACCCAGAGACGGGAGGCTTCCACTGATGGGGAACACGCACCCGAGGTCACGGGTGCCCTGGCAGCCTGGTTCACCTCGTGGGCCCGTATTGAGGCTAATTATAGGGTTATTAACATATGCCACATAAAAATAGTTTTATGGTAGAATAAATACATTTTTCCTTTTTTTTTAATATGGACACATATCTTACAAAAGAGCCCCATAGCACTATGGGAAATTAAGATCCTTCTACAAAAAAGAAGATGTAACTGGGCAGAACAAAGCTCTAATGTTCTAACCGGTCCCACCTGGATTGCCCATGAGGGGTCAGACACCCCTGGAAGTGGTGGCAGGTGCTGTGGGTGGTGGCCGCAGACCCTCTGCTGTTTTTCTGGCGTCTTTGCATCGAGAGCAGAGGTCAGGAGGGCCCCAGTATGTGCAGCAGGGACGTAGCGGCGATGCTGGCAGTGACGGCACTGAAGATGCCCCCCACGAGTTGTGGGTGGCTACGTGCTGAGCTGTTGGCAAGACCCAGATGGCCTTGGGGCTGGCGCTGGTCAGAGACCTGGAGTGGGGGTCTGGCAGTTGCAGAGCTGTGCGTGGGCTGGAGGGGCAGCGGGGCTGGTGAGGCAGTGGTGCTGGAAGGGAGGAAACACAGATGGCACAGCGATAGGTCAGTATCTTGTCCTGGGCAAGAGGCAGCGGTCTTGAGGGTTAGAGGCAACATTACGGGAAAACTTTTTCCTCATAACAGAGAAAGTGACAAGGGGCTCCTAACCAGGAGAGTGAATATTCCAGAGCCACACAACTAGCCGAATCAACTGTTGAGGCCTCCCCACCCGTCTATGCCAGGCTGCGTTCTATGGTTCTGGGACAAGCCCAGGCTGTGGACCATAGGTCTCAAAGATGACCACGATAGAGAACGAGTTCCCAGGCAAAAGGATGAAAGTGTTCACATGGAGGTGATCTGGGTGACCGATGGGTGAAATCCAGTCTCCATACTTTTGAACATAGCCCTCCGGCTGTTCTCTCCTTTCCAAACGGAAACAGCCAGAAAACAAAAGAAAACAAACAAGCACCAACAAACAAAGTCCCCATCATCTTCATCGCCCTCCTTATTAGAACTACCATTTACTGAACATCCACTATGGGTCCAGCACTTTACCAAGAGTATCTCTTCGTCTCAGAACAAACCCTACAATGGGTCTCCTTATCCCTCAATAGAGAAGCACGCTGAGGTTCAGAGGGGCCACCTCGTGGGTAGGCCACAGGAAGGTGGCAGTGGGACCTCAAGGGGGCAGGTGCTCTGTCTTGCTTTGAACTGGCCACAGGAAGGTGGCAGTGGGACCTCAAGGGGGCAGGTGCTCTGTCTTGCTTTGAACTGCAGTGAGTGTTTAGTGAAAGGTATATTTCTCTTGAACTTATAAAAAAGGGAATTAAGGCTTGGAAGTACCAGGTGAGATTCTTGGCTCAAAAAAGCTTTTGTGAAAAAGGGGGAGGGAGGGCAAAAGAAAGGCAGAGAATGAGACAGAGAAATAAAAGAGAGATTAACAGCAGGAAAATACTGGCAGGCTAAGTCTACTCTTGAGGGGCTGGGAAGTTGGAGGGGGGCACAGGGGTGTAGGCAGAGCTCAGGCTATTTGCTGGGCTCCAGGAAAGAGTTAGGAAGTGGATGAAGAGAGAGAGAGAGAGAGAGAGAGAGAGAGAGAGAGAGAGAGCCAGACAGACGGAGGGAGAGGAGAGCAGGATGAAGCATCACAAAGAGAGGTCACCAGGGGAGCGTTTGGCCAGATCTGTGGACAGAGGAGAAGGCATCGCCTGTGAAGAACGGTGGCCAATAGAGCTGGACCAGGGCTGGGAGTCCCGGGTCAGGTGGCCAGCGGGTAGAGGTGGTCTAGATTACCCAAAAGGGGTAGACAAGGCAATTGGCAAATGGCCAGAATCTGAAGGCAGAGCATGTGTTGCTTGCACATGAGTGAGGGCGTGCGTCCCTGGCGGAGCCGAGCACTTGGTACCCCGTTCCGGGGTGAGCATTCCTCAGACACGGGTCCTCCTCATGGCAAACGCACTGATGAGGCAGGCACCCCTATTTTACTTGTGAGAAATGGAGGCACAGGGAGGTTAGGGAACCTGTTCCAGTGCCGAGAACAGGAAGGGGCCAGGCCTGGCGCACCGTTGGGAGAACAGACCAGGGACTTGGGGCTTGATTGGAGCTTTGACAGATGGGATGGGGGTGGTAAGGTCCTCTTCTGGCTCTGCAGCTGGCCCGTCCCTCCTCAGCCCAAGGATTAGGAGGAGGCTCACCTTCCTGGGTGCCTGCAGTGATGAGCTCTCTCACAGTGAAACTGCTCTCCCTCCCTGCACTCCCTGCCCAAGGCCTGGGGCCACCTGGGAGCCCCCTCCCGCCCCCATTCTGGCCCGGTGTTTCCTCATGCTGGGCTGCAAGGTCCTAAAGACTGGCCGTAATCACCACGGAGAGTCCCCGTAATTATTAGCACCACAGCCCAGGGCCACGTGCTGGCCTCTCAGAGCCCGGCTCCATCTGGTACTCGCACACAGGCCAGCTCAGCTACAGTCTGCATGGGTGGGGAGGGGAGCCCAGCATCCACAAGCCCACATCTGCTTCCATATGGGTTCAGCTGGGATCTGGGTTCTGGGTGTGGGCACTCCAAATGCCCTCTGGTGTCTTGTGCTGGATCAGTGCATCTCCAAGAAGGAAGGGCCCTTCTCTCTCGACTCTCTACTCCACACTCCTGGAGACGTGCAGACAAGGACATCATGCCATAGCCCTGGATGAAGGTCCTTTCCCGCTTGGAGACTCCAGTGGCGATGTCCTTGATCCTGGGTCACTTCAGGCCACCTGCGACCTGCCACGGTCTGTGCGGGCTCACCCAGCCTTCCGAGGTTCTCCCCAGCACACACCACCCCCTCAACCGCACCTAAGGTCTTGCCATCTCTGACCTCGGCCAGGTGACTGCCCTGGGGGTAGTGAAGGCTGCACGGAGCCTTGTGCGTTCCCCATTGATCACTTGTGCCATTGTCATCCGCTGGGTGTTCGGGCTGCTGAGGTTTTAACGAATTTCAGTGCTGAGAGTTTAACCCGTTCTGAAGAGGACCAGCACGCAAAACACTCCCTGCTGTCCCATCCATTCTATCTCCGCAACCCAGGGGAAGGGAGGAGTGGAACTGCCCCTGTGGGTTCCCCGGGCTGTAAGCCTTTCTGGCGAGGAGCAGCTGGTGGGTTGGAACTGCTGACCTCGTGATTATCAGTCAACTCAGAACCCACGACCCCACCCCTGGGGCTCCCGAAGTCCCATATCTTATCACGACTATTGAGATGGTTGTGTCTGTCTTCAATAAGAACTCATCTCATACCAGAGCTCTGGGGGCGCAGCGGGTGAAGCATAGGGCTGGCTGGTAACTTCCAAGTCTGCAGTTCAAAGCCACCAGCTGCTCGGTGGGAGAGAGATGAGGCTTTGGGGAAGATCTGCAGTGTCGTAAACCCCAGGGAGCAGTGCCATTCCATCCTATAGGGTTGCAGAGTGAGGATTGACCCAACAGAGGCATTCCCACTTGGTTCTAATCTAATACTACAAATATAATAATGCTCTCCATTTAGAGAGCACTTCTCAGGAACAGAAGGTGGCTAGACCTGGTGCTCCCCCTCCCTCCCCACACCATCCCCCACCTGAGGGACCCTGTTGACCCAAAGCAGATTGGCTCCTTCATGGCAGCCATCTGGGGAGCCTAAGAATATCCAGTCCCCAGCACGCCAGGGACACCCGCGGAAGGGCCAGCAGACACTGGGCGAGGGGTTGTCCACCCGGCCCCTTCTTCATCCTCCCGACAGCCCTGCTGTAGATGCCACGATGATTCCCATTTCCAAGATGAGGCAGCTGAACTTGAGGAAGATGATGTGTCCAGCACCAAATTACAGCAAGAGCTAGGCTGGGCACTCGGGCAGCCTGCCCCCAGCCTGGGCAGGGCAGAGGTGAGCAGGGAATGATGGGAGCTAACCAAAGGAGCTGGGCACTTCGTGCTGAGACCTGAGAACCTGTGGGTGGAGGCTTGCCAAGGTGTGAACTGGAGGCCCCTGCTGGCCTCAGCTGCTGCAGGGGGTCAGTGCCCCCGCCCAGGGAGGGTCTCTGCCCCAGCCTCTTCCCTGCCTTTTATAGCGATGACAACAACAACCCCAATCCCCCGACAACACAGAATGTTCACAAAGATTCCGAGGCAGAGTGGTTGGCAAAGCTGGCAGAGGAGAGGGCGGCTGTGTGCCCCTGCAGGGCCCTGGAGCTGGGCCTCAGGGCTGCCGCAGACAGCACCCTCCCTCTGCAGGAAAGGCCCAGCTAGGAGTTATGAAAACTATGCTGTGCGAGGCGCCCAAAGGCATTTTCTTTCACACTTTGAAAACCAAAGATGAAAATTCCCCCTTGGAGCCTGAGCTGGAGTGAGGGGTTTTATTGCTTGGAAGGAGTCCCAGGGAAACGAGGGGGGCTGGGTAGGAGGAAAAGCCCCTCCAAATGCCCCCTCAACTGCCTGGCGCACTCTCCTCACAAAGCTCCAGTCCCTGGTCCAGCCCCACCTCCTCCTCGGCTCACGCTGGGGAAAATGGTCTCCTGGCAAAGTGGCCTGGAAGCCAAAGCAAACACTCGTGCATTCCCAGGCTTTGCAGATGGCTGGCACAGAGGGGCCGAGTCTGCTCTGAACCGCCAGGAGCCCTCGGGCAGGGAAGGCAGGCGCCCCGGGCCCGGCCTGCAGTACTCTGGCTTGCTGGGTGGCGTTGGCTGGTTGCGTCTTTTGGGCCTCAGTATCTCCACATGAACAATGACAAGGAAGGAAATCCATCATCTTCAAAGATCTTCCAACAGCAAAACCCAGCAGTGAGGTCTCCGGCAGAAGGCAGAGAAAAGCAGAGCTGGGGCTGCAGACACACGGCTGTCTGTACCCCGAGGCTTCTCTGCAGGCTCCCAGGAGCAGGGATGATTCTCAGCCCCGGAAGGTCTCCCAGAGCTATCTAGGGGTCTCCGACTCTGGACAGCTCTGGGCAATAAAGGGACTATTGGTCACTTTGCCCTGGGTGACCTCCTTAGAGGGCTCACGGAGAATCGGGAGACAGGACTTGGAGCCTGGATGAAGAGGGCCTTCTGCCTGGGCAGAAGCCTCGGTGCAAACAACCCAGGGGGTGGGGTTCGGGGGACTGGAGACCCCACTGCGCTTCTGGTCTGAACCTCAACCTCTTTGGGAGACACAGGGTCAGATCTAGGGGACTGGCTGGCCTGAAGCGCAACTTCCTAGGGCGTCCGTTCCCTTCCCTCTCTGCCTTGCCAGCGTATCTCGGACCCTCCAGCTTCCAGCTCAGCAGCATATTCTAGTTGCTCTACACAGTGCAGATCTGGAGAGCAATGAGGGACAGGGGAAACTGAGGTTCAGAAGCATAACAGCCCTGGGACACCGGCCCACCAGGGGATGTCCTGCACCCCCTGGCCCAGCATGATGTCATCACCAGGCTCTTTATTACAGGCGTGCGGTGGCCTCGCTGTGTCTCGCTCCCTGTGCCTACCCCAGCAGGCCTGCCATTCCAATTTGGAAGGCCCAGCCACACTGCTGTCTTTGCCCAGGGACTCCTGCCCCTGCAGCTGGGGACACTGCAAACAGACCCTGCGGGTCCTGCAGGTACCAGCGAGCCCCTATGTGCACACAGGGGGACTGCAGGACAGTCACTCCCAGCAGGCATGGCCTCTCTGTGGCTCCTGGGGGCTCAGGATGCCTGCGAGTGTGTGGCTCCACTGCTGCTGCGCAGCCCTCTGTGGACACCACTCAGCCTTTAGCCCGGATCGCCACAAATTGTTCTGACTCAGGCTGCTGCTCCTCTAACTTCCTCCAGTGTGTTTACATCTCAGGTAATGAGCGCCCAGGGGAGGCCAGCCTGCTCTGGGTGGTGTCCTGGCCAGCCGGCCTGCAGTCCCACCCTTGGGCTACTCCCCTGTCCATGTGCCCACACGCAGTCCATACCCTCGGCCAGGGCTTTCAGCCTAGGGACACTGGTGCGGAATTACCACCTGTGAGACTCCCTGCCCTGGAGCAGAGCTTGCAACCCTGCAGAGTCGGTGGTGGGCCGCAGCAGGGAGACCTCCATGGTGCACCCGTGATGATGCGGGTGAGGCGGGGCGGGCGGTCATGTGCTGGGGGGGGGGGTGGTTTGAAGGTGCCTGTGGTAGTTACATAATCTGGTGTCAATTTGAGGATTCAGAGTGAAGGGGTGGAGTCTAGCCTGTCAATCAGGTCATAGCCAATGAGGCCTCTGTGTGGGCATGGCCTTCTCCTGAGGATTCTGGGAACTCCGGTCTTCCTCCCTGGAGGCAGGAGACACACTCTCTCTCTGCTCACTCCCTGGGAGACATTGCAGCTGACAAGACACATGGAGCTACACTAGTGCCCTGAGCTGGAGCAGCCAGCCAGCCACACGAGACCACTGCCAGCACTGAGCTCAGATGCTTCCAATGTCACTGGATCCATAAGATTTTCCACCCACTGGCCTGTGATCTTCCAGCATCCGACATCATTGCATGTGTTTCATGAGTCTGAAGAGGACTTTGTAGATTGGCATCGGACATATGAGCTAATATCGGATTTATGGACTTAAGCTGGGATGTTTTCTCAATTGTTCTTGTACATAAAGCTCTTTCTTATACACATGAGTGTCTATGAATTTGTTTCTCTAGTCTACCTGGACTAACCCAGTGCCCCTGAGCTTCAGAACTGGATTGGGGTTCCGCCTCTCTACTTGGCTCTGCTCGATCTTAGATGAATTACATAATTCGTTGATCCCATTTCCTCTAGGTAGAAGAGGCTTTACCACTCAGGGTTCTCGCCAGGATGGGGACACAGAGGAGAAGAACCTGTCACCTTGCCCAGCACACGTCTATCCCTACCCTGCCCCCAGCAGGGAGGGCAGCCTGTTTACAGGCTCAGGGGCAGAGGACACCGTGCTACGGGGCAGCCGAGGGCCAGGTGAGGAGGCTGAGAAGGCTGTGCCGGAGCACTACGGAGGGCAGTGCACTGAGGCTGGAGTCGCACAGGGGGCAGGTGAGGGGGAAGAAGTGCTTTAAAGAATGGATCACTTAGAATTATCAGCTTAAAAATTAGCCCCCTCGATTCGGTCAAACATCGAATTAGCTTTCCACTCCCTGGAGAATGACACCCTGCTTGGTAAAGTGGAATAACTCCGCCCCCTGCCATCAAGGTGATGCTGACTCATAGCAGCCCCATAGGGCAGGGGAGAAGGGTCCCCGTGAGTTTCCAAGACCTGAGAATGTAGCTCTCCATGAGGGTCGGACGCCTGCCTTTCTCTTCAGGAGCTGGTCATGGTTGCCAGCCCAATGCACAAGCACGGTACCACTAGGGCAAGCAGAGGGGCTGCGGAAAAGGAAGGTCTTTCCCGAGACGGAGGGACACAGTGGCTGCCACGCCGTGCTCAGGCCTAGGAACCACTGTGAGGATAGCGCCGGGCCGAGCAGAGGCACACAGGGCTGCCACGGGCTGTGAATGGACTTGGCGGCACCCAACAACCATGCGATGTCCCCAACGTCTCTTCCCTGTGGAGGCGTGGGATGTTAGCTGCTATCGGTGACGTCATGGGCTGTGTACACCCCGAGGCTGTACGTTCCCACCCCTGCTCTAGCCCACAGGTGCCCAAACTTATTTGGCCTACTTCCCCCTTTTCAGAAAATAAATGAACAAATAAATGAAATTACTCAGTGGCCCCCTCCCAGGGCAATTTAAACCATCTGTACTGCAGCCCAAAATCGAGGATAAAATGTAGGTTTCTACTTTTGCAGCTCCCCTTCCCCAGCCCCTGGAACGTTCCAGCACCCCCAGGGGATGTGATCTCCCACTTGGGGCAACAGTGTCTGGTGAGGTTGAGGCAGCAGGACCCAGGGGGTAGAAATGGGGATGCCCGTGACAGAGTTTAAGCTTCCAGGAAGACGATTTTGTTAAAAGGCCACACCTGGGCCTCGGGCTCCCTCAGCAGACAGAGGGGCCCTGCATTTCCTCTCCGAGTTTGGCACTAGGGGGTCTGGGGTGGGACTCCGCAGGAGCCACAGAAGCTGTGGCCTGCACCTGGGCTTCTGGGCGCCGGGGTTTGCTCCCCAAGAAGCAGCACGGAACTAAACAAACCAGCTGTCTGCTGGTGGAAACTTCTTTCTCTGATCCAACCAGATGGAAGAAAACGATCCCACCACAATTCACCTGGTAAGACGGGGTGGGGGGGCTCCCGCTTGCCGAAGAAAAGCTGTATTCTTCTGTTGGAATCGTGCTCTGGGCCTCAGAGCTGCGGATCGTGCAAAGGAAACCGTTTGGAGCCATTTGCCGAAAATTGCCCTTCAGACATCGTTAGGGCTTGGGGTGCTGTGGCTGGAGCGGACAGCCTGCCCCCCATCACCCCATGGGCTGGACCCATCACTGGCCCATTCATTCTCCCGGTCACTTCAGCGGGCTGACCAGTGCACTGAGTGACTGGTCTAATTAGGGCTCTTCATGGGCTGCCAGCACCTTCATCTGCCCGAGCTGCCCTGGCAGCCTCGATGTCCGCTGTAACTCTGGCCTCGCTTTCGGTGTGAAAGGGGCAGCCCATGCTGGGTGCGGGTGCCAAGTGTGTCACTGCCAATCTGGCGGCAGCAATGCCTCTGCCACAGCAAGTGGGCCAGCCAGCGAGCACTCACTTTGTGAAGCGTGCTTCCCCCAAACCCAAGCCAGGCGCTTTGAAACCAACACCCAGCGGGAAGATGGAAATCTCAGAGATGTCTCCAACCTCCCTTGCTTTGAGGTAGTGAACCAGACTCAGTTCACCCTGTGGCTAAGGGCTCAGAGAGTTGGCTGCGGGGAAAACTCCAAAGGGGAAAGAGCAGGAAGCAGCCCCCCGATTATGTCTGTGACTTCTGGCAAGCCTGTCCTCCCCGACCACCTCCCCCCCCCACCCCTCCAGGCTCAGATTCACCTTCTCTAAGCGCAGAGCCGGGCTGGTCGTGCCCAAACACTCCCAGTCTGATTCACCCGGAGCCCGTCCAACATATAGCTTCCCAGACCCCACCTTCTATAGATTCTGATTCCCGAGGGCTGGGGTCAAGGTCACTTGGAGGATTCAGTTGCATCTGACCCAAGCTATGGTTCTTGCAGTGGCCTCATATGCATGGGAAAACTGGGCAGTCAACAAAGAAGAGGAACCGCTCTCTCTGAAATACGGTGCTGAAAGAATATTGAATATACTACGGGCTGCCGGAAGAGCCAACTAATGTACATTGGAAGGGATGCAGTCAGAGTACTCCTTAGAAGTGAAGATGGTGGTGAGACTTCAGCTCACCGTGGACATATGATGAGGAGCGGCCAGTCCCTGGAGAAGGACACCGTGCATGCATGGGAAACTAGAGGAAAAGAGGAAGAGGACCAGAGGAAGGCCCTCAGTGAGATGGATTGGCACAGTGGTTGCAGCCATGGACTCAAACCTAACAATTGTGGAGGCTGGCGCAGGACTGGGCAGTGTTTCCTTTCATTGTACATGGGTCACTATGGGGCAGAACCGACTCGATGGCTCCTAACAAGACGGTTCTTTTAAGGGGTGTTGAGGAATTCTGGGAGGTGATCTTTGAGGTCTACATGGAAAGTTCTAAGCCTGCTAGGACCACTCTGAGAGCATGGGAGACTACAAATGCTAGGACTCCGTGACAGGCCCCGCTCTGGTGTCTTCTGGATGCTTTGGAGAAACTGTGCCCCGCATCTGGAGAGTCCTGCTGCCTAGTGAGGTCTGGGGACACTGCCAGCTACTGAGACGAGTACAGGTCCTGAGGCCACCAGGTATGAGGTTAGAAAGCCACCCGGGGGTTAAAGCCTGAGCTTCGGTGTAGACAGGCTGAAGGGGGTTGTGCGGTGGGTAGAGGACAGAGACTGTCGGTCCTGCAGCTGCCCAGTCCCCACGAGGTGTAACAGATACCTTGATCCAGTCGAGACAGTGCCCGTGGCTGACATCAACCAAGGTCTGTCCTACTCTTTCCAGCTCCTTACCATGGTGTCTGCACCCAGACCACCCAGGACACAGGGCACCTGCGGCTTTGCCCTGAGGATGAATGAGCCTCCACTTGACACACCTGCTGCATCCTGGAGGTTGCATGCATAGCAGACTTCTGCCCACTGCACCTGCCTAGGCGTCTACAGCCTCAGCTTGGAAATGGACAACACGGTTCTTGATCTCAACTTGAGAACGAGAGGGGCCAGATGCGGTGGTGCCCGACAAACCCTGGATCTGTTGTTCCTCTGAGGATGGATAAAAGCCAGCTCCGAAATATGTCTGCTCCCAGGAGCTTGGGCCTGAATGGGCTTCCTCCCACAGGCGCGGGTGATAACAAGAGTATGGCCGGCCTCGGGTGGTCCCTGTGAAGCTGGTTTGCATCCAGAGGCTCAGCCCTCTGGACAGGATCTGGGTAACCCCCCTGTCCCTCACCCCATATCCTGCTCACCTGTTCTCGATTCGAACCCAGAGGTCATTGAACTGCCGAGGCCGCTGCTGTTTGTTCTGCCTCTTGTGCCACGTCTTCTGCCGCCCGAACTCCTCCAGCTGGCTGAGACTGTCGGGGAGCAGGAGGTGTGGGGACAGGGCTGGGTCTTCCTCCTCAGGCAGTGCGGTGAGGGTTGCAGAGGGAGCCACGGGTATGCCAGCAGCTGGGGTTACCGAGGCTGGGCTCCCTGAGGTACCCTCGGGAGGAGGTGCTGGGCTCCCGGCAGCCGGGCTGGAAAGGGGCAACAGAATGCAAGGCATGTGGGTTAGCATGTGGTTGACTCATGGTGAGGACAATTCAGTGGGAAGGTTGTCCTGGCAGGGAGATGTGCCAGGGCGCCCCCTGGGCTCTGCGGGATGAACATGGGCAAACCATTTCCTCTGCCCAGAGGGGGAGCTTGGTCTCCTTTCATTTGCCATCTATGGATCCATCAATCAATGGATCCATTTATATTTATGGGGCACAGATCCTGCACTGACAGGATACTTTCAAGGAATTGGGAATCGGCAGTGAGAGAAACAGATAAAGCTGATGCTCTCTCTGACGCAGGAGACAGACTGCCGCAGAGAGTGGGTCAGACCGCCATAATGTGGGTAGAGACATAACGGCGGGGCGGGGGGGTCGTGGTCAGGGAAGGTCTCACTGCAGAGGCCCACTAGAAGAAGATGGGTAGGTCTCCTGGCGAGAGCTGATCTTGACCAGAGTCTCATTCGTTCTGTAAACTTGGCTGAGGGAATCTAGGCAAATTGTCTACCTTCCTCCTCTGGGCCTTAGTTTCCTGCTGTCCGGTGGGGCTATTTCAGCAGCTAGTTCACCGGGGTGCTGTGAGGTTAACACAGGCCAAGTGTTTGTTTGTTTGTTTTGGTAATGACCATCACTAATGTTGAGTTGTTACCTTTGCACCTCTGCAACTTACTGGCTGTGTGCCTGGGGGCGGGGTACTGAGTTCCTGTCCTGAGAAAGACAGAACTTTGGCTTAGGGCCTGGCACCACCCATGCCTGCTGGTCCCGGCTATAAGGTGGGCACTGCAGTGTTGATGTGTGTGTTTGTGGGAGACACACTACATACTGGGGTGCCTTAGCTTCTGCTCCCTTGTACTCTTTTCTCCCTGTGGCTCCTGTGGACTTCCTTTTGGGGACGCCTGGCCTTGGGCCGAGGTTAGATGGTCTCTAGAATTTTGTCTGTGCAGATGGTGGAAAGGGAAGGCTGGCACCCAAGCCAGCACCCCACTGGTCCTTCTACTGCACACCCACACAGGGTGGGGTGAGGCACTCCTCCCTCCTAAGGCTGTTGGCCCTGCAGCGGGGCAGGGTTCTTCTCAGTCCCCAAGGCAACCCCACTTCCCATGGTGCAGGCTGCTTGGAGATGCCGGAGATGCGCAGCTGCTGGGGAGATAATTCAAAGCAGACAAAGAGAGAGATCCAGGAAGCACCTGCGGCTGAGGATGGCTTTTATTGTTGGAGCCTCCAGGGCCTTCTGCCCCGCCCCCATCTGCTGGCAGGAGGACTTCAGGCAAGCACTTTGGGGGTAGGGTGGGTGGGCTGTTCAGGGTGAGTAGGGAATGCCCTACTCTCAGATGAATAGGGAGCCGAGTCAGCAAGGCTGGCCAGCAGCCTCCCAAGCCTGAAGAGGACAATGAGCTTTAAGGGAAACGTCCTTGGGCTTTGAGGAGCAAGAGGAAAGGAGGGGGAGCTCCGAGGGGCCTCCACCTCTTCAACTCACACCTGCCCCCAGCCCAGTGTGCAAGCTGAAGGGTGCTGGGCCTTGTGGAAGTGACCGAGGAAGATGAAAAGGAAGGGAAAGTTGGGAAAGAGTGGACAGGCCCAGGCCCAGTCCCTGAACCGCCCCCTCCAAATTCCACAGAGACATGGGGCGGAGGGTGTGTGTGTGGGGGGGCTTCTCTGGGTCCAGGCCTCCCCCCTGCAGTGTGCGGAGCATGGCATCAGCAGAGGTTCACAGAGTTGTTACAGACACCCTACAGTCAATGGGAGCTCTGGTGGCATAGTGGGCTGTGTTGGGCTGCTAACTGCAAGGTCAGCAGTTTGAAACCATCATCTTCTCTTTGGGAGAAAGATGGGGCGTTCTACTCGCAAGAGTTACAGCCTCGGAAACCCACGGGGTGCGGGGGGGGGCAGTTCTACACTGTTCTGGAAGGCCTTCTCTGAGTCAGAATCGATTTGATGGCAGGGAGTGAGCGGCAGGCGGCCTGGGTTTGGAGCCCAACTCCCCTACCTACAAGTGGTGCTTCCTATCTCATTCGCAGGGAGGCTGGGAGGATTAAATGCGCTAAAAGTGCTCGGAGCCCCGTGGAGAGAGGGCAGTAGGAGTAATACACATCGGCTGTGATCCTTCACGTGCCCTTGGGATTCTGGGTCCACCGTCAGGAGGACCAGAAACCACAGCGGGGCAGTCCCTCCGGGCGGGTAAGAATGTCGCTGCAGAAAGGCTGGAGCAGGGGCCACACAGACCCCTCCTGATGGAGGATCCTGCTATGCACCTCCATGGCTGACCTGCTAGCCCCCCATCTCACCACACCAGCCCAGTGCTGGCGATATGGATCCACAGATTGGCTGGAGCTGGCTCCTGGCCTCAGTTCCTTTCAGGCTGGTGGAGGAGACAGGGCACCCCACAGGAAGAGAGTGGCCACTGTCTGGCTCCATTTGAGTGGAGTGGTGCATTCCATAATCCGGTCAGAGGGCAGGTGGAAGAGGGGACATGACCAAGAGGCCTCAGTGGAGACGGAAGAGTCAGTGTGAGTGGGGGCCCAGGGCTAAGTGGGGAAGTCACAGGAATGGGCGGGACAAAGGGGAGAGCTCAGGCCATGTGCGCTTAGTCCCACAGAACCATCTTGAATCCCTGCCCAGGCACCGAAAGGGGCCCCCACCCGCTGGAGTCCTATAAAGTCCTGGAGAGTCTTCCCAATGCCAACCTAGAATGTCTTACTATCTAAATCCCAATGCCCGCCCATAACCACTGCCACTACCCTGGCTGAGTCTCCAGTCCTGTCTGCGATGATGACACACAGCCCAGTCCCCTACAGCCCAGCACCCTCCACGTCCGGCTGAGAAAGCAGAAGCCTTTCCCAATCCCTCCAGGGCTCCACCTCACCTCACTGGGCTGGCCATGCCCCTTGTGGCCATGCATGACTATGCCAGCCACTTGGCTGCTTACCTGTGGATGGGCTGCCCTGCGGGTGTGTGCTCCACTTCCAGCCCTGCCTGCCGCAGGACGTCGATGACAGTGTTGTTCCCCAGAAAGTGACCTGGAACACAAGAGACGGCATGGGCTCAGCCACGGACCAGACCACCAGCAACTGGGGCATGGTCTTGGGTCATCTCTGGGTTTGTCTCAGAGCCACAGTCGAGGTCCTGGGAGCTCCCTGGGCCAGGGTCCTAGCTCTGCTGCTCACTGGTCCCTTTCCTGTTCCTCAGTTTCCCAACCTATTAATCGAAGGTCCCGGTAGAAGCAACCTCCGTACTTTCTGTGAGGATATGGGCAAGCAGTATCCAGTGTGAAGTCAAGGATGCCTCACGGAGCTGACCCCAGATCCGGGCTGCGCAGGTTGGGATCAAGTCCTGTAGTCATGTGAGGTTTCACTGAGGGACTCCCTTGGGAGATTCCCTTGCACCCCCAGCAGTCCTGGGGTTCCTCCTTCTGTGATCCCAGTGAGGCCCCCAAAGCCCTCTCTCTGCACGGGGGCCAGGGCTCTGTGGGGTTGTCTATCCCCTCCCCAGCCTCCCTCACGCAGGGACCACAGCCCGCTCTCCTGTGCATGCTTAGGACACGTAGGCAGTATCTGAGATTTCCTGGAGTCCCTTGTTCACACCCACCACTTAGGGTGCCCAGACCCTGGTTTTAAAGCCCGCGGGGTGGGGTGGGGAGACAGCAAAGCCCAGTGAGAGCTGAGGCAAACAGCGCCTGCGGCGCAAAGGCGGTTCAAATAGGAACCCTCCAGACGGGGCCTGCCCATGGGGTGAGAGCAGCCCACAAATCTCGTGGTACACAGGTTTGGTGGCCCGCCTGCGCTACGTAGAGAGGGGGTGGAGGGCGTGAGGACAGGGGGACCTCCCTGCATCAGGGAGGCCTGAGGGCTGAGAATGCAGGTGATAGTCCCCTGGTTTGTACGAGGCCTGGGGTGGATGGACATGCAGTGGCCGGACATGCCCCTCTTTCTCCTGGACTTCAGTCTCTCTCCTGTTCAATGGGGGACAGAGTTGGGGGGGGGGGCGAATGGTCACCCCTGGCCCTCCCAGTCCACCCGGCTCTACCCTGCAGCCCCATCAGGGGCAGAGCTCTTCCCTGGCTCCCCAATCATTCTAAACCTGGGGAGTGGGGGAGGTCTGCACCTGGACTCGAATTGCCTCTGATGGGTGGTGACAGGTGGGAAGCCAGAAGGTCAGCATGTTGACAGCCCCAGGGAGGTCTGAGGAGACCAGCAAGTGGACAGGCTGTCTGGGATGAGGAGGCTCCTGCCACAAAGAGGCGGCAAGACTGGGACAGCACTGTGGTTGGACATAGGGAAGTCCATGCCCAGGTCTCATGGAGACCCTCGCTCTGGATTCTCTGTGGGAGGCTCGTGTTGGACTCCAGCGGCCCTTCCAGAGATCAGGGGTCACCCCCTCTTGCCATCCACTTCATCATGTAATGAGCACAGATTAGATGCACAAGAAGCCCTGGTGGGGCGATGGGTTAGGCATTCGGCTGCCATCCACCGATGCTAGGTAGTTCAAACCCACCAGCTGCTCCGTCGGGGAAAGCTGCCCCCTCCTGTCAAGATGTACAGCATTAGGCACCCTTTTTGAGTTTGCTCTGAGCTGGAATCGAGTCGATGGCAGGGCGGGAGGGGAAAAGCCTGGAGGAGGCCGTAGGAGTGAGAGTCTTTTGGGGAAACCTGGAGAGTGGGGCTGCAGAGAGTCTCCCCTCCAGCAGGGCCAGGCCAGGGCATGAGGGTGCTGAAGTCATATGGGCCTCCATATCGCAGTCAGGGAGTTGAAAGGAGGAGCCACAGGGCCACCTTGGGGACCCCAGGCTGCAGGACCTCCCTGTCACTGCTTGTCAGCAAAGGACATTCCCTGGTGCCTCCATGGACACCCACCCCAACAGATGTCCCTGCGCTGGCCTGGTGGTTTCAACAGCTTAGAGGGAACGGGGGAAGGGGAGGTGGTGGGGGTGGGATAGGGAGGACTACCTTATGTGTCCCTCCAAGCAGTGCAGGCCACCTCCAGGGACTCCTCAATGTCTGCTGGGCCCTGAGAGCAACCACCTGTCTGCCACCTCTAGCCATTCCCTTAGGGGCCAGGCCTGTACTGCACCCCCTGAGACCCACAGGGCACGCCATCTACTTGAAGAAAATGGAAGCCATGGAGAGGGACCCTTGGAAAGGTCTGCTGAGACTTGCAGAAAAAGGCGCCCCGGGGATGCAGTGGTAATGTGAGCCATTGTTACCCCAAGTAACAAATCATTAATTCAGCACTACTAACCCAAAGGTCACAGATCGGAGTCTCCCCCGAGGCACCTTGGAGGAAAGGTCTGGAGATGGGTTTTCCCAGAAGCAGGCTAGGGTCCCTAGGGTACACAGTTCCAAGCCGACTCACACGCATCCAGGACAACTGGTGGAAGCCTCTCACTGCCCGAGTCCCTGCAGAACCCAGCCTCCTTGCTCTCCCTCACTGCAGCCGGAGGGACATGACCTGAGGGACACGAGCAGAACGTGACCCGAGGGGAAGCCTTGCGCAGTGGGGAGGCCATGTCCACTTCATCGTGTCGGCAGGGCTAGGGAAAGTCTGGCGCCTGGTGGTGGCTTAGTGAGACGTAGTTGAATGAGTGACAAAACCCGTTATTTCCCATGCTTCCTTCCCATGAGCTCATGCTGTCCCCGGGAGACACACATTCACGGGTGGATCCCCACTGCTGCAGGCCCAGCCCTGTCCCTTGGGGAAGCTCCTCCAGATTCCCCCGGTCCCAGCACATGCTGTCCCCGGCGGCTGGCACACAGAACTTGGACTCGTCTCCAAGGCTAGAAATCCTGAACAAGGCTCCACACCCCTCCTGGAAGCTGCAGGGAAGGTTCCTGGGAGGTTTTCAGAGGGGCCCCGCAGTGCTGGGGCTCCGCCTGTGCCGCTTGCCCTGGCTCCCTGGGTCTCCTGGCCACCGCTCAGCAGTTCCTTCCAGCACGACAGCTGTGCTCTGGCCAGCTCTCGGCTGGAAGGCACGTTCCAGTTCATCTGCCGAGGCCGCCGCGTGGACGCGGACAGGAGGTCAGGGAGGGAGAACAGCGGTGGGGGTGGGTGCACAGAGTCAGAGAGTCAGAGACGGGAAGAGAGGAGCCACCTGGCGAGAGGCAGAGAGCTGAGCAGAGACACTCACAGGGAGAGACAAGGAAAGCAAGAGACATTCAGGGGACAAAGAAAGAGGGGGTGCCCAGAGACAGGCAATCAGAGACACAAGAGCTACAGAGACAGTGGCAGGGACAGAGGGGGAAGGAGAGACACTGGGACAGAGAGAGGAAGGGAAAGAGAGAGGCAGAGAGAGAAACAAAACTGGGAGAAGAGAGACCAGAACAGGAGAGAGCGAGCAAGCAGGAGGAAAGGAGGGGAGACAGGAATAAGGAGGAAGGAGAGTTGGAATTAAGAAGCCAGGAAGCCATGTGGAGGAGTGAGTAATTCCTTGGGGCATCGTGGAGGACTTAACGGAGAGAGGGGCTCGGGGTGGGTGGGATTCAGACGGAGGGTAGAGAGGGCAATCACAGATTACGGAGGGGACCGTTCGCATGGATGAGGGATCTGTGACGTGGTGCGGCTGCTCTGGGGTTGTCTCCCTGGACTCAGGGTGCCCCTTAGAGGCTTCTGGTGTGACAGGAGCAGCAGGCACCCTGCTCTGCATAGGTGAAGTCCCTACAAAGTCTTCAAAGTACAGGAAAGGGCTCTTCTTCCAGATGCAGGCTGCCTTGTGCCAGGGCCCACAGCCGGGCGAGCCGAGCATAGCCCGCCTCTGGTTGTTCCACATGTCCTGGACACAGACGGACAGCCCCAGCTTACCCTCAGCCGTCACAAGGCAAGAGGGGATAGAACAGAGCCTCTTGTCCTGGGGCCAGGTCTTCTCTGTGGGGCTGGGTCACGTGGTCTCTTGAGTCCACCATGGGAGGCTGTGAACACGCACTGGTGTGGAGGGAGCGTCCCAGTGCAAGGTGCTTGGCATTCCCACAGTTCAGTTCAGCCTCCCTCTGGGGGAATCCCTGGTTCACAGACGAGGAAACTGGGGCTCAGAGAGGAGCCGGGGCTTGCCCAAGGTCCCATGGTGGGTGCAAGGCAGAGCCTGGGCCTTCACCCAGAGCAGTCCCACATCACTGCCCGTGCCAGTACACCCACTCTGAAGAATCTGTGGGTGCAAGAGAACCCGAGGGCATGCTTGGGGGCAGGAAATCATCAGTGGGAATGCGGGGACCTTCCAAGGCCAGCCAGATTGGAGAGGAGACTGTGTGTGAGTGTGCAGCTAGAACAATGCACCAATTAACAGTGTAATTTGAAGACAGTGTTGGAGGGGTAGGTGGGGGAGGAAGCGAGAGAGAACCAGATGTTCCCACCAAGACTCCCAAGCTGCGCGGGGCTCGGCACAGCCAGCAGACCTGCTTCCACGTCTCTCCGGCTGGAAGAAGGTTCCCAAGCCCGTATTTATGTTCCGTCTGAAATTAAGGCAAGGGAAACTTTCATATGCTAATCTAGCTGCCAGGATCGGCAGGCCGGATCTCCAGAGGCAGCTGCATTTGTTTTCTTGCGGAAGTGTGACGGCAGGGCTGCCTGAGTGGACCGACGGAGGGACAGGCCACTGGGTGGAACTGGCTTTTCCCCTCCAGAGAAGTGTCAGGGCGGGAGATTGGCAGAGTGGTGTTTCCGGCCTCATGGCCCATGGGCCAGCCAGGGCAGGCTGGGGCCTGTTCAGCTCTGCCAGCAGAGAGATGACATCTCCTATGTACCCGATTTGTGCCAGACGCTGAGCCATGCAGTCCCCACCCTTGAGGACATCACACGGTGCCGGAGAGGGGTGGAGAAGAAGGGCATGCAAACAATAAAGGGCAGTGTGGGCTGTGCAGGGATTGGGGGGATCCACGGGAGTGGGGGCTGAA